>NC_089491.1:318423297-319760797 GCF_036850765.1 Saccopteryx bilineata
GGCATCCCCAAACTATGGCCCCCTGAGGACATTTATCCAGCCCCCGCCGCACTTCTGGAAGGGTGGTCAGTGAGAGGAGCACTGTATATGGCGGCCCTCCAACGGTCTGAGGGACAGTGAACTGGCCCCTGTGTAAAAGTTTGGGGACCCTTGCCTTAGTGTCTCCCTTGCTCTGGTCCTTAGGCCACTGGCCACTCAGAGCTGCCCACTGGGAGGCATGCCTCTGTTGAAACTGGTCCTTCGAGGGGACTAATAGCTTAATAGTTGAGGGGACTAATGGCTTATTTCATGTAGCATATTTCTCTCCGGGTCCATCAATGCTGTTGCAAAGGGTAAGATTTTCTTCTTCTTCTTCTTCTTTTTTTTTTTTTTTTGGTGACAGAGACAGAGAGACATATAGGAACAGGTAGACAGGAAGGGAGAGAGATGAGAAGCATCAATTCTTCGTTGCCGAACTTTAGTTGTTCAGTGATTGCTTTCTCATATGTGCCTTGACCAGGGGACCGAGCAGCCTGGAGATGAGGGGTTTTTCAGCCAGTACTGAAGATTAAAGCATCAGTGGCAGGCCAAAGGGAGGAAATTCCTTTTCTAAATATTTTTTTTATTTTTACTTTTTATTTATTTACAGTTACTTTTTTTATTGGTTTAGATGTACAATTTTATAATACTTTACTTATATATTGTATTGTATCTTCACTGCCCCAAGTCGAGTCTCCTTCCATCACCACTTATCCCTCCTTTACCCTCTTCCACCCCCATTCTCCTTTCCATCAGGTAATCATCAGACTGTTGTCTGTGTCTACGAGTACTTTTTTCTGCCTAATCCCATTACCTTTTTCACCCAGCCCCACAATCCCCCTCCCCTCTGACAGCTGTCAGTCTGTTCTCAATCTATGAGTTTCTATTTTGTTCGTTAGTTTATTTTGCTCATAAGATTCCACATATGAGTGAAATCACAAGGGAGTTGTCTTTCTCTGACTGGCTTATTTCATGTAGCATATTTCTCTCCGGGTCCATCAATGCTGTTGCGAAGGGTAAGATTTTCTTCTTCTTCTTTTTTTGGTGACAGAGACAGAGAGAGACAGATAGGAACAGGTAGACAGGAAGGGAGAGAGATGAGAAGCATCAATTTTTCATTGCAGAACTTTAGTTGTTCAGTGATTGCTTTCTCATATGTGCCTTGACCAGGGGACTACAGCAAACTGAGTAACCCCTTGCTCTAGCCAGCGACCTTGGGTCCAAGCTGGTGAGCCTTGCTCAAACCAAATGAGCCCATGCTCAAGCTGGCGACCTTGGGGTTCGAATCTGGGTCCTCTGCATCCCAGTCCAATGCTCTATCCACTGCGCCACCGCCTGGTCAGGCTTCTTTTTTTTTTTCTGCCGAGTAGTATTTCATTGTATAAACACACCACAGCTTTTTTACCCACTCATATACTGTTGGACATTTGGGCTATTATTGTAAATAATGCTGCAATGGATATAGGGGTGCATATATTCTTTCAAATGAGTTTTTTAGGTTTCTTCAGATATATTCCCAGAAGTGAAATCGCCAGTCCACAAGGCAGTTCCATTTTTAATTTTCTGAGGAATCTCCATCCTGCTTTCCACAGTGGCTGCACCAGTCTGCATCCCCACCAACAGTGCACTAGGATTCCCTTTTCTCCATAATCCTCACCAACTCTTGTTGCTTGTTGATTTATTGATGATAGCTGATAGGTGTGAAGTAATATCTCATTGTGGTTTCAATTTGCATTTCTCTGATGAATAATGACATTGAGAATCTTTTCATATGTCTATTGGCCATCTGTATGTCCTCTTTAGGGAAATGTTTATTCAGGTCCTTTGCCCATTTTTTAATTGGATTGTTTGTTTTTTGGTGTTCAGTTTTATAAGTTCTTTATACATTTTGGATAATAACCTCTAATCAGATGTATCATTGGAAAGTATGTTCTTCCACTGAGTGGGTTTTTTTTGTTGTTGTTGATGTTTCCCTTGCTGCGCCAAAGCTTTTTAGTTTGTTTATTTTTTCTTTTGTTTCCTTGCCCAAGGCAATACACTGTACATCAGAAAAAATATTGCTATGAGAAATGTCCAGGATTTACTGCTTATGTTTTTTTCCTAGGATTTTTGTGGTTTTAACTCTTACATTTAAGTCTTTAATCTATTTTGAGTTTATTCTTGTGTATGGCGGTCTACTTTCATTTTTGGTGTGGGTTTTTTTTTTTTTTTTTTTTTTTTTTGCATATATCTGTCCAGTATTCCTAAAACCATTTATTGAGTAGATTATCTTTATCCCATTGTATGTTTTTGCCTCCTTTGTCAAATATTAACTGACCGTAAAGGCATGGGTTTCTGGGCTCTCTATTCTGTTCCACTAATCTGTATGTCTGTTTTTCTGCCAGTGCTATGCTGTTTTTGATTACTATGGCTGTGTAGTATAGTTTGACACCAGGTAGTATGATTCAAAGGGAGGATATTTCCCAGTGAAGTGAAGGTGGGGAGGCAGTTCTCCAAATGCCTCTCACATCATGCCCTTTGTGCCTGGCAGAGGATATTGTTTTCTATTTTATTTATCTTCTCTGAGCTTTGTTTTTGCCCTAAGCGGCAGCTTGGATTCAGCATTGGCCAGAGACAGAGAGGAGCTATGATACAAGTGTGAACAGCTGGATGAATTAGTAAAACTCTTGTTAACTTGATGGGAGATGAAAAAGCTATTGACTTCTCCAGGTTAGCTGCGGGCAGTACCTGGGCTAACTGCTGGGTGTAGAGCTCAGCCCTGCCCCAGTCACACCTGGTAACAGGTTAGTAAACGCTACTCCCTTCCTTTGAGGTTGTATAGTTGGTCTATTAAATGTTAAAGGACAAATGTTAAAATGAGCAGGTGAGGCCTCAGAAACTCTGCTTAGCTGGCAAAAACTTCAACGTGTCCAGGCAGTCCTGCTTCAGGCCTCCACAGGCTGCTACCTGACGCACCACACATTCCTTGCATACAGATCTGTACCTGTGTGTACTGGAGAACCCCATGCAATGCTGCACTCCCAGTCACCCCTACATTTCCTTCCTTCATAGCACTTATCCGAAATGATGTTTATGTGTTTACTTAATTATTGGACATCTCCCTTAGAATGTCATCTCTATAAAGACAGAAACTTTTACCTTGTTCACCATTTTCTCTACCAAAACAGGTGCTCAAGAAATGTTTGTAGAATGCAAGACTGAATGAATGAATGACCATGCACATGTGTGTCTTCCAAAGGACAGGGCCAGTCCTCCCCAAGGCTTCCCACTGTGTCACAAAAGAACTTTCAGTCTTCTTTTCTTTCTTTAAAATATACTTTTGAAAATTTTTTATTTACTGATTTTAGCCAGAGAGGAAGAGGGAGAGGGGAAGAGAGAGAGGAACATCAATCCGTTCCTGTATATGCCCTGACTGGGGATCGAACCAGCAACCTCTGGGCTTCAGGACAATGCTCTAACCAAAGGAGCTATCCAGCCAGGGCCAGTCTTCTTTTATTTATTTAAACCTTTATTTGGGGTTAAAAAAATACAGAAATATATCAAGTAAAATGGATTTTTAATCCCTTTCTCCAGTGCCGCTCCAAATAACCACGTTAGCAAGTGCATGTATGTCCTTCAGTCTTTTCTACCTCATAGGGCGTCTCCACTCCTCCCCCATACTCCATACAGACTTCTCCGCTCAGTCAGAAGACGCCTGTTCTTCGCTCCTCTCCCCTTTCAGAGAAAGAACTTCTCTGTCCTGAGACTTTCAGAAACAAAACAGCAAACCTTCTACCTTCCTTCTGGTTTGGGGCCTCCCCAGCTCCAAAAAACCCCCCAAAACAAAACGAACAAGAAAGAGCACAGAGGGCCTGGAAACTGAGCTCTGGAGTCAGGTGAATCAAGGTAGGAGTCCCGAGTAGGGTGTCTGGGAGCAGCCATGAGGTCAGCCAGGTCAGAGCATGGTGCATGGAGGCACTTGCAGTCAATGACAGACTTTAGAATAAGCAAAAGAACTGCTTTTAAGGAGTTAAACATTCCAGAGCTTTTGATAAGAGCATGGTAAACAGGTTTCTTTCTCTTTCAGATCTTGGATGTTGGGCTACCTCAAGTCAAAAAGCAGTAGAGTAGAGAGGCAATAGGAGCTGGGACTCTCAGGAAAAGAGAACTGGAGGGGCAGGATGGAGGCAGGTGAACGGGGGCAGCCAGGGGACAGGAAGCTCGCAAAGGAGAAGCAGCATCCCTCTGGGCCCACCCTCTGTAGGGCGGCTGCACCTAGGCTGACTCTGACAGAGCCTGGCTGACCGGTGCAATGGTGGGGATGCAGGCATAAGAAGGACCCAAGCGGTGTGAGTGAGGATGGTGATGAGAGGGGCTTCTGCCCTGGACTCATGACCCCTCCTCACCATGGGAACTGGGACAGATACCCTTCACAGCAAGGACCAGTTTTGCTCTCTTTCCCTCCACTCTGGTTTGGAAACCCCATGGCTCTTTCTATGGGCTATCTCAAGCCCAATTGTCCCTTTCTCTATCCCATAAAAACATCACCCCAGAGCTTTCTTCCAAGGAGAAGAAAATGGCTCTGTAGACACAGTGTCACCAGGCTCCTAGAAGAGTGGGGCATGGGGTTACGCTGTCAGGCAGCCAACCTGGAGGAAGAGGGAGCCTTGGCTCCAGGATGGAGCCCGATTTGGGGGGAGTTCACTTGTCCAGACACAGAAACCCTGGCAACTCCGGAAGAAGGCAGCCCGAGAGAGCTAACAGACTAGGCCCCAGTCTTCCCTCAGTCGGTCAGCAAGCAGTTTGCCTGGAGACCATGGCATGTCCCTGGGACACTACAACTGCAGGTTCAGCACCCTGGCTTTCATTGACCCTCCAGCTGCAGAGCTCCCTCCCGGACAGAGGAAGACCCTGAGTTTTGTGACTTGTCATAGGTCAGTTAGAGACAGAGGCATTATGGTGGGCTGCCCTTGGGCCCTGTTCCTGGACCCTGGGGAGCTGTTGAGGAACCAGGCTGGGACATGATGGGGAGACACTCCACTTCCACCTCCAGAGCTTTATGAGGATGAGAATGGGCACTGAGGAGCTTCCCTCATTTCAGAGCTCAAGAGGAATGAATGGGTAGGGGAAAGCAGAACCCGGACACTCTACCTGGTCCTGATGCTTGTTGGGCAGTGAGATGGGAAGACATAAGGTTTGCAGGCCTTGGCAGGGTAGGGCTGTGCCGGGAGTAACAGGATGACCTCAAGGCAGAGCTGACACGGCTGTGCAAGGACGAGTAAACAGACCCACAGCCCTGTGTGTCCCTAAGGGCCAGGAGACAGGTCCAAGGACAGACATGAGTGTTTGGAGGCCCAGGAACAAGTGCAGGACATGCTCACACTCACACACGCTGCCCACATGGGCACATACGCATATGCCCACACAGGCTAAATATTCTGGCAGGCACACAGAACACACACAAGTCCAGACTCCTTCCCAAAGATAAATACACACATCCATACAGAAGCACAGATTTTCACACACAAGCACACAGTCACACATAGACACAGATACTCATGCAGCCACATGCATAGAAGCACCCACACAGGCAGCACAGAGGTGTGCAGGAGCGTGCATGTGCACAGACACAAATTCACATGTGCTCAGGCACCTATGAAAGAGATATGTCCACCAGCACAGCACAGAGCTGCATATGCACAGGCTCATGTGCGAGCGCTCGAGCGCGCGTGCGCATGCACACACACACACACACACACACACACACTTCACATAACTCAAACACCAGGCACCCAGGCCAAGTGAGAGTTTCTTGGCCAGCTGCCTTTAGCCATTCACTCTGGGCTGAAGCCCTGGCCCTCCCCCTGCTCCGCCCAAACCCAGTGGCCACATAAATTCCTTTGCCCCTGCTGTGGGACAGCGTCCCAGGCACTTCCGGCCTCTGACTGCAGCACAGCTTCCCTTCTCTGCCCTCTCCGGGCAGACCCAGCAGGACCAAAGCATACCAACCAGCAACATGGGTAAGGAGGGGCCTCTGACCACCACAACCAGCATGCCCACCTACAGGGGTGGCAGGAAACCTGGGTGAGGGATAGCTGGTTACAGACTAGAGGGCTGGATTCTGCTCTTCGGTCCCCACCCCCACCCACCCCTGCATTTACCGGCTCAGCCAAAGTTCTGGAGTAGCTGGGAAGGAAGGTAGAGGGACTGCTGGGAAGTGTGGCCCTGGGCTCCACTGGCAGCTCCCCAGCTGTGGCCTGGCGTCAGGGTGCCTTTCTGCAGCTGAGAAAATCAGGCGCTGGGCATGTAGGAGTGGAATCTCTATGTCCCTGGCATTCACTGCAGGTGACACAATCCTGACTTCAGCCCTGGGCCAACTTCTTTCTGCAGAAGAGTCAGGAACCTTCCAATACACAAGGCTGCACTATAGCTACCCTGAGGCCATTTCCTCTTGAGGGAAGGGGAAGCCCACATTCTCTCTCTGGGACCTGTTGCTGTCCCTCCACCCTCCCAATCCCCACAGTCTTTCTATTCTCCCATTAGTAGGAGTGGATGTCAGGCTGAAGGGAAGTTCCTGTCTGATTGGAAGTGTTAAGGTCCTGTACCCTTAAATCTATCTGGCTCTTTCCTGGGCTGGCAGAATGCCCACAAGGAAGCCCGGCATTGGGAAAACTTAATGAGCTTCCCTGGGTTAATCTCAAACCCCAAATATTCAAAGATCTGGTTTGAGATGCCTATGAGAGGGGGTGTTCCCCAGAAAAAAGGGGGATGCTCACTGTGGGGGAGTTCGGGGAGATGAGACGGTGCCCCTTCCCCTCTCTCAGTCTCTGTTTGGCTTGGCAGTGTTTGTCTCTCTGTCTGTTTGTCTGGAGTACTGACTCCTTTCTTCTCTGTGTCCAGGCCCTCCTTCCCCTCCCCCTCATCTCCCCTGCCAAGCCCTGACACAGCTTGGTATGTAGCAGAACAAGATGCCTAATTCCTTTGGACTGGTCCTCTCTCTCCCCTTGTTCCCCCTTCCCCACTCCCCCAAAAGGACACCAAGTACTACCTGGGACTATCTCCCCCCCTTCCTGGTACAGCTCTACTCATATTTATACAGTTCTTCTCCCTTACAAAAATACTCCTGCACACACTGTCTTATTTGACCTTCACAGCTACTTAAGAAGGTTGGATATTATTACCCACTTTTAGGAAATAAAGCGGAGAAAATGGAGTGAGTAGATATCACACCTGGAGCTTGACACCAGGTTTTCAGGCTCTAAAACTCTGCTGCTGCTTTGCAGCCTAAGTCCTTGGCTGTTGCAAGTAGTGAGACCTGCTCCCTGGCTGAAAGCCTGGGTCCCGGCACGGCACCGGTGCAGGCTCCCCACATGTGGCCCCCAGCTGTCAGGACACTGGCCAGACTGGCCCTGGAACAGGGCAGGGAGGAGTGCTCAGTCCTGAGAGCTCCACTCCGGGATTTCCTTCAACCTGCAGCTCCAAGTTATTCCTCAGCCCTTGCTCCGGGTCAGGCCTCCAACCCTGATGCCCCGATACCCAGTCCTGGCAGCCCTCCTTCTCAGCAGCTGACTTTCTTCCCATTCATCAGCGTGGCTTCTCTTGCCAGACTTTAGGGGACAGGAGAGCCACTCCCTACAGCTCTTGTGGATGTGCGTCTGAGCTCTCCAGAGCGGGCAAAATACCCTATTTTGCAAGGAATTAAGGCCCACCTAGAAGTGGAAAATTGTCTAAGGACTTCCAGGTCCTACTAGCTCTGTAGCCTTGAACTTTAGCCTTATCAGCTTTAGCAGCCCCTTAGTTGTATAATCCAGGCTCTGGCCAGCAGCCTGGGGTCAGGACCCAGAGCAGGGAAAAGCACGAAGCATCCCAGTCCCTGGAGTACACACCTTTTGGTGAAGGAAGTGAACTGGTAACACCTTGACACTGAGCAACAGCTAGTTGTTCCTGTGGCCCTTCCAGCAAGCACAGAGCTGCACACTGACCTGGACTTCTTGGTTACTTCATGTAAAAGCCCAAGGCGACATCCTTATTATCCTGTCTTACAGAAAATGTGGAAACAGACACTGGAGAGGTTAAGTCATGTGGCTAAACTCCCACGGTTACTGAGTGAACAACTAAAAATGGGATCCAAGTCAATGTCATAACCACTACACCATCCAGCCTCCACGGCACTGGTCCTTCTCCTGCTCTCCCCTGGGTCCTGTTGACTGTCCACCTTCAGGTCACATGGCTATAGCACTTCTGGTCACAGCCAGCACCATCAGGGCTTCAGGGTGCGGGGGGATGATTGGAGTGAGGGGTGCCCGGGACAGCGCACCTGCCTTGGCTGTAGCAGGGAAAGAACCTTCACCCTCCAGAGTATGGTCCCGCCAACGTGCCCCATTGTTTCCGCAGCTGCCAAATGTGGAAAGTGTGGCCCTGGGTACTCTACCCCTCTAGAAGCTATGAAAGGTAAGTGGGTGGTGGAGACTCAGCACCTTGGGAGAGACTCAGCTGGCCAGTGCCCTCCACAAGATGCAATGCCACAGCTGCTGGGGTGGGGCACCTCGAACCATGGCCTCCACTTTCAGGCACACCCCACGGCACTGCCCCTGTCATTCCTCTCCATCCCCTACCCCCACTGCCTGCTTTCTACCCTCAGGGCCCCGGGAGGAGATTGTCTACCTGCCCTGCATTTACCGAAACACCGGCATTGAGGCCCCGGATTATTTAGCCACAGTGGATGTTGACCCCAAGTCTCCCCAGTATTGCCAGGTGAGGTAGGGTTTGGGCAGCAAAGTACCCTGCGACCCCAGGGATGCCCTTCCCCTTCTCCATGCTTCTTCACCCTCCTTGGATATGGTGGTGCAGGCTGTTCACTGCACAGGGGAACCCCAGAGGTGCGAGGGGAGTGCTGAAATCCAGCCAGCACCACGCTGCAGGCCAAAGCAAGGCTGGTAGCCGCCGGTTCCCTAATCAGAGGTGTGTCTGGCTGAGTGGCACCCCTTGCCCCTTTCCCTAGGTCATCCACAGGCTGCCCATGCCCAACCTGAAGGACGAACTGCATCACTCAGGATGGAACACATGCAGCAGCTGCTATGGGGACGGCACCAAGTCCCGCACCAAGCTGGTGCTGCCCTGTCTCATCTCTTCTCGCATCTACGTGGTGGATGTGAGCACCGAGCCCCGTGCACCGAAGCTGCACAAGGCATGTTCTCTGCCCTTGTTGCTTGGGGCTCCTAATGTACCCACCACCCTGAGCAGTCTATGGGCAAGAAACCATGCCTAAACCAGCCCCTTCCAGCTCTTGGGCAGGTCTGGGCTCAGCAGCAGAAAGGGGATTAGAGTCAGAGGAGAGTTGTAAGTGGTCACCATCAAGTACCATGGGGCAGGATACTGGAGGGCAGTGGGGAAGAGCCATACATAGCCCAGGGCTTCCCCTAGGCAGGAGCCTCTGATCATTTCTTTCAACACTTTGTTGAGTCTCCTCCTCAGCGGTACTCACTGCTGGCTGCTGCCCATACAAAGCTGATGCTGGCATCAGCCCAGCCAGGATGATCTCCAGTTCTCTAGGCTGTGAGTGCTTCCAGATAGACAGGGGAGAGCCAGAGGTGGATTTAATGACAGGCGCACCAGACACACGCCCTGGGCCCCGAATTCTGAAGGGCCTCACAAAACCCCTACTTTACACTTTTAATGACTCCAAGTTTGGTTTCATATGTGCAATTTTAACAGTAATAATACATGATATTTTTTATTTTAAAATATAGTTGCTTGACTAGGCAGTCGGTCTGGGATGCGGAGGACCCAGGTTCGAGACCCCAAGGTCGCCAGCTTGAGCACGGGCTTATCTGGCTTGAGCAAAGCTCACCAGCTTGGACCTAAGGTCTCTGGCTCAAGCAAGGGGTTACTCGGTCTGCTGTAGCCCCACAGTCAAGGCACATATGAGAAAGCAATCAGTGAACAACTAAGGTGTCGCAACGAAAAAGTAATGATTGATGCTTCTCATCTCTCTCTGTTCCTGTCTGTCTATTCCTATCTATCCCTCTCTCTGACTCTCTCTCTTTCTGTGTAAAAAAAAAAAGTAAAAATATGGTTAACATGTGTTTTTATTTTCCTTGTCTCTCTCTTTTTTAAGGGGCCCAATGTTTTTTTCTGTGCCTGGGGCCTCAACTGACCTTAATCCTCCTCTAGGGAGAGTGAGTAGTCAGTGCTTTCCACTTCAGGAGTTAGTGGTTTTTCTCTTGCTCTGCAGAAGTTACCAGACTTAATCTCTATCATAATCCCACAGAGAAACTGCATCATGTTTTGAGGGAAAAGAGGACTGAGTCAGCGGATAGATGCAGCGGAGTGAAGAAGTAGGAAGTGGGGACTCCCAGCCCTGTGAGATTCTAATGCCACTCCTTACTCCTCTCCAGGTCATTGAGCCCGAGGAGATCCAGGCCAAGTGTAGCCTGGGCTACTTCCACACCAGCCACTGCCTGGCCAGTGGGGAGGTGATGATCAGTACCCTGGGAGACCCCAAGGGCAACGGCAAAGGTATCTGGTGGCACTGTAGGCACATCTGTGGGAGCAGCAGGTCCCAAGTTGGGAAAGGATGAAATGACCTTCCAGAGAGAGCCAGGAGGTTTGGTCTCATCAAACATTTAAATTACAGTCAAGTAACTTCAGTTGTTTCTATTATTTCTATGAAAATGAGCCTTGACTCATGATGAATTTCACTTAAAAGCTATAGTTAGAACAGTCTGCCTTGGAGAATGTGAGCACAGATATGGAAAATACATACATTCATCAGCCTTTGTGAATTTATGAACAAATCTCATAGTTCTTGGCATCCTAAATGTCCACATTTGCTATCTTTTTTTTTTGGTGATCGGAGCTGAGACTTATAAATTGTCTTATGTGACAGACACAACCTAGGTGATGAGTACTACTAGGATCTTTGTTGTACAGATTAGAAAGCGGGGCCAGATTGGTTAAGTAATTTACCTAAAGTCATACAGCTAGTGAGTCACTGAGCTCGAGTTTATACCCAACAATCAGGCCCCAGAACCCACGTCCTACCACCATGCTGTGCTGCTTCTCTCCAAGTCTTACCCACTTCATCGGAACCGCCATCCAGGGGCTTGGAATGAGTCATCCATTACGGGCATCCAGTTAATGTCACTGCACCAGATCCTACTTACCTGCTTTTTTCAGGAAATGGGGGGACCACAACATTCCTAGATTTAGTGACACTTAGGAATAGAC
Source organism: Saccopteryx bilineata (assembly GCF_036850765.1). Classification (NCBI taxonomy): domain Eukaryota; kingdom Metazoa; phylum Chordata; class Mammalia; order Chiroptera; family Emballonuridae; genus Saccopteryx; species Saccopteryx bilineata. Next base: position 318,434,524 of record NC_089491.1, read on the forward strand.
ATCAAGTTGTATTTGCAAGAAAGTGTTAACGTGTCATAACATACACAGCAAAGGAAAACATATTGGGCATTCATGTGAAATTACAAATCAATACAATCTGTCTGCTCCATCAAAAACAATGAAGTGAATACAGTGAAACTCAGCCTCTGGCGGAAGTCCCACACAGAGTGGGAGGCTAGGTAGAGGCGCAGGCTCCAGAGTCTCAGAGGTGTCCTGGGTCAGTAGAGAGAACTTTCCCCTGTGGTCTGGGAGAGGGATGAAGATGATTGAAGTAAGGGCACAGAGTAAGTCCCCAGTCCCATCTGACCCTCTGTGTGAGACCCCCTGTTTGAGACCCCTTGGACACCTGAATTTAAAGAGCTGGCAAACCCAGTGGGAGGAGAGAGTACCAGGTAATGGACTTGGTGCCTGTTGGGCATGCCTGGGGTGAGGGCTGGGTGGCCATAGTCTCTTGATCGCTCCTACTGCCACTCTACTTGCTTCCTCGTCCAGGGAGTTTCATGCTGCTGGATGGAGAGACCTTTGAGGTGAAGGGGACTTGGGAACGACCTGGGTGTGCTGCACCTTTGGGCTACGACTTCTGGTATCAGCCTCAACACAATGTCATGATCAGCACTGAATGGGCGGCTCCCAAAGTTCTAGTAGAAGGCTTCAACCCCGCTGACGTAGAGGCTGGTAAGAATTCCCCATGGGTCAGAGGAGCATGGGCACGCACCATTTCTGCTCCCAAACCCCACTCTCTGCTTCGCACTTCCCTCGTGGGGACCCCAGACTCGGGAGTGGCAGTACAGAAGGTGCTGAGTGCTCCAGTGTCCTTCTGGTCTTACCAATCCATAGTCAGCTTTCTGCCCAGGGCCGGGCCCCAGCTGTTGCCCACGCCCTCCTGCCCCACACCTGAGACCATCCTCCCACTCTGTTCCCACCCAGGACTGTATGGAAGCCACTTATACGTGTGGGACTGGCAGCGCCGTGAGATCGTGCAGACTCTGCCGCTACAGGACGGGCTTATCCCTCTGGAGATCCGCTTCTTACACAACCCAGCTGCTTCCCAGGGCTTTGTGGGCTGCGCCCTCAGCTCCACCATCCAGCGCTTCTTCAAGAATGAGGTGACATGTGCCCCCTGGCTCGGCCCAACAGTCCCGTTGTCACTTCTGCCCAGGCTTCTGCAGCCATGACACTCCCCTCTCCCTAGGAGTGACCAGGCCTGTCTGCCTGCTCTAGCCCAGACTTCTCCAGAACCAAAAACAGAAGCACTTGCCTGCCTCTCTACTCTGTCCTAGGCTATTTCCACCTTAACCCTAACCAACCTTACCTATTCATTCATTTATTCAACAAAATGTCACGTGAGCCGCTGCGGCAGGCCCCGTGCCAGCGCTGGGCGTGCTGTGCTGAAGCAGACGTGACTCCTGTCCTAAGGAGCTTGCAGCAGAGCTAGACTGTCATGGCAGGAGGCCCTGAATCCACTGTCTCCCTGTGGACAGGCCCCAGGGAGACCCAGATCTGCCCCCAACTCCAGCTCTCACAGGCTTACCTCTCTGGCTCCTGACCCCAATGCAGGGAGGCACTTGGTCGGCGGAGAAGGTCATCCAGGTGCCCCCCAAGAAAGTGAAGGGCTGGCTGCTGCCTGAAATGCCAGGTGGGTGCCCAGGGCAGGATGGGAGTCGGGAGATTGACATTAGTCTGGGGATCAGGAGTCCCGACAGCCTCTGAACCGCACTCCCGCCTCAGCCCTGATCACGGACATCCTGCTGTCCCTGGATGACCGCTTCCTCTACTTCAGCAACTGGCTGCACGGGGACCTGCGGCAGTATGACGTCTCTGACCCACAGAGGCCGCAACTCACAGGACAGGTTGGGGCCCTGTCAGGGTGGGGAGAAGGAAGGGAGGAGGAAGAAGGGAGGCTACGTGAGGAAGAGGGTATGAAGGGCTTGGGGTGTGACAAGGGAGGTGCAGGAAAGGCAATCACTGAGGCTGAGGGTGGTGCAGGCCAGGGTGCCCAGGAAGGGGTGGGCTGGAGGGGTACTGACTGGGGCGAACAGCTCTTCTTGCCCCTTCCCACTCAGCTCTTCCTGGGGGGCAGCATAGTGAAGGGAGGACCTGTGCAAGTGCTGGAGGATCAGGAGCTAAAATTCCAGCCCGAGCCCCTGGTGGTCAAGGTGAGGATCTCTCCTGGATCGGGGCACACTCAGATCTGTGCTGGAGAGGTCTAGGGCAGTGGTCCCCAACCCCCCGGGCTGCGGACCGGTACCGGTCCATGGGCCATTTGGTACCGGTCTGCAGAGAAAGAATAAATAACTTACATTATTTCTGTTTTATTTATATTTAAGTCTGAACGATGTTTTATTTTTAAAAAATGACCAGATTCCCTCTGTTACATCCATGTAAGACTCACTCTTGACGCTTGTCTCGGTCATGTGATACATTTATCTGTCCCCCCCTAAAGGCCAGTCCATGAAAATATTTTCTGACATTAAACCGGTCTGTGGCCCAAAAAAGGTTGGGGACCACTGGTCTAGGGGACGGGAGGAGGGCAGCATCTGAGCATGCTCTTGGGGTCTGGGTGGTGCCTGTGATCCCCTCCAGGGTCCTGGGGACTGACCCCTGGTTTTCCCAAGGGGAAGCAGGTGGCTGGAGGCCCTCAGATGATACAGCTTAGCCTAGATGGGAAGCGTCTCTACGTCAGCACATCGCTGTACAGTGCCTGGGACAAGCAATTTTACCCTGACCTCATCAGGTGAGGAGCAGACAGCTTGGGCTTTCTTCCCCAGTCCACTCCCAGAGGGGTTGTTTGGCTGAGGGCTCCTCAGGCACCCCATCTGCCCCCACCATATGGACCCTGCTCCCTCCTCGGGGGGGAACCCACTTGTGTACTCACAAAAGTCTGGGGGGATGGGCACGGCTCCCTCTGACCTCTCTGCCTCCCCATTGCCACCAGGGAAGGCTCTGTGATGCTGCAGATTGATGTAGACACAGTAAAGGGAGGGCTGACGTTGAACCCCAACTTCCTGGTGGACTTTGGGAAGGAGCCCCTAGGCCCAGCCCTGGCCCATGAGATCCGCTACCCAGGGGGCGACTGCAGCTCTGACATCTGGCTCTGAAGTTCCCCCTGCAGTGTCCCACACCACATTCTGAGCCCCCACTTCCCCGGGTCTGGCTGCCCTCCGCTCTCTCTGGGCCACCGTCCTTGCAGTTGGCCCTACTAAAGCCACAATGGGGCTGTTGAAATGTATTGACAAGTGTTGTCTTGTTGTGTTGCTCCGTCTTTATGTGAGCTCTTGGAAATTATTTCACAGAAATAAAGAAATAAACAAACAAATAAATAAATAAACAAACTGGTGAACTTCTTTCTTAGGTCCTGTATTTCTCTTCTGTTGACCCTTTTTTGTACCTTACATGGGAAAGTCCTGAAGGTTACTTGGGAATTACAGTCCCTACCAGTTCATACCAGTGGTTCTAACATGAAGCTAACAGTGCTGAAGTGTTATTATTATTATAATTTTAGTGAGAGAGACGGGGAGAGAGAGAGAGAGAGAGGGAGACAGAGAGAGGGAGGAGAGAGATGAGAAACGTCTACTTTTAGATGCTGCACTTTAGTTGTTCATTTATTGCTTCTCATATGTGCCTTGACTGGAGGGGGGGGGGTCTCCAGCCAAGACAGTGACCCCTTGCTCAAGCCAGCAACCTTGGGCTGAAGTCAGCAACCATGAGCTTCAAGCCAGCAACCATGTGATCATGTCTATGAACCCATGCTCAAGCTGGAGAACCTGCACTGAAGCCGAATGAACCCACACTCAAGCTGGCAACCTTGGGATTTCGAACCTATGATCTCAGCATGCCAGCTCAACGCTCTATCCACTGTGCCACCACTAGTCAAGTGAAGAAGTCTCTCTCTTTGTGTGTGTGTGTGTGTGTGTGTGTGTGTGTGACAGAGACAGAGAGAAGGACAGATAGGAACAGACAGGAAGGGAGAGATGAGAAGCATCATTTTTTCTTTGTGGCTCCTTAGTTGTTCATTGATTGCTTTCTCATATGTGCCTTGACCAAGGGGTGGGGTGGGGGCTACAGCAGAGCAAGTGACCCCTTGATCCAGCCAGTAACCTTAGGCTCAAGCCAGCGACCATGGGCTTCAAGTCAGTGTGACCTTTGGGCTCAAGCCAGTAGCTATGGGGTCAGGTCTATGATCCTATGCTCAAGCCAGTGACCCTGAAGTCAAGCTGGTGAGCCCGCGCTCAAGCCGGTGACCTCAGGGTTTTGAACTTGGGTCCTCTGTGTCCCAGTCCGATGCTCAGAAGTCTCACTTTTAGAGCCAGCTAGAACCTGAGGATTTTGGATTGTAACAAGGACACCTGGGGGAAGAGAAAGTTAATCAGTGTTTCTAAACTTTAAAAAATTCTGTGCTTTCTTTTAAAGAAGCTAAAATTTCACCTACCATCCCCAAGAGAATGTAATGTGTCCTCACACACAGGAGACAACCGAGCCCCCGATGAAGGTAGTGCAATCTATTTCCACTGCTGCTGAGACTACCTGGTGAACACAGTGTGTCACTGCCAACCTGGGCGACGGGAACATCCCCATGCAGGAGGGCTGGAAATATCAGCGTGACCTTCCGTAGAGACAGGTCCTGGCACTCTTGTCTACTCACCTAGACAGTGTTTTAAAACCTTGCCCAAATCAGAGGTATCTCCTTTCACTGTGCTATGTTTTCAATTGTTTATAAAAAGTATGAGATGGAAACTTCAGGAAGCTAAGGGACAGCAACCAAGGGTTAATTCTGTTGACCTCTTTATTCTCTTCCCAAGGCAAGACCAGCAACATACAGGGATTAATCTACATTCTTTCCTTAAGTGTCTTCCACAAAGGTGTCTTTGTTTTAAACATGGAGCCATCTAGAACGCCCCACCCCAAGATGGCCAGGCTACCCCATGCTTTCTTTCCCTTTGAGGTCCTTTAATCATGTTTCCGAACATCTACCTCAACTTGAGACCTGATTCCTTCCTCCTGCCTTACCTTTTGAGTCAAGTAAACACACCTTTCAGAAAACCTTCCTTGACCCCTCCAGGTTAAGGGCCTCTTGCCCTTAACCTCAGCATGAACATATGCCACATTGAATCAAAACTCCCCACTTATTCTTAGCACCGAGCAGGGATATCAGCACACAGTACACTTTAATAAATAAAGGAATACAAAGGAGGTGCATGGGATGATTAAGGAGTTACAGGGAGCCTTGGGGTTCACTGGGTCTTTTTTTTTTTTTTTTTTTTTTTTTTCTTTTTTGCATTTTTCTGAAGCTGGAAACAGGGAGAGACAGTCAGACAGACTCCCGCATGCGCCCGACCGGGATCCACCCGGCACGCCCACCAGGGGGCGACGCTCTGCCCACCAGGGGGCGATGCTCTGCGCATCCTGGGCGTCGCCATGTTGCGACCCTCCTGGGCGTCGCCATGTTGCGACCAGAGCCACTCTAGCGCCTGGGGCAGAGGCCACAGAGCCATCCCCAGCGCCCGGGCCATCTTTGCTCCAATGGAGCCTTGGCTGCGGGAGGGGAAGAGAGAGACAGAGAGGAAGGCGCGGCGGAGGGGTGGAGAAGCAAATGGGCGCTTCTCCTATGTGCCCTGGCCGGGAATCGAACCCGGGTCCTCCGCACGCTAGGCCGACGCTCTACCGCTGAGCCAACCGGCCAGGGCTGACTGGGTCTTATCCAGAGTTTCTCTCCTAGGTTTCTGCCTCATTCTTTTCAATAACCAAACTTTGGAAAAAGAAAGAATCATGTAGTTGTTCATTATTCTATTTATTTCTAGAAGCTTAAAATTATATTCAGCAAGATGAACCTTGAGTACTTCTCATACCAGAATGAAAGGAAACTACTGAAGATTACAGGGGTTATATCTGAAGGACACATGACATATATGACAAAGGAATAATAGCTATATCTACAATGAACAGCAACCTCTCAAACCTCAACAGTAAAAAACTCAAGCATTCCAATTAGGAGATGGGCCAAAGGCATGAACTGACAATTCACCAACGAGGATATACAGATGGCAAGTAGCTCATGAAAAGATAGCGCACATCATTAACTATGCAAATTAAGATCATGTGTCATCACTAAATACCTATCAGAATGACCAAAATAAAAAATAATGATAACACAACGTGTTGGCAAAGATGAGAAAAAGAACAGATCATTCATACATTACTGGTGGAAATGTGACATGGTTTAGACATGCTGGAAAATGTTTGGCAGGTTCTTACAAAAAGTAAACATGCATTTATCATGTGACCCAATCACTGAACTCCTGGGCATTTATCCCAGAGAACTGACAATGTATGGTCACATAAAAATCTACACAATCGTTTATAGCAGCTTGACTTTTAATAGCCAAAAACTGGACACAGCCTAAATGCCTTTCAGTAGGTTAATGGTTCAACAACTGTGCTATATTCCTACCATGGACCACTACTTGCAATGAAAAGGAAAGGATTACTGATACATGCAACAACTTGGATGGATTGCAAGGGATTTAAGCTGAGTGAAAAAAAGCCAATTTCTTGAAGGTTGCATATCATATAATTTCATTTCTATAACATTCTTGAAATGACACAATTGTAGAAATGAAGAACAGACTAGTGGTTGTCAAAGGTTAAGCATGGGAGTGGGGGAAGTGGGTGTGGCTATAAAAGGTTAGCATTAGGGATCCCATGGTGATGACACTTCAGTATCTTCATTGTGATGATGGTCACCCAGATCAACAATGTGATAAAAGTGCTCTGCACTAAATACGCATACACATACACATGTAAATGAATGTACATAAAATGAATGAAATCTCAATAACTTTGGTGGATTGTGCCAATGTCAGTCTCCTGGCTGTGACACTGTGGTTTGGTTATGTATGATGTACCACTGGGAAAAACAAGTGGAGTAGTCATGAGATCTCTCTGTATATTTCTTGCAACTATATGTAACCCTACAAACAATGGTCTCAAAATAAAAAGTAATACGAAACTCAAAGGAGCTCCCACTGACCCAAAATGGAATAATTTGAGTATCAAAAAGAATAATAATTGAAATGGATTAAAATACACCAAATATGTTAAAATCCAAAAGTTCAGGAAAACACACATATAGAACCCTAACTGGTCATGTTTGAAAGATTCTAGGAAATCATCTCGTAATTCTGAAAACTTGAAAATAAATGGAAAAAATCAAGTATTTATCTTTCTTTTCCTCAGGAACTTACCTCTAAATAAGCAAATAGTTAATAAAGAAAATTTTTTTTTTTTAGAATTTCAGCTAGTAAATTCAGCAGGAATGACAGAACTGGAATAGCGCTACTTTGTAACGTCTAATGACAAGTGGATCTAAGCAACGATCACCTTCAGTGGTTGTTAAAGCATTAAATAGAAGATTGGAATGGAACTTTATAAAGAATAGATTAAACTGACAAAACCTGAACATACACATCAGTCTTTATATCATCAGGCGCAATAATGTGATGCAATAGGAAATCCACATGCCAAGTATTCCTGCCGGAAAATCAAAATGAACTCCATCAAACCTCTAGATCACACAATCAGAGGAAACACAGGAGAACAAGTCTTCAAAGTTTGAAAACACTATAAAGATGTAATCATAAAAAACCAGGATGTGGAAATTCTATAGAGCAAAAGACTTGCTGAGATACACACACACACACACACACACACACACACAGAGAACAAAGGTGTGTACAGTTCACTGTCCCCTTGGCCACAGAACTAGATCATTCGCATTGTAGTGGATGGAAGTCATGACCCACACTTGAAGAATTCAAAAAGTGAGTTCAACACTTTTGATATTACATTCAAATATATCCTTTGCACAAATCATTTTAATTACAATTTATAATATCTAGAACAGCGGTCATTTCGTATGACCGCCGGGCTTTCTAGTTTGAATTTATGCAAATAAATTCAGACGGGACCAATTATATTAAGCACACCCCCCTTCATACATTAACAATCCCGTCTCCACGTGTAGCACAGGGACACAGATATCATCCACATGAGAAAAAGTTTAGTGAGAGGAATATTTCAAGAAGCCTCAGGTATTGGACTGTGATAAGTTGCTCAGTGTCCTTTTCTCAGCCATTTGGTAAAAATACCTTATCTAGGACACCATCATCATATTATCCTCTGTCTTTAGACTCTGAAAATCTTCTGACATGTACTTTGTTACAGGTTCTGGGGAAACAGTCTACTTGCACTCTGAAAACTCATTGTAATGCTCACACTTCAGTTATCCAGGTGCCCTGGTTTATGATAATCTAGGAGAAGTTATACACTGAGACTGGAAGAATGGAATGCAGATTAAAAATTCTCAAGTGAAAATAAATCTTGGTACTATATCTACCATTGGCCACTTCCCGGGTGTGGGAATGACAAGGCATAGCTCTGCTTCATGGAAACATACAAGCAAGGACATGGTGAAGGTGTTTATGGTCAGCTTTCAGAAGACTGCTTAGGAAGACAAGCCAAACTAAAGGACACAAGAGAATGGGCTAAGAATAGTGTAAACTGGGTTAAAATTTCAGTGGAGATGTATGTATGTAGAGAAGGATGTCAATTGCCTTTAGCAGGCATAATCTAGGTTATATTCAGGCATAAAACTTAGAGCACTGAAAGTGAGGTGTGATGTATCATCTACATCAGGGATTTTGACAAGTGACCTCTAAGCTCCTGCTGCACAGGCAAGCTGAGCTGTCATGGCTCCCTGGGGTCAGTAACCTGAAACTCAGGACTATCGACTGGGACATGTCCTGATAGTAAGAAGGGAGCATATCTGTGTCAAACACCACATGTCTCGAGCCTGATTCAAATCAACGTCTCTGCGGGGCCTGCATACAGGAGTGACATTTCTCGGCACAGACAGAGGTATGGCAAGCAAAGAATGTGGGGTCTTTGTGGGAGTACAGCTGGAGTTGGGTCACACTGACCATACAGTACTCACTGGCTGCCTCCACAGAACTACAGACTTCTAGTTCCTCAAATGAGAAGATGGCAGGGCTCCTATAACGCCTGTAGGAATCCTCCATGTTTGGAAGAACTGGAGAAGTCAGATAGTTTTTATCCAGTGAGTCCCAGAGTAGGTCATTTGCTGCCATCTGTGCCAGCTTCCGGCTGAGTCTGGCAGGGTAGGAAGAACTGAAGATTAACTGAAGAAAGATCAGAACCCATAATGTCCAATGTGATTCCAATGGAAGGCATAAAGCAGTAGTCAAAACAGCAAAGAGCCTGACCCACGAGAGATGGAGAAACCCTCATTCCAGTTGTGAGTGGGAGACAGGACGTGTTTGGCACTGGGGAAGGACAAAGAAGGACAGTAGGTGCTCAGTGCACTGACCAAGAAGTAAGCAGATGAGGAAAGAGACTAAATTATCTCTGCACAGTGCAGCCATCACTCACAACACACAGAGTCACGTAACACTGGCTTTCAACCTCTCATTTAAACTGCATTGACTTTTACTTGGAGAGGCCAAGTGCGTAGAGCTTTTGGGGCACTCCAGTGTCTCTGAAATCATGCCATCAAGGTTTATTTCTGCCAATATTGTGGCATGATCTAAAATAGTTTTGTCTGCTTATACTTTCAGCTATGAAATACATGCCCACATACTAATGGCAAACAGGGAAAAGCAGATATGCATCTCACTGTGGGAACCACACAGGCGAGAACGAGTGAGTGCAAAAGTCCCCGTGACTCAATGGCGTAGCCACCGACTGTGGGTTGCTGTTCTTGTGAAGCTAATGAGGAACGGAACAATAGAAATATCACAGGAAAATCAGAAAACACTACGAAAAAGGATAATTCATGGCTGTCAAAATGATGCTATAGTTACCTTCACGCTCTCTACTTTTGACTGGATCTGAGGTCGGCAGATGCCACTATTGAATTAATAATTACTCAGAATTACCTGGGGCAACTAACTGACTCTTCTGTCACCCCGTGATTAGTTTTGTTTTCTTCAAATAAAATAATAAAAGCACAGCTACATTACACAGATCCCTCTTCGCAAATGCCCAATTCTCTGTCCAATCCTAGCACAGGGACATAAATATATGTGTTGTTATAACAGATTATTGAGAGAAATATTCTCGAAGGCCTTAGGTGGGGCTTCATAAGAAGTCATGGGTTTGCTTTCCTGAGTCACTGGAAAAATCTCCCTGATAAGAAAAGCCATCCTCAAAATAGCCTATGTCCTGAGTCTGTGCAAACCTTTAGTGTATCCTCTTCCCAGAAATGCTGGGGACTCCTGATGTGCTTTCTAGATGGCTTGCTGCGGTATTTGGGCTTTTTTTCTATCTGGGAAGCATTAATGGTTCCTACCTCCTTAATAATAAAAAAAACACAAATCAAACCAAAAAATGGTATTATGTGTTTAATAAACTTTTTGAAAATAAAAAACAGAAAAATAATACTGATAGCAACTGCTAAATTCCAGGTCCTGTTTTGAGCAAAACTCATTTAATCCTTACAATACCCTATGGAGAAGTTACTCGTATCTCTTCAGTTTACAGTTGAGGAAAATGTGGAAAAGAGATGCTAAGTATCTTAACCAAAGGTTACATAGCAAAAAAAGTGACAGAGCCAAGATTTACTATCAGGCACTGGCCAGGATGTGAGAAATGGGACATCCATGCTCTGCTAATGGTAAGTCAGCTTGGTGCAGTCATTCTAGAACGCAGTCTGCAAACCCTTAGTGCATGCTAGCTTGTTTCACCCTATTTCCTAACAATCCCACTCTTGAAAGAATGCCAGTAGGAGCCCTGGCCAGTTGGCTCAGTGGTAGAGCATCAGCCTGGCGTGCAGGAGTCCCAGGTTTGATTCCCGGCCAGGGCACACAGGAGAAGCGTCCATTTGCTTCTCCACCCCTCCCCCTCTCCTTCCTCTCTGTCTCTCTCTTCCCCTCCCACAGCCAAGGCTCCATTGGAGCAAAGTTGGCCCGGGCACTGAGGATGGCTCCATGGCCTCTGCCTCAGGTGCTAGAATGGCTCTGGTTGCGACAGAGTGACACCCCAGATGGGCAGAGCATCACCCCCTGGTGAGCGTGCCGGGTCGATTCCGGTCGGGCACATGCGGGAGTCTGTCTGACTGCCTCCCCGTATCCAACTTCAGGAAAAAAAAATACAAAAAAAAAAAAAAAGAAAAGAAAAAGAATGCCATTAGGGAAACGTGAAGCTGACTGCATCAATCACATCCAACAATGTAGAATGAGCTTTGAAACCACTGTGGAGCCCTCTTCAGACCATGAGTTATTTTTTTTTTTAAAGATTTATTATTTTTTTATTATTATTATTTTTTTAAATTTATTTATTCATTTTTAGAGAGGAGAGAGACAGAGAGGGAGAGAGAGGAGAGAGAGACAGAGAGAGACAGAGAGAGAGAAGGGGGGAGGAGCTGGAAGCATCAACTCCCATATGTGCCTTGACCAGGCAAGCCCAGGGTTTCGAACCGGCAACCTCAGCATTTCCAGGTCGACGCTTTATCCACTGTGCCACCACAGGTCAGGCCGACCATGAGTTATTTTTTGATTGTTAAAATTGGAACGGTCTCGAGGCAGACTCAGTCCCGGATCTAAGCGGTGTCACTCAAGGCTAGGCCTTACTCTTGTAAATGCTCTTGGGCACCCGTGGTGCGCACAGCTCCTGCTGGGCTTTTTGGGATAAGTCCTCTCACCCTTGCCTGCTGGCCACGCTGACAGGCAGATGCCCACATCCCAACTGTGCAGATAGAGAAATGGCCTGTGGGTTAGGGGCTTGTCCAAAGCCACACCCCAGGAAGTGACAATGCCAAGAGTTAACTCCAAATCTGCCTCATCCCCTGTATTCCCTGTGCCTTAGTCTTTGTGATGTCCCTGGAGATGACCTTGTCCAGCTCCCAAGGGAATTGGGGTGTCCTCCAGCTTCAGCCAACAGGAAGCCTCTTTGCCAATAGCAAGTCCTAGAAGCCAGGACCTTGCAGGAGGCCCTCAGTGAGCACTGGAGGACTTAAAAAGTATGCTTTCAGACCCTGCAGGCTCAAAGATGTTTTTCTAGATCTTTTAGCTCAGTCTCCGCAATGTCTTTTGAAATTGGTCACCTATGTGTCAGCCACATCTGAATGGCTCCACATTATCTCCTCAAAGTCCTACCTCCCAACCTTTGGTAGTGCAGTTCCTGCCTCTCACAGTGTCCTCTCACATCTTCCACCTTTGTCCTTCAAACCGGCTAGGTCACCTACTCTGTGAAGCCCTCCCAGGTTGCACCCAGTGAGAAGTCAGTGCCTCCCGTTTATGCTCATAGCCCTTACTTGTGACACCCCAAGAGTATATTTAGATTGGTCTCGTACAATTTATTTTATTTTTTCCCTCTTCTTTTTCCAAGTGAGAAGAGGGGAGATAGAGAGATAGAATCTTGAATGCACCCTGACCAGGATCCACCTGGCAATCCCCATCTGGGGCTGATGCTCTGCTCATCTTATTTTATTGGACACTTTCATGGCACTTACAGTGAATTGGGCAGTGGATGAAGTCTTCAGCAAATTTTAACTGATTTCATTCTTATAGCTATCCGATGAAGTAGGTACTGTGTATCACCACATTGTACAGACAGGAACACTGGGGCAGCTGAATTAACATGGCTGATAAGTGGATGCCAGGCAGCCTTGCTCCAGAGTCGGTGCTGTCTCTTAAGCACTCCGCTAGGGGCATTTGCTTGTGTGTGCGCTGCCAACATTGCCCTGTGCACCCCCTGAGGGAAGCAGCCATGTCCGAGTCATGTCTGGATACCCACAGCTGGCATGAGGCGTACTGTTCCTGAATGGAACCCATGTCCCAGACGAGGTCGCCCTCCCCTGCCCAGCCTGCAGTGTGGATGCAGGTCCACACTTCCAGCTTCTCTGAGGGCCTGCCTCCCTCCTGCAAATGGCTACCTCTGACAGTCCTTCCTGAGGCACTTAAGAGGATGACCCAGGAAGGACTTTGTCATCTGTGAAGCTGATGGCTTCTATACACACACCTCCCCAACTAGAACCATTCTACCCCTCTGGGGCTTACTGAGGCTTTTGGAAGCAGCAATGATGGAGGAGTCCCAGCTTGTGGCTGGATCCCTGGGACCCCAGTCACAGGACCACAGACCCCATCTGGCTGGCCTGGAGAGTAACTGGTGCTGTGAGTCGTGCGAAGGGCAGTAGGCTTAGAGTCTGCTGACTTAGACTTCATTTCTGCTTTCTGCCTCACCCTAAGGTTATCACTATGTGCCTCAGTTTCCCCATTTATAAGTGGAGTTTCTGGAAGAATTCCTCTCTTACCAGGTTGTTACAGAATGAAGCATTTGAGAAAATAGTAAATGCCAGCACTGTACAAAATTTGTAATTCCTGTCTAATTGTTGGGCTAGTCTACTAAATAAGGTTATAATCAGACCTAAATGAGAAATTAACTGCCTTTTACACTTTACCAGACAGAAGTACAACAAGGTCACATTGTTTTGAATGTTCAAAGACCAGAGGACTAGGGCAGCTCAGGCACCTCCCGGCCACACCTGGCCCCAGGCTCCCTGGACCCTCAGGTGGTCTATGCTGACAGGTTGGTGAGTCTTGTTCACCTGCACCCCCGAGGTGCCCCTGAGCCCAAACCCTGGACCAGGCCCCGCTGCCAGCCTCTGTTCCCTTCAGTTCTGCCCAGCTGCCCTGGCGGCCACCGAGGTGGCCAGTCGTGCCGGAGCCAAGATGGAAACTGAAGCCTGACCAGGCGGTGGCGCAGTGGATAGAGCATCGGACTGGGATGCAGAGGACCCAGGTTCGAGACCCCGAGGTTGCCAGTTTGAGCACGGGCTCATATGGTTTGATCAAAGCTCACCAGCTTGGACCCAAGGTCACTGGCTCGAGCAAGGGGTTACTCGGTCTGCTGAAGGCCCGCGGTCAAGGCACATATGAGAAAGCAATCAATGAACAACTAAGGTGTCGCAATGAAAAACTAATAATTGATGCTTCTCATCTCTCTCTGTTCATGTCTCTCTGTCCCTGTCTATCCCTCTCTCTGTCTCTGTAAAAAAAATAATAAATTAAAAAAAAAAAAAAGATGGAAACTGAGGATTACAATCCTTGACATTGAGCCCGTTCCATCTGCATTGACACACACAGCCATTGTGCCCAGGAGAGAGGAGAAGCCCAAGGGCACAGCTCTCAGGGCACCTCAGCTCCTTCTGGAAATGAATGGGGCTTAGAAACAACCTCTTAGAACCTCCTAGAAACCCATTTAATCAAGCTCAGACACAGATTTCACACTTCTTGATGGGCCTCAAACATACAGTTCCCCACTTAAATAAGATCCAGTTTGTATGTGACTACACAACATTTTACATTTTCATATACAATATAATAAAATAGCCAAGTTTAGCGGGAGCTTGCTCAGTGTGGCTCCCTATGCTCAATAAGCACATGAATATTCTATGCTAGCCTTCAGAGTAACCCTCTGAGAAAATAACATCCCCACTTCACAGATGAGGACACTGAGGCTCAGTGGGTGAACAGCACCAGCACACACAAGTCATCTGATTCCCAATGTGAGGGTTGTCCCACAGTGCCCAGCTGTGTCTCCAACCCCACACAGCATTGGACACACAGAGCATCCGTCATAAACATCCAGATCAGCCTCACAGACCCCTTGGCATTCATTCACTCAGTCACTTCACAAATATCAATATTAATTGAGCACCTACCATGAGTTAGAAAGTGTGCTGGACATTATGGAGAACCAAGACAGACTGTTCTTGCACTGACAGAGTTCACAGTCTCTCTGGGACAGAGGAACACCAACCCTGAGCAAACAACCCAGCTGTGCAAAACTGAGATAAGCCCAGGAAGGAAAGGCTCATGGTTATTAGAGAAAACCAGCAGGGATTTTTCCTAACCAGGGAGGTTAGAGAAAGCATACTTGAGCTGGTACCTAACGGTAAAGAGAGGTAGCAAAGCATTCCATGTGGGAGGAACAGCTCTGAAAGGCATTGTGCAGAGGGAGCACACCCACCCAAGAAACTGAAAGCACCCTGTGTCTGACCCCAGCGTGGGAAGGGAGAGTACTGAGAACGGAAGCTGGGGAGGGGGCAGGGCAGACTCCGCAGGGCCTCTGAAGCCACGGGGAGCAGTTTTGTTCCCATGCCCAGAACAAGGGTAATTCCCTGCATGGTGTCAGGCAGGGACGCCACCTAACCAGGGTACTTGGTCAGTGTCCCTAACTGCCCTCTGCACAGTGGACAGCCCCTGCACCTGCCCCAGACTGCACATCACATTCTCATGCTGCAGGGTGAGTATCGTGGGTGGCCTCCCCGTGTGCCTTTGAGCACAGCTGTTCCGGCTCATCTCTATGTGCCCCCTAACCAGCCCCAGGCCTGGCTCCCAGTAAGGGATCAGCAAGTGTGAGGACATGTGTAAAGGAAGCACCGCTGCTGCCCTCCAGATGACCCAGGAGAGACGCACACGGGCACAGACAGTAACACCCTGAGAAAACACTGTGGGAGGTGACAAGTTCTGCAGGTACAAAGGGAGAGGAGAGCAGATCTGTGTGAGCCAGGTGTGTAGACAGACACGCTTAAAATGGGTAGAGAGGACAGCGCTGACTGTGTGTGAGTGGGCGGACAGGGACATGGGTGCAGGTGGGGCTGAATTAGAGTAGAGGGAGAGGCAAGCAGTTGGGTGAAATTAATTTAAAAAGGCATCAACTACTGACAGACTAGCCACTCACTTTCACTGGGGGAAGACACTATATGAAGATGCTCTTTCACTTACTGTGCTTGAGCTGCAGCGATCAAGTCTGGCCACCCAGTTTGAAACCCCAGCTCACTACGTGGTTGGTTGTGATGTTAAGTCACTAATCCTAATTTGTAAAATGCAGACAACCCTAGTACCTATCCCATCAGATTGTTGTGAGGATTAAATGAGTGATAATACAAAGCACTTGACACAAGGAAGGACAGAAGCTAAATCACAAAGGTGAACCATAGTTGTTATATTGTTTTCTTTCTCCTACACATGTGAAACTAAATGTTTCTGTCTTATGCTTCTGTCTTTCTTCCTTTGTTTATAACAGACGTAGAAGTCCTCGGAGGGCTTCCCAATGTTTCTAGAACTCCCAGAGTCCAGCAAGGAGCGCTAAAGGGTCAACGGGGCCCCAGAGCATGCCCTGGGGAGTGATGGGAAAGCCAATTCTCCTTCTATCAAAGTCAAGACCGAGTTGTGGGAGAATGAGGTGGCTCTGATCCTGTGTCCTGGAGTGCGCTTCCAAGCCATGTCTGCCGGAATCCCTGAAACAATTCTGCATTCTCAGAAAAGCTTCAGCAAAGGGGTAGTGCTAGAAACAAAGCGATTTAGATAATATGTGAGTGGTATAAGGATGGCTATTGCTTTCAAAACAGTTCCCTCTCAAAGTCAAGTGGATCGTGAGCAAAGTATGAAACTACTATTTCCTCTCCTCTCTCCTCACCCTGCACCATCAAAGCAGTGATAATGTACCACTCCACAAAGTCCTTGTTTACCTGGTTTTATCAGAGCGGTGACTGGTGATGGCCCTGCCACATGGCAGGAGGAGGGGTCTGCTCTGGCCAGCAACTGTGGAACGTGGGCACTGATGAAGACAGACAAATCCACTTACTCCGCACTTTGAATCTACCAGTGATTTTCTAGGTCACAATGATACTTTATCCTGCTAGCAATGTAGACAGTTAAAAAACAAAACAAAAAACTAGCAAAGTAAAAAAGTGGTCAAAGAATGCCCCAATCAGCCGCAAAAGGAGTCACAACATTTATACCCTTTATTCAAGCAAGAATTTTCAGATTCTCAAACTCCAGTTCATAACCAATTTATCCTTACTCTGTACAAGATTCTAATAAACTTGGTTATTGGATTTGGGGTATAAACCAAAATCAGGTCAGGAAGATGTTCACCTCCAGACTGAGCTTCCCCAGTTCCCATTTCATTCCTGACCATGGAGGGTAAAGAGCAGAAGCTCCCAGCCCGGGAGCAGGGTTCCTGGAATCAACCTTGCTCTTCAGGGGACCCCAGGCTCCTCTTTATTCCCTACACCCAGACCTGTCACTAGATTGCCTGGCTCACCAAGCCTGATGACTTGGATTTATTCTTATCATTTCTACTAGGACCAGAGCCAGACCAGCCTCAGTTGGCTCTCATACTCCCTGGAGAGGGAAATGGGATAACTGAATCTGATTCCTATGTCCTATGTCCGCCAATTGCTGGTCAGAGTATTTCCTAATAAACCTATCTCCTAAATAGTGCTCAGATGCTAAAATGTATTTCTCTCTTAGGTTTTCTCAGGGGAGAGGTGACTCACATCGGCTTTACACATGATCTTTTTTTCTTTTCTTTTCTCTTTTTTTTTTTTTTTTTTTTTTTTTTTTACAGAGACAGAGAGAGAGTCAGAGAGATGGATAGGGACAGACAGACAGGAACGGAGAGAAATGAGAAGCATCAATCATCAGTTTTTTTGTTGCGACACCTTAGTTGTTCATTGACTGCTTTCTCATATGTACCTTGATCACGGACCTTCAGCAGACCGAGGAACCCCTTGCTCGAGCCAGCGACCTTGGGTCACAGCTGGCGAGCTTTGCTCAAACCAGATGAGTCCGTGCTCAAGCTGGCAACCTTGGGGTCTTGAACCTGGATCCTGCGCATCCCAGTCCAATGCTCCATCCATTGCACCACCGCCTGGTCAGGCTTCATGATCTTCTAACAGACTATGCACCCTTCCCCCTTTGCACTGCACAACGACTGGGCCGCCCACAGCCCCAAAGAACAAATAAAGAGCAAGCAGGACGCTCACCCCCCTGGCCGTTGATTCAAAAACAGTTGCTCAATTCGTTAAAACTATGTCCATTAACCCTCTTAGAACTGAAGAGCTGGGTTCCAGGTTTTTAGATCTGTTTTTTTATCCAGGAATATTTAGTAAGCTCCTGCTCTGTGCTTGGCCTTGAAATAGTGCCTGGGGGACCACAAGGGAGTCAGATAACACAGCGCCTCCTTCCCTCTTGGTGCTTACAGCAGAGCATGGATCCTCAATCCCTGCTGCAATTCACAGAGAGAAGCCAAGAATTCCCTGTGGTTGCCACAACTAACCCAGCACCAAACCCAGACTGCCGACCCCTCGTGGGGCTCACAGCCTCATGGTTTCAGCCTACCACACTTGCTCGCTCCTAGGAAAGGTACGTGGAGGAAGGCATCTCAGCAGCCTCACTGCTCATTGTTACTTCAGCAGAAACAATAAGAATAAAATAAAGGAGCAGATGGATGCAGATGCTCACTGGGCAATCTATAATAATAATAATCTAAAATAATTTTCTCATCTTCCCAGAATCAAAATAAATAACCAGCAAGGTAAGTGATAAGAAGTGACATACATTTCATTCACAAACAACGTGGAGAATGACCATGCAGTTACCTCCAGAAGAGCAATGCCTTCCCAGCATCCTCTGCTCCCCCTTCCTTGACTGGGTCACACTGAGTATAATGGTTTCTGTCTTGGCCACCTGTTTGGAGAGTGAGCTCGTCAAGGGCAAGGTCTGCATGACATCCTTCTCTGTATCTCTGAACCTAGAACATGGCCTGGCAGTTCTTTTAATCAGAGCATGAGGTATTAGGCTGTTGGAGCAGAAACAGGTGGCATACATGACGGCCATCTAGTTGGAAAACTTGGATCTTCTTTGAACAGAGAACCTACAGGAAGAGTATAGTCAGCTAACAGCCTTCAGATGTAACTTCAAGATCTGTCACATTTAATTAAGTTAAAAAAACTTTTTTTTCTCCAGGCAGCCCACAGCCAATGATGGAATTGGGCAGGGATTCTAGAGCCTGGTTCTTCTGGTACAATATGGAAGCCCTCTAATGGATAATCTTTCTCCAGAGCACCCCACTGTGCCGGGCCACGACTTTCTACAAGCTGTACCCCAATCTGAGAATCTTCTTGTCCAATTCTCCTTCCTTCCTCTCTTTCTTTTCACAGCATCTTGGGATGAGGGTCTCCCTACCTCCTCTTTATTTTTTCACAGGAAATTCCCCTCCGCCCAAGAACTCCTAAACTTCTAAATCCGTCTTGGCATTTACTTTTTCAAAGACTCAGAGTGACGAGTGTCCATGGCATCCACATGCTCTTCTACATATCCTAGCCTCCTTTGAAGTTATTTATGGGTAAATTAAATATGTGTAAAAATAGCATGTGTCACTGCCAAGAAAGGACAGTTAAGTATTCTGTGTGCCTTCCCCACAGATTTCTGCATACCCTCATCTTCCTGAAACCACAGGACAAGAGAGTCACAGCACAAAAGCATTCCTACTTGGAGGAGAGTCACCCAGGAGGACCTCTGACACGCACTGACTTTGGGTGAGCAAGGTAGAGATTTTACTGTGTTAAGCAACAGAGATTCAGGATTTGTTTGTCAGTGCAGCATAGCCTCGTCCCCCATCACTCACAAGAGACACCCATAGATGATTTGTTCAGCACCTCTGTTTACACTGAGCTATTATACACTTCCAGCTAGCTCATTTCCCTGCTAAGATCTCAGATCTCTGTGTAAATAAGCTGATGTTACTATGTGTCCACAAGAGGGTAGGTAAAACACATGAAGACCTCTTTAAAGATAAAGTTAGTGAGCCAGAATTCTTAGCTCAATGCCAACTGTGAAACAGGTCCCAGTGGATTCATTCTACACACCATCACCACGGGTACCTGGAAGGCAGGTACCAGTGAGCAGCTGATTGAGGCCCAGCAGAGCCAAGGGCATTGCCCTCATACTCAGGAAACTCAGGGGTTAGTGCTGGTGGGAGTATGCAGAGGCAGCTACAGCTTGGCAGTCAAGTGAATCCTGATATGTAATATCATTTAAGTCCTGTCATGATAGGGGTGGGGAATTTGAAGACCCTGGAGATGAGATCCAAGAAAGCCATTCATTTTATGGGATGCAAATTCAGAAAGCAGATTACAATATTAAGTTACTCACTTACAGTTCAGTTTGGCAAACACTCATTGATGCCTACTCATGCAAGACACTGGGAAATCAAACTGGCCTTGCCCTCACGGAGCTCCAGTCCAGTGAGGAGAAAGAGACAAGTATGTCTGTGCTATAAGTGACTAACATATTTTCTTAACCTTTGACTATTAGCTACATGACAGCTAAAGCAATGGAAACATTTAGTTAAAGCTTATGCCTATATCTCTAGACTGTATGTACGATCTAATACCTAAGTGTGTTTACTGTTAACTGCAGGTTTCACTTCTGTGGAAGGCTGGTGGATGTTCCAGGCCCATCAGTGTTTTGTGATTGGTTCAGGGATGAACATATGAACCAATTCAAGCCAATGAGAGCTGATCTTGGGATTTTTGCTGAAACAGTTGGGAGAGAACTGCTCTTTTTACTGGTGTTTCTAAATTGGGAACGTGTAAACTGGCAGTTGCCAGGGGCCATCTGTGCCATTACATGGGCAGAGCCTGTCCTACAGGGAAACCAAGCACAGAAAAAGAGCTGAGAGACAGAGAGAGATTTTTTAAGATATCGTTTGTGTCCCTGGATTCAGTCAGTCATGCCTGACACAACCCACTCCAGGGTTTTTCTGTCATCTGAACCAGTTAGAGTTGGGTTTCTGCCACTTGTGACAAGAGCACTAAGCAATACACCTACCAAGGACCAGATACCATGATGGGCAGTAGGATTATAAGGTGTGATCCTAAAAGAGGTTACTGTCCATTTTTCATTTCTAAGAATAGTTGTATTGAACTATAGTTTATATATCATAACATTCATCCTTTTCAAGTAGATGATTCTATGGTTTTTGGTATAGTCACAGAATTGGCCAACTATCCTCATGATCACTTTCTATCTTGCACTGAAAATGACAAGTATGTGCTTGCTCTGTTCTCCCCTACACACTAGCTCCTCTCTTGAGCCCAGGGCTGGGTTATACTCCTTTCTGCAGTACCAGCAACTACAGTAGGTACTCAGTGAGTGCCTGCTAAGTGTGCTCAGACCTCCTTGCAAAGCTCAGCCTCCATCCAGTTTTTTGGGTCCTTTCTGCAGCACACGGAATGAGAACAGATGTTTAGCAAAGCCACTCAAGGAGAGGATGTGCTCACCACTTACTAGGTTGTCTATGGGTTTCCAAAGCTGGATCCCAGCATCTGGGTAGACTCCCTGAGAGGTGCACACCTGTAATGTGCTTCTTTGGATCCTGAACTTTTCCTAAGTTTATTACAGAATGATTTCAAATAGGAAATCATTCTGTAAAAAACTTAGGAAAATATAAATACAACAAGAGAGGATCAACTCAATACTTTGCACCTACAGGACAGATTAGTACACAAGCACTAAAATCATCTTGCAAAGTGGATTTGAGGACATGAACAAATACTCATGGTATGTTAACTAAAGAAAACAAAATATATAGTTAGATGTCAAGTACATAACATAGTAAACACTGGCAACTGAAAGGGAATGATGCTAATTATTAGATGTAATTATCTTTGTATGGGTGAAGGTAGAAAGTTACTATTTCTCTTCATGTTTCTTTATAATTTTTAATTTTCTAAAATGGTTATTAATCAAATAATAAAAGCCAACATTAAAAAACTAATTTCTGGTCCTGGCCTTTTGGCTGTGTGGTAAAGTGTTGGCCTGGTGTGTGGATGTCCTGGGTTCAATTCCTGGTCAGGGCACACAGGAGAAGTGACCATCTGCTTCATCACTCCTCCTCTTCTCCCCTCTCTCTTTCATTCTTGCAGCCATGACTTGGTTGATTTGAGCGAGTTCACCTCTGGTGCTGAGGATGGCTCCCTGGCCTCTGTCTCAGGCACTACAAAAATGGCTTGGTAGCTAAACAACGGAGCAACTGCTCCAGATGGGCAGAGAATCATCCTCTGGTGGGCTTGCTGAGTGGATCCCGGCCAGGGGTGTATGCGGGAGTCTGTCTCTCTGCCTCCCTTCCTCTTACGAGAAAAATTAATTGTTCTTTTATTTTATTAATGTGGATACCAACACATGAGAAACAATCACACGAAGAACATTTCTGAATCTCCTGCAAAAAAAAAAAAAAAAAAAAAGATTGTCTGTCTTTTAGAGCCTTTTAATCGAACAAGTAAGAAATGTAACCCACCATGTTTACCTTTTTACCTTGATTGCCGGGAAGCTCATAGTTAAAATTTAATACTCAAACATACAGTAATCTTCTTAGCCCAGATTCTTGGCACACTAACTTCCATGCTTTTATAGAGCTTCTGATGCTTCCTTTTATCTGTATTTTTAGTTGGCTTGCTTATGTTTTTTTTATAAATAAATTTTTATTAATTTTAATGGGGTGACATCAATAAATCAGGGTACATCTATTCAAAGGAAACATGTCCAGGTTATCTTGTCTTTCAATTATGTTGCATACCCATCACCCAAAGTCAGATTGTCCTCCATCACCTCTATCTAGTTTTCTTTGTGCCCCTCCCCCTCTTCCTCCCCCCCACCCCTGTAACCACCACACCCTTGTCCATGTCTCTTAGTCTCGTTTTTATGTCCCTCCAATGTATGGAATCATGCAGTTCTTGTTTTTTTCTGATTTACTTATTTCACTCCGTATAATGTTATTAAGATCCCACCATTTTGTTGTAAATGATCCAATGTCATAATTTCTTAGTATACCATAGTGTATATGTGCCACATCTTCTTTATCTAGTCTTCTATTTATTTATTTATTTTTACTTTTTTTTTTTTACAGTGATTAAAGCCTTTAAGCAAACTCTTGGCCAATACAGCAAGAATCCATAAAAGAGTAGTGTCCTTAACATGTTCACCAAGTCCAAGTTGGCACCAACACCATTCCAAATCCCTGCAAATGCAACCCAACCCCAGTTCAGTCCGTTAGGAGCTGTCACAAGGAGCAGAAGTCCAGGAAAAGTCCACGTCCAGGAAAAGTCTGCATGGCACTGGAATTGTTGTCACAATTCTATACTTTGCAGCTCACGTCCAAGTCCCAATGACCGCTGCTTCTAGCTGGTAATGATTCAGGTAGACTTGAAAAGCCATCTGCAGCATGTGTAGAGATGGAACTTCTGTTCTCCTCTGCCTGGAGAGATGAGACCAGGTTGCTTTTCCCTGGAGCTCTGCAACTGTGGTGTGGTAAAGTGAACCTTGGGATACACTAAGCTGGGTGGCAAAGGTAAATTCATAAAAGAAGTTGGCAAAAGGGATAAAGAAAGCTATAAATTAGGAGTAGGTCCCAGCCTGATATATGAGTGGGGCATTGAGGTAGGAGGAATAAAGGAAACACTATATATTAAACAAAGCAGCAGAAAATAGGACTATCAACACCCACAACAGAGATCTTCGAGGGAAGAATAAAAAACATGACTATTCAGGCAAGACATAGTTAAGTAGCCCTTGTGCAAATGAGATCAGTTTACCAGCTTCTTGGAAGAAATACCCTAGGCTCGTCCACAGTGTCGTAGATGGGGCCAATGGCGCTGGGCACCTTCAGCCTTCAGTGGCAAACCCCAGCATTCTGGGCAAGGTTAGGTCATAGGTGGCTGGAGCAGGGTTAGAAGAGACTGAACCCTCCCTTAGAGGAGCGAGGGGGAAGCCTACCTTCCAGTGTCCCTTTTTCCTCACAGCAAAGGCATGTAAGCCTGGCAGGCTTTAGTTCAATGACCTTCCTATTCACTATTGAAGCAGGACCCAGATGGAATCCTATGAGACCCCTTTGGGGCATTGGAGCCTTTAAGGGCATATCCTAAAAGCTGGTAGTTCACCTGATCTCTATTGAGCTTTTTCTGCCTCTTGGTACCTTAAAAGCTATGCTCAGAAGATCTCACTGAAGGGTTTGAGGATCCCCATCCGCCTATATAAACCTTTTCTGTATATCTGGAGCTATTTGGAAAAAGACAAAACAGTGTTATTAGCTGGATCAAATAAAAGAAGGTAGAAGTTTGCAGGAGAAAAAGATTTGGCATCTCCTGTTCATCAGCATTCAAAAGAAATTTAAAAAAATTTTAAGTAAAAAGCATGATATGGTAGACCCGTAGGAGTTCCAGGATATGACTCCCCCCTTTTAAATTTTTTTAAATTGACCTTAAAATATTTGCTGGGTACACTTTAATAATACCTTGACTTTAAAGATTGTAAGAAATACCCATAATTCGAAAGGTTTGACAAAATACAGTAAATGCTTTTGCTCCATATGCAGGAGCATTGTCAGTTTAACCAGTTTAGGAAATCCAATGATAGAAAAATGCATATAGACAATGAGCTATAACATGCTTAGCAGCCTCTCCTGTTCTGACAGAGGTTACTATAAATCCAGAATAGGTATCCACTGTAACGTGGACATAGGACCGTCTGCCAAATGAAGGTATATGAGTAACATCCATTTGCCAAAGTTGTCCTGGTAGGAGTTCTTGAGGATTAACTCCAAATGAAGGGACAGATTGTAGTATCCTGACCCCTTGGAAAGGATTTCCCAATCTTCTGTGCTGCTTCCTGAGAAAGTTGAAACTGTTTACACAGGGCTGCAGTGTTCTGGTGATGAATAGTATGAGGCTGAATTGCTCGATCTGTCATGGTTGCTCCAAATAATTTTCTTTTGGGTAGCTTGATCAACAAGGGCATTCCCTTGTGCTAAAGCTCCAGGGAGCATGGAGTGAGCACAAGTATGTCCTATAAAACATGGAGCTCTATGTTGACATACAAGTCTTCGAAGAAGGAGGAACTACTGAAATAGTTCATCAGCAGTTGTTCATAAGACAGCAGTCTTTCTAGTGGAAACAACCATAAGTAAATATTTGCTGACTGTATATAGATTAAAGGAGGAATATGGCAAATGCTGAAAAGCCATGATAATGGCATATAATTCTAGTCTTAGAGCTGATTTTAAGTTGACTGTTTCAGTATAAAGTTGTCTATTGATTTGCAAAAGCAATTTGACATTTAGTGAAGTTTCCCAGAGCCATTGTTGTTGATCCTTTGAAGAAAGGAACAACAATAATTTTGAGATTCAAAACCTATAAGCTGTAAGGGTTGCTTATGCCCCTTGATAATCCAGGAGGCGACAAGGTCAAAATATGGAAGTGTATTCCATGGGCTATTAGATGGTTCAATGTGCCCAAGCTGTAGCTGCTTTTGTACCAATTGAGCAGCTGCCCTAAGTTTCTCCTGAGAAAGGGGCCACTGGTCTACCCATACAGGATTATCTGATTTCCAAGTAATTGGGTCTGCACAATGCATTATTGGGGTAGCAGGAGCTACCAAGGCCCCTATGCTAAATTTTGATATCCTAATCCACACCTTCTGGTATTGGGTGCCACTTCTATGGGGGTGAGAATTTCTCGCTGTTCTTTCCCTAGTCCCTTAGTGGGCAAAAATCCCCAATCAAGCATCTGCGTACTGACTAAACCATTAGGACTGACAAGCAACGCTCCCATATTTTTCAAAACATCTCTACCCCACAAATTAACTGGCCATCCAGGGAGCACATAAGGCTTAAAAAAATCCAGAATGACCTTCTTAATCTTCCCAATGTAAAAAGCTAGAACTTTGTTGAGGGGATTTACTCTGCCCTATACCTTGTAATTCTGTGGCTGCTGCATGAGTGGGCCAGGAAGGAGGCCAATGTAGCTTAGCAATAACAGATACATCAGCTCCAGTATCTAAAAGTCCTTTAAATTTATGCCCATATATTGTTAGTTCCATTTCAGGGCGTTCCTGACCTATTTTTTTAAAATCCAATTGGCAAAATCAGAGGAGCCAAATCACCAATTTGCTTGGGGCCCCTTTTGCAGGATGTGACCTGAGAAGCAGAATTAGCATCCTTATACTATTCTTCTAACTGCCTGAATAAGCCGTGAGACAAATTCTTTTTTTTTTTTTTGGATTAATTTTAATGGGGTGACATTGATAAATTAGGTTACATATGTTCCAAGAAAACATCTCTAGGTTATTTTGACATTTGATTATGCTGCATTCCCGTCATCCAAAGTCCAATTGTCTTCCGTCACCTTCTAACTGGTTTTCTTTGTGCCCCTTCCCCTCCTCCAACCCTTTCCTTCTCCTCCTCCCACCCTGTAACCCCCACACTCTTGTCCATGTCTCTGAGTCTCATTTTTATGTTCCATCTATGTATGGAATCATATAGTTCTTAGTTTTTTCTGATTTACTTATTACGCTCAGTATAATGTTATCAATGTCCATCCATGTTGTTTTAAATGATCCAATGTCATCATTTCTTATGGCTGAGTAGGTTTCACAGTATATATGTACCAAAGCTTTTTAATCCACTCATCCACTGACAGACACTTGGGCTGTTTCCAGATCTTCACTATTGTGAACAATGCTGCCATAAACATGGGGGGTACATTTCTTCTTTTCAAACAGTGCTATGGTGTTCTTCGGGTATATTCCTAACAGTGGTACAGCTGGGTCAAAAAGCAGTTTGATTTTTAATTTTTTGAGGAATCTCCATACTGTTTTCCACAGTGGCTGCACCAGTCTGCATTCCCACCAGCAGCAGTGCAGGAGGGTCCCCTTTTCTCCACATCCTCGCCAGCACTTATTCTGTATTGTTTTGTTGATGAGCGCCATTCTGACTGGTGTGAGGATATCTCATTATGGTTTTAATTCGCATTTCTCTAATGATTCGTGATGTTAATCATTTTTTTCATATGCCTATTGGCCATCTGTATGTCCTCTTTGGAGAAGTGTCTATTCATGTCTTTTGCCCATTTTTGGATTGGATTGTTTGTCTTCCTGGTATTAAGTTTTACAAGTTCTTTATAAATTTTGGTTATTAACCCCTTATCAGACGCATTGTCAAATATATTCTCCCTTGTGTAGTTTGTCTTTTTATTCTGTCCTTATTGTCTTTAGCTGTGCAGAAGTTTTTAGTTTGATAAAGTCCCATTTGTTTACCCTGTCTTTTATTTCACTTGCCTGTGGAGACAAATTGGCAAATATATTGCTGCGAGAGATGTCAGAGAGCTTACTGCCTATGTTTTCTTCTAAGATGCTTATGGTTTTATGCTTACATTTAAGTCTTTTATCCATTTTGAGTTTATTTTTGTGAATGGTGTAAGTTGGTGGTCTAGTTTCATTTTTTGCAGGTAGCTGTCCAATTTTCCCAACACCATTTGTTGAAGAGGCTGTCTTTACTCCAATGTATGTTCTTACCTCCTTTGTCAAATATTAGTTGTCCACAAAAGTGTGGGTTTATTTCTGGGTTCTCAGTTCTGTTCCATTGATCTATATGCCTGTTCTTATGCTAGTACCAGGCTGTTTTGAATACAATGGCCTTATAGAATAACTTGATATCGGGAAGTGTGATACATCCCACTTTATTCTTCCTTCTTAAGATTGCTGAGGCTATTTGTGTTCTCTTTTGGTTCCATATAAATTTTTGGAGTATGTGTTCTATATCTTTGAAGTAAGTCATTGGTATTTTAATCGGTATTGCATTGAATTTATAAATTGCTTTGGGTAATACAGACATTTTAATGATGTTTATTCTTCCTAACCATGAGCACCGTATATGCTTTCACTTGTTTGTATCTTCCTTGATTTCTTTTATCAATGTTTTATAATTTTCTGAGTACAAGTCTTTAATCTTGCTGGTTAAATTTATTCCTAGGTACTTTATTTTTTTGGTTGCAATGGTAAAGGGGATTGATTCCTTAATTTCTCTTTCTGACAGTTCATTGTTACTGTATAAAAATGCCTCTGATTTCTGAGTATTAATTTTATATTCTGCCACCTTGCTGAATTTATTTATTAGGTCTAGTAGTTTTTTGACTGAGACTTTAGGGTTTTCTATATATAATATCATATCATCTTCAAATAATGATAGTTTTACTTCTTCTTTTCCAATTTGGATGCCTTTTATTTCTTTTTATTGTCTGATTGCTGTGGTTAGGACTTCCAGGACTATGTTAAATAAGAGTGGTGAAAGGGGGCACCCCTGCCTTGTTCCTGATCTTAAGGGGATTGCTTTTAATTTTTGCCCATTGACTATGATGTTGGCTGTGGGTTTGTCATAGATGGCCTTTATCATGTTGAGGTATGTTCTCCCACTTTGCTGAGAGTTTTGATCATGAATGAGTGCTGAATTTTATCAAATGCTTTTTCTGCATCTATTGAAATTATCATGTGGTTTATCTCCTTCCTTTTGTTTATGTGATGAATCACATTGATTGATTTGCAAATATTGTACCAGCCTTGCCTCCCAAGAATAAATCCCACTTGATCACGATGTATGATTTTTTTCATATATTGCTGGATCCGGTTTGCTAATATTTTGTTGAGGATTTTTGCATCTAAATTCATCAGGGATATTGGCCTATAATTTTCTTTCTTTGTGTTGTCTTTGCCTGGTTTTGGAATCAGAATTATGCTCGCCTCATAAAAGGAGCTTGGAAGTCTTCCTTCCTCTTGAATGTTTTGAAATAGCTTGAGAAAGAGAGGAGTTAGTTCAATATTTGGTAGAATTCACTTGTGAAGCCATCAGGCCCAGGACTTTCCTTTTTTGGGAGCTTTTTGATAACTGTTTCAATCTCATTTGTTGTAATTGGTCTGTTTACATTTTCTGATTCTTCCAGATTAATTTTTGGAAGATTATATGTTTCAAGGAATTTGTCCATTTCATCTAGGTTGTCTAGTTTTTTGGCATACAGTTCTTCATAGTATTTTCTTACAATATTTTGTATTTTTGTTGTGTCAGTTGTTGTTTCTCCACTCTCGTTTCTAATTTTATTTATTTGAGTCCTCTCTCTTTTTTTCTTGGTGAGTCTGGTTAAAGGTTCATCAATCTTGTTTACCTTTTCAAAGAACCAGCTCCTGGTTTCATTGATCCTCTGTATTGTTTTTTTAGCCTCTATGTTATTTATTTCTGCTTTGATCTTTATTATTTCCTTCCTTCTACTAGCTCTGGGCTTTCCTTGATGTTCTTTTTCTAGTTCTTTTAGATGTAGGGTCAAGTTGTTTATTTGAGCTTTTTCTAGCTTCTTGAGGTATGCCTGTAATGCTATGAACTTCCCTCTCAGGACTGCTTTTGCTGTGTCCCATAAATTTTGAGTTGATGGATGCTCATTATCGTTGTTTCTAGGAATTTTTAAATTTCTTCTTTGATCTCATTGTTTTCCCATTCATTATTTAATAACATGCTATTTAGTTTCCAAATGTTTGAGTATTTTTTGGTTTTTCTGTTGTGGTTGATTTCTAGTTTCATGCCATTGTGATCAGAGAAAGTGCTTGATATGATTTCAATCTTCTTAAATTTGTTGAGACCGCTTTTGTGCCCTAATGTGGTCTTTTCCAGAGAATGTACCATAAGCATTTAAAAAGAATGTATATTCTGCTGTTTTAGGGTGAAAGGTTTTGAAGATATCTATTAAATCTAGTTGATCCAGTATGTCCTTTCAGCCTGCTATTTTTTTGTTAATTTTGTTTCTTTAGGATCTATCTAGCCTGGCCTGTGGTGGCACAGTGGATAAAGCGTCAACCTGGAAATGCTGATGGTGCCGGTTCGAAACCCTGGGCTTGCCTGGTCAAGGCACATATCGGAGTTGATGCTTCCAGCTCCTCTCCTCTCCTCTATCTCTCTCTCCCCCCCTCTCCTCTCTAAAATGAATAATAATAATAATAATAAAAAAGATCTATCTAGTGATGTTAGTGGAGTATTGAAATCCCCTACTATTATAGTATTGCTATTGATCTCGCCATTTATATCCATCAAAGTCTGCTTTATATATTTAGGTGCTCCTATATTAGGTGTGCAGATATTTATAATGGTTATATCTTCCTGTTGGATTGCTCCCTTTATCATTATGTAGTGACCTTCTTTATCTCTAACTATAGTCTTTGTTTTAAAGTCCATTTTGTCTGATATAAGTATTGCTACCCCAGCTTTTTTTTCATTTCTATTTGCATGAAATATATTTTTCCATCCATTTATCTTCAGTCTATGTGCATCTTTTTTTTTAAGGTGTGTCTCTTGTAGACAGTATATGTATGGGTCCTGTTTTCTTATCCACACAGCTACCCTATGTCTTTTGATTGGATCATTTAATCCATTTACATTTAAGGTTATTATTGATATGTAATTGTTTATTGCCATTTTATTCTTTAAAATTGTATTCCTCTTTTGCTATATTCTTTTTCTCCTTTGATCTGTTTACAACAGGCCCCTTAGCATTTCTTGCAAGCCTTGGTTTAGTTGTAGTGAATTCCTTGAGGGTTTTTTTGTCTGGAAAGCTTTTTATTTATCCTTCAATTTTAAATGATAGCCTTGCTGGATAAAGTAGTCTTGGTTGTAGGCTCTTGTTCTGCATTACTTTGAATATTTCTTGCCATTCCCTTCAGGCCTCAAGTGTTTCTGTTGAGAAGTTGGAAGTCATCCTTATGGGGGCTCCTTTGTAGGTGATAGTCTTTTTTTGTCTAGCAGCTTTTAATATTTTCTCTTTATCACTTAGCTTTGGTATTTTAATTATGATGTGTCTTGGTGCTGATTTCTTTGGGTTTCTTTAATGGAGTTCTCTGTGCTTCTTAAACATGTGAGATGTTTTCCTGCCTTAATTGAGGGAAGTTTTCAGCTATGATATGCTTGAACAAAGTCTCTATCACTTGTTTTTTCTCTTCTTCTTCAGGAACTCCTATGATACGAATGCTATTTCTTTTCATGTTGTCAGAGAGCTTTCTTAGAGTTTCCTCAGACTTTCTGAGTCTCTTTTCTTTTTTCTGCTCTGCTTCCGTGCCTTTATTTATTGTGTCCTCTAACTCGCTGATTCAATTCTCAGCTTCATCCATCCTGCTTTTAATTTCTTCCATTGTGTTCTTCATTTCTGATATTGTATTTGTCACATCTGACTGATTCTTTTTTATTATTTCAATGTCCTTTTTTATATTTGCTATCTCTTTATTTAGCTGTTCGTAATGACCATCTATTGTTGTTCTAATATCTTTGAGCATCCTAACAATCATTATTTTAAACTCTGCATCTGGTAATTTGATTATATCTGACTCATTCAGGTCCTTTTCTGGGGATTTCTCTTGATTCATTTGTGTTTCATTTCTCTGCCTTCTCATTTTCTCTGTGTAAAGGAAGGTTTTGGACACTGGAGTCCATTGGGTGTGACCTCTGTTCCCTAGGTGTGGTCTGTCTGCAGGCCCGCCACCCCCTCTGCTGTTGCTGCCTAGGGCGTTTGGATATGGGTGTTGCTGGTGCCTGCCCACTGGGACTGTTGCTGTGGTTTACGCCTCTCCTTCATGGGAGTGGCTGTGATCACGTGCTCGGGTGTACAAGCCTTGGTGGCCTTGGCCTTTGCCCCACCCCCATGGGTGGTGTTATGCTCGGCCCTGAGGGCAGTGGCGAGCATCTTTGCTTAGCTGCGGGTCTCTGCTTGTTTCCAGGCTTTCACCCCGCCCTTGCATGAGGAGCCCACTCGTGGGACAGCTGCAAGCCTTGGCTCCACAGGCCAGGAGGGACTGCATGCCCAGGCTCAGCAGTGGGACTTTGCCTGTTCTGGGTTTTTGGCTCCACCCCCGTGGGAGGAGCCGGCTCCCAAGTCAGGCCACAAGCCTCCATTCTGCGGGTGGGACAAGGCTGTGCTCCTGCATCCTTGCTCAAGGGCCAGTCTCCACCCCTTCATGGGTTCCCGCTCTCCCCCCCCTTGCAGGCTGCCTGTAGCTGGGCTTGACCACTTTTGCATGCCCCCTCCTCCCCAGCCGAGCAAGACTGAGCTCACACCTGGGCCCAGTGGTGGCCAGCCAGCTTCCACCCTTGCCTACTGATCCATGCTTCTGTGTCCTGCCGACTGCCCTCGGGCGAGCCCTCAGCCGTGTGGGTGGGGGCACTGCAGCTTAGACCCTTACACTCACTACTTTAGTCTCAAAAGCTCCCTCCTTCTAAGTGACTCTGCTCTGAGTGCCCCGGGAGAGCTTGTTCGGCTGGTGTCCTGCTTCCCTTTGCTGGTATTGCTGTTTCCAGGGGAAATATTCACTTTAGATTTGGGGAGTGACTTGTCCCAGGGGTTAGGGTGGCTGTCTCCCAAAATGTTTCTCCCTGTGCCTCCTAGATTACACTCTCTTCCTGCTACTCCAGTCCTCTCCTCTCTCCCCGTCCCCTAGAGCCCCGGGTGAGTGGTTGTGAGGGGTGCCCTGCGCAGTCCCTTTAAGAAGAATCCTGGGTCTGAGAAATCAGTCTCTTTCTCACAAACAGTAACCTGACTTGTTTCCAGCTAAATACTGTCCATACGCCTCTTCTGGGCTCTGGGGCTGCAGGCTGGAGCTATGTTCCTGGGACTCAGGACCCTCCCCTCTCTGCTAAACTCACTTTTTGCCACGCAAGTCTCTCCTGGTTGCTGTTTGCTCCAGGAGCTGGGCAGCCCTCTCCGCTTTTCTGCTTTTCCTACCAGTCTCAGTGTGGCTTCTTCAGTGTTCCTTGGTTGAAGAGTCCTCTTAGTTTAGTCCAAAGTTGGTTTTTCCAGATGATAGTTCTTAAAATTAGTTTGTAATCCACTTTGGTTCTGGGAGGTGGATATTGGTACGTCCGCCTACTCCAGTGCCTTCTTGTCTTCCTACCTTGCTTATGTGTTTATATATTCAAATCTTCCTTGGAATACATAAAGATGTACTTGCTAAAGTGATTTGAGGTACACCAGAGAAAAGAGGTGTTGATTAGCAGATACTGTTGGAATGTTTCACTTTTACAAACACATACCACTGAGTTGGGCTCTGAAAGTTATGTCACTATTCTAATTACAGCAGATCATCAACCATGGATAAATAAATGCATGCAGGAGGCTTCTTTATTGAGACAAGCTGTCCCAATGATCAGATGAATCCATTCCTTGCAGATATAGCAAGGAATCTTCCATGTCTTGGAAGGCTGTGTGGACAAAGGTCTATTCTGGCTTCCCAGTCTCTGGCCATGGCCTAACAGCAAATGTCAGCAAAGCCAGTCAAAACCCATTCACCATACCCATCTTGTGTTCAAGACTACAGGCAACAAGTGACATAGCCAGTGCGCGATTAGGCACTGCAGACAATCCGCAAAGACAGCCCCTCTGAATGAAACAGGCCCCAGACACTCTAACACAGGCCCAAACACCCTTCAGATGACTATGGCTTTTGCCACAGTTACCCAAACTTGATCCTGCCTTTACTTCAGCTCAGAGAGGAAGCGCCTCTACACCTGGGCATTCCCCCACACAACACCTCATGGCAGGAGATAACATAACTATTTGATTTTAAGCCAGAATTGTCATTTTTTTCCTAGTGATAACTTCACTGTCTCTTCATGAGATTCCAAAAGCAAAAAGAATAAGCAGTTTTAATATTTTAGTTGTGACTATTTTATCACATCTGAAATCTCAACATCTTACCTGTGAATGCACACCAGAGGAAATGAAGGGAGAGGGGCAAGAAACACTGATTTAGTGCGCTCAGGCTGTTGGACAGAGCACACAGGCAAGAAACACTGATGTAGTGCGCTCAGGCTGTTGGACAGAGCACACAGGCAAGAAACACTGATGTAGTGCGCTCAGGCTGTTGGACAGAGCACACAGGCAAGAAACACTGATGTAGTGCGCTCAGGCTGTTGGACAGAGCACGGCTGCTGAGGCATTTCCCACTCTGGCCTCTCATCTCCCTCAAGCGTCACATCACCACCCTGCACAGTACATATAATGGTCGCATCTTTTCATATGTGGAAATCCAGGCTTAGAGAAATCAAGTACGTCATGCAAGGTCACCCAGGGGGAAGATAACCTGTTTGGCTAGAACCCAGGTCCAGCCCACCCCGAAGCCAAGCTCTGTGCCCCTTCACACAGCAGGAGATGCGCCCCTGTTCACTCGAGGCTGATATCACCCTCGGCCCTTCTTTCCAATATTTCCTACACAGTCCCACAAACTGGAGTGGACTCTAGGTCTTCTCATTCAGACAGTCATCAAGACACACTTAAAAAATAAAATGTAAAAGCTTCAACCCACACCCTGAAACCAAGCACCCATCTATCCCTTTGCTGCCACAAACGAGCTAATATGAAATCTCTTTCAGGGAAGCTTTCTAAAGAGATAAACTGATGATGAAAACATTATGCAGCTGACAATATCTGGTGATGATGCAATATTTGGTGGTGATGTCTACAAATGTATTGTCTCCAAAGAACAGGCTCCCCCGTGTCCCTTCCAAAAGAAGGAAGCAACAAAGAAACAGTGCCTCGAGGACTTGCCTCGGTATAGTTGTATCGCCCTCTCTATTTACGTGTGCGGGACAAGTACCCCAGAGAACTAGAAATGTTCCAGCAAAGATCAGGCAGATGGAAGGTCATTCAAAAATGATTCCACGCCCGGGTTAGCTCTGCACAGCCCCCCCAGCTTGCACCCTCCGGGGGCAGTAAAAGTCTCTGGGCTTCTTCCCGCACAGCATCAACTGTCACCGGTTCCTTCACCTTTTATTTACACTGCAGAGCAAGCTGGGTCATCCGTGGGGGGGACGGGGAGGGAGAAAAGGAAGAGGCGGGCGGGGAATAAGATACAATCAAGATTTCTGCTCATTCTCAAGAGACCAAAAAGAGGGCCCAACTGAAAAGGAAGCAGAGCCCAGGCTGCACGATCAGCAGGGCAGCGCCCCTCTTCCCCCATGGGTTCTGCGCTGTAGCAGAAGCGCCCGGAGGGCCCCGGAGAGCCAGGGTCAAGCCCGGCGCCTCCGCCAGGTGTGGCGTGCTGGAAGAGGCGCCAACCCAGCGCACCACACAGGAAACCACTGCCCCCTTCAGGCCGCGTCTCGGCTCCGTGGCCGGAGCATAGGGGCTCCCTCTGTCCGAAAAGCTCGCTAACCCGAATCGCGCGGCCGGCGATCGCTCTTCCAAGCTCCCTCTGCGCGCCTCTGACCCCGAGCTGCGGGAAAGGACCGCGCTGGGGCTCCAACCTGAACCCCAGCCGAGGGCGTTAGGAGAAGGCTTGAGATGGGAAGCTCTAGGCTCTCGGCTCCCCCGAAGAAGGTGGGCTGTAGGGCCAGCAGCTGCGGCTCCCCAAGACCGTGCTTCACTCTGCGCCCGGAGAAGCTGCGCCTGCAACCGCCAGGCCAACAGCAGCGGCGCGGCTGGACATCCCCTCCCGTCCAGGGAAAACTGCTCAGGGCACTCTCTGAGCACCTACGCCAAGGGGGGGAGTGGTGTCTCCTCATGAGACCTCTCCGGCCACAGACAGCGCCTGCCACATCCAGGTAGCAGCGTGGCTGAGCCAGCGGTCCCACACCTGCCCGCGCGGTGCGGTCTCCGAGCTGCCGGCGTGCACCAGGCGCCTAGCCCTTCTGCGTACAGGGATCCCTCGGGGACAGGGGTTTTCCGTCCCTCAGAGCAAAACTTAGTTCTCCTGGGGGCACGCAGCAGCCCATGGCATCTCCAGCCCCTGGTGGAGACCAATGCAATCAATGCGCCTGTTCCTCCCACCCGGCACTCATAGTCCCACCAGCGAGACCTGGGCAAAAGTAACTACTGTCGGCCTTTTAGGGAATCCAGTTCTCACCTTCTCCATTCCTCGGATTAGAGGAGACCCTAGTTTCTATCTTACACCTCACACATACACACATACAATCCCAGAGGAAGGAGATGCGCAGCAAGTCTTGGTAGCAGCTGTGCCAACCAACCACGGTGAGACCCGGAGGTGAG
The DNA here is from genome assembly GCF_036850765.1 of Saccopteryx bilineata. NCBI lineage: Eukaryota > Metazoa > Chordata > Mammalia > Chiroptera > Emballonuridae > Saccopteryx > Saccopteryx bilineata. Next base: position 318,470,228 of record NC_089491.1, read on the forward strand.
CACTGATCTCCAGCCCGCGACGCTCTCAGAAGGTACGGACGCGTCAGTCAGGGCTCTGCCCAAGGGCGGAAGCTTGCCTGTGTCCAACTCCACCCCTTACCCCACGCCACCGCCCACTACAGCCACGGCGGCACGGGTGCTGGACACTCACCTCCGTGTAGAGAAGCCGCAGGTCAAGGAGATGGGGGCGCAGGAGCGACTCGTTGCGGGCTCTGCTCTGTGGCCAGTCCATCGCGGAAAGTGCGCCGCGCCCTAAGCTGCCCTTGGCCACCTCCTTGGAGAGAGGTAGGAGGCCCAAGACGGAGAGCGGCGGGCTGCCGGGCGTTGGTTGGGGGACACCCCGCGCCCTGCCCCGGTCCCGGGCGCCAGTAGCAGCAGTGGCAGCAGCAGGCACGAGGGGGACGGCGGCGGCAGCCCGGGTTGCCCGAAGCTCCACGGGAAAGCCATGCCGGGTCGCGCTGCAAGCAGCCGGCGCCGTCTCACTCGACCCGCGTGGCCTGATTCTACTCACGTGGGCAGGTCTGGCCCGCCGCCTCGTGCCAAGCACTCTGCGCGGCTCTTGCGCCACAACTCCGGCGCCGAACCGGGCTCTGGATCGGGCTCCGGCTCAGCTCAGAATGTCCGCATCCGCGTCCCGGGTGACCAGTCAATCACTCCGGGAACTAGTGTGGGCGAGCGGAATGCGAGAGGCAGGGAAGAGACGGAACAAACACGGCGAGTAGGGCCAGTGACGGTCTGCAAGCACGCCTCTCTCCACACTGGCCGCCTCCGCCCGTGCCGGTGAGCGCTCTGAGCCGCGCTCTCTCCGGGATCCGCTTGTCCGCAGACCCTGGAGCCGGTCAGTGCGACGCAAGACAGCAGGAAACGCGGGAAGTGAGAGCGAGACTGCTCAGTGGAGGCTCCGTCGCCTCCAGGGACCGGAGCCGTGCGCGCAGGGGCGGTGGAAGGAATGGCGCTGCCCTGGCAAACAAGAGGGCCGCCTTTCCAGCACACGCATACCCGCGCCCCAGGCCCTCCGCTGCGCAGGCTGCGGCTGACTGCCCGGGACCTGAGTGCCCCGAGACAGAGGTTGGGGAACGAGCACTGACAACGCTGCTTCCCAAGCACTGCCTGCAGCACCTGCACCGAGGTTTGGTACTGCTTCCGGAAAGTCTTGCTGGAAAGGAGTGGGTGACGAGTGCGCCACGTGGATATCCGAATGGCACCTGCTCTGTGCAGGTGCCCGGGGTGCTCTGATCTAGCCCTAAGGGTCAGACAAAGACGCCATAGGCGCTGGAACACGCCTTGGTGTTCAGGTGCCTGACCTTGGATAAGGACCCCCTTAATCCCCCCGGGACGTAGCAGCTGCCTTTTGCCAAACCCAGGCAAGACTGGAGTCTTCCCCTGTCCTATGCTACCGCCCTCTCCACGCGTTTCACCTCTCCGCGTTCCCACTCGCAAAGGACTCCGCGCTAAAATTCTCCCGATGTGGGAACATTGTCTGCAGAGTGGGTCCGGGTCCACAGTCTCCCTCTGCCAGGTCTCACTGGCTGCACTGACTAACCTTTAGCAAAGCAGTCCTGTGATCTGATCTAGGGTTTTGGTTACCATGTGCCTCTCCATGCTTGACGAAAAGGAACAGGGATCATTAAAATATAAAATACCAAGGGGTGATTAATGAGGAGGTCACAGTCAGTCGTCAAATCAGAAAACATCCTTGATCCTGAACCAAACGTTGTGGGTGATGTTGATGATCCTGTAAATAGTTGGGAGTTTCACCTTAACAGGACATGTGTAATGTAAGCCTCAAAGGAGCCCTCTGAATTAAGTCCTGTGCATCATCCTCACTTTACAGGTGAATGTGCTGAGGCACAGAGAGGTTCCACAGCTTGTCAGAGTACACACAGCTACCCAGGGAGGACTGGACCCAGAGCCAGCAGGAGCTCTGTACGTAGTACAGTGGGCACCAGATGGGGTTCAGCTTCTGCAGCAGGCAGGAGGGGCACTGCTCTTCCTCTGGACTGTTCTGGACCTTGTTTCCCTCAGGCATGTGCTGAAGGAGTTGGGCCAGACTATGTACACAAACTCGCTTTCCTAGAATAAGGTGGGGGCAGCCCTGAATCACAGGTTAGGTTCTCAGGAAGCAGAAAGGGGGAGGGAGGTTGAGCCCAACCCCTGGAGAGTGCCTCAGTCAGCTCGGGGAAATCCTGGCCACATTCTCCCCATCCCAATTCCTCTTTCTAGGCTTCTGCAGACACCACCTCCCTGGCTCCACTTAGCATTTTCTCCTCCCCAAGCTGGAAGTTTTGCCTGAGCAGAGCTCTCCTGAACATCTCCACCAAAAAAGTGGGCCAGAGAACTGTGTCATCCCCAGATGCCTACACGGGAGGCATGTCACTTGGCATCACAGATACTCTGTAGTCATTGGCTTCTGGCATCTGCCATTCCTCAACCTCTTAGCTCAAGTTTCTGAGTGAGCATTTTCACTCTTTTCTCTTTTTCTCTTAGTCATTTATGTTTTCCTTGTAAGCCGTGCCAGTATGGAGTATCTGCTGACACCTACAACATGGGAATAAGTCAAAAGTTGACATTTACTTAGTGGTTGCCTTGCCTGGCCACCTGCCTTTCAGGCCGTGTCTCCACTTGGTGGGTGGCCTGGGACCAGCCCTGACCCAAGAAGCACCAGACTCACTGGCATCAGCCTGGCTTCAGGCCAAGCTCTGATCTCATGCTCCATTTCTGATGCCTGGCCAACCCTCTGGTTCCTAGGTCCTACCCTGGCCTGCGTTCCAGTTTGAGTAGCTGGATCCCTGGTGTGCTTCCTGGTTCTGAGTTTCTGCCGGGTCACCAGCCTCAAGTCCATGTTCTTCTAGAACTGGAGTCCAGCCTTCTGCTTCATGATAATCATTTGTTTCTTCAACCAGTGTTTTGCCATACCTACTATGTGCTATGCGCTATCTACTATGTGATGGGCAGCGCCCCGGGGAGCTGAGGATACAGGCATAAACAGGCCAAACTCAAGTCCTGTTCTTGTAAAATTGACTTTCTAATGAGAGATGATGGTAAACCAATAAGCAGAAGTAGTAAGAAGCTATTTTAGTCTGTCCGCTTGTGAACAGTTCTAGGAACATCAGTAAAGCAGGAAAGAAGATAACGATTGACGGGGCTGTGATTTGAGCTGGGGATGTCACAGAAGGACACACTGAGGTGACTTTTCAGCAAAGACCTAAGGGAGGTAAGTAGGCAAGACATGCAAATGATGCTCCAGGTAGAAGAACAGCATGGATAGGGGAGAAGGGAGTGTGCCTGTCATGTTTAAGGAATAGTCAGGAAGTCAGCGTGGCTAGAATAGAGTGAGAGCAAAGGGCAAAGCGGTAGCACCAAGGTCGCAGGCAGAGGGACCTAGGCATTGTCAGGACTTTGGCTTGCAAGTGATGAAGTAGGAACTACTAGAGAATTCTGAGTTGATCAGTGCAATCTAATGTATTTTAACAGGATTGCTCTAGCTGTCAAGTGAAGAATTATTGGTAGAGGGCAGAGGGGAGGGGGAGAGCTAGAGTGAAAGCAGGGAAACCAATTAGGAGATTTTGACAATAAGTAAGGTATGGTGGCAAGAACCAGGTGTAGGCAGAGGAGGTGGTGACAAGTGGCTAGGTCATGCATGGCCAACATATGGCCCTCTGGCTGGATCCAGCCTGCGTAATGAGTTTATGCGGCCCGCGATTAAATTTTTAATATTCTCTGCTACTTTAAAATCTCATCTACTCAGAAGCAAAGGCGTCTTTGATTATTGGGAATCTAGATATTTAAGAAGATAGTGATATGCAGAAAAGAATTCCACATGTGACTAAATCTAGGGTTGACTTCCAATAACTGGTCGAATAGATTCACAATACTTCTTTATTTAAAAAAAAATTCCTTTATAAAGATTTACAACTTTTGTACTTGTCTGTACTCGATATGAACTGTTTGACGTTTAGCGGTGATGTGAAACCCACATTCTTTTAGGCGGAGTTTGCCAGTGCGCACCCAAGGTCAAACACTTCGTTATTTTTGTGGTCAAGTGTGCTGAATCAAGTGGCATTGTAGCATAGACAATAGCTGCAGTTGATAACTGAAAAAGTGTCCAAGCTGTTTGTAAAACAAAATAATTGTTTTATCTGCGATATAACCCCTTCAAGCTCATTCTATTAGTGAAATATTGTTTTGATTGATTGTGATACAGTTTGGATATTTATACAGTATGTAATTATATTTTTATTAAAATATATTTTATTAAAATAATATTGTATATTAAATTTTTTTCACTCACATTTATTCATAAACAAATTACATAATAAAATTTTGTTTACTTAAACAAATCACTTTTGTATTTAACATTTTTTAAATTTAATATTTAGTCTGGCCCATGAATATAGTTTTCTTTCTAGTCTGGCCCGGGGGCAAAAACTGTTGGCCATGTCTGGGCTAGGTTAATAATTATTCTTCTTAGTAGTGAGAATAAAATGTATTGGCAGATTCCAAGTCCTAGGGCTGTGGAAAACTCTGATTCTTATGAGCTCATCTGCCTTACATGAGACATAGTAGGGACTTGATAAAGCAACATGGTCAAGGAAGCAACATGGTCAAGGAAGGATTCCTAGAACATGATGAATGTCACCCCAGGTCTGTATGGCTTCAACTCTTTTCTTTTTTTTTTAACTTTTTTTTTTTAAGATAAAACGTGGATATTTTATTTATTTATTTTTACAGAGACAGAGAGTCAGAGAGCGATAGATAGGGACAGACAGACAGGAACAGAGAGAGATGAGAAGCATCAATCATCAGTTTTTCGTTGCGACACCTTAGTTGTTCATTGATTGCTTTCTCATATGTGCCTTGACTGTGGGCCTTCAGCAGACCAAGTAACCCGTTGCTCGAGCCAGCGACCTTGGGTCCAAGCTGGTGAGCTTTGCTCAAACCAGATGAGCCCATGCTCAAGCTGGCGACCTTGGGGTCTTGAACCTTGGTCCTCTGCATCCCAGTCTGATGCTCTATCCACTGCGCCACCATCTGGTCAGGCTGTATTGTTTCAACTCTTATCTCATTACAAAACTCTGCCTCCTTAGCAATCGTTTCTCCCTGCACCCAAGAATAAGAAACCAGTATCCAAAACACTGTTCAGAGGTTGGGGCTGTGTTGAGGGATGGTATCTTTCCCATTTTGGGGTATGGGGGCTCCATGGTCCACAGACTGCCTATCAGAAGGATACCCCATCCCTTTGAGTAGGATGTCAACAGTGGAAGGCTAGAGAGGCCTCCCATGCTGTCTGTTCTCCTTCCATATTAGGCTGCACACCTTTCACCGGCCAGTGCCTGCCGCAAACCAGCACAGCTAGTAATTTCAGGTCCTGAGTGGGAATGGTGCAGAATGAAGAAAATAAGCTCAAAGAGAAAAAAGATGGGATTGAGAAGTTTCTTTGCAACGCAAAGATAGCTTGCAAAACACGAGTCTCCACCCCCTTTATTTATAGGGCAAAGAATATGCAAATAAGAAAGTTTCCCATACCCATACAAAGTCACACATCTCCAAGGCAACCCAAGAATTCTCCCAAGTGCAGAAAACCCTCCACCTTGCATAACTGAAATTAACCAACATCAGAACAAACAAAGGGTGAGAGGAAGGGCATGTAAATTGCTTTTAGCAACTTAAGCAAGCAAGTGAAGTCGGGGGATGGGATGAGTGCAAATACTCAGCTTCACAGCCAATATGGAAGTGTGGGGGAAGAACCTATCCTTTGGCTAAGCCTTAAACTGCAAGGGTTTTGCAAACTTGCAGTCTCCCACAAGTGCCAGCTGCTCAGATCTGCCCTCCCAAAGCTGCCTCCTCCCAGGACTGGGTCCAGTTTACAACATCTCGTTTTCAATCTGATGTGTCATCCATGCCTGCCTTTCCTCTAACTCCCATTAAAAAAAAAAAATCACAAGCCATTTTTGCAAACATCTTCCATGTATTGCTTATTCTTGTTTACGTTGAAATGTTCCTTTCAACCAAGTCGTTCAGCTGGTTTTTTTTTTCAGTATATTGTTTTCATTTCTCTTTTATTTAATGGATAAGTTATGAATGATGGCTGCAAAAAGATTGATTGAATGAGTCTAAGTTGCTTTTTTCTTTGACAAGTCAGTTTTTTAAACCATAAAATTGTGTTTTGGACAACAAATGTGGCCTGGTGTTCAACCAATTCATGTAATAATAATAGGTACCATTTATTAAACACCTACCTCCTCTGTGCCAGATGCCTTGGTATGCATCATCTTAATCTTCACAATAGCCTGAAAGATAGGTATGAGGATCCCAGTTTTGCAATTATGAGGCTGATGTCCAGATGTATTAAATGATAAGCCTAATGATACTCGGCAGAGACAAGGACAGGGCCTAAACCTGGGCTGTCTGACCCCAAACTCCTGCACATGCCTCTGCTCCACATGCCTCTCTTTATGTGAATGAGGAGGAAACAGTTTTAATGAAGTAAAGAATGCTGCTGAGGGTTAACACCAGAAAGAGGTAAAAGGGCTCAGCCAGAGTCCGCCACCAAATCAGAGGTGAAGCTGGCACTCCTCCTGATTTATCAAGGAAGCATGTCTGGCTTAAAGAAAGTCTGTGACTAAGCCCTTCAGGAGTCAATGCCAAACCTGAGGTGGACCAGCAGAGCCTGGAGCCTCGTACCAACCCTGCTCCTTGTGCGGTTTGAGAACAGGGGATGACTATGTTGGTCGGGCAGGTCCTAAGTATACAGGGATGGGAATTCAGCTCATAACTGAGTGGTCTCCAGAAGGACTCAGGTTAACTGGCTTCCAGCACTGAAGATTTGACGTGCCCTTTCTCTTGCTACAAAGCATTTCATATACATATAATCTGTTTAGAGCCTCAGAACATGCTTGTCTGGAAGGTGAGGCACAGACCTCACCCAGCACAGATGAGGAAGGTGAGGGCAGAAAGCTGAGGTGGTTCACCCTGTTTCCCGGTGCAGAGGGACGTGTCAGCGGCCAGACCACAGCCTGGGGCTTCGGGCTCCAGAGCCTGATCAACAAGAACATGACTCTGCTGGGGAAAGCCCTCCCCTCTCTCCTTCCTTCTGACATCCAACAAATGTTCGCCCTGCACTTCTCCAGGCCACAGACCATAATAGCTTTCAGGGGGAGTCAGTGGGATCAGCCTCTCCCTCCATTTTCCAACAGCACTTTGGGCTTCATCGTGTCAGTAACTTTATTGCTGTGTAACTCTGGGCCAATTACTCACGATCTTTGTGCCTTAGTACCTCAATAATAGTAATTATTATTATTTTTATTATTATTTTAAGTGAGAGAAGGGGAAACAGAGAGATAGACTCCTGACTGCATCCCGACTGGGATCCACCCAGCAACCCATTTCTGGGGTTGATGCTCAGACTATTGAGTTATTCTCAGCACCCAGGCCAACACTTGAACCAATCAAGCCACTGGCTTCGAGAAGACCAGAGAGAGAGAAGGGGGCATGGGATGAGACAGAAGCAGATGGTCACTTCTCCTGTGTGCCCTGATCAGGGATGAACCCAGGATGACGGCATGCCAGGCCAACACTCTATCCCAATAGTTCTCAAAGTGTGCACCAGGGTGCACTAGTGTGCCCTAGAAGATTTCCACGTGAGCCCTACAGTATTCCAGAGAAATATATGCCTGTTGGGGACCAAAAAACCAACAGGGTTTTTGGAGTTTAGATTTTTGGGAGACAGAGGTGTGGGGAATTGGCTGTAAACTGAGAGTCTGCCCAACCCCCCACCTCACTTGCCTGATTAGGTTGCAAAAGGCTGTTAAGATGTGGTGCTGGATTGTTTACACTTCCCCCCATGTTCCCATTAAAGACTGGAGGCAAGTTTCTTCTATCCTTTGTTTGGTGTAAAGTTAAGATGATATGTATGGTGAGGATTTTCTGCACTCAACACAATTAAGAGTAAAAAGAGAGGAATTCATCAATGTATTGAGGAAATGAGAGTTTGCCTTTCAAATATATGCCCAAACATTGAAGAAATCACTAGGACACATCAGGCTCATGTTTCTCAAAAACATAAGAATAAAAAAACTTAACACATTTGTGCAGGACCTGCCGAATTTACTAAATCTTACTAAGAATGTATGTATATATATAAAAACATAACTTTTTTGTCACTTTTTTTATTTTTTAACCCCTCTTTAAAACTGTAACATAAGCCTGACCAGGCAGTGGTGCAGTGGATAGAACATCGGCCTTGGATGTGGAGGACCCAGGTTCAAGACCCTAAAGTCGTCAGCTTGAGCACGGGCTCATCTGGTTTGAGCAAGGCTCACCAGCTTGGACCCAAGGCTGCTGGCTCGAGCAAGGGGTCACTCGGTCTGCTGTAATCCCCCGGTCAAGGCACATATGAGAAATCAGTCAATGAACAATTAAGAAACTTCAATGAAGAATTGATGTTTCTCATCTCCCTCCCTTCCTGTCTGTCTGTCCCTATCTGTGCCTCTCTCTGACTCTCTGTTTCTGCCACACACACACACACACACACACACACACAAAAAAATAAATAAATAGGTACCTTTTAAAAAAAAAGTAACATAAAAATGTTTTTTAATGTCAGAATAAATTTAATTTTGTCAGATTTCTTTTGTTTAATTACCATAAAAGCATGCTTGGACTTTATATACTTTTTCTTTAATATTTGACTTAATTATTATAACATATTTCACAGAAATTTGTATATAGTGCTCCTACAATTATTTGTAGGATTTTAAAAGTGCCCTGACTTCAAAAAGTTTGAGGACCACTGCTCTAATAGCTATTGACGATGAGCATTTTTCATATATCTGTTGGCCATTGTATTTCTTTTTGGGAGAAGTATCTGTTCATGTCCTCTTCCCATTATTTTATTGGATTGTTTGCTTGTTTGTTGTTGAGTTTTATGAGTTCTTTGTATATTTTGGATATTAGGACCTTATCTGTGCTGTTGTTTAAAAATATCATCTCTCATTTAGTTGGCTGTCTGTTTGTTCTGTTGTCAGTTTCTCTTGCTGTGCAAAAGCTTCTTAGTCTAATGCATTTATCTTTGCCTTCAGTTCCCTTTGGAGTCAAATTCATAAAATGCTCTTTATGGCCAACATCCATGAGTTTAGTACCTATGCTTACTTTTATGTAATTTGTTGTTTCAGGTCTTATATTTAGGTCTTTGATCCATTTTGAATAAATTTTAGTACAAGGGGACAAACTGTAGTTGAGTTTTATTCTTTTGCATGTGGCTTTCCAATTTTCGCAGCACCATTTATTGAAGAGACTTTCTTTTCTCCATTGTGTGTTGTTGGCCCCTTTATCAAAGATTATTTGACCATATATATGAGGTTTTATTTCTGGGCTCTCTATTCTGTTCCATTGGTCTGAGTGTCTGTTTTTCTGCTAATACCATGCTGTTTTGATTATCGTGGCTCTATACAGGTATTGATTGTCTTATGACCTATGCAACTTATGACCATTCGACTTTAAGACCACAATCACTAGCCACGACTGCTCCACGTCTGGTGTGCAAGCGTTGACCAGCTGGGTGTATGACAGTGCAGACCAGCTTCCAGCAGCACTACCATCTCCACATGCATCATTTAAACTGTTATCCTAGACTCGGTACAGCAATTTGTGTTTTGTGTCTTGGATATTTTTCATCAAACCCTTCCCAAGATGTCTACCAAGAGGAAATTGTCTTTGTCTATGCCTCAGCCTGCCAAGAAGGAAAGAAAGGCCATCGATCTTGACATGAAAATGAAGTTAATTAAGCAGTACAAAAGAGGAAAGAAAATTATGATAAAATAGGACTTAAAGATTTTTATAATATAATTTCACAGTACTGTACATATAGCCTACTCAACTTATGACCAAATCGTGTTACAACCGGTCTGTCAGAACCAATCGTGGTCGTAAGTCGAGCACTAGCTGTAATATAATTTGAAGTTAGGTATTGTAATGCCCCCAGCTTCGTTATTTTTCCTTAGGATTACTTTGGCTATTCGGGTTTTTTTTATAGTTCCATATAAACCTGATGATTTTTTGTTCCATTTCTTTAAAAAAGGACATTGGAGGCCCTGGCCGGTTGGCTCAGCGGTAGAGCGTCAGCCTGGCGTGCGGGGGACCCAGGTTCGATTCCCGGCCAGGGCACATAGGAGAAGCGCCCATTTGCTTCTCCACCCCCCCCTCCTCTCTGTTTCTCTCTTCCCCTCCCGCAGCCAAGGCTCCATTGGAGCAAAAGATGGCCCGGGCGCTGGGGATGGCTCCTTGGCCTCTGCCCCAGGCGCTGGAGTGGCTCTGGTTGCGGCAGAGCGACGCCCCGGAGGGGCAGAGCATCGTCCCCTGGTGGGCAGAGCGTCGCCCCTGGTGGGTGTGCTGGGTGGATCCCGGTTGGGCGCATGCGAGAGTCTGTCTGACTGTCTCTCCCCGTTTCCAGCTTCAGAAAAATACAATAAAAAAAAAAAGAAAAAAAAAAAAAAGGACATTGGAATTTTGATGGGACTTGCATTAGATTTGTATATCTCTCTGGGTAATATGGTTATTTTGACTATATTCTTTCTATCCAAGAACAAGGAATATTTTTTTATTTCATTGTATCTTTTTCAGTTTCCCTTAACAATGCTTTGTAATTTTCATTATATAGGTTCTTTATATTTTTTGTTATGTTTATTCCTAGGTATTTTTTGTTGTTGTTGTTGTTGTTGCAACCATGAAGGGGATTATTTTTTTTAGTTCGTTTTCTGATGTTTCATTGTTGGCATATAGGAAGGCAATAGACTTCTGTATATTAATTTTGTATCCTGCAACCTTACTATATTGGTTTGTTGTTTCTTTCTGTGGAGTCTTTGAGGTTATCGATGCATAGGATCATATCATCTGCAAAAAGTGAAATCTTTACTTCTTCTTTCCCCAATATAAATGACTTTTATTTCTTTCTCTTGTTTGATTGCTCTGGCTACAACTTCCATCACTATGTTGAGTAAGAGTGCAGAGAGTGGACAACCTTGTTTTGTTTCTGATTTTAGAGGAAAAGCCTTCAGTTTTATGCCACTTAATATCATGTTAGCTGATGTTTGTCATGAATGGGCTTTATTATGTTGAGACATTTTCCTTCTATACCCATTTTGTTGAGTGTTTTAAACATAAAATGAGGTGGTATTTTATCAAATGCCTTTTCTGCATCTATTGATAGGATCATATGGTTTTTGTTCTTTCTTTTGTTGATATGGTGTATTACGTTAACTGTTTTACGTATATTGAACCATCCTTGTGATTCTGGGATGAATTCCACTTGATCATGATGAATTATTTTTTATTTATTTATTTGTTTTTTTGTATTTTTTCTGAAGTTAGAAACAGGGAGGCAGTCAGACAGACTCCTGCATGCGCCCGACCGGGATCCACCCGGCATGCCCACCATGGGGTGACGCTCTGCCCATCTGGGGCATTGCTCTGTTGCAACCAGAGCCATTGTAGCACCTGAGGCAGAGGCCATAGAGCCATCCTCAGCGCCCGGGCCAACCCTGCTCCAATAGAGCCTCGGCTGCGGAGGGGAAGAGAGAGACAGAGAGGAAGAAGAGGGGGAGGGGTGGAGAAGCAGATGGGCGCTTCTCCTGAGTGCCCTGGCCGGGAATCAAACCCGGGACTCCTGCACGCCAGGCTAATGCTCTACCACTGAGCAAACCAGCCAGGGCCTATTTTTTTAACTGTGTTGTTGCATTCGATTTGCTACTATTATGCTTAGTATTTTAGCATCTGTACTCATTAGAGATATTGGTCTGTAGTTTTCTTTCTTTGTGTTGTCCTTGCCAGGTTTTGGTATGAGGATTATGTTGGCCTCATAAAATGTATTTGGAAGTATTGCTTCTTCTTCAATTTTTTGGAAGACTTTGAGTAGAATAGGAACCAAGTCTTCTTTGAATGTTTGATAGAATTCACTAGTATAGCTGTCTGGCCCTGGACTTTTATGTTTTTTGGAAGGTTTTTGATAGTTGTTTCTATTTCCTACCTGCTTATTGGTCTGTTTATGCTATCCACTTATTCATGACTCAGTCTAGGAAGATTGTATTGTTCTATGAATTTATCCATTTCTTCTAGATTGTTATGTTTGGTGGCATATAGTTTTTCATAGTATTCTACCATAATTCTTTGTGTGTCTATGATATCTGTGGTGATTTCTCCTCTTTCATTTTGGATTTTGTTTATATGAGTCCTTTCTCTTTTTTCCTTAGTGAGTCTTGCCAAGGGTTTGTCAATTTTGTTGATCTTTTCAAAGAACCAGCTCCTTGTTTTATTGATTTTTTCTATAGTTTTTCTGTTCTCTATTTCTTTTATTTCTGCTCTGATTTTTATTATTTTCTTTCTTCTGCTGGTTTTGAGTTGCCTTTGTTCTTCTTTTTCTGGTTCCTTAAGATGTGAAGTTAAGTTGTTTACTTGGGCTCTCTCTTATTTGTTCATGTAACCCTGTAGTGATATAAACTTCCCTCTTATTACTGCTTTTGCTGCATCCCAGAGATTCTGATATGTCTTATTGTCATTTTCATTTGTCTGTATGTATCTTTTGATCTCTGCTTTTATTTCTTCTTTGACCCACATTTTTTAGAAGTATGTGGTTTAATTTCCATATTTTTGTGGGTTTGTTTACATCGCTTTTGCAGTTGAATTCTACTTTCAAAGCTTTATGGTCAGAAACTATGCTTAGTATAATTTCAATCTTTCTGAATCTGTTGATGTTAGTTTTGTGGCCCAATATATAGTCAGTTCTTGAGAATGTTCCATGTACAGTGCAGAAAAATGTATACTCTGGCATTTTGGGATGGAATGTCCGGTAGAAGTCTATTATATCCAGTTGTTCTAGTGTTTCACTTAAGGCCGATATTTCTTTATTGTTTTTCTGTTTGGATGAATAATCTAGAGCCTTCAGCGATGTATTGAGGTCTCCAAGTATATTGTATTTTTGTCAGTTTTTATTTTTAGGTCAGTCAGTAGCTGTCTTATATACTTTGCTGCTCCTTGGTTTGGTGCATATATATTAAGAAGTGTTATGTCGGCCCTAGCTGGTTGGCTCAGTGGTAGAGCGTCGGCCTGGCGTGTGGAAGTCTCGGGTTCGATTCCTGGCCAGGGCACACAGGAGAAGCGCCCATCTGCTTCTCCACCCCTCCCCCTCTCCTTCCTCTCTGTCTCTCTCTTCTCCTCCCACAGCCAAGGCTCCATTGGAGCAGAGATGGCCCAGGCGCTGGGGATGGCTCCATGGCCTCTGCCTCAGGCACTAGACGGGCTCTGGTTGCAACGGAGCGACAACCTGGATGAGCAGAGCATCGCCCTCTGGTGGGCGTGCCAGGTGGATCCCGGTCGGGAGCATGCGGGAGTCTGTCTGACTGTCTCCCCGTTTCCAGCTTTGGAAAAATACAAAAAAAAGTGTTATGTTTTCTTGATTCAGTGTCCCCTTTATCATTATGAAATGACCATCTTTGTATCTGATTACCTTTGCTGTCTTGTAGTCAGCATTGTTAGATATGAGTATGGCTACACCTGCTTTTCTTTGGATATTTTTTGCTTGGAGAATCGTTTTCCAACCTTTTATTGTACTTTGAATTTGTTTTTATCATTGTAGCTTAGATATGTTTCTTGAAGGCAGCATATAGTTGGATTTCCTTTTTTTAATCTATTCTGCTACTCTGTGTCTTTTTATTGGTGAGTTCAATCCATTTACATTTAGTGTAATTATTGACACTTGAGGGTTTCCTATTGCCATTTTATATATTGCTTTCTTTTTTATTATTTTATTGATTTTAATTTATTGTGTTTACATAGATTCTATGTTGCCCAGAGTGCATTTCCCCTCCCCCGTATTCCCCTCAACATCTCTTTTGCACCCCTCTTCACAGCACTCTCCCCGCTTCCCTTCAGGTTTATCCCATCCTACCATCCCCTTTCCCTCTGTTCTCTTTTCCTCTGGTCCCTTTGAACCCTCCTCTGTCTCAATTCAGTTCCTCAGTTCACATTTTCATTGGATTCCTCAAATGTATGAGGTCATATGATATTTTTCTTTCTCTGTCTGGCTTATTCCACTTAACATAATAGTTTCCAGACCCATTCATGTTGCTGCAAAGGGAATATTTCCTTCTTTTTCATGGCCCCATAGTATTTCATTGTATATATTTACCATATCTTTTTAATCCACTAATCCACTGATTTACACATCTTCACTATTGTGAACAAAGCTGCCATATACATGGGGGTGCGTTTCTTCTTTTGAATCAGTGATATGGTGTTCTAGGGATATATTCCTAAAAGTGGGATGGCTGAGTCAAAAGGCATATCCATTTTTAATTTTTTGAGGAATCTCCATACTGTTTTCCACAGTGGCTGCACCAATCTGCATTTCCTTTAGCAATGCAGGAGGGTTCCCTTTTCTCTACATTCTCATCAGCACTTATTATTTTATGTTGTTTTGTTAATGAGCACCATTCTGACTGGTGTGAGGTGGTATCTCATTGTGGTTATAATTTGCATTTCTCTAATGATTAGTGATGTTGAACATTTTTTTATATGCCTATTGGCCATCTGTATGTCCTCTTTGGAGAAGTGTCTATTCATTTCTTTTGCCCATTTTTTGATTGGATTGTTTATCTTCTCGGTGTTGAGTTTTACAACTTCTTTATAAATTTTGATTATTAACCCCTTATCAGACATATTGTCGAATATGTTCTCCCATTGTGTGGTTTGTCTTTTTATTCTGTTCATATTGTCTTTAGCTGTGTAAAAGCTTTTTAGTTTGATATAGCCTCAATTGTTTATACTGTCTTTTATTTCACTTGCCCATAGAGATAAATCAGCAAATATATTGCTGCAAGAGATGTTGGAGAGCTTACTGCCTATGTTTTCTTCTAAGATGCTTATGGTTTCACAACTTACATTTAAGTCTTTTATCTATTTTAAGTTTGTTTTTGAGAATGGTGTAAGTTGGTGGTCTAGTTTCATTTTTTTGCAGGTAGCTGTGCAATTTTCCCAACATCATTTGTTAAAGAGGCTGTCGTTAGTCCATTGTCTGCTCTTACCTCCTTTGTTAAATATCACTTGTCCATAAAGGGGTGCATTTATTTCTGGGTTCTCTGTTCTGTTCCATTATCTATATGTCTGTTATTATGCCAGTACCAAGCTGTTTTGAGTACAATGGCCTTGTAGTATAACTTGATATCAGGAAGTGTGATACCACCCACTTTATTCTTCATTTTCAAGATTGCTGATGCTATTCATGTTCTTTTTTGGTTCCATATAAATTTTTGGAATACGTGTTCTATATCTCTGAAGTATGTCATTGGTATTTTAATCGGTATTGCATTGAATTTATAAATTGCTTTCAGTAATATAGACATTTTAATGATGTTTATTCTTTCTATCCATGAACATGGTATATGCTTCCACTTGTTTGTATCTTCTTTGATTTCTTTTATCAATGTTTTATAATTTTCTGAGTACAAGTCTTTAATCTCCTTGGTTAAATTTACTCTTAGGTACTTTGTTTTTTTGTTGCATTAGTGAAGGGAATTGTTTTTTAAATTTTTCTTTCTGACAGTTCATTGTTGTATAAAAATGCTTCTGATTTCTGAGTATTCATTTTATATCCTGCCACCTTGCTGAATTCATTTATCAGGTTCACTAGTTTTTTGACTGAGACGTAGGGTTTTCTATATACAATATCATATGATCTGCAAATAATGAGAGTTTTACTTCTTCTTTTCCAATTTTGATGCCTTTTATTTCTTCTTTTCTGATTGCTGTGGCTAGGACTTCCAGAACTATGTTGAATAAGAGTGGTGAAAGGGGGCACCCTGCCTTGTTCCTGATTTTAAGGGGGTTGTTTTTCATTTTTGCCCATTGAGTATGATGTTGGCTGTGGGTTTGTCACAGATGGCCTTTATTATGTTGAGGTATGTTCCCTGAATACCCACTTTGCTGAGGGTTTAGATCATGAATGGGTGCTGGATTTTATCAAATGCTTTTTCTGCATCTATTGAAATTATCATGTGGTTTTTCTCCTTCCTTTTGTTTATGTGATGAATCACATTGATTGATTTGTGAATATTGTATCACCCTTGCCTCTCCAAAAGAAATCCCACTTGATCATGATGTATAATTTTTTTCATATATTGCTGGATCTTGTTTGCTAATATTTTGTTGAGAATTTTAGCATCTAATTTTGTCAGGGATATTGGTCTATAATTTTCTTTCTTTGTGTTGTCTTTGCCTGGTTTTGGAATCAGAATTATGCTCGCCTCATAAAAGGAGCTTGTAAGTCTTCCTTCCTCTTGAATTTTTTGAAATAGCTTGAGAAGAATAGGAGTTAGTTCTTCTTTGAATATTTGATAGAATTCACCTGTGAAGCCATCTGGACCAAGGCTTTTGTTTGTTGGTAGTTTTTTGATAACTTTTGATCTTATCATATTTGTTGTAATCGGTCTGTTTAGGTTTTCTGATTCTTCCAGATTGATTTTTGAAAGAGTATATGTTTCAATGAATTTGTTCATTTAATCTAGCTTGTCTAGTTTTTTGGCATACAGTTCTTCATAGTATTTTCTTACAATATTTTGTATTTTTGTTGTGTCAGTTGTTATTTCTCCACTCTCGTTTCTAATTTTATTTATTTGAGTCCTCTCTCTTTTTTTCTTGGTGAGTCTGGTTAAAGGTTCATCGATCTTGTTTACCTTTTCAAAGAACAAGCTCCTGGTTTCATTGATCCTCTGTATTGTTTTTTTAGCCTCTATGTTATTTATTTCTGCTTTGATCTTTATTATTTCCTTCCTTCTACTAGCTCTGGGCTTTCCTTGATGTTCTTTTTCTAGTTCTTTTAGATGTAGGGTCAAGTTGTTTATTTGAGCTTTTTCTAGCTTCTTGAGGTATGCCTGTAATGCTATGAACTTCCCTCTCAGGACTGCTTCTGCTGTGTCTCATAAATTTTGAGTTGCTGTATGCTTGTTATCATTTTTTTTTCTAGGAATTTTTTTATTTCTTCTTTGATATGATTGTTAACCTATTCATTATTTAATAACATGCTATTTAATTTCCAAATGTTTGAGTATTTTTCAGTTTTTCTGTTGTGGTTGATTTCTAGTTTCATACCATTGTGATTAGAGACTATGCTTGATATGATTTCAATCTTAAATTTGTTAAGACTCCTTTTGTGCCCTAATATCTGGTCTATCCTAGAGAATGTACCATGAGCACTTGAAAAGAATGTATATTCTGCTACTTTAGGATGAAAGTTTCTGAAGATACCTATTAAATCCAGTTGACCTAGTGTGTCCTTTAAGTCTGCTGTTTCTGTTAATTTTCTTTCTTGAGGATCTATTTAGAGATGTTAGTGGGGTATTGAAATCCCCTACTATTATGGTATTGCTGTTGATCTCACCCTTTATATTCATCAAAGTCTGCTTTATATCATATATTTAAGTGCTCCTATATTAGGTGCATAGATATTTATAATGGTTATATCTTCCTGTTGGATTGCTCCCTTTATCATTATGTAGTGACCTTCTTTATCTCTTACTATAAACTTTGTTTTAAAGTCTATTTTGTCAGATATTGCTATCCCAGCTTTATTTTCATTTCCATTTGCATGAAATATTTTTTTCCAACCTTTTACTTTTAGTCTATGTGTATCTTTTCTTTTTAGGTGTGTATCTTGTAGTAGACAGCATATGTATGGGTCCTGTTTTTTTATCCACACAGCCACCCTTTGTCTTTTGATTGGATCATTTAATTCATTTACATTTAAGGTTATTATTGATATGTATTTGGTTATTGCCATTTTATTCTTTAAAGCTACATTCCTCTTTTACTATATTCTTCTCCCCCTTTGTTCTATTTACAACAGGCCCCTTAACATTTCTTGCAGTGTTGGTTTGGTTATAATAAATTTCTTGAGGTTTTTTTTTCTGGGAAGCTTTTTATTTCTTCTTCAATTTTAAACAATAGCCTTGCTGGATAAAGAAGTCTTGGTTGTAGGCTCTTGTTCTGCATTACTTTGAATATTTCTTGCCATTCCCTTCTGGACTCACGTGTTTCTGTTGAGAACTCGGATGTCATCCTTATGGGGGCTCCTTTGTCGGTGATTGACTTTTTTCTCTAGCAGCTTTTAATATTTTCTCTTTATCACTTAGCTTTGGTATTTTAATTATGATGTGTCTTGTAAATTTCTTTGGGTTTTTCTTTAATAGTATTCTTTGTGCTTCTTGAACTTATGTGACTTTTTTTCCACATCAATTTAGGGAAGTTTTCAGCTATGATTTCTTCAAACAATTTCTCTATGTCTTGTTCTTTTTTTTCTTCTTCAGGAATCCCTGTGAATCGGATGTTATTTCTCTTCATGTCACAGAGCTCTCTTTGAGTTTCCTCAGACTTTTTGATCCTCTTTTCTTTTTGCTGCTCTGCTTCCATGCCTTTGTTTATCTTGTCCTCTAACTTGCTGATTCTATCTGCAGCTTCATCTATTTTGCTTTTAATTCCTTCCAATGTGGTCTTCATTTCTGATATTGTATTTGTCATTTCTGACTGATTCTTTTTTATTATTTCAATGTCCTTTTTTATACTTGCTATCTCTTTATTTATGTGCTCATTATGTCCACCCATTGTTGCTCTAAGATATTTGAGCATCCTAAAAATCATTATTTTAAACTCTATATCTGGTAATTTGGTTATTTCTGACTTATTCAAGTTTTTTTCTGGGGATTTCTCTTGATTCGTTTGGGTTGAATTTCTCTGCTTTCCCATTTTGTCTGTGTATAACAAGGGTGTGGCCACAGGAGTCCAATGGTTGTGGCTTCTGTGTTCCCTAGGTGTAGTCTGTCTGCAGGCCTGCCACCCCCTCTGCCACTGCCTTGGGTGTTCAGGTAAGGGTGTTTCCAGCCTGCTGCAGCAGTCACTGCGGTTTTTGCCTCGCCTCTGCAGCAAGGACTGTGTTCATGTGCCTGGGCTACAAGCCTTGGCTGGCCTCGGCCTTCACCCTGCCCCCATGTGCTGGGCCTCAAGCCTTGGCCCTGTGGGTGGTGATGCACACCTATGTTCAGCTGTAGGTCTCAGCTGGTTCCCTGGCTTTTGCCCCGCCTCTATATTACTTTCTGATAGCACTGTATCTTGTTTGGTTCTTCTCTTTTGTTTTCTGTCATTTGTTTTTGTTTGGTTGTATTCCATACCTCTTCCCTCTGTTTCTTCTTTTTATAAGTCATGTGTTTCTGTAGTGGTTTTTTCAGGGGTCATAACCATTAAGTAAATAAAGAATATATATTATATTCATTGTAGTCCATTATCTCATGGATGCTTCTACACTCCATCCTCCTTTGGTACTGTTAATCTTTGTCCCCACACCTTTTTTGTTTTTGTTGTCACAGATTAATCTTGTTTTTATTGTGATCTTGATGGAGCTTTCAGTTGTAATTTTGTTTTGTTTTGTTCTTTGTATCTGGTCGGATAATCCCCTTTAGTACAATATTTCCTGAAGTGGGGGTTTTCTGTGATAAATTACCTCATCTTTTCTATATCTGTGAATGCTTTTATTTCTCCTTTGTATTTGAAGGATAGCTTTGCTGGATATAGTATTCTTGGCTGGAATTTTCTCTCTTTCAGAATTATAAATATTGGGGTTCTCTCTTTTCTGGCTTGTAGAGTTCTTGCTGAGAAATCTGATGATAACGTAATGGGCCTTCCTTTCTATGTTGTATTCTTTTCCCTGGCTTCCTTGAGGATATTTTCTTTGTCATTAGTTTGTGATGATTTCATTATGATGTGCCTTGGAGTAGGTCTTTTTGGGTTAAGATGTTGTAAAGTATCATACCCCAGATTCTGAAAAGTACCATACTTCACTTCAGTGGGTTTACATAAAGACACCAAGTCCAAATGAATTTTGAAGGGTTTTATTAAAGGAGGAGATTTATTAAATATGCCAGCCACATAGGCTGACATGAGGCATTTGCAGACCCAAATCATGCGCCCTAAATACATCTCAGGGCTGGTTATATACCTTAATCACACACACAGGCTGGGGGAAGCATGACATCATGACACAATTGTTAACAAGCCCACAACATTTGTTTAGGGAATACACAAAAACATTAAGACTTTCAAGGTAACACAATCAAAGACATTTACAATCTTTCAGGGTTCATCTTCCCTCCTTTGCCTAGTGTTACTCTCAAGACTCCAGGAAGGGAGGTATGTAAATTCTGTCTCTTATTGAAAGATAAAAGAAGTTCTTCTATTAACCTTTACTCTGTAGTTAGAACTAATGACCCATTGTCCTTGCAAGCCAGAAACTTCTACATTCTTCTCCCTCCCCTCCCCAAAGGAAGGATGGGACAGGAAATCCTGACCTTTCCTCCTAGAATATCAATATTAATTGTGCAGCTTTTTGGTACCTTACTACATTCCCCACTGTTTTTATATCCTAAGTCAAATCTTTGACTTAATTTAACAATAGAGCATGAGGCTGGTGTGTAGGAATATTAACTTATAACATGTAACAGATATTTAACAGACAGCATTAGTAGCTCTACGGTACACTAAAAAAATGTTACTAATTAATTTTTTATAAACTGCACAAACCTTTTGTAACTTACATAAAACTAATTGGCTTTTATAACAATTTACTTTTAGTCAGAACTGTTCATTTTAAAAGCTTTAACCTTTAGTGACAATTAAGCTGGTTTTCATTTTACCCTAGTCTCCCTTTTCCCCCAATGTCTGATTAAAAGGAAGTCCTTAGTGAGTTTCTTCATGCATTAGCCATATGTAGACCAACCAGTTTCTGGTTTGTGGTTGGAGTAGGGCATGCCTTCTACCTTGGCAGCAATGGGAGTGGTCAGGATTACAGTGTGTGGAACCGTCCATGTGGGAGTCAGTTCTTGGGTGATATACTTCTTTATCTAGACTGAGTCCCCAGGCTGAAAAGGACATACTGGCTCTCCTGGCATTGCTGGAATTGCCTCTCAGACAGTCTTCTGAACAGTGCTGAGTAACCTGCAGACTCTGCAAGTACTTAAGGAAGGAGTGGTCACGTTTCCTTTACAATTTGATTCATGCATTTTACTTGCCCTGAACCTTTGGGGCCTGTGGGCACAATGCAACTTCAAATTAGTTTCTAATTAAAATTGGGTTCCTTTCCTATTAGCTGTGAGATTTTGAACACAAATGCAGGCCTATCATTAGAATGGGCAAGCTAAACCTGAAAAGAATTCTATATAGCAACTTCCTAATAACTGTCACTGTGGCCCCACTTTTAGAAGGAAAAGCTTTTATCTACCTATTTCTTTTTACAATTTCCATACTTTGCTTAGATTTTACTTGGACATAAACCAAACATTCAGATGTTATGCCTTCTGTAATAGATTCTAAGTCTGGCTTTTTAATTATCCCTTTCCTGTTGGCAAAACTTTTTCTAATTGGTTTTGAATAAATCTTTGGCAATATGGGTTCTAAAAACCCCACTGGTTTAAGGTACCTTTTCCTACTCATTTGAATTCCTATGTTCCAACTTTGAGGCAGACTGGAAAAATATGAAATAAACAAAATTAAAACAGCTAATGTTAACAAATACTATAACAAGTGTCCTAATACAATAAAGTGACCAAAGCCCAGTAGATTATCAAAGTCCTAACCAATATAACAGGATTCAAAATAAAATCCTTACAGTCTTAAATGTCCTTAACATGTTAATGTAATTTCATGAAGTCTATGTTGACACCATTATCATTTCATATTATTTGCAAATGTAACCTAATCCTACTTCAGTCTGAGAACTGTCTCAATGAGCAGGAGTCACACATATTCAGGAAAAGTTCATAAGGCACTGGAGTTGTGGTCAATTTTCATACTTTGTAGTTAGAGTCTAAGTCCCAATGACCACTGCTTCTAGCTGGCAATGATTCAGGTAGACTGGACAGCTGCCTGAAGCATGGATGGAGACGGAGCTTTCATTTTCTTTTTAAACTGGAGAGATGAACCCCGGGGGGGGGGGTTTCCTCTGAGGCTCTGCAACCATGGTATAGTGAAGAAAACCTTGGGATGCACTAAGCTGAGGTGTCAGAGGTAAATTTATCTAAATTAGGAGCAGGTCCCAGCCTAGAATAGGCATGGGGCATTGAGACAAGAGGAATAAAGGAAACACTTACATTAAACAAAGCAACAGAAAATAAGACTATTAATACCCACAACAGAGATCTTCGAGGGATAAATAAAACCAGAATATTAGGCAAGGTATAGTAAATGGCCCTCATGTTTACAAGAAATGAGATCAGTTTACCTGCTACTTGGAAGAAATTCCCTAGGCTTGTTCATGGTGACGTGAGATGGGAGCTGATGTCCTTGGCCACCTTTAACCTTCAGTGACAAGTCCCAGCAGGCTGGGTAAAGTCAGGTCACAGGTGGCTCGAGCAGGGCTGGAAGAGACTGAACCTTTCCTCTGCAGAGTGAGGGGGCAGCTTACCTTCTTGTGTCCCTTTTTTCCCACAGCAAAGGCATTCCCTGGTGGGGGCCGAGAAGCCTGGCAGGCTTTAGCTTAATGACCTTTCTTTCCACTCTTGAAGCAGGGCCCTGATGGAGTCCTATAAAGCCCCTTCAGGGTGCTGGAGCCTTTAAGGGCGTATGCCAAGAGCTGGTATTTTCCTGATCTCTTTTGGGCTCTATTTGCCTTTTCTGTTCCTTTCTTGGTCATTATAGTCCTTAAAAGCCATGCTCTCAGATCATCTCATTGAGGGGCTTTAGGGCCCTTTTCTGTCTATATAAACTTTTGGAAAAAGACATGTTGTGGACCGGTAATGGCAAAAAGCCATTATAGATTCAAGGCTTGGCAGGGGGCTTAAGTTCTACCCCCTCCATCTCCATATTTGGCTTTGATGCTCTGTGTTTGCACCCACTCCCCTTCCTTCCTTGGGTTGCAGGAAGCAATATACATACCCCTCCTCTGACTCTTTGTTTTCAGATGTTTGTAAAATTCACTAATGTATACTGTTTTTGCCTTGGGAGAGTTCCTGTCTTAGCCTTTGATGTGCAACTTTGTATCAGGGTCCTTGATTTGCATAGGTCCATATAATAAAGCGAACAGAGGCTGTGAGGCACTCAGATGCTGCCAGGCAGTTTGAGGAGTCCTCCCGGTCCCATCGGTTTTGTTCTGACAAAGTGTGTTTCCTTAATTCCGCACCGTTATTTGGAAGCTGCGCTGGTCCGCGGCAAAGACAGAAACAGCATTATTAGCTGGATCAATAAAAGAGAGTAGCAGTTTGCAAGAAAAACAGGTTTGGCATCTCCTTTAGGATTCTAGAGTCTCTCTGCTGCTGAATAACTTGGTACATTAGCATTCAAAAAATTTTTTTATCAATACTATTTCAAAAGGATAATAAGCTAAACATTACAAAAAAAGACATTATTAACATTTATTACATATTTTCTAATATCTAAACCAAGATTTCAATATCACAGGGCTATAAAACAGCAAATAAAAAGGAGAATTAATGAAAGAGCTTTGGGAGATAAGAAGATGGCGATGGAGTAGGCGGACGTACCAACCTCCACCTCCCAGAACCAAAGTGCATTACAAACTAATTTTAAGAACTATCATCTGGAAAAACCAACTTTGGACTAAACTAAGAGGACTCTTCAACCAAGGAACACTGAAGAAGCCACACCGAGACTGGTAGGAAAAGCGGAAACGCGGAGAGGGCTGTCCAGCTCCCCAGAGCAAACGGCAGCCAGGAGAGACTCGCCTGGTGGGAACTTAGTGGTAAAGGTTCACTTTACCATGCCACAGTTGCAGAGCTCCAGGGAAGAGCACCCTGGTCTCATCTCTCCAGGCAGAGGAGAACAGAAGCTCCATCTCCACACATGCTGCAGATGGCTTTTCAAGTCTATCTGAATCATTACCAGCTAGAAGCAGCGGTCATTGGGACTTGGACGTGAGCTGCAAAGTATAGAATTGTGACAACAATTCCAGTGCCATGCAGACTTTTCCTGGACATGGACTTTTCCTGGACTCCTGCTCTTTGTGACAGCTCCTAATGGACTGAACTGGGGTTGGGTTGCATTTGCAGGGATTTGGAATGGTGTTGGTGCCAACTTGGACTTGGTGAACATGTTAAGGACACTACTCTTTTATGGCTTCTTGCTGTATTGACCAAGAGTTTACTTAAAGGCTTTAATCACTGTAAAAAAAAAAGTAAACAAAAAATAGAAGACTGGATAAAGAAGATATGGCACATATACACTATGGTATACTACTCAGCCATAAGAAATGATGACATCGGATCAGTTACAACAAAATGGTGGGATCTTAATAACATTATACGGAGTGAAATAAGTAAATCAGAAAAAACCAAGAACTGCATGATTCCATACATTGGAGGGACATAAAAACAAGACTAAGAGACATGGACAAGAGTGTGGTGGTAATGGGGGGGAGGGAAGGAGGAAGGGGGAGGGGGAGGGGGGGCACAAAGAAAACTAAATAGAAGGTGACAGAGGACAATGTGACTTTGGGTGATGGGTATGCAACATAATTGAAGGACAAGATAACCTGGACATGTTTTCTTTGAAACATGTACCCTGATTTATTGATGTCACCCCATTAAAATTAATAAAAATTTATAAATTAAAAAAAAAAACAAAAACAAAAAGCTTTGAAATAATATATACATTCCTAACATGGAAAATACTTTTTACACAATAAAGGATCTCAATCTACCCCCAATTAACTATTGATTTACTGAGAAAAATAAGGAGTAGTCAAAATGCATTCACTATTTTGTAACTACCCAGTTGGCAGAGAGATACTAACCCTCTTTCTTGACCCACAGTAATTTACACTATGAAGTCAATATAAGGGTCGGGTGCCTGGGATTCTTGCAGCAGGCTCCGGGAGCTGTGAAGAGCCTGCTGCTTTTATCTTTTTTTCTTTTCCACTGTTTTTTTTTTCTTGCAGCCAATCTCATGAACAAGACAATGGGTTTCTCCTAAGCAGGAATTTAATCCAATCTGCCACCTGTAACCAACTGCCTCACTTTGAGCAGCTAATTAAAAAAATACAAATTTCACAAATTTACCTTCCCAACAGTAGGCTGCTTTAGCCCAAATGAGGTTTTTAATTTCCCCACAATTCCCTGAAAATCCTTTTTAAAATTTTTACTATTATGGCTAATGCAGCAGGTCTCCCCCATGAACCCCATGCCTCCCATGACAGACAACAATCATGGCACATGAAGGAATTGGAGAAGGGTAGGGGAAACTTGGAGGGGACTGAACACCCGCCTTGGCCTCACAGGAGAGAGTTGGAACCTTTCTATAATTTTTTTACACCAGTGGAGGGTAACCAGCCACTACTCCAACCTATGGGGGGGCCTGTCTCTGATAATCCTATCCCCTATAATCCTGTTACTCATGATTCCATCACTCATTTTGGAGTTGCAATTTATTTTAAGAAACTGATAATTAACAAGGTCCATAACCATGGCTTGTTAATTTCTAAACCTTTTCACCTGGCCCTGTTTTCTAGTACAGCCCGAGGCAGGCTGAATCCTAACCTAGCTGAGTGCCAGGAGGTGGCTGCAGGGCTCATCTCTTGGTGCTCGGTCTGTTTGCCTTCCGCTCGGGTGCACTGTGGGTGTGGCAGGGTGGGGAAGGAGCAGGCCTTCACTCATTTCTCTGTGGCCACCCCTACTCCGTTGTTTCGCACCTTGCACGTCCCTGCTTGGCTTTTTATTTTTTCCTTATTTAAACTGCCCGTTTGCTGCCCCTTTCTCCTAGAGGCTGCTTGTAACGTGGGACATCTCTTTCTCCAATGTCCTTCTTTCTTGCAATATGCACACTGATTCTTTCCTAGCAGAGCCCTAGTCCTTCTTGAATTGCTTCCTTCCTCCATTGATCCTCCTCCTGACCCTAGGACTGCCTTTTTACAATATTGAAACTTGTCCTGGAAAATCCAGGAATTAGCACACTAACAAAAACAAGAAAATAAGACAGATAGTAACTAACACTCAGAATAAAGGATGCTTGACTATAGAGGTATTAATTATTACACAAAACAAGGGGAAGGGGCCAACAGAACAGAATAATTTCTTCAGGGGAGAAATCAGACAGAGTGCCCTGAAGCCAAAGGTCTTGGATCCAAGAACAAAGAGAATTTACAGTATAAATAATTCACCATTTAAGATTGCCCTCTAGTTTTAAGCCAGAAACCTCCAATTTTTGACACAAGAGCTTAAACCAGGCCTTAAAATCAGACACATTTAAACACTAAACAAGACTTCACATACACAGATTACAAATCAAGAAATTTAAATGAGCATCCTTTATTTATTTCAATTAAAATTATACCAGATATTTTCTCCTGACAAAGACAAGGCTCAATAGATGAGGGGAGGGTTCCCCCTAGTGGCCTCTCAGGTGCTTGCAGGCTGTGTCCCTGGAAAAACTTTAGACTCAAACTCAGGGGTTTCAGACAGAAACTATAAAAAGCAAAGAACAAGATCTGACAAACACAGAGAAGTCTCTGGAAGTCCGAGGTGAGACCAATCAACCCAGGCTAACAGTCTCCACTGATGCAGTGTGATGCAAGACTGATTAATCCTGGCTAATTGAATCCCCACTAATGCCTTCCTAGAGCCCAAACAATTGTCCTCAGTAATGTCTTTTACTGAGAGCACAACTAGAAACCTTTGGAAGTCTAAGGCGGGACCTCATTCCCACTAATGCCTTCCTGGAGTACAACCAAACATCCACAGCAAAGCCCGAGGCAGGACCAATAAACTCCCCACCAACGTCTCGGTCTTGGAGAGCCCACTGTGAGAGTGCAACCGTGTCTGGTCCTCTAAATGCAGCAGTCCAAAACAGAACAGAAAAGCAAGAATTCAGAGGAAAGCTAGAATTCAGTAAAGCAAAAGAGTTGCTTTACCTACCTCCTTGATTTCTCTGTCAATTTGTCCAAATTGTCGAATTTGGGAACCGGGAGGCATCTGCCGAAGAACTATCTGAACCCACAGGAAAACCGGGAGCCCTGGAACGTTTTCAGTGGCACCTCTCCTCGAGATTCAAGCAGGGTCAGGCAGCTCCCTGGAGAGACCTGCCGATTTGGGGTGTCTTTACCTGGTGACATGAAACACCAGATCCCGGACGAGCCCCCATATGTTGTAAAGTACCGTACCCCAGATTCTGAAAAGTACCATACCTCACTTCAGTGAGTTTACATAGAGACACCAAGTCCAAATGAATTTTGAAGGGTTTATTAAAGGAGGAAATTTATTAAATATGCCGGCTGCATAGGCTGACACGGGGCATTTGCAGACCCTAATCGTGCGCCCTAAATACATCTCAGGGCTGGTTATATACCCTTGATCACACACACAGGCTGGAGGACGCATGACATCATGACACAATTGTTAACAAGCCCACAACATTTGTTTAGGGAATACACAAAAACATTAAGACTTTCAAGGTAACACAATCAAAGACATTTACAATCTTTCAGGGTTCATCTTCCCTCCTTTGCCTAGTGTTACTCTCAAGATTCCAGGAAGGGAGGTATGTAAATTCTGTCTCTTATTGAAAGATAAAAGAAGTTCTTCTGTTAATCTTTACTCTGTAGTTAGAACTAATGACCCATTGTCCTTGCAAGCCAGAAACTTCTACATTCTTCTCCCTCCCCTCCCCAAAGGAAGGATGGGACAGGAAATCCTGCCCTTTCCTCCTAGAGTATCAATATTAATTTTGCAGCTTTTGGGTACCTTACTACAAAGATAACTCGGTGTTCTGTTTGCTTCTTAAATTCGAGGCTCTAATTCTTTCCACAGGCTTGGGGAGTTCTTGTCTATTATTTGTTTGAATATGTTCTACATTCCATTTTTCTTTCTCTGTCACGTTAGGGTTAGGGTTACCATAATTATTAATATTAAGGTTACGGTTATGGTTAGTGTTATTCTCAGGGTTAGGATTATGGTTAGTGTTAAGGTTATTGTTAGAGGTAGCGGTAGGGTTAGGTATGGTTAGGGTGAGGTTGAGGGTTAGGGTTTAAGTTAGTGTTTCAGGTTAGGGTCAGCGTTAGGGTTAGAGTTAGGGGTTATGATTATTGTTAAAGTTAGAGTTAGTGTTTGGTTAGAGTTACTGTTAGGGATAGAATTATTGTGAGGGTTAGGTTTAGGGTTAAGTTTAGGGTTAGGGTTATTACTAGGGTTTAGGTTAATGTTAGGTTTAGGGTTAGGGTTAGGCTTCATTTTAGGGTTAGGGTTATTGTAATTGCTAGGGTTTAGGATTAGGGTTATGGTTAAGATTATTGTTAGTTATTTTTAGGGTTAGGGTATAGGTTTAGTGTGTTAAGTTAGGGTTTGGGTTAAGGTTACAAGTTAGGGTTAGGTTTTGGGTTATTTTTAGGGTTAGGGTTATTGTTAGGGTTAGGGTTAAGGTTATTGATAGGGTTAGGGTTACTGATAGGGTTAGGGTTAGTGTTAAGATTTGGGTTATTTTTAGGGTTATGGTTAAGTTAAGCATTACGGTTAGGGTTAGGCTTAGGCGTACGTTTAAATTAGGAGTTAGGGTCAGAGTTAGGGTTAGGTTTAGGGGTTAAAATTAGTGTTAGGTATAAGGTTATTGTTAGAGTTATAGTTGGGTTTAGGGTTAGGTTTAGCATTAGAGTTATTTTTAGTGTTAGGGAATAGGGTTAGGGTTCTTGCTAAGGTTAGTGTTAGTTTTAGGGGTATTGTTAGGGTTAGGGTTCAGGTTGTTTATAGGGTTAGGGTAAGTGTTAGGGTTATTGTTATTGTTAGGGTTAGTAATAGGGATATTGTTAGGGTTAGGATTATTGTTAGGGTTAGGATAAGGGTTATTGTTAAATTTAGGTTTAGGGTTAACATTAAGCTTAGAGTTAGCGTTAGATTTATGTTTAGGATTAGGCTTAGTGTAAGGGTTAGAATTAGGGTTTAGCATTAGAGTTAGGGTTAGGTAGAGGGGTTAAGGTTAATGTTACGGTCATATTTATTGTTAGTGTTAGGGTTAAAGTTAGAGTAATTGTTATTGTTAGGATTAATGTTATTGTTAGGGTTAGGGTTAAGGTTAGGGTTTAGGGTTAGGATTAGTGTTAGGAATTTGGGTTAGGGTTATTGTTGGGTTAATGTTATTGTTAGTGTTAGGTTTAGGGTTTGGGTTATTTTTAGGGTTAGTGTTAGGGTTATTGATAGGGTTAGGATTAGTGTTAGTATTAGGGCTATTAAGTTTAGGGTTACGGTTATTGTTAGAGTTAGGGTTAGCATTACTGTTAGGGTTAGGCTGAATATTAGGGTTAGGGTTATAGTTAGGATTACAGTTAGGTTTAGGGTTGTTATGGTTAGTGTTAGGGTTAGTTTTAAGGTTAGGGTTTAGGTGTCAGAGTTAGGGTTAGGATTATTTTTGGGGTTATTGTTAGTGTTTGGGTTATTGTTAGGTTAAGGGTTAGTGTTAGGATTATAGTTAGGGTTAGGTTTAGGGTTAGGGTTAGGATTAGGGGTTAGAGTTAAGAGTATTGTTAAGGTTAGGTTTAGGAGTTATATTTAGGGTTAGGGTAATTGTTAGTGTTAGGTTTATTGTTAGGGTTAGTATTTAGGGTTAAAGTTAGGCTTATGGTCGTGATGGTGAACCTTTTTATAAAAATCGCCCACTTTTGCAGTGCTGGTCAATCTGTTTCCTCCCGCCCACTAGTGGGTGTTCCAGCTTTCATGGTGGGCGGTAGTGGAGCAACCAAACGGCGCCATGGTTGGCCCACCATGAAAGCTGGAACGCCCACTAGTGGGCGGGAGGGAACAGGTTGACCAGCACTGCAAAAGTGGGTGGTTTTTATAAAAAGGTTCACCATCATAGGCTTAGGGTTTAGGGTGAAGATTATTATTAGGGTTATTGTTAGGTTTAGCGTATACGTTTATTCTGTAAAGTTAGGGTTTGGGTTAGGGTTAAATGTTAGGGTTAGAATTAGGGTTATGGTTATTTTTAGGGTTAGCATTAAGGTTATGATTAGGGTTATTCTTAGGGTTAGGTTTACAATTACTGTTAGTGTTATTGTTAGGGTTAGCATTAGCATGTTTTTTATGGTAAGGGTTGGGGATTCGGTTTAGGGTTAGTGTTAAAGTTAGGGATTATGGTTATTGTTAGGGTTATGGTTAGTGTTATGCTTAGGGTTAGAGTTATTGTTAGGGTTAGGATGTAGGGTTAGAATTAGTGTTAGGTTTGAGTTAGGGTTAGGATTATTTTTTTTAATTTTTTTTAATTTTTAATTTTTTAGAGAGGATAGGGAGAGACAGAGAGAGAAGAGACAGAGAGAGAGAGAAGTAGGGGAGGAGCAGGAAGCATCAACTCCCATATGTGCCTTCACCAGGCAAGCCCAGGGTTTCGAACCGGCAACTTCAGCATTTCCAGGTCGACGCTTTATCCACTGCGCCACCACAGGTTAGGCCAGGTTAGGGTTATTGTTAAGAGTTAAAGTTAGGGTTAGCGTTTAGGGTTAAGGTTAGGGTTAGGATTAGTGCTATAGTTAGGGTTAGGGTTATTGTTAGGAGTCGGTTTAGGATTAAGAATAGGGTTATTGATAGGATTAGCATTAGTGTTAGGATTAGACTTATGGTTAGGATTAGGGTTACAGTTAGTGTTATTGTTAGGGTTAGGCTTAATGTTAGGGTTAGTGTTTTGGTTAATGTTAGGGTTAGGGTTGTAGTTAGATTTATTCTTAGGGGTAGGTTTACGGTGTTAGGGTTATTGTTTGGGTTAGGGTTAGGGTTAGGGTTAGGGTTTGGATTAGGGTTAAGGTTAGGTTTAGGTTTAGGAGATACGATCTCAGGTTAGAGTTAGGGTTAGGGTTAGGCTTAGAGTTAGGGTTAGGATTAGGAATTAGAGTTAAGGTTATTGTTAAGGTTAGGCTTAGGTGTCATATTTAGGATTAGGGTTAGTGTTAGGTTTATTGTTAGGGTTAGGGTTGTTAAAATTAGGGTTAAGGTTAGGGTTATTAGGTTAGAATTTGTGTTATTAGGGTTCAGGTTAGGTTTAGGATTTAGGGTTAAAGTTGGGTTTACAGTCAGGGTTAGGGTGAGAATTATTGCTAGGGTTATTGTTAGAATTAGGGTATTCATTTAGTGTGTAAAGTTAGGGTTTGGTTTAGGGTTAGATGTTAGGGGTATTATTCGATTTAGGGTTAGAGGTTAGGGTTAGGGTTATTGTTATTGTTAGGGTTAAGGTTAAGGTTAAAGTTAGGATTAGCATTATGGTTATTGTTAAGGTTATGGTTTAGGATTACTTTTAGGGTTATTATTAGGGTTAGGGATAAAGGTAGGGTTATTAGGGTTAGGGTTATTGTTAAGTTTAGAATTATAGTTAAGGTTATTGTTAGGATTAAGGTTATTGTTAGGGTTAGGGCTAGAATTATTGTTAGGGTTAATGTTATGATTAAGGTTATTGTTAGGGTTTGGGTTAAGGTTAAGGTTATTATAGGGCTTGGGATAGTATTATTTTTAGGGTTAGGGTTATTGTTAGGGTTAGGGTAAGGGTTATGGTTAAGGTTAGGGGATAGGGTCAGGGTTAGGCTTAGGCTTAGAGTTAATGTTAGGCTTTGTGTTAGGGTTAGTGTAAGGGTTATTCTTAGGTTAATGGAATAGTTTAGGGTTAGGGTTGGCCTTATGGTTAGGAGTTAGGGTTATTGATAGGGCTAGGGTTAAGGTTAGTGTTGTTTCTAGGGTTAGAGTTATTGTTAAAGTTGGGGTTAGTGTTATTTGTAAGGTATTTTATGCCGAGGAAGAAAGGAGGACATAGCCACCAAGTGTGGACAAGCAAAAGCTTTATTTAGAGCACTCCCCAACGAGGTTCACTGGTCTGCAAGACAGGGGCCAGGGAAGTCACGCAACTTCTCCCGCCCGGGGTTAATTTATAGCATTGGTAGGGTGGTGGAGGGTGGCGAAATTTCATTGGCTGACAGTTACTCTTTTTCAAAATGCTCCTGGGCCTTTCTCTCTCTCTCTCTCTCTCTCTTTTTTTTGGCGGGCATGGCTGTGGCCATTTCTTTTGGCAGTCATGGGCATGTGTCATTCCTCATATGACCTTCCCCTATTGCCAACCGACCTCACAGTCCAACCTTTTATGTTCAATGAGGGTGCTGCTATTCATCTGGTTACTTCCTGCTGGTTAGGGGCATCGTGGGGAAGGGAGGTTGGAAGGTGGTGGCTCTGAGGGGAGTCGTGTATATGGGCGTGGGAGCGTCTGGTTGACCATGACTTGAGAAACCTCATGAATACGGCCCTGTAAGAATCTAAGAAAAAGAGGAGCAAACATGAGTAATATGCTAATAATTAGAAGAGGACCTAGGATAGGGGCAATCCTGGTGAGGATGGGTGACTGCCACCAGGAGTTAAGCGAGTTGTAAAAAAAGAGGTCCTTGTGCAGTTTCTCTTGCAGATGGTTGAGGACATTAATGTTTTATTCCATCAGGGCAGTCTCATTGATATAGTAACAGTATTGCTCCCTGCTTTAATTCACTCTGGTGACAGGTTCCCAGTGGGAGGGACAGGAGTAATAGGAGGATCTGCAGGGCCCAACCTTTTGGTGAACCGAAGGTGGGTGGGGTCCAGTGGTTCCAACTGCCAGTGGTCCTGCATGGGGGCAAGCTTGAGGCGAGAGACATGGTACCAAGGTGTTTGCCCTAAGAGCTTGGCTACAGTAGGAGTAGTCAATATTACCATATGGGGTCCCATCCACCTGGGCTGTAGGAAGCCGGGCTGGAGTTCCCTTAGAAGAACTTGTCCCTTGGTTGGAGGGGGACTGTTGGGTGTGCTTCATCTGGACCCCCTATGGGAGGAAGGGTCCAGTCCTTGTGTTCCTTGAAAAAGTGGCAGAGTAAGGATAGAAAGGGGAGGTATGTGGCAAGAGGAGGGGGGTTAATAGATAAGTTATGATTAATTAGGAATGGTCTACCATAAACCAGCTCAAAGGGGCTGAGTCCAGTGGGGTTTCGTGGGGTTGCTCTGATTCTGGTGAGTGCCAGGGGGAGATTTGGCCAGGAGAGTCTGGTCTCAATGGAGAGTTTGGTTAGCTGACCCTTCAAGATGCCATTAGTCCTCTCCACCTTACCGGATTGAGGGTGATAGGGTATGTGGAGTCTCCAGGTAATGTTGAAAGAGGTGGCAACCTGCTGGACTATTTGGGCAGTGAAGGCCGGGCCGTTATCTGATTGGATGGCAGTCAGTAGTCCAAACCGCGGGATGATGTTTTCAACCAGAATGGAGGCAACGGTGTGTGGGTGGAGCACAGAGCATATTCCTAGCAGCTGTGGCTGATGCAATGCTGTGAGAATACTCTAGCACCTGAAACCCTCCTAGGCATACCCAGGAAGGGAGCTCGCCCACTATAAGGAAGTGACTTAGTGCCAACCACGCAGCTCCCTGATCTTTTCAGCCATTGGCTATGGAGGACACGCTGTAACATCCTATTGGCTGAACCCATGTATATAAGCTAGTTTGCTTCCTGAATAAAGTGGATCTGTGTCACTGAACCTGGTCCCCGGAGTCAGGTCTTTGCGTCTCCGTCACCCTCACCCTCGGCAGGCCTTGTCCACAACAGTGTCTGCCATCTCTTGAGAGGTGGGAAAGGCTTCTACCCACCCTGAAAAGGTATCGACAAAAGTTAAGAGATAACGGAGTTTTTTGTGAGGGGGCATGTGTGTGAAGTCGATTTGCCAATCTTGGCCGGGTAAGTGCCCCCTCAGCTGATGAGTAAGGAAGCGGGGGTGGAGTTCCCCTTGTGTAGAGGCTTTGGAACAGATAGTACATGCTGTGTGTACCTTTTCAATAGTTTGCTG
The DNA here is from genome assembly GCF_036850765.1 of Saccopteryx bilineata. Classification (NCBI taxonomy): domain Eukaryota; kingdom Metazoa; phylum Chordata; class Mammalia; order Chiroptera; family Emballonuridae; genus Saccopteryx; species Saccopteryx bilineata. The sequence continues at coordinate 318,504,078 of NC_089491.1, forward strand.
TAGGCCCAGGAAGAAAAAGAGTGGTTGCAAGAACCAATAGAGAGCTTTTGGCCCAATGTGTAAGGAACAGTGGATATCAGAAAGGAGTTTCAGCCTGTCCTTTTGGTAAGGCAATTCTATCTCCGAGAAATATCCATCCCTGGTTGCACATGTCTCCACCTTTTCTGAGAAGGGCCTGTTCTTCCTCAGGAGTGTAGGAAGGTTTCAAGGAGGTGGAAAGAAACATGAGGAGTTTGGGGGGGGGGTCCCTGTGGTGAGGTTTTGAGCCACCTCGTCAGCCCAAACATTTACAAAGGCCACCGGATCCTGAGAGGTTTGATGGCCCCTACAATGTACCATGGCCAACTTAGCAGGTAGCTGTAATACCTACAAAAGTTTAGAAATGAGGGTAGCATTGATTATGGGGGAGCCCTTGGTAGTGAGGAATACCCTTTCCTTCCAGAGGGCAGAGTGGCTGTGGGTGATAAGAAAGGCATATTTAGAGTCTGTATATATGGTTATGCATTTTCCCTGGGCCAGAGTGCCCATGTGAGGGCAATTAGCTCTGCTTTCTGGGAGGTGGTGCCTTCTGGCAGCTGTTGGGCTTCTAGGGTAGAAGAGGAGGTGACCACCGCATAGGCCGCCTGTCATTCGTCCATCAGGTCTCTGTACAGAGCTCCATCTACAGAGAGTATTAGATCAGGATCTTTTAGAGGGGAATCTGATAACCCATCTCAGGGTCTGTTGAGGAAATCTATTAGCTCTGTACAAGAGTGGGTGGGTTCCGGAAGTGTCGTTGGAGCTGGCAGTAGAGTGGCTGGGTTGAGTCGGGGAGAGGGCAAAAGAGTGACTGAAGGGTTTTCGATGAACAGGAAGTAAAATTCTTGTAGGCAGGAAGGACCCAACAGAGAACGAGATTTGTGCGAAAGGAGGTCGGTAAGCCTGTGGGAGGAGAAGACAGTGATGGGTTGGGAAAGGGTGAGTTTAGTAGCCTCCTTGGTGAGTTCAGCTGCCACGGCCAGTGCTCTGTTTTGATCATTCTGATCCCATTCACACAAACCAGTTACAGTGCAGTGGGTGGCTCCTGGGAAGTCCTTTACAGGGGACTCTGCCTCAATTCTTGCCACCTCCAGCAGGAACATCCTAAAATACAGCCAGGCCTCACCATACTACGCCCTATTCAGAATCTCCTAGTCTAGGAGTCTAAGATCCTTGAGCATCTTAACAATCATCATTCTAAACTCTGCATCCAGTATCTTGGTTAGTTCTGTTTCATTCAGTTCTTTTTCTTGTTAATTCGTTTGAATTGCATTTCTCTGTCTTCGCACTTTGTCTCTGTATAGACTGCTCCTTTGGATGTGTTGTTTGTGTAGCTAGCTGAGTATAGGACTGGTGTCTGCCTCCAGCTTTCAGTTGTGTTTCTAGATCTTCTTGGGTTGGCTTCAGCTGTTTCTATTCTGCTGTGGGCTACTTGTGTGCTGCTACTGCTCTTTTTGCTGTTTGTGACAGCGTTTTCTATGCCTTAGCTGGGTCAGGTGTGAGGAGCCTTTCCTCAAGATACCACTCTAACTAGGGTTGTTAAGTCCTGAGCTGATGCTCTCCGTATCTGGCCGCTGTATGTACCAGCCCTGGACCTTCCTGGCTGGAACCTGGCACAGATCAGTGGGGGTCACTGCTTTTGACTGGCCCTTAGCAACCTTCTTGGAGCTACAGGCAATCCAGAATTTGTGGCTGCCTCTGCTGGCTGTTGTAAATATCAGCTGCACTCTGAGGCTGGCTTTTATCTACTCTTAGCCAGTGTGTATGGCCTTTCTATTTCTGAAGTGTGGTCTTTCTGCCAGCCCCACGCTGCCTCCGCTTGGGCACCAGCACAGGCTTGCTGGCTGCAGCTTGAACTGCTCTGCCAGTCTAGGAACTCCTTGCCTTGCTGGGCTCCGCCCCCCACGATCCCACGGGCTACCTCTCCAGACTCAACCCCCCCCACACACGACATGCCTCTCCTGGCTCCACCCCTTGCCATCGCTGCTCGGGTCACCTGGCTGCGCCCCCCCCCATGGGCTTGCAGGACACCTCACCCAGCTGGGGTCTGCCCCCTGCCAGCTCAGGGGACAACTCCCTTGCAGGGTTCCTCCCCTATGTGCACAGGGGAAGCCTCTCTGGGCTCTGCCCTCTGCCGCCATCGCTGCATGGGCTGCATAGCTGGGCTCTGCCCCTATCTGCGTGGGGTCCAAGCACTGCAGCCATCTCCACAGCCAGGTCCTCCCGCCGTTTGGAGGGTACTCAGCAGGTTGGGGGAGCCGTGTAGCCCAGACCTCAGCACTCAAAACCTGTGTCCCTGATGTGCCCTCTGCTTCTAAGTGTTTCTCTGTACTGACTGGAGCAGGAGAGCCTCTGGTGGGTAGGGTAATTGCTTCCCTTTGCTGGCTTAGTTCTCTCAGGAAGAATGTTCATTCTAGGTTTGGGGAGTGACCCAGTACAGGGGTCAGGGTGGCTGTCCCCCAGTCCTTTCCCTGTGCCGCCGAGACTACACTCTCCTCTCGCGACTGCAGTCCTCTCAGCACTCCCCACTCCTGGAGCCCCGGTTAAGTGGCTGTGAATGAGATTTTCTGCACAGTCCCTTTCAGACGGAGTCTGGGTCTGAGAGTTCTGCTTCCCTCTTGCAAACAGTAACCCAGCTCTTCTTTCAGCTAAATACTGTCCGTACACCTCCTCTAGGCTCCAGGGTTGCTCCACAACTCTCTGGGCAACCCACCCCACCATGAGAGACCCTCTAGGCTGCCTCTACCTCCTGGGAGCAGGGCAGCCCTTTCTGCGTCTCTGCCCTTCCTACCAGCTCAGTGTGGTTCATTTGGTGATGCTTGGTAATAGATTCCTCTTAGTTTAGTCCAAAGTTGGTTTTTCAAGATGACTGTTCCTAAATTAAGTTGTAATCCACTTTGGTTCTGGGAGGTGGGAGTTGTAAATTCCGCCTACTCCATCGCCATTTTCCCCTTATTTAACTTTAATTACCATACCTCCTAAAAGTCCTATTTCCAAATATAATAACATTGGGGGTTAGGCCTTCAATATGAACTTAGGGGAAACAGAATAAAGGCAGTAGCAGTCACTTTATTGTCTACTTGTTAGAAGTGAGAGGGCATTTTTCTCTGATCTTAACTGTAAGGGTTTTCTGAGGTTTGGGAAAGTGAGGGCTCCGCTGAGACTGGCCTCCTATAACTTTTTGACTCAAGCCAGTTCAGGCACAGCCCCCAGCGCTCATCCTTACAGCACCAGTGTCCCATCCTATTTCAGCTTCCAGCCGTCTGCTCCTAGTAAACAGCAGTTCTCTTGGCTTGCATCTCTAGTTTTCAGGGTATTGGTTTGCCCTGTGACCTCAATTCTCTGAAGGATCTAAGAAGCGTTGTTGTTTTTCAGTTTATTCCACTTTCATTCTTGTATGGAGATGGGAATAATGATTTTCAAGCTCTTTACATGTCAGACCAGAAACCCAAAATAGTACTTTTTTTTTTTAATAGTACTGTTTTAATTTTGGTTTCTGCATGTTCACTGTTGGGACATAGACTTATAATGAGTTTTTATCTCTTGGTCTTGTATCCTGCCCCTTGCTGAGCTTAGTAATTAGTTCTAGGAGTGTTTTTGTTACCTTCAGCTTCTTAAATCCCTGCTCCATCCCGAGATAAGTCCCCACAGCTTTTTTCTCCTGGCCCACCTTTTCCCATGCATGGCTGATGAGATTACTGCTGTGGAAACTGCCTCAGACTGCTTGTTGTGGGTGGCTTATCTTGGCTCCGAGATTTGGGTGTTTGCTTCCATGCATGTGTGGTAGACTTGCTTGGGCCTCCTCCATTAGGAGAATAACTCAGGGATTGATTTAAGATGAAAACTTCAGACTCTACATTTGCCTGAGGACCAGCATTTTGTACAAATGACCTATTTGGGGATTTCTTGGGCTCCCTACCCCATTCCAGCTATCTCCAGGGCACATTTGTAAATGGATTAGAGGCATCCACTTGCTTTCTTTCCCTCACCTTTTTGTTAATGTAAAACTGTAAGTACACAGAAAAGTTGAAATGATAATAAACTGACTTGCCACATACAACAGCCTTAATTTAACAGTTGTTAACTGTAATACGTGCTTCGGTTATTTGTTTATATCTGCCTTTGTACATCTGTCTCTATATGTGTTTTCTGAACCCATTTGAGAGTAAGTAACAGATATAATCATACTCTGCTCCAAAATATTTCAGCAGGTGTCTCTTAAAAATGAGTGCATCTTCTACCTAACCACAGTACTGCTATCACACTTAAGGAACTTAATCATGACCAGTGTTCAGACTAATCCACATTTCTGATTGTTCAAAAATTCCTGTGAGTGTGTGTGTGTGTGTGTGTGTGTGTGAGAGAGAGAGAGAGAGAGAGAGAGAGAGAGAGAGAGAAAAAGAGAGACAGAGAGAATGACAGATAGGGACAGACAGACAGGAAGGGAGAGAGATGAGAAGCATTAATTCTTCATTGTGGCACCTTAGTTGTTCCTTGATATTTGGCTCTGTTGACTAATGAGTTTGGACCACTGATCCAACACAACTTACACCATTCACAAAAATAAACTCAAAATGGATAAAAGACTTAAATGTACAAAGTCTCAAAACCATAAAAATTCTAAAAGAAAACTCAGACCACTCTGGAAGCAATATTTTTGCCAATATATCTCTTTGAGCAAGTGAAATAAACAACAAATTGGGCTATATCACACTAAAAAGTTTTCGCATAGCAAAAGACACCATTAAGCCTGACCTGTGGTGGCGCAGTGGATAAAGTGTCGACCTGGAAATGCTGAGGTCGCCAGTTCAAAATCCTGGGCTTGCCTGGTCAAGGCACATATGGGGGTTGATGCTTCCAGCTCCTCCCTCCTTCTCTCTCTCTGTCTCTCTCTCCTCTCTCTCCTTCTCTGTCTCCCTCTCTAAAAATGAATAAATGAAAATTTTTTAAAAAAATACACCATTAACAAAAAGAAAACCCACTCAATTGGAGGACGTATTTGATGATAATGTCTGATAAGGGGTTCAAAACCAAATTTATAAAAAATTTCTAAAACTCAACACCAGGAAGGTAAACAAGCCAATTAAAAAATGGGGAAAGGACCTGAATAGACACTTCTCCAAAAAGGACATACAGATGACCAATAGGCATATGAAGAAATGCTCAAAGTCACTCATCATTAGAAATGCAAATTAAAACCACTATGAGATGTCATCTCACACCTGCCAGAATGGCTTTCATTAACAAATCAACAAACTACAAGTGCTGTCAAGGGTGTGGAGAAAAGGGAACCCTCCTGCCCTGCTGGTGGGAATGCAGACTTGTGCAGCCACTGTGGAAAACAGGATGGCTCCTCAAAAAATTAAAATGTAACTGCCTTATGACCCAGCTATCCCACTTCTGGGAATACAGCCTAAGAATTCCAAAACACTAATTCAAAAGGAAATATGCACCCCCTTGTTCACTGCAACATCGTTTACAATAGCCAAGAACTGGAAACAGCCCAAGTGTCTGACTGGACAAATGAATAAAAAAGCTGTGGTACATTTACACAATGGAGTACTACTCAGCTATGAAAAAGAAGAAAACCTTACATTTTGCAAAGGCATAGATGAACCTGGAGATTATTATGCTAGTGAAATAAGCCAGGCAGAGAAAGACAAATACCATATGGTCTCATTTATATGTGAAATCTAATGAACACAATAAACTGAGGAACAAAACAGAAACAGAGGCAGGGTCACAGAGAACAGATAGCTGTCAGAGGGAAGAGAAAAGGGGGCTTGATTAAAGGTGAAGAGATTAGACAAGTTGCATATATATAACACATAGATACAGACACCAGAGTAGCAGTTCCTAGAGTGAAAGGGGGGATGGAGGTAGGGGGTGGGTGGCAAAGGGGGTGAGACAGGGGTGGAGTCTTTGCATATGGAAAGGTGGGCATGATGCAGTGTATACAGGATGTCATACTGAGTGGGGCACTTAAAACCATGTCAACATAATAAAAATAAAATTTTTTTTTAAATGAGCAATGGATACAAACAATAATGTGGCAGATTGCCTGGCACAAGCAGGGGGTGTTTGAGGTGAGGGTAGATGTGGAGGTGGGTAATAGGGGTAATAAATGGGAATGGATGGAGACTCAATTTAGGGGAGGGGTGAACACACAATACGGAGTTCGGAGATGTGTTGTAGAATTGGGCACTTGAAACTTATATAATTATGTTGACCAGTGTCACCCCAATAAATTCAGTTAAAAAATTTTAAGAAATAGAAAAAGAATCAAGGAGTCAAAATATCAATGACCTTTTATCTTCCACCTTAAGTAACAAAAGCATCAAGTTATACCCAAAGTCATCAGAAGAAAGTAAATAATGAAGATCATAATAGCCTGACCAGGCAATAGCACAGTGGATACAGCACCAGCCTGGGATGCCGAGGACCCAGGTTAAAAACCTTGAGGTCGCTCGCTTGAGCAGGGGCTCACCAGCTTGAGCTTGAGATCATAGACATGATCCCATGGTCACTGGCTTGGCTGGAGCCCCCCAGTCAAGGTATGTATGAGAAGCAATCAATGAACAACTAAGGTGCCACAACTATGAGTTGATGCTTCTCATCTCTCTCCCTTCCTGTCTGTCTCTCGTAAAAACAAAAACAAAAAAAGTCAAGGAACAGAAGAATGGGTTGGCAAACTACATGCTTTCAGGTTTAACCCAGTCCGGTAGAGCCTGTTTTTGTAAACAGTTTGATTGACATACCACACCCATCCCTGCTTTTGTGCTCTAGTAGCAGCCATAAAAAACTGGCCTACAAAGTCTATAAAGCCTAAGATACAGAAAAATGTTTGTTGATCCTTACAATAGAAAAGAGAAAAAAAAACAAGCCAAAGCTCATTTTCTGAGAAGATTAATAAAATTGGTAAACCCAGGATGATCAGGAAAAAAAGAAAAATTTACCAAAATCAGGAATAAGAGAGTTGACATCACTACAGAATCTACAAAAAGCTTAAGGCAATATTGTAAATGACACTATATGCCAATAACTTAAATAAGATATTATGGAGATGAAAATGATCAAAGCTCATTCTAGAAGAATACACTGAATAGCCCTACGTCTATGAGAGAAATTAAAATTGCAGTTAACCTCTCTGAAAAGAAACTCCAGGCCCAGAAGTTTTAAATGTGAATTCTACTAAAAATTTAAGGAAGACATAATATCAGTCTACATAATATTAGTCTACAAAACTAATCCAAAAAATTAAAGAAGAGGAAGTATTTCCCCACGCATTCTATGATATGACAAGAAAACACTACAGAGCAATATCCCTCATGAACAGACACAAAAAGTGTAAACAAAATTGTAGCTAATCAAATCTAAAGTGAGATTATGCCAGGAATGCAGGGTTAGTTTAACACTGTGGAAAAAATATATAGAAAAATCAACATTTCTCTCCTAAAGATTCATTCCCAGATCATTCTAACAGTATTAAAACTATTAAATTTTAATTGATTCTAGAGATTAAGGAAGAGGGAGAAAGAGACAGAGAGAGGAGACAGAAAAGAAAGGAACATCAACGTCTTTGTGCATGTGCTCCGACTGGAAATGGAACCAGCAACCTCTGCTGCTCGGGAAGACATTCTCATTAACTGAGCCATCCAGCCAGGGCTATTACATTTTTATTTAAAGTAAGCAAAGGAGCAAATACCAACTCATTTAACACACCAGACAATGGTGTTCCCACCTTTGTATGATTACTGTAGTTCCTTCACTGATCTGGGCAGCCTATAACCGTGCCCACTGATGGGACGCAGCAGACATGGTGCTAGTCCAGTACCAGGCCACCAGGCCTAGCTTTCAGAAAACTAACAATGCCTACTTCCATCCTCTTAACACCATGGGAGAACTGAGCTGCCAGGTAAGACCAACCAGTTTGCTGGAGAGAACCACAGGGAGAGACCACACAAAGACAGCAGCTAAGCCAGCCAGCCATCATCTGAATATGATTGCTCCAGAGATCCCAAGCAAGATCTGCAAAACCATGTAGTCGAGTCCAGTCAACCACAGAATTGCAAGAGCCAATTAAATGGTATGGATTGAAGCCACTGTTTGAAATGGTTTAATAGGAACAGATAACTGACAAAGCACAGACTTACATATACATATACATACATTCCCTCTTCCAAAACTTTAGAAACCAACATCACTCATAGTTGCAAAATTCCTCAATAAAGTAACAGTAAATCAAACTTTACAGTTTACTACATGTTTAACACACCATGGCTGAGAAGAGCGTAGCCCAGCAAATGCAAGTAGTTTTAACAATAGAATTCTATTCATATAATTCATAACAGTAGGGAGTTAAGTGAGAAACAGTATGATAATAACTCCAGTTCCAAAGGCGCACCTGAAAAAAGCATATTTGTTAATTACCACTATTTTGTTTTTAATTATGGTACTTAATTTATTTTGAGGCTTCAAGTTGCTCCGAGGGAGGCCAATTTTGGTATTTTCCCTGGAGAAGTATGGGATAAAGACTGAGAACGGAGACTGGCTTTCCAATCAAGTCATGAAAAAAGATAAGCTACCACCATTTATTTTTTAAGGTTTAAATAAAATATTGAAAAAATAAATAATTGATTTTAGAAAGAAAAAGGGGCAGGGAAGGAGCAGGAAGCATCTCATATGTGCTTTGACCCAGCAAGCCCGGGGTTTCGAACCAGCGACCTCAGCATTTCATGTTGATGATCTATTCACTGCACCACCACAGGAAAAGCTGCCATTTATTATCAGCAGCAATCAACATTTTTCTGAAAGTTCTATACAACTAAATTACTGTGAAAAAGAAATGAGTTTATATAAATATTAGAATGTGGCCAAGTCATTATGACTTGCAAGTTTTATACATGTACCAGCCAAAGCTGGTTAAATAGAAAAAAGATTCAATTCATATCAGGTATAAAAACTAGAAAATAATTAGCAAACCACTAAGAAATGGTACTGTACTTTACATATGTAACCAGCGAACAGCACATGGGATGGTGGTATTTAGTAGGTGAAGGGGGAACTTTCATTTTCTGTATGATATATTTTTTACCTTTTTTTTTAAAACTACACATATTATTACCTTCAAATTTCTAGCCACAATTCTAAATAGTCAATATAAACTGAGGGCCTGACCTGTGGTGGCACAGTGGATAAAGCATTGACCTGGGATGCTGAGGTCGCCAGTTCAAAAACCGGGGCTTGCCTGGTCGAGGCACATAGGAGAGTTGATGCTTCCTGCTCCTCTCCCTTCTCTCTCTCCTCTCTAAAATGAATAAAATCTTAAAAAAAAAAAAACAACTATAAAAATATATATAAATTGATAACACCTCTAAAATGTTAAATGTTCAACTAGTACACATTCATTTCAAATAAGAGATTTATTTTATTTGGGGAATTAAACACAAAAGAACATGGTATAATTTAAGTTCAGGAATGACAGAGGGCTAGCAACATGGTAATGGCCTTCAGAGCCATGGTTCCTCACAGCTACTCCACTCACATGGACTTTAGGGTTCACCGGTGTGCATGGTTCCACATGCTCTGGGGGTAAATATGAAGGAGGGAAGTGACTACCGACCCACAGGTAAAATATCAACATTATCAATTCCAGTCACTAGAAAAAATTTCCAATTGTTTATCAGCAGAAATTTAGATAAAAGTCTAATCTGGCTCCCAAAAGTATGGGGAGAAATCATTTTCAATAATGAAAATAATCTGGAAAGGGCAACCTACTGACCTAAGTGAAAACATACAAATTCACAGCCTAGGCAAATCTTCTCTGTAACTTGATTTAGGTCAGAAATACTTCCCTATATAAAAACAAAACTGCTTAGTCTTTTACATTTGAATGCCTCTTTCAGATTACTGGGCTGGTAACGGAGGGAACCATGGGGAAAGCCACTGAAAGGCCACTCACCGACTACCAGGCAGGACCTCTCTGTGCCTCTCCAACTCCTACCACAGAAACTGCCCTGCACTTAGCTGACCAACTCTTCACGTGACTTCTCTATCAATGTGATTCTGAACGAAAACTGTGCAGTTTCTTTACTAATGCTCACACTACAAGTCCACAAACATGAGCCAGACCAGCCACCGCTGTTAGAAATGAGCAAAATCATTGTCCTTTTTCCCTTCTCAAATAGCCAGGCAATTGTCATTAAACATTACATATACTGAAAACTTTTATAGACCACCATCTCCACCTGCCCATATGATTTGGAAACACATACTCCAGAAATTCAGCTCCCTGACTTACAACATTCACACTACCAGAAACAAGGCAAGATGCCTAGGGACCCACTTTGTCCCTGAACAGCCAAGTGCATCTCTCTTATTGTTTAAAAGATTCAAATGTAATAAATATTTACTTTCATTAAACACACAGACACATTGTGGCATTTTAGGAATGTTATAATTATAGATGCAGATTACAAAAAAGAGGAGGAATCTGGTACTATAGAAAAACAAACCATTCTCAGCCCAGTATTTCTGGTTAAAGGAGTTTGTAACCTTTAAAACTAAAGAGTGGTGGGATCAAGGGAGGGTGGAGAAGGAAGTAGAGAAGTTTGTGTGAACGGGTTCAGCCTCGTACCACAGGGAAGCTTGACATCAGTGTAAGGTTACCACAGGACATGTTCCAGAACGCCTTGTCTAATCAGCTGCTCACACTTCCACCTAGGTAGAAAGTGCTGAAAGGAACAGGTAGGGGAGAGAAAGAGTAATGATTGGAAAAGAAATTTAAATTACATTTTACATCATTAAAAAGCACCAACTGATTATATATTTTTTATATTCCAACAGATATAGTTAAGTTAAATTTAAGTATATCTGCTGTGTTCCTCAACTGAAACTGATGGTATGCAGAGCTGTACTGAATTCTGATTTTTATAAACAAATTCTTACTTTGATTGAGTTAAATTTAAAGACTTGTGCATTCTAGTGGGTGTTTTCCCTAGAGTTTGCATTTTGAATTTATGCACAGAAAACCCAGGTAGGTGAGATTTTGGGGTACCAGATGACAAGCTGTACAACTCACTAAGGAACATCTCCATTAAATCTTTTCTAGAGTTTGAGTCTGAATATTTATTCTAATAACAGTGACAACTATTCTGTAGTTTTTCAAGGATTAAAAGTATTTGTAACCTATAAAATCAGTGCTGTTTACACTCTGTGTTGTGAAGACCCTGGCGCTCAGCTAACGCTCGTCCTCCATCTCCTGAAAGGATACTGTTCACATTCTGAAGTGGAAAGGAATCTCCTTGTCTGATTCCCTCCTAACACACAGGAGCTTAAAGCAGAAGTGAACATTTCCTAAGCTTTGAAGTGAGGAGGTACAGGAAGAAAGGAAGGAAGATTTTCCAGCTCATGGGTGACCAACATAATCTCAAAGAAAGACATACATGGATAAAAACGAAAAGCAGTATAGCCTTAAAAAATAATTGTAGTAGCAGAGGTTATCAAAAGCATTCAAGAAAGCAAACTGTAATTTCAGCGCGACTGTGCACCTAAAAGATCCCTATTTACAAATGTCAAAGCCCTTATGCAAGGCCTGTGACCAAATAAATGCCTCTACACCAGTCATGAAACACATGGGCCAAGGACTATTACCTAACATGTTACTGAATTCTTTTTTTTTTTTTTTTTTTTGCGTTTTTCTGAAGCTGGAAACAGGGAGAGACAGTCAGACAGACTCCTGCATGTGCCCGACCGGGATCCACCCGGCACACCCACCAGGGGGGATGCTCTGCCCACCAGGGGGCGATGCTCTGCCCATCCTGGGCGTCGCCATGTTGCGACCAGAGCCACTCTAGCACCTGGGGCAGAGGCCACAGAGCCATCCCCAGCGCCCGGGCCATCTTTGCTCCAATGGAGCCTTGGCTGCGGGAGGGGAAGAGAGAGACAAAGAGGAAGGCGCGGCGGAGGGGTGGAGAAGCAAATGTGTGCTTCTCCTGTGTGCCCTGGCCAGGAATCGAACCTGGGTCCTCCACACGCTAGGCCGACGCTCTACCGCTGAGCCAACTGGCCAGGGCCTGAATTCTTAAAAAGACTTTAGGATGTATAATACAAAAAAGGTGGCCCACCACCACCCCAACAGAAAAAAGGGGGAAAAAAATACTGAGTTATATGTTATTCTAATTTTTTTTTTTATAAAAATATGGGGTTTCTGATTTTTAGACAAACAGAAACATGTTTACTATACTAATGAGCATTAAATGAATGTATAGTAAGAAAATGTCTCCTGTTACGTTTCATATTATGTGGACAGATTCTATAGAAAACTGATTTTAGATGTGGTCTATTTATGTATGTATGTATGCATGTACATACATACTCACTTATTTATAGGAAGGGAGAGACAGGAAGAGAGAGGAAGAAAGGTAGTCAGACATTTTTAGAAGCCCCTGAATATGAACTATAGTAGTTTATATGTTTTAAATTTTTTTCTCATTTTTATAATTAAGGGAAGGGTGATACTAAGAAAGTTAAAAGTATCACCAAGGAGTAATTGTGTGACACAGGAGCAAATGGAAGAGGGGCTCAGCTGGGTCTCCACTTGCCCAGCCCTACCAAGGTTCTCCCTGCCACTGAGGAACCACCAGCATCTGGGCACACTGGGTGGGAAGATAAGCCATAACGCTTGAGAAAAAAATTCAGCCACAAAAGGGTGTTTAGGAAAGTGATATTTTCTCCTATCTTTTGTTTTTTAAACATCATTTTGCTTTAAGAACCATTTTTTTTTAAAGATTTTATTTATTCATTTTAGAGAGGAGAGAGTGAGAGAGAAGGGAGAGAGAAGCGGAAAGCATCATCTCCCATATGTGCCTTGACCAGGCAAGCCCAGGGTTTCAAACTGGCAACCTCAGCATTCCAGGCTGACGCTTTATCCACTGCGCCAACACAGGTCAGGCCATTTTCTCCTTTCTTGCTTTATAAGGAAAGCATTATTCTTGTGAACCAGGGCTTGACTTTGGGCCCTCCACCAGAAATACAGATTTTTATGAGCATTGACTTATCAGTATTAATTCATTAATATTATTCAATTCATAAATATCCTACTTCTTAGAGGACACTGGGAGGGAAATTTTGCCTCAACAAAAATAGATTTTAAGGTACTCTAAAAATGTCTTTAAAATATTCAACATTTGTTTTAGAAAACTACTCAAAGTTCTAAGGGTACTCATAAAATGAGAGATCAAATAAGTCATTCCTTCTTAAGGAAGTAAGTCCAACCGCATAACCTGAAGCATTCTTTTGCTCTATGACATGCACAAAGATGTAGGGTATTAGATACTAACCAGTTGATAGCAGATGAAAGGCAAGAAAGAGTGGATTTCATTAGATAATTTTTCCTCCTGTATTATGTAATTATAAAAAATTGAAACAATAAAAATAAATTTAGCTAATGTGAAATTAGTGTGAACTTGAAGACTTCTAAGGAAATAATAAATATATTGAGATTCTTAGAAAATATTTGGTTTAAATAACAACTTCCATTTTTGTTTTTCCCTTTTAAATTCTGTTAAAATATTTCTGTAAATTTTTTTTTATCTGTATCATTATCTGTTTGCTAAAGAACTAGGATTTGTAAAGTGAAGTACAAGTTAAAAATGACTGCTTATCACCTTTTTAATTATTCAAAGGAGCTAAACCCAACATTTTCACAGTGCCTTAACTAGAATAAGGCCCATTGTGATAATTTCCCTGGAAAAGGCTTAGTGTTAAAATACAAGCAATATTCTAGTAAATTAATTAACCTTTTCTTAATATAAATATATGCAACATTTGCCTCAACATTTTTCTATTTAGAAAACGTAGTCTTACATTAAAATAATGCCTAGATATGAATGATCATCATATTTTGCTACTGATTTCAATGTTTTCATCATGTAACACAACATTTAAAATATCTTAAGACAAGAAATACCTGGCTATTTTTTTTTAATAGGACTGAAGTACCATCATCAACTTCAAATTCTCCATAGTCTTTTAGACATCGTACCTGAAAGAAAAATACTGATGTTTTATCTATTTTTAAGAGACAAACAGAAAAGGAGAAAGATGAGAAGCCTCAGCTCGTAGTTGTGTCACTTTAGTTGCTCATTGACTGCTTCTCATATGTGCCTTGACTAGGCGGCTGAAGCTGAGCCAGTGACATCTTGCTTAAACCAGCGACCTTAGGTCTCAAGCCAGCAATCTTTGGGCTCAAGCCAGCTACCAAGGGATATAGTGGATGATCCTCTGCTCACACTGGCAACCCTGCACTCAAGGCTGGGGAGCCTGCACACAAGCCACATAAGCCAGCACTCAAGCGTGAGCCAGCACTCAAACCTGGGGCCTCAGTGTCTCAGGTCGACACTCTATCCACTGCACCACCGCCAGTCTTTTTTTTTTTTTGAGAGAGGGAGAGGGAGGATGGGAGGGACAGACAGTAAGGGAGATGAGAAGCGTCAACTCATAGTTGCAGCTCTTTGGTTATTCATGCTTTCTCATTATGTGCCTTGATCAGGGGGCTCCAGCTGAGCCAGTGACCCCTTGCTCAAGCCAGTTACCTTGGGCTTGAGCCAGTGACCTTGGGTTCAAGCCAGCAACCATGGGGTCATGTCTATGATCCCACGCTCAAGCTAGCAACCCCACGCTCAAGCTGGTAAACTCAAGCTGGTAAGCCAGCAACCTCAGAGTTTCGAACTTGGGTCTTCAGTGTCCCAGGCCAATGTTCTATCCACTGCGCCACTGCCTAGTCATGCTCTAAATTATTTTTTAATATAAAGTAAATAAGGATTATATAAATAACCACACAATAACATTATTAGGCTTTCTGTTGGTCTGTTTCTTCTCTGTGTACTTAGGCCTGGTACTCCTACTGAGATATTCTAGTGATTCCAACTGTTCTGGTTTGATGGGAAGAATGGCACCATCTCCCAGTGTATGTGTGCGTTGTGCTAACAGCAAGGAAACCCAGGAAGCTGTGAAGGGGAGACATCATTGCATTCTTTCCTCTCTGTAAATCCTAAAGTATCAAGTGGCTAAAATATACATTTACAAAGAAATGACAATGTTTTAGACCAATTCCAACATGCCTCTTATAGATTCCTCCCATGAAATATCAGTATTTGAGAATAGAACATGGGTAAGTCTGCAAAACTTCTGTTTTAAAAAGATTTTCCACTGACTGGTGGTGGCGCTGTGGATAGAGCATCGACCCAGAATGCTAAGTTTGTTGGTTTGAAATCCAAGGTCAGCAGCTTGTGTTTGGGCTCCCTGGCTTCAATGTGAGCTCACCAGCTTGAGTGTGGGGTCTCTGGCTTGAGTGTGGGATTGTTAGCACAATTCCAAGGTCACTGGCTTGAACCCCAAGGTTGCAGGCCTAAAGCCCAAGGTTGCCAGCTTGAGCAAGGGGTTGCTGGCTTGGCTTGAGTGGTGGCTGGTCCAATCCCCAGTCAAGGCATGTATGAGAATCAATGCAAAACGAAAGTGAAGCAACTACAGGTTGATGCTTCTGTTTCCCTTCCTGTCTCTCTCTCCATTTCTCTCTTTCAAGAAAAAAATAAAAAGATTTTTCCAATCTCCTTTGATATTCAGACTCTTTCCCCCAAATAATTAGAAGTAAACCAGACTTCTTATAACATGAGATGCAGACTCATGTTATAAGAATCAGGAGAGGTTCTTAGTTGGAAGGTGGGACACATCAGACTGCCTTTTGATAACCACTTCTATAACTTCTGTAACTACAGAGAAGGAATGTTCCTGAAAAGAAGGTTACAGACCTGGCTACAGTTCCAACTGCTGCTACAGGGAACCAGGACATTTTATTCTCCTTAGTAACTAGGACAGTTATTAGTAACGCCAACTTCAGGAATAAGTTTCAGTCATTTACTTTATCTAGGTAATTTCATCATGTCCTACAATTTCTCTAGAATCTTACCAGACTCCTAACAGTATTTTAACTTGTTCCATCAACTGGCTTCAACAATTATTAGCATCTGGTCAATCCTGTTCCCTCATCCACTTCTAGATTTTGAAGCGAATCCTAGATATAATCCATTTCATCTATATATTTTAGTATCTATTTCTACAAAAGAAGATTCTTTCTGAAAAATACAATCTTGATACCATTACTGCATCGCATTGAGAATTTTTCAATCATGAGATATCCAGTTAGTATCCAAATTTCCCATTTCAGAAGTTATTTTTTTAAAAAGTTGCCATGTTCAGAGTCCAACAAAAGCTGCACATTACATGTTTCTGATATCTCTCTTTTAGTCTATAAAGTTCCTTCCCTCTTCTTTTCTTCTTGACAATTTGCTAAAGAAACTGAGCAGTTTGGTAGTTTCCCATAAACTATAGTTTTTAAAAATATCTTTATTGATTTTATTTTTTTTATTTTAATTTATTGTTTACATAGACTCTAGTGTCACCCCGAATGCATCCTCCCCTCCCCTGTATTCCCCTCAACATCTCCCTTGCCCCATCCCCACTTCCCTTCAGGTTTATCCCATCCTCTCCTCCCCTTTCCCTCTGTCCTCTTTCCCTCTGGTCCTTTTGATCTCTCCTTTGTCTCAATTCCGTTCCTCAGTTCACATTGTTCATTGAATTCCTCAAATGAGTGAGGTCATATGATATTTTTCTTTCTCTGCCTGGCTTATTTCACTTAATAGTTTCCTCAGGTGCACTATGGGGAGGGGGTCAAGGGAGATGTTGAGGGGAATATGGGGGGGAGTATATTTGGGGTGACACTAGAATCTATGTAAACACAATAAATCAATTTAAAAAACAAACAAACAAAAAGTAAGATTTCCTTCTCTTTCATGGCCCTACAGTACTCCATTGTGTATATGTACCACAGCTTTTTAATCCACTCGTCCATTGACGGACACTTGGGCTGTTTCCAGATCTTGGCTATCATAAACAATGCTGCAATAAACATGGGGGTGCATTTCTTCTTTTGAATCAATGATATGGTGTCCTTGGGATATATTCCTAAAAGTGGGATAGCTGGGTCAAAAGGCAGTTCCATTTTTAATTTTCTGAGGAATCTCCATACTGTTTTCCACAGTGGCTGTACCAGTCTGCATTCCCACCAGCAGTGCAGGAAGGTTCCCTTTTCTCCACATCCTCGCCAGCACTTATTCTGTGTTGTTTTGTTAATGAGCGCCATTCTGACTGGTGTGAAGTTATATCTCATTGTGGTTTTAATTTGCATTTTTCTAATAAGTGATGTTGAACATTTTTTCATCTGCCTATTGGCCATCTATATGTCCTCTTTGGAGAAGTGTCTATTCATTTCTTTTGCCCATTTTTTGATTGGATTGTTTATCTTCGTGGTGTTGAGTTTTACAACTTCTTTATAAATTTTGGTTATTAATCCCTTATCAGACGTATTGTTGAATATGTTCTCCCATTGTGTGGTTTGTCTTTTTATTCTGTTCATATTGTCTTTATCTGTGCAAAAGCTTTTTAGTTTGATATAGCCCCATTTGTTTATCATTTTATTTCACTTGCCCGTGGAGATAAATCAGCAAATATATTGCTGCAAATGATGTCGGAGAGCTTACTGCCTATGTTCTAAGATGCTTATGGTTTCATGACTTACATTTAAGTCTTTTATCTATTTTGAGTTTATTTTTGTGAATGGTGTAAGTTGGTGGTCTAGTTTCATTTTTTTGCAGGCAGCTGTCCAATTTTCCCAACACCATTTGTTAAAGAGACTGTCTTTACTCCATTGTATGCTCTTCCCTCCTTAGTCAAATATCAATTGTCCATAAAGGTGTGGGTTTATTTCTGGGTTCTCTGTTCTGTTCCATTGATCTATATGCCTGTTCTTATGTCAGTACCAGGCTGTTTTGAGTACAATGGCCTTGTAGTATAATTTGATATCAGGAAGTGTGATACCACCCATTTTATTCTTCATTTTCAAGATTGCTGAGGCTATTCATGTTCTTTTTTGGTTCCATATAAATTTTTGGAATATGTGTTCTATATCTTTGAAGTATGTCATTGGTATTTTAATAGGAATTACATTGAATTTATAAATTGCTTTGGGTAATATAGACATTTTAATGATGTTTATTCTTCCTATCCATGAACACTGTCTTATTTATTGATTTTAGAGAGGAGGAGGGGGTAGGGGAAGAGCAGCAAGCATCAACTCATAGTAGTTGTTTCTCATACGTGCCTTGACTGGGAAGCCCTGGGCTTTGAACTTACAACTTCAGCTCTCCAGGTCGATGCTTCATCCACTGCACTGCCACAGGTTAGGCATTCATAAACTAAATTTTGTTGTGGATTCCTGTTGTGGGGTCATTTAACATGTCCCCCTCTCTGTCCTTGAATTTCCTACAGAGTGGGAGTGAAGTCTGGAAGCTAGATCAGATCAAGTCTGGTTTTCTGGCAAATGGTATTATGTATGTGTTTTTGCAAGACCTCTGTTTCTTTTTGAATGTGTGGACCCTAAGAAGATTCATTTGATATTACCAAAAAGGAAATTATCTGCTGAAATGGACTCTCCATAATCAAGAGAGGGCCTAATTTTAAAAATACAGGGTTAGCAAAAGTAGGTTTACAGCTGTTCAAATGGAAAATAATAAATAATAATACAAGAATAAACTGTTTCTTGTACTCAAAATTGTAAACCGACTTTTTTATTTTTTTATTTTTTGTATTTTTCTGAAGCTGGAAATGGGGAGGCAGTCAGACAGACTCCCGCATGCGCCTGACCGGGATCCACCCGGCATGCCCACCAGGGGGTGGTGCTCTGCCCATCCGGGGCGTCACTCTGTCGCAACCAGAGCCACTCTAGCACCTGGGGCAGAGGCCAAGGAGCCATCCCCAGCACCCGGGCCATCTTTTGCTCCAATGGAGCCTCGGCTGCCAGAGGGGAAGAGAGAGACAGAGAGGAAGAAGGGGAAGGGTGGAGAAGCAGATGGGCGTCTCTCCTGTATGCCCTGGTTGGGAATCGAACCCCGGACTTCCGCATGCCAGGCCGACACTCTACCACTGAGCCAACCGGCCAGGGCCATGTAAACCGAATTTTGCTTACCCCTATAATAACAGCCTAGAGGTCACTTGCTGACAGGGACTTCTCTTTTCACAAACAGTGTGTCCGTAAAGTCATGGTGCACTTTTGACCGGTCACAGGAAAGCAACAAAGGATGATAGAAATGTGAAATCTGCACCAAATAAAAGGAAAACCCTCCCAGTATCTGTAGGATGATGTAGCAGCATGTGCAATGGCGCAGATGATGACATAACACCACGTATACAGCGGAGCAGCCCATGGCCATGCCAGTCGAGATGTGGATGGTACAGAGGAAAGTTCAGTGTGTTCTGTGGCTCGCTAAATTCGAATCCATGACCAAAGTGCAATGTGAATATCGGCACGTTTATAACGAAGCGCCACCACATAGGAATAACATTACTTGGTGGGATAAGCAATTGAATGAAATCGGCATTTTGGTGGAGAAACCCCGTTCTGGTAGGCCATCAGTCAGTGACGAGTCTGTAGAGGCTATACGGGATAGCTACCTAAGGAGACCTGAAAAATCTGTGCATGAACCCACAATGAATTGCATTGAATAGGTATGAAACTGGGAGAGTTTTCCTTGTATTTCGTGCAGATTTCACATTTCTATCGTCTTTTGTTGCTTTCCTGTGACTGGTCAAAAGTGCACCATGACTTTACGGACACACTGTATTTTGTATACCAGGGTAGACCTGACTAAACCCTCCACCTCATGCACTATGCCACACTTGTTTAACATGTCCCCCTCTCTGTCTCCAAATTTCCTGCAGACTGGGAGTCAATTATGCCAATTTGAGTCAACCATTGCAGGGATGCCCTGGTTTCATTTTTACTTTCTTTTACTTTTATTTATTGATTTTTAGAGAGTGAAACGCTGATTTATTGTTCCATTTATTTATGCATTCATTGGTTGACTCTTGTATGTACCCTGATGGGGAATGAACACACAACCTTGGTGTAATGGGACTATGCTCCTACCAACTGAGCTACCTGGCCAGGGCTGGTTTCATCTTTTGAGCAATGGACTGAGATTTTCCCTGTCCAATTAGAACTATGCAAACTATATTCTCATTTGCATCTATACCAACAAACCAGAACTGCATGATTTGGACCAATCAGAACTGTACAATTTGGAAACCTCATTTACATGAAATGGATCAAAATAGAAACTACAGGCAAGAAAATTCCCTATAAAAGGTGCCTTCTCATTTGTCTCAGTGGAGCAACACTTTCAACACTTTGTTTCTGATGGAGGCTGCTTCTGCCTAGTTTACAAACTATTATCTAAAAAGAGTTTCTCTTTATTCACTCCACAGGCTTTTTAACTTGTTTACAGATGTTAAGATTAATCAGTGATTCGGGTGTTATCCATAACCATCTGGTGCTATCCATAACCATCTGTATCTATCCATTATTAAGGACTCCATTAACTTTCTAAGGTTTTAGTAGCTATTTGCCTTCATGCATTAGGGTTACAAAATGTCATTAATGTAGTTCTTTTATTCTTGCTGCATTTATTAGTGGGAATTCTTCTATTAAGAAATTTTCCTTGTAAATAATCTGGCTACTCTGAGATAGAGTTTTACAGTAAAGGTAGATGGATACCTGATTCCATTCTTTTTTTTTTTTCATTTTTCTGAAGCTGGAAACAGGGAGAGACAGTCAGACAGACTCCCGCATGCGCCCGACCGGGATCCACCCGGCACTCCCACCATGGGGCGACGCTCTGCCCACCAGGGGGCGATGCTCTGCCCATCCTGGGCGTCGCCATGTTGCGACCAGAGCCACTCTAGCGCCTGAGGCAGAGGCCACAGAGCCATCCCCAGCGCCCGGGCCATCTTTGCTCCAATGGAGCCTTGGCTGCGGGAGGGGAAGAGAGAGACAGAGAGGAAAGCGCGGCGGAAGGGTGGAGAAGCAAATGGGCGCTTCTCCTGTGTGCCCTGGCCGGAATCGAACCCGGGTCCTCCACACGCTAGGCCGACGCTCTACCGCTGAGCCAACCGGCCAGGGCCTCCATTCTTTTTTTATTGCTTTTCAATGTAAGTTACATACCTCATATCTCCAAGGGGGCCCAAAAAGGTTTTATTTTTTAAAATTGTAATTGTTGTATGGTGTCATTATCCATTCACAATTCTAACAAAATTGATGTTACTCAATTCACTGATAATTCACTTTGATGTTCAAATTGCTCCTTCTTTGGTCAGAGGGAGCTCCTTCAAATCAGTTCCCAAAACTCTGAGCAACCATGTAATCCTTCATACTTTCCTTGCTTTCTAGAAAGACATGGTGTTCCCACTCAGCTTGTACATTTTTTATTTAAAATTAAGAATCACTCCTTTTTTTCCTGAAGAAGCCCTGGTTTTATTTAGTGGGAAATGGCAATTAGACTCCCAAAGCTATATGCTCATTATCTGGGGGTGGTTGTTGTTTCTAGGCTTTTTCAGCAGACAGAGATAAGAAAAAAATTGTTTTTAAAGAGATGATTCAACCTGACTATATCCTGTTACTTCAAATTCGAGTTTGGGAAAACAGAATTTTCACTTAACTTTTTCATTTTAATATTTGAATCTCTCTTCTCTTATTTTGAAAATCTTGGTTCCCAGTGCCATACTTTTTTGCTCTATTCTTCAATCTTATACCCACTAGAAATAATCAATTTATGTGTTTTAAAGTAATTTAAAATAATTCCAGTTTGACTAATCCATCAATTTAAAATACAGGTTAATTTGTTTCATTTTGCTCTCAAAATTTGTGAGTCGATTTTCCACTTTAACTAAAAAATGTTGACATGGTTCTGAAGCCAAAAATATTAAAACTGATCTATTTAGAAAATTTTAGTTTTTTTTATCATCCACGTACAAGTAGTATTTTTTATTTTGGTTTATTCCCCCCCCCCCCCCCTCTTTTTCTAGTGAGAGGAGGGGAGATAGTAAGACAGACTCCTGCATGCAACCCAACCAGGATATACCTGGCAATCCCCCATTTGGGGCTGATGCTCTGCCCATATGGAGCCGATGTTTGCAACTGAGCCATTTTAGTGACTGAGGGAGAGGCTCTATTGAGCCATCCTTAGTGCCTGGGGCCATGCACTCAAATCAATCAAGCCATGGCTGTGGGAGGGGAAGAGAGAGAGAGAGAGAGAGAGAGAGAGAGAGAGAGAGAGAGAAAGTGGGAGCAGGAGGGGAAAAGAAGCAGATGGTTACTTCTGTGTGCCCTGACTAGGAATCAATCCCAGGATTTCTACATGCCAGGTCGACACTCTACCACTGAGCCAACTAGCCAGGGCTCCCTTTCCTTTTTAATATAAGCTTATATATATATTCATTTACCCTCAGAAAAAGGCAGCACAATCTATGCATTAAAGAAAAAACCAATTTTTTTTTGCCTGACCAGGCTGTAGCACAGTGGATAGAGCGTCGGACAAGGAACCAGGTTCAAGACTCTGAGGTTGCCAGTATGAGCGTGAGCTCATCTGGTTTGAGCAAGGCTCATCAGCTTGAGCTCAAGGTCACTGGCTTCAGCAAGGGGTCATTCCATCTGCTGTAGCCCCCCGGTCAAGGCACATATGAGAAAGCAATCAATGAACAACAAAGGTGCCACAATGAAGAACTGATGCTTCTCATCTCTCTCCATTTCTGTCTGTCTGTCCCTATCTGTTCCTCTCTCGGTCCCTGTCTCACACATACACGAACACAAAAAGCCAGTTTTAAGAGATATACTTACTTCAATATATAGGCTTTTGGGAGGTTTCGTATCCTGTGTAATATCCAAACCTTCAATTCCTCCCAATGACCTCATGTAAGTAGCAAGGGACTTTTTATAATGATTGAACCATTCGATCTGCAAACATAAAGATGGTAATATCACAAAATTACCAGTAGAAACTGTATAATCATCCTTTCAAAAATAGCACATATACCCATATGGATCATGGTTATGACCATTCATTCATTTAAACCATAGGCATAGCCTGACCAGGTGGTAGCACAGGGGATAGAATGTTGGACTGGGATGTGGAGGACCCAGGTTCAAAACACCAAGGTCGCTGACTTGAGCATGGGGTCACTAGCTTGAACATGGGATCAGACATGACCCCTTGGTCGCTGGCTTCAGCAAGGGGTCACTCACTCTGTTGTAGCCCCCTGGTCAAGGCACATATGAGAAAGCAATCAGTGAACAACTAAGGAGGCGCAAAGAATTGATGCTTATCTCTCTCCCTGTCTGTCTGTCCTTATCTGTCTGTCTGTCACACACCCCCCCCAAAAAAAACATAGACATAGCTCATTTTATTGAGCTTCACAGACATTGTGTTTTTTTATAAATTAAAAATTTATGACAACCTGATAGGGCTGCAGGTGGGGGACATGTCCCCTTTCCTCCTTAAATGGACAAAGGGACACTGACAAACTGGATGTTCCAGGTCACTACCCCCTGGGCATCCAGGTGACTAACCCGGGTGTGGATGATCCCCTAGCTTACTTATGGTTAATCTTTCATAAATTGCTAGAAACTATATTTTTCCTTAAGGACTACCAGCCCCTACCCTTGAATCCCCTATTTAACTCTACCTGTTAGAGAACTGGTTGCTGACCTCTGTCTTAGGAGTCAGCCTTGGTTGCTGAAATCCACCTTAGGAGTCAGCCTGGCAGATGATCCCCTTGTAAACTTTTCTTGCCTGAACTCGGGTGTCTCTTTTGACCGACCTTACAAATCCTACATGCTGCAAGTCTACAGCACTGTTTTTCCAAAAGCATTTTCACACAGTGTCTCTGTCACGTTTTGGTAATTCTCATCGTATTTCAAACTTTTTCATTATTACTATACTAGTTATGGTGATCTGTGATCAGTGATCTTTGTTATAATTGTTTTGAGTCTAGGAGGTAGCACAGTGGATAGAGCATCAGCCTGGAATGCTGAGGACCCAGGCTTGTAACTCTGAGGTCACCTGCTTGAGTGAGGGGTGACTGGCTTGAGTGTGGGATCACAGACATGACCCCTTGGTTGCTGGTTTGAGCCCAAAGGTCGCTGGAGGAAAGAACTGTTTTGCCCATATAAGGATAGCAACCTTAATCATAAATGTTTGATGTGTTCTGTCAGCTTCACCAATCTGCTGTTTTCCGGTCTCTCTCTCTATCCCCTCAGGCCCCCCGATTCCCTGAGACACAAAACATTAAAATTAGGCCAATTAATAACCCAAGAACGGCCTCTAAGTCTTCAAGTGAAAGAGTCGCACATCTCTCACTTCATTTATTTTTAATTAAAAATTTTTTTTTCATTATTGACTTTAGAGAAAGGAAAGAGGAGGGAGGAAGGGAGGTGGGAGAGAGAGATAGGAACATAGATCTGTTCCTGTAGGTGCCCTGTCCATGGCTTGACCCAGCAATCTCTGAACTTTAGGATTATGCTCGGACCAACCGAACTATCCAGCCAGGGCTACACAGCCCTCACTTTAAATAAAAAAGTAAAAATGATTAAGCTCAGAAAGGAAGGCATGTCAGGCTGATAGCTAGGCCCCTTGTGCCAGTTAGCCAAGTTGTGAATGCAAAGGGATTAAAGGAAATTGGAAGTGCTACTCTAGTGAATACATAAATGATAAGTGAAACAATCTAGCTGATCAGGTGGTGGCACAGTGGATAGAGCGTCAGGCTGGAATGCTAAGGACCCAGGTTTGAAACCCCAAGGTCACCAGCTTGAGTGCAGGCTCATCTGGCTTGAGCAGGAGATCATCTACACGATCTGAAAGCTCGGAAGCTTAAGCCTAAAGGTTGCTGTCATGAAAAGCCCAATGTCACTGGCTTGAGGAAGAGGACACTGGCACAGCCCCGGCCAAGGCACGTATGAGAAGCTCAGTGTACAACTAAAGTAAAAGCACCTACAAATTGATGCTTCTCACCCTCTCTCTCACACACACAAAAGTTTGATCATGAGATTGCAGCATTTCAGTCACATCTTCAGGCTCTACTTCTAATTCTGGTTCTCTTGCTTTTTCTACCATATCTGTAGTTACTTCCTCCACTATCACGTTGAAGTGATATCTATTGACACCATCCCCAAAAATGATTGAATATTGCAGGGCATCGTAGCATCGATGGGTTTCTGCAAGTTTTGTCAATTGATTGTTTCTCTGATGAAGAACAATATCTCTAGGTGGAATTGATCTCTGACTATAACAATTGCCACTTTGTCTATAGTTGGAGCATTGAATCTTTGCACATGGTCTCCAGCAGCTGTTTTGTCAGCACAAATAACAATATACAATGTTATTTGTATATTGTTTCTCTGTCACGTTTTGGAAATTCTCATCATATTTCAAACTTTTTCATTATTACAATACTAGTTATGGTGATCTGTGATCAGTGACCTTTGTTGTTATAATTGTTTTGAGTCTAGGAGGTAGCACAGTGGATAGAGTATCAGATGGCATCATGTCAATTGCTGTTTTGAACAAACACACTAAATTGTTTTTTTTGTGAAGAAGCTCTTGCAGTTGGGAAACGATGGACCTTTTTATGCCAGTAGAAATTCCACAGCGTGCATTCAATTCATCAGTGCCATCACCAATGAAATACATTTGTAGGAATTTATGTTGACCATCTGGGAACGGAAGCAGAGCCGGCTTTATGATAAATTTGTCCTTTCACTTTGAAAGTTGGCATAAATTGAGCTGTTACGATTTCTGCACCAAACAATGTCATTTGGAAGCATGAGTTCTATTTCCTGATGTTAGATAGGAAATGCTTTGATTCGGCGGTATATCCGGCAAACAAAGTTTTTAATGGCTCTGGCGGTTCTCAAAGTTAAGGCAGTTTAATTTTTCCAGCAGCGCAACACACTCCTTTTGTTTCTCCATTAAATTTCAGAGCCTTGCAATAAGGACACACTTCAGTCATAGTGCCAATGAGAACATGACGGCTCAAACTATAATCATCAGCTGGGTTGTACCGGAATGCAAGGCGATTGTAATCGCATGATTGCTGAGCACGGAGTCTTGTTTGACTCTGATCTGCTGTTTCTTCTTGACATCTTTCAGCCACTCTCAGCCTGTCTTGTTCATTCTGTTGAGAACAAAGCAGATCTGAAGCTGCAGAATGTGATCACCGTACTGGCGACCCTGCATCCTCAAGTCTGGCTGCACGTAAATGGATCGTAAGTCGGAAACATTGAAATGGAATCATAAAATATTTAGTATAGCATGTGTTGCTTTTACGTCTAACAGATGGCACTGTTTTTATTAAAAAAGCATGTTTTTACCTATCACAGGTGTGACATCTATATCTATATAATAGGTATATAAAAAAGAGCACATATTCGAATGTAATATTGTGTCAAGGCCCTGGCTGGTTGGCTCAGTGGTAGAGCATCGGCCTGGCGTGCAGGAGTCCCAGGTTCGATTCCCAGCCAGGGCACACAGGAGAGGCGCCCATCTGCTTCTCCACCCCTCCCCCTCTCCTTCCTCTCTGTCTCTCTCTTCCCTTCTCGCAGCCAAGGCTCCACTGGAGCAAAGTTGGCCTGGGCACTGAGGATGGCTCCATGGCCTCTGCCTCAGGCACTAGAATGGCTCTGGTTGCACATCACCCCCTGGTGGGCATGCCGGGTGGATCCCGGTCGGGCACATGCGGGAGTCTGTCTGACTGCCTCCCCGTTTCCAACTTCAGAAAAATACAAAAAAAAAAAAAAATTTCAAAGCAATCGGTGAAGAACTTTCGGAGATTTAAGATTTTGAACAAATGAACATTTACATTTTTATTTATATAGAAGATTTACAGTAGAGTAGATCAAGCCGAGAATCAAATCAGCAATTTGAATATAAGGAAACAAAAAAACACCCAGTAAGAACTGCAAAAAGAAAAAAAATCCAAAAAAATAAAGATAGTGTAAGGAGCCTCTGGGACAACTTCAAGCACCAACATTGACATCATGGGGGTACTGATGAAAAATGAGAAAAAGGATCTAAGTGGTGGCACAGTGGATAGAGTGTCAGACTGTGACACAGAGGACCCAGGTTCAAAACTCCGAGGTCACTGGCTTGAGCACAAGCTCATCTGGTTTGAGCAGGGCTCACCAGCTTGAGCCCAAGGTCACTGGCTTGAGCAAGGGGTCACTTGGTCTGCTGGAGCCCCCAGTAAAGGCACATATGAGAAAGCAATCAATGAACAACTAAGGTGCCGCAACAAAGAACTGATGCTTCTTATCTCTCTCCCTTCCTGCCTGTCCCTCTCTGTGTCTGTCTCTCTCTGTTGAGAGAGAGAGGGGGGGGAGAGAAAGGGATGGAGAACCTATCTGAAGAAATAATGACAGAAAGCTTTCCTAACCTGGTGAAGGAAATAGACATACAAGTCCAGGAAGCACAGAGAGTCTCAAACAAGATGAACCCAAAAAGGCCCACACCAAGACACATCATAATTAAAATGTGAAAGGTTAAAGACAAAATGGAGACAGGAACATTGAGCTGCTCCTGTATGTACCCTGACCAGGGAATCAAACTGGCAACTTCCATACGCCATGATGATTCTCCAACTACCTGGGCAGGGCTAAAAGAATCTTTTTTTTTTTAAATTCAGTGAGAGGAGGGGAGGTAGAGCGACAAGACTCCCATATGTGCCCCGAACAGAATCCACCTGGCAAGCCCACTAGGGGTCGATGCTCTGCTCATCTGGGGCATAGCTCTGTTACTCAGCAACCGTGCTCTTTTTAGTGCCTGAGGCAAAGGCCATAGAGTCATCCTCAGTGCGGGGCCAACTCACTCCAACTGAGCAATAGGTGCAGGAGGGGAAGAGATAAACAGAGAGAGAGAGAGAGAGAGAGAGAGAGAGAAGAGGGAGAGGCATGGAAAAGCAGATGGGTGCTTCTCCTGTGTGCCCTCACCGGGATCCCAGGACATTCACACACTGGGCCAATGCTCTACCACTGAGCCAACCGGCCAGGATCAAGATTTTATTTATTTCTTTTAGAAAGAGGAAAGAGTAAAAGATAGAGGAGAAAGAGGACAGGAAAGCATCAACTCACAGTAGTTGCTCCTCATATATTGATATATATGCCTTGACTGAGAAAGCCTGGGTTTGAACTGGCGACCTTAGCATTCCAAGTTGACGGTTTACCCACTGAGCCACCACAGATCAGGCAAGAAAGATTATAGGTTTAAAGAATAAAACAGGCCTGACCAGGCAGTGGCAGAGTGGACAGAGCACAAGCCTGAATGCAGAGGACCCTGGGTCAAAACCCTTGAGTACAGTGGTACCTTAGTTGTTTATTGATTGCTTTCTCATATGTGCCTTGGCCACGGGGGGTGGAGTGGGATGGAGAGGCTTGCTCCTTGCTCAAGCCAGTGACCTTGGACTCAAGCCAGCAACATTGAGCTTCAAGCCAGTGACTTTTGGGCTTAAGGTAGTGACTATGGGGTGATGTCTATGATCCCCTGCTCAAGGTGGCATCCCTGTGCTCATGTTGGGGAGCCCACGCTGGATGAATGCACGCTTAAGCCAGCAACCTCGGGGTTTCGAACCTGGGTCCTCAGCATCCCAGTCAAACACTCTGTCTACTGCGCCACCACCTGGTCAGGCAATCATGTGATTTTTATTCTTCATTTTGTTTATGTGATGAATCATGTTTATTGATTTGTGAATATTGTACCAGCCTTGCCTCCCCAGAATAAATCCCACTTTATCATGGTGTATGATCATTTTGATGTTTTGCTGGATCTGGTTTGCTAATATTAATATTTTTTTCAGAAGTTTAGCATCTATGTTCATCTGGGATATTGTCCTATAGTTTCTTTCTTTGTAGTGTCCCTCTGGTTTTGGAATTAGGATAATGCTTGCCTCATAAAATGAGCTTGAAAATCTTCTCTTGAATTTTTTGAAATAGCTTGAAAAGGATAGGTGTTACTTCTTTGAATATTTGGTAGAATTTGCCTCTGAAGCCTCCAGTCCAGGACTTTTGTTTACTGGGACTTTTTTGATAACTGTTTTAATTTCATTTGTTGTAATTGGCCTACTTCAGTTTTCTGATTCTTCCAGATTCATTTTGGAATATTTATGTTTCTAGTAATCTGTCCATTTCACCAGGTTGTCCAGTATTTTGGCATATAGTTCTTTATCATATTTTCCTACAATCCTTTGTATTTCTGTGGAGTCAGTTGTTACTTCTCTTTCATTTCTGATTTTATTTATTTGGGTGTTCTCTTTTTCTTGATGAGTCAGGTTAAAGGTTTGTCAACCTCGTTTACTTTCTTTAAATTTTTTTTTTTAACTGATTTTAGAGAGGAAGGGAGATAGAGAGAAAGAGAGAGGAGCATCAATCTGTATCTGTATGTGCTCTGACCAGGGACTGAACTGGCAACTTCTGCATTTTGGGATGATGCTCTAACCAACCAAGCTATTGAGCCAGGGCCAATCTTGTTCACCTTTTCAAAGAACCAGCTCTTTGTTTCATTGATATTTTGTATTTTTGTTAGCCTATATGTCATTTATTTCAGCTTTGATCTTTATTATTTCCTTACTTCTACTTTTTCTGTGCTTTGTTCTTTTTCTAGTTCTTTTAGGTGCAGTATTAGATTGTTCATGTGAGATTTTTCTTGCTTCTTGAAGTATGACTCTATTGCTTTGAACTTCCCTCTAAGGACAGCTTTAGCTGTGTCCCTTAAATTTTGGGTTGTTGTATGTTCATTTTCATTTGTTTTAAGGAAATTTTTTATTTCTTCCTTGATCTCATTGTTAATTCATTAGTTATTTAATAATATGCTATTTAGCCTCCAAGTATTTGAATGTTTTTCCATTTTTCTATCGTAGTTGATTTTTATTTTCATGCCATTGTGGTCAGAAAAGATGCTTAATATGATTTCAGTCTTCTTAAATTTGAGACTTATTTTATGTCTTAACATGTGGTCTATCCAAGAAAATGAACCATGAGCACTTGAAAAGAATGTATATTCAGCTACTTTGGGGTGAAATGTTCTGAACATATTAATTAAATCCAGTTGATCTTGTGTGTCATTTAAGGTCACTGTTTATTTTTGATATTATGTCTGGAGGATATATCCATTGATGTTTGTGGATTGTTAAAATCCCCTACTACATTGCTTGCGATCTCTTCCTTTATGTCCATCAAAATCTGCTTTATATATCATATTTAGGTGCTCCTATGTTGGGTGCATAGACATGTACAATGGTTATATCCTATTGTTGAATTGTTCCCTTTATAATTACTTAATGACCTTCTTTATCCCTTATTATAACCTTTGTTTTCACCCTTTGAGTAGTGAGTTTTATTCATGCTCACTGATCCCTGGGAGCGAGTTGGTTTTTTTTTGTAAATGATATTAGTTCCAGTTACCATTTTATTAACTTAAAATCATGTTTGATAACTAATTTATAGAAACAAGAAGAACATACATTTCCCTTTGTTTAATGTTGCCTTAGACCAGTGGTTCTCAACCTGTGGGTCACGACCCCGGCGGGGGTCGAACGACTAAAACACAGGGGTTGCCTAAAGCCATCGGAAAAATGTATTGTATAATAAATATGTATTTTCCGATGGCTTTAGGCGACCCCTGTGTTTTGGTCATTCGACCCCCGCTGGGGTCACGACCCATAGGTTGAGAAGCGCTGCCTTAGACATTTTTAAAATAAATCAATTGTACTCTGGAGGCACAAGATATATATGAATGTTCATACTACTTAAAGGGTTAATCCATTTACATTTAAGATTATTGATATGTACTTATTTATTGCCATTTTATTATCTTTTCTAAGTGAGAGAGACAGAGAGAGGAACAGATCAGTAGGGACTGACAGGAAGGGAGAGAGAGAAGCATCAACGCTTCATTGCAGCGCCTTAGTTGTTCATTTATTGCTTTCTCATATGTGCCTTGACGGGGGGAGGGGTACAACAGCAGAGCAAGTGACCCCTTCCTCAAGCTAGCGACCTTTGGGCTCAAACCAGTGACATAGGGTCATGTTTATGATCCTGTGCTCAAGTCAGCAACCCTGCGTTTAAAGTCACTCGCTTGAGCAAGGTGTCACTTGGTCTGCTGTAGCTCCTTGTTCAAGGCACAAATGAAAAAGCAATCAATGAACAACTAAGGTGCCACAATGAAGAACAGAAGCTTCTCATCTCTCTCTCTTCCTGTCTGTCTGTCTCTATCTGTCCTTCTCTGTCTCTGTCATACCTAACTAACTAACTAAATAAATAAATGTTGTTGGGAAAATTAGACAAGTACATGCAAAAAAAAATTAAAATTAAACCACCAACTTACACCATTCACAAAAATAAACTCAAAATGGATAAAAAGACTTAAATATAAGTCATGGAACTATAAATATCTTGGAAGAAAACATAGGCAGTATACTCACTAATATCTCTCACAGCAATATTTTTGCTGATTTATCTCCATGGGCAAGTGAAATAAAGGACAAACAAAACAAACAGGACTATATCAAACTAAAAACCTTTTGTACAACAAAAAACACCATGAACAAAATAAAAAGACAACCCATACAATAGAAGAACATATTTTCCAATATGTTTGATAAGGGGTTAATAACCAAAATTTATAAAGAACTTCCAAAACTCAATACCAGGAAGATAAACAATCCAATTTAAAAATGGGCAAAAGAATTGAATAGATACTTTTTCAAAGAGGATATACAGATGGCCAATAGGCATATGAAAAAATGTTCAACGTCACTAATCATCAGAGAAATGCAAATTAAAACCACAATGAGATACTACCTCACACTTGTAAGAATGGTGCTCATCAACAAATTATTAGAAAACAAGTGCTGGCGAGGGTCTGGAGAAAAGGGAACCCTCCTGCCTGCTGGTAGGAATGTACTTGTGAAGCCACTGTGGAAAACAGTATGGTGTTTCCTCAAAAAATTAAAAATGGAACTGCCTTTTGATCCAGCTATCCCACTTTTAGAAATATATTCTAAGAATAGCAAATCAGATTCAAAAGGGGTGATATGTACCCCCATGTTTATTGGAGCATTGTTGAGAATAGCCAAGATCTGGAAACAGCCCAAATGTCTGTCAGTGGACAGGTGGATTTAAAAGCTGTGATACACATATACAATGGAATACTACTTGTCATGAAAAAGAAGGAAATCATACCTTTTGCAACAGCATAGATGGACCTGGAGATTACTATGCTAAGTGAAATAAGCCAGGCAGAGAAAGAAAAATATCAATCTCAGTTATATGTGGAATCTAATGAACAAAGTGAACTGAGGAACAGAACAGAGGCAGAGGCGGGGTCACAGGGACCAGAGGGACAGCTGTCAGAAGGAAGGGGAACGAAGGGATGGAATCAGAGAAGGGATTAGTGAAATAATATATACACAACAGATAGACACAGATAACAGGACAGCAAATCCCAGAGGGAAGGGAAGAGGAAGTTAGGGGAAGGGGGGCTAAGAGGGACATGAGGGTGGGGTATGAGAGTGTTATACTCAGTGGGACACTTGAATCCATGTTAACACAATAAATTAAAATTAATAAAAGTTTAAAAAAGAAAAAATAAAACTAGTCTGGCATGGAAGAAGAGAGGATAACTGCCATCCCAGCCCCCACCCCATTTCACCTTAAGAGAGAATGAGTCTAAAGATGGTATAAGAATGGGCTTGGTCCCTCGGAAAGGGAGATAAGAATCTAAACATTCATTGAAAATATTTATAAATTGCATTTATGTATTTTTTAATGAGAAGGTCCATATCTTTTGTTATATTTTAAAGGGATCTTAAGAGATGGCTATGACTGAAGGTTGGATAGATAAAAGTGGGCTTTGAAAAACAGTTGTAAGCCTGACCTGTGGTGCTGCAGTAGATAAAGAGTCGACCTGGAACACTGAGGTTGCAGTTTTTTTAAATACTTTATTTATTCATTTTAGAGAGGAGAGAGAAGGGGGAGGAGCAGGAAGCATCAACTCCCATATGTGCCCCAACCAAGCAAGCCCAGGGTTTCGAACCAGCGACCCCAGCGCTCCAGGTTGACGCTCCATCCACTGCGCCACCACAGGTCAGGCGACGTTGCAGTTTTGAAACCTAGGGTTTCCTTGGTCAAAGCCCAAATGGGAGTTAACACTTCCTGCTTCCCTCCGCCTCTTTCTCTTTTTCTTTCACCTCACTAAAATGAAAAACAGTTGTAAAAAATTCTGCTTGCTCTTGGAAAAAATAAGATGTCACTGTTGCATTGTTATGGCAGCCATATTCATTCCTTTCTGTTTTCTAGTTTTTCAAACAATTAAACACTAAATTAAAAAAGAAACCATAGGCAATAGACTCTCAGACACTTCTGGAAGCATTATTTTGCCAATATAGCTCCTTGAGCAAGTGAAACAAACAACAAATTGAGCTATATCACACTAAAAAGTATTTGCAGAGCAAAAGACACCATTAACAAAAAGGAAACCCACTCAATGAGAGGATGTATTCACTGGTATGCCTGATAAGGGGTTAATAACCAAAATTTATAAAGAACTTCTAAAACTCAACACCAGGAAGGTAAACAAGCCAATTAAAAAATGGGCAAAGGACCTGAATAGACACTTCTCCAAAAAGGACATACAGATGGCCAATAGGCATATGAAAAAAGGCTTAAGGTCACTAATCATTAGAGAAATGCAAATTAAAACCACAATGAGATGTCACCTCACACATGCCAGAATGGCGCTCATTAACAAATCAAAACAAATCAACAAACCACAAGTGCTGTCAAGGGTGTGGGGAAAGGGAAAGCCTTTTGCACTGCTGGTGGGAATGCAGACTGGTGCAGCCACTGTGGAAAACAGGATGGCGTTTCCTCAAATTAAAAATGTAACTGCCTTATGAACCAGCTTTCCCACTTCTAGGAATATATCCTAAGAATCCCATGTTCATTGCAGCATTGTTTACAATAGCCAATATCTGGAAACAGTCCAAGTGATCATCATTGGAAGAGTGGATAAAAAACCTGTGGGTAGCCTGACCAGGTGATGCCGCATTGGATAACGTGTCGGACTTGGACACTGACGACCCAGATTTGAAAACAGAGGTTGCTGGCTTGAGTGCAGGCTCACCAGTTTGAGTGCAGGGTTGCCAGTTTGAGCCCAAAGGTTGCTGGCTTGAGCAAAGGATAACTGGCTCACCTGGAGCTCCCCAGTCAAGGCACATATGAGAAAGCAATCAATGAACAACTAGAGTGCCACAACTATGAGTTGATGCTTCTCATTTCTCTCCCTTCCTGTTTGTCCATCCTTCTCTCCCTCTTGTTTATAAAAAAAAAAAAAAGCTACGGTACATTTACACAATGAAATGCTACATGGCTGAAAAAGAAGTCTTATATTTGCGTACACATAGATGGACCTTGAATTATGCTAGTGAAATAAGCCAGGCAGAGAAAGACACATTACCATATGATCTCATTTATATTGATATGTGAAATTTAATGAACACAATATACTGAGGAACAAAACAGAAACAGAGGCAGGGTTACAGAGAACAGATAGACAGCTGTCAGAGGGAAGGGGAAGCAGGGGCAGAATTAAAGAAAGTGAAGGAATTAGCCTAATTATATATAGATAACACATAAATATATACAACAGAATAGCAATCCCCAGAGTGAAGGGGGGATGGAGGTAGGAGGAGAGGAGGAAAGGAGGTGAAACTGGGGTGTAAACTTTGCATGGGGAAGGGTGGGCATGATGCAGTTAGTAGAGGGCTTGTTTTTTTTTATAAAGTTGTCTATTGATTTGCAAGAGCAATTTGCCATTTAGTGGAAGTTTCCCAGAGCCATTGTTGTTGATCCTTTGAAAAAAGGAACAACAATAATTTTGAGGCTCAAAACCTATAAACTGTAAGGGTTGCCTATGCCCCTTGATAATCCAGGAGGTAACAAGATCAAAATATGGAAGTGAATTCCATGGGCTATTAGATGGTTCAATGTGCCCAAGCTGTAGCTGCTCTTATACCAATTGAGCAGCTGCCCTAAGTTTCTCCTGAGAAAGGGGCCGTTGGTCTACCTATACAGGATTATCTGATTTCCAAGTAATTGGGTCTGCACAATGCATTATTGGGGTAGCAGGAGCTACCAAGGCCCCTATGCTAAATTTTGATATCCTAATCCACACCTTCTGGTATTGGGTGCCACTTCAATGGGGGTGAGAATTCCTTGCTGTTCTTTCCCTAGTCCCTTGGTGGGCAAAAATCTCAAATCAAGCATCTGAGTACTAACTAAACCATTAGGACTGACAAGCAACGCTCCCATATTTTTCAAAACATCTCTACCCCACAAATTAACTGGCCATCCAGGTGGCACATAAGGCTTAAAAAATCCAGAATGACCTTCTTAATCTTCCCAATTTAGAAAACTACAACTTTGTTGAGGGGATTTACTCTGCCCTATACCTTGTAATTCTGGGCTGCTGCATGAGTGGGCCAGGAAGGAGGCCAATGAAGCTTAGCAATAACAGATACATCAGCTCCAGTATCTAAAAGTCCTTTAAATTTATGCTCATGTATTGTTAGTTCCATTTCAGGGCGTTCCTGACCTATTTTTTTTTTATCTAATTGGCAAAATCAGAGGAGCCAAATCACCAATTTGCTTGGGGCCCCTTTTGCAGGATGTGGCCTGAGAAGCAGAATTAGCATCCTTATACTATTCTTCTAACTGCCTGAATTAGCCATGAGACAAATTTTTTTTTGATTAATTTAAATGGGGTGACATTGATGAAACTGTCTTCCGTCACCCTCTAACTGGTTTTCTTTGTGCCCTCCCCTCCCCCAACTCCCTCCCCCTCCTCCCCCCCAACCCTGTAACCCCAACACTGTTGTCCATGTCTCTCAGTCTCATTTTTAGTCCCACCTATGTATGGAATCATATAGTTCTTAGTTTTTTCTGATTTACTTATTTCGCTCAGTATAATGTTATCAAGGTCCATCCATGTTGTTTTAAATAATCCGATGTCATCATTTCTTATGGCTGAGAAGTATTCCACAGTATATATGTACCAAAGCTTTTTAATCCATTCGTCCTCTGACTGACACTTGGGCTGTTTCCAGATCTTTGCTATTGTGAACAATACTGCCATAAACATGGGGGTGCATTTCTTCTTTTCAAACATTGCTATGGTGTTCTTGGGGTATATTCCTAACAGTGGTATAGCTGTGTCAAAAGGCAGATCGATTTTTAATTTCTTGAGGAATCTCCATACTGTTTTTCACAGTGGCTGCACCAGTCTGCATTCCCACCAGCAGTGCAGGAGGGTTCCCTTTTCTCCACATCCTCGCCAGCACTTATTCTGTGTTGTTTTATTGATGAGCGTCATTCTGACTGGTGTGAGGTGATATCTCATTGTGGTTTTAATTTGCATTTCTCTATGCCTATTGGCCATCTGTATGTCCTCTTTGGAGAAGTGTCTATTCATTTCTATTGCCCATTTTTTGATTGGATTGTTTGTCTTCCTGTTATTAAGTTTTACAAGTTCTTTATAAATTTTGGTTATTAACCCCTTATCAGACGCATTGTCAAATATATTCTCCCATTGTGTAGTTTGTCTTTTTATTCTGTTCTTATTGTCTTTAGCTGTACAGAAGCTTTTTACTTTGATCAAGTCCCATTTGTTTATCCTGTCTTTTGTTTCACTTGCCTGTGGAGACAAATCGGCAAATATACTGCTGCGAGAGATGTCAAGAGAGCTTACTGCCTATGTTTTCTTCTAAGATGCTTATGATTTTATGGCTTAGATTTAAGTCTTTTATCCATTTTGAGTTTATTTTTGTGAATGGTGTAAGTTGGTGGTCTAGTTCCATTTTTTTGCAGGTAGCTGTCCAATTTTCCCAACACCATTTGTTGAAGAGGCTGTCTTTACTCCAATGTATGCTCTTACCTCCTTTGTCAAATATCAGTTGTCCATGAAAGTGTGGGTTTGTTTCTGGGATCTCAGTTCTGTTCCATTGATCTATATGCCTGTTCTTATGCTAGTAGCAGGCTGTTTTGAGTACAATGGCCTTATAACATAACTTGATATCCGGAAGTGTGATACCTCCTGCTTTATTCTTCCTTTTCATGATTGCTGAGGCTATTCGTGTTCTCTTTTGGTTCCATACAAATTTTGGAATATGTGTCCTATATCTTTGAAGTAAGTCATTGGTATTTTAATCGGTATTGCGTTGAATTTATAAATTGCTTTGGGTAATATAGACATTTTAATGATGTTTATTCTACCTAACCATGAGCACGGTATATGCCTCCACTTCTTTGTATCTTCCCTGATTTCTTTTATCAATGTTTTATAATTTTCTGAGTACAAGTCTTTAATCTTCCTGGTTAAATTTATTCCTAGGTACTTTATTTTTTTGGTTGCAATGGTAAAGGGGATTTTTTTAAAATAAATTTTTATTAATGTTAATGGGATGACATTAATAAATCAGGGTACATATATTCAAAGAAAACATGTCTAGGTTATCTTGTCATTAAATTATGTTGCATACCCCTCGCCCAGAGTCAGATTGTCCTCCGTCACCCTCTATCTAGTTTTCTCTGTGCCCCTCCCCCTCCCCCTAACTCTCTCCCTCCCTCCCTCCTGCATCCTCCCTCCCCCCCACCCCTGGTAACCACCACACTCTTGTCCATGTCTCTTAGTCTCGTTTTTATGTTCCACCAATGTATGGAATCATGTAGTTCTTGTTTTTTTCTGATTTACTTATTTCACTCGTATAATGTTATCAAGATCCCACCATTTTGCTGTAAATGATCTGATGTCATCATTTCTTATGGCTGAGTAGTATTCCATAGTGTATATGTGCCACATCTTCTTTATCCAGTCTTCTATTGAAGGGCTTTTTGGTTGTTTCCATGTCTTGGCCACTGTGAACAGTGCTGCAATGAACATGGGGCTACATGTGTCTTTATGTATCCAATGTTTCTGAGGTTTTGGGGTATACACCCAGTAGAGGGATTGCTGGGTCATAAGGTAGTTCTATTTTCAGTTTTTTGAGGAACCACCATACTTTCCTCCATAATGGTTGTACTACTTTACAGTCCCACCAACAGTGGATGAGAGTTCCCTTTTCTCCGCAGCCTCTCCAACATTTGCTATTACCCGTCTTGTTGATAATAGCTAATCTAACAGGGGTGAGGTGGTAACTCATTGTAGTTTTGATTTGCATTTCTCTAATAACTAATGAAGCTGAGCATCTTTTCATATATCTGTTGGCCATTTGTATTTCTTCCTGGGAGAAGTGTCTGTTCATATCCTCTTCCCATTTTTTTATTGGATTGTTTGTTTGTTTGTTGTTGAGTTTTATGAGTTCTTTGTAAATTTTGGATATTAGGCCCTTATCTGAGCTGTTGTTTGAAAATATCATTTCCCATTTAGTTGGCTGTCTGTTTATTTTGATATCAGTTTCTCTTGCTGAGCAAAAACTTCTTAGTCTGATGTAGTTCCATTCATTAATTTTTGCCTTCACTTCTCTTGCCATTGGAGTCAGGTTCATAAAATGTTCTTTAAAACCCAGGTCCATGAGGGTAAAGGAGATTGATTCCTTAATTTCTCTTTCTGACAGTTCATTGTTAGTATATAAAAGTGCCTCTCATTTCTGAGTATTAATTTTATATCCTGCCACCTTGCTGAATTTATTTATCAGGTCTAGTAGTTTTTTGACTGAGACTTTAGGGCTTTCTATATACAATATCATATAATCTGCAAATAATAATAGTTTTACTTCTTTTCCAATTTGGATGCCTTTTATTTCTTTTTCTTGTCTGATTGCTGTGGCTAGGACTTCCAGGATTATGTTAAATAAGAGTGGTGAAAGGGGGCAACCCTGCCTTATTCCTGATCTTAAGGGGATTGCTTTTAATTTTTGCCCATTGAGTATGATGTTGGCTGTGGGTTTGTCATAGATGACTTTTATCATGTTGAGGTATGTTCCCTGTATTCCCACTTTGCTGAGAGTTTTGATCATGAAAGGGGGCTGGATTTTATCAAATGCTTTTTCTGCATCTATTGAAATTATCATGTGGTTTTTCTCCTTCCTTGTTTATGTGATGAATCACATTGATTGATTTGCGAATATTGTACCAGCCTTGCCTCCCAAGAATAAATCCCATTTGATCATGGTGTACGATATTTTTCATATATTGCTGGATCTGGTTTGCTAATATTTTTTTGAGGATTTTAGCATCTAAATTCATCAGGGATATTGGCCTATAATTTTCTTTCTTTGTGTTGTCTTTGCCTGGTTTTGGAATCAGAATTATGCTTGCCTCATAAAAGGAGCTTGGAAGTCTTCCTTCCTCTTGAATGTTTTGAAATAGCTTGAGAAGGATAGGTGTTAGTTCTTCTTTGAATATTTGGTAGAATTCACTTGTTAAGCCATCAGGCCCAGGACTTTTCTTTTTTGGGAGCTTTTTGATAACTGTTTCAATCTCATTTGTTGTAATTGGTTCGTTTAGGTTTTCTGATTCTTCCAGATTAATTTTTGGAAGATTATATGTTTCAAGGAATTTGTCCATTTCATCTAGGTTGTCTAGTTTTTTGGCATACAGTTCTTCATAGTATTTTCTTACAATATTTTGTATTTCTGTTGTGTCAGTTGTTATTTCTCCACTCTCGTTTCTAATTTTATTTATTTGAGTCCTCTCTCTCTTTTTCTTGGTGAGTCTGGTTAAAGATTCATCAATCTTGTTTACCTTTTCAAAGAACCAGCTCCTGGTTTCATTGATCCTCTGTATTGTTTCTTTAGCCTCTATGTCATTTATTTCTGCTCTGATCTTTATTATTTCCTTCCTTCTACTAGCTCTGGGCTTTATTTGCTGTTCTTTTTCTAGTTCTTTTAGATGTAGGATCAAGTTGTTTATTTGAGCTTTTTCTAGCTTCTTGAGGTATGCCTGTAATGCTATGAACTTTCCTCTCAGGACTCTTTTGCTGTGTCCCATAAATTTTGAGTTGATAGATGCTCATTATCGTTGTTTCTAGGAATTTTTAAATTTCTTCTTTGATCTCATTGTTTACCCGTTCGTTATTTAATACCATGCTATTTAGTTTCCAGAAGTTTGAGTATTTTTCAGTTTTTCTGTTGTGGTTGATTTCTAGTTTAATGCTACTGTGATCAGAGAAAGTGCTCGATATGATTTCAATCTTCTTAAATTTGTTGAGATCGCTTTTGTGCCCTAACATGTGGTTTATTCTAGAGAATGTACCATGAGCACTTGAAAAGAATGTATATTCTGCTGTTTTAGGGTAAAAGGTTCTGAAGATATCTATTCAATCAAGTTGATCTAATATGTCCTTTAAGTCT
The DNA here is from genome assembly GCF_036850765.1 of Saccopteryx bilineata. Lineage (NCBI taxonomy): Eukaryota > Metazoa > Chordata > Mammalia > Chiroptera > Emballonuridae > Saccopteryx > Saccopteryx bilineata. Next base: position 318,544,434 of record NC_089491.1, read on the forward strand.
GCTGTTTCTTTAATTTTCTTTCTTGAGGATCCATCTAATGATGTTAATGGAGTATTGAAATCCCCTACTATTATAGTATTGCTGTTGATCTTGCCCTTTAAATCCATCAAAGTCTGCTTTATATATTTAGGTGCTCCTATATTAGGTGTATAGATACTTATAACGGTTATATCTTCCTTTTGGATTGCTCCCTTTATCATTATGTAGTGACCTTCTTTATCTCTAACTATAGTCTTTGTTTTAAAGTCCATTTTGTCTGATATAAGTATTGCTACTCCAGCTTTTTTTTCATTTCCTATTGCGTGAAATATTTTTTTCCATCCATTTATCTTCAGTCTATGTGCATCTTTTGATTTAAGGTGTGTCTCTTGTAGACAGCATATGTATGGGTCCTGTTTTCTTATCCATGCAGCTACCCTATGTCTTTTGATCGGATCATTTAATCCATTTACATTTAAGGTTATTATTGATATGTAATTGTTTATTCCCATTTTATTCTCTAAAATTATATTCCTCTTTTGCTATATTCTTTTTCTTCTTTGATCTGTTTCCAACAGGTCCCTTAGCATTTCTTGCAGCCTTGGTTTGGTTGTACTGAATTCCTTGAGTTTTTTTTTTTCTGGAAAGCTTTTTATTTCTCCTTCAATTTTAAATGATAGCCTTGCTGGATAAAGTAGTCTTGGTTGTAGGCTCTTGTTCTGAATTACCTTGAATATTTCTTGCCATTCCCTTCTGGCCCCAAGTGTTTCTGTTGAGAACTCAGAAGTCATCTTTATGGGGGCTCCTTTGTAGGTCATAGTCTTTTTTTGTCTAGCAGCTTTTCATATTTTCTCTTTATCACTTAGCTTTGGTATTTTAATTATGATGTGTCTTGGTGTTGATTTCTTTGAGTTTCTCCTTAATGGAGTTCTCTGTGCTTCCTGAACATGTGAGATGTTTTCCTGCCTTAACTGAGGGAAGTTTTCAGCTATGATATGCTTGAACAAAGTCTCTATCCCTTGTTATTTCTCTTCTTCTTCAGGAACCCCTATGATGCGGATGTTATTTCTCTTCATGTTGTCACAGAGCTCTCTTAGAGTTTCCTCAGACTTTTTGAGTCTCTTTTCTTTTTTCTGCTCTGCTTCTGTGCCTTTATTGTGTCCTCTAACTCTCTGTTTCGATTCTCAGCTTCATCCATCCTGCTTTTAATTCCTTCCATTGTGTTCTTGTATTTGTCATTTTACTGATTCTTTTTTATTATTTCAATGTCCTTTTTTATATTTTCTATCTCTTTATTTAGGTGTTTGTAATGACCATCTATTGTTGTTCTAATATCTTTGAGCATCCTAACAATTGTTATTTTAAACTCTGCATCTGGTATTTTGGTTATATCTGATTCATTTAGGTCCTTTTCTGGGGATTTCTCTTGATTCATTTGTGTTGCATTTCTTTGCCTTTGTATTTTCTCTGTGTAAAAGAAGGTTCTGGCCCCTGGAGTCCACTGGGTATGGCCTCTGTTTCCTATGTATGGTCTGTCTGCAGGCCCGCCACCCCCTGTTCTGTTGCTGCCCAGGGCTTTTGGATTTGGGCATTGCTGGTGCCTGCCCACTGGGGCTGTTGCTGTGGTTTCCACCTCTCCTTCACGGGAATGGCTGTGATCACGTGCTCGGGTGCACAAGCCTTGGTGGCCTTGGTCTTTGCCCCGCCCCCATGGGTGGCGTTATGCTCGGCCCTGAGGGCAGTGACGAGCACCTTTGCTCAGCTGTGGGTCTCTGCCAGTTTCCGGGCTTTCGCCCCACCCTTGCAGGTGAGCCCACTCATAGAACGGCTGCTATCCTTGGCTCTACCACCGGGCAGGACTGCGTGCCCACGCTTCAGTAGAGGGTTTTATATTGAGTGGGGCACTTAAAACCAAGTCAACACAATTAAAAATAAAAATTTTAAATAAAAAGAAAAGTACAAATTGATAGTTACATAACAGTCGCCAGGATGTAAAGCAAAGTGAAGGGAGTATAGTCCATAACATTCTAATAACTAAGTGTGGTGTCAGATGGGTATGAGGTTTATCAGGATGAGTACTTAGTAGGTTATATGTTTAATCACTGGGGTATATATCAAAAACTAGTACAGTGGTAACTTGAGATACGAACAGACCAACATACAAATTTTAAGATACAAGCTGCGGCTCAGTCTGTATTTTTGAGATCAGAGCGAAATTCTGAGATACAAGTCGTGATTCAAGAAGCTGCCACTAGTTGGCACACGGGTCCAGTATCAGCAGTTTGATATATGAGTTGACTGACTGATGAGCTCTACAGAACAAATTAAATTCGTATCTCAAGGTACCACTGTATTTTATATCAACTGTAACTGAAAAATAAATATGATTTAAAAAAATAAATATAATTTCCAAGATCCTTAGAGGTTGGACTAAAATTAATTTATGGATAAGTTTTGGTTATCAAAATCTTTGGTTTTCTAGACATTTCTTCTGAAACTAAAAGTTTAAAGCTAGAAATTATAAAAGTAATGTAAAATAAGTAGCACACATTTTGTTTCTGTAAAGCCTGTTGTGATGATAAACTTGATGTAATATTCATAGTCTTATATAAATTAATGAGAAAGTTATTATATCTGAAAGCTATTATTTAAGCTTTAATATTTTCATCCCATTTATATGCATTTGTGTTTAAATTTACATATAAAGTTATATTAGAATTGTAAAACTGATTATCTTATGAATAATAAAGAGAAAGAACCAACAATTCAGGGGGAAATGGTGTTTAAATATTCAGTCTACTTTTTAAGAAAGTGAAGAAAAGCCTGGCCTGTGGTGGTACACTGGATAGAGCCTCTACCTGGAACGCTGAGGTTGCTGGTTTAAAACTCTGGGCTTGTTTGGTCACAGCACATAAGACAAGCAACCAATGAACAGCTAGAGCTAAGCAACTACTTTTCTTCACTCCCTCCTCTCTCTGTAAAATCAATTAAAATCTTTAAAAAATTAAAATAGCCTGGCCTGTGGTGGTGCAGTAGATAGAACTTCCACCTGTAATGCTGAGGTTGCCAGTTGGAAACCCTGGGCTTGCCCGGCCAAGGCACATACAAGCAAACAACCAATGAACAACTAAAGTGAAGCAACTACGAGTTGATTACTTCTCATTACTGCCCATCCCCTCAGTGAAATCAATACATAAATTTTTTTTTAATTTAAATAAAATATGAAATAAAATAACAAAAAGTAAAGAAAAGGACCATATCTTATTTGGTGGCTTTTATAGAGAACAGAACTTTCTTATCTCATAGGCTAAAAAGCTTCAGTTTTGTGCTGATGTTTTGATTCATTTTTTGACTAAAATTTCTTATATCTGAAAAAGTAAAAATTTCTATTAGTTGTTACTGCTTGGTTAATTTAACTGTTATTTCTGATTATCTGTATAACTAAGACTTTAATCATTTTTGTCTTTAGACACCTATAACTTATCATTATATATCAATGCTATAAAATCTTTCTTTGCTAATTATTTTTGATATTGGTCTTCCCAAATATAGACTACAAAGATTACATATTAAAAAAGGTGTTAAAATAAACAAGAGAAATACTAATATTATATAAAAATGTGAGAACTTCAGCATTTTCCAATTTCATAAATTTGAGTAACAGTGGTAACTTACTTCTTCAGAAGACATGTGGAATCGTAAAACATTTGGCAAAACACTGCCATATTCCCACCTGATTGCTCTAATCCGAAGCAATCGGTCATACCTAGGACATTAAGAAGGTATTAGATGGCTTAACAAAAGGGGTATCAGAAGTTGTTTTGATTAGGAGATACACAAGACTCACAATAATCTAAATGTACTATGTGGACTTAAGTTGGCTGATAAAGCAAAAAAGCCAACTGTAATAAGTCATCTTTTGGACAATACAGAATATTTATCAGAGATACATACTAAAGTATTCAGTGTTAAAAATGTCTTGATGCTCTACAATAGTGTAGCATGAACAACATAAAACAAATATGGCAAAACATTAAAAACTGTTATACATGTACAACGGCTCCACAGGGATTCACACTATTCTCCCTAGTTTTATTAATAATGCACTTTTTCATAATAAAAAGTTTTAAAATGGAAAAAAGAATTTAAAATGTTTATAAAGAGAGAAATCTAAGAACTGCTGTTTTCCATCTGAAATGGTTAGTTAGGAAACCACATGGAAAATATTCCACTGTTCCCTGACACCCCAAGCAAAAACTGAGTCTTACAGGTATGCTACAGTGCAGCGTCGATTTCTCAGCAAAGAACAGTGTCGAAATTTGATGGTTGGTATCAAATCACTTCGTCCGCCTGACTTCGCTTCATTCCTAGTAATTTGATAGAATAAATAACAAATATGTCTATTTCAGAATAAATAAAATTCTCAGTCAATTAACAATGGACTTACATGCTTGTTTTTTAAAATATTTATTGATTTGAGAGACAGAGAGAGAGGGAGAAAGGGAGAGAGAAGAAAAACTTTTTTGTTGTTTCATTTATTTATGCATTCATTGGTTGAATTCTTGTATGTGCCCTGCCTGGGGATCAAACCCACAACTTCTGAACTATGCTGTGAACAACTAACCTATCTGGCCACAGCCCAGGCTTTTTTAGTATCTGCCTCTACTTCAGAGCTTTTATTAATATGTTAAAAGTTATAAAAACAACAAAAGCCAAATAATTTGTGTACCAGCATTTCATTTAACCATTGATCACTTTGCATTTTTGTCCACTGATTAATCTCCATTATTTCCAAAAGACACTGTGTTTACTCACTTTTTGGAATTCCTTTATCATGCTGTGGTAAGAGACAAACCTATTCTCATGGTTCATAAGATTATGGTCCTATATCATGTTTTTATTCTATGTAGCACTCCTTGTCAACATGGTGCTCTACTCATCCAACAAATATTTGTTGATCTTCAATTATGTACAAGCACTGTACTTCAGTGTTTTTCACACAGAGAAAGAAATTTTTGGTTCTATTCTATAAAATGTACATCTCCTTAGAAATTAGACAAGTACAACATTTTATAAAACCAGATGTTCAATTGTTTAATGGGTACAGAGTTTCAGTTTTTCAAGATAAGGAGTTACAAAGATGGGCGGTTGTGGTAGTTGTACAACATTAGCAATGTATTTAATACTACTGAACTATCCATTTTAAAATGGTTGGGATTTTATGTTATATACACATGTTATTTACCACAACTTTAAAAATTGGGGGGAAAAAGCCACATGTACAGAAAGAAACTACTTTGGAGTTTTAAAAGGAACCTGATAAATATTAAAAGGATTCCTCCATGCAGTGTATGCTGCAGGCCCTGAAAATAGAGGCAATTATGTCCCATCCAATCATGCCTTCTAGATTTCTTCTATATACACTTTTGCCACTCTGTGAAGGTCACATTTATTTTCCACATTGCTAACAATGTGTTCTGGATTATAAAGTAATAGTACAAATAAAATACACCTAACTTAATATCAAGTAATTTATTGGCACATAGTAACTCCCTAATAAATTCACATTCACACATGAGGAATTTAAAAGAAACAGACGTCTTTTTTTTTTTTTTTAATTTCAGTGAGAGGAGGGAATGCAGAGACTGACTCTCGCATGCACCCCAACTGAGATCCACCCAGCAAGCCCACTAAGGGGCAATCTCTGCCCATTTGGGGCCCTTGCACTGTTGCAACAGGAGCCATTTTTTAGCAGCTGAGGTGGAGGCCATGAAGGCATCCTCAGCATCCGGGGTCAACTCACTCCAGGAGGGAGTTGAGATAGAGAAAAAGAAGTGAGGGGGGAGGGGTGGAGAAGCAGATGGGCACCTCTCCTGTGTGCCCTGACCGGGAACTGAACCCAGGACATCCACACGTTGTGCTGACACTCTATGACTGAGCCAATCAGCCAGGGCCAAAATAGACTTCTTTTGATAAATAATTTTAACTAGAAACTGGTAATGGTGATTGTCCCCCTAGAATGAAACTGAAAGGATAGGGAACGGGATTTTGGATTATGAATTTGCAAATAGTACTAATACAGGGAATTATTCCCTTACTGGATCAAGGCCTGTCAGGCTACCTCAAAAATACATTTACCCTGTTCACTTTTTATCTAGTCCGAGTCACCTCTCCTGTCACCAGATGACCAGCATGTCTCCCTCTCTTCTCAGCTCACCTATCTACTGTCCAAGGAGCAGAAGCACAACCTTTTAAAACGCAAACGCTCCACCACCTTCCCTACACATTTATTTTTTATTTATTTATTTATTTTTGTATTTTTCCGAAGCTGGAAACGGGGAGAGACAGAGAAGTCAGACAGACTCCCGCATGCGCCCGACCAGGATCCACCTGGCACGCCCACCAGGGGTGACACTCTGCCCACCAGGGGGCGATGCTCTGCCCCTCTGGGGCGTTGCTCTGCAGGAGCGACCAGAGCCACTCTAGCGCCTGGGGCAGAGGCCAAGGAGTCATCTCCAGCGCCCGGGGCCATCTTTGCTCCAATGGAGCCTTGGCTGCAGGAGGGGAAGAGAGAGACAGAGAGGAAGGGGGGGGGTGGAGAAGCAAATGGGTGCTTCTCCTATGTGCCCTGGCCGGGAATCGAACCCAGGTCCCCCCACGCCAGGCCGACGCTCTACTGCTGAGCCAACCGGCCAGGGCCCCTACACATTTAAAACTCTTACCTGGGTGTCTTGCTTTGCCTACTTAGTAAACTTCAGACATACTGGCCTTCTTTAATTGTCAGTTTCCTGACCATCCCCCTTCTTTCATGACTCAGGGATTTTCCATATGCTGTTCCCTCCACTTGCCCACATGCTCTCTGCCCACAATTACTGCTTCACTCAAAACCTTTCTCCGTTAGGCCTCAGCTGAAAAGTCTCTTCCTTGGGGAGAATTTTCCTGATTCCTCAATCTAATTATACCTTCAATTCATTATTCTCTCTCCTAGCACTCTGTTGTGTTTCTTCATAGCTTGTCTTCCAATTTGGTCCACCTGTCTTTCTGCATTAGACTTCGAAGGCCATAGTGACAGAAATCTTGACTACTGTGTTTACAATTAAAATAGCAGAGCCATTTATCAGGACATAATTGTTTAGTACATATTTGTTGAATGAATGAATTAATGAATGGATCAGGAAATTGAGATTAGGACTTTACATACTCCTTACATTTACTGCAAACCTGTTGTGGTTCATTTCCTCATTCCATCTATAAAGATTTTTCTGTATCCATCTTTAAACACCATAGTTGGAAATGTTCCTGTTGTATTGTAAGCTCCACCAATCTTAGTAGTATGCTACTGATTTCTATATCTAAGTCATAGCAGTCAAATAACAAATATTTATTGAGCATCTACCATAGTCTATGTACTACTTGACTCCCTGGAATATAGCTGTGATCAACACATAACCCTTTATTCCTTTATACCTAGAACATAGTCAGGCTCACAGAGAATTAAAAAAAAATACACATCTAAAAACTGATGCAAGATTATATGATTTTAATATCACACCTCTTAGGTTGTTTCAACCCTTTTAGTATGAACGAAAGTTCATGTATATCCTTGTGCCCCCTGACCATCCAGAGTACGACCAATTTATTTGAAAAATGTGTAAGGCAACATTAAAAAAAGGCAAATGTATGTTCTTCTTGTTTCCATGAAGTGGTTATCAAACAAACATGATTTTAAGTTAATAAAACTGTGACTGGAACTAATCTCATTTTTTGAAAAAAAACAAAAAAAACCAACTCATTCCCGGGAGTCAGTGAGCATGAAAAAAACTCACTACTCAAAGGGTTAAAATATGAATATTATCCGCTGAGGATGCCTCTATGGAGCCTCTGCCTCAGGTGCTAAAAAAAATAGCTCAGTTGAGAGCATGGCCCCAGACAGGAGTTGCTAGGTAGATCCCAGCCGAGGTGCATGCAGGAGTCTGTGTCTCCCTTACTCTCACTTAAAAAATAATAAAACAAAATATGAATATTATCAAAACTTACACATCAGACTGGTTTTGTTCGTATAAAGCTTTCATCTCCTCCAGAACTTGCCTGAGTCCATCCTCCTAGAACATACAAAAGGATATTAATCCACATTAATTCCCCCACCAAATCTGTAGCAATATTCTATCTATGCTATGTTTATCTTTAATTTACATATCTTATCAAAAAGCAATAATCCTTTCATACCTACTAAAGTAGCTATAATAATAAGTGTTGGCAAGAATAGGGAGAAACTGGAACCTTGACACATTGCAGGTAGGAATGTAAAACAGTAGAGCACTGTGTAAAAAAGTCTAATGGTTCCTCAAAAAGATAAACATTATTATCCAGCAATTCCACTCCGAGGCATAGACTCAAAAGAATTAAAAACATATGTTTTTACAAAAACATGTACACAAATGTTCAAAGCAGCATTATGGCCAAAATAGCCAAAAAGCGGAAACAATCAGAATGTCTATCCCCGGATGAACTGATAAACTTAATATAGTATATTCATTTGACAGAATATTTGACCATAAAAAGCAATGCAGTGCCTGACCAGGTGGTGGTGCAGTAGATATAACATTGGACTGGGACACAGAGAATCCCAGGTTTGAAACCCTGAGGTCGAGGTCGTGGGCTTGAGCACAGGATCATTGAGTTTGAGCACAGACTCACCAGCTTGAGTGTGGGATCGCTGGCTCAATAGTGGGATCAAAGACGTGACCCCATGGTCGCTGGCTCAAGCCCAAAGGTGGCTGGCTTGAAGACCAGGATTGCTAGCTTGAGCCGAAGGTCACTGGCCTGAGCAAAGGGTCACTTGCTTTGCTTTAGCCACCCTACTTGCCCCATCAAGGCACATATGAGAAAGCACTCAGTGAACAACTAAGGTGCTACAACAAAGAATTGATGCTTCTCATCTCTCTCCCTTCCTGTCTGTCTGCCCCTATCTGTCCCTCTGACTGTGTCTCTGTCAAAAAAAACCCCAAAAAAACCAATGTAGTACTGATACAACATTGGGATGAATCTTGAAAACATCATGCTAAGTGAAACAAAACAGATACAAAGGACAGATACTATTTATTAATATATATGAGTCTACTTCTCAGAAATATGTAGAAATTCATAGACAGATTAGAAGTTACCAGGGGCTGAGGGGAGATGGGAATAGGGAGTTACTGTTTAATGGTTACAATTTTCTGTTTAAGGTTATTGAAGTATATACTTAGAAATGGTTAAAATGGTAAATTTTGTTATATTTCACACACAAAAAAAATTAAAATTACTACATTGTGCTAAGCAAAAGAAGTCAGATATAAAGAAGTACATACTGTATGATTCCAACCCGCCTTTTACAGAAAAAGTTTGCAACTCCCAGAACAATGAATCCAGAAATATGTAAAGACAAATATAACCTGTAGTCATGGAAAAGTCAATCCACGTCTGACCAGGCGGTGGCGCAGTGGATAGAGTTGGACTGGGATGCGGAGGACCCAGGTTCAAGACCCTGAGGTCGCCAGCTTGAGCGCGGGCTCATCTGATTTGTTCAAAGCTCACCAGCTTGGACCCAAGGTCGCTGGCTTGAGCAAGGGGTTACTCGGTCTGCTGAAGGCCCGCGGGCAGGACACATATGAGAAAGCAATCAATGAACAACTAAGGTGTCACAATGAAAAACTAGTGACTGATGCTTCTCATCTCTCTCCGTTCCTGTCTGTCTGTCCCTATCTAACTCTCTCTCTGACTCTGTCTCTGTAAAAAAGAAAAAGGAAAAGTCAGTCCACGGCTGCATAAGGTTGCAGGTGTGAGATAGCTACAAAAGGGAAAAACAAAACTTACGGTGACAGAAATCTTAATTGGGGTGCTAGTTATAAGGATGTATATATTTTTCAAAATTCAAATGTCTGTTAAAATGTGTACTTGGTTGTATATAAATTATACCTCGATAAAACAGCAAAAAAAAAAATCAATAGTCCTAAAGAAGAAATAAGGCATGACAAAAGTATTAAATAATTTATATTTACTGAAAAATTGTCTTTAAAAGTTACTACCAAAAATAAAAAAAAATAAAAAATAAACAGTGTGTTTTGGGGGGGGCAGTTTGTACTGCAAGAACAGAAAGGCCAAAAGAGGTTTTCCTATTATCCACTTTGAAGCAAATTTTTTAAAAAATTTAAAAATGTACTTGGAAGGATAAAAAGATTAATATTCTGAAATTCATAAATGTTACACAATAGGTCTGTCAACAATCAAAAAATAACTGACCCATCTACTTTTCCAATCTACTTTTAAGGCCAAAACATATGCATTAGCAAAAATACTTTGGCATATTTACAAATCAACTACTTAACCCTGTTCAAATATAAAAAAAGATTTTCCTGATGAAAACTGTAAGCAAGACTTCTACCTTCCCTTTTAATAGTTGGTTAAAAAGAGATCATGAAAAAGTCTGATTTATTAGAATTCAATTAAATATACATTTATCAGGAAATATTATTTTAAGGAATAGTTGAAGCTCTTGTAAAACAAATATATATATATATAGGTATACAAAAGACAAGTATAATTTTGTAAAAATACATAAGCTTCAGATTTAGATCTATAGTGGGAACTGAATCTGTTTTGTGTCCCCACAAGATAACTTTCCTAAAAACTCAAACTACCAGTTCTGCATATAGAAAGTGGGTAATCATTTCCATTTTGCTAAGCACAGCATCTAACCATGAGATGCTGGAATGAACAAGATAGAGCTCCTGCTCTAAACCCACTTATTCAATTATCTTATTCAAAACAATGATTCTTGAAAGTCATGGGCCTACTGGCCCTCAGATCAATCAGATCAGTTCTCAGTGTGTGTGCCCCTGCTCAGCTGTGAGACAGTGACTAGCTTCTGTGGGCTGAGACACCTGAAAAAGGTGGGTTTGTCAGTGGAAGGAATGAATCCAACAGTAGTGAAGCAACACTTACCTATATACACCTTTGCATTTCATCATCTCTACTGAACTTCCCACTGTGGTCTCTTTTTTAGAGAGAGAGACAGAAAGGGAGGGAGATGAGAAGCATCAACTTGTAGTTGAGGCACTTTAATTGTTCATTGATTGCTTTTTCAAATGTGCCTTGACAGGGGCGGGGCTACAGCTGAGCCAGCAACTTTGCGCTTCAAGTCAGATACCATGGGGTCATGTCTATGATCCCACGCTCAAGCTAGCGACCTCAGCATTTTGAACCTGGGTCTTCAGCGTCCCAGGTTGATTCTCTATCCACTGTGCCACCTAGTCAGGCATGTTGTCGAATTTTTTAAGGGAGGCTGATGTAGCCTGACTAGGAGGTGACACAATAAATAGAGCATTCTGCTAGGAGAGTGGTGTCAAACAGCTAATAGAAAGCAACGTGTCAAGTTACACCAAAGAGGTGTGGAAGAGCAGCACAGACACCCAGGTTCGAAACCCCAAGGGTGTCTACTTGAGCTGGGGCTCACCAACTTGAATGCGCCGTTACCAGCTTGACAGTAGGATCACAGACATGACCCCATGATCGCTGGCTTGAAGCCCAAGGTCGCTGGCATGCACAAGGGGTCACTGGCTCCGCTGGAGCCCCACCCTCCATTAAAGCTCACATGAGAAAGTAATCAATGAACAACTAAAGTGCAGCATCATTGAGTTGATGCTGATGCTTCTCATCTCTCTCTCTTCCTGTCTGTCAGTCCCTGTCTGTACCCACTCCACCCCACCCCTGGTTCTCTCTCTCTCTCTAAAAGAAAAATATTTTTAAATAAATAAATAAAGTAGATAAATGTACTGAAGTTGAAACAAACTGGAAAATGCATTCAAAGTGAGGCTTTGCCTCCAGTATGTTGTTAAGATCAAACAATTCCTTTAACTTGATCCTTAGTTTCTCTTCACTGTTTCCACATCTGTAAAATGACCTGACTTTCAGACTTAGCTGCTCTTTAATGTTCAAAACAAAATTCACCTTCCTCAAACAGTCTTCCTCCTGAACTCCAGTATTGTTTACTCAGCTACCCAAGAAGAGAGCCTCCGAGATTCCCATTCCTCCTCTTCATTTATTACCCAACCCATCTCCAACACCCCCCCCCCCTTCTAATAGTCACAAGTCTTACTTGTCTCAAGTCACTGAAACTCAAACACTGATTTCAGGGCCTACGGACTGGATAGTTTGAACCATACAAATCTCTCACCTGGTTCATTATAACCAATCACCCATAATCACCTCTCTGCTTCCATTCTTTCTTCTCTCCAATCCATTCCCCCAGTGCTGCCACAGATATCCTCAAAACACAAAAAATTATCCCGTCACTCCCCTGACTAAAACCCTTTCTTTACCAGCTTCCAAATGCTCTGGGTGAATACCAAACTCTCTTACACCTAGAACCCACACACACCAAACTCTCTTACACCTAGAACCCACACACACCAAACTCTCTTACGCCTAGAATCCACACACACCAAACTCTCTTACGCCTAGAACCCGCACACACTTAGTCACCCTTCCTAGGGGATCAGGTGTCTCTGCTGTCTGCCATATTTCCTCAGGCTGCGTCACTCCCAACTCCCAGTGGTGACCTCAGTCTTCCAGGCCTACCTCCAAAGCCCCCTCCTGTGCCCCAGCTCACAATGGAGATTCTCTTTTGTGCAGCTCTTCCAAGCCTCTTTGCTGTAACTTTATATGTTGTTTTCTATTAGCTGTTTGACGCCCCTCTGCTAGCAGAATGTACCCTGGCATCCATACAGTGGCTGCCCTATGATAGCAAATGTAGTCAAGTGCAAGTCTGAAGCCAGATTGCCAGGGTTTAAATCCTTAGCTTTAGTTCTTACTAGCTGTCACCATGGGCAAAATAATCTCCTCCTGTCACCACATACATAGCTGGAAAAAATGGAAAACAACAGTTTAAACCACATAGGATTATTAAACCAAATAGGATTATTGTGAGGACAAGAGACAATGTAGATCAAGTATTTAGCATCCTGACTGGGACAGTAGCAATAAAAAAATAATAGAAAATTCATAACAGTGATTAGTAACAGCAGCAGCAGTAAAAAGACTGTCATTGCTGTGTCAAGCTTTCTTCAGAGACCCTGATGTACACCACGTCACTGAGCCCTCACTACACCAAGAATTGGGTACTATTATTACCATCGTCCCCGTGTTTGCAAAACGGAGCACACAGAAAGTTTGAATAACTGGCTCAAAGCTACCCGGCTGAGCCAGAATCCCAGCCTGGCTCCAGAGGCCTAGCTTTCTCGCCTGCATGCACAAATGTCAAGTTCTGCAAAGAACAGCAATCAAGTCACAGATGAAGAAAAGGAAACCACTATAAGAACTACACCCATATAAAGAAATGCACCAAATTTCTGCGTGATACAAGCACGAAGACCTTCTTTTTCCACTTATACTTTGGCCAGGTACCAAAATTTCTGTGCCCGACTTTGGCGTTTGAGAATGTAACCCCTCCGGGGCGGCGCAAGAAAACCGGGAGAGCGCTGCCGCGTTCTGCCCTCAGGCCCGGCTCCAACTCGCCCGTCTTGTCCACCCGGGCCCCTCACATTGAAGGTCGGCAGCTGCCCTACGGGCGCGCGGTGCAGCTCACAGACCAGCTCCATGGCCCTGTCGCAGAACATGGTGGTGCCGTCCCCGTCCCGTGGCCTTGTCAATCACCCGCTCCCACGCCGACCGGTCTCCGGGCTCACAGCCGCAATTCCCTACTCCAGCGGTCCCGAGATCCCAGCTCCTGATTCTCGCCTGAGCCTCAGCTCTTGCGCTTTGGCGCCACACACGCCCAGCCAATAAGAACGCGCTGCTGAGCTTCGCGGTCTACGGCGGCGCTAAAAGGACATTTACTTCCACTGCGCAGCCGCACTACAGAAGTGGGTTGGGAGTCCTACTCTGCGGAAAGCCGCCGCTGATAAAGCAGAGCGGGCGCGGTTCTGGGAGTTTGTAAACTGTGCAGGTTTGTTATCGAATTCCCAGTCGACTAAGCAAGCAACTTTGTGCGCTGACAGCTCCACATAAATGCACGTTTGTCAACTTTCTCCTTTCATTTGCGCCATTCATTTTCGTTTAGTTTTAGAGTTTCGCAGTTTGAGGTGAATAAGGTAGAACTAGAAACTTGCTGTGCATTAACGGTACGACGCAGCATTTCATTCGTTTCGTTTTGCAGTGTGGGTGTTTAGTTTAATAGAAAAGGAAAACCAACTTTGGGCATCTCCTGTATGGTAGGAACTATGACATTTAATTCTCAGGATTAACCAACCCTAAGGTGGTTTTTAAAGACCCTTAGTACTCGGGACTCCTGCACGCCAGGCCAACGCCAGGGCACACAGGAGAAGCGCCCGTCTGCTTCTCCACCCCTCCCCCTCTCCTTCCTCTCTGTCTCTCTCTCCCCTCCCGCAGCCAAGGCTCCACTGGAGCAAAAGATGGCCCGGGCGCTGGGGACGGCTCTGTGACTTCTGCCTCAGGCGCTAGAGTGGCTCTGGTCGCAACAGAGCGGCGCTGCAGATGGGCAGAGCATCACCCCCTGGTGGGCATGCCGGTGGATCCCCGTTGGGCGCATGCGGGAGTCTGTCTGACTGCCTCCCCGTTTCCAGCTTCAGAAAAATACAAAAAAAATAATAAAATAAATAAATAAATAAAATAAATAAAGACCCTTAGTACTGATTAGGAGACAAGTTAGATAACTTATCTAAGGTCACCAGTCCCTGTACTTAAGCTTTCAACTCCACAGTACCACCTTTGATGTTAGAGCAGACATTTAAAAATGTGTAAAATCACTTTAGTCACAAGGTGTATAGAGAGGGAAAAATGCCCTAGGTTAACACCAATTTATATGGCCATATTCTTGCTTACACGATTATGGAAATTGTCATAATCCACACAAGAATCAAAGATAGGAATTACCACTATAAAAATTCATTTGGCAATAAATAAAAGCAATATTACTTGGATTAATTCTAGCTAACCTGAGAAACGATTCCTCTTTTGCAAATATAGAGTGGATGTGTGATCCAAGAAATGAGCATGTTGAGTCACATTTCCTTTTCATCTCGCACTAAGGGAAAATTTAGGTTAAGTGTTTTTACTAAATACATAGTTCTATCCTGGACCATGCTACAGGGTTATGATCCAAAGATAAGCAGCATCCACAGCTTTCCTTTGCCATAAACGCTTTAAATTTCAAACCCCAGGCCTGAGATTTACTTCCTTACCTGTACAGTGGGGACAAAAGTATCCACTCCTGAGGGGCAGTGATGATTCTTTATTCCTTCAGAAAATATTTATGAAGTGTCTACTATGTACTAGACATTTTTCTAAACCCATAACAATCAATGTTCTATTGTGGGGAAACAGCAACATACAAATACAAATACATTGATAAATATATTAGTGAAAAGCATTAAAAATAAGCCAAGGAAGGTGAACAGAGTGATGGGGAGAGGACCTGAGGGTACCAAGTTAGTATTGAGAGAAGTCACAGCCCTGAAGTGGGGAGGGAGTAAGCCAAGGATATGGCACCATTGGGAGGGCAGAAAATTCCAAGCAGCAAGAATGCAGTGCAAAGGTCCCAAGAAAGGTTGTGTGGTGGCTGGCACACGTGCCACCACAATTCCCTCCTGGCACCTCTGTATCAGCAAGAAGGTAGAGATGTTGGAGCAGAGTGAGTGAGGGAGACGCTGGTGGCTGAAATCAGATGGAAGGCTAGAGGTCCTTTCACAGGATTTAGTAAGGTTTTCTTTTCAGTGAGATTGGGAGCCACTGAAGTGTTTTGAGCAAAGAAGTAACAGCACTAGAGCTAGGTTTTCAAAAAGACCTTCATGGAAGCTGAGTTATGTAGACAGAATTGAGGTAAAGGTGGAGGCAGAGACCACTTAGGCTATTAAAATAATCCAAAGGAGAGATGCTGGCTGGTTGGCCCAGGTTTCAGGGTGGATCCTGAAAGATCTGAGAAGACTTGGTAATAGATCTGTTGTGGCAAAAAAAAAAAAGGGGGGGGGGGAATTAAGGATGACTCCAGGGTTTAATCTGAGGAACTGCAATGATGGTCTTGTCATCCTCATTATCCTCACCTGTGGTGGAGAAGGTTGCTGATGAAGCTGTGAGTGGAAGAAAAGTTGGGAGCTCAGCTTTGAACGTTATTTTAGGTTCCTGTAGGAAAAGAACTAGAAATACAAATGTAGGTGTCACCACTGTGGATTGGCATTTATAGCCTGGATAAGACCACACAGAGCGTGAGTGTGGACCAGGAGTTGAGGACTGCATGGGCAAGGCCTAGTACTAGCAAGGACACAATTCCCTTTACTCTCTTCTCTCCAGCTCTCCCTAGCTTTTTTGTTTTTTTATTAAAGAGGATTCAATGAGTATTAGAGTAAAAAATTATTTACAATTTAGTTGCTGGTTTCCCAATCTCCAGTATGTGTTGGTACATTACTTACTTACTTATTTATTTATTTATTTATTTATTTATTTTACAGAGAGAAACAGAGATAGAAAGGGGCAAATAGAGACAGACAGAGAAGAAGGGAGTGAGATGAGAAGTATCAATTCTTCACTGGGTCTCCTTAGCTGTTCATTGATTGCTTTCTCAAATGTGCCTTAACCAGGTGGGGCCAGCAGAGCCAGTGACCCCTTGCTCAAGCCAGTGACCTTGGACTCAGACCAGCAACCTTGGACTTCAAGCCAGCTACCTTTGGGCTCAAGCCAGCAACCATAGGATCATATCTATGATCCCACATTCAAGCTGTCAAGGCTGTGCTCAAGACTTTCAGCCAGCACTGAAAGGCAGAGAGCCCGTGCTCAAGATGGTGATCTAGGGGTTTCACACCTGGATCCTCCACATCCCAAGTCAACACTCTATCCACTGTGCCATCACCTGGTCAGGCTGCTACATCACTTTAAAGAATTCACCTTTTGAATTCCAAAAGTGTGTTTGGACAAATATAACTGCTGGTTGTGGTATTTAATAATATGGTCAATGTTGGGCAGATAAAATGTATTATGCTCACTTTGTAAAAGATGACGCTGCCCACGTGGAGGCCATTGCCCAGGTGATATTAATGTGTGTTGGGGGCAGGCAGGATCGTTGTATCCTTGGGCTTGGTTTTGAGATTAAGCCTTTCCTACTCTTTTTGATGTGGGGCGGTACAATCCAATCATGCCTCAGAGAAGTGACTTTGTATTAGAGACTTCCCTATTTTGTATATTGGATTAAAGGTTTGGATTTCTACACTATAAAATGGGGGCAGAACGGGAGCTTGCGCTCTTGGTTCCTGAGATTAGCATGAGAGAGCAGAGAGAGCAGAGGAGAGCAGAGAAAGGCCACGTGGAGGAGGTCAGGAAAAGCAGCCAAGATGGCAGAGTGCTGAGAGAGAAGCCAGTTTGGGCAGAGTTTGTGCAGGGAGAAGGAAGGAGATGGGGAACAGAGGTGAATACGTCTGGTGAGCTAGAAACCTTTGATTCTAGGAAACTCGGATAAGTCAGTAGCTTTGTGAGCACTGAATGTGAGTGGGTTTTGGAGCCCAGTGTGTGTTTTTACTTGCCCGCCGGGTGCAAGCTAGAATTAAAGGTAATGGCCCATCAGTTCTTGGCTTCATTGTTTCTTTACTGACTGTCCGAATCCAATGAGAACCTGCATGGGCCGGGCTGCTGTGATGGTGGCCCTGGCCCTGGCCACTGGCCTTACAGTCAATAAAACTGTTTTTGCAATTTCTAAGTGTAAGGCCAGGAGCCGCCATCGTGACCATTCACATGCAGGTTCCCATTGGATTCAGGCAGACGATAAAGAAATGGCGGAGTCAGAGGATGGGGGGCCATCTTATTTATTGGTGTCTCACCAAGACAGGCAAACCACAAAAGAAGACAAGGGAAAAGCAGAAAACCAGCTCTTCCCATGAAGGGCAAGGGATCAGGGGAGCCCCTGCAATTGTGATAGCAGGAACTGTGTGTCCAAGCTCCTGGTCTGCTTATAGCCTGTCCCCCACACCCAATATAAGTCACAAGCGAGCAAACATATATATCATGTTTACAAACTTATTTGACCAACATTAAGTATCACTACAAAACTAATATGTGGAGCTACATAAATTTCTTAAGGCATTTCTAATTAATCTTAGATTAACAGTTGCCAATAGTTTTCACTGACAGATGTTGAAATTCCATGTTACTTTGGAATAAGTAAGCAAATCTCTGGTTGCACTGTTGTATCAAAAGTTACAGAATTAATATTAATATTTTAGGAAGCTTAAAGAACATTTTGTTAAGTTGGGCTAGGTGTGCAGAGAGATTTTGAAACTGATCTTTATACTTGTGTGATTAGCATCAAAACCAAGATGGCTGATGGCATTGTATTGTAAATGCAGAGGGGAAGGAGAGTTGGATTCTCTGACCTTCCCCCACACCTGTGAGGAAGCAAGTGAATAGCTAGCCAGGTGCAGGAAGAGAAAAGAAAAAAGATTTTTTATATTGATGGGCCATTTACAGGCATTTGTCTCCATGGAAACTACCCCGCCCCTCCTGAAAGCGCATAGTTAATGTATATATATCTCTGAACAAAAGAATGGCAGGTGAACACTAGAAAATATAGGAATATCTTTTAATATGTAGAGAGACATTTTTACTATTGTTACTTTGTAAGTTTTAATGTGTAGAAACAATTTTTATGAATCCTATAGACAAATGTTATAAACTTGCTAATGAATTGTATCCCATTCCCCCCCCTTCATCCTTTTCCCAAACCTGTATAGGTGCAAACAAAGGTTATAAGCTTATGCCATGATGTCAGGTTTTTTCCCTGCCTATGTATAATTAAGGGTATATAACCAGCCCCTAGAATATTAATCACACATGATTTGGGACTGCTGCCCATTGTAAGATATATGCGGCCGGCATATTTAATAAATTTCCTCCTTTAATAAAACTCTTCAAAACTCATCTGGACTTGGTGTCTCTACGAAAACCCTCGGAATTGTGGATTGGGTACTTTACAACATTTGGCACCTATGCAGGGCCTATGGTGTTTCGCGTCACCGGGTATAGGCACCCAGAATCGGACGGACTCTCCACTGAGCTGCCTGACCCTGATTGAATCTTGAGGAGAGGTACGCCACCTGACATGTTTTCAGGGTTCCTGATCTTCCTGTAGGGTCTGGACATTTCTTCGGTAGATGCCTCTCGGCTCCCAAATTTGACAATTGGGATAATTCGGCAGAGAAATCGAAGAGGTAGGTAAAGCAACTCTTTTTGCTTTACTGAATTTTCTGGCTTTCCTCTGAATATTTGCTTTTGCTTTTCTGTTTAGGATTGGTACTGGTCTGGGACTAGGTGTAGGTAAAGTGGACTTGTGACTTTACGAATTTGTAATGCCAGTGTGTAGGTAAAGCAAATCTCCTGTTTTACTGATTTGAAACTCTGGAAGCCTGAAGGTAAGGTCAATCTAGATCTATGGCCCAATCTAGATTTGTGGTTTTACTAATTTAACTCTGGTCTGTAGGTACAGTAAATCTTTTGTTTTGCTTATCTGAAACTCTGGAAGCCTGTAGGGAAAGCAAACCCTTTGTTTTACTAATTTGAAACTCCAGAGGCTTTTTGTAAGTGGAACAGATCTTTTGTTTTCGGTGTGTAGGTAGAACCGACTGCTTTGCTGTTTGAAACTAGTCTCCACATTTGGTGATATTCTTGGGGGAGACCTGAGTAGGGACTGAGTTGATACTGATATGATCAGTCCCGTCTCAGGACTTTCCAGGGACACCTTTGTATTTGTCGAAATCTCATTCTTTGTTTTCCTTACTTTTGTCTAAAATTTCTGGGTTTAAGTCCAAAGTCCTTGTAGGAACACGGCCTGCGTACACCTGAGAGGCCACGAGGGGGAGCCCTTCGCTTGTCTATGAAAGCTCGCTCGTGCGTGTGTGTGTGTGTGTGTGTGTGTGTGTGTGTGTGTGTGTGTGTGTGTAAGTCCTTGTTTAATGTCTAAATGTGTCTGTTTTAAAACCTGGCTTGGGTCTTTTGTGTCAAGATTGGAAGCTTCTGACTAAAAAGCAGTCGTAAGTGGTGAACTATTATTCTCTTTGTTCTCAAATTCTAGCTTCGGGTGCCCTGTTAGATTTCTCCTCTGAGGGAAATTATTCTCCTCTGTTGGCTTCTTCACCTAGTCTTGTGTAATAGTTAATACCTCTATAGTCAAACACCCTTTATTTTGGGTGCTAATTATCTGTCTTTCTTATTTTTATTGGTGCACTAATTTCTGGATTTTTCTGAAGGAGTTTTAATTTTGTAATTAGTAGTCTTGGCTATTAAATATGTGAGGGGGGGCCAGTTCACAGAGGACTCTTTGTTTTCTCATTCACCTGCAAATACCAGTCTTTCTCCTCCCCTGCTGGCCAAGGGCCCCTCCCTTCTACACTGTGTTCTTAAACCCCTCCTCCCTCCTTATAGACTGGCAGCTCTGTCTCTTTTTCTTCTTTGACCTAACCTCCCCCCACCCCACTGGCTTTGGCTGTCTCTTTTTCTGCTTTGACCCATCCCTGCCCCTCCTCAGAGACTGACTGTGCCTTCCACTACTCCTAGTCCTCTCCCCTCTCTTCAGAGCTCTAAATCTTTTTGACTCCTCTGACCACATGGCGCCACCACCAACACTTCAATCTCCTCCTTCTGCAGATTCTGACCCTCCTTCTTTTCCATCCAGCTGTTTACCCTGTCCATCTGTCTGCTTTCTCTCTTCCTCCCCTCTATGCTGACAACCCTGCCATCTTGAAAAGCTTAAAAAAGCAGAGTTGTCTATTGAGCTGTGTGAGTAAGTAATCTGTTTTGTCTCTTTGTTTGTCAGAAAATATCTCCAGTATAATTTTAATTGAAGCAAGTAAAGTGGCTCATTTAAATTCCTTAATTAATAATTTGTATATAAAATCTTTGTTTAATGTGTAACTGTGTCTGTTTCTAAGGCCTTAAACCAATAATTACCCACCTCTTAACCAGTCTTACTCATCCCCATGGACTCTCCCTGAAATACCCCCATCCTTCCTGTTTAAAAACCTTCTTATTGCCTCACACAAGACTTACACCTAATCAATGAGGCAGAAATTCTCCTCCATCCAGTAGTCCCTAATGTCTACAAGTTACTGTCACACATTCCCTCAAACACCACTCACTTCACGGTCCTAGACTTCAAGAATGCCTTTTTTACCATTCCTCTACACCCTGACTCTTACTTTCTGTTTGCCTTTACCCAGACACTAATGCAGCCCAGCAATTTACGTGGACTGTCTTACCCCAAGGGTTCAAAAACAGCCCACACCTGTATGGGCAGGCACTAGCTCAGGATTTAACAGCATGCAATCTCAAAACTAGTACTCTCTTACAATATGTAGATGACCTACTCCTCTGCAGCCCCTCCCTGCCTGCCTCAAGGTAACACACCGCCACCCTTCTTAACTTCCTCACCATAAAGGGATATCGTGTCTTCTCTGCTAAGCTCAACTTCACTCTTAGTCCATAGTCTATCTGGGTATCGCCTTAACCCCACCACCTGAGGTCTCACCCTAGATCGAATTCAGACCCTCCAAAGTCTCCAACCACCTACCACCATAAATCAAATCCTTTCTTTCCTTAGTCTAATAGGCTTCTTTAGACACTGGATTCCTAATTTTACTCTCTTAGTCAAGCACCTCAGTGAGATCTTCTGAGCATGGCTTTTAAGGTCTATAATGTCCAAGGAAGTAACAGAAAAGGCAAATAAGGCCCCAAAGGTGTCAGGAAATACCAGCTTTTGGCACATGCTCTTAAAGGCTCCAGAGCCCTAAAGGGTTTAATAGGATTCCATCAGGGCCCTGCTCCAGGTTGGAAAGAAAGGTCATTGAACCTACCAGGCTTCCCGGCCCCATCAAGGGACACATCTTTGCTGTGGAAAGAGGGACACAAGAAGGTAAGCTGCTCCCTTGCTCCATGGAGGGAGGGTTCAGTCTCTTCTAGCCCTGCTCCAGCTACCTGTGACCTGACCTTGCCCAGCATGCTGGAAATTGCCAATGAAGGCCCAAGGACATCATTCATGAGCTTAATTTCTTCCAAGTAGCAGATAAACTGATCTCATTTCTTGTAAAAACAAGGGCCATCTATTATGCCTTGCCTGAATATTTAAGTTTTATTTATCCCTCGAAGATCTCTACTGTGGGTATTGACAGTCTGATTTTGTTACTTTATTTAACGTATAGCATCTCCTTTATTCCTCTTGTCTCAATGCCCCATGCCTATTATAGGCTGGGACCTGCTGCTAATTCCAGCTAGAAGTAGTGGTTACTAGGACTTAAACTCTAACTGCAAAGTATAGAAATCTAACCACCCTTTCTCTAATTACTTGCAGAATTTACAGGTTACTCAGCAAACTGTTCAAAGACTGTCGAAGAGGTGCTTCCAGCATTACATCACCCAAGGACTGACTTTCACGTGGACAGGTCCACACACCTTGATCCTGACAACTCCCTCTGCTGCTAAGGGCGACTCTTTCCTCCACCCTGACCATCTGGAGCTCAGAAACAGAAAAACAAAACTGATCCCTTGTCCATCAATTCTCTATCCGCCTCTCAGCCTGCCTCACCCAATCAGCGGTGTTCTACTTGTGTGGGACCAACACCTATATGTGTCTCCCTACTAATTAGACAGAAACCTGTACCCTAATCTATATCACCCCAAATATCAACCTAATCCCACCCCATGAGCCTCTTCCAGTTCCTAGTACACTATCCATCAATCTAAAAGACCAAACGAGCTATACAGGTAATTCTTCTTGTTGTTGCTTTAAAAATCTCTACAGAAGTAGATCTAAGGGCAGAGGGACTAGCCACTTCCCTGTCTTATTCCTACTCTCTCTCTCTCTCTCTCTCTCTCTCTCTCTCTGAAGCCCAGCAAATTTGTAAAAAACAAACCAAGTCATGGAATCAGTGATTTCACACAAACTGGGTATCTTGACTATTGCCTTTCATTGGTCCACTCACTCTCCTATTTATTTTTCTAACTTTTGAACCCTTCCTCTTACCTTCATTCACTAGTTTCTTACAGAACCACATGCAGACCTTTGCCTATCAGAAAAGTGGAAAAATCTGCCTAACCTTACACACCAACCTTGAAACCTGCCCTCACAAAACAGAAGAATCTGGAATCCTATAAATACACCCCTACTCCAACTGCCCCAGGGAGAGGTTCATGAAGGAGGCCCCCAATAGGGATAACAGCAGGAAGTAGCTCCAGAAGATGGCTGGTCCGAGACAAACCTCTTTCCTGAACCCCATACCCTCTCCTTCCACCCAGCTCTTTTCCTTTTTTATCATACCACAGAGTTGAGAAATGATATATGAAATTCCAACTGCCCTTTTGTTGTTCCCCCTGGCTGCCTGACCTCACCCTTACTTACTGGATAATCACCCCTGAGGCAGAAGAGTTCCAGAAAGCTGAAATCCCAAAACTGTAAAAGGGAACATACCTGAACTTTTGACTCAGTACCCCCTCAGGCTCTCCCAAACCCTATAAAATTTGCCCACCTAGTCTGTAACCGGTGCCCTTCTCCCTGGAGAAGTGCCCTGCAGGGTTCCTTTCTTCCTTTCAATAAAACCTGTTACTCTGGTCTTTTTGGACTCCCGTGGATTCCAACAGTATTTAATGTCTTCACATTTACTTAAATTTTGGATTCTTTTTACAAATCTATGCACTGGGTCATTATTTGTTAGGGTTTAAATCTAGGTCTGAATCAGGGGCAGGATGTTTAGTGTCAGGGCTTGAACTTGGGCTAGGGATAGGACCAGGCCTAGGCTTAGGCTTAGGGTTAGGGAAGCAGAGTGAAGGCCACACTATAGGTATTTGACTCTTGACTATCATCAAAATGAGGAACTTTGCAAGTGTCTGAACACAGACCCTGACTTACTGGTTTGTCTCCAGAAAGATAGACCTTGACCATAGCAGACCCAAGCTCAGTTCCATTCCACATGCCCCAGGTTAGGTGTTCCCTCCATCAGGACTCTGCATTTGCAAAGGGAGGGCTGGTAGTCAAAGCAAGCCATTATGGGCCCAGGGATCAGGAGGAGTTTTATTTTCCAATAACTGACTGGAGCAGAGGAAAGACTTCTGGTATGGGGAGTAGAGCATTACCTTGTTTGTACTTTTCGGTCGTGTGTGGTTTTGTTGTGTACATTGTTACCCGATAAAGAATGCTGTTTTGGTCTGCACATCAGTCATGCCATGAAAATGATGCACTTGCTTCACATTTTTATTCCAAGAGGTAAAATGTTATGTTGTCTGAGGGGTGTGCCCATTTACAGACCTCTCAATGTTATATTTGCTGTGTTAGTTTTCATGAATTTAGTTTATAGGTACTGAAGAAGGGTCAGGAGGTTGTCAGTTTTTTAGTTTTATTCCCACTATGTCCATTTAGTAGTATTCCTTCTTCCAGAAGTTGAGTTATGTGTTATTTTTGTTGTCTTTCCCTTGAAGTTCTTACGTAAATGTTGTGGTGAGTAGCTTCAGGGTTTCTTTACAAGTGCATTTGAGGACTCCTATTCGAAGACATTTGTCTTTCACCTCGCATTACTGATCCCTTGTTTTACTGAAGTGGCAAGAGAAAAAAACTGAGTGGCATCCATCAAAGTTTGTGGACGCATGATTCACAAGTTGAACAGGGTTCATTGCAAAGGTGTTCTGAGTTTGACTCACTGCCACCCTCGTGTGGATATATTTGAAAATTACATCTTACTGTACCTCACCAGGGGAATTAATAGGCTGCAGTGGGTTCTCTAGGAGGTGGCATACAGTTCTTCTTTGGAAGCTTATTTTTGAGCCATAAATAGTTTTTAGTTAAATTTTCTGTCTTAATCCTAATGAAACCCAGAAATATTATTTCTGTCATTTCGTTCCTTTGAGGTCCCTTGCAACTGCTTTCATAGTATGATATAGTTATCATGTTTCCAGCGTAGATTTGGAGCACAGGATAGAAGCCTCACCTCGGTGCTCTTTGACTACTTGTCTACCAGCAATTGCTTCTTGTTGTATGAAACAGTTAATGACTGTGATATCATTTGAGGTGCCAGCGTAAGTGAATTTTGATGAGTTTGCTTCTGCCAATGGTGCATTTATAGCAGCCTTTTGTTTGTGATTTGTACATTTGCTGCAGAGACAGCAAGAAATATGCTTTACCTATTACAATCGTTTGAATTCTGTTGTGGTCTTTCCCATTGCATATGAAGATCCGGTGAGTGTGCAGAGTTTTGCAGCTATTCTGCTCTGATACCATCTTGTGTTCATGTTTGCTTGGAGTCAGAGGTTGCTGCTTTAGAGAAGGAAAACATTGTTGGGTTTAGGAAGTTTTCTGCATGTTGGATTTGATTGACTGGTCATGGGACTTAGGTTGTGTGTGCTGTTATTGAGTTATTGATGGCTGACTTTTGTTTCTGAAGGATGCACGCTGTGTCTGTGAATGACAGTGGTGTGATAAGTCTCCCAGTGTGATTATGGATTTACTCATGTACGTGTTCAGTATGCATAGTAGCTTTCTCCATTTCTGCATGTTTTGTCTCTCGGTAAGGTCATCCTTTTAGGTGGCTGCCAGTGTTTTCTCTTGCACATGTGTTTCTATTGCCATGAATAGGTTGTATCGCAGGTTTGGGTGTGAGGATCTGATATTTCATTTCTATTGAGTTGTCATGCAGCCACTTTTTAAGATATGGATGTGTTTCCACTTTTCTTATTGTGGTGTCTGTTATGGAAAGCCTGTGCATGGATTTCTGTCCATCGCTTGGGAGTCATTGACATTACTGTACACTCTGTGGCTGATAATAATAATTTCCTATCCAAAATCTTGGGGTTTTTTTGCCTGTTGAAAATTTTCTGGTGTCTTCTGTGCTCTGGGTACCCTTCTCTCACATCTGTGAGGTGGCTTTCTGTCTGTTGTATTTTCATTCTGAGGTGCCATGCTGTGTTTTCACTGACAGGTTCTTCTGTAACTGGTACTTTCCTTGCCACATACCTCTGTTCCTTTCCTCCACGGCACTTGTCTCTATGTAGGATGATATGCTTACTTGTTTATTGCCTGTGTGCCAAGGTAGACTGAGAGGTGTTTGAAGCACTGCCTGTTTGCTTGCTGAGGTGTAGGCTATACTGCATGGCTGTCAGAGTTCCTTCCACTAGCTGATGTTTGGTCTATGTGTACGAAGTGAATGACCATACTTGTGAGGTGTGGAAACTGTTCTTCCTAGAGAATGAGTTTCTTAGTCCCTTTCAGTTTCAAGCAAGATGAAACTGATTATCATCCTCCCTGCCCCAGTGAGCTTTCCACACAGTGTTATGTCACTCACTGTCTGCTTTTGAGTGTTGTGCTCGTTTGTTTCATGCTTTACTGTGTTCTTTATCCCAGCATCTGATGGCTGGTTTCTAGAGGTGTGTCTCAGTGGCCCTGCATGCTTCTGTAGAAGAAATTCATAGGATACTCAGTGGTGGGACTTCAGGATTGAGACATGGGTTGTAGCTTGGTGTATATGGGCTGTCATGACTTGCATGGTGCCCGGTGACAAAGGCGTGTCTGTGTGTTGGGCGGATAAAATGTATTATGCTCACTTTGTTAAAGATGGCGCTGTCCACATGGAGGCCATTGCCTAGGTGATATTAATGTGTGTTGGGGGCAGTTTGTGGGCAGGCAGAATCCTTGTAGCGTGGGCCTTGGTTTTGGGATTAAGTCTTTCCCACCCTTTTTGATGTGGGGTGGTGCAATTCCATCATGTCTTTGATAAGTGACTTTGTATTAGAGACTTCCCTATTTTGTATATTGGATTAAAGGTTTGGATTTCTACACTATAAAATGGGAGCAGAATGGAAGCTTGCACTCTTGGTTCCTGAGATTATCATTAGAGGAGAGAGCAGAGAAGAGAGCAGAGAAAGGCCACGTGGAAGAGGCCAGAAGAAGCAGCCAAGATGGTGGAGTGTTGAGTGAGAAGCCAGTTAGTGCAGAGTTTGTGCAGAGAGAAGGAAGGAGATGGGGAACAGAGGTGAATAAGTCTGGTGAGCTAGAAACATTTGATTCTAGAAAACTTGGATAAGTCAGTAGCTTTGTGAGCACTGAATGTGAGTGGGTTTTGGAGCCCAGTGTGTGTTTTTACTTGCCCACTGGGTGCAAGCTAGAATTAAAGCTAATGGCCCACCAGTTCTTGGCTCCATTGTTTCTTTACCGACTGTCCGAATCCAATGCGAACCTGCATGGGCCGGGCTGCTGTGATGGTGGCCCCAGCCATGGATAGTGGCTTTACACTGTGGGTGGGGGGCGTGGAGATCATTGGCTAGGGCATAGGCCTGGCTTGATAAGCATACTGTCCTGGAGGCAGTGGCAGGAGTGGAGACCCAGGGAAAGGACAGAACAGCTTCTGGGATGTGCTCAGAAGGATGAGTTGTCTCTTGTGAGGGGTCCTGTGATGAGGTTTCAAAAGAATAGCAGTGAACCTCACTTGTTTGTGTTTGCATTTGGAAGTGTTTACCTTTAAATGGGCTGGGGAGAGACCTGAAGATGGCAGCGGAGTAGGCAGACGCACAGACTCCCAGCTCACACCACCAAACTGGATTATAAACTAATTTATGAACAATCAGCATGAAAAACCAAATCTGGACTACAAGAACAGCTTTCAAAAACCAAGGAGCAAAGAAGAAGCCACAACAAACCTGGTAGGGAGCGCCTGAATCTCCCCTGCTTACAGGAACGGGGCGGGGGGGTGAGGCTGGGCTCTCACTCCAAGGAAAAGAGCATTAAATACTGCTCACAGCCACTTGCCTGGTGACCAGGGAACGAGGTGTGTTGAAGGGGCCCGCTTGTCTTCCAAAAAGAAAGGAGAGAGAGAGAGAGATGGATGGTGAGGGGGAGAGGAATATAGGTGATGACATAAAAAGCTGACTCATTCAGTGCTGGAGGCAGCCATAACTGGGGGAGGGGCTGATCCTTCCACAAAGCAAAATACAAAAGTACTTCCAGGTCACAGAGATACAGACATCTCTCCAGCTCCAATCAGCGCAACAAGACACAGCTGAAAACAAGAAGTGGGGAGGAGGGGCAGTAACTCAGGTCTCCATGGAGATCTGAGATACAACTACCCCTACTGAAGCTGAGAAAGCAACCCACCACCAGGGAGATTAACTGGCAGAAAAGGACTTCAGAGCCTCAGGTCACACCCACCGCATTCCTGGATACAGTTTCAAATAAGCCCCCTGCTGAGATCAGCAAACAAGACAATCACCTGTTAAGAAAACAAACAAATCAAGACTTCAAAGTTGCCCAAATCCCAAAGTGGATTACAAATAATAGCTGATGCCAACCCAAGAAGACCTAGAAACAACACAAGTAAAAACTGGAGGTAGATAACACCAAGCCTAGACTCAACCAGCCCTACAAAGAAGATACCCAGACACAATGAGAAGACAAAGAAATGCAATCCAAATGAAACCACAAGAGAGACCTTCAGGAGATGAACTGAGTGATATGGAAATAATCAAACTTCCAGATGTGGAGTTTAAAATAATGATTGTAAGGATGCTTAGGGATCTTAGAACAACAATGGATGGTCATCATGAACACCTAAATAAAGAAATAGCAAGTATAAAAAAGGATATTGAAATATTTAAAAAGAATCAGTCGGAGATGACAAATACAATAATAGAAATGAAGATGACAATGGAAGGAATTAAAAACAGGATGGATACAGCTGAGGATCGAATCAGTGAGTTGCAGGACAACTGGAATGAAGGCATGAAAGCAGAGAAGAAAGAAAAGAGACTCAAAAAGTCTGAGGAAACTCTTAGAGAGCTCTGTGACAACATAAAGAAAAATAACATCCGCAACACAGGGGTTCCTGAAGAAGAAGAGAAAGAACAGGGGATAGAGGCTTTATTCAATCATATTATAGCTGAAAACTTCCCTAAATTAATGCAGGAGAAACTCTCACAAATTCAAGAAGCACAGAGAACTCTACTAAAAAGAAACTCAAAGAAACCTACACCAAGACACATAATAATTAAAATACCAAAGCTAAGTGATAAAGAGAAAATATTAAAAGCTGTGAGAGAACAAAAGGCTATCACCTACAAAGGAGCCCTCATAAGGATGACATCAGACTTCTCAACAGAAACACTTGAAGCCAGAAGGGAATGGCAAGAAATATTCAAAGTAATGCAGAACAAGAGCCTACAACCAAGACTACTTTATCCAGCAAGGCTACCATTTAAAATTGAAGGAGAAATAAAAAGTTTCCCAGACAAAAAAGAAACTCAAGGAATTCATTACAACCAAACCAATGCTGCAGGAAATGTTAAGGGGCATGGTGTAAACAGATCAAAGTGGGAAAAGAATATAGCAAAAGAGGAATACAGCTTTAAAGAATAAAATGGCAATAAAAAACTACATATCAATAATAACCTTAAATGTAAATGGATTAAATGATCCAATCAAAATTCATAGGGTAGCTGCATGGATAAGAAAACAGGACCCATACATATGCTGTCTACAAGAGACACACCTTAAAACAAAAGATGCACATAGGTTGAAGGTAAAAGGATGGAAAAAACATTTCATGCAAATGGAAATGAAAAAATAGCTGGAGTAGCAATACTTATATCAGACAAAATGGACTTTAAAACAAAGAATATAGTAGGAGATAAAGAAGGCCACTACATAATGATAAAGGGAGCAATCCAACAGGAAGGTATAACTATTATAAATATCTACGCACCTAATATAGGAGCACCTAAATATATAAAGCAGACTTTGATGAATATAAAGAGCGAGATCAACAGCAACACTATAATAGTAGGGGATTTTAATACCCCACTAATATCACTAGATGGATCCTCAAGAAAGAAAATTAACAAAGAAACAGCAGACTTAAAGGACACACTAGATCAACTCGATTTAATAGATATCTACAGAACCTTCCACCCTAAAGCAGCAGAATATACATTCTTTTCAAGTGCTCATGGTACATTCTCTAGGATAGACCACATGTTAGGGCACAAAAGTGGTCTCAACAAATTTAAGAAGATTGAAATCATATCAAACACTTTCTCTGATCACAATGGCATGAAACTAGAAATCAACCACAACAGAAAAGCTCAAAAATTCTCAAACACATAGAAACTAAATAGCAGGTTGTTAAATAACAAATGAATTAAGAATGAGATCAAAGAAGAAATAAAAAAATTCCTAAAAACAAATGGTAATGAGCATACAACAACTCAAATTTTATGGGACACAGCAAAAGCAGTACTGAGAGGGAAGTTCATAGCACTACAGGCACACTTTAAGAAGCTAGAGAAAGCTCAAATAAACAACTTAACCCTGCATCTAAAAGAACTAGAAAAAGAACAGCAAGTAAAGCCTAAATGTAGTAGAAGGAAGGAAATAATAATAAAAGATCAGAGCAGAAATAAATGACATAGAGACTAAAGAAACAATACAGAGGATCAATGAAACTAGGAGCTGGTTTTTTGAAAAGGTAAAAAAGATTGATGAAACTTTAACCAGACTCACCAAGAAAAAGAGAGAGAGGACTCAAATAAATAAAATTAGAAATGAGAGGGGTGAAATAACAACTGACACAACAGAAATACAAAGGATTGTAAGAAAATACTATGAAGAACTGTATGCCAAAAAACTAGACAACCTAGATGAAATGGACAAATTCCTTGAAACATACAATCTTCCAAAAATCAATCTGGAAGAATCAGAAAACCTAAACAGACCGATTACACCAAAGGAGATAGAAACAGTTATCAAAAAACTCCCAACAAAGAAAAGTCCTGGGCCTGATGGCTTCACAAGTGAATTCTACCAAATATTCAAAGAAGAACTAACTCCTATAATTCTCAAGCTATTTCAAAACATTCAAGAGGAAGGAAGACTTCCAAGCTCCTTTTATGAGGCAACCATAATTCTGATTCCAAAACCAGGCAAAGACAACACAAAGAAAGAAAATATAGGCCAATATCCCTGATGAATATAGATGCAAAAATCCTCATCAAAATATTAGCAAACCGGATCCAACAATATATGGAAAAAATCATACACCATGATCAAGTGGGATTTATTCTGGGGAGGCAAGGCTGGTACAATATTCGCAAATCTATCAATGTTATTCATCACATAAACAAAAGGAAGGAGGAAAACCACATGATAATTTCAATGGATGCAGAAAAAGCATTTGATAAAATCCAGCATCCATTCGTGATCAAAACTCTCAGTAAAATGGGAATACAGGGAACATACTTCAACATGATAAAAGCCATCTAAGACAAACCCACAGCCAACATCATACTCAATGGGCAAAAATTAAAAGCAATCCCCTTAAAATCAGGAACAAGGCAGGGGTGCCCCCTTTCACCATTCTTATTCAACATAGTCCTGGAAGTCCTAGCCACAGCAATCAGAAAAGAAGAAGAAATAAAAGGCATTCAAGTTGGAAAAGAAGAAGTAAAGCTATCATTATTTGCAGATGATATGATATTGTATATAGAAAATCCTAAAGTCTCAGTCAAAAAACTACTGGACCTGATAAATGAATTCAGCAAGGTGGCAGGATATAAAATTAATACTCAGAAATCAGAGGCATTTTTATACACCAACAATGAACAGTCTGAAAGAGAAATTAAGGAAACAATCCCCTTCACTATTACAACCAAAAAAAATGAAGTACCTAGAAGTACATTTAACCAAGGAGACTAAAGACTTGTACTCGGAAAATTATAAAACATTGATAAAAGAAATCAAGGAAGATATAAACAAGTGGAAGCATATACCATGCTCATGGTTAGGAAGAATAAACATTATTAAAATGTCTATATTACTGAAAGTAATTTATAAATTCAATGCAATACCAATGAAAATACCAATGACATACTTTAAAGATATAGATCATGTATTCCAAAACTAGAAAGCCCGGCGGTCATACGAAATGACCGCTGTTCTAGATATTATAAATTGTAATTAAAATGATTTGTGCAAAGATGTCTGCTAATTCAAACTGAATTACCCAGGGCAGGCGGCGAGGACGCCCCTTTGCTTACTGCCCCACGGCGTTTCCCCCTTTTACTTGCTTAATTGCTTAAAGTAGAGTGTAATGAAGGAAACCACTGGCGGTACATTTCTTAAGAGCCACCGCTAGCTCAATAAATAAAGGTGATTTAAATAATAAAATGTTAATTCACATGTCAAAGATCTCTTTGTACACAACATTTCTTGTGTAGATCTTTCCATCATTTTTAAGCTCGCCTTGCAGAGGACCATCAATTGTTTTTAATTTTACGTCCGTTCTTTCACGAACTCTTGAACAGGCAACATAAAGTTGACTGTGTCCAAATGCAGGTTCACGTAAAAAAATGCGAACACGCTTAAGCATTTGGCCCTGAGACTTATTGATGGTCATAGCAAAGGCAAGTTTTATAGGAAATTGTCTACGTCTCAATTGAAACGGCAACCCTGTTTGAGATGGAGCCAAATCAATTCTTGGAATGACATGTATTTCACCTTTAGAGGAGCCATGGAACTACAATGTTTCCGTACTTGCAACATTGAGAAAATCCTTTCTTGCCATGGTCAAATCGATTAGTTTCTAACCTGAAGTTTAAGGACTGACAGTGTTCACATTTAATATTCATGTCACCAGAGGAATGCTCAAAAATTAAAGTTTCTCCGTTTGAAACTTTTTAATCCTTTTTGCGTTTCGGTCAGCATTACTCTGTCATTTTTTTTTGCATTTCTCTCCTGCCTTTGTTCAAAAGACTCATTTTGTCGAGACAGGCTTTTTTGTCTTGCATCTGAGGCAAGCCTTGTTTCTCTATGCTCATCAGTCTCATTTTGCCGAGAAAGACGCATTTGCTCTGCGACTGAAGCAAGCCTTGTCTTTCTCTGCTCAGTGGTTTCTTTTTGTCGAGAAAGCCGTTTTTGTGCAGCTTTAGCTCATTTTTTCTCCTCTTCAATGCTGTATTTTCTAGGAGGCATTCTTAAAAGAAATTACGTTAAGACATACTTTTTATGTAAAACAGATGATTGCCAATGCAAACAAATGTTCACCTTCCCCCTGACACGCTCAATTTGCATTCAGCCTTAAATTGTTTCAAAAGCAGATGATTGCCAATGCAAACAAATGTTCACTTTCCCCCTGACCCGCTCAATTTGCGTTCAGCCGTGGCAACTTCACCCCATTGGCTAGTACAGTTACGCAAGCAACCAATAAGCTATCGGCGACAAACAGACACTTAAGTCGCATATAATAAAGAATTTATATGGAACCAAAAGAGAACATGAATAGCCTCAGCAATCTTAAAAAAGAAGAATAAAGGGGGAGGTATCACACTTCCTGATATCAAGCTATACTACAAGGCCATTGTACTCAAAACATGGCATAAGAACAGGCACATAGATAAATGGAACAGAACGGAGAATACAGAAATAAACCCACAGCTCTATGGACAACTGATATTTGACAAAGGAGGTAAGGAAATACAATGGAGTAAAGACAGCCTCTTCAACATTGGTGTTGGAAAAATTGGCCAGCAACCTGCAAAAAAACGAAACTAGACCACCAACTTACACCATTCACAAAAATAAACTCAAAATGGATAAAAGACTTAAATGTAAGCCATAAAACCATAAGCATCTAAGAAGAAAACATAGGCAGTAAGCTCTTTGACATCTCTCGCAGCAATATATTTGCTGATTTATCTCCACAGGCAAGGGAAATAAAAGACAGGATAAACAAATGGGACTACTTCAAACTAAAAAGCTTTTGTACAGTCAAAGACAATAAGAACAGAATTAAAAAACAAACTACACAATGGGAGAACATATTTGACAGTATGTCTGATAAGGGGTTAATAACCAAAATTTATAAAGAACTTGTAAATCTCAACACCAGAAAGACAAACAATCCAATCAAAAAACGGGCAAAAGAAATGAATATACACTTCTCCAAAGAGGACATACAGATGGCCAATAGGCATATGAAAAAATGCTCAACATCACTAATTATTAGAGAAATGCAAATTAAAACCACAAGGAGATATCATCTCACACCAGTCAGAATGGCGCTCATCAACAAAACAACACAGAATAAGTGCTGGCGAGGATGTGGAGAAAAGGGAACCCTCCTATACTGCTGGTAGGAATGCAGACTGGTGCAGCCACTGTGGAAAACAATATGGAGATTCCTCAAAAAATTGAAAATCGAACTGCCTTTTGACCCAGCCATCCCACTTTTAGGAATATACCCCAAGGACACCATAGAATGGTTCCAGAAGGAGAAATGCACCCCCATGTTTATAGCAGCATTGTTCACAATAGCGAAGATCTGGAAACAGCCCAAGTGTCCGTCAGAAGATGAGTGGATTAAAAAGCTTTGGTACATATATACTGTGGAATACTACTCAGCCATAAGAAATGATGACATCAGATCATTTACAATAACATGGATGGACCTTGATAACATTATACAGAGTGAAATAAGTAAATCAGAAAAAAACTAAGAACTATATGAACCCATGCATAGATGGGACATAAAAATGAGACTCAGAGACATGGACAAGAATGTGATGGTAACAGGGAGTGGGGTGGAGGGGTGGGGAGGGGGCGAGGAAGGAGAAGGAGGGAGTTGGGGGAGGGGAGGGGCACAAAGAAAACCAGATAGAAGGTGATGGAGGACGATTTGACTTTGAGTGAGGGCTATGCAGCACAAAGGTCAAAATAATCTGGAGATGTTTTCTCGGAACATATGTACCCTGATTTATCAATGTCACTGCATTAAAATTAATAAAAATAAGATTTAAAAAATGGGCTGGGTAAGGGCCTGAGGCAAAGTGTGGGCGGGATGCCACAGAAGGGAGCTTGGAAGAAAGGAAGGCCTGTGTGTTTGTCAGGAGAATGGGTGTAAGGAGAATATGGGAAGAAAGTTTTGGAGGCATTGGAAAGGGACTGGCTGTGGGACACGACAGTACCACAGCAGTAGAGGTTGTGGCGTGTGCCACATGGTAAGGAAGAGAGAACATTGTTAAGGGGCAGCCATAGTGGCCAATTATGAGCTTAAGGCTTTCAAGGTTTCATCAAGTGGGAAGGGGAGAAGAGAAAGTGTTATAAAGTACTGCACCCCAGATTCTGAAAGGCACCATACCTTACTCCATCAGGGTTTATGTAGAGACATCCAGTCCAGATGAATTTTGAAAGTTTTATTAAAGGAGGAGATTTATTAAATATGCCGGCCACATATGGATGACACGGGGCAGCAGACCCAAATTGTGCAGTTCCCAATATATCTCAGGGGCTGTTTATATACCCTTGATCACACATGGGCAGGGGAGGGCATGACATCATGGCACAAGCTGACAACATTTGTTTAGGGGATACACAGAAACATTAAGACTTTCAAGGTAACACAATCAAAGATGTTTACAAATCTTTCAGGGTTCATCTTCCCTTACTAGCCTAGAGGTATTTTACTTTCAAGATTCCAGGAAGGGGGAGGAACTACAATCAATGTAAGGTGGTATATAAATTCTGTGTCCCATTGAAAGAGAAGAAGTTTTTCAGTTAACCTTTATTTTAGATTTAAAACTAAATGGCCCATTGTTCTTGCAAGCCAGAAACTTCTACATTCTTCTCCCTCCTCTCCCCAAAGCAAAGTCGGGACAGGAAAGCTTGACAGGAAAGCCTGACCTTTCCTCCCAGAATATCAATATTAATTAATTCTTAGCTTTTTGGTACCTTACAACAATAGGTCCCATGGTGTTGCATCATTGGAGTTGACAGAAGGTTGGGCTGGACTTTCTCTGAAATGGTCCTGAGCTGACTTGTCTTGTCAGTTCTGTTGTGACAAGTAGGAGGATGTGCAATGTCCTTTTGGTGGAGCACGGAGGTGGTGAAAGAGCTTTCAACCTTTTGGTCTTGTTGACTTGGAGTCCTGTGTACTACAGGGTGTGTTTCAGAAAATTTCAAAAGAAAGCAGACAGGATGGCATGTAGGTTGTCAGGCTGCTTGAACAACAGCTTTGGTTTGTATGCCTTTCTGGACTTGACTGGAGGGGGTGGCTCAGCATTTATAAAAGACAATAATGTGGGTGAAACGTGGGTGTTGGGCAGATAAAATACATTATGCTCACTTTGTTAAAGATGGCGCTGCTCACGTGGAAGCCCGTCGCCCAGGTGATGATATTAGTTGCCCTTCTTGCTTGGGATGGGTGTGATTATGTTAATATGTATTGGGGAAGGGCTTTTGTGATGAAAGGTTTTATAAGGGAAGAGAAATCACATTGTTCCAGGGGAAGAGTGATTACGTTCTAGGAAGAGCCCATGCTAGAGGAGAGCAGAGAAAGGCCACATAGAGTAGAGGAGAGGCGGCCAAGATGGTGGAGTGCTGAAGGAGAAGCCAGTTTGTGCAGAGTTTGTGGAGAGAGAATGAGATGGGGAACAGAGGTGAATAAGTCTGGTGAGCTAGAAACCTTTGATTCTAGGAAACTCAGATTAGTCAGTAGCTTTGTGAGCACTGAATGAGTGGGTTTTGGAGCCCAGTGTGTGTTTATACTTCCCACCGGGTGCAAGCTAGGATTAAAGATGATGGCCCACCAGTTCTTGGCTCCATTGTTTCATTACCATCTGTCTGAATCTAATACGAACATGCATGGGCCAGGTGGCTGTGATGGTGGCCACGGCTGCTGGCTTTACACCAGGGAAGGGTGTGAGGTTGCGTTTGGAGGCCATTTAGGTCCTATTGATAGGGTTACACGTGCCTTCCCTGTCTGTGTCTGCTTTGCCCCGTTCTGCATGAGCTTGAAAATCAAGGGTGTTCTTCCACTGTTATTTGGCAGGTGCTGTGGAGCTCAATTCTGTGGGTGGAATGTGGACAAGGGTCATTGGTTTTCCCACTGTCAGTCATGCTAGAATGGGACTTTCCCTTGCTGTGCTTGTTGCAGGTACGCAGAGTATACAGGTCATGTCTTAGATCTGTCCATTGTTAGAGTGTGACCCCTCCACACTAGAAAATGATTGATGGAAAAAAAATGCTTTTGTTTGCTACCATCTAGCGACCTTCTTGGAGTAAAGCACCTGCTTGGTAAATGCCTGGTGTAACATTAATGCAAGGAGAGTATGACTGTCCAAAGCACCTAACATCTGTCTTCCCCAGGTGGGGCCACAGGCTTATGGAACCTGAGACACTACTGTCTCATGGGAAGACACGTCTCCTCCTTTCCTATAGTTGTGAGCAATGTGGCAAGGTCCCAATATCTCATGTTTGACCCTCTCCATACCCATAGGAGTGCCCCAGGCCGTCCCCATCACGTTGTTCTGAGATAGCGTCCGAAGAGACTGTATGCAGGCCTGTACTTCACAATATATTGGCTGTGAGTTGATGGGAAAGGGCACTGTGCCATTTTGGAGGAAAAACTGAACACACACTGCAAAGACTCAGAGATGTGACCTCACAGTCTTAGCGAAGATAATTGAACACTCATAAATATAAGGGAGGTGTGGCAGGGTCCTGTATGTTCTTGGAGGGTAACCATGCTGCACCAGGATCCAACTTGTCCACTGATATTTGCATGCTGCCACCAAGTGGACATTTTGGGGGTTGCACCTGACCTATTCTCTTGGTATACGATCTTAATCATTTTAACTTCACGCAATGAATTGAACAAGGCATCTCGCATCACCGCTACCTGAGGGTGTCTTCCATGCCTACAGGGCTTGAGCTGAAGGTGCCTGTGATAGGCCTACACCTCTCCTCCTATGAAATAGGGATCAGTGATGGGTTGCCAGGAGTTTTATTGTCACATGCAGAGATTCCTCCCCAGTTACAACACACAGCACTGCTATGACAGAGTATCCCAGTTTTCCAGGGAGAGTTGTGTTGGACTACTCAGAGGAGTCCAAGGTGTGCTGACAGTACATCCCAAGAGCTCATGAATGCTGCTGTCTACAGATGGTGTGTAGCCATCCCTATCCTGTGTGTCTGGCAGGACCCCTGTACACACTCCTAGGTCCAGTGTTTATGTCCTAGGCTGAGCTAGCCTCCATGCATGAAGCCATGTCCCACACTGAGAAGACACAGAGATGACATGGCAGATTTCCATGTTCTCTCTCAGTGAGCCCTCACAGGGGAGGACAGATTCTGTCACATCAGCTCGGATTCTGTTTTGCGGTGGGCTGTCTCCTCGCAGTTGAAGGATGTGGTGGTGATGTGTCAGTGCTCACTTTACAAGGAGAGAGCTTTGTTATTTCTCACAAGACTCAGTGTTGTGGTCATAGGAGTGCCTGTTTTCCCGTGCGGTTGATACCCAGAAGACTGTGACCCCATATCTCAAGACTACTTTTATGCAAAGATGGCTTTCCTTTCTTTGTTCTTTAGACTCAAAGCTGACATGAAAGTAGATCTGATTGTTCAATGAGGATCCTAGTTCATGTGATAGGGGTCTAAACTTTCACAGGTAATTATTTTCTCAGCGTTGAGATGACACAGACGTCCCATGACGGGGGCCTTTTTCTCTCTGAGTACGATGTAGTTTTACCATTCAATTTCTGTTGCCAGCCATGGTGTATCACTGGAGTAATGCTAAAATAGATTCCATGTGAGAAAGAAAGATTTTTGGTGCCCTATAGTGGACATTTTGTGAATAGCACCTTTTAAGCAGAAAGTCTCTTGCAGGCTGCTGGTATGGATGTTTTAACACTTGGAAGAGGGTAAGGTTTCCCACATGATCAGTACGTGAAAATGGTTTGAGTGTGTATGTTTCCATTCCATTTCTGAGTCTTTGCCCAGTTGTTAGAGCTGAGAAGGTATGAGGAGAACAATTGCTTCTGTTTCATTCACAGAGGTTGAAAGATTTGGCCACAGTAGATTGATAGCTGTGACATCGCTAAGTCCAGAAATTGCTCTACCAGTGAGGTGGAGACTCTTCCACACAAGGTAAAGGATGCTCTGGGTCACTTTGTTTCTGTTCTTTGTGTGGCCATGCAGAGTCGACTGGAGTTCTGAGGCTTTCAGACTTGTATGTATGTCTCAGTGTCTTTATCTTTCCTTCACAAAATGTTTCTAAAGGTTGCTGCTTGCAGTTATGGTCATGGCCTCAGGTTTATGGCTTTCTCTCTCTCTCTCTTTTTTTAAATTTCTTTAGTTATTCTTTTGCTTATTTATTGCTCTGTTTTCCCTTTATTTCCTTCCTTATTTCTTAGTTTATATAGTCCTCTAGTTCTGTGTTTTTCTGTTTACTTATTTATATATGTATTTGTTTACTCAGAAATGGTTTTCTATTCCTTCATTCATTAACTTATTTGCTCATTATTGGATGGTGGTTGTGTTTTACAGTGTGAACGTCTGCTTCAGCTCTTGCAGGTGCCATCTGTTCTCTGCTGTCTGGCTTGTACTCTGAATTGTGCCTATGGCATCCTGGTGACAGATATGAAATCTGTGCCGAGAGTATGTGCTGCGTGGACGGATGGGAGTTGGGCTGTTTGTTCGGTGCCTACGACATTTCTAGTTTTGTCTGTAATTGTGGGTTCAGTGTGCCGTGGTGCATGGGAAGCTCCAGTTTAGAATGTGATGTATGGGTATTACCACGAAGGGTTCCGTGTCAGTGTGTGCCATGTCATTTGCCGCCTTTGGCGTTTCTGGTCTGGTCCGAGTCTGGGCATGAACTTTGGGGTGAAGCCCCCTGGCCTTCAGTTCTGCTCTGCAGTGTTATCCATGGCTTTGAGTGACTGTGTGGGGTTGTGAGTTTAGCTGTGCTGTCTGCTGGGTGTCTTACCTTCTTCATTAAGTCAGATGACCAAGACCTGTTGGCACAGGATTCTCTTGTGTGTTAGGGTGGGATCCCTTTTCACACTCTGATGCACACTGCCATGGGCTGTGCATCTTGAAAAGAACTGCATAGAGGTCCTTGGAAAAGAAAACATTGGTTTTTGCTGCCCTCCAGTGGGCAAGATGGGATAGCACCTCTCAAGAGAAAATGTCTTGGAAGTCCTGAAAACATTTTGTAAGAAAGCTATGAAACCCCCATTGCAGCTTACATCAGCGGTGCCTGTGACTGTGTCAGATGCTCATTGCTTATTCCAGTTACAGTAGTCTTCTGTTTCTGGGGTGTGTGATTTCTCCCTATCCATGAGGCAACAAAGTGCTCCTTCTCCATTGAGGTTGGCCACACTTCTTTCTCTCTACTCTGTCTGCAGAAGGCATGCGTGTTTGCTTTCTGTCCGTTAAGTTGTGCAGGTTCCCACAGGCTCATGACCAGAAGAAAAGTGGGTAGTGGAAGCTCTGTGTCCAAGGGCCTTTTCACTGAGCCAGATGGCAGCTCTGCCTAGACTCCCTGCCACTGCTGTGCTCTGGCCTGTCATCTCTGAGTCCTTTCCTCTGTCTCTCTTTCTCAAGCCATCCTAAGCATTCTCTCTCGGTTACCCACACTGGTGTAGTAACAGTCTTCCTGAAAAAACTCTAGCACCATCCATTCTAGGCCAGGGTAGGCCACAGATGTCTCTTTTATGCTCTTGGTGATGGATGATTGAATATACCTTTATTTTGAAGTATACTGCTGTGGATAGACGGATAAGTTGGCTCTTTGGTATCTGTTTTCTTTCAGGACGTGCTAGATTTCTTTATTTAGGTTCCTGATCAGATTCGGTGCTGTGTCTGTGAAGGGGGTGCTCCATGGGTATGTTGACGTGAGTCCTGTCTTCCACGGCTTCTTTTCTAGTTTTAAGTCTGCTCAGGGAAAGGGTGTATGGAGGTTTGTTTATAGAATGGAGTCGTTTGTCTTTTTCTTGGATTTTGCTAGAATTTGGTTCATTCTAACAGAGTTTTGGAGATGAAGCATGTAATTATTTTCAAGTGTTCCATGGGCCCCTTTTTGCCTGTCCGGATGGCTGCGTTGAGTGCATGCAAGTGGTCCATCTTGATGGCTTATATCTTTTATTGGAGCTGCTGTTGTGTGTTCACCATTGACCATTGTGGGTAGCGTGTCCATTGTCTCTTGAGTGGGAACTTTGCTTGCACAGTGGATAGAGTGTTGATGACAGTCCAAGTTTATCAGGTTCAGTCAAGG
This sequence comes from Saccopteryx bilineata, assembly GCF_036850765.1. NCBI lineage: Eukaryota > Metazoa > Chordata > Mammalia > Chiroptera > Emballonuridae > Saccopteryx > Saccopteryx bilineata. The sequence continues at coordinate 318,585,515 of NC_089491.1, forward strand.
TGCATACAAACCGTGAATATAAACAGCTACTGTTCCTTGAGCCTCTGTGTCTCTCTCTTTACTCTGAAACCAATATACATATATTTTTAAAGTTCTTCAGTTCTATCATGAGTCGTTTTTTTGTGTCTCATTGTCTTCAATGACCTTTTTTCATCCAGGTTAGACAATTTGGGGTGGGAGGAGAGACAGGTTCAGGGTCAGAAGACAGGTAGGTGTTGCTTGGGGGGTTGGTGTCGGGCATCAGGCCTATGAAGTCCGCCTGTGGCTCTGGTTCGGGACTGGGCTCCAGCTCTTGTGTGCAGCATAAGACGTTTGGGGTTCCGGTTTGGCTTCAGGTCCTAGTCTGTGCTCCCGGGCAGGCGTCCAATGTCCCACATCAAGGTTCCAGGGTCAGGGTCCCGCTTTGGGCCTTCGTCGGGGGGCTCCGGGTCCACCACCCAGTTACTGGCATTAGGGGTCCGGCCTCCATACGCCCCCTGATGTCCGGTATCAGATGAGCCGGCAAGGGGCGTGGCTTCGCTCGCTTGTCCATCCTCTGACTCTGCTGCCTGGTGTGCAGCCTCAGGTGTGCGGGCTCGAGGACTGCTGCAGGGCCTATGACTTCGTTATCTGGTGTCTGGCGTCAGGGGTCCGGCCTCTGGGTCTGTTGCCTGGTGTTCGGTATCAGAGGTGAGGGCAGAGTCTGGGTTTGGGCCGTTGTCCATGCTCTGGGTCTGGTGCCTTACACCTGGCATCGGATGTCTGGATTCCTTCCAACCAGAGTCCGTGGGCAGATTCTGTATCTGCTGTCTGGCATGAGGGCTATGTGTAAGGTTTGAAGTGCCAGATGGAAGGGAAGTGTAACCGGGTTATGTTAGGGTTTGGGCATTAATATGTATATGCTATTTAGTATTTACAGACTTGTCTATGCTTAGGCTTTCTGTCACTTATGTAGGTATTGGGCTATTTCATGTCAGGGTGTTAGTCTGGGTGGAGCTTAGGGCTAGGATATTTGGAGTTAGCACTGGGGTTACGGGAATGGCATGGGCCAGTCTTATGGTTTCTTCCTGGGTGGTCGCTATTCCCTGCATTCCGGATAATTACATGAGGTAGCTATGGTTGAGGGGTTAAGTTGAAATATTAAATTAGGATTAATAGTCTGAGTAAGTGTGAGGGGTAAACTTGGGGTTTGGTTTAGAGCAGGGGTAGGGAAACTTTTTGCCTGAGAGAGCCATGAATGCCACATATTTTTAAATGTAATTCCGTGAGAGCCATACAACGACCCGTATACATTATGCATTATCCAATAAAAATTTGGTGTTGTCCCGGAAGACAGCTGTGATTGGCTCCAGCCACCCGCAACCATGAACATGAGCAGTAAGAAATGAATGGATTGTAATACATGAGAATGTTTTATATTTTTAATGTTATTATTATTTTTTTTAATTAAAGATTTGTCTGTGAGCCAGATGTAGCCATCAAAACAGCCACATCTGGCTTGCGAGCCATAGGTTCCAGACCCCTGGTTTAGAAGGTTAGGACTATAGTCAGCGCTGGGGCTTCGGCTTGGAGTGCAGCTACAGCTAGGGAGGGTTTAGAGCTGAGGTTGAGGTTAAGGCGTTGGGTGAAGGTTAAGTCTCCGGGTTAGGGTTAAGGCTGAGGTCTAGGGTTAGGGTTAAGACTCAGTCTGATGCATGCTGTTATGGAGTGTGCATCTTGGGAAGAACAGCAAACTTTGTGACCAGTGGGAAAAATTTTTGCTGCTCTGCAGTGGATATTTAGGGAATAGCAAGTTTACAGGGAAAATCTCTTCAGTTGTGTTGGTTTTCTTTGAAGTAAGACTGAAGCCCCATGGCAGCTTCCAGGATCACGTCCTCTGGCTGTTTTCTGTGCTACTTTGTTCCTTCCATTTATGATTATCTGCTGCTTGTCAGGTATCCAATTTCTTCATAGAATGAAACATTCGTACATATGTGTGTTTCTGAATTGGGTCACTAAGCTCTCCTATTCTGTGTTCTGTTGGCAGGTTAGAGAGCCCTGAAGCTGGAGAGAGGTTTGTTTGTCCTCTACAGAAGGAATTGAGGAGGCAGAGCATGGAAGGTCGACTTGGGGAGTGTGTGCACATGTTCCCATTTCTTACCATTGGAGTTTACTCTTTTAAGTGATTTAATGTCGTTTAAATGTCAATGACTGTTAGATGTAGAACACCTGCTGATTTCTCCTCTGGATGTCGGGGTTTCTTCACAGTTTCCAAGGTGAGGATGAGAGGATCCAAGTTTTCCCTTTGGTAGGTTGAAGCAAAATGGGAAAGCACTGAGACAAACCTAAAGGCTGTCCTCCATGCCATTCTGAGAGACTTACTTTGAAGGTCCCAGTTGAGGAAGACAGCTTTGGCACAGTCAGTTCAGTTTTAGATATTGATGATGTAAGTAGCAGTTTGCGGTTGAGGCCCTTGCCTAACCTTCTGTGTGCTATCATTTGGGGATGGCCTAAGCACAAGGAATACGTCATGTCATGATTCACCTGCACAGTATCTATTTTATTTCTGCAATGGAATACCCCTTCACTGACTATTCATGTTGTTCTTCGTTTCTAATATTACATCACATTTTTGGGTGTTTGTGTGCATGTGGTTTCTTTCAAATGTCCCTGAATTGAATGTTGGATGTCTAGTGTTTATTGGGGGTCATGGAGCTAGCTGTGAGACATGAGAGGTGCGATGAAAAGAATGGCTTTGCTTTTATCCCCCCAAGTGAGAAGACGGTGATCGTCCTGACTGCCTGGGACACTGCCGGCTCCTGAAACTGCTCTCCCGGACAGAACACAGTGTCTTCCAGCCAAGGTGAGTGATGTTTCTGTTCACTCTGTTAGCCTTTTCAGCATGACGATGCCGGTGTGCTGTACCTGAGAGGCTTTGTGAGTGATGTTTTTATTTTGTGTCTTTGCCTCAGTTTTATTAAGCTTTTGTGTGGCTTGCTGTGTAGATCCAGGGTCGCCAGGCTATGGGTTCCTTTATTTATTACTTACTTACTTTTTTTTTTTATTCATTCACTCCTTAACCCAGTGGTTCTCAAAGTGTGTGCCAGGGCGCACTGGTGCACCCTAGAAGATTTCCAGGTGTGCCCTATGATATTCCAGAGAAATATGTGCCTGTTGGGGACCAAAAAACTAACAGGGTTTTTGGAGTTTAGATTTTTAGGGGGACAGAGGTGTGGGGAATTGGCTGTAACTGACAGTCTGCCCAACCCCCAACCTCATTTGCCTGATTAGGTTGCAAAAGGCTGTTAAGCTGAGGTGCTGGATTGTTTATACTACCCCCCATGTTCCCCAGAGAGACTGGAGGCAAGTTTCTTCTATCCTTTTTTTTTTATAGAGACAGAGAGGGAGTCAGAGAGAGGGACAGACAGACAGGAACGAAGAGAGATGAGAAGCATCAATCATTAGTTTTTTGTTGCGACACCTTAGTTGTTCATTGATTGCTCTCTCATATGAGCCTTGACTGTGGGACTACAGCAGACTGAGTAACCCCTTGCTCAAGCCAGCAACCCTGGTCCAAGTGGTGAGCTTTGATCAAACCAGATGAGTCCGTGCTCAAGCTGGAGACCTCGGGGTCTCGAACCTTGGTCCTCCGCATCCCAGTCCGACACTCTATCCACTGCACAACTGCCTGGTCAGGCTCTTCTATCCTTTGTTTGGTGTAAAGTTAAGATGATATGTATGGTGGAGGTTTTCTGCACTCAACACAATTAAGAGTAAAAAGAGAGGAATTCTTCAATGTATTGACTAGAAAATGAGAGTTTGCCTTTTGAATATATGCCCAAATGTTGAAGAAATTGCTAGGACACATCAGGCTCATGTTTCTCATAAACACAAGAATGAAAAAACTTAACACATTTGTGCCGGGACTGGCTGAATTTACTAAATCTTACTAAGAATATATCTATGTATATGAAAAGATAACTTTTTTTTGTCATTTTTAAAAAATTTTTAACCCTTTTTTTTTACAAATTTTATAAAGCATAACAAAAAATGTAACATAAAAATGATTTTAATGTCAGAATAAATTTAATTTTGTCATATTTATTTTAATTACCATAAAAGCACGCTTGGACTTTATATTTTTTTCTTTAATATTTGACTTAATTATTATAACATGTTTCTCAGAAATTTACATACAATGTGCCTACAATTATTTATAGGATTTTAAATGCCCCCTGACTTCAATAAGTTTGAGAACCACTGGCTTAGGGTGTGTTTTGGGTCCTGACTTTGTCTCAGCTGTCTGTTGCATTCTGTGCCTTCTTCATTCAGTGATGTGGTAAAATAATCTAGTGTCTCAGGTTGGATCCCTTTTCAAACTCTAATGCATGTTGCCATTGTATTGTGATTTTGGAGAAGAAATCGTGACTGAGGCCACCAGGGAAGAAAACATTTTTTGCTGCCCTCCAGTGGGAAAGTTTGGAATAGGTCCTCTTAAGAGAAAATGTCTTGACATCTTCTGATACCCCCCATTGTAGCTGATCAGCAGTGCCATGGATGTGTCAGATGCTCATTCTTTCTTTCAGTTGTGGTAGTCTTCTGTGTGTGGGGTATGTGATTGTTCTATTTCCATGAGGATGAAAGTACTCCTTCTCCCTGAGGTTAGCCACATTTCTGTCTCCCCTTTCTTTACACAGGGAGGTGTGCATGTTTGCTTTCTTTCTTTTAAGTGGACAGGTTCCCACAGACTCGTGACCAGGGCAGAGGTGGGCGGTGGAAACTCTGGGTCCAAGGACACTTTTGACATTGACCTTTTCAGTGAGCCAGATGGCAGCTCTGCCTAGACTCCCTGCCACTGCTGTGCTCTGCCTGTCAGCTCTGAGCCCTTTCCCCTGTCTCCCTTTCTCAAGCTATCATAAGTGTTCTCCCTCAGTCACCCACATTGGTGTTGTGACAGTTTTCTTGCAAAATTTCTAGCTACCACCATCCATTCTAGACCATGATAGGCCACAGATGTCTCTTTTATATTGTTGGTGATGGACATTTGAATATTTTACACTTTTTTTTTTTTGAAGTGTACTGCTATGCATATATAAATGTCTGTTTCGGTGTCTTTTTCCTTCAGTACATGATACGTTTCTGCATTTCAGTTTCATGATCAGACTCGATGTTCGCTGTGTCTGTGAAGGCGGTGTTCCATGGCTATGTGAACAGGGATCATTTTTTCCATGGCTTCTTTTCTAGCTTTAAGTCTCCTCAGGGGAAGGGAGTAGGGAAGTTCATTGATAGAACGCAGTCCTCTGTGTTTTCCTTGACTTTTGCCAGGAGTTGGTTCTAACAGAGTGTTGGTGATGGGAAGTGCAACTCTTTTCCGCTGCCTCAAGGGCCCTCTTTCGTCCGCCTGGATGGCTGTGTTGGATGCATGCAAGCGGTCAGTCATGATGCGCTTTGTCACACATTGGAGTTGCTGTTATGTGTGCAAACCTGACTGATGTGAGTATTGTGTCATTGGTGTATTGACTGTGAGCTGGAGCAGTGTAGGGGATGAAGTGTGATTGACAGTACAGGCTCATTCCGCTCAGTGAAGGCACATACACACAGCAAGTATTAACCTTGACTGCTTCCTGCTCCTCTCTCTTCACTCTCAAACCAATAAAATCTTTGAAAAAAGTCTTCTTCAATTCTATCATGTGTTGTTTACTTGTGTCTCATGGACTCTAATGACATTTTTTTCATTCAGGTTAGACAGTTTGGGGTGGGAGAAAGTGTGATAAGGTGCCAAGGAACTGCAAAATTAATAAAATTAGTATTTTAAAAAGAAGAGTCAGGCCCCCTGACCCCTCCTTTCTGAGAAAGAAAAAACAAAACAAGAAGAGCTTACAGGGGCAAAAGTCAGATAGTTATAGTTTAACTAGTTCCTATAGTTCTCTGGAGGGACTGACGTCATTTGCTAGACAGAGCAAAGAAGATAGAACCTACCTGAAAACCCTTTCCTTTTTTCTTAAAAGCCTTCAGGAAACTATGTTTACGTACTTTAATTAAAAATTCCTACACTAGGCCTGACCTGTGGTGGCACAGTGGATAAAGTGTTGACCTGAAATGCTGAGGTCGCCGGTTCAAAACCCTGGGCTTGCCTAGTCAAGGCACATATGGGAGTTGATGCTCTCTGCTCTTTTCCCCCTTCTCCCTCCCTCTCTCTCCCTCTCTAAGTCTCCTCTCTCTAAAATGAATAAAATCTATAAAAAAAAAATCCTACACTAATCCTGACTCTTCCTCCCCTCCTGGAGTCATGAGAGTGACATAAACCTCTGGACAAAGGGATCATTACTCCCCTCCCCCCCCCCCTTTGCATGAAAAAACTGTATTCTGTAACATTTTATATGCTTTCTAATAATCATTATTTTCAAATTCTTTGTATGTGCAAAACTTGTACACTAAGTAAGTGGGGACTAGCTTTAGACTTCCTAATAAGCTAACCCCAACACTCTTAGCAAAAGTAACTTCATTTAGCTTCTCTCCTTATCCTAAACTAAACATTTCTCGTTATTGTGGCAACAGGGATAGGTTGTAAATCCTAGAAGGTTTAGGAATGCCTTTGTCAGGTATGTAAAACATTCATTACTACTGTGTTCTCTTATGGTCTTAATGTGTAGCAATGTTCTTTCCTTTTGATAGATCCTATAGGTAAATGTTGTAACCAGACAGTAAAAACTCAATAAGCTTGTGAGAAAATGACTTTTGTACCATGCTTCCCCTCCTTTTCCCTCTAACCAGTATGTGATTATGTCTATAAAATCAGCCTCAGAGCTATATTCTAGGCTTCATAATTTGAGATTATGCCCTGTGCATGTCGCCGGCTTAATAATAAAGCTCCTCCTAAAGTTTCTTCTATAACCTACCTTGGTGTCTCTGTGGAACTCGTGAAATTAAATTACATTAGCACAGAAGGACAGCTTCAGGGTCAGAGGACAGGTAACTCATGCTCCGGGGGCTGGTGTTTGGCATCAGGCCTATGAAGTCCGCCTCTGGCTCTGGTGTGGGACTGGGCTCCAGCTCTCGGGTGCAGCATAAGATGTCTGGGGTTTGGGGTTCGGCTTCAGATCCTAGTCTGTGCTCTGGGGCTAGTGTCCAGTGTCCTGCATCAGGCTTCCGGGTCGGAGTCTGGCTACTAGCTGTTGTCAGGGCTCTGATTCCACAGCCTAGTGGCAGGAATCAGGGATCTGGGCTGGGGGTCAGGCTTTGGTCTATTGTCAGGGCTCGGGTACATGGCCTTGTGTCCAGCCTTGGGTCCAGCCTCCAGGCACACTGCCTGCCACACGAGACGTGTGGGCTCGAGATCCTGTCACAGTCCATCGCCTGGGTTCCCCATCTGTTGCCTGGTATACGGTACCTAGTGCGTGGACTGGGGGCCCTGCTTCAGTCCGTTAACTGGGCTCTGGGTCCGGGGTGTGGCATGAGGCATCAGGGGTCCGGGATTGGGGTCCAGTCTTGGTCTGTCATTTGAGCTGTGGCTCTGCTGGTTGGTGTGCATCATCAAGCATGCAGCCTTGGGGTTCATTGTCAGGTGTCTGACCTCAGGAATCTGGCCTCTGGGTATGCTGCCTGGTATCAGATGTGCCAGCCTGGGATGTGGCTTCGGTCCCTCCTCCGTGCTCTGAATCTGCTGTCCTGTGTTGGGGTCTGCTTTAACCCATCCTTCTGTCTCTGGGTCTGTGGCCTGGTATGTGGGCTCAGGGACTGTTGCCCAGGCTCTGACTTCACTGTATGGCGTCCGGCATCAGGTGTTCAGCCTCCAGGTCCACTGCATTTTGTCTATCAGCCATGCAAGCTGAGTCTGGGTTGGGGTGCATCATCCAAACTCTGGGTCTGGTGCCTTATGTCCAACTGGAGTCGGTGGGTGGATTGTGTGTCTGGTGGCTGACATCAGACCTTCAGGGCTCTGTGCTAAGTTAGAAATTGAGAGATGGAAGTGTCACTGGGCAATGTTAGGGATAGTTTATTAATTTCTGTATACTACTTAGTGTTTATACATTTATCTATGGTTGGGCTTTCAGTCACTATTGTAGATCAGTGTTTTTAACCAGTGTGCCGTGAGACATGATCAGGTGTGCCGTGGGGAAATTAAACATGGGTTCCCAAACTACAGCCCGTGGAGGCTATTTATCCGGCCCACCGCCAGCCGCCTCCATCCGAACATAAATATTCCCCTCACAATCCCTCCAGCTATCAGCGACAGGAAGAGTGGAGGCACAGGGAACACTCACTGACCAATCACCTTCTAGGATTCATCCCGACCACTAGTGATGAACCAATAGGAGGCTGCCTCTCATCCACACCCAGGAAGGTCCCCACTCGTCTGCCATGCACTTGTCATTGTGTGGCCAAGGCGAGTAGTTGAAGCTGCTACTCCTCCCCATGGTCCCGATTTCTAATCCTGGTCAGGACTGGAGGTAAATGTTGCCACCACTAGATGAAGCCTCAGCCTCAGCTGATTATGTCTATCCTGATGGTGTATATAGATATTTGACCTTTTTCTTTTTAAAAGAGGCCCCTGCAGAGGGTGATATACAATGCATCACAATGTTATCTATATTGTATATGGCCTCCTGAAGGCTCATCTTCTTAAAGAGCTCAAATCTCTATATACACCATCAAAACAGACAGAACTAAGGCCCCTGCACCCAGCTGACCATGGGATTTGAACCCACAACCTCAGGGAGAACTCTAGTATTTATCAGAATCCTTACCTAGAAAGCAAACTTCTCAATCTGACAGTAGAGATGCTCTGAGGACTTATGATGTTACACAAGTACCCAACATTTTCTAAAATTGACTTTGTCCAGTCTCTTTATAGAAAGAGTATTTGCTAAATTGATTTGAACCCACAACCTTGATGAAAGCTCCAGTATCTATTAGCGGGACTATATATATGAGGGGATACATGGGACTGTATATATGAGGTTACATGGGACTGTATATGAGGGGATGTTATGTGGGACTGTATTTATAAGGGGATGTTACATGGGACTGTATATATGAGAGGGTTATCCTTTTTTATTTAACTTTTTTTTTTTAATAAATGTAATTTATTTAAAGTTTAAATAAATTCTAACAGAGTGTCATTTTGTGTCATTTTGGTAGGTGGTGTGCCCCAGGATTTTGTAAATGTAAAAAATGTGCTGTGGCTCAAAAAAGGTTGAAAATCACTGCTCTAGATAGTGGGTTATTTCCTGTCAGGGTGTCACTGTGGGTTGCTTAGGGCTAGAATGTTCGAAGCTAGCACTTGGGTTAGGGAATGGTACTGGCTGGGTTTACAGTTTATTCTAGGGTGATATCTATCGGTTTGGCCTTGGGTGATAACATGAGGTAGTAGAGGTTGAGGGTTTAAGCCGGAATTCCACATTTAGGTGTTAGAAATAAACTGGGTTAAGTTTAGGGGGTTTGGTTGGACTCAGGGTTAGGGTTAGGGTGAAGACTCAGGGGTAGTGTTAAGACGTAGGGTTAGGATCGTGTTGAAGACTCGGGCTGTGAGGTCTCTTCTCAGTCTGCTGCACACTGCCATGGAGTGTACATCTCGGAAATAACAGCAGAGTTGAGGCCGTGGGAGGAATTTTTTTTTGGCTGCCTTCTTGAGAACATTTAGGGAATAGCACATTCATAGAGCAAATCTCTTGAATTCTGGTTTTCTTTTGCAGGAAGACAGATGTGCCCGTGGTAGCTTCAATGATTGCTTCCACTGATAGTGTTCTTTGCCAGTTTGTTTCTTTAATTTTTGATTATGTGCTGCTTGTGAGATATTCTTTCATAGAAATGAAACATCTGTGCCTGTGCGTGTCTTGACTTTGGTCTTTTGGCCTCACTACTCTGTTCTATCTGCAGCTCAGAGATCCCTGAGGTTGGAAGGAGGGTTGTTTGTCCTCTTTACTTATTTATTTAAAACTGAAATGAATTTTAATACAGAAAATGAAGACAGCATTTTGCAAATTTATCTCTCAAAGGATCTTTCTATTTGAGGAAATCAGCATGTTACACTTTGAGAGATGAAATGTTACAGCTTGCACACCAAAATTTAAAAATGAAATGAAATTAAAAAATGAAATGGTTACCATGGTAATGCAGGTCAGGGAATTAAAGGTGAAGGGTCACACATTATTAAAAAGAAATCCAAAAGACCAGCTGCGTCATGATCTCTCATTAGTGTTCCAACAGTGCCTCTCTTTGGGTAAACTTGAACATTTCGGCAGACATTCAAGCAGCTTTTTCAGTAAAAGGATTTTTACATGACTACTATTGCGGTTCCCATGATCATCTTCTAGAGGTGGCACGGTGTTGAGAACACAGTAGGTACTAACTAGTTCCGCAGAATACACTTTGGGAAAGGCTCTTCGGGCTCGTTTTCGGCAGCCATTTCCCCTCCGCGCGCCACATCCTCCTCCCCCCTCCCTTCCTCCCCCTCCCCCCTCCCTTCCTCCTCCTCCCTCCTCCTCCTCCTCCTCCTCCTCCTCCTCCTCCTCCTCCTCCTCCTCCTCCTCCTCCTCCTCCTCCTCCTCCCTCCTCCTCCCTCCTCCTCCTCCCTCCTCCTCCTCGCTCCTGGGACCCAGAGCGAGCGAGCGCCTTGTCCCGCTGCCACCGGGCACCCTGTTTGTCCTCTTTAGAAGGAAGCAATGAGGCATAGCATGCAAGGTTCATTTGGGGGTTATGTGCATGTTGCCATTTCCTACCATCGGAGTAGAGCATTTTAACTGATCTAGTCTCCTTTGAATGACAATGACTGTGATATCTTCCAATTTCTCTTGTGGATGTTGGAGTTTCTTCAGTTTCCAAGGTGGGGATGAAGAGGATCCAAGGTTTCCATTCGGCAGGTTGAAGTGAAATGCTCAGGGAAGGAGACAGCCCTTACGCCTGGCCTCTGTGTCACTCTGAGAGACTTACTTTGAAGTTCCTGGTTCAGGAAAACAGCTTTGGCGCAGTCAGTTTAGTTGTAAATATTAATGCTGCCAGTATTAGTTTGTTGTTTAGCTCCTTGCCTAACTTTCCCTGTGCTATCATTTTAGAGATGACATAATCAAAAGGAATATGTCACGTCTCTTTACGTTGTCAAAATTCACCTGCACAGCATCTACTTTATATCTGTGATGCAGTCCCCTTTTTACCCGCTATTCAAATTTTTGTCTCCAATATTGCATTATGTTGGGGTGTTTGCATGTGGTATTGTTCCAGAAGTTCCTGAATTGACTGCTGATGTCTAGTGTTTATTTGAGTGTGTTGGGTCGATCATAAACCTACCTGTTAGACATGAGAAGATGCGATCAAAATTATTGCTTTGCTTTTCTCTCCCCAGGTGAGAAGGGCTGTGGATCCGTCATGAATGCCTGGGACACTGCCGGCTTCTGCAGATGCTCTTCCTGACAGAGCACAAGTGTGTTCCAGCCAAGCTGAGTGATGTTTCTGTTCATTCCTTTGGCCTTTTCAGTGTAAAGATGCAGGGTGTACTGGAGTTGGGAGGTTTTGAGAGTCATGTCTTTATCTTCTGTCTTTCTCTTGCTTTTAAACAAGTTTTTGTGATTTGTGCTGTGTGGATTCAGGGTCCTGGGTCTATGTGCTCCTCTACTTAGGGATCTATTTATTTATTTATTTATTTATTCCCTCATTCATGAACTCATCTACTCATTCTGTCACTGATGCTTTCATTTTGTAATGATGGGTCTGTTTCTAATAGTATATCTGTCTCAGCTCTCTCATGTGGCATCAGGGGTCTCCTGTGTGGCTCCAGCCCTTCTTTCTGGGTATGGTTTCAGAGATTTCTTCCGCCAGGACGGTCTGTGGTTTCCAGCCATTATGTATTCTGAATATAGGTGTCTGGCATACTGGGTAAGCTTCCAGGTGGCCTACGGATCTTGGTCCTGATGCAGGGAATCTGACACGAGGAGTCTGATGTCTGTCTCTGCTGTCTCCTGTCTGACTTTTGTGTTAACATTCTGTATCCTGTGTAGGCAAGAGGTTTTGGTTGGAGGCCCATGACCATAAGGGGTGCTTTGCAATAGTATCCTTGGCTTTGGGTGTGTGTTGAGGCAGTGACTTGGGGTCTGCTGTTATGTGTCATGCCTTCTTCATTTACTAAGATGACCCAGAGCTGTAGTGATGGGCACTTTTGGTTTTTCAGGATGCCATCTCTTCTCATGCTTTGCATGCTGTTATGCATTGTGCATCTTGAGAAGAACGCCAGAGTTGAGGTCACCGGGAAAGAAAACATTTCTTTTGCTGCCTTCTAGTGGGCGTATTTGGTATAGCACCTCTTAAGAGAAAAAATCTCTTGTAAGATGCTCCTTTTGTTTGGATAGAAAACTTGGAAGCCCCCAAGGAAGCTTTCATCACGAGAACCTGTGACTGTTTTCTAGGTTCATTTTTCCCTTCCATTTCTGATCGCTTTTTGCTTGTGTGGTCTCTGGCTTTTTTATAACCATGAGGCAACATATTGTTCCTTCTCCACTGGGGATACCCACTCATCTCTCCCATTTCATACACAGGTGTGTATCTTCGCGTGCTCATTTGGAGGGCTCTTCCTGTGCATTTCTTTTCAAGGAGCCCCAAACCACCTGTGCCTATGACTGTGATCTTGTCACTTCTACAGGAATCTTTGCATTTGTTTCCCTTTCTCTGCCTTTTATGCATGAGCTCTCTGAGTCTCCTGGAGTTGTGCCATGACATTTTCCTGATAAGAATTTAAGCACCCAGAAAGTCCTGACCATGTCAGGCAGGGTCCGGATGCCTCAGTCCTTCCATCAATGGTGGACATTGGCATGCTTTCTATGTCTAGGTTACTGACAATAGTATCACTGTGAAAATTTAGGGATATGTTTGCTTGAATGTATGCCTTCGATGTCTGTATCTGAAATTTGAGTCATTCAACACAATAATGTTATTGTATTCTGGAAGGGGGAAGTACAGTACATAATGGCTAAACCATTTTGCCTTTGCACAACTAGTGTTTAATGGTCCACACTTTCCTACGCTAGTGTCTACATTGCTTACATCTAGCTTCTCGATTGCAGTCCCTGCGCTCTCCGTAAGGGCAGGTTGCTTTGTCATTTCAGCATGGAATATCATCTTCTCTAGGAATAAGGACTGCTAACAGTCATGTGCAAGTGGTCATTTGTTTTTTCTGTGAGTTTTGCTAAGTGTTGGTTGTGGACCACAGTGTGCTGTTGGAGCTGGGATGTGGAACTGATTCCTTGCATGTCGTGGGCCATCATTTTTCTGTCTGGTTAGCTGTGTAATTTTCGCAGAAGTCATTGGTCTTGAGGTCACATCTTTTCCTTGTTTTTCATGCCTTTCATTTACAATAGATTTACTGTCATTTGCCAGTAGCAGACCGATGCTTGTTGCGTTTCCATCCTGTTTCATTTTATTGTATTTCATTGCACCCAATGACCTCCCCCTCATTCAAGTGAGGCATTTAGGGTGGAAGGCTTACCAGCTTTGGGGTTGGAGATCTTGCTTTGGAACTGGAGGACAGATCTTTTAACCTCAGGGTCTGGTGTTCAGCATCAGGAATATCAAGTCTGGCGCTGGCTATGGTTTGTGGCTGGGGTTCTGGTGTTGTGCATGTACCCAGGGTCCAGCCTGAAACTGTAGTCCATGCTCTGGGCCTGGAGTCCAGTGTCCGGCACCAGGCCTCCAGTGTCAGGGGTTGGCTTTCGGCTGTTACCCGTGTTCTGTGCCCATGGTCCAGTTTGCATTATCAGGTGTGTGGGTTTGGGGTGACAGCTCTAAGTTGGTCACTATTGGTAAGGTTAAGGTTGGGGCCTATGGTGATAGGAACAGAGTGTTGGGTGTCAAGGGTGGAGTATTCAGTGTAGATTTAGCTGTGAGGGTGTAGTATATAGGGTGTAGGGTGATGGTGATGGGCCAAGGGCTAGGAGTGGCGTTAGAAAGAGAGCCAATGCTAAGCTATACATTTTTGTTCGTGAATACTATCGAAATGGGGATCTTGGCAAGTGTCATCACAGAGACCCTGAGAGGATTGTTTCATATGCAGAAGGACCCAGTTTTGAGAGCCCAAGGCTCCTTCCATTCCACATGCCCCAAGGTTAGGAGTTCACTAAGTCCGGACTGCTGGTGCAGTACGTGAGGAGCTAGCTACCGGTGAAGAAATGCTGTCAGAGGCTAATTGGTCTGAAAGAGGGTGGATTCCTCTTTAACTGGGAAGGGGTCAGGTGGGTGGAGCTCAGGAAAGGCTTATTCTATGGACTTCACCATGTTTAGGCCTTTTTTACTATTCCATTATTGTGAGTTTCTCTTGTGTACACTCTTTCCCAGATGCAAATGGTGGTTTTGGCTGCATCTAACCTATGGGAACAAGAGGATGCCATTCCTTACAAATTTTATTCTGAGAGGTCGTGCATGCCCATGGAGGCAACTGTATTTGTCTGTTACCTTTCTTTCACTTCCTCTGGATGTGATTTACAGGTCTGCGTTCTTCCCAAGGGGGTGACACTTGTGAATGTTCAGCTTTTTGTCCTACTATTTCTATTGAGGGGGTTAGATTTGTATCATGTGTTGCTTTATGTTTCTTGTACTTAAGAGTTATTGTTTTCTAATCAAGTACCTACCAGCTTTTGGGGTGAGTTAGAAGTACGTTTTGTGAGTACTGAACAGACACACTTCCTATGAAACTTGCATTTCTGCTTTCTACATTGACTGTCGTGGCCCAAACGTGCTGTTTGTGACTGCTACCTTGTGAGGTTTGTGGACGCTTGATTACTATCTTGAATATGGCCCATCCAGAACCTATTGCAAGTGCAGCTCTCTGCTGTCCTCTCGTGGACAGCTTGGGAACAGCGTGGTTTTACAAAGCATCTGCTCTTATTTTGGAAGGATGCATTAAAGCCTCCAATGCACCTTACATCATCCCTAGCTCAGAATGTTCTATATACCTACGTTTTCTTTTCTATCTCTGATTCTCTCCTGCAACTTGAGAAAATATAATTGTCTCATGTATGTGATGTTCCCATACATACGTATATATTAAATTTGGTTACTTTTGTTGATAATCTTTTTTTTAAATAGTCTCTGTGGACTTATTTTTTTTTTTTAGCTTTTTAAAAATATTTTTTTCTTTCTTTCTTTTTTAATTGAATCCAGAGATAGAAGGGGGAGTGAGGGAGACAGAAACACTAATCGGGTCCTGTATGTGCCCCGCCAAGGATCGAACCAGCCACCTCTGCATCTCAAGATAATGCTCCAACCAACCAAGCCATCCAGCCAGGGCAGTAATCTGTGTCTTATGTATTTGATTTAATTGACCAGCAAAATAACCTTGAGGTAGAGGGAAGTTTGTATCTTATGCACATAAGCAAGTTCTTTAAAAAAGCAGTTCTTTAAAAAGAGGTAAATTTTGGGAGTAGATGTATATCACCATTTTTTTGCAAAAAGATTAAAATATTGAATGTAATTTAGTTTTAAAATTGAATGATTATGTGAATGGAATATGGAACAATATACTAATTTAGTTTCTAAATGTAATACTTTTATTTAAAGCTTTAAATATGAGAATGAAGAGGACCAAAGTTTTGCATTTGGCGTGATTTTAAGCTGGTTGTTAAGAAACAAATGACTGAGTAAAATCTATGGTTCTCAGCTCATTTTCCTAAGATATTTAGTTGAAAACACCTGGTTAAACAAGAGAAGTTTGGCACAGTCACTTTAGCTGTTGTAGACATGAAGACTCCAAGCTGAAACTTGTAAACCCTTTTATTTTACCCCCTGGGTCCTATTGTTTTTGGAATTTCCTAACGAAAATTAAAAAGTAAACTGCTTGACATGTATGCTTTAATTTTTTTTTTAAATTACCTGCATGTCACCCATTTCACCTGTATCCTCTATGACCCTGTACCCTCAGTTTCCAGAATGTCTTATATACCCAATTGTGGGTCAAATAAGTTTGCAAATATGATGCATGTGTTTGCTCACTTATAGTTTGCATTGTGTTTGGGGGACAGGCTGTAAGCAGGCAGGATCCTTATAGCCTAAGAGGCTTAGTTTTAAAACTAAGCTTTTCCCCACACCCTGGACTGTTGCATAGTGGTGGTGGGGAGGTGCACTCTCATGAGGAATCCCATTTATGCCTCAGATAAGTGACTTTGTATCAGAGACTTCCTTGTTTGTATATTGGATTAAAGGTTTTGATTTCTACACTATAAAATGGGGCAGAGGAGCCCATGCTGGAGGGAGAGCAGAGAAAGGCCACGTGGAGGAGAGGAGAAGCAGCCAAGATGGTGGAGTGCTGAGGGAGAAACCAGTTTGTGCAGAGAGAAGGAGATGGGCAACAGAGGTGAATAAGGCTGGTGAGGTAGAAACTTTGATTCTAGGAAGCTCGGATAAGTCAGTGGCTTTGGGAGCCCTGAATGGAAAGGGAAGTGTTTTCCCACTGTGTGTATTTCTTGCCTGCTGGGTGCAAGCTAGGATTAAAGGTGATGGCCCACCAGTTCTTGGCTCCATTGTTTCATTACCGTCTGTCCGAGTCAAATGTGAATCTACACAGGCCAGGTGGCTGTGGTGGTGGCTGTGGCTACTGGCTTTACACCAATATTAGCTCATTATCTTTGGTATTCATTTGTATGTGCATTTTCCTGTGCATGTATTAAATGCTGAGTATCTCCTGTTAATCTGCTCACATTATTTGATTACTAGCCCAGGTATTAGAACTTATCAGAACTTATCACCAGGTGGTGATGCATTGGATAGAGCATTGACCTGGGACCCTGAAGGCCCAGGTTCAAAACCTTAAGGTTGCTGGTTTGAGTGTGGGCTAATCTGGCTTGACATGGGCTCACCAGCTTAAGCATGGGGTCACCAGTTTGAGCATGGGATTATAAGCATGACTCCCTGGTCACTGGCTAGAGCTCAAAGGTCACTGGCTTGAAGTCCAAGGTTGCTAGCTTCAATACAAGGTTGGCGGTTTTGCCAAGGGGTATCTGGTTGAGCTTGAGCCTACTCGCGCCTGTCCTGTCAAATCACGTATGAGAAGGCAATCAATGAACAACTAAAGTGCTGCCACTATGAGTTGATGCTTCTGATCTTTCTCCCTTTCTGTCTGCTCCTGTCTGTCCCCCTCTCTCTCTCGCTAAAAACAAAACAAAACAAAAACAAAAAAACCTTTCTGAGTCTAAGGAAATGATTTTTTTTTAATTGTGAGGAGAAGAAGTAGACAGACCTGCATGCACCCCAACTGGGATCTACCCAGCAAACTCCCCTCCCCCATCTGGAGCCGATGCTCAAATCATCCAAGCTATCCTGAGTACCTTAGGCTGATGCTCAGACAAACTGAGCCACTGGCTGTGAGAAGGAAAGAGAGAGAGAAGGGGGAGAGGAAGGGAAAGAGAAGCAGATGGTCGCTTCTCATGTGTGCCTTCACTGGGGATTGAAGCTGGGACATCCACATGCTGGGCTGACCCTCTATCCACTAAGCCAAATAGCCAGGGCCTAATTAATTTTTTTTTGTCCCCCACAGTTTTGATGAGCCAACCATACAAAATCACTGGTGTGGACATAGCTAATTTCTAGAAGCTGCTGCAGCTGAATAATCATGTACATATTCTAGCAAAGATAATTATTATTTTGTTCAGTTTTTCAGGCTTTCTCATCCAATACTTAAATATTTGTTAGAACTGCAAGTCATTTCCATCTCTTCTGCATATACTTTAGAATGAATAAATATTTGCATATAAGTACTTGCATATAGGGTCATTCATTTTCTTCATGAAATCAATTCACCCACAGATTGTCATTTTCTCTGTGTCTATGTTTTTTATGTTGTCATAAGGAAATATCAGAGAGAGAACAAGGCATAGATTTTTTTTTTTTTGTATTTTTCTGAAGCTGGAAACGGGGAGAGACAGTCAGACAGACTCCTGCATGTGCCTGACCGGGATCCACCCGGCACGCCCACCAGGGGCGAGGCTCTGCCCACCAGGGGGCGATGCTCTGCCCCTCCGGGGCGTCACTCTGTTGTGACCAGAGCCACTCTAGCACCTGGGGCAGAGGCCAAGAAGCCATCCCCAGCACCCGGGCCATCTTTGCTCCAATGGAGCCTCTGCTGCGGGAGGGGAAGAGAGAGACAGAGAGGAAGGAGAAGGGGAGGGGTGGAGAAGCAGATGGGCGCTTCTCCTGTGTGCCCTGGCCAGGAATCAAACCCGGGACTTCTGCACGCCAGGCCGACGCTCTACCACTGAGCCAACTGGCCAGGGCCAAGGCATAGATTTTTAATAAGCCTGTTGTTAAAGCCTGTCTTATAGTTTGGGGTATTATGTGATTCTCTTCACTTCAGCATCTGTTTAGATAAATGTTTCTGTTGGTTATCCATGAAGAATGAATGAGGTTTATCTTTCCATTTTGTTTTCTGTCCCATGGGCAGCAAAAATGTCTGGTTTTCACATCTGGAAATGCATCCCCTGGCCAGTTTTATACACTGGAATTGCAAGTACAATTTTTTTTTTCTGGTTGGGCCAGCTCTCAGAGGATTGTGTCATGAAAAAATGGCATCCCATAACAAGTCTTTGTATTCATAACCTTTGTTCCCAGCAATGCTGAAACACTCCCTTTCTAGTAGTGCCTGCCTGGGGCTAGCATGGGAGGGGCAGAAATTTTTAGTTGTAAAAGCCCAAGAGACACATGGGGGCAAATTTTTAAATTTTTATGCCAGTTCAGAATCAAATAAGAAGAAGCGTGCCTGCAGGGAAGTAGGAAACAGCGACCTGCATGCATTTTCTTTATCTGGGTCTAGCCAGCCCGTAAGAGGCAGATGGGTGCCATAATTCTGGGGAGAACTGAGCCCAGAGGGAAGTTCTCTCCCCAACTTACAGCAGGTATCGGAGGATCTTGGGGGTTGCCTGTGGTAACTGGTGCATTTCATCCAGCTGGAGTTTGTGAGCACTTTCTTCAGGCTGTTTACAAGTGAGCATTTCCTCAGGAACAGTTTCTAAAGGACAGTCTCCGTGTTGTGGTGGGACCACTTTTTGTGAGTACCTCCTCTAAACAAGGTTCAGAAGTGTGCTCTATCAAATGGACAAATTGATAGAACAGAATCCAAGGTTTAGTGATTGTTGGTTAAATAAGTTTGTAAATATATGATTTTTATGTGTGCTCGCTTATAGTTTGCATTGGGGGCTGGGCAGTGCCCAGTGGTCTGTGAAATTGTAAATTACCTTCCTGCTTAAAAAGGGCCATTGTTTTGGTAATGTTTGCTGGAGGAGAGGTTTTCGCACCAGAAAGTTTTGAAAAGAAGAGAAGGAGAAGAGGCAGACTGAAGCCATGTTTGCAGAGGGAGAGCAGAGAGAATGCAGAGTGTGAGGAAGAAGCCATGTTGGCAGAAAAAGAGAAGGTGTGCAGATGGGGAATCAGAGGTGAGGGGCTTTGCAAGCTCCACAGAGGCTGGTGAGGCCTTTGATTCTAGGAGGAACTGGAGAAGATTCTCCTGGTTGTGGAACCGGATAATGTGTCAGGGCTTTGAGAGCCCTGTGTGTTTGCT
Organism: Saccopteryx bilineata; assembly: GCF_036850765.1. Taxonomy (NCBI): domain Eukaryota; kingdom Metazoa; phylum Chordata; class Mammalia; order Chiroptera; family Emballonuridae; genus Saccopteryx; species Saccopteryx bilineata. Next base: position 318,605,001 of record NC_089491.1, read on the forward strand.
CGTCGGCCAGTGTGAGACTTTAATAAAGGAATGGCCCACCATTTTTTAGCTCCACTGTTTCTTTACCATCTGCCTGAATCCAATGGGAACCTGAACCTGCTGGCCATACAGTGATAGATGCTAATCCATAGATTTTATATGACAAAAATATCTTCTTAGATCAGTCAGAAAGATGTGCATTATATAACAATGATGTTGGGACATGGGGCAAGCAGCAAGTCACAGATAAAAGTCTAGCAGCATGACCCTTTCCTGGGTCAAGAGGCGGGGCCAGGTTGGAGGTAAAATATGAGGCTAAGTTTTGAGGCCAGAACTGGGGCCAAAAGTGAGGCAAGAGGCCTAAGGAGAGGAATTGATGTGTCCCAGAATCAGGGCTTGACCATGAGGTATATGGCAGTGTGGGACTAGGGGCCCAAGACAGGTTTCAATCTGAGGGATGTGGTTGTGTGGACAGGAGGAAAGAAATGCAACCCAACCTGAAACTAGATGGGTGTGGGTCAAATAAGTTTGCAAATATGATGTATGTTTGCTCGCTTATAGTTTGCATTGGGTGTTGGGGACAGGCTGTAAGCAGGCAGGATCCTTATAGCCTAAGGCTTAGTTTTAAGACTAAGCCTTTCCCACCCTTTTAATACTAAGATCTTCTCAACACTAAGCTTTTCCCCACATCCTTGACTGTTACATGATGTGGGGTGGTGCTCTTTTATGAGGAATCCCATTTATGCCTCAGATAAGTGACTTAGTATCAGAGACTTCCTTGTTTGTATATTGGATTAAAGGTTTTGATTTCTACACTACAAAATGGGGCAGACCGGGGGCTTGCTCTCTCTCCGTTCCTGAAATTAGCATTGCAGCAGAGAGGCAGCCAAGATGGTGGAGTGCTGAAGGAGAAGCCAGTTTGTGCAAAGAGAAGGAGATGGGGAACAGAGGTGAATAAGGCTGGTGAGGTAGAATCAATTCCTTTGATTCTAGGAATTTTGGATGAGTCTGTGGCTTTGGGAGCCCTGAATGGAAAGAGAAGTGTTTTCCCACTGTGTGTATTTCTCTCTCACTGGGTGTGAGCTAGGATTAAATTTAATGGCCCACCAGTTCTTGGTTCCATTGTTTCATTACCATCTGTCTGAATCAATTGTGAACCTGCATGGGCCAGGCGGCTGTGATGGTGGCCGTGGCTACTGTCTTTACATTTGTCATAGTCTGTGGCAGGATTCGAATCAGATTGGCATGGAGCCACCACCACCTTTGAGCAGTGGAGTAGAGGACTGGCTGCTGTTATGGTTCCCCATGGCTGTCCTTTTGGGGGCTGAAGGCTGGCTTTTACAGCCATGTGTGAGGAAACCAAGAGCTCTGTGGAAGAGGCTGCCTGGGATCTGCAAACCGAGCAGTGGAAGGAGATGGAGCAAACATGGAAGAAAGAGATGCTGACCCTGGAGCTGAAGCAAGCACCTGAGAAGGAGGCTGATCAGGTTCACAAGATTCACCTGGAAATGGAGCAGCCATTGAAGAAGGAATCACAAGTTCGCGAGTTGCAGATTGCCCTGGACATTGTGGAGAGCCAGCAGCGGCAGGAGGCTGGGGCTGGGGCTGCAAGGCCCATGGAGCAGATGGTGGTGGTGGCCCGGGGCTCAAGCCTGGCAGTTGGAGCTGATGTTTTCATTTCCTTTTTGGAGGATGAGGAGCTCAGGCTGGAGTTGTGATTTGCAGTTTCCAGAAGATGAGAGCCCAGCAGCAAGGAGTACCTATTATGCTCCTGGTTGTCTGCAATTTTGGGACATAGGGGTGGATGCCATCATGCTCTCTGGAGCAGAGATAGAAATGCTGACTGCCATTGCCACGTGCTCATCTTTGGGACAGTGTAAGACCTTCCAGGGAAGCAGGGATGAGGGGGGTGGCTGAGGCGCCATGTGCGTGGACTGATTCCTGGATTACAACCAGAGTGGGCACTGGCTCCTTTGTTGGATGGACTTACAGATTTTGGACAATGTGAAATACCCTAATAGGGGTGAGGGCGGCTTTGCTGGAGGCCCTGCCCCTGCCCCGGGAAGCTTTTCCCATAGCTAGAAAGAAGGCCAAGGACATTTTGTGCTTTTGGCAAAGTGCTCAGAGACTGGTGAAAAGTACCTTTGTAATTGTTAAAACTGTATGATTTGTGTTGTTGTAATTTGTGTAATATGCTTAATTTCCTTGTATAAGAATACCTGTGCTTTAGATTGTAAGAGAGCAAAAGGGGTAGAATGTCAGTCAAATAAGTTTACAAATATGATGTATATGTTTGCTCGCTTATAGTTTGCATTGGATGTGGGGGGGGGCAGGGTGTAAGCAGGCAGGGTCCTTATAGCCTAAGGCTTAGTTTTAAGACTAAGCCTTTCCCACCCTTTTGATAGTAAGATCTTCTCAACACTAAGCTTTCCCCCACACCTTTGCATGTGTGCTGTTGCATGATGTGGGGTGGTGCTCTCTTATGAGGAATCCCATTTATGCCTCAGATAAGTGACTTTGTATGAGAGAATCTTTATTTGCATATTGGCTTAAAGGTTTTGATTTCTATACTATAAAATGGGGCAGACTGGGCTCTCTCTCTCTCTCTCTCTCTCCCCCCCCTCTCTCTCTCAGTTCCTGAAATTAGCATTGTAAGGAGAAGCAGCCAAGATGGCAGAGTGCTGAAGGAGAAGCCAGTTTGTATAGAGTTTGTGCAGAGAGAAGGAGATGGGGAAGAGAGGTGAATAAGGCTGGTGAGGTAGAAACGTTTGATTCTAGAAATACTCGGATAAATCAGTGGCTTTGGGAGCCCTGAATGGAAAAGGAAGTGTTTTCCCTACTGTGTGTATTTCTCGCCCACCAGGTGCGAGCTAGGATTAAAGCTAATGGCCCACCAGTTCTTGGCTCCGTTGTTTCATTACCATCTGTCCGAATCAAATGCGAACCTGCACAGGCCAGGCGGCTGTTGTGGTAGCCGTGGCTACTGTCATTACAATGTCCTCCAGACTGAATATCAGATTTGGAAGTGTCAACAAAAAAAAACTTCCAAACCACACCTGACCAAGTGGTGGCACAGTGGATAGAGCGTCAGACTGGGATGCGGAGGACCCAGGTTCGAGACCCCGAGGTTGCCAGCTTGAGCGTGGGCTCATCTGGCTTGAGCAAAAAGCTCACCAGCTTGGACCCAAGGTCGCTGGCTCCAGCAAGGAGTTACTCGGTCTGCTGAGGCCCCCGGTCAAGGCACATATGAGAAAGCAATCAATGAACAACTAAGGTGTTGGAACAAAAAACTGATAATTGATGCTTCTCATCTCTCTCCATTCCTGTCTGTCTGTCCCTGTCTATCCCTCTCTCTCTGACTCTGTCTCTGTAAAACAAAACAAACAAACAAACAAAAAACAAAAAAACCCTTCCAAATCTGTAAGAATTTTTATGAGTTTATTTGAGCCAAACTGTTGACAATTGCTGGGAAGCAAAGTCTGAACAGGCTGAGTAAATGCTCTGGCAAAAATGGTGATTTTACCACTTATTTTACACATTAGAATCAAAGAGGACGACAGACGGGGTTACATGACATTGATTGGTGATAGGTTAGGGAGGTGGGAGAAGGCAAAGTGGGGAAATTTCTGGGTTTGGTACAGAATAAGAGTGTATATGCTGAATCTTCTGTACATAGGCGGAACAAGAGAGTTAACAGTTAATGGTTCACATGACAATAACAATGAGGGGTCCATTGGCTTCTGGTCCAGTGGGATGTCTGAACCCCTTACATTCCAAAGGCATGCAATCAGGTACAGTATGTATCTACATACTGTCCATAGACAGCAGACCGGCCTGACTAAAAACAAACAAAGAAAACCTTTGTTTAGAGAGTTCTTCCTAGTATTGAAGGAATCAAAGGAGGATAAAAACGCCCAGACAACTTGATGAAGGGAGTAGGATTTATTTAGCTGGTGGAGCAGCATGACCCCAAGAGACAAACCAAACATGTGTTCCCCAAAGTTAGATTTCTTACATCTTATATACCCTTTATAGAACACAGGTTTATCTGCAAGGGGGTCGTGATCCCTTTGTCTAGAGGTATATATCACTCTCATGACTCCAGGATAGGGGGGGTGAGTTTAGATGAGGTCTGAGAATAAGTTTTGGAAATTGCAAATTAAGGTCTTAAAAACTTTTTAAAAAGGAGAGAGGAAGGGGTTTTCAGATAAGTTCTATCTTCCTTTCTCTGTGTAGCAAGTTGCCTCCTGCACCTTTTCAGAGAACTATAGGAAGCAGTTAATCCCTTGCTGGCTCCCTTCCCCATGCATTCTTCCTTGCTTCTTCTCAAACTTTCTGGGGGAGACCTCTCCATTAGCAAAATAATAGTCATTCCCAAGCACGAAGGTAATTTGCAATTTCACTGATCCCATTTAGCTGGCATTGCCCAGCCCCCATTGCAACCTATAAGTGAGCAAACATAAAAATCATATTTTACAAATCTGTTTGGCTTACATTCTACCCATTTTGCTCGCTTTGCAATCCACACCACAGGAATTTCTGTGCAGGGAATGAAGTACATTATACAAACAAATTATAGTAACAGTACAAGTCATACATTTTCAACAACTATAAAGGTGCCCTTCTCTGAGTACTTTACCTAAATGTAAAATGTCCTTGAAGCTTCTCTCCAACAGAAAGAAAATAGTTTCCTGGTTCCGGAGGGCTTCCTTCCTTATTAGGACATGTCTACCCACCATGAACTGTGTAAGGTTGGTGAATAATGGGGGATGGTCACATGGGGAACTCAGACCCGCGAACTTTGGCTAGGACCGCCCACAACCAAGCACACCAAAAGAATCTTCCCAGGAACCCTTTGGAAAAAAGCAACTGTCTGCCAGCCAGTGAGATTTCACCACGTCATATTTGCTCGACTTCCCTAGAGGGACCCTTTAAATATCTCCCACGTGGTTTAATCCTTGCAACTTCCCTGGCCTCCATCTCCTCCATCTTTCTTTCTTCGGGGCCAGGGAACCTTGCCGGGTGGGATGCTTTGTACTCAATAAAGCCTTTTGTTATTCCACACTTTGTGGCTCTGGCCCCTTCCTTCCTTCTTGGCAGGGAAAAATACCTTACATTTTGGTGCTGAATCCCGGGAGGAGTTGAAATCTGCAAGGACCACTCTCCTCTTCCTCATCCCCTCCGAGAAAGAACCAGGCGAAAGAACTAGGAGCTCCGACCTTCCGCCCACTTCAGTGCATGGTGCGGTAAGTCCCCTGCCTCCACCCACCCTTGAGTTCTTTCCGCCAAGACTCCCTGTCCAAAACCGTAGCTACGTCAGGGAAGTTTTTTCTCTTCCGAGTGCGTGTATGCTTGCGGAGACGTCCCAAGCATATCCACTTTACCTTTTCCGTCTGTGGCCAAACCTTGAGTTTTAGGATGCTAACACTCAAATCTGACCACTCTGAGGACTGAGGGCAGCTGTGGGGGCACAGGAATCTCTCTCCCTAAAGAAGAAGAAACTGTTCTTCTTCTATGCTGTGGCCAGGTCACAGAACCCACTGAATTAGCCTCCTGAAGGGACTTTCGGTTTTAACACCCTCACCAATTTATCACCAAAAAAGCTGGGAACTGATTGGAGATCTCTTACATACATGGTTTCTAATTATTCGTGCACCCGTCCTTAATCTCTGTGCCGCTTGTTCCACTACGCAGGCCTTTTTCTGGCCAGAGAAACTTCACCTAAAACCTCCACTCCTGATCTTTCCTTCTCTGCGGACTCCCAACTCTCTCCCTCCTGCCTGACCCCCGGGGGCACCCCTCTCTCGGGACTTTTCTCTGGTCCCTCTGCGGACCTCTTTTGTGCTTGAGTCTCTTCCCTCTGAGAGCCCCCTCCCCTCCCTTCGCAAAAACCTGTTTCTTATTTACCACTACCATCTCTCTTTCTCCTCCCCTGCTGGCCAGGGGAGCTTCCCTTCTCCACCGTGTTCTTAAACCCCAATTTTCTTGCAGGAAGTTCCTGCCTTTGGCTCCAGTGTTTCCTGCGGGATCTGGGTGCTGGGCTCTGCATAAGCCCTCCTCCTTTTATTCTCAACCCCCAAGCCCCTATCTGGAACCTGTGAACACAACATTTAAAGTTTTTAACGGTCCCAATTAGTAGAAACAGGCCAAGGCTGTTCGCCGGCCCACATGCAGCAGAAGGTAACGCTCCAAACCCCGGCTCTTGTGGCAACCCTGAGGCCAGTAGAACAACAGAGGCGAGGCACAGAAAGTGCCCAACCCAAATCCAAGCCACAAAGAGAAACCCCACCAGCAGTTTGCTTTAAGTGTGGCAAGCAGGATCATTGGTCCCAGCAGGGCCCCTGCCCATGGCTGCCCACTGAGCCCTGCCCTGACTGCAAACAGCCCAGTCACTGGCGGAGCAATTGCCCCTTTGGGCAACAGGCTTTTCCTCGGCGCCTCTATGTGGAGGACAAGCTGCCCGAATGGGAGGCCAATCCAGCCAGGTGGGTGCATTGCTCAAACTCCTAGGACACGGCCTGGACTCGGAGAACCCAGGGTATGCTGCAACTAGTGGGTAAGTCCATCTCATTTCTTGTGAACATGGGGGCTACCTTCTCTGTTTTGCCATCACACTCTGGACCTCTAATTCCCTCATGGGTCTTGGTTATGGGAATAGATGGGGCCCCTACTTTTCCCTTTTTTACGCCACTCCTGACATGCAGTTTTGCCTCAAGCTTGCCTTCTTACACAACCACTGGCAGTTGGAACCACTGGACTCTATCCATCTCCAGCTCACCAAAAGGCTGGATCCTAAAAATCCCCCTATTACTCCTCTTTTTTTTTTAAATCCTTACAGGACCGCATCCACAAAGTTTCTCCAGTCACAGCCAAACAGATGTTCCTCCTGACACCCCTGAAAGCCACCACCTTCTGATATCCCCCTCCTCACAATGCCCCTAATCAGCAGGAAGTAGCCAGATGAATAAACAGCGCCCCTTTTCTATTTAACACAAAAGGTCAGAATGTAAGGTCAGTGAATAATGGGGGATGGTCACGTGGGGAACTCAGACCCGCGAACTTTGGCTAGGACCGCCCACAACCAAGTGCGCCAAAAGAAACTTCCCAGGAACCCTTTGGAAAAAAGCAACTGTCTGCTAGCCAGTGAGATTTCACATCATATTAGCTCAACTTCCCTAGAGGGACCCTTTAAATATTCTCCCACATGGATTAATCCTTGCGACCTCCCTGGCCTCTATCTCCTCCATCTTTCTTTCTTCGGGGCCAGGGAACCTTGCAGGGCAGGATGCTCTGTACTCAATAAAGCCTTTTGTTATTCCACACTTTGTGGCTCTGGCCCCTTCCTTCCTTCTCGGCGGGGAAAAATACCTTACAAACTGCTCTTAGTTAGAAAGGTTTGATTTAGACAAGGGGTCTCAAACTCAACTCAGCATGTGGGCCACAGAGCAAGATCACAGCCGTTCGGCGGGCTGCACTAGGTCTACAAAAGGCAACTGTTATGCAACACTTTTCTCACTGCAGTTGAAAAAAAAAATCAGTACAACAAGCACAATCGTTCATGCAATTTATTCAGTGTCACAAAACGACCAGAAACTGTAGTTCGCATCACAACTGCTGTTAACTAAGCTAATATCTAGCTAGGATGCTAGAGAAATGAAAAATACAAGTAGGCCCCTAGGCTTACTTAATTTTATCCAAAATATTTTGAACTTCGTGGATTAGTCTACGGGCCGCACAAAATTCCTCGGCGGGCCGCATGCGGCCCGCGGGCCGCGAGTTTGAGACCCCTGATTTAGACTATCCTGTGTTTACCTTAGTTCCCTGAGTTTTGCAAGGCCATTGTGCAGGCTTTCCCTGAGCTTGTTAGGTTCACATCTTTATTTATAAAAAACTTTTTTTATTTTTATCCACAGAAGTGTACTACTTTTGGTCCCAGTTTACTTGAGCATTTGCAAGGTTCAACCTCACTGTTTCTCAGGAGGCAGAGTTGAGGACTAAGCCTATGTCTTTCAGCAATAAATGCTACAGAAATAGAGAATTTTACAAGTGACAGAACAGAGACCCTGAGAAGATCTGTATCCAGACAAACAGAGATTGTAAATTATAGACTCAGGCTCAGACACATTCCAGATGCAGATGTAGCAGGAAGTGACCTGAGGGAGGATAATGCACTCAGAGAACTTAATCAGAAGAAAAGAGAATTTATTAAAAGCCAGTGGAGCACAAGGGCTAGTAGCTCCAAAGACACGTGCTCCCCGAGATTGATTTCTTTGGAAAAAGTTATATATCTTTTACAGAATACATGTGTCCATGCAAGTGGCTCATGATTCCTTTGCCCAGAGGTACACGTCACTCTCACAACTCCAGGAAAGGTGAGTTAGGGTGAGGAAGCAAGGGGAACGGGGTTTCCGGACCATTCGTCTTTGCTATTTAGAAGTCCTGTCTTCCTTGCTGTGTGCTACAACCGTTTCCAGACAACCTTTCAGAGAACTATAGAAAGTAGTTAAGCCCTGACCGGTTGGCTCAGCGGTAGAGCGTCGGCCTAGCGTGCGGAGGACCCGGGTTCGATTCCGGCCAGGGCACACAGGAGAAGCGCCCATTTGCTTCTCCACCCCTCTGCCCCGCTTTCCCTCTCTGTCTCTCTCTTCCCCTCCCGCAGCCAAGGCTCCGTTGGAGCAAAGATGGCCCGGGCTCTGGGGATGGCTCTGTGGCCTCTGCCCCAGGCGCTAGAGTGGCTCTGGTCGCAACATGGCGATGCCCAGGATGGGCAGAGCATCGCCCCCTGGTGGGCAGAGCGTCGCCCCTGGTGGGCGTGCCAGGTGGATCCCGGTCGGGTGCATGCGGGAGTCTGTCTGGCTGTCTCTCCCTGTTTCCAGCTTCAGAAAAATGAAAAAAAAAAAAAAAAAAAAAGAAAGTAGTTAATCTATAATTGGCTGACTCGGTTGCCCCTGCAGGCTCCTTTCCTTTGCATTCTTTTCGTTTCTTCCTTCTAAACCAAGAGGGGTTTGCCCCTCCTTCCTCACCGGAAGCTTAGGAATTCTACAGACTGTTACAATTGTACACAAAGAGGTGCAAATTAGGAAAGAAGCCAGATTGAGCTAAACAATTAGATTTTATTCCTCTCAGACTTAAAAGAGACTAGGCTGGTTGAGCAGAGGAAAGTCTTCTGGTGTTATCTCCACAACACTGCAAATTATTATCAGTTTTAAGTTATTATGTTTTCACCTAGTAATTATTTGCCCAAAATGTAAAATTTTTTTTTGGTGCAGCATACTTAATACATAAAATTAAAATTAATTCAAAATCTTATCCCAAGAGGTAAAAACCACTATGGTGTGACGTATATCTTTCCAGACTACTCTACATGCACATTTTCTTTCTTCTGCTTCCTGTGGACTTAACTTATTATTCTTGATTCTTAAAAAGAATGCAAAACTTGAGAATATTCAGCTTTTCCTATAATATGTCCACTTAAGACTGTACATTTTTTCATAAGTGTTGGAAGGTAGTATTTTTATTATCATTTAGTTGAAATTATTTTTTAACTCTAATGGTGATTTATTTTGAGGGTTATTTAGAAGTGTATTTCATAACTTCTGAATATAAGAACTTTTGCCTGACCTGTGGTGGCACAGTAGATAAAGTGTTGACCTGGAACCCTGAGGTTGCCAGTTCAAAACCCTGGGCTTGCCTGGTCAAGACACATATGTGAGTTAACCCTTCTCTCTCTCTCTTCTCTGTAAAATGAATAAATAAAATAAAATAAAACAAAACAAAACATTTTAATATAAGGACCTTTAAATTCCTTTTGTTCTTCATTTCTAGGTAAAAGGCAGTGACAAGAAACATAGTATGTATAATTTCAATCCAAGTTTATTGAAACTTGCTTCATAGTATAAAACAGTCACTTTTAAAAATGTTCTAAGTGTGTTTCTCTACTGCCATCTGTGTGCATCTTGGGGATAATTTATTAGTGCAGGTCCGCAGGAAAAGGCATTGGCTGTATGTGATTATCTATGAATTTGAATTCAATATTATTTAGAAATCTATTTCATAACTTTAAGTATGAGCACTTTTAGTGACCTTTTGTTAGTAAGTTCTAAATAAACATACTCACATAATTTCTTTTAAAAAAACTATTATTATTTTATTTTTTATTTTTTTAAGTTGAGTGAAGAGGAGATAGTGAGGCAGACTACCACATGGGCCCTGACTGGGATTCACTTGGCAACCCCATCTGGGGCCAGTGCTTGAGCACTGAGATATCTTTAGTGCCTGAGGCTGACCCTCTCAGATCAACCAAGCTATCCTCAGTGCTCAGGGCACTGCTTGAACCAACCAAGCTACTGGCTATGAGAGGGGAAGAGGAAAGAAGGGGGAGATAGAGGGGGAAAGAAGCAGATGGTTGCTTCTTCTGTGTGCCCTGACTGGGAATCAAACCTATATTTTTTATCTTTTTTTCTCTTCTTCTTAAAGAAGACCCTTTAACAATTTTTGCAATACTGGTTTGGTGATGATAATATCCTTTAGCTTTTTTGTCTGGGAAGCTCTTTTTAAAAAATGTTTATTTTATTTTATTTTAGAGAGAGGAAGGGAGAGAGTGAGAGACAGGAACATCAATGTGTTCCTATATGTGCCCTGATAAGGGATCAAACCGGCAACCTCTGTGCTTCAGGACAATGCTGTAATCAACTGAGCTATCCAGCAAGGGCAGGAAAGCTCATTTCCCGTTCTTTCACTCTAAATGATAGCTTGCTTCCATCACTTTACACCCTTGTTTTCTATTTGTCCTATTGGTTCTTTGATCCTTTGTTCTTCCTTTTCTGCCTTCTTTTGAATTTACCAAGCATGTTTTCTTTTGTTGTTTTTTTTAGTATTCTCTCCTCTATTGTTTTCAGAAATTAAATTTAATTGGTCCATAGGTTTCAAGTATATATATCTCCACAGCATGTGAACTTTTCATTGCATTGTGTGCCCATCACCCAAAGTCAAATTATTGTCTATCATTATATATTCAGGTCTATCAACTTGCCTCCCTCTGGTAAACACTTCACTTTTATCTATGTCCATGAGTTTTAGTTTTATATCCTACTCATGTGTGAAATCATATAGTCCTTAGCTTTAAAAAGCTAAGAACTTAGAGTTATAGTGGCGTGAAAGATACTCCTGATCTCTCCCCTAAAATTTCAACAACTTGAACAACTATAATGCAATGAAGGAACCCAAGCTGGGCTCACAGGCACACCTGATAGATCTATGCACCGAATGAACTAAAGGTGGGATGGGTTGAGAATTTAGGTAAAAATAAAATGCATTCAAGGTTGGCTCTGGAGAGGAGACAAACATGGAGTGACTGGGTTTTTGTTTTTCTATTGGACTATGGGGAGGATGGAAGCTCAGGCTGAAATAGTTTTGTCTGAAGGGTATAGAGAGGGAAACTCAGAGTAACTGGGTTTCCTTCTGCCTGGGGGAGTGGTGAGATAGAGGCACAGAGGGAGAGATACTGAACCCAAGCAGCCAGAGCGCAGGGTTAGGGCTGGTGTTCCCACGACCTGTCTGTAGCCCACACTCAGCAGACAGAGAAAACTAAAGTGTGGTGCCCCAGCCACCCAGATCCTGCCTCCCTTACCTTGCAGGTACAGAGAGTGGAAGAGACAAACCCCACAGCTAACTCTCCAAAGCCACTCTCTCCCCTGAAGGATAGAAGTGCTCCATGTCTGGTACAATGGTCTGTTGAGATATAGGGAGGACTGAGACCACCATTGCTGAAAACATAAAGCTGTAAAAACCTCACAACATGCCTCACCCACCAATACAACTGTGTCCCGCCTACATCCTTATGACAGCAACATCCCAGTAGGGGACAATCCAGGAATTTCACAGAGCTAAAACCTGTAGTACAGCAATACTTGCTGGAAGAAAACAGTAACTTCTCAAAACCTAAATTTATTTTTCCTTTTTTTTTCCATTTGATGCTTATTCCTTTTTTCTCTTTTAAAATTTGTTTTCTTTCATTTTTACATATTTTATTCTTATTTATTTTTAAAATTTTTGTATTTTTTAACTTTTATTTTTCATTTTTTTTGTTGCTGTTAGAGTTTTTAACAATACCACTCTCAAGTGCCATCAAGGAAAAAGAAATCATATACCATGGCTGCACAAGACAGAGACATAGTTCACAAAGGACCCCGAATAGTCAAAGCAAGCCTGAAAAGAAAAAGAACAAAGTTGAAGATATCTCATTATGTGACTTCAAAATATACTACAGAGAAATGATAATCAAAACAGCACAGTATTGTCTAAAAAACAGACATACCAACCAATGGAACAGAATCAAGAGCCCAGAAATAAAACCACATATATACAGCCTGACCAGGCAATGGTGCAGTAGATAGAGCATCAGCCTGAGATGCTGAGGACCCAGATTTGAAACCCTGAGGTTGCCTGCTTCAGCATGTACTCATCTGGCTTGAGCACGGGCTCGACAGCTTGAGTGCAAGGGGTCACTGGCTCAGCTGGAGCCCCCTGGTCAAGGCACAAATGAGAAAGAAATCAATGAACAACTAAAAGTGACACAATTATGAGTTGATGGTTCTCATCTCTCTCCCTTTCTGGCTGTCTGTCTCGCTCTCACTAAAAAGAAACAAAAAACCACATATATATGGACAAATAACCTTTGACAAAGGAGCCAAAAACACACAATGGGGGAAAAAAGTCTCTTCAATAAATAGTGCGGGGAAAATTGGAAAGCCACTTGCAAAAGAATAAAAGTACAGTACAGTCTGTCACTGTGAACAAAAATTCAAAATGGATCAAAGACATATAGGATCTAAAACAATAAATTACAGGGAAGAAAACATATGCACTAAACTGATGGAGTTTGGTTGTAATCTAGAACACTTTATGAATTTGATCCCAATGGAAAGGAAAGGCAAAAATAAATAAATGACTTATCAAACTAAAAAGCTTTTGCACAGCTAAAGAAACTGCTAACAAAACAAAAAAGCAACGCACCAAATGAGAGAAGACATTTGCAGACAACAGCTCCATCAAAGGGTTAATATCCAAACTATTAAAGAGCTCATACAAATCAACACCAAATAAACAATCCATTTAAAAACTGGGCAGAGGACCTGAACAGACACTTTCCCAAGAAGATATAGAAATGGCCAACAGGTATATAAAGAGACGCTCAACTTCATTAGTTATTAGGAAAATGTACATCAAAACTAATGAGATACCACCTCACATCTGTTATAACAGCTATTATAAAAAAGACAAGTAAGTGTTGGAGAGGTTGTGGAGAAAAAGAAACCCTCATTCACTGCTGGTGGAAATGTAAACTTGTACAGCCACTATGGAAAACAGTATGGATGTTCCTCAAAATATTAAGAAGGTTACCATTTGGGTTCTACCCGAAAAATTTGAAAATATTTACTCACAAAGATGTATGCACCCCTATGTTCATTTCAGAATTATTTATGGTGGCCAGGACATGGAAACAACCAAAATGTAATTCAATGGACAACTTGATAAGGAAGATGTGGTACATATACACAACAGAATACTACTCAGTCATAAGAAACAACATGGATGGACCTTGAGACTATCATGATACGCAAAATAAGTCAGTTATAAAAAGCAAAGAACCTTACGATTTCACTCATGTGTGTGGGATACGAACCTAAAACTTATAGACACAGACAACAGTATGGTGGCTACCAGAGAAACAGGGGTGGAGGGTAGTAAGAAGTAAAGGGGCCAAATATATGGTGACAAAAGATAATTTGACTTTGGGTGGTGGGCACACAATATACAGATAATGGATCATAGAAATGTCCACTTGAAACCTATGCAATCTTATTAACCAATGTCACTCCAATAAATTTAATTTTAAAAACCTCACACTACTCAACATCCCCAAAAACCCATTAAAAACTGGCAAATACCTGAATAAACACTTTTCCAAAGAGGACATACAGATGACCAATAGACATATGAAAAGATATTGAAATTAAAACCACAATGAGATATTACCTCAAACTTGTCAGAATCTATCATCAATGAGTCCACAAGTGACACGCGTTGGCAAGAATGTGGATAAAAGGAAACACTTGTGCACTGTTGGCAGAAGCGCATATTGGTGCACTTGCTATGAAAAACAGTATATAGTTTCCTCAAGTATTTAAAAAATGGGACGGCCTTATGACCCAGTGATTCTACTTTTGGGTATATATATGAAGAAAACCACAACAATAATTCAAAAGAAAATATGCATCCTTATGTTCACTGCAGAATTGTTTATAATAGCCAAGCAATGTAAGCAACCCAATTGTCTAACAATAGATAAATGTATTTTAAAAAATGGTGGTACATATATACAATGGAGTATTAGTTAAATAAAAAAAAATATTTTACTATTTGCAAAAGCATGGATGGACCTAGAGGGTATCATGCTAAATGAAGTAAGTCAGGTAAAGCCAAATACTATATGATTTCACTTACATGAGGAATATAAAGAACAATATTAAACAAGAAAAACTGAAACAGACTCAGACACAGAGAGAGAATTGGTGGTTGATAGAGGGGAGGGGTTTAGAGGCACTGGGTGAATTGAAAGAGGTGAAGGGATTTAAGAAACACAAACTGGTAGTTAAAAATAGTTATGGGGATGTAAAATACAGCACAGGGAATATAGTAATAATATTGTGATAACTATATAAGGTGCCTGTTGGGGTACTGGCAATATTGAGGGGAACACTATGTAAGATATAATTGTCTAACCACTAAGCTATATACCTGAAACTAATGCAAAAGAAAATTGAAAAAAAAACTGGTTAAAAATTATTCTGGCCCTAGTCAGATAGCTTAGTTGGTTAGAGCATCATCCTTAAGCACAGAAGTTGCTGGGTTGATCCCCGGTCAGGGCACTTACAAGAACAGATGTTCCTGTCTTTCTCTGCTCTCCCCTTTCTCTCTCTAAACTCAATAAAGTAAACATTTAAAAACAAATATTATGGCCCTGGCCGGTTGGCTCAGTGGTAGAGCGTCGGCCTGATGTGCAGAAGTCCTGGGTTCGATTCCCAGCCAGGGCACACAGGAGAGGCACTCATCTGCTTCTCCACCCCTCCCCCTCTCCTTTCTCTCTGTCTCTCTCTTCCCCTCCCGCAGCCGAGGCTCCATTCGAGCAAAAAATGGCCCAGGCGCTGGGGATGGCTCCTTGGCCTCTGCCCCAGGTGCTAGAGTGGCTCTGGTTGTGACGCCCCGGATGGGCAGAGCATCGCCCCCTGGTGGGTGGATCCCGGTCAGGCGCATGCGGGAGTCTGTCTGACTGCCTCCCCGTTTCCAGCTTAAGAAAAAAATACAAAAAAAAAAAAAAAGGTTTAAAAACAAATATTATGTATAGAGTGTGATTAACATCTAATATTGTGTCCAAAGAATGTTCAAGGTACTAGGGTGAGGAGGATAGAAAAAAATGACCCACTGCAAGATTAAAACTGTGCCTGACCAGGTGGTGGTGCAGCTGATGGAGTGTCGGACTGGGATGTGAAAAACCCAAGTTCGAAACCCTCAGGTTGCCGGCTTGAGCATGGGCTTATTTGGTTTGAGCAAGGCTTGAACCCAAGGTTGCTGGCTTGAGCAAGGGGTCCCTCAGTCTGCTGTAGCCCCCCGGTCAAGGTGCTGCAATGAAGAACTGATGCTTCTTATCTCTCTCCCTTCCTGTCTTATCCTCTTTCTGTCATATGCACACACACAAAAACTAAAACTGCTTTGGAAGTTTTGTGATTTACACTAAAAAAAATTAATGCAAATGTTGCTCATCAATACATTGGTATAATATAAAATTTTTTTACTTCATATGAAATGAATATTGTTATTCTAAGAAGACATGTCATGTTCTTCACTTACTCTGGCATACTACTAATTTATCTTGATTTAGAATAGACCAATATTTTTAGATCTAGAACAAAAAGCAACAAAAGCTTACTAAAATTATCACTTACTTTATTTTAAATTCATATTTATAAAACACTGTGCAGTCATCACACAAGATAACTGCCTAGTCAGTTTAGTTTTTATTTTTATTTATTTATTTTCCTCTAGGAAACAAATGGTATTTTATTCCTTGTTGTTGAGGATAATCACAGTAGACAGCAATCCTGTCACACATTTGGTTAGTTGCCATGACAACACCATTGATGGGAAGGGCAGGGTCTGGATTGGCTTTTCTGCTCTTTATGACCTCTGACCTAAATTAGTCAAAATGGTTTTTGTGTATAATATTTAAAAAACCTGGTGCTTACAGTATAATTTTCAATTATAAATCAGCTTTTATCTAAGTAATATTTCATTAAAAATATAAATTACTGAGGAGGACAAGATGGCGATGGAGTAGGCAGACATACCAACTTTCACCTCCCAGAACCAAAGTGGATTACAACTTAATTTTAAGAACCATCATCTGGAAAAGCAACGTTGGACTAAACTAAGAGGACTCTTCAACCAAGGAACACTAAAGAAGCCACACTGAGACTGGTAGGAAAAGCAGAAACATGGAGGGGGTTGCCCAGCTCCCCGGAGCAAACGGCAGTCCAGAGAGACTCATGTGGTGGGAAGTGAGTTTAGCAGAGAGGGGAAGGTCCTGAGCCCCAGGAACAAAGCCCCAGCCTGCAGCCCCAGAGCCTAGAAGAGGGATATGGACAGTATTTAGCTGGAAACAAGTCAGGATACTGTTTGTGAGAAAGAGACTGATTTCTCAGACCCAGAGTAGAGTCATTTAGAAGGAGGGAGCATTCAGGACCATAGTATTGCGTGTTAGGGTCTGAACTGTGGTGCCCCCTCCCACACGGCTGAGGGCTCACCTGAGGGTGGGTGGCGGCAGGATGGGGAAGCGTGGTTCCATCGGCAAGGGCGGAAGCTGGCTGGCCATAATCAAGGCCTAGTCGTGAGCTCAGTCTTGCCAGGCTGGGGCAGAGGGGACGCAAGAAAGTGGTCAAGCCCAGTTGCGGACTGCCTGCAATCCAGCCTGCGGGGGAAGGGCAGGAACCCCGGAAGGAGCGGAGACCCGCCCTTGAGCAAGGGTGCAGGAGTGCAGCCTCGCCCGGCCAGTGAAAACTGAGGCTTGTGGCCTGACGCAGGGGCCAGCTCCTCTCGCGGGGATGGAGTGAAAGCCCAGAACAGGCAGTGTCCCACAACTGAGCGAGGGCACACAGCCCTGCCTGGCCAGTGGAGCCAAGGCTTGCAGCACTCCCAGGAGCAGGCTCCTCCCACAGGAGCAGGGCAAAAGCCCAGAATCAGGCAGAGACCTGCACCTGAACAAAGGTGCTCACCCCTTCCCTCAGGGCCAAGGTTTGCAGCTGGGTGCAGTGCATAACCCCACCCACAGGGGCGGAACAAAGGCCAAGGCCACCAAGGCTTGTGCACCCGAGCACGTAATCACAGCCCCTCCTGTGAAGTAGAGGCAGAAACCACAGCAACAGCCCCAGTGGGCTGGCACCGGCAACCCCCATACCCAAATGCCTCAGGCAGCAGCAGCAGCAGAGTGGGTGGTGGGCCTGCAGATAGACCACACCTAGGGAACACAGAGGCCACACCCAGTGGACTCCAGTGGCCAAAACCTTCTTTTACACAGACAGAATGGGAAGGCAGAGAAATGCAATGAAAAATAAATCAAGAGAAATCCCCAGAAAAGGATCTGAATGAATCAGATATAACCAAATTACCGGATGCACAGTTTAAAATAATGATTGTTAGGATGCGCAAAGATCTTAGAACAATAGATGGTCACTACGAACACCTAAATAAAAAGATAGTAAATATAAAAAAGGACACTGAAATCATAAAAAAGAATCAGTCAGAAATGACAAATACAGTATCAGAAATAAAGAACAAAATGGTAGGAATTAAAAGCAGGATAGATGAAGCTGAGAATTGAATCAGCGAGTTAGAGGACACAATAAATGAAGGTATGGAAGCAGAGCAGAAAAAAGAAAACAAACTCAAAAAGTCTGAGGAAACTCTAAGAGAGTTCTGTGACAACATGAAGAGAAATAACATCTGCATCATAGGGGTTCCCGAAGAAGAGAAAGAAGAAGGGATAGAGACTTTGTTCAAACATATCATAGCTGAAAACTTCCCTAAATTAAGGCAGGAAAACGTCTCACAAGCTCAAGAAGCACAGAGAACTCCATTACAGAGAAACCCAAGGAAATCTACACCAAGACACATCATAATCAAAATGCCAAAGTTAAGTGATAAAGAGAAAATATTAAAAGTTGCTAGAGAAAAAAAGGCTATCACCTACAAAGGAGCCCCCATAAAGATGACTTCCAACTTCTCAACAGAAACACTTGAGGCTAGAAGCGAATGGCAAGAAATATTCAAAATAATGCATAACAAGAGCCTACAACCAAGACTACTTTATCCAGCAAGGCTATCATTTAAAATTGAAGGAGAAATAAAAGGCTTTCCAGATCAAAAAAAAAAAAAAAAAAAAAAAACTCAAGGAATTCACTACAACCAAACCAATACTTCAGGAAATGCTAAGGGGCCTGTTGGAAACAGATCGAAGGGGAAAAAGAATATAGCAAAAGAGGAATAGAGTTTTAGAGAATAAAATGGCAATAAACAACTACATATTAATAATAACCTTAAATATAAATGGATTAAATGATCCAATCAAAAGACATAGGGAGCTGTGTGGATAAGAAAACAGGACCCATAAATATGCTGTCTACAAGAGACACACCTTAAAACAAAAGATGCACATAGACGGAAGATAAAAGGATGGAAAAAAATATTTTACGCAAATAGAAATGAAAAAAAAAGCTGGGGTAGCAATACTCATATCAGACAAAATGGACTTTAAAAGAAAGGCTATAGGTAAGAGATAAAGAAGGTCATTATATAATGATAAAGGGAACAATCCAACAGGAAGATATAAACCTTTATAAATATCTACGCACCTAAATATATAAAACAGACTTTGATGGATTTAAAGGGCAAGATCAACAGCAATATTCTAATAGTAGGGGATTTCAGTACCCCACTAACATCACTAGATAGATCCTCAAGAAAAAAAATTAACAGAGAAACAGCAGACTTAAAGGACACACTAGATCAACTCGATTTAATAGATATCTTCAGAACCTTTCACCCCAAAGCAGCAGAATATACATTCTTTTCAAGTGCTCATGGTACATTCTCTAGGATAGACCACATGTTAGGGCACAAAAGCGGTCCCAACAAATTGAAGAAGATTGAAATCATATCGAGCACTTTCTCTGATCATAATGGCATGAAACTAGAATGAAACCACAACAGAAAAACTGAAAAATACTCAAACACCTGGAAACTAAATAGCATGTTATTAAACAATGAATGGGTTAACAATGAGATCAAAGAAGAAATAAAAAAATTCCTAGAAACAAATGATAATGAGCATACATCAACTCAAAATTTATGGGACACAGCAAAAGCAGTCCTGAGAGGGAAATTTATAGCATTACAGGCATACCTTAAGAAGCAAGAAAAAGCTCAAATAAACAACTTGACCCTGCATCTAAAAGAATTAGAAAAAGAACAGCAAGTAAAGCCCAGAAGTAGTAGAAGGAAGGAAATAAAGATCAGAGAGAAAATAAATGACACAGAGGCTAAAGAAACAATACAGAGGATCAATGAAACCAGGAGCTGGTTCTTTGAAAAGGTAAACAAGATTGATGAACCTTTAACTGGACTCACCAAGAAAAAAAGAGAGAGGACTCAAATAAATAAAATGAGAAATCAGAGTGGAGAAATAACAACTGACACAACAGAAATACAAAATATTGTAAGAAAATATTATGAAGAACTGTATGCCAAAAAACTAGACAACCTAGATGAAATGGACAAGTTCCTTGATACATATAATATTCCAAAAATTAATCTGGAAGAATCAGAAAACTTAAACCAACTGATTACAACAAATGAGATCAAAACAGTTATCAAAAAACTCCCCCTCCCCCAAAAAAGTCCTGGGCCTGATGGCTTCACAAGTGAATTCTACCAAATATTCAAAGAAGAACTAACTCCTATCCTTCTCAAGCTATTTCAAAACATTCAAGAGGAAGGAAGACTTCCAAGCTCCTTTTATGAGGCGACCATAATTCTGATTCCAAAACCAGGCAAAGACAACACAAAGAAAGAAAATTATAGGCCAATATCCCTGATGAATTTAGATGCTAAAATCTTCAACAAAATATTAGCAAACCGGATCCAGCAATATATGAAAAAAATCATACACCATGATCAAGTGGGATTTACTCTTGGGAGGCAAGGCTGGTATAATATTTGCAAATCAATCAATGTGATTCACCACATAAACAAAAAGGAAGGAGAAAAACCACATGATAATTTCAACAGATGCAGAGAAAGCATTTGATAAAATCCAGCACCCATTCATGATCAAAACTCTCAGCAAAGTGGGAATACAGGGAACATACCTCAACATGATAAAGGCCATCTATGACAAACCCACAGCCAACATCATACTCAATGGGCAAAAATTAAAAGCAATCCCCTTAAGATCAGGAACAAGGCAGGGGTGCCCCTTTCACCATTCCTATTCAACATAGTTCTGGAAGTCCTAGCCACAGCAATCAGACAAGAAAAAGAAATAAAAGGCATCCAAATTGGAAAAGAAGAAGTAAAACTATCATTATTTGCAGATGATATGATATTGTATTATAGAAAACCGTAAAGTCTCAGTCAAAAACTACTGGACCTGATAAATGAATTCAGCAATGTGGCAGGATATAAAATTAATACTCAGAAATCAGAGGCATTTTTATACACTAACAGTGAACTGTCAGAAAGAGAAATTAAAAGAAGCAATCCCCTTCACCACTGCAACCAAAAAAATAAAGTACCTAGGAATAAATTTAACCAGGGAGATTAAAGACTTGTACTCCGAAAGTTATAAAGGAAGAATAAAGTGGGAGGTATCACACTTTTGGATATCAAGTTATAGTACAAGGCCATTGTATTCAAAACAGCTTGGTACTGGCATAAGAACAGGCATATAGATCAATGGAACAGCACAGAAAACCCAGAAATAAATCCACACCTTTATGGACAACTGATATTTGACAAAGGAGGTAAGAGCATACTATGGAGTAAAGACAGCCTCTTCAACAAACGGTGTTGGGAAAATTGGACAGCTACCTGCAAAAAAATGAAATTAGACCACCAACTTAACACCATTCACAAAAACAAACTCAAAATGGATAAAAGACTTAAATCTAAGCCATAAAACCATAAGCATCTTAGAAGAAAACATAGGCAGTAAGCTCTCTGACATCTCTCACAGCAGTATATTTGCCAATTTATCTCCACGGCCAAGTGAAATAAAAGATAGGATAAACAAATGGGACTATATCAAACTAAAAGGGTTTTGCGCAGCTAAAGACAGTAAGAACAGAATAAAAAGACAAACTACACAATGGGAGAACATATGTGACAATATGTCTGATAAAAGGTTAATAACCAAAATTTATAAAGAACTTGTAAAATTCAATACCAGGAAGATAAACAATCCAATCAAAAAATGGGTGAAAGAAATGAATATACACTTCTCTAAAGAGGACATACAGATGGCCAAGAGGCATATTAAAAAATGCTCAACATCACTAATCATTAGAGAAATGCAAATTAAAACCACAATGAGATATCACCTCACACCAGTCAGAAAGGCGCTCATCAACAAAAAAACACAGAATAAGTGCTGGTGAGAATGTGTAGAAAAGAGAACCCTCCTGCACTGCTGGTGAGAATGCAGAATGGTGCAGCCACTGTGGAAAACAGTATGGAGATTCCTCAAAAAATTAAAATTGAACTGCCTTTTGACCCATCTATCCCACTTTTAGGAATATACCTCAAGAACACCATAGCACTGTTTCAAATGGGAAAATGCATCCCCATGTTTATGGCAGCATTGTTCACAATAGCGAAGATCTGGAAACAGCCTAAGTGTCCATCAGTGGATGAGTGGATTAAAAAGCTTTGGTACATATATACTATGGAATACTACTCAGCTATAAGAAATGATGACATCGGATCATTTACAACAACATGGATGGACCTCGATAATATTATACTGAGCGAAATAAGGAAATCAGAAAAAACTAAGAACTATATGATTTTATACATAGGTGAGACATAAAAATGAGACTCAGAGACATGGACAAGAGTGTGGTGGTTACGGGGGGGGGCGGTGAGGAGAGGAGGGGGTTGGGGGGAGGGGAGGGGCACAAAGAAAACCAGTTAGAAGGTGACAGAAGACAATTGGACTTTGGGTGATGGGAAAGCAGCATAATCAAATGTCAGAATAACCTAGAGACGTTTTCTCTCAACATATGTACCCTGATTTATCAATGTCACCCCATTAAAATTAATTTTAAAAAAATAAATTACTTTTATGAACTGAGTAATTGTTCAGAATTACTGCTTAAATATCATTGTTTCATACTTTGTATGTATGTATTCCAACTTGTGAATAGAGAAGATACTAAAAAAAAAAAAAGAGACATTTTTAGTGTCCCTATCTTGTCCTGAATATGCTTATGTTTATAGGCCATTTTTTATTCTGATTTTAAAATCTAACTGGCATTATTCATAGCCAAGTTCCTTCTTTGTTCATCAGATTTTCTTTCAATAATTTCCATTTGTAATAAATCTCCAATCTGTACATTTCTAATGAATAAATCAATTAAAGATTCAATCTTAATCATATATGTATTTTTTTGTATTTTTCTGAAGCTAGAAACGGGGAGAGACAGTCAGACTCCCGCATGCACCCGACCGGGATCCACCCGGCATGCCCACCAGGGGGCGATGCTCTGCCCCTCCGGGGCGTCACTCTGCCGCGACCAGAGCCACTCTAGCGCCTGGGGCAGAGGCCAAGGAGCCATCCCCAGCGCCCGGGCTGTCTTTGCTCCAATGGAGCCTCGGCTGCAGGAGGGGAAGAGAGAGACAGAGAGGAAGGAGGGGGGCGGTGGAGAAGCAAATGGGCGCTTCTCCTATGTGCCCTGGCCGGGAATCGAACCTGGGTCCCCCACATGCCAGGCTGACGCTCTACTGCTGAGCCAACTGGCGAGGGCCCTTAATCATATTTTTGTAGTCCACAAAGAGCCCCCTTTTGGTGTCAACAGCTTTGTTTTTATTCAAACTTGATTCAGTTTTTCCTCACTGATCTTGATGCTACTCTTTAACTACAAATGTGAGGTTTTTTTCCTATTACTGACTCTGTAACAGTATTTAGTAATTATTACCTGAATGAGGATCTTTAGTTAGTATCTTCTTCAAATTTTAAAGAAAACATGGTAATTTACAATCAAGTTATTTCCAATCCCTGCTTAGGATTCTAAGTTCATTCACTCAGGCAAAAATATATTTAAATATCTCCTATTCTGGGTAATTGTGTACCAGAAATACTGAGATATGTAAGCCTCTGCCCAAAAAAGATGCCAGTCTAGTAGTTTCCAAAAGAGACATTTAAATATACAGATATAATTCATTTGAACATTTTCTATGAAATATACCTAATCACATTCTTAAAATCAAAATCATTTTCTTCTAGCATACATAATATCACCTACCTGTGGAAAGGTAATGCAGAACATTACTTTTAAAGACACTAAGCTCTAAATGTGAAAGAATACATATTTAAGCCACAAAATACAAATACAGTTGCAAATGAATCCTAATAAAGATCTTATTCAAAAAATCTATGCATTAATGCATTAAATATAAATGCATTTTAATTAACAATATAATCTTCTCAAAGTATGGAACTTATGAAAACACTGGTCTGAAAAAAAGGCCTTTTCTGTATACTTGTATTTATTAAGAAGAGCAAGATAGAAACTATGCAAAGATAAATCCAAGTGTCCCAAGGATAAAGAGTTGAGCCAAAGTAAACTAAAACAAAAGCATAACTGAAATTCAGTTATAGAAAGAGAAAGAACTTGAAATCTTCATTTACTACTTGACAATGTACCGTATTTTTTGCTCCATAAGACGTACTCCCGTCCCCCAAAAGTGGAGAGGAAAATGCCCATGCATCTTATGGAGCAAAAAATACGGTACATTTTTTTTTTTCCTTTTTACAGAGACAGAGAGAGAGTCAGAGAGAGGGACAGATAGGGACAGACAGGAACAGAAAGAGATGAGAAGCATCAATTATTAGTTTTTTGTTGCGACACCTTAGTTGTTCATTGATTGCTTGCTCATATGTTCCTTGATCGTGGGCCTTCAGCAGACTGAGTGACCCCTTGCTCGAGCCAGTGACCTTGGGTCCAAGCTGGTGAGCTTTTGTTCAAACCAAATGAACCCATGCTCAAGCTGGCAACCCTAGGTCCTTCCGCATCCCAGTCCAATACTCTATCCACTGTGCCACCACCTGGTCAGGCATGGTACATTTTTTAAAAAGATGTTTTTAGAAGGTAGTGCTTTTGTGGTTTTAGCAAGGTATCATGTAACAAAACAAATTAAGTAAACATTATGAGAGTTTTGCCCTAAAATAATTCCTATTACTTCAAGTAACTCCATCCTAAATATATGACATATAAAAATGAAAGCTGTAAGTCAGATCTGTTTTTTAATCTTTAGGTAAAAGTAACCAATAAATTTATCCTTCCATAGTATCCTTTCTATAAACTATCAGTTATTTACTGTTTTAAAACTGGCAGCTTAATTTAGGGTACAATCTCCGAAGACTCACTTACAGTGTTTTTGTTTGTTTGGGTAGAAGAATTCATGAAAGTGGAGAGATGTTGCCTGATGTTTTGGTTAATAAATTGGATCAAGTCACATTTTTAGCCCAGAACTTTTGTGGTTCATACTTTCAGAGAAAACATGCCAAAACATAAGTTTTGCGGTTATAAAAGTATTTACTACATTTTGAATATAATTTTTAGTACCATCTTAATACTAGATATAGAATGCAGAATATGCCTTTACATTTGACTTTCTTAAAAGAGATATGCTTTAGTAATGCTTAATTTGCTCAATATTGGCTCAGAAATTTAAAAGGGGATTTTACTTAACATTAACTGTTTTTGTAACTATAAAGCTCATAATTTCAACATTTGGCTTTTCTGCTATACTATTTCTGAATAGTAACAAAACATTATACTATTTCATTTGGACGATACTGATATACTTAACCAAGAAAATTTCAAATCAACCCGCTACCAACCATGAACTCAAATGCATAAGCATTTTTTGACGATCACCTGTATTATACTAAAATACTCAATAACCGTTACTTGCACATTACATGAAAATTTAATTTTTAACAAAACTTTATTTAAAGCATTAGGAAAATCATATTCAAAACACAGAAACAATCAGACTGTAACAATGCTGCATAGATACAAGTTCCCTGATGCTTAGTGACCTCTTCCTAAAACTTCAGTTTTCAAGTCACCAGAGAGAAAGTGGTAGAGAAATTATTTCATCTCTCTGAGGTTGGAATAATGGCTTTAATGGTGGGAAGTGACACCATTTAAACAAAGATTAGGTTATTCCCCAATTTAATTATATTCCCTTCTTATTTCCCACAGATAAAAATTCAGGATGTAAGGATTATCAGAAGGAAATAGGAGGTGTATTACCTCTTAGAAAATACCGTGGTCAGTGCTTGCTTTCATCATAAAAAACACTGAATTAAGTTTTAAAAATTACAACCACACCATTATGCTTAAAATTAATATGAATACATTTTTACATAATACATGTATACAAGAAAAAAAGATGACCTGTTTCCAATCCTTTCACCTTCAGTTAAAAAAAACCTGTTAATGGAGATTTGAAAAATAATGTTCATTGTGGAACTTTAGAACTTGAACATTATAGAGATTAATTTCTGAATACTGAAAATAGTCTAATTCAAGAAATTGCCAAATTTATAAGATTATTTTTCTTTTTTATTTTACTGAAGTGAGAAGCAGGAAATAGGAAGATTCCGCATGTGCCCTGACCAGGATCCACCCGGCAAGTCCCCCTATGGAGCAATGCTCTCTCTACCCATCTGGGGCTTTTGCTCCATTGCTCAGCACTGGAGGAGGAAGACACGGAGCCATCCTCAGTGCCTGGGGCCAACTTGCTCCAACGAGCCATGGCTGGGGGTGAGGGAGAGATAGAGAAGGAAGAGGGGGATGGGTGGAGAAGTAGATGGCCGCTTCTCCTGTGTGCCCTGACTGGAAATTGAACCTGGGGCATCCACACACTGGGTCAATGCTGAGCAAACCAGCCAGGGCCAAGATTACTGTTCAAAAGGGAAGAAAATTTATTTGGAAGAAATTTGTAGCTGAAAACATTGTTCATTAAAAAAAAAAAAAAGTTACCCTGAGACTTTTATATTGCCAGTACTAACAATTCAAGGCCCCTAAACAATTCAAGAAGGAGCAACTTTTAGGTTCTAGCCTCATATCGTTACCTACAGTAAAAAAGTTTTGACCTAAACAGTGATTTGGGCTTCTCTGCTATATTGGTAACAGGTCACAACCAAGACATCTGCATATGAAGGACTATAAGCAAATTCTGCATTCATTTCAGGTAGACTTCTTTATTTCTCTCTTAAGAGAGTTTGTAATTCTTCAAATAGTCTTGGACTCAAACCTACTGTTCACAAAAATAATCTTCTGTAAGCAAATTCGTAGTTTTCTTACAATAGTAAACAAATTGGTCTACATCCTCTAATCTATGCCTTGAAAATAAGGCATAAAAAATTCTTCACTGGCTATACTGCAGAGCACAAATATTTTCTTTCTAATGCAAACATTTCTCAAAGTGCACTGTTATTTTAACATCTCTTATGCTTTTACAGTCAGAATTTTTGAATCTCTAGATACTTTTAGTATAAAAGAATTCCAAACACCATACATACCATAATTACTTGAGAAAAGACAAAGTTAGAGCAGCTACAGAAGTAGCAGGATATTTTTCACAAATAAAATTGTACAAAAAAAAAAAAAAAAAGAAAAAGAAAAAGCAAATTAGTGGTAACTGGTAGTATGAACTCTCAATAAAATTCTACTTTGGCTTCCAAATTATGATTTGACAAGTTTGAAGCCTTGTCCTGTGTCCAGCACAGTAGGAAGAAACCAACTCATTTTTAATCTCTTCAAGCACCTAAAACAACTTTGGCAGATCCAAAAAAGGTTCAGACCACACAACCAATTTGCCAAATGTACTAGTGGATATGTAATACGAGGAAAGTGTAACATCCAGTGCTTGGCCACATCGCTTCCCGTTGGCAAGTGCAGAGTGTAGTCACTCCACTGTTTTGATACACCATATACTGCTTTCACTGTGCGTCCCTTCTCAGTCCAGCAGATGTTATTATTGGAGTTGCAGTTATATTCTACCCAGTCTTTTGTAAAGTCACCCAGTTGTGGTGGGTCAGCTTCTTCAATATCTATTGTCTTAATCATCTCTGCTCCTTGTACTGCTATGTATTGGTCATTGATTTTTCTTACTTCTTTCACCCAAGGGGTTGAATTCTCAGAGTCTAATACAATAATAAGTCGGGAACAGAAGGAACCATTCTTTTCTCTCCACCATTCTAAAAGTGTGTCAAGGCGTAGGATGTCTCCACCTATAAACAAATGAAAAAATTCAATAGAGTAATAATTTCTGAAGCCTTTCAATAAGAATACCCTTTTGTCTTAAGTGTATTTTCTTTAAATTCTTGGAATTAAATGTTAATAGAAAAATAGAGCCTTCCTTTCAAAATACCTTTTCAGAAGGTTTTTTTAAAAAAAAACTTTCAACTTCAGGTAAATAGAATATAACAAAACCAATTAACCTTGGTACTCACAAAAAATGAGGTATATTGCCCTGACCAGTTGGCTTAGCAGTACCATCAACTAGCGTGTGGCGTGTGGAAATCCTGGTTCAATTCCCAGTCAGGGCACATAGGATAAGTGACCATCTGCTTCTCCACGATTCCCCCACCTCTTCCCCGCAGCCATGGCTCATTTGAGCAAGTTGGCCCCTGGCACTAAGGATGGCACCCATGGCCTTGCCTCAGGCACTAAAATGGCTCAGTTGCCGAGCAAGAGTGCAACACCCCAGATGGGCAGATATCACCCCCTAGTGGGGCTTGCTGGGTGGATACTGGACAGAAAGTATGCAGGAGTCTCTCTGCCTCTCCACCTCTCACTTAAAAAAGAAAAAAGATACTATAATAATTTTTTTTTTTTTCATTTTTCTGAAGCTGGAAACAGGGAGAGACAGTCAGACAGACTCCCGCATGTGCCCGACCGGGATCCACCCGGCACGCCCACCATGGGGCGACGCTCTGCCCACCAGGGGGCGATGCTCTGCCCATCCTGGGCGTCGCCATGTTGCGACCAGAGCCACTCTAGCGCCTGAGGCAGAGGCCACAGAGCCAACCCCAGCACCCCGGCCATCTTTGCTCCAATGGAGCCTCGGCTGCGGGAGGGGAAGAGAGAGACAGAGAGGAAAGCGCGGCGGAGGGGTGGAGAAGCAAATGGGCGCTTCTCCTGTGTGCCCTGGCCGGGAATCGAACCCAGGTCCTCCACACGCTAGGCCGACGCTCTACCGCTAAGCCAACCGGCCAGGGCCTACTATAATAAATTAAAATAGTTTTATATGCTTAAATTTGATGAAACAAAATTATGAAGGAAAGCTTATATTTTACATCAAAAGTAGCAAATATGGCTGATGGTCTAAGTCCAGCCCATTACCTATTATAGTATAGACTGAAAGCTGATAATTGAAGTTACATTTTTACATGGTTGAAAAACATTTTTAAAAAGATATTTTGTGATATGAGAAATTACATTTTTCGCTCCATAAGATGCATACCCCCCCCCCCCAAAGTGGAGGGGAAAAATGCCTGTGTGTCTTATGGAGCGAAAAATATGGTATTTTATTAAATATTTTAACACACCATTGGTTCAGAATATTTTATTTTCTTATTTTCCTCCTTAAAACCCTAGGTGTGTCTTATGATGAGATGCGTCTTATGGAGCGAAAAATATGGTATATAAAATTTTATTTCATATCATTGTTTCCATAAATAACACTCATTTGCATTCTGTCTATGGCTGCTTTCAACTACATTGGCAGAGCTGAGTAGTTGCAACAGGGACATTATGGCCCACAGAGTGAAAATGCCTGGTCCTTTACAGAGGGTCTGTCATCCCTGTTGTACACCACTCGTATATAGATAGCTACTAAGTGTAAAAGAAACTCTTTTTTGCTAAGAATGAATTTATAATAAATTTATTTTTAAATCAGTTTTATCCCTGAAAAACAACAAAGAATTAAAAATAGTTTACTGAAAAAGGTGTAAAGTAAATAAATTTAACCTTAAAACCTGTCTTATAGCTAAGAGGCTTTCCATCTGGTTCTTTGTGGGTAGTTTTTGCATTAATTTTAATTTTTAAATATGCTACATTAAAATATTATCTTGATAATTTGATTTTTGGTACATGGATGAGACAAGTGCCATCACCTCACCCCAGTCCTGGCTCTGTCTCAATGGTACACTGTATCAATTGTCCCAATTCTAGATATTTATCCTAAGGAAAGAGCAAATATTGGGGCAAAAAATTACATAGAAAGATCTTTTCTCTGCTAAGAGAGTATAAAATCTGAAACAATCAGTTAACAAACAATAAACTATGGTAAAACCTTATGAAGGAGCTTTATAGTATAGTGATATTTATAAAGAAATTTTAATAATAAGAGAATTATCTATGAAATGAGGAACAAGTATGACATAGAAGTGTTAAAAATAACAACTGGTTATTGCTGAGTGTTTAGATTTCAGGTGGTTTTTATTATATTTTCCAAGTTTTTTAAATTGAGTATGTTACTTTTAAAATTAGAAAAACATTTTAATATGCTACAATTTACTAGCACAAGATCCAAAACTTAACTTCAAAACATACATTTATAACAAGAGCAACCATCCTCTTTTCTAAACTATCAAAATGACAATACTAGAGTGAGAAAGAATCCTTTATAGTTCACATCCTATTAGTAATATAACCTCTGAAGCCAGGGTATATTACATTCTTTATGAATAATTAATTTTCTTTTATTCATTAGCTCTGACAATGAAAAACTTGCTTTATGAGTTGGTCTTACACATGCATATCATTTCAGAGACATTATTTCAACACATGGCCTCCACACATTACTAGTGTTTTGCATCACAGATACTTTCTGATATTTACCTTTGCAAAAATGGTGACATAACTTTTCATTATTGCCAATTCTATTACATTTCTCTAGAGATCAGAGGACGACATAAATTACATCTATTATACAAATTCCATCTACCACAAAACATCACTACCTAACTTGCCTTCTACAACTATTTGAATAAATATTCTTCAGCATATTCTACACTAATTATCTCATATATATGCTCTTCAGATATTATCAAGACTTAAAGCAGCATTAAAACCTTTTAAATTATTTATCTTCTCTTATTTTGTTTTGCTCTGCTTTCTCCTATGAACTGGAAAAAATTCATTTTTGGCCCAGATACAAAGTACTTACATTTACCTTAGGTAACAGCCATTTCATGCAGTTCAAGTAATTGAGATTGCATTTTAAAGGCTTTGTTAGTCTGTGATAAAGTGCTTTACAGATTGTCTACATATTTTTCATTTACAAAGTGGGGCACAAGTACGTTTTCAGTTGTTCCTATGGAAAATATTACAATAATTAAGAAAATAATAAAAGAATAAACTTTTTTGTGTATTCACAACTGTAAACCTACTTTTGTCCCACGCTGTATTTCTCTCATCATTACCTCAAAAAAAGAGTAAAAAATACCAGATTCCATATTATAAAACCCCATAAATGTAAGAAGACTACTACATATTCTAAGTAGTACTATTAGTAAAGGTATGGGATAAAGGGCCAATAGAGATTCTCTTTCTCACAGTGATATTTAGCTCTGGACCTGCTCCTAATTTGTTAACTCAAGAAAAATCCAGTGATGATTTCTTGTTTTAAAGATTTTTAGAAAGGTAACTATTAAAAAATTCTTAGAGCTTAGCTGGACCAGTCGAGCACTGACCTGGGGCACTGAGGTTCCAGGTTAAAAAACCTGAGATTGGGCCCTGGCTGGTTGACTCAGTGGTAGAGCATTGGCCTGGAGTGTGGAAGTCTTGGGTTCGATTCCCGGTCAGGGAACACAGGAGAAGCTCCCATCTGCTTCTCCACCCTTCTCTCTCTATCTCTCTCTTCCCCTCCCACAGCCAAGGCTCCATTGGATCAAAGTTGGCCCGGGCACTGAGGATGGCTCCATGGCCTCCGCCTCAGGTGTTAGGCTGGAATGGCTCCGGCCGCAATGGAGCAATGCCCCAGATGGGCAGAGCATCACCCCCTGGTGGGCATGCCAGGTGGATCCTGGTCGGGTGCATGCAGGAGTCTGACTGCCTCCCTGCTTCTAACTTCAGAGAAATACAAAAAAAAAAAAAAAACACAATAAATAAAACAACAGAAAACCCGAGATTGCCTGGCTTGAGCACAGGCTTATCTGGCTTAAGTGTGGGGTTGGCAGCTTGAGTGTGGGATCATAGACATGACCCCATGGTCACTGGCTGAAGCCAAAGGTCGCCAGCTTGAGCCCAAGCAAGCAGTCACTGGTTCGAGCAAGCAGTCACTGGCTCCACTGGAGCCTCCCATCAAGGTATATACGAGAAGCAATCAATGAACAACTAAAGTGATGCAACTACGGGTTGATGCTTCTCACCTCTCTCCTGTCCTGTCTCTAAAAAAAAAAAAAATTCTCAGAGCTTAGAGCTCTTTGTCACTTGCTTTATAATGGATTAAAGCATCTTCTTCAGAGCAGGGGTATCCAATATTATATCTGAGGTAGATTCAGCCACTGAAGGCTATGTCCGGAGCAGGCTAGGGCAAGAACTGAATGCACAGAGCGCTCAGCCTCTAGGCCTGGTGCAACCTAATTACCAGCAAGTGGGCCAGATGCTTCAAGCTGTGAGAGTATGCAGTTGCTGAATTCTGGACAAAACCTACCCCTCTTTAGGGCTGTGTCAAGCCATGTCTCTCCATTGTTACCCTTTCTTTTTTGCTTTTGATAATAAAGTCTCTGACATGCAGAGTAATACATGTAGGAATAAATCTTCTTGGCTAACAAGGGAAATCCATAATGGAAAACTTAGTGGTGATATACTTCAAAAAAATTATAAAGATAATGTTCCAGAATGTAATTGCTAGACAGTTACTTAAAATAAACCCCTACATTAGAGATTTTAAGTTTTCACAAATTACTCCTGATAGTGAATAAAAATTTAACAAGATCGATATACCATATTTCTCCATGTATAAGACACACCTTTTCCCAAAAAAATTCAGGGTCTAAAAACTGGGTATGTCTTATACAGTGGTTGTAGATTTTGTTACTTGCACTTCCCGCTTTTTTGTGTGGATGAGGAATTGTATGAATTTTATGATGAATAAAACTTGAGTTCAATAACTTTATGTAATTAATTTTTTAATTTTGGGCCCCAAAATTAAGGTGTGTCTTATACATGGGAGCGTCTTATACATGGGGAAATACGGTATACAGTATTTATTTTGGTGTCTATTTACTTTTCCTAGAAAAAAAGTTGATATAAGTAACTAGGGTCTGGCCTAGTGGCTCAGTTAATAAAGTGTTGTCCAGTACACTGATGTTGCAGGTTTGATCCCTGGTCAGGGCACATAGGAGAAACAATCAATGGGTATACAGCTAAGTGGAGCTAGGTGAAACAGCCAGTTGATGCTTCTCTCTCCCTTTTCCTGCTTCTCTTCCTCTATCAATTAAAAAATTAAAAATATATATATTAGTAAAATGATCATCTAAAATTTATTTCTGAAGTCATCTTTTTTCTATTCTTTTTTTAAGAGAGAGGAGGGGAGATAGTGAGATGGACTCCCGTATGCGCCCTGACTGGAATCCACCTGGCAACCTGTCTGGGGATCAATCCATTTGGGGCTGATGCTGAAATCAACTAACCTATTTTTAGTGCCTGAGGCTGACTTGCTGGGACCAACCACCAACCAAGCTATCCTCAGTGCCCTGGGCTGATGCTCGAACCAATTGAGCCCACTGGTTGCAGGATGGGAAGAGGTAGAGAAGGGAGAGATGGTAGGGTATAGAAGCAAATGATTGCTTCTCTTGTGTGATCTGACTGGAAATCAAACCTAAGACGTCCATATGTCAGGCCGATGCCCTATCCACTAGGCGACCAGACAGGGCCTCAAGCAGTTTTTAAGTTGACTACCTTCTACATTCTAATGTTTTGAAAACAGATCAATCATGCTAACAAAAACATCTACAAGCCAGAATATGCCATTTCCCTATCTTCATGTTTTTTGCCTTTGGAGGCAACTTGGTACACTGGGGAAAAAATACACTTTAGGAGTCAGGCTTATCTGAGCTTGAATCATGGTTCCTCACTAGCAGTAGTATAAGCAATAGATAAGTGATGTAACCACTTTCAGCTTTCATTTTCTCCTTTGAAAAATGGGAATGACAGAGCTGACAGTATTTACCTCAAAGGATATCAGGTAAAGATTAACTCTAATGTGTACAAAATACCAAGGACAGTAGCTGTGCTACATTAAAATATTATCTTGATTATTTGAGGGACAAATACATATATATGGTGACAGAAAATGATTTGACTTTGGATGACAGGTATACAACATTATCAACAGTTCAAATGCTATAGAAACTGAGTTACCACTGAGCTACCTGAAAGCTATGCCCTTTTTTTTTACAGAGACAGAGAGTCAGAGAGAGGGACAGAAAGGGACAGACAGACAGGAACAGACAGACAGGAATGGAAATGAGAAGCATCAATCATCAGTTTTTCGTTGTGACACCTTAGCTGTTCATTGATTACTTTCTAATATGTGCCTTGACTGTGGGGCTACAGCAGACCGAGTAACCCCTTGCTCAAGCCAGTGACCTTGGGTCCAAGCTGGTGAGCTTTGCTCAAACCAGATGAGCCTGCGCTCAAGCTGGCGACCTTGGGGTCTCGAACCTGGGTCCTCCGAATACCAGTCCGACGCGCTATCCACTGCGCCACCACCTGGTCAGGCCCTACGTACTCTTATTGATCAATGTCACCCTGTTAATTTTCTAAATTAAGAAAAAAAAAGTAGCTGTGCTTTAAATGTGCCCAGTAAACGTTAGCTCACCGTCATTCCTAATCAGCCATTAATTTGTTCAATATTTACTCACAGAAACAATATATTACAAAAATATTTTTCTTTATTATAAAGCCCTGGTTACACATCTGGCATGAAATTACTAAGACCATGGTTGTTTAAAATCATGTCTACATAACCATAAAGTTTATTTCCTTCCTTCTGGAACTTGTATATTGGCAACTCTGCCTCTGTCCTCCTATACTTCTGTTTATATTTTTCTTATCTGAATATCTATTTCTACTATTTTATGTTTTGTATGTGTCCTTGGTATAAATGTAAGATTTTATGAAAAAAAGCAAGATATAATTATACCAAAAAGATGTATTTCTAATCTAAAATAAGAAAATTACCCTTTTTAATGATTCATCTGATGATTTTATCCATCTACTAATTATTTATGGGCCCTCTACTATGTGCCAGACTCTGTTCTAGGTGCTAAGCAAGTATTTAATAAACAAAGCCCTTAACTTACAGAATGTCTTATTCTAGTTGATGAGAGCAACATATTTACATATAATATATAGAGAGATCTCATTTCTCCCTTGGGAGGTGGCTTTAACATTACCCCTTCATTTTACAGAAGAGAGAACTGAAGCCAAGAAAAGTTAACTTGCCTAAAATAACACTATTGTTACAAATTAGGACCCAAACCAAGGTCTCCTGACCTAAGTGTTTATCATATTACATCATCTTCTGTTTAAAATTCTGTTGAGGGCCCTGGCCAGTTGGCTCAATGGTAGAGCATCGGCCAGGTGTATGAACATCCCAGGTTCGATTCCCGGCCAGGGCACACAGGAGAAGCACCCACCTGCTTCTCCACCCTTTTCCCTCTCCTTTCTCTCTGTCTCTCTCTTCCCTTCCCACAGCCAAAGCTCCACTGGAGCAAAGTTGGCCTGGGTACTGAGGATGGCTCCATGGCCACTGCCTCAGGCACTAGAATGGCTCCGATTGCAGTCCCAGACGGGCAGAACATCACCCCCAGTGGGCTTGCCGGGTGTCCTGGTCGGACACATGTGGGAGTCTGTCTCTCTGCCTCCCTGCTTCTCAATTCAGCAAATACAAATAAATAAACAAATTTCTGTTGAGCATCCTAAATTAAATAAAATTGAATGTGTAAAATACTATTAAAGTCAGCATCTATAAAACTGAAGGACTTAAAAGCACTAGTCAAATTAATCAGCTTCTGAAAACTGTTACTGTATTTAATAATTCTGAAAATACTTTAAAAGGAAAATGATTATCAAAGTCTAAAATCAGTTCAATTTTTTTCTTTCAATAAATATAAGACATAATTCTCAAAACCTTTGGAGATTACTAAAATTATGCTATATAGGTAAGCTAGAGCAGTGGTCCCCAACCTTTTTTGGGCCACGGACCGGTTTAATGTCAGAAAATATTTTCATGGACCGGCCTTTAGGGTGGGACGGATAAATGTATCACGTGACTGAGACAAGCGTCAAGAATGAGTCTTAGACGGATGTAACAGAGGGAATCTGGTCATTTTTAAAAAATAAAACATCGTTCAGACTTAAATATATATAAATAAAACCAAAATAATGTAAGTTATTTATTTTTTCTCTGCGGACCAGTACCAAATGGCCCACAGACCAGTACCGGTCCCTGGCCCAGGGTTTGGGGACCACTGAGCTAGAGAAAAGAAAAAAAGTCATATGTATACTTGGTGAACATAAAGTAGAAAATTGAGAACTTTGACAATTTAATGTTTCAGTGTAGACAGATTTCTATATCAAGTGCATTTTCACAACTGTGAAATTGCCAAGAAGTGACTTTACCTGCAAGAGCCCACTCTCCAGTACTATGGGTGTGCCCACTGTAATACAGAACATAAGTATCATGTCTAGGTCCATCCACAGTCCGAAGTTCAAGAAAAGCTTTCAGTTTGGAATGTAGAGTATCAAAAGACAGTCCACTTGTGGAATAGTCACATCCATAGGTCTCAATCATATGATACGCGAAAAATCTTTGGATAGCATTGAGCATGCCAGTAGACCTCAAATTTAACTCCTGTACATGTTCCGGCGGAAGAAGTGTTGGCTGGCCATCAGGACTGAAGAAAGAGAAAAAAAGATTATTTTTGGATTTAAGAAGTATTCATTTTTTCTCATATTGATAATTACTTAAAAATCCTAATAGTTGCTAACTAAATGGCAGAATTTTGAGAAAAAGCCATCTTTTTTGAATTCTGGATGCTAAGAACTAAGCTTTCAAAATCAAAGCCTAGTTCCTAAAAATTATATTTATTAATAAAGCAATAAACAAACATAAAGGTGGGAGAATAGTATCTCCAAATGCAGTCAAGAACACTCTATGTTCTTTACTCAGATCTTCTCATCAAAAAATTAGTATTGAACAAGACATTTTAAAAACAAAATTATACTGCCCTGGCCAGTTAGCTCCGTCGTTAGAGCGTTATAGCAAAATGGCAAAGTTGTGGGTTTGATCCCTAGTCAGGGCACATACAGGAAGCAAGCAATGAATGCACAACTAAGTGGAACAACGAATGAATGCTTCTCTCTCTCTCCCCTGCCCTTCTGTGTCTGTGAAACACTTAACAATAAGTTATATAAAAATTAAAAGCAAAATTATACTACTTTTACCGTCAATGGGTTTCAAAAACAGATGTGAGACTATTATGAAAACTTTTCTTTCTTGAGGAAAAAAAAGTATGAAAACAATATTTTAAATCATATATTTCATTTTTATATTTAAAAGGAGTCTTTACAAATCAAGTTTTACTAAAATAAGGTGCATAAATTACAGAAAAAAATTACCTATTAGTAAATGCCATTTTAAAACAATTATTAAAATATAGATCCATTGCCATATCCTACTGAACACCAATTGAGGAACCAGATCAGCCCCTGAAACAACTGTAAAGTGATACTCTAGTAAACATGATAGATCAAGTCCTGCAACTAGCAGAATCAAAATATTATTGATATAGAGGGGTGGGGGGCGGGACGGTGGGAATCATCAATCCTATCCAGAAAAGAAATTTCTATGAGAAGTTTTGAAAACTTTACATTTTGCTTCATAAATATTGTAACTGCAAATAAGATTTTAGTTTTTATTACAAGAATTAAACATTTGATTCCATACTTATATCATTTAACAGTCATAAAAAAGTAAAAAAAAAAAAAGGCATAAACAAAAATAATGGAATAAAAACCTAACCATGCAAATTGCTTTTTCCACACACTCTTTCTGCAGAGTTATCACATCTCACTTTATGGGACCCTTCTAAATCTATTTTACTTCTCATGAGAATCTCCAACTTTTATTAAGCCTTTAACATGGAGAAAAATATTTAATATAAATAATCCATTTGGTGTTTTGGGGTTTTAAGAGTTTTTTAAAAAATATTTTATTTCTTGGGTGCTAAGGACAGCTCTATGGCCTCTGCCTCAGGCACTAAGAAGAGCTCGACTGCTGAGCAATGGAGCAACACCCCAGATAGACAGAGCATTGCCCCCTGGTGGGCTTGCTAGATAGATCCCAGTTGGGGCACAGGTGGGAGTCTGTCTCTACTTCCCCTCCTCTAACTGAATTAAAATAAAAATAAAAAGATTTTATTTTTATTGATGTTTTTAGAGAGTAGAGAAACAGAGAGAAAGAGGCAGAGAGGACAAGTGGAAAACAATAATTCTTAGTAGCTGCTTCCCATATGTGCCTTGACCGGGCAAGCCTAGGGTTTCAAACTGGTGACCTCAGCATTCCAGGTTGATGCTTAATCCACTGCTCTACCATAGGTCAGACAGTCTATTTGGTGTTTTTTACATCAAATATTTGAAATCAGATAAAAACTTTTTGATTTCAAGTTTCCCTCACCCCAAGGCAAGTATGGTACTTGCCTATCAGAATTAATTAATGGCAAAGAACTAATTTTTTATTTACAGATTCAGACAGGTATACCACATATTTAGGATAAAAAATGTTTTAAAATAAAACTACAATCAAATATATATATTTATATTCATACCAAATGTCTATTTACATATATACATAAACACTGACAATCTTTTGAATTCCTGGTACTATATTTGTATGACATTTTCCAGTGGGAAGAGTATTTTTATATTCATATTCTCATTAGCTCTTCATAACATTCCTTTGAGATGGGTGAATGGGTATTGCCATTTGCACTTTAGATACAGACACTAAAGTTCGTAGAAGTTATGATGTGCCTAAGGTGACAGCTATGGATAGGACTTAGTACTCCCAGGTTCAGTACACATTCTATTCTATTTTACCATGTTGTTCCACAGGACATTTTCTTAAACAAGATATCCCTTTCTAAAGAAAGTATAGGATGTTTCCTAAGAAAATTCATCCATATTTTCTGATTTCTGGCTAAAATATGTTAATCACATTTATTAAAAAAATTTAAATAGAACCTTGAAAACTATATTACTGAGTGTAAATACTTTTAAACATTTGGGATAAAAATTGTATATTTAAAAAACATTAGTTTTGAAAAAATGAGCTATATTTTATATTTATTGTCACACAAATATTAAGAAAATGTTAAAAAGAGTCAAATATATAGTTACTACTAATTACTATATTCTAGATTACTGTACCTGCAGAAGTTGGTAGGAATAACAATAGCATATCCAACAGATGTTCCTCCTAAACAATTACCCAATTCATGGAAGAGCCCATGAGCCATGGATTCCAATGGCAAAACAATTAGAAACATGCTCAAGAAGATTCCATTTGTTGGCTAAAAGAAATTTAAAACATTATGTTTATATAGTGTGACTGCATTTATGTGTGCATATGTATGTATATGTACATACACACATATTTACTTACATTTTTGGCCACTACTTCCAAAAAGAAAAGGATAATTAAATGATCTAAAAACAATTATAAGCTGGAGCAGACAAGAATATGTGGATGAGCAACAAATCCTATACCATACTTACCTCTAAGGTTTGTGGCAATTGTGGCAAAGCAAATACAGCACATATTTTTGTGTCAGATAACATTCTACTTAAAGTAAAAAAATCCAAACCAGAACAAAAATATAACCAGTTTTGACCCTGGCCAGTTGGCTCAGTGTTCAGCCAGGCATGTGGAAGTTCCTGCGTTCAATTCCCGGCCAGGGCACACAGGAAAAGCACCCATCTGCTTCTCTACCCCCCCCCCCCTCCTTCCTTTCTGTTTCCTCTCTTCCCCTTCCTGCAGCCAAGGCTCCATTGGAGCAGAGTTGGCCCGGGCACCGAGGATGGCTCCATGGCCTCTGCCTCACTCACTAGAATGGCTCTGGTTGCAAACCGGAGCAACGCCCCAGATGGGCAGAACACCACCTAGCGGGCTTGCCAGGTGGATGCTGGTTGGGTGCATGCGGGAGTCTGTCTCTCTACCTCCCCGCTTCTCACTTTAGAAAGAAAAAAAACAAACAAACAGAAAAACTCACAAGAACATAACCAGTTTTAATACAACTGAGAAAAAGTAAGAAAACAAATCCTTTTCTGTTAAAACCCATATGCTCTAAATTATTTTTCACATAACACACTCATTTACTTTATCAGAAAAAATATTTTAGAAAGTATTCTTTTTATGAAGTCCAGAAATTAAAAAAACAAAATTTTAAAGATCGTAAGTCTATCAAAATGAATTCAATCAATCCTTATATTTAATTAAACTATTAATGTTTTCCTTTGAAAAGCTTTACTCTTTATGAACTAAATTTAAAACCGCAATAAATAAATAAATAAATAAATAAATGAAAAACATATACGCATCCCAAAAACAAAACAGAAAAAAAATATTGCCTGATCAGGCGGTGGCGCAGTGGATAGAGCGTCGAACTGGGATGCTGAGGACCCAGGTTCGAGACCCTGAGGTCACCAGCTTGAGCGTGGGCTCATCTGGTTTGAGCAAAAAGCTCACCAGCTTGGATCCAAGGTCGCTGGCTCCAGCAAGGGGTTACTCGGTCTGCTGAAGGCCAGTGGTCAAGGCACATATGAGAAAGTAATCATTGAACAACTAAGGTGCCTCAACGAAAAACTGATGATAGATGCTTCTCACCTCTGCCTGCCCTATCTATCCCTCTCTCTGACTCTCTGTCTCTGAAAAAAAAAAATATATATATATACATATATATATACATACATATATATATATACACACACATATATATATATTAAAAGGAGGAGACAAGATTAGGTAGTAACTGCAAAAAAGGAGAATAAAATAAAGTTAAAGGACCCATTTAAGTGAAAAGAAATGTAGGAATGACAGTCCTGATCCTTCCATTACTGACAGACACTATTGCATATTGTGTTATTAGGCACATAATACACAGTCATGTGCTTATGTGCGTGAACACACATTTTTCTAACACTATATGGTGGTTCATTTGATCAGAATTCAGCAAAACAGAAAAAGAAAAGAAAGCTGATTCTCATAATGGAAAAATAAACATAATGCCAGTTATTTAAATAATATAGTATATGCCCAATTTAGAAACATTAATAAAATACAAATAAGTAAAAAAGATGTCATTAAAATTATTCCAAGTATCATCATTAACAGTTTCTAACTTTTAAAAATATTTCCACATTTCATGCACTATATTCTCAAATATAAATATATATATTTTTTACTTAAGTGGGATTATATTATATAATGTTCAATTTAAAACATACTGTAAGCCGATTAGCATAACTCTAAAAATCATTTGAGACCAAATGGCATTCCTGTCATCTGATAAAATCTTAATTAGCTAATTACCTATTATTGCTATTTAGATTCCTTTTCATACATTCACTGATTGTTTATGTGCCCTGACCAGGAATCGAACCTGCAACCTTTAGAGTATTGGGACAATGCTCTAATGTTACCAACTAACTAGCTGCTGGACCAGGGCCAGGGCTAACATTATTATTGACTTACAAGTTTGTTTTTCTTTCAACATGTTTTAGATAAAAGTCTTCTGTTGGTTGTATTGTATATACAGTCATAACAAATTGTATTGTGCTTCGCTTTACTGTGCTTCCCAGATACTGTTTTTTTTTACAAATTGAAAGCTTATGGCAACCTTACAGTTGAGCAAGTCTATCAGTGCCATTTTTTAAATAAAATTTCAGAGCACATTTACTAAAGCTGAGGACAGTGAAACAAGGAAGGGATTAGGACAGAGCCTAAGTGGGGCTGCTCTGGCTCCCCAGAAATGGTTCAGGGAAGAAATGCCTAGGCGGTGTCGCTTTGGCTTACTGGAATGTCAGAGATAAGGGGGCCTTGGAGACAGGTTCAGCAGGCTGGCTCAGAGAGAGCTGCTGCTCCCCTGGTTGTAAGTCTCATGGGGACCCTTAGAGTTCAGGAGACGCACAGAGGGAAGAAAGGTGTGCTCCCGGGAGGGAGAGTGCTTCCGAGCCTTTTTTTCTAACAGTATTTGCTCACTTCATGTCTCTGTAGGTAATTCTCAGAATATTTCCAACTTTTTCAATATCTCTATATTTCCTATCCTGCTCTGTGATAAATGAACTTTGATGTTACTATTTTAATTGTTTTTTGGGGGGCCATAGACTGTACCCATATAGAACGGTGAACTTAATAAATGTCATTTTGACTATTCCTCCATCTCTCTCCTCCCCTAGGGCCTCCTATTCCCTCCGACACAACAATACTGAAATTAGCTCAATTAATAACCCTACAATGGCCTCCCTCCAAGTGTTCCAGTGAAAAGAAGAGTTGTGTGTTTCCCACTTTAAATCAAAAGCTAAAAATGATTCATGCTCAGTGAAGAAGGCATAGTAAAAGCAAAAATAGGCAAAGGCTAGGCAGCTTATGCCAAACAGCCTAATCCAGATGAAGGCCCGAACTTTCCTCAATTCAGTGAAGGCTGAGAGATGAAGAAGCTGCAAAAAAAAAAAAAAAAAAAAAAAAGCTGCTAGCAGAAGCTGGTTTGTGAGATTTAAGGAAAGGAGCCATTTTTATAACATCCACGAGCAAGATGAAGCAGCAAGTGCTGATGCAGAAGTTGCAGCAGGCTATCCAGCGATCTGGCTAAGATAATGAAGGTGGCCACACTACACAGCAGATTTTCAATGTAGAAGAAACAACCTCTCATATTGGAAGATACCACTCAGGACTTTCATTGCTAGGGAGAAGCTAACTCCTGGCTTCAAAGAATTCTCGTTAGGGTTGACTTTAAGTGGACATAAGTGCTCATTTTCCACCCTTCAAATCCTAGAAACTTCAAGAATTGTGTTAAATCTATTTTGCCTGTGCTCTATAACTGAAACAACAGAGCCTGGATGATAGCACACCTGTTTACGACATGAATTTCTGAATGTTTTAAGCCCACTGTTAAGACCTATTGCTCAGAAAAAACAATCCTTTCAAAACATAACTGCTCATTGGCATGTACCTGGTCACTCAAGAGTTCTAATGGAGTTGTACAATGAAATAAATATTGTTTTCATGTCTGCTAATACAACATCCCTTCTGCAGCTCATGTCAAGGAGTAATTTCAGCTGTTAAAACTTACTATTTATGAAATAAATTTTCTAAGACTATAGTGGCTGTTGATAGTGATTCCTCAGATGAATCCAAAGTAGATTAAAAACCTTCTAAAAAGGATTTACCATTCTAGATGCCTTTAAGAAAACTCATGGAAAGAGGTAAAAATATCAGCATTAACAAGAATCAAAAGAATTGATTCTAACCTTCATGAACAACTTTGAGGGATTCAAGACTACAGTGGAGGCAAAACTAAAACAAGTAATTCAAAAATTTATATAGAACCACAAAAGACCCAGAATAGCTACAACAATCTTGGGGAAAAAAACAAACAAACCAAAGAACAGAGTTAGAAGTATCATGCCACCTGATATCGAACTATAACACAAAGCCATAGTAATCAAAACAGCATGACACTGGCATAAAAACAGACATAGATCAATGAAACAGGAGAGTCCAGAAATAAACCCACACTTAATGGTCAACTAATATATGACAAAAGAGGAGAGAACATACAATGGGATAGAGACAGTCTCTTCAATAAATGGTGTTGGGCTCTTTCTGCCATCCTGGGTCATGAGGAGGCCTGCTGGGAACAAGACTTCTACAACAAGTATGCCTGGAATGCTGTGGTGCAAGGCCCTATTTGCTGGCTATGACCGGGGACTCTGGAACCAGAGGGAACACACAGATTTTCTTAAAATTGAAGATGTGTACCTGTGAGAATGGATGTTCTCAACAAGTCAAGTAGTAGTAAGTGTTGAAAAGGTTGTAGCGAAAAAGGAACCCTCATTCACTGCTGAGGGGAATGTAAATAGGTACAGCCACTATGAAAAACACTAT
Source organism: Saccopteryx bilineata (assembly GCF_036850765.1). Lineage (NCBI taxonomy): Eukaryota > Metazoa > Chordata > Mammalia > Chiroptera > Emballonuridae > Saccopteryx > Saccopteryx bilineata. The sequence goes on from NC_089491.1 coordinate 318,648,567, forward strand.
GGAGGTTCCTCAAGAAATTAAGAATAGAGTTACCATATATAATCCAGAAACCCCTCTTCTGTGTATTTATCAAACAAAATTGAAAAAATTAATTTGAAAAAATATGTATATGTACTCTATGTTCACTGCAGCATTACTCACAGTGGCTAAGACATGGAAACAACCAAAGTGTCGTTCAAAACATGATTGGATAAAGAAGGTGTGATATATAGATACTATGGAATACTTCTCAGCCATTAGAAAAGATAAAAACTGCCATTTGCAACAACAGATGGACCTTGAGAATATTATGCTAAGCAAAATAAGTCAGAAAAAGTTAAAAACCATATGATTTCACTCATATATAGGGTATAAAACTCAAAGTAATAATTGAACAAACAAAAAAACCCAACCGAACAAAAACTTATATAGAGAGACAACAGTGTGATGGTTATCAGAGTGAAGGGGTGGGGGAATAGTAAAGGGTAAAGAGGGTCAAATATATGGTGACAGAAGATGATTTGACTTTGAGTGGAAGAAACACAATGCAATACATAAATCATGTTATCACAGAAATGTACACTTGAAACCTATATAATCATGATTCATTTTTTTAAAAAAGATTTTATTTATTCTTTAGACAGAGAGAGAGGAAGAGAGAGAAAAAGAGAGACAGGGGAAAGTACAGGAAGCATCAACTCCCATGTGTCTTGACTAGGCAAGTCCAGGGTTTCGAAACAGTGACCTCAGAGTTCCAGGTCCACACTTGATCCACTGTGCCACCACCACTGGTCAGACTGAAACCTGTATTATCTTACTAACCGATGTCGCCCCCATAAATTTAATTTTAAAAAATTGGCCCTATCCATGTGGCTCAGTGGTAGAGCATTGACCCAACATGTGGATTCCTGGGTTTGATTCCTGGCCAGGGCACACAGAAGAAGCATCCATCTGCTTCTCCACCCTTCCCCTTCTCGCTTCTCTCTCTTCCTCTCCTGTAGCCATGGCTCCATTGGAGCGAGCTGACCCCGGGTGCTGAGGATGACTCCTAGGCTTCAGCTTCAGGTGCTAAGAAGAGCTCGGTTGCGAGCATGGCCACAGATTGGTAGAGCATCGCTCCCTAGTGGGTTTCCCGGGTGGATCCTGGTTGGGGTGCATGTGGGAGTCTGTCTCTGCCTCCTTTCCTGTCACTGAATAAAAATAAAAAAAATTGAAGGTGTTTATGCTTGTATAAACTACATTCTATATTTAGGCAAGAGATGTGATTATGCACACATAGCAAAGAACAAAACAGTGACACCTGGTGGCAAAATGAACAAAACCAGAGTAATCTGGGGAAAAGGTATCTGGAAAAAGGTAATGGGCTCTCAAGTAAACAGTGGCCTGGTTCATGACAAATTCTTTATAAAGCAAACTTCCAGCTAAGGCCACAGGACACAGAATCTGTGTAATGTGGTACCCCTCAAGGACTTAAATTAATTAGAAATAAATACAAATGGCTCAGTTCACCTATAAAACATTTTCTTCCCCCAGCCAGTGGACAGAACATCGGCTTGGTGTGCGGATATCCTGGGTTTGATCCATGGTCAGGGAACACATAAGAAGTAACCATCTGCTTCTCTTCCCTTTCCTCTCCCCTTTTTCTCCCCCCATCTCTCTCTGTTCCCCTCATAGCCAGTGGCTCGATTGGCCCTAGCTCCGGCCTCAAGCGCTGAGAATAACTTGGTTGATACTGTAATAACTATGTATGGTGCCAGATGAGTACTGGAAATATCAGGGTGAATACTTTGTAAAGTATATAACTGTATAACCACTATGCTATATACCAGAGAGTAATTCGAAATAATATTAAATGCAAACTGTAATTGAAAAATAAAATTAGAGAAAAAGACATCGTTGGAGGAAGTAACTGAAGTGTAGATACAGACAGCTGGAATCAGAAGTGGAGCCTGAAGATGTGACTCAACTGCTGCAATCACATGATAAAACTTGAATGAAGAGTTCCTTCTCATAAATGAACAAAGAAAGTGGTTTCTTGATATGAAATCTACTACAGGTAAAGGTACAGTGAAAACTGTTGAAATACGAATAACAACAAAGAATTAGAATTTACATAAACTTAGGTGATAGCCCTCGTCAGGTAGTTCAATTGGTTGAGTGTCATCCCCATACACCAGGAGTCAGGAACCTATGGCTCGCGAGCCATATGTGGCTCTTTTGATGGCTGCATCTGGCTTGCAGACAAATCTTTAATAAAAATAATAATGTTAAAAATATAAAATATTCTCATGTATTATAATCTATTCATTTCCTACCACTCTATGTTCATGGTTGCAAGTGGCTGGAGCCAATCACAGCTATCCTCTGAGACCACACCAAGTTTTTACTGGATAATGCGTAATGTACACGGGTCGTTGTGAGGTCAGGAAGTAAACATTCCTCCTTTTAATCAAGTAGTCAGCTAGCAAATTGCAGAAACCCTTTTGACGAAGAAGATGGCCAAAAGAAAAAAAGATGAGGAGTATTGTACTTTTCAGCAGGAATGAACAGGGGAATTCGCCTTTGTAGAGAGAGCAGGTTCTGCAGTGTCTAATATGCAATGATAAAATTGAATCGGTGAAACGGTCAAATATAAAGTGGCACTTCGATACACGCCATACTACATTTGCATAGAAATATCCAGCAGGGGACAGCAGAAAGAAAGCATGTCAAGAGCTACTGTGCAGAGTGTAAGCTAGTCAGCAGCAACTCCATGTTTAGATCCAACAAAGTGACTGGAATTCGGCTAGCTTTGCTGATGCTTTAGCAATTGTGATAAATGGGAAGCCATTCACAGATGGGGAGTATGCCAAAACATTCATGCTTGATGTTGCCAATGAACTTTTTGACGACTTTTCGGATAAAGACAAGATAATCAAACGAATAAAAGACATGCCTCTGTCGGCAAGAACTGTTCACGATCGTACCATCATGATAGCAAATCAAATTGAGGCAACACAAGTGAAAAACATAAATGCAGCACCATTCTTTTCTCTCGCTTTGGATGAGTCAACAGATGTAAGCCATTTATCCCAGTTCAGTGTGATTGCAAGGAATGCTGTCGGTGACACACTATGTGAGGAAAGTCTTGCTGTTTTGCCTATGAAAGAGACAAAAAGAGGGAGGATTTATTCAAGTCTTTCACTGAGTTCGCTAAAGAAAAATATCTACCAATGGATAAACTTATTTTGGTGTGTACTGATGGTGCTCCCTGCATAGTGGGAAAAAACAGAATTCGTAGTGCTTCTTCGTGAACATGAAAAGAGACCCATCCTAAGTTTTCACTGCATCCTACATCAGAAGGCGCTTTGTGCTCAGATGTGTGGCGAGCAGCTTGGTGAGGTGATGTCGCTGGTCATTCGGGTGGTCAACTTTACTGTTGCCCGAGCTTTAAATGATCGCCAGTTTAAAACACTGCTGGATGAGGTTGGAAATAATTATCCTGGTCTGCTTCTTCACAACAATGTGCGTTGGTTATCAAGAGGGAAGGTGCTCAGCCGTTTCGCGGCTTGTCTGAGCGAAATCTGGACTTTTCTTGAAATAAAATACGTTGAGCATCCTGAATTAGCTGACACTGAGTGGCTCCTGAAGTTCTACTATCTTGTGGACACGACTGAACATTTGAACCAGCTCAATGTGAAAATGCAAGGCATTGGAAATACAGTCTTATCCGTTCAACAAGCAGTGTTTGCAATTAAAAACAAGCTGGAATTCTTCATCGCCGACATTGAAACAGGTCACTTACTACACTTGGAAAAACTGGGAGAGTTTAAAGATGCATGCACAGCAAGTAACCCTGCTCAACATCTTGATCTCCAGCAGCTAGAGGGCTTCACATCTAATCTCCTGCAGTCATTCAAAGCGCGCTTTGGATAATTTTTCATGAGCGCACTCCGTCTTTTTAAGTTCATCACCCATCCACATGAGTGTGCAGTGGACAACGCCGACCTGAGTTACATTCCCAGTGTCTCTGTCAGAGATTTTGAGCTACAAGCTGCTGACCTGAAGGCCTCAGACAGGTGGGTGAATAAGTTCAAGTCACGGAATGAAGATTTGGAAAGACTTGCATGACAGCAAGCAGAGTTGGCGAGCAAACAGTGGGGAGAAATGAAAAAACTTCAACCAGCGGACCAGCTGATGTCAAAACTTGGAACGCGTTTCCTGTCACATACCACACACTGCATCGTGTGAGTATTGCTGTACTGACAATGTTTGGCTCTACGTATGCATGTGAGCAGTCTTTCTCACATCTAAAGAACGTTAAGACCAACCTATGATCACGTTTTACGGATGAAAGTCTCAACGCCTGCATGAAGCTTAACCTCACCATGTATCAATCAGATTACAAAGCCATCAGCAAAACCATGCAGCACCAGAAATCGCATTAATGGTAAGAAGTACTTTATTCATCACTGGTTAGCAACAGCATAACAATGTTATTAAAAAGAATTCAGAGACTTATTACACTTTAAAAGTGTTGGTCTTACATAAAATGCACACATTTACTTGTATTTAGTATTAAACATATTGTATGGCTCTCTCAGCCAAAAAGGTTCCTGACCCCTGTGATACACCAAGGTTATGGGTTCAACCTCCAGTCAGGAAACAAATAATCAACCAATGAATGCACAAATAAGTGGAACAACAAAGCAATGTTTGTTTTTCTCACCCCCCCACTTCTCTTTCTGTAAAATTGATTTTAAAAAAAGTTCTACCTTGAGTAAAATGCTATCAAAGAGCATTGCATGCTACAGAGAAATCATTTGTGAAAAGAGGTCAATCATTGTGGCTAAAGAACTGGGAAACAAAAAAAACTGTATGGCTAACTTTATTGTGATAGTTTATTGCAGTAGTCTGGAACCAAACCCATGATATCCTCAAGGTATGCCTGTACTTTCCCCCTCTGTGACTCCTGTAATGCTGTTTTTTTGTTGTTCTTTAATATAAGTTTCTAAATGTAATGCAGTTATCTGTGTCATAAAGAAATTTTCCTCCACTCAAAAAATTGTTTTACATTATTCTCTAACACAGTGGTTTTCAACCTTTTTTACACTTGGGGACCAACAAAAATAGATTTAATTTGAGGACCACTAAGGCAGAATTCACTCTGAGGATAAACGAATTCAACTAAGATCATAGGGTCTATAATCTTCATACATCAGGGTGGTTAACTGTTTTGTGGATTGGCATGAAATTTTGGGTGCACCAGTCCATGGACTAGCTGTTGAAAAACACTGCTCTAAAGACCTGTTTGTTTTTTCCTTCATTTAGGTCTATAATCCAAATATAACTGATATTTATAATAGTCTGATTTCATTTTTTCTATATGAACATCCAATTTCCAATTATTAAAAGTATCAACTACTCTGTATCACTTTGTCAAAATTAAGTATTCAGAGATCTGATTTTGTACTCTCTTCTGTCCCAATGTATTTGTATATCCTTTCACATATTTACTATGGTCTTTTTTCCTGGGAAACCTATAAAACACAGATGATATCTTTTCAGTACATCCTCTTTAAATCTTACCCTTTTCTTCTGTGTAGTATGATATTTTCTCTATTTCTTTTCTCTTCTGTGCTCCTTCTTATAGAGTGTCTTCTGACCTGTGCCTTCCATATCACTAATGCTTACTTCAGCTTTACCTAATCTGTTAAAACTTGCACACTCAATTTCAGGCACTTTATTTTCTGATTATAAAACTTCCGTTTGGTTCTTTTTCCAAGTTTGCCTCATCACATTTTTACAGTTTCCAACTTTCTACCATTATATACTATCTTTGCTTTTATTTCTATCAACTCAGTAAGTATGATGGTCTTCTCTGATAATTGCAATCTCTCTCCTTATTGTTGCTTCTGCTTCTTCTTGCTCTGGTGCCACGTGTTTGTATACCTGGTTATATTAATGAGCTAAACACTGTACATTAAAAAATTATCATAAGGCTAACTGCAGGCCTAGGATAATGATACTTTCTCCAAAAGGACTTCTGTTTGTTTCTTCTAGGGAACTGGGGCATTACTACTCTACTTATCTTAACCCAGGTTTGACCACTTAATCCATATAGATTAAATAATAACAGAACACAAGGTCAGCATGCAGGTTCATGAGAGAACTGTAATATGCATGGCTTGACAATTTTCCTTTGGTATGTTACTTTAAAATGAGAATTTACCAGAAATCCCCTCTGAAGGCTTCTAGCTTTGACATTTTGCTCATCTTGACAGCATGAGAACTGCAGCTCAGCTCTGAAAACTGTCTCTATACTAACAAGTGTCCTCACGGTACATTCTTGAGTCTTTCTTTCTCAGAAGGTCTGTTGTATTTTTCCATTTCTTCATGTCTTCTTTTATGACCTTCAGTGGAGTTTTATAGTATTTCTTTATAAAAATTTCATGAGTTTCTTTTAAACTTTATTTCTAGTTTGTTCTGTGTTTCTATATTTATGTTTCCGTTCCATGAATAAAATAATTCCTATAAATGAAGTCATTTCCATTATATTTTATGATTACTACTTTCCAGAATATTGGTTTTTGTATACTTACATGTTATTATTTGCCACCTAATTAGTGTCAAAATATATTTTCAAAGAGTTATGTCAGCATCATGGCAAAGTGAGGTGATGTGTTTGGGTCTACCCTTAAATTTACAAGTTGGAGGTCTATAATCCAACAAAGGTTCTGTTCAACACATAAACATGTCTGAGCAAACCACAAGTAGGTACATCTGAAGATGGGTATATTGGAACACATAGGGGAATCAGGATAAGGGGAAGGACACACACACAGTATCAACAGACACAATTCAGTGCCTGCCATGACCCCAGCTAATGGGTGGTGATGGAGAGTTGGGCTTCAGACCCACATTACACTTGGTAGAGGGTAAGGGAGCCATATGAAGCATCAGTGCCTGAGAATCTGGCAAGCTCCCTCACCACGACAGCGAAACATAGGAGTAGCAGTAAAGAAGTATCTAAATTATTCAGGCTATTTCCTGACCCATAGTGACACAGTGGATAAAGTTAAAGCGTTGAACTGGAATGTGGAAGTCACCAGTTCAAAACCCCAGGCTTGCCCAGTCAAGGTGCATATGAGAAGCAACTACTACTGTGAGTTGATGCTTCCTGCACCCCACCCCACCTCTCTCTCTCTCTCTCTCTCTCTCACCTCTCTCAAAAAATCAAATAAAATCTTAAAAAATAAATTCCTCAGGTTACAACACCACTGTAGAAGCTGTGCTGAAGATTTACAAACCAAGTACCCCACCACCCGCCTAATCCCCCTTTAATAGTGGTGGTGCCATGAGACCTAGGGGACCAAGACACAGTAGGTACAACCATCAACCTGGTCACCCAGGAGTTAATTTCGATGACGGAAGCTACCACCCCCACCCATCAAGAGCCCCAGAAGCACAGGTAGTCCAGATAAGAGAAAAATATTTGTGCTATAGCACCACGAACTGGAAAACAAAAAAAAGACCTCTACTCATAAATCTGATTTAAGATCAAAATGGTATCTGCATAAGAAAAGAGTTCACTATCTTAAATGCACCGGCAGAGAAACAATGCAAGTACCATGAACAACCAAGGCACACACACAGAAAATGACAATCTCCAGAAACTAAACTCAAGCCGTGAAGGACTCATTTAAATGACAGAGAATTTAAGACTGCAGTTATGAAGAAACTCAACAAGTCACAAGAAAACTCAGAGAAGCAGTTCAATGAGCTCAGAACAACAAAAAACTTTACCAAAGAGACAAACTAAAAAAAACACATAGTTTGGTGCTAAGAAACTCAATAAATGAGATGAAGAATGCATTAAGAAGCACAGGAAAAAGAGCAGACCAAATGGAAGAGAGAATTAGCAAGCTCAAAAATAGAAATCTAGAAATGATTCAGGTAGGAGAGAATGTGAAGAGTTAAAAAAATAAAAGAACTCAACCAGAATTTTCTGTGTCCATTAGAAACATTAATAAGTATCCCAAAGAGAAGGGAAAAGAGAGTCTATTCAAAGAAATAATTGATGAGAACATCCCAATCTTAGGAAATAGGCTGGACGTTCAAATAAAAGAAACTAACAGAATACCTTATTATCTTAATGCAAAAAGATCTTTTCTAAGATACATTGTATTAAAACTTTCAAACGCTAATGATAAAGAATTCTTGGCCCTGGCCAGTTGGCTCAGTGGTAGAGCGTCAGCCTGGCGTGTGGAAGTCCCGGGTTCAATTCCCGGCCAGGGCACACAGGAGAAGCGCCCATCTGCTTCTCTGCCCCTCCCCCTCTCCTTCCTCTCTGTCTCTCTCTTCCCCTCCTGCAGCCAAGGCTCCACTGGAGCAAAGATGGCCCGGGCACTGAGGATGGCTCCATGGCCTCTGCCTCAGACGCTAGACTGGCTCCGGTCGCAACAGAGCGACGCCCCCGATGGGCAGAGCATGGCCCCCTGGTGGGCGTGCCAGGTGGATCCCGGTCGGGTGCATGCGGGAGTATGTCTGAATGCCTCCCCGTTTCCAGCTTCAGAAAAATACCAAAAAAAAAAAAAAAATTTTTTTTTTAAATTAATTTTACTAGGGTGACATCAATAAATCAGGGTACATATGTTCAAAGAAAACATGTCCAGGTTATCTTGTCAATCAATTATGTTGCATACCCATCACCCAAAGTCAGATTGTCCTCTGTCACCTTCTATCTAGTTTTCTTTGTGCCCCCCTCATAACCACCACTCTTATCAATGTCTCTTAGTCTCGTTTTTATGTCCCACCTACATATGGAATAATACAGTTCTTGTTTTTTTCTGATTTCACTTAGTATAATGTTATCAAGATCCCACCATTTTGTTGTAAATGATCCGATGTCATCATTTCTTATGACTGAGTAGTATTCCATAGTGTATATGTGCCACATCTTCTTTATCCAGTCTTCTATTGAAGGGCTTTTTGGTTGTTTCCATGTCTTGGCCACTGTGAACAATGTTGCAATGTACATGGGGCTGCATGTATCTTTACGTATCTATGTTTCTGAGTTTTGGGGGTATATACCCAGTAGAGGGATTGCTGGGTCATAAGGTAGTTCTATTTTCAGTTTTTTGAGGAACTACCATACTTTCTTCCATAATGGTTGTACTACTTTACATTCCCACCAACAGTGAATGAGGGTTCCTTTTTCTCCACAGCCTCTCCAACATTTGCTATTACCTGTCTTGTTAATAATAGCTAATCGAACAGGTGTGAGGTGGTATCTCATTGCAGTTTTCATTTGCATTTCTCTAATGACTAATGAAGATGAACATCTTTTCAAATATCTGTTGGCCATTTGTATTTCTTCCTGGGAGAAATGTCTGTTCATGTCCTCTTCCCATTTTTTTTACTGGATTGTTTGTTTGTTGTTGAGTTTTATGAGTTCTTTGTATATTTTAGATATTAGGCCCTTATCTGAGCTGTTGTTTGAAAATATCATTTCCCATTTAGTTGGCTGTTTATTTTGTTGTCAGTTTCTCTTGCTGAGCAAAAACTTCTTAGTCTGCCTGACCAGGTGGTGGCGCAGTGGATAGAGCATCGGACTGGGATGCGGAAGGACCCAGGTTCGAGACCCCGAGGTTGCCAGCTTGAGCGCAGGCTCATCTGGCTTGAGCAAAGAGCTCACGAGCTTGGACCCAAGGTCGCTGGCTCCAGCAGGGGGTTACTCGGTCTGCTGAAGGCCCACGGTCAAGGCACATGTGAGAAAGCAATCAATGAACAACTAAGAAGTCGCAACGCGCAACGAGAAACTGATGATTGATGCTTCTCATCTCTCTCTGTTCCTGTCTGTCTGTCCCTGTCTATCTCTGCCTCTGTAAAAAAACCCCCCAAAAAACAAAAAAAAACTTCTTAAGTCTGATGTAGTCCCATTCATTTATTTTTGCCTTCACTTCTCTTGCTTTTGGAGTCAAATTCATAAAATGCTCTTTAAAACCAAGGTCCATGAGTTTAGAAGCTATGTCTTCTTCTATGTACTTTATTGTTTCAGGTCTTATATTAAGGTCTTTGATCCATTTTGAATTAATTTTAGTACAAGGGGACAAACTGTAGTCGAGTTTCATTCTTTTGCATGTGGCTTTCCAGTTTTCCCAGCACCATTTGTTGAAGAGGCTTTCTTTTCTCCATTGTGTGTTGTTGGCCCCTTTATCAAAAATTATTTGATCATATATATGTGGTTTTATTTCTGGACTTTCTATTGTGTTCAATTGGTCTGAGTGTCTATTTTTCTGCCAATACCATGCTGTTTTGATTGTCGTGGCTCTATAATATAGTTTGAAGTCAGGTATTGTAATGCCCCCAGCTTCGTTCTTTTTCTTTAGGATTGCTTTGGCTATTCGGGGTTTTTTATAGCTCCATATAAATCTGATGATTTTTTTGTTCCATTTCTTTAAAAAATGTCATTGGAATTTTGATGGGAATTGCATTAAATTTGTATATTACTTTGGGTAATATGGCCATCTTGATTATATTTATTCTTCCCATCCAAGAACAAGGAATATTCTTCCATCTCATTGTATCTTTTTCGATTTCCCTTAACAATGGTTTGTAGTTTTCATTATATAAGTCCTTTACATTCTTTGTTATGTTTATTCCTAGGTATTTTATTTTTTTTGTTGCAATCGTAAAGGGGATTATTTTTTTGAAGTCGTTCTCAATTGTTTCTTTTTGTTGGCATATAGAAAGGCTATGGACTTTTGTATGTTAATTTTGTATCCTGCGACCTTACTGTATTGGCTTATTGTTTCTAGTAGTCTTTTTTGTAGATTCTTTGGGATTTTCGATGTATAGGATCATATCATCTGCAAAAAGTGATACCTTTACTTCTTTTCCAATATGGATGCCTTTTATTTCTTTGTCTTGTCTGATTGCTCTGGCTAGAACCTCTAGCACCACATTAAATAAGAGTGGAGAGAGTGGACAGCCCTATCTTGTTTCTGATTTAAGGGGGAAAGCCTTCACTTTTGTGCCATTTAATATGATGTTAGCTGATGGTTTATCATATATGGTCTTTATCATGTTGAGATATTTTCTTTCTATACCCATTTTGTTGAGAGTCTTAAACATAAAATTGTGTTGTATTTTATTGAATGCCTTTTCTGCATCTATTGATAAGATCATGTGGTTTTTGTTCTTTGTCTTGTTGATATGGTGTATTACGTTAACCGTTTTATGTATGTTGAACCATCCTTGAGATTCTGGGATGAATCCCACTTGATCGTGATGTATTATTTTTTTAATATGTTGTTGTATTCGATTGCTAGTGTTTTGTTTAGTATTTTAGCATCTGTATTCATTAGAGATATTGGTTTGTAGTTTTCTTTTTTTGTGCTGTCCTTGCCCTGTTTCGGTATAAGGGTTATGTTGGCCTCATAAAATGTGTTTGGAAGTATTGCTTCTTCTTCAAGTTTTTTGGAAGACTTTGAGTAGAATAGGAACCAAGTCTTCTTTGAATGTTTGATAGAATTCGCTAGTATAACCGTCTGGGCCTGGACTTTGATTTTTGGGGAGATTTTTAATAGTTTTTTCTATTTCTTCCCTACTAATTGGTCTGTTTAGGCTTTCTGCTTCTTCTTGACTCAGTCTAGGGAGGTTGTATTGTTCTAAGAATTTATTCATTTCTTGTTGATTGTTGAATTTAGTGGCATAAAGTTTTTCATAGTATTCTACAATAATTCTTTGTATATCTATGATGTCCATGGTGATTTCTCCTCTAAAGAAAGAATTCTTAAGGCAGCCAAAGAAAAGATGACTGTAACCTCAAAAGGGAACCTAATTAGATTATCATAAGATTTCTATGAAGAAACCCTACAGGCCAGGCCAGAGTAGAATAGTATATTTAAAATATTGAGAGAATGCAGCAGCCAAGAATAACATATTCAGCAAAGTTATCTTTTATATATGAAGGAGAAAATAAAGACTTTCCAAGACAAACAAAAGCTGAGGAAATTTACCAATATAAGACCTGCATTACAAGAAATAATGGAATTAGCTCTGCAACCTGAAACAGAGAGATAAAAATATACAAAACTCCAAGTATGGTGACAGATAGACAGAAGTAGGAAATTGCAACTCTATTTCACAACAGAGTATTAAACAATCATAACACAAAGGTTAAAAGAAATAAGCATTAAAAGTAACTACAACGATTACAATTTGTTAACAAGTACACAACATAAAAAGGCATAATTTATGGCAACAATAAAACGGGAAGAGGAAAAACAACTGAACTTCTATAGGTGAATGAAGATGCTATCAAAAGAAAAAACTATTTTAGCTGAGACATTTTATGTAAATCTCACAGTGACCGTAAAACAAAAATCGACAGCTGAGGCACAAAACATAAAACAAACGAAAATAGAAAATCATAATAGCAATCCAAAATTGCAGAAACACAAGGGAAAAGAAACAATGGGGATACAGAGCAACCAGAAAAAAGATAAAATGACTGTAGTAAATCCTCATGTATCAATATTAACCTGAATGTAAGCAGACTGAACTCACCAACCAAAAAGCAGAGAGTAGCTGGATTAGAAAACAAGACTTGGCCCTGTCCAGTTGGCTCAGCGGTTGAACTTCAGCCTGGCGTGAAGAAGTCCCGGGTTCAATTCCCAGCCAGGGCACACAGAAGAAGTGCCCATCCGCTTCTCTACCTTTCTCTCTCTCCTTTCTCTCTCTCTCTCTCTCTCATTCCCTCCCACAGTCAAGGCTCCACTGGAGCAAAGCTGGCCCGGGCGCTGAGGATGGCCTCCACCTCAGGCGCTAGAATGGCTCCGATTGCAGTGGAGCAAAGCCCCAGAGGGGCTGAGCACCGCCCCCTGGTGGGCTAGCCAAGTGGATTACTGTCAGGTGCATGCGGGAGTCTGTCTGTCTGCCACCCCGCTTCTCACTTTGGAAAAATATAAAATAAATAAAACAAAAAAACCCCCCAAGACTTAACTATATACTACTTTCAGGAGATCTATTCAGCTCAAAGTGAAGGGGTTGAGCATGACACTCTATGTAAATGTTAACCACAGAAAAGTGGATGTAGTCATACTTACACAAAATAGATTTCAAGACAGAAAAGGTAATGAGACAAAAATAATCATTGTATAATATAATGATAAAAAGGACAATCCATCAAGAAGACATAACACATTAATAGATATACACTCAACCTAAGAGCACCAAAACATATGAACAAGTTGTTAACATATGTAAAGGGAAAAACTGACAGTTTAACAATAGTAAGGGGCTTTAATACAACACTACATCAATTGGTAGGTCATCCAGACACAGTTAACTAGGATACATTGACCTTAAATGACACATTAGACCACATAGCATTAATAGATACAAATAGAACTTTTCATCCCTAAACAACAGAATACACATCCTACTAAAGTGCATGTGGAACACTCTCAAGGGCAGACAACATGTTCAGATACAAAACAAGTCCCAGTAAACTTAACAAGACTGAAATCATAGTAAGCATCTATTGTAGCAACAACAGTGTGAAAGCAGAAATCGACTATAAGAACAACACTAGAAAAGATCAAATATGAGCAGATTAAACATGTTACTTGAACAACTATTGGGTCAAAGAAGAAAATTCAATGAAGAAAGAAATCAAAAGATATGTGGAGAAAAATAAAAATAGCAGATACCAAAATTTTTGGAATGCAGCAAAAGCAGTACTAAGAGGAAAGTTTATAGTAATACAGGCCTACCTGAAGAAACAAGAAATAACTCAAATAAACAATCTAACATTCCATTTGAAGGGACCACCAAAAAAAAAAAAAAAAAAAAAAAAAGAAAAAACAAATGAGCCCAAAGTAAGTAGTGAAATGTACAAAAGAAAGGCTCTTAGCCTAAGTAACTTTTGGCAGAACTTCCTTTCTCTAAAACAAAGAGACTTTCAGTAGAACTTACTTGTTTCTAAAAAACTCCATACCCCTGGCCTTGAGGCTAGTTTCCCAGGCTGTGGCCTTGGGATAGTTCTGCAAGGGTGCAGATGTTCCCAGAATGTTTCTCCCTGAATTAATCTTATAGATAAACATTGTAAAAGAGCTTGTTTCACTGTTTTGTTTTACTGCTAGGCTTCCCATCCTCCCAATCCCCAGTGTGTAATTTTGTCTTTTAAACCTAACCTCAAACTGTATTCAGGGCTGCACGATTTGAATGACTTAGGTCTCCGTGCGGTCCCAGCTTTAAAATAAAGACTCCTTAATTTGGCTACTTAATTGTGTGCCAAAACATCTGTTTCTCACTGTTCTGATACAACAGAAGAAAGAAAATAAAAATCAGAGAGAAAAGAAAAGTGAATTAAGAAAAGACAATTTAAAAATGATAGAAATAAAAAGCTGGTTCTTTGAAAAGATAAACAAAATTGACAAACCTCCAGCTAGGCTCACTAAAAATAAGAAAGGGATGATTCAAATAAATAAAATCAGAAATAAAAAAATGTTACAAGGGATAACTTGTATACACAGAATATAAAAATTATTTAAGAATACTATGAAAAGCTATTATATGCCACCAAATTGACAACCTAGCAGAAGTGGACAAATTCTCAGAACCTTCCTAAACTGAATTATGAAGAGTTGGAAAACTTGAATAGGCAAATTACTACTAGTAAGGCTACTGAAAAAAGTGTAATCAAAAACCTTCTAATAAATAAAAGTCCGGGACTAGATGGCTGCACTGGTGAATTCTACCAAACACTAAATTAAGATGATTTAATACCTATCTTTCTCAAATACTTCCAAAAAATTGAAGAAGAGTGAATGCTTTCTAATTGATTTTACGAGGCCAACATTATCAATACCAAAACCAGGCAAGGAGATCACAACAACAAAAATCACAGGCTAATATCTATGATGAAACTAGATGCAAGAATACTCAATAAAATTACTAGTTAATGGAATACAACCCAACATGAAAAGGATCATGCACCACAATCAAGATATGCAAGTATGGTTCAACATCTGCAAATCAAATCAATCAATGTAACCTACCACATTAACAAAATAAGAAATAAAAACCATGATTATCTCAATAGATGTAGAAAAAAAGCCTTTGACAAGATATATCATGCATAATAACTTTCAATAAAATGAGTACAAATATTGACTTACGACCTATGCAACTTACAACCATTCGACTTGATGACCACAATTGCTAGCCTTGATTGCTCTGTCTGGCAGCACAAGTGCCCAGTTGGGTGTACAACAGTGCGGACCCGCTTCTGGCAGCACTACCATCTCCACGTGCACCATTTCAATTGTTATCCCAGACTTGGTACAGCAATTTGTGTTTTGTGTCTTGGATATTTTTCATCAAACCCCTCCCAAGATGTCTACCAAGAGAAAATTGTGTTTGCAAATATTAAACCAGTTGTACTGGTAATGTAGTGTTTTACTTAAACCTGACGAATGTAAAAATAAGAAACAAAATGGTGTAGAGATGATACAAATGGCATAAAATGAACAAAGAAAATTATGATATATAACAATAATGAAAGAAAATTATGATAAAATATGACTTAAAGATTTTTATAACATCATTTCACAGTACTGTACATATAGCCTACTCAACTTACGACCAAATCGTGTTACGACTGGTCTGTCAGAACCAATCGTGGTTGTAAGTTGAGCACTAGCTGTATAGAAGAAAAGTACCACAAAATTGAGGCCATATATGACAAACCTTCATCTAATGTCATACACAACAGTGAAAAATTGAGTGTTCCCTCTAAGATAAGGAACAAGAGGATGACCAAGGATGCCCAGTCTTGACATTATTATTATTTTTTTTAAGTGAGAGGAGGGGAGATAGTAAGACAGACTCCCCGCATGTGCCCCTAACTGGGATCCATCTAGCAACTCCCAGGAAAGCCATCTAGGGCCGATGCTCGAGTACTGAGCTATTTTTAGTGCCTGAGGATAACGCTCTGGCTAACTGAGCCATCCTCAACACCCTGGGCCACACTGGAACCAATCGAGCCACTGGCTGCGGGAGGTAAAAAGGGGTAGAACGGGGAGAGGGAGGGGGAAAGAAGCAGATAGTCACTTCTCTTGTGTGCCCTGATTGAGAATCAAACCTGGGATGTCCATACACAGGGCCAATGCTCTATCCACTAAGCCACCAGCCAGGGCTGACACTATTACTCAAAATAGTACTGGAAATTATAGCCAGAGCAATTAGGCAAGAAAAAATAAAAGACATCCAATTAGAAAAGCACAAGTAAATTTATCACCATTTACAGATAACATGATTTTATACAGAGAAAAAACTATTAAAGGCTCCACCAAAAAAACTGTTAGAGATAATAAATGAATATGGTAATGTTGCAGCGTACAAAATCAATATATAAAAATACGTTGCATTTCTATATATTAACAACAAAATATCGGAAAGATAAAGAAAGTCCCATTTATAATCTCAATATAAAGAATAACTTCCTTAGGAATAAACTTAACAAAGAATTTAAAAGACCTGTACACTGAAAAATACCAGACATTGATGAAAGAAATTGAAGAATATACAAGGGAATAAAAAAATATTCCATGATCATCAACCAGAAGAATTAACATCGTTAAAATGTCCATAATACGAAAACTAGTCTACAGATTCAATGCAATCCTATCAAAATCCCAATGACATTTTCCACAGAAATAAAACAAATCTTCATTTGTATGGAAACAGAAAAGACCCTGAATTTTCAAAGCAATTCAGAGAAGAAAGAACAAAACCAAAGTTATCGCATGCCCTGATTTCAAACTATACTACAAAGTTACAATAATCAAAACAGCATGGTATTGGCAGAAAAAAAGACCAAGGAACAGAACGGAGAGCTTTAAAAACTCCACACATATATAGGCAACTATTTTACAACAATGGAGTCAACACTATATAATAGAGAAAGAAAAATCTCTACAATAAAGGGTGTTAAAAAGAACTGACAGCCATATGCAAAAGAATAAAAATAAACTGCTACCTTAGAACATATACAAAAATTAAGTCAAAATGGATTAAAGACTTGAATGTATGATCTGGAACAATTAAATACAAGGTGGGGCAAAGTAGGCTTACAGTTGTTCATATGGAAAGTAATATAATAATTAATAAATAATACAAGAATAAACTGTGTTTTACTCACAATTGTAAACCTACTTTTGCCCCACCCTATATATAGTAAAAAACATAGGCACCAACCTTCTGGACATTGGTTTCAAAGTGTTTTTGTAAATTTGACTCCAAAGGCAAGAGAAACAATAGCAAAAATAAATAAATGGGACTACTTCTAAATAAAATGCTCTGCACAGCAAAAGAAGCCATCAACGAAAACAAAAAGGCAACTAACCGATCCAAAGAAGATTTTTACAAACAACACCTCCAATAGGGGGCTAATATCCAAAATATATAAAGAACTCATATAACTTAACAAAAAACACAATCTGATTTAAAATGAACAGTGAATCTGAATAGACATCATTCTAAGGAAGACATACAAATGGCAAAGTGGTATATGAAAAGATGTTCAACATCACTAGTTATTACAGAAATGCAAATCAAAACTACCGAGCTATCAACTCACACCTATCAGAATGGGTATTAATGAAATGAAATGTGTTAGAGAAGATGTGGAGAAACAGAACCCTCCTATATATTGTTGGTAGGGTTGTAAATTGCTACAGCCACTCTAGAGAACAGTATGAAGTTTCCTCAAAAAATTAAGACTAGAACTACCACATGATTCAACAATTCCTCTTATGAGTATTTACCCCCCCAAATATTATATTAATTTGAAAAGATATTATGTTGCATTATTTACAATAGCCAAAATCTGAACACACCCAAACTGCCCACTGACTGATGAATGGACAATAAAAATGTGGTAGACCTATAATGGAATATTACTACTCAGCCATAAAAGATGAATGAAATATTGCCATTTGGAACACATGGATGGATTGAGGTTACTATAGTAAGTGAAGTAAGTCAGACAGAAAAGGACAAAAAACAACAACAAAAATACCACGATTTCATTTACATGTAAAATAAAACAAAAAAACTAATGAAAACAAACAAAACCAAATTCATAGATACAGACAACAGAATGTTGGTTACCAGAGGGGAAGGTGAGTGGCAGAGGGTGACTTGGACAAATAAAAAATAAATGTATGAAACAAACAGGAAATAATATATACATATATATTTTCACTACAAGCACCTTTTGTATCTTCTTATACAACTTATATGAGTGCACAAAAATTTACATAGTTTTTATACTGTATCAATGAGCAAAAATAGCCTTTTACAATATAGCTATTAACTTTAAAGATACAACATAATTCTTACAACTATTACAGTAGTTTTCAATTGGTTTTTCACTTAACTCTGAGGTTTGTCAGATAATCATTTATAAACATTGATAATTTTCTTACTTTCTTTTCAATTTCTATAACTTTTATTGCATGTTGCTCCATTATGATAAAAATACTTTGCTCAATTAAACCTCTATTCACATAAAAGTATTACTTTCAAATTATGTCAGCTATTCATATAACAAATACTAAAATAAATAGCATGACCGATACACAATAACTTTATTATTTCTACCTTTAACTATACTTAGCTAAGTACATTTCTGATCAATATAAGAAAACTAAGTAATTTACCATTTTATAATTTAAAGTGAGTGTCACAAATTCAGATGCCTTGAGGAGCCAGAAAAGCAGATATGTGAAGAGCTGTGGAAGTTAAAACAGTCATAAGAATTGTAAGGAAAAGTGCATTGCTACCCAAAGGAATACACTTAAAAAAAATGTCAGGCCAAACAAAACTGGTCTACTCAATAATCTTATAGGCATACCTATTTATTTTGCTCTACAAACATAAGTATAGGATTTAAGAAAATAGAATTACAAGGAAATAATATCTTCTTTAAAAAACCATCTCTGCACACTAATCCTAAAATTAAGATAGTTTTAGAAGAGTGAGAAGTTCAGGCAGGCAAACAGCCTTTTTGTATGAACAGTTAGTAGGACATTTCACAACACAGAGAAAAATACGTATATTTTCAAAGAAAATTCAGGCCCTGGAAGGTTGGCTCAGTGGTAGAGTGTCAACCTGGTGTGTGGATGTCCCAGGTTGGATTTCTGGTCAGGGCACACAGGAGAAGCAAACGTCTGCTTCTTTCCCCTCCCCCTTCTTTCTTTCTCTCTCTCTTTCCCTCCTAGCCATGGCTCAACTGACTGGAGTGCATCGCCCCACACACTGAGAATGGCTCTGTGGAGCCTCTGCCTCAGGTACTAAAAAGAGCTCAGTTGCAAGCATGGCCCCAGATGGGCAGGGCATCAGCCCCAGATGGAGGTCCCCAGGTGGATCCTGATTGGGCACATGAGGGTCTGTCCATCTCCCCTCCTCTCACTTAAAAATTAAAAGAAAATTCAGAGACATCCACAACCATATCAAAATTCCAACTAACCTACAAAACAACCATCATTCAGAACAACCTGAAATCTGGCTTAATGGAAGTCCTACAACTAAGGATGTAATGAAGAAGCTGTACTGAGACTGGCAGGAGGGGCAGAGACTGAAGAATTGGCTGGTTCAACAAACACATGTGATGGATAAAAGTTGGGAGGGCTCAGAGGGCAGATTAAGGTCGGTTGAGGTGCCGGGTGCAGAAGAAAATATTGGGCCCTTTAAATAAAAGACAGGGAAAATAAAAATACATGTTAACCATATTTTTAATTAAATGAAAAAATTATATACTATTAATGTTAAAACTGCACATATGAAACCAAACTTGGTGTCACTAGAAAAAAGTGTAAAGTTGGGGTTTTGTGGGGCCCGTCAGAAGTTAGGGTCCAGGGCATGTGCCAAGTACGTCCGTAGTTAAATCTGCCTCTGGGAGGGCCATCTCAACTGAAGAGGTCCCGCACGATGAGTGAGACACCCCCAGCCCAGGGTTCCAGTGCCAGGAAAAGAAGTCCCCATAACTTCTAGCTGTAAAAACAAGCAAGGATTGAGGCTTAGGAGAACAAAGAACTGCTTGAGTCCTAAGCAGTTCCTATAAAGGACTAGTGCATGGACTTACTTGGACTCACTGCTTCTAAGCACCAGTGCTGGAGCAGCAGCTGGAAAGGCACCAGGGGCATATGAGGAGGAACTGAATTGCCTGGCATCAAGACAAGGGTCGAGTACAGCTTTCTCCTAGACAGAAGTGCAGACACAGGCCTTGGTTGATGAGCCTCCGCCCATACAGCAATCAGGCAGGCGTCCTATCCGAGTCTCTATCATCCTGCCTCACACTGTTCACCTGCCTGGGTGACTTCCTGAGGCTCTACCCAACCCAACTCTCAGGCCCACCCAAGCTGTTTCCAGCAGCTTTTCCATACAAATGGCATCTTTTGGCTCATGTTTCATATTTTCCTAAAAATCTCGCAAACAAGCATCATCAGGCCTTGGCATGCCCCGTACCACTCCAAAGTGGCCGCATGGGCCTGCACTAGCAGCAGCCAGTCTTGATTTGCAGCTTGGCCTCACCTGGGCACCTCCAAGCTCAGCACAGCAAGCAGACATCTGCAGATCACTTTGCAGCTCATGCAGAACACAGGCAGGGGCTGACCTTGTCCTGCATCACCCAGGCGGCTCCAGGGCCAGCACACCCAGTGGACAGCTTCAGACCATGTTGAAGCATCACTACCCAACTACCTCCACAAGTGACACATTAAAGTGGTGAATTCAGTGGGCATGAGTGCCCTGCTGAAGTAAGTCCTGCTCTGCGGTGTGGACCCTGCACAGCTGATTCTCAATGATGGTTGGAGGTCAGTGGTTGGTAGCCAAAGCCAGTCTTTGCAGTTGACTGGCCTGGGGCTAAATCTCTCCACTGATATGCCAACAGTAATCAAGACACAACTACAAGAGGAGGGTGTAGCCCACTCAGGCAGGGGTATACCTCAAGTACCCAGTTTGGGTGATGGGGGTGTTGTGCCACTGGACCCTACAAGACACCTACTATATTAGTCCACTCTACCAAGTCCTGCAGATGCTACTGCTCTACCTAATACATAGAAACAAACACAGGGAAGCTGTCAAAATGAGGAGAAAAAGATATATGCCCCAAATAAAAACAGAACAAAATTCCAGAAAAGAACTAAACAAAATGGAAGCAAGCAATCTACTAGAGGCAGAGTTCAACACACTGGTTATAAGAATGTTCAATGGACTCACTGAGAACAACAGTATAAAAAAGGTGCAGTCAGAAATAAAGGATACACTAACTGAAATGAATAATAATTTTCAGGGAATCAACAGTAGATGGAGCCAAGAATAAAAATAGCAATTTGGAATAAAAGGAAGCAAAAGGCACCCAATCGGAACAGCAAAAGGTTTTTTTAAAAATCCAAATAAAATGAGGACAGTGTAAAGAGCCTCTGGGACAATTTTAAGTGTACCATCATTCACATCCTTGGGGTACCAGAAGAGAGAAAGAAATTGAAAACATATTTGAAAAAATGACAGAAAACACCCCTAACTTGGTGAAAGAAATAGGCACGCAAGTCCAGGAAGCACAGAGAGTTCCAAACATGATGAATCCAAAGAGGCCCCCACCAAGACACATCATAATTAAAATGCAAAAGATTAAAGACAAAGAAAGAGTCTTAAAAGCAGCAAGAGAAAGACAGTTACCTACAAGGGATCTCCCATAAGACCGGCAGCTGGTTTTAGCTGGTTTCTCAACAGAAACATTTCAGGCCAGAAGGATTGGCAAGAAATATTCAAATTGATGTAAAGCAAGGACCTATAACCAAGATTACTCTACGAGCAAAACTTTCATTTAGAAAAAATGGTCAAATAAAGAGCTTACCAGACAAGAAAAAGCTATTATTTCATCATCACCAAATTAGTATTAAAAGAAATGTTAGTAAGTCTTCTTTAAGGAGAAAAAAAAAAGATTAAATGTATGAATAATAAAATAGCAATAAATACATGTCTATCAACGATTACTTTAAATGCAAATATATTAAATAGTCCAATCAAAAGACAAAGAGTGGCTGAACAAAAAACAAAACAAGACCCATATATGTATAATATATATGCTGTCTCTAAGAGACTCACTTCAGATCAAAAGACACACACCAACTGAAAGTAAAGGTATAGAAAAAATATTTCATGAAAATGGAAACAAACAAAACAAAGCAATACTTAGAGCAGACAAAATAGACTTTAAAACAGAGGCTATAATGAGACAGAGAATGACCCAGCAATTTCACACCTGGGTATTTAGCTGAAGAAACCCAAAACACTAAATTGAAAAGAAATATGCACCCATATGTTCACTGTAGCATTATGATAGCCATGATACAGAAGCAACGTAAGTGATCATCAACAGATGAATGTATACAGTGGTGCATACAATGGAATGTGACTTACACATAAAAAAAGAATGAAACCTGGCCATCTGCAACACCACGGATAGACTTAGAGCAAGGGTCGGGAACCTTTCTGGCTGAGAGAGCCATGAACGCCACATATTTTAAAATGTAATTCCATGAGAGCCATACAACGACTCGTGTATGTTATACATTATCCAATAAAAATTTGGTGTTGTCCCAGAGGAAAGCTGTGATGGGCTCCAGCCACCGCAACCATGAACATGAGCATAGGAAATGAATGGATTGTAATACATGAGAATGTTCATATTTTTAACGCTATTTTTTTTATTAAAGATTTATCTGTGAGCCAGATGCAGCCATCAAAAGAGCCAGATCTGGCTCGTGAGCCATAGGTTCCTGACCCCTGACCTAGAGGGTATTATGATCAGTGAACTATTCAGACAGAGAAAGACAAATGCCAGATAATTTCACTTATAAGTGTGTATGGCCTGAGGCCGCCACTGTCATGGCCATGCACATGCATGTTCGCACTGGATTTGGGCAGATGGTAAAGAAACAGTGGACTGGCCCTGGCTGGCTGGCTCATTGGTAGAGTGTTGGCCCAGCGTATGAAAGTCCTGGGTTTGATTCCTGGCCAGGGCACATAGGAGAAGCGCCCATCTGCTTCTCCACCCTTCTCTCTCTCTCCTTTTTCTCTGTCTCTCTCTTCCCTTCCTGCAGCTAAGGCTCCATTGGAGCAAAGTTGGCCAGGGTGCTGAGGATGGCTCCATGGTCTCCACCTCAGGCGTTAGGATGGCTCGGGTAGCAATGGAGCAACGCCCCAGGATGGGCAAAGCACCACCCCCTAGTGGGCATGCCAGGTGGATCCAAGTTCAGCGCATGTGGGAGTCTGTCTCTCTGCCTCCCCACTTCTCATTTTAGAAAAATTAAAAAAAAAAAAAAAAAAGAAAAGAACCAGTGGAGCCAAAAAATGATGGGCCATTCCTTTATTAAAGTCTCGCACTGGCTGTATGAGCAAACAGGCAGGGAAAACACTTTCCTCTCACTCAGGGCTCCCAAAGCCACTGACACATTCTCCAGTTCCATAACCAGGAGAATCTTCTCTGGTTTCTCCTAGACTCAAAGGCCCTACCAGTCTTAGCGGAGTTTGCAAAGCCCCTCAGCTCTGGTTCCCCATCTGCACACCTTCTCTCTCCCTGCCACCATGGCTTCTTCTTCAGCACTCTGCATTCTCTCTGCTCTCCCTGCAAAACTGGCTTCTTCCTCCTCCTCCTTCTCTTCTTTTCAAAACTTTCTGGCAAGAAAACCTCTCCTCCTGCAAACATTAGCAAAACAATGGCCCTTCCCCACAGGAAGGTAATTTGCAATTTCACAGACCACAGATACCTGGCACAGCCCAGCCCCCAATGCAAACTATGTATATAAATGAGCAAACATAAAAATCATATTTTACAAACTTATATGACCAACAAAGTGAAATCTACAAAACAAAATAAGCAAATAAGCAGAACAGAAACAGACTCATAGATACAGAAAATAAACTAATGGTTACCAGAGGGGAGGAGTTTAAAGAAAAGGGTAAAAAAGGTGAAGGGATTAAGAAGTAGAAATTGGGAATTACAGAACTGTCATGGGGACGTAAAGTACAGAATAGAGAATATAGTCAATAATATTGTGGGCCCTGGCTGGTTGGCTCAGTGGCAGAGCGTCCGCCCAGCATGTGAATGTCCTGGGTTCAATTCCTGGTCAGGGTACACAGGAGAAGTGCCCATCTGCTTGTCCATCTTCCCCTTCTTTCTATCTCTCTCTTCCCCTCCCACAGCCAAGGCTCCATTGGAGCAAAGTTGGGCGCTGAGGACAGCTCCATGGCCTCTGCTTCAAGCACCAGAATGGCTCCGGTTGCAACGGAGCAACCCTCAGATGGGCAGATCATCGCCCTCTAGTGGGTAGGCCGGGTGGATCCCACTCGGGCACATGCAAGAGTCTGTCTCTCTGCCTCCCTGCTTCTCACTTCAGAAAAATACAAAAAAAATTTAAATAAATAAATAAATAAATAAATAATATTGTGATAACTATATATGGTGTCAGCTGGGTACTAGATTTATTGGGGTGATCACTTTGTAAGTTATATAAATGTCCAATCACTATCAGGCACGCTCCACGCAGCCCATAACACTTTGCTCAGCCACACCCCCACGGGAAACAGCAGTGATAAAAATTGAGCCATGAACGAAAGTTTGACTAAGCCATGCTAATATAGGGTTGGTAAATTTTGTGCCAGCCACCGCGGTCATACGATTAACCCAAATTAATAGCTATCGGCGTAAGGCGTGTTTAAGGTAATAACCCAAAATAAAGTTAAACCCTGACTAAGCCGTAAAAAGCCCTAGTCTCTGTAAAATAACCCACGAAAGTGACTTTAATAGCCTGAACACACGGCAGCTAAGATCCAAACTGGGATTAGATACCCCACTATGCTTAGCCCCAAACCTAAGAAGTTAAACTAACAAAACTGCTCGCCAGAGTACTACTAGCCACAGCTTAAAACTCAAAGGACTTGGCGGTGCTTTATATCCATCTAGAGAGCCTGTTCTGTAATCGATACACCCCGATAAACCTCACCAACCCTTGCCAAATCAGTCTATATACCGCCATCTTCAGCAAACTCTAAAAAGGATTTTAAGTAAGCACAAACATTACACATAAAAACGTTAGGTCAAGGTGTAACTTATGGGTTGGGAAGAAATGGGCTACATTCCCTATAAAAGGTCATAATTAATATAAACAGATGCTATAATGAAATATATAGCTGAAGGTGGATTTAGCAGTAAATTAAGAATAGAGCGCTTAATTGAATATAGGCCATGAAGCACGCACACACCGCCCATCACCCTCCTCAAACAATACCAATCTAAAATAACCATATTTAAAAGATTCCACTTGCAAGAGGAGATAAGTCGTAACAAGGTAAGTGTACTGGAAAGTGCACTTGGATAACTCAAAGCATAGCTCAATCATAAAGCACCCGGCCTACACCCAGGAGATACTACGACTACTGAGTTGCTTTGAACTAATTCTAGCTCGAACCTGCAAAACTCAACTAACACCTACAATTAAAACAAAACATTTACACAAATAAAAGTATAGGAGATAGAAATTATATTTGACGCTATAGAAAAAGTACCGCAAGGGAACCATAATTTAAAAGTAAAAAAAAGCAAAGCTTACCCCTTTTACCTTTTGCATAATGATTTTACTAGAAAAATTTTAGCAAAGAGAACTGAAGCTAAATACCCTGAAACCAGACGAGCTATCTAAGGACAGCCCAAAGGGGCAAACTCATCTATGTAGCAAAATAATGAGAAGATCCTTAGATAGAGGCGACAAACCAACCGAGCCTGGTGATAGCTGTACACCCAAAACTAATATAATATTGTAAGTCAACTGTAATGGAAAAATTAAAAATTTTAAAGCATCTTTTCCAACCAAAATTGTATGAAACTAAAAATCATACCATATAAAAACTGGAAAAAACAAACAGATGGAAGCTAAACGACTTGTTTATAAATAATCAATGGTTTAAGGAGGAAATTAAAAAAAAACAAAAAACTCCAGATAAATTAAAATGGCTCCAAAATCTATGGAACACAGGAAAAGCAATTCCGAGAAGGAAATTTATTCAATACAGGCCTATCTCAAGAAACAAGAAATATCTAAATAAACAATCTTATCTTATACCAACAGGAACTAGAAAAATAACATAGCCCAAAGTTAGTAGAAGAAAGGAAAGTAGGTAAAGACCAAAGTAGAAATAAATAAAATAAAGAGTAAAAATTAATAGAAAAGATCAATGGAAACTAAGAGCTTATTCTTTATAAATATAAACAAAATGTATAAACCTTTAGCTATAGACTCATCAAGATAACAAGGAATAAAATAAACTCAGAAATTATACATATAATTAACATCACAGAAA
Source organism: Saccopteryx bilineata (assembly GCF_036850765.1). Lineage (NCBI taxonomy): Eukaryota > Metazoa > Chordata > Mammalia > Chiroptera > Emballonuridae > Saccopteryx > Saccopteryx bilineata. Next base: position 318,674,961 of record NC_089491.1, read on the forward strand.
TACAAAGAATCATAAGTGAATACTATAAATTATACACTAGCAAACTGGCCAACCTAGAAGAAACAGATAAATTACTAGAAATATATAATTTTCCAACCCTGAATCAGGAAGAAACAAAAGTCTGAGCAGACCAATTACTAGTAACAGCATTGAATTAGTAATCAAAAAACTTCCAACAAACAGAAGTCTAGGACCAGGTGGCTTCACAGGTGAAGTATATCAAATATTTTAGAAAAATTAATACCTACCCTTCTCAAAATATTCCAAAAAATTGAAGAGAAAGAAATACTTACAACTCATTCTACAAAGGCCAATGTTACCCTGATATCAAAACAAGGCAAAGACTACAAAATAACTAAATTACAGGCAAATATTCCTGATGACCATAGATGCAAAAATTCTCAAATATTAGCAAATCAAATTCAACAACACATTAAAAGGATCAAACACTATGATCAAATTTATTCCAGGACTTATTCCAGGAATGCAATAGTTCAATAAATGTAATTCAACACATTAACAAAAGGATAAAAATCATAATGATTTTAACAAGATGTAGAAAAAGCATTTGACAAAATTCAACATCCATTTATAATTAAAACTCTCAAAGTGGAAAAAGAGAAAACATATCTCAACATAATAAAGACCATATACGACATACTCACAGCAATCATCACCTCAATGGTGAAAAGCTAAAAGTTTTTCTACTAAAATCAAGAATAAGGTAAGGATACCAACTCTCACTTTTATTCAAAATATTGGCAGTCCTAGCCACAGCAATCAGACAAGAAAATAAAAGGCATACAAATTGGAAAGGAAGAGGTAAAACTGTCACTATTTGCAGATGATACTATGTATAGAAACCCTGAAAGCCTCTACCAAAAGACTGTCACAGTAAATGAATTCAGTAAAATTGCAGCATAAAAAATTAACATACAGAAATCAGTGGTATTTCTAAGCCCTGGCCGGTTGGCTCAGCGGTAGAGCATCGGCCCGGCGTGTGGCAGTCTCCTATTTGATTCCCAGTCAGGGCACACAGGAGAAGCGACAATCTGCTTCTCCACCCTTCTCCCTCTTCTTCCTCTCTCTCTCTCTTCCCCTCCTGTAGCTAGGGCTACATTGGAGCAAAGTTAGCCTGGGCACTGAGGATGGCTCTATGGCCATCACCTCAGGTGCTAGAATGGCTCCAGCAGAGATGAAGTGGTGCCCCATATGGGCAGAGCATCGCCCCTGGTGGGTTTGCCAGGTGGATCCCAGTTGGGTGCATGTGGGAGTCTGACTGACTGCCTCCCTGCTTCTACCTTCGGAAAAATACAAAAAGAAATCAGTGGTATTTCTATACATAAATAATGAATTACCAAGAAAGAAAAATTAAGGAAACAATTCCATTTACAACTGCATCCAAAACCAACCTACCACCCAATCAACCAACCAACCAACCAATCCTAGAAATAAACTTAAACAAAGAGGCAAAGGAAAATTATAAGACAATGAAGAAAGAAAATGAAGACAACACAAATGAAAGGAGATTAGAAGAATTAATATCGCTCAAAAAGCCACACTACCCAAGTAATCTATATATTCAATGAGGAAATAATCCTAAAATTTATATGGAACCACAAAAGTCCACAAGAGTAATCCTGAGAAAGAATATAATTGGAGGTATCACTCTCTCCGATTTCAAGCTATACTAAAAACAGTACGATACTGGCACAATGAAATAGAATATAAAGCCCAGAAATTAACTTCCTGTTATATGGTGAATTAGTCTACCACAAACAAGGCAGCAATATACAGCAAGGAAAAGACAATCTCTTCTATAAATGGTGTTAGAAAAACTGTACAGATAGATGTATGCCAAAAAATAAAGCTGGACCACTTTCTTACATCATGTACAAAAATAAACTCAAAATAAAGACTTATATGTAATATCTGAAACCATTAAACTCTTAGAAGAAAACAGGTAGTAAACTCTGAACGAGGGAGAGGAAGGAGAACTCTTGCTTGAGTTCTGAACATTACCCATCATCATCATCATCATCATCATCATCATCATCACCATCCTGATAGTCCATAGCATGAGCAAGAACGTGAGGAAGACACACGCCAGCAACATCTACAATGCTTACATCATTTGGTTGACTCCTACAAAGCCTCCCTGACCCAGCCCACACTGACTAAAAAGCACCAAACTCAGTTAAGTCTTCACACTTCCCTTCAGATATTCACATCTAGAAATCACTCTGCAAATACTCTGCAATAACCAATGAGGGCAAAGCAGAGAACTGCACCAAGCAGAGTTGACCTTCAATTATGCCTTATATCCCAACCTGATGTACTCAAATTATATAATTTTTTGGCTGTAATAATTGTTTGTTTACATGCCTACTTATTCCCCATCCCATTAGAGACTATGTCTGCTTTAAGAACAGAGGCATTCCTTAGCCATCATGAGATCATCAACACAGTACAGTACCTGACATATGGCTCAGTCAATAAATGTCCCTAGAATGGAAGATTGTGTTTATTAATACTCTAGATATAAATTCCAACCACATAGTTTGAATGTCTTTGTCTACAAAGGTCCTTCCCCCTTTTTTCTTTTTTTAAACATTCTGTGGATAGCAAATGTATTGTAAAACCCATCTTATTCTTTCTTAGGAGAGCTTTTAATCTGTAATTAAGTACCTGATATGTTATTATATATCTAATCACATTTTTACATAAAATCTTTAGGAAAATAGCTAGGTAAAAGAAATGTGCTGTAGTGAGGAGACCAGTGGACACATAGAAGCTAGGTAACCTGGATGTGGTTATTACCAGTGACTCTGAATATGTCTTCTCTGGCTTTCAGTTTCCTCATGTATAAAAATAAAAGAATAAAGCACAATCTCTAAGCACCCTTAAAATGTTCATCTTCTTTAATCTATTAGTGCTTTAATCTATGAGGGCTTCATTAACGAAGAAGTAAAAGGTAGGAGGCATGTACCTCTTTGCTAAAGATCAAACTAAATTATCCTACCAATATTCATTTAGTACTTCAATTCTACAAGCAAAATTAAGTAAGTGCCAAAAAGAGAATCTCCTTTTGAAATCAAGAACTTGACATTTCAATTCTAGTAATTCCACACTAGAAGCAAACGTTTCATCACACATCACAGACACTGACATAATAAAATATAAGCTTACCTGCCAGGAAACTGCTCCCAAAACAGCAGTTGCAAGAAGACTAAAAAATACTAACTGCTCTGAAATTAAGCAAAAATGGCGCATCCCTTTGGATGCCATGATTCTATCAAGGCTGTTGTTATCTACTCTGTGGGTAAAATACACTTTATGGCAGTCATTTAACTTGGTATGGAATCCCCAAAGAGTTAAAAGAAATATAATATGGCAAATCATCCAGAAAATTCCAAAAATGGAAAAGCCTGGTATCACAAAATACCAGAGATGAGTGTCTCTAAGTTTAAATGCTGAAAGAATAAAAAATGTAAGCTCAATCATTCCAGTGAAAATGACTGAAAGTCTTCTGCAAATTCTTCCACGGTACAAAAAAGGTTTCCACCTCTCAGTCACTGAAAGCCCACTGAAGTAAATGTCAAGGAAAGGGTCAATTACCAAGCAAATAAAAAAACATGCAAAAGCAACTGGATTTTGGGGATTTTCAAATGAGGAGAAAAACAGTAAGACTACAAAAATAACTAAGTTGAAAATAGCTAGGAAAGACTTCATTCTCAGGTCAATAATCAGCATGGCCAAAGCTACAACAAGTAAAATGACACTGAGAGACTTCTCCACCAACATAGTGGTGCTGGCGATGGCAAATCCAACAAGTTCCAGAAACTCAACTGTGGTAAGTAAAGTGGGTCGATGACGGACATAACCAGAAATCCTCTCCACCAAAGCACATAATATCCTTAATACTATAGAACTTAGAAGCAAATATTTGGTTGATTCTTCTTTCACATCATTTTTAAAGAATGAATTATCAAGAAAGCATAGGAGGCCAAGCAAGAATCCAAACCAAAGATTGGAGAGACTTAAACTTGCTGCTTCCATTGAAAAATAATAATAGAGTATGCTGGCAATTCCAAGAACAAAAAGACCAAGAATAAAAATTACCAAAAGTAAAGAATTTGCTGTTTTTTCCCATCTTACATAGAGACCTAAACAAATAGCAACCAGTAAATTGATTCTGGCTAAATAGCCAAGATAACGCACTGAAGAATGCATGTTCACTTCTCTGTTTACTTCTTCCAGTCTTGTCATTGCTAAATAGAGACAATGACTAAAGCAATAACGCAGTGATTTACACATGAAATCTGGCAATTTGAGCTTTCTGCCCACGTTACAAAAATTAACTGCTTATAGTTCATCCAGCAAATCCCAGGTATCCGTAACTCCTATTTCAGCATTTTCTCTGGTGGAATTTTTGTTTAGTGATCTAAAAAGAAGAAAAAATATTTCAGTGTTAATTTGATATAATTTACCTTTCACATGTAGCTTCTTTATACAAAATAATGAATAACAGAAATAAAAGTTTCTTCTGTAACCCAGTTTAAAATGTGACTTGCTTATACCTTAATGGTAATTGTCTCTGACTTAAAAATTCAGCAGTTTCTCCAAACCAAAAGGGCTGTGCTCTCTATTCATCATATGCCAGGATTGTATGACTAAATGATCACCAATGAAACTGTTTTCCCAGAAGTGGTGAGGAATTTGCCTAATTAGTTCTTACTCCAATATCTGGTTTTTCAACAACACTCAAATGTGAAATAGTCTACTTAGCTTAGATTGTAGCAGATGGGTTTGGCACAATGAAAACCTACTCAGATCTTCAACAAAATGATTTGAAAAGCACCACCAGTACAGTAGTAATGAGCGATCATTACTACTTGCCTAAAATCCTTTACATCTTTTTATAAGGCAACTCTAAAATGCTGCAAAAAAACTTAGTCTTTACATTGTTTAACTAATAAACTTTCTAGAAGCAAAGTTTAACTGTAGTAAAGTTACTCAGTTCCTAACGATGACCCCTAATTCTCCCTGCACTTTACCTCTACAACATTACTTTATCAAATCTACTTTCCAAATCTAAGTACTACCACTGAAACAAACCAATTCCTGACTTTTCTAGGCAAAACTGAAAAGTTGGAATGCTGACCAATAGTTATTATAAATTAAAAACTTAATTTTACATTTAAAAAGTTACCACAATTTGTTAGAGTACCAGATTTTATTTCAATCTTAAGTGCCCCAGAAGTTCCACTTAAAACATGACAGTGGTCAAAATGGTTTAATTATTTACTAGGTAATTCTTCAATTTTTCAGAACTGTTCCATGCAATGGCTTATGATCACATTGAATATCCATGGAGAATTCAACGAGATAGAAATTCAAAAAATAACTAGTTTGTGATCAGCTTACTTATACTCCAATAATGGGACATAAAAATTAAAAACACAACAGGAACATGAGAAACCTGGAATAAATCCTTAATTACCCATTTGGCTGGAGAAGAATGTCACTGGGTAACCTTAGGGTGTCTGGGAGGTTCCAAGTATGTATTATTACTAACTCTATTTCTATATGTACAACAAGTATTTTTTACAGCCAAATCTATTTAACTAAGAACTGTAAATGGTTTTCCTCAATTATATTTTCATTCAATAATTTCCCAAGATACCACACACCTCTAAAGAAAATATCTTCCATTGGTATATTTTGGTTTTATCTTTTCATTTAAATATGAGAAACTGGTAAAATATAGAAAGCATTGCATTCTTTAACATCACTTCTCTGTGTTAAATTCATTCAACAAATATGTTGAAATATATATCCTCAAAGGGTTGATTGTAGAGTGTGGGCTTAGATAACAGAAGATTGCTGGAGAAAAAAAAAAATCAAACTCTAGGCTAAATGATTGCCACTCCACCACAGACATCCTTCTGTATTTCCCTGGTCAATGCTCTACCCCTTCTGTGATTATCAAAACCTCTCTTCCCTGTCTTCAAACTCTGACACCCACTTCCCACTGCATTCTCAACAGATGACTTTACCTCCAAAAGAATATGTGATCAGAATGGAGTTGACTTAAGATTCCAACTCCACAAACCCACCTTTACGTTTATCTCCTGATGCAAGAAAAGAAAGGTGTCCCCTCCCTGACACTAAATTTCAGACATACCAGGTATCCCTTCCCCTCTGCATCTTCCAGAATTTTACACTTCTCTCTCTTCAAAATCCCACTCTTCTCTTTATCCATTAGAATTAATGGCAAAGCTCTTTTCAAAAACAAGAAAAACAGGACAAAAAAAACCGCACCCAGAACAAAACAGTAATACTCACTCAGCCCCATTGTCTCTGTCAAGTTCAATCTTCTGTACTTTTGATAGTTAATATTTGATTGCTTCACTCTTCCCACTACTGAAGTACGGTTTCCACCCCACAACAGTCAACTGCTTTGCCAAGTTAAATTCCTAAATCCAATGAGTACTTCTCACTCGTTAAGCTGTACATTCTTTGAACAATCTATCACACTGTTGACTCCTCTCACCTTCTGAAACCCGTCCTACCTTTAGCTTCCAAAGACCCATCTCTAGATTTTCTTCCTTATTTATTGATCACTCCTTCTGTCTTGCAGGCTGTTCATTCTCAATCCAACCTTTGGATATTCAATACCAAACCTAGGCTTTTCTCCTACTACATACTTTCTATGAGCAATCTCATCAATTTCCATATCTTCAGTTATTATCTCCCCCTAAGTATACCTATATATTAATAGAAAAGCACTAGCTCAGTTCTGCATTGTTAATAGACGTAATAATCTAGAAAAAAGTAAATGTCAACATATAAATAAAGTAAAGCACATCTGCACCGGATGTGAATAACTCTCCTGCCTTGTGAACTTCCTCTTGAACACTGTATTCCAGCCACAGTGATCTTTCAATACTTTCAATGCTATTCCCTCTCCAGGTGTACTCTCTTCCTTCCGCCTTGACCCACCCCAGTCGTGTACTAGCTCACTCCTCCTCTTCAGGTCTCAGCTTAAATGATTTTCTTAGGAAGACCACTTCTGACCCATATACACGATCCCTGTACTTCCTCTATAATAGCAAAATATTGATCATGACTTGTCTGCATTTTTCACTAGATCACAGGGTCTCTGAAAATTTGTCTTTAATGTGATATGCTCAGTGTCTTGCAAAGTCTGGTACCAAGTAGGTATTTTACAAATACTTGAAAAAATAAAGACTAATCCAGAAATAACTATAAAATGTCAATCGTTGTAAAACCCTAATTAATACATAAAGACAATAATCAAGTTGCCTAATATCCCGCAGCTAGTTAAGTAGTAGTAGAGCGAAGGGAGTCCATGAGTTTATGGATTGTTTTCTCTCTTGGCCTTACTCCAGCCTTCACTTAATTCATTTGAATTCCTCTAAATCAGTAAATTCCCTTCCATGCCTTACCTTATAGGGAATGGCTCACTAGGGAGTCCAAGACACCCTATCACTTGCATCGTCCTTCAACTCTAAAACTATTTCCGTTCCATCAGGGGGAATTGTCAAAAGAACCATACTGAGCGGTCGGAGAATTCCAGTGCTGCGGGTCTATAAATTCATTAAACTCTCTAGGTCCATTTCATAAAAGGAGAATGGCGCCCCTAATATTAAATACCTCAGCAACAGGGCAGCTTTAGCAATTCTTGATTTCTGCCTCCTTCCAGCAAGACGGGGAGGCAGAAGGCGCCCGGCAATCCCCAACCACCTCCGCACTGTGGGAGAAGGCGACGCCAACCGGGCGCCCAGCCCAGGGGGGAAATGCTGGGGGACACCACCTTCCATTCTCCACGTCGGCCCTCCGCCCACGAACTTCTCTCCAGCAGGTGTCCTCCCTCGGCCCCGGGAAGTCCGCTGGGCAGAAGCTGGGGCCGGACCACGCGAGCCTGAAAGGTGCCTGTGCCCAGGTCCCGCCGCCCGTTGTTCAGCCCTCAGCCCTACCTGACTCGGCCGCTGCCACCAGCGCTGTGCACTCTCGGAGCCGGCTCTGGGGCAACACAGTAAAGCGGGGACCCTAGGGTTGTGCCCGAGACTCGGGACGGGGGCAGGGGCGGGGTCGGGCCGAGAACAGACCAATCTCTGGAAACTTACTGAGATCCAGGCCCCGCCACAGCCGCCATGTTCCCACCACCAACCACGCTGGTACGGAAGCCGCGGGAGCCAAACCGCTCGGCGCGCTCCTCCCGGAAGCAGCCCCTCCCCCCAAACCCGTGGCTGTTTGATCGCGGGTGTTCCCCACGCCCCGCGAGCACCCAACTAGGGCTAAGCGCGGCCTCCCTTGCCACCGAGACCTGGAATAAGCGGCAGAGAACAGGGAGCGGAAAGACCACGAAGAATCACAGTAGTGTCCATCAAGCGTCTAGGCCACCGCATCGGGCTGGACCGAAACTGGGGCAGGATGGCCCCACGCGGATTGAAAATACTGCAGGAGACGTTGCTGCTCTTTAATACCTTTCGAATAATATATGCCTTTGTGTCCATCGAACAGCTAAAGCCCAAGCTCCTTAGGCTCGTCTTTATAGCTCTTCTTGCTACCTTTTCTGACTCGAGACTCCCTTTAATATACCCCATCCACGGACAACCTCTACTGTCCTGTTGCATTCTCCCAACTTCCCCTTGTGCCTTACACGTTAAACCAGCTGCAAATCCTGAGGTGTCATCAAACTCCAAGGATGACGTTCATTTGCACTCTGAATGCACAGAAGAAATGTAGGGATTGTGGAGAGAACAGCTGTTATATGCTTGCTGCTGGTTTCCCCACTGCAAATACTTGGCAAGTTTAGTGCGAGAATGTGGCAGAAAGCCACGTGTGTGTCTCTATGAAAAGCTATGGGTGCTACTTCAGGGTGGTGATACTCCCAGATCGCTCTCCCACTGAGAGGTGCAGTTCTCTGATTCCTTCAGTGCCTAACTTGAGGGCTGGTATTCCTGATCCTTGCAGTAAGGCCAGGCAGGTTCACGTTGGATTTGGGCAGATGGTAGAGAAACCGCAGAGCTAGAAAGTGTTGGGCCATTTCCATTTAGTAGAGTCTCCCAACGGCAGATGAGTAAACTGGCTGGTAAAAAACCACTTCTCGGCCAGTTGGCTCAGCGGTAGAGCGTCGGCCTGGCGTGCGGGGGACCAGGGTTCGATTCCCGGCCAGGGCACATAGGAGAAGCGCCCATTTGCTTCTCCACCCCCCCCCCCTTCCTCTGTCTCTCTCTTCCCCTCCGCAGCCAAGGCTCCATTGGAGCAAAGATGGCCCGGGCGCTGGAGATGGCTCCTTGACCTCTGCCCCAGGCGCTAAAGTGGCTCTGGTTGAGGCAGAGTGATGCCCCCTGGTGGGCAGAGCGTTGCCCCTGGTGGGCATGCTGGGTGGGCGCATGCGGGAGTCTGTCTGACTGTCTTTCCCCGTTTCCAGCTTCAGAAAAATACAAAAAAAACCCCAAAAAAACACACACACACACAAAAAAAACCACTTCTCACAGCAGCAGGTGAACAAACAGCAGAATGAACAGCAAAAATGGCCCCTCACAGTGGCAGGCAAGCAATCTGCAATCTGCCATCCGCTGATGGCAGGCATCAGTTGCCTTACAGAGATTATACATACATGGCGCTGCCACATGCTCACACATTAATCAGGTAAAGTATAAGCGAGCAAGCCCAACACAGCTGTTTTCCAAACACTTGCCCTGCACTGCAAAATCGGATTTTCTTTGCTTATTCCCCTGCCCATCTCTGAAAGCTTCCAATAAATGGGTAATGGCCCAAAGCTTTCCAGCTTCTCAGTTCCTACCATCTGCCGGATTTTAATGTGAACCAGCCTGGCCTTGACCACCAGCATTACAGGGATATAATCTGGAGGCAGCGTGTCACAGCAGCCATGGAACAGGACAGTCTTGGGGTTTGAATCCTGGTTCTTCCCCTTCCTGTATGCAACCTACAGTTCTCCATCTAAAAATGATAACGAAACCTTTCTTGCAAAGTTGTTGTGACTAGTTAGTGAAACTATTATTTTTTCTGGCATAAGGTAGGCACCAGAAAGGTATGAATTTTCCTTCCCTCTGTTGGGAAAACAGCTGTGTTAGTCTTGCTCACTTGCACTTTGCTTGATTAGTGTGTGAGCATGCGGCAGAACCACGTGCGCATAGCCTGTGTAAGGCTACTGTGCTTTGACTCAGGGTAGATTACAGATGGTTTGCTCACCATTGTGAGAGGTTGTTTTACTGTTCATTCGCCGGCTGCCATGAGAAGTGGTTTGCCCCTGCCTGTTTGTTCCTCTGCTGTTGCAATACTCTATTAAATGGCAATGGTCCAATGCTTCCCCACTCCGCAATTCCTTTACTGTCTGCATGAATCCAATGGGAAGCTGCCTGGCCTCGGCCACTACAATACATATGGTGTAGTGGGCAGGATTCAGATCAGATGGGTGTAGAGCCACCAACATCCTTAAAGGATGGAATAGAGGAGTGGCTGTTCCCTGAGCTACCGTGTTGGGGGCCGTGGGCTGCTGTTTTTACCTGTGAGAAGAAATCGAAAGCTCTGTGCAAGAGACTGTGTGAGGTCAAAACCTCTAGGATGAGCTGTAGACTGAGTGTTGACAGCAACTTGACTTGCAACGGTTGCTGGAGAAGGAGACACCACTTTCTAGAGCTTCAGTGTGAAATGCAGGCTGAATACCAATGGCTCCTGGTATTGGAATGGTTGCTGGAGAAGGAATTATGGATTCCCAAACTGCAATTTTCCCTAGAAGCTGAATGCTGGCAGTGACAGTTGTTAGAGAAACAACTGTGGGTTTCAGAGCTCGAGCTTCAGGCCAAGAGCCAGCAACTGTAAGAGCTGAAGTGAGCGCTGAAGAAGGAGCTGCATCCGTGCCTGCAGAGTAGCAGGTGGTAGCAGGCATTTCCAACTCCTCTGAGAGGGAGGAGGTTTGGGCTTAAACTGCTGTCTGAAGACTCAGTGCCCAGCTGGTGGTCATCCTGAAGGTAAAAACCTAGTCATCCAAAGTGCCTTAGGGGCAAGCACAACCCCTTCCACAGGTAGTTGAGTACTCTGTGGTCCAGCCCTACACCCAGAGTTGATGGAGTTAGGGGCAAAACCGAGGCAGAGCCCCTGGAGTCCCTGGCAGCTTGATTGCTGTGGTTATAGGACATAAGGGTGGATAGCATTGTACTTTCCAGAACAGGGATGGAGAAATTAGCTGCTATTACAACACACTCCTCCTTGAGGCAACATCTTCAAACTGCCATGACAACCCAGGAGACTATACCCTATTACAATGGGTGATGGCTGACATTCATACAGTCTGGCATAATTCTGGAGACTTGCTGGGGCAGTGAGTGGGTGGCAGTCATATACTGAGCTGCAGCAGGTCCTTCAGGACTAGGTATGAAGAATGCTGCTTTCAACCTGAGGTCCCGTGGGTCAGATGAGCAAATATTTACAGCAGGAATGAGGGACCTTATTCTCTGTAGTGCGCCAGCCATTTTTGGGTCACTAGTGACTATCTTGAGCCCCTATGTGGGGAATCCCACCAATACTGTTACACAGAAGGTATAACAGATTTGGGGGAGGTGGAGATAGCATGAAATCATAAGGCTGTGTGGACTGCTGCCCATGCTGCCCCCGCCCCCAAGTAACAAGAGAAACAGGCCTATAAAGGTTACCTGAACAGAGATGTGGGTAGATTTGATCGTGGCTGGGGCAGATAGGGAGAAATTAGATGGCAGGTCTAATAGAATCCTGTTAGAGATTTTTTTTCTGTGTGTGTGACAGGGACAAAGAGAGACAGAGAGAGGGACAGATAGGGACAGACAGACAGAAAGGGAGAGAGATGAGAAGAATCAGATCTTTGTTGTGGCACCTTAGTTGTTCATTGATTGCTTTCTCATATGTGCCTTGACTGGGGGCTACAGCAGACAGAGAGACCTCTTGCTCAAGCCAGTGACCTTGGGCTCAAGCTGATGAGCCTTGCTCAAAGCAGATGAGCCCATGTTCAAGCTGGCGACCTCGGGGTTTCAAACCTTGGTCCTCTGTGTCCGTCTGATGCTCTATCCTCTGCACCACCACCTGGTCAGGTCTGTTAGAACTTTTGGTGGCAGCTTAAACAGTAACAGAGGTTCCAGCTGCTGAAAAAGCAGAGAAAAGTGGGTGGCCCCAGCAGCTACCAAGAGTATGGCTGGCGTTTGGGTTGCACAGTTGCAGGATTATTTGTTGGAGACAGCTGAGGGAGAGGAGTATCTTCAAGACCCATTGTTCCAGGTTGAAAGGGGTAAGGCTGAGGGACTTCCTTAATAGTGATTGGTCGGGGCCAGAGCCCCAGGTGAAATTGGTTTAATGTGCAGCAGGTGTTGACTTAGAAGATAATAGGTGCTTTAGCAACAGCTAAGAAAATTGTCAAGGTGGCACAGGCCTTGAATGTTTTTGAGCCTGCTAGGCCCTGTGAGCTTGCTGAGGGGTTTGGATAGGGCTTGTGGCAACAGATAGAGCACTTATGGAAAGGTGTTTGAGGTCCATTACACTGGGGTACAAAATTTTTGTTGCATCCACAATAACACTTGTTCTTACCTAATTCGAGTGTGCTGATCTCAAAACTGACATTAGTTTTTCTCTATAAGCTACAGTTTTTTTGCAATTCAAGATTTTATGTTTTCATCTTACTGTAAAATTTTCAACATTTAGTTTAACATAATGAAGAAGAATGTCTTCTTGAGCATCATCTTTGTGAAAATATAATAATTTATATAATGCAGTAAATACACTAATACACTAAAAGATATGATTGCATCAGAATTTATCTACAATTTTGAAATAGAACATATTAAAACACTTATTATAATCATAAAATTTGCACAAAACTTATTTAAATTCTATTCTGGCAAAAATTTGTGTTTGTAGCTCTTGCGTTTGTGTACTTGTTGAGGACAATCTCATTTGATGCTCCAGCAGTAGTCTGCTCATCACTAACAGCTCCAAGATTTTTGGGAAACTTATCATGGTGACTGTTCAGGAAGTGAATCTTAATGCTCATGTTACATCCAATGTCGTGGAAAGCCAACAGCATCCTTTGAACCAGAAGTTCATAGTTTTCTGCTTTTTTGTTGCCAAGGAAGTTCTTTGTAACTGCCAAAAAAGACTGCCATGCTGCTTTCTCCTCCTTATTCATCTTCCTGGAAAATTCTTCATCACGTATGAGGGTTTGAATTTGAGGTCCATCGAATACACCTGCTTTTATCTTCTCAAAAGACAAGGCAGGAAAAGCAGAAATAATATGGTGAAAGCATTCACTTTCTCTATTCAAAGCCTGAACAAACTGCTTCATTGAGCCAAGTTTGATGTGAAATGGGGGAAAAATGATCCTGTCTTGATTAACTACAAGTTCATTCACAATATTTTGCATCCCACTTCCAGAGCTTCATGTTTTGGCCACTCCTTCTGTGTCCAGTGTTTCTCCCGAGCTTGGCTGTCCCACAGACACAGAAAGCAAGGATACTTCGTGAAATCTCTCTATTGTCCTAGCAGAAAATTTACTATTTTAAGATCCACACAAATGATCCAGTTATGCTCCTCATACTTCAGAAAGTCGAGGACAATTTTTATGTCATTCTTACTAAGTCATTCAATTCAGGTTGGCTAAACTGCTGAGGGGTTAATGACTGCTTGGCATCAGAAGAAGACCCTTCAGATTCTACAACCATTTTCTCATGCATCTTATCAAAATACACTTGATCACCATGTTCACTCTCTTCGTCCTTAGAAGAAATAAAACCATTGAAAATTGGAACTGGGAGTGTCTCAGAGTGTGGGATAGGTTGTATTGCTGATGGAAATTAGGATATGCAATCATATGCCGTTTTTTCTTGCCAAAGCCCTTTGTATGGATCAGACAGAAATAACAGTCACTGCTGTAGTCCTTAGGTTCATGCCAAACCATGGGAATACCAAAAGGCATTCCTTTGCATTTTCCTTTTGTTCAGTCATGAAGCATTTCCTCACAATTATGACACGCAATATGAGGAGACCAATTCTTGTCTTGATCGCCAAGGAGAACTTGAAAATAGGTAATATATGCATGTGTCACAAATGATGAAATATTGTGCCTTTGACATTGAAGTGTGTAACAGCCACATATATAACAAAGGTGTCAGGACTATTTTTACATTTATGCCTACTTGAAGAAGCCATGATTCAATCTAAAAACAAAATAAGAGAGTGTATTTATCAGATAATAATTTTTTACATTTAAAAACAGCTACAATTATGTAAAAGTGATGTTTATAAAACATTAATTGCCTTGTGGTTATGTTCAATCCAAGAGTCATTGCCCTTTAACTCCACTTTAAAAACCAATGCATGCCATTAACTGTAACAGAAAGAAATTAAAATTTCACAAAAACTAGAGCATGCACCAAAAAATGGATTTCAGATTTGGAATCAGCGATGCAGGAATATATAGAAACAGTTCTAAAACCTCATGCAACAGAAAATGAAAAAAATTGTTCCCCAGTGTTATGAAAGAGGTGTATGGCTAGTTGCCTGTAGTGGACTTTCACCTTGGGTGATTTGCACAAGACAGCTGAACTATCATAGACTGATCACTGAGTGATGTAATGAGCTCTTGAAGCAGGGACTGCAATGAGAGGGGCACTGGCTCCCTTGCTGGATGGAGGTGCCACTTGTGGACAGAACTACAAGAGACCATGATATGGGGGCCATGACACCTGTGGAGGCCCTCCTGCACCAGGAAGCTATTCTCATTCAGTTGTACCTGGACACTTTCTTCAGTGGACGGGGCCTTGGACTCTACTGGCCCTCCCATCTACCACGGGGTAGGGGACTAGAGATGGGCCTCCAGTTAACTCTCTGGGCAGAGTGCTCATGGAGACACTGTGAAGGGAACCTTTGTAATTACTGCTATTTTTGGTATAGCTTGTGCCTTTGTAATTCTGTTGCTGGTCTTTGCTGTTTCTGTGATGTAATGTACCTCACTCCTCGCACAGGGACTATCATGGAAGATACCTGTTGCATAGATTGTGAGGCGAGCAACCCTGAAGTAGTGGATTGTTGAGAAAACAGCTGTGTTAGGCTTGCTCACTTGCATTTTGCATGATTAGGACATGTGCATAGCCAATGTAAGGCTATGGGTGATTTGTCTCAGGATGGATTGCAGATTGCCTGCCAACTGTAAGTGGCCGTTTTGCTATCTGTTTGCCTGCTGCCATGAGAAGCGGTTTTCCTCTGCCTGTTTGCTCATTCTGCTGTTCCGAGACTATTAAAGGCTAATGGCCCAACTCTTTCTGGCTCTGTAGTTCCTCTACCATCTGCTCAAATCCAATGTGAATCTGCCTGGTCGCGGCCACCAGCATTACAACCTCTTTAAGAAGTTCTGCTTGCCTGCCTTCCTTCCTTCTATCCCTATCTTCATTTTCTGTTTGTAGCTCTTAAGAAGGTTAATCTCTGTGAACTAGTTTCCTCTTGTAAATGGATGTTCATAATACCTACCTTATAGAGTTGAAGCGATTAAGTTGGGATGATGTATGTAAAAAATGCTTTAAAAATCTTTAGATGGTTTACTGCTGTTAGGATAAAGCTCACAATCCGTAAACAGGTACAGACAAGTTGTATAGTCTGGCCCCTTTTTACCTTCGGTTTCACTTCCCACCACGTCTCCCAACTCTCTGAACCCCAGCCTGCTTTCATTTTCTCAAATGCAGGGACATAATCTGGTTTTGCATACCATTAAACTGGCCAAGCATGGTGCCTGATATATAGTTGGCACTTAAATATCTGTTAAATAAAGTGATAGTATAGAACAGACCCTCAACAACCACAAGTTGTCCTTCCACTTATTTTCCATTAGTGTTGTCTATATTACTGGTCCTTTCTCCTCTAATAGAGTGAATTTCTTCATCTTCATTTGATAGTGACCTAAGTGATGAAGCACTCTCAGACTCACATTCTTCATAAGTAAATGAAAAGTTTGAGTTAGATTCTTTGTAGACTCCTGTCTCATTCTACATGCAATCACTAACCAACTCCCAAATCTATAACTCTGGCTTTTTGGGAAAGTCACATTTCCAACAACTTGCTGGATTTTCTACTTGAATATATTGTCATCACTCCTTATTCAACTTGCTTTTTGAAAAGAATTTATTCATTTTAGAGAGAGAGAGGAGAGAGAGAGAGAAGAGGGGAGGAGCAGGAAGCATCAACTCTGATATGTGCCTTGACCAGGAAAGCCGAGGGTTTTGAACAGTGACCTCAGCATTCCAGGTTGATGCTTTATCCTCTATGCCACCACAGGTCAGGCCTCAACTTGCTTTTTTTATTTTTGTGACAGAGACAGAGAAAGACAGAGAGAGGGACAGATAGGGACAGAAAGACAGACACGAAGGGAGAGAGATGAGAAGCATCAATTCTTCACTGCAGCACCTTAGTTGTTCATTGATTGCTTTCTCATATGTGCCTTAACGGGGGGGGGGGCACTAAAGCAGACCGAGTGACCCCTTGCTCAAGCCAGCGACCTTAGGCTCAAGCTGGTGAGCCTTGTTCAAACCAGATGAGTCCGCATTCAAGCTGGCGACCTTGGGGGGTTTTGAACCTGGTTCCTCTGCATCCCAGTCCGATGCTCTATCCACTGTGCCACTGCCTGGTCAGGCTCAACTTGCTTTTTAATGGATATTTATCTTTTTGATTTTTTCATTTCCACCCCCTGAAACTCTCTTCAGTGTCAGAAGAGTTCCTTATCTTAGACTCTCGTCTGATACTGAAATGCCAAATACTTGCTTAGCCAATCATGTACACCAGCTAAAAGCTATTGACCCCAGGCAGGCACAGAAAGCTGTGCTCACTGGGTAATTACAGGTGGCTCCTGGGGCAAAAGTGAGCATGGTTCTAGTAGTGGCATCAGGCATCCAGTATTAGTGGTTCAATCACTACAGACGCCTGTTCATGGTGACAGCAACCCCAGAGCTCTTACATCATGTCTGTTGTCTGCTATTGTTTGTAGTTTTTTTTTTTTGTATTTTTCTGAAGTTGGAAACGGGCAGATAGACTCCTGCATGTGCCCGACCAGGATCCACCCAGCATGCCCACCAGGGGGCGGTACTTTGGCCATCCGGTTCGTTGATTTGCTGCAACCAGAGCCATTCTAGTGCCTGAGGCAGAGGCCACAGAGCCATCTCAGCGCCCGGGCCAACTTTGCTCCAATGGAGCCTCGGCTGTGGAGGGGAAGAGAGAGACAGAGAGGAAGGAGAGGGGGGTGGGGTGGAGAAGCAGATGGGCACTTCTCCTGTGTGCCCTGGCCAGGAATCGAACCCAGGACTGCTGTATGCCAGGCCGACACTCTACCACTGAGCCAACAGGCCAGGGCCTTGTTTGTAGTTTTTGACCATGCATATCCAAGCCTTAATCTTAAGCAATCTTCTGAGTTACTCAGTATCTTCTAATAATTATTTCTTTCTGCTTCAATCTGCCACAGGTGTTGTTTTGTTCTGCAGCACTAATACCCCTCTTTACAACAGTGCTTTTTCGTCTTCCTCAAACATGGTCTTCTATCTTGTGACCTTGAAACCATTTTTGATGCTTGCTATCTTGTCAGTATACTTAAAATTTAAGAAAATTTTCAATTACAGTTGACATACAATATTATTTTAGTTTCAGGTATACAACATAGTAATTAGATTTTTATGTAACTTACAAAGTGATCATTCTCTAAGTTTAGTACCAGTCTCTTGTCAGTATACTTTAGAATACTTCAGTGAGCCCTGGCTGGTTTGCTCAGTGTATAGAGCTTCGGTCTGGCATATGGATGTCCTGGGTTTGATTCCTGGTCAGGGCACACAAGAGAAGCGACCATCTGCTTATCTCACTCTTCCCCTCCCACAGTTGGCCCTGGGTGCTGAAGATAGCTTAGTTGTTTCAAGCATTGGCCCTAGACAGGGGTTGCCAGGTGGATCCATCAGGGTAAATTCCTGACATTTGGCACACCCACAGCCAAATACCTAGATATAAAACAGCCACCTGGGAACCATTTTAGTGACAGGGGATTTCAAGCACAGTTATTGATGGCAATGTAAAGATCTTAGCAGCAGGAACATTTATTCTTCAAGACTTGCTACTTTGCAGGCAAGGTATATATGCTCCAGGCCAAGATTTTACCCAGAGGACTGAGAACACCTGTTGAAAGTATAATCATGATAAAAAAAATAAATTAAGGAGGAGCAGGCAGCACTTGTAGCAAGAAGAATGAATGATGCTATCATACATTTCAGTCCTCTGAGGCAGGTGGTCACAGAGGACTCTTACATTATTTCTTCCTATCTACTCTCTTGTTTTCCTCATATTTCTTGCTTCAATCTTGTTAAGAACTAAACCAACTCAATTTTTTCCCCATAGATAATTTGGATCTGCTGGTCCAAATTCCTTGTTATGTCTGTAATACTTTGAGATTACAAAGTGCTATCATCTATATATCATGTAATCTAGTTTTTACAAAAACACAATGATGTATTTTTATTTTAGAGATAAAGTAACCAAACTTCAGAAAAACTACACTGTCCTAGACCAGAGACTTAAATCTCAATATTTTGGCTTCAAGACCTAGTTTATTTTTTTCTTTTTCTTTTTTCTGGTGACAACGACAGAGACAGGCACAGACAGACAGGAAGGGAAAGATGAGAAGCATCAATTTTTTGTTGCAGCACCTTCATTGTCCATTGATTGCTTTCTCATATGCTTTGACGGGGGCTATAGTAGAGCGAGTGACCCCTTGCTCAAGCCAGCGACCTTGGGCTCAAGCCAGCAATCTTGGGCTCAAGCCAGCCACCTCTGGGCTCAAGCCAGCGACACTGTACTCAAGCTGGTGGGCCCCCGCTCAAGCTGGATGAGCCCACACTCAAGCTGGTGACCTCAAGGTCTCGAACCTGGGTTCTCTGTGTCCTAATCCAACGCTCTAACTACTGTGCAACCGCCTGGTCAGGCTCAAGTCCTAGTTTCCTAAATATCATTCCTCTTTACAGGGGAACACAGGTATTTAATCTCACTACTGTTTGTAGTATGTAGAGAAAAAGAGTAATTAAGTGTTCTGTCTTGCTATACTTCTTAGAATCATCTGGGAGATTTTAAACTTACACCCAGACCTAGGATTAACTGAGATCAATTCATTAGAGTCTACTCTGGAGTAAGCCCCAGGTAGATTGTGTTTTTAAAGACCTTCCCTGACTGTTCCCCCTACCTTCACAGTGATTCTAATATAAAGCAAGGATTGAGAACCACTGAATTATTACTTCCGTTATTGCAGTGATTTTCCAAGTGATTCCTAGCCCAGATGTATTGGCATCATCTGGGAACAAGTTAGAAATGCAAATTATCAAGCCCTACCTCTAGATCCACTGAATCAGAAAATTAGGGTAGAGACCAGATTTTAGACTAAGTTTCATATGTGGGTGACAAAAGAGTAACAGTGGCTTAATAGCAGTTTATTTCTTTCTCAAATAAAAGAAGAATACAAGTAAATGCTCTAGAATAGATATGATACAATTCCATTTGGGACATGGATTCTTCCTGATGGGAAAACAGCTGTGTTAGGCTTGCTTGCTTGCACTCTGCATAATTAGTGTGTGAGCAAATGCAAAAGTCATGTATGTCTAATCTATGTAAGGCTATGGGTGCTTTCCCTCAGGCAGATTGCAGATTGCGTGCCCACCACTGTGAGGGGCCATTTTGCTGTTCATTTGTCTGCTGCCATGAGAAGTGGTTTTCCGCTGCCTCTTTGCTAGTCCGCCTTTGGGAGAATCTATTAAATGGAATGGTCCAATGCTTTCTGTCTCTGCAGTTCCTCTATTGTGTGCCTGAATCCAATGTGAACCTGCCTGGTCTCAGCCACTGGTACTACACTTCCTAATATTCCAAGATGGCCACTTAATTTCCAGCTATCACTTCTGAATTCCAGTTAACAAAAGGAGAAAGCACAAGAAGCACACCCTACTTTAATGATACTTCTTGGAAGTTGTATAAGACAGCTCAGTTTATATCATATTGACCCGAGTCTTTACAGAGCCTAGCAAAAACGGTACATTTCTGAGTGGCCATGTAGTCATCTAAAAATAAGAGTTCTCTATCTGAGAAAAAAAGGGAGAAGAAATAATGGATGAAAACAAGCAGTCTTTGCCAGAGTGTAACTAACCCTTTTTCTCTACCTTCCGAATTCTTTTTTAGGTAATAAATGCCATTATTGTTTGAATGACTTTAGTTTGCTATTTTAACTGATGCACTTTATTTAATTAGCCTTTTTACTCTATTAATAATGGCATATATGCCATTATAAGGCTGTTGGGAAAACAGCTGTGTTAGGCTTGCTTGCTTGTGCTTTGCAAGATTAGTACTTGAACACGAGGCAGTCACATGTGTATAGCCCAGGGGTCCCCAAATTACGGCCCATGGGCCACATGCGGCCCCCTGAGGCCATTTATTCAGCCCCCGCTGCACTTCCAGAAGGGGCACCTCTTTCATTGGTGGTCAGTGAGAGGAGCACATTGACCATCTCATTAGACAAAAGCAGGCCCATAGTTCCCATTGAAATACTGGTCAGTTCGTTGATTTAAATTTACTTGTTCTTTATTTTAAATATTGTGTTTGTTTCCATTTTGTTTTTTTTACTTTAAAATAAGATATGTGCAGTGTGCATAGGGATTTGTTCATAGTTATTTTATAGTCCGGCCCTCCAACGGTCTGAGGGACAGTGAACAGGCCTCCTGTGTAAAAAGTTTGGGGACCCCTAGTATAGCCTATGTAAGGCTACAGGTGCTTGCCGACCACTGCAAGGGGCCGGTTTGTGGATCGCTTGCCCACTACTGTGAGAAGGTTTCCCCTGCCTGTTTAGTTGCCTGCCGTTGTGAGACTAATAAATGGGAAAGGCTCAACGCTTTCTGGCTGCACAGTTTCTCTACTGTCTGCCCGAATCCAGAGTGAACCTGCTTGGCCTCAGCCGCCAGCATTACACCCTCCTTTGAAAATATGTTTTAAACATACATGTTTGAAGTCCAGTTTTGAATACTCATTTTATTCTATTTTATTTCATCAGCTGTGAGTTCTTCCACTTGTTGGATTTGTCATTGTTGCGTCCAGGTTTGGAGGCAAGGGATGTTAAGGCTGCGGGGCACTGGGAGCTGAAGAAGATGCAAGGAGCCATAGATGATAGGACATGCTTTATTGAGTGGCAGCAGCAACAACAGCAGTACACAGCAGCAACCACAGCAGGCAGCTGTCCCAGCTGACGCTGCACTTAGGCTTTTGTGGCTAATCAGACAAAAGTGGCACTTAACCAACAACCATGTCCTTGGTGACATAAGGCAGTGCTCAAGGTCATATGTCTTTGGTTACATCAGGCATTATGGCTACACAGCTGAAAAACAAGTGAGCAAGCCTAACTTGAAACATTTCCCCAACAGTCGTCTATCTTTCATGGTGTTGACTTTCTTCAAGTGTTAGGAATTTCTTGCTGCTGTGATTCTTTTCTACTGTGATTCCTGAGCCTTCCTGCTTTAGTCTTTCTGATAGTTTTTCCTTGGTTTTCTTAAAGAGTGCTCATAGTTCTCTTTTGAGATTTACCTTCTAATTTTCAATGCAGCTATATTTCTATTGTTTAAAACATATTCTCTATTATTTTTCTAGACTTAGTGTAGAAATGGAGTATTTTGCACTTGCTGATTCTGCCTTCTTGAATTTTGTTTTATATTTTCTAATTGATTATCACTTTATAGGAAATATATTTTAAAAATTTGGCCATCTAACTTAATTTTAATATTATATTTAGCTATTTTTTTCCTAAAATATAAATAATTATCATTTACTTTTTCCACTTATACTTATTTTTGAATTAAAAATTAAGGCATTAATAATTTTGGTTAAAGTGGTGAAAATTGGCATTCTTGGAATGTTCCTGATATTAACGGAAAAACTCCTAAGTATTTTCACCATTGAATATTTCTTGTGGGTTAATTTAAGGAAATTTATTTAAAGAATATGGTCTTTCATTCTTAGAATTTTTTTGATCATTTTTTATTTTTCAATTACAGTTGACTGTATTTGTTGTATACAATCCAGTGATTAGACATTAGATAACTAAGTGATCATTCTGATAACTCTCAGTACCCATCTGACATCATACATAGTTAGACTATATAGTTAGACTATATAGACTATATAGATATATAGAATATATTATTGACTATATTCCCTGTGCTGTACTTTATTACATCCTCATAGCTATTTTGTAACAACCAACTTGTACTTCTTAATCCCTTCACCTTTTCACCAATTTCCCTAACCCCCTTCCCATCTGACAACCACCAAAATGTTTCCTGTATCTATGAGTTTGTTTCTTATCTGCTTGCTCATTTATTTTTTTTAAAGATTCAATTGTTGAATAGATATGTATTATTATTTATTCATATTTTTTACCCTTTTCCCCACCCTTCTTCTTAAAGAAGACCCTTTAACATTTAATGTAGGACTGGTTTGGTGGTGATGAACTCCTTCAGTTTTTTCTTTTCTAAGAGACTCTTTGTATGTCATTTGATTCTAAATGATAGTTTTGCTCAGTATTCTTGGTTGTAGGTCCTTTTTTTTTTTCTTTTAAGATTTTATCTATTCATTTTAGAGGGAGAGACAGAGAAGGAGGTAGGGAGGAGCAGGAAGCAACAACTCCCATATATGCCTTGACCAGGCAAGCCCAGGGTTTTGAACAGGCAACCTCAGTTGTCCAGGTCGACACTTTATCCACTGCGCCACCACAGGTCAGGCCAATTCTTGCTTTTCATCACTTTAAATATTTCTTGCTACTCCCTTCTGGCCTGCAAAGTTTCTTTTGAGAAATCAGCTGATAGTGTTATGGAAGCTCCCTTGTACATAACTAACCATCTTTCTCTTGCTGCTTTTTAAATTATCTTTGTCTTTAATCTTCTGCATTTTAATTATGATGTGTCTTGGTGTAAGCCTCTTTGAGTTCATTTTGTTTGGGACTCTGTGCTTCCTGAACTTTTATGTCTATTTTCTTCACCAGGTTAGGTGTAGGAATATGCTCTGAAAATATGCAGATAGGACAAGAATTAGAGACAGTAAGTTGCCCTAGGGGGAAAGCCCTGAAAGGACGAGAGTCTAGGGGCCTCTCTGACCTTCACTGGAGACAGTGTGTGCTGAAAACAGCAAAACAGCAGCATAAGATTCAGCAACACAGAAAATGTTTAGGCTCTCAGAACAGAGATTAGAAGTCAGCATGTTCCTTGTCCTTTACTTCACCCCCTGCAAACTTCTGCTGTCTGCTTCCTTGAGTTATTTGTACTGCTAATAAATATCTGAGTAAGGCAGGAGATGGGGCTTCAGTCCTTCAGTCTGCTGACCAGGGATGTTGCCTCCCCTCTGCCCCTGGGAGCATTTCATATGGCCTCCGTGTAGTTCATTGTCACCACAACAGTTAGGGAAGTTTTCTGTCATTTTTTCAAATAGGTTTGCAATTTCTTGCTCTCTCTCTTCTGCTTCCAGAACTCCAATAATGCGAATGTTGGTATGCTTGAAGTTTTACCTGAAGCTTCTTATACTATCTTCATTGTTTTGGGTTCTTTTTTCTTCCTCTGTTCTGATTGCTTTTTTTTTCTTGTATTCCAAAACACTGATTTGATTCTCAGCTTCATCTACTTTACTGTTGATTCCCTTTAATTTCAGTTAGCATATGCTTCATTTCTGACTGCTTCTTTCTTGTGGTTTCTATTTACCTTTTCATGCTGTTGAAGTTCTCACTAAATTCCTTGAGCACCCTTTTAACCATTGTTTTCAACTCTGTATTTGATAGTTTGCTTGCTTCTATTTCATTTAGTTCTTTTTCTGGAGATTTCTCCTGTTCTTTCAATTTGAACACATTTCTTTGTCTCTACATTTTGGCTGCTCCCCATGTTTGCTTTTTATGTATTAGGTAGAGCTGCTACACCTCCCAGACTTGGCAGAGTGGCCTTGTGTAGTAGGTGTCCTATAAGGGCCCAGTGGAACCACCTCCCCAGTCACCTGAACTAGGTGTTCCAGGTGTGCCCCTTTTTGGGAGTGTACTGTCCTGTTGTATTTGAGCCTTAACTGCTATGGGTGTCACTGGGAGGGATTGAACCCCCACCCCCCCGGTTCATTGGCTATGGCTGTGAGGACTGGCTGTGACTACAGGAGTCACATAGGAGTAGGGCTTGTTTTAGTGGGGCTTTGGTGCTCACTGAGTCCACCTCTTGAGTGTGTCACTCATGTAGGTAGTAGGGTTGTAATTCAGCATGGTCTGATGCTGTCCACTAGGTACACTGGCTCTGGGGCCTCTGGGAAGATGCAAGGTCAGCCACCGCCTATTTCTTGCCTGGGGCCACCCAGCACAAGCTACAGAGTGATGTGCAGATGGCTGCTATTTCTGCTGGGCTTGGAGGTGGTCAGGAGAGTCCAAGCTGTGAACTTAGGCTGGCTGTGGCTAGTGCCAGGCCTAGGGCCACCTAGCAAGAGTTATGGGGTATGCATAGACCAGATGCTGCTTGTTTGAGAGGTTTTAGGAAAGTCTGAAGCATGATTCAAGAGAGGCCATTTGTATGGAAAAGACACTAGAAACAGCTTGGGTGGGCTCACAAGTTGAGTGGGGCAGGGTCTCTGGGTATCACTCAGGTAGGGCAAACAGTGTGAATCAAGTAGATGGGAGTCTCAGGTATGGTGCTTGCCTGCCTACTCTGTGGTATATGTGTGGGGGTCTCAAAAAAGAAACAATGTCCTTTGCTAGCACTTCTGTCTGGCAGAAAGCTGCGTCC
Source organism: Saccopteryx bilineata (assembly GCF_036850765.1). Taxonomy (NCBI): domain Eukaryota; kingdom Metazoa; phylum Chordata; class Mammalia; order Chiroptera; family Emballonuridae; genus Saccopteryx; species Saccopteryx bilineata. The sequence goes on from NC_089491.1 coordinate 318,699,827, forward strand.
CCTCCACCTCTTGCTCTGATGCCAGACAATTCAGTTCCTCCCCGTATTTCCGTTTCTTTTCAAGCTGTTGACCTAATGCTCGAACTCAGAGGGAGTGAGTCTGAGTAAGTTCATGCATGGGACCTTAAAGAAAGTCTCAATGGTTTCCCCTCATTGATGCACTGATATATTAATCTACCATATTAACTGCTAAATTAATCTATTCTTCTAAATCTAGAATAAATCCTTATTGGTATTTAATGAACTGTTGAATTCAGTACTCAAGATTTTATTTATTTAAAGTAAGAGGCAGGGAGGCAGAGACAGACTCGCACATGTGCCCACCTGGGATTCACCTGGCACCCCCCATCTGGGGCTAATGTTCTGCCCATCTGGCGCTGATGTTCTCAGCTGAGCTATTTTTTTGGCACCTGAGGCAGGAGGCTCCATGGAGCCATCCTTAGTGCCTGGGGCAAATGCACTCGAGTCAATTGAGCCATGGCTATGGGAGCAGGAAAGAGAGAAAGAAAAGAGAGAAAGAGAGAAGAGGGAGAGGTGGAGAAGTAGATGGTCACTTCTCCTGTGTGCCCTGACCAGCAATTGAACCTGGGAATTCCACACACCAGGTCAACACTTTACCACTGAGACAACTGGCCAGGACCCATAATTTTTTTCAATTATAGTTTACATTCAATATTATTTTGTATTAGTTTCAGGTGTATAGCATAGTGGTTAGATAATCATATACTCTGTGAGTGTTCTCCCTAATATTTCAAGTAGCCACCTGGAACCATACATAATTATTGTAATATCATTAACCATATTTCCTATGCTGTACTTTATATCCTGTGACTATTTCATAACTACCAATTGTAATTCTTAATCCCTTCTACTTCTTCACCCAGTCCTTCAACCACCCTCCCCTCTGGCTACTATTAGTCTGTTCTCTGTATCTAGTCTGTTTCAATTTTGTTTTATTCTATTACTTAAATTCCATCTATAAGTGAAATCATATGGTATTTGTCTTTCTGACTGACTTATTTCACTTAGCGTAATACCTTCTGGATTAGAATATGTACCCCTATGTTCATTACAGCATTATTTACAATAGACAAGATATGAAAGGGCCCTGGCCAGTTGGCTCAGTGGTAGAGTGTCGGCCTGGCGTGCAGAAGTCCCGGGTTCGATTCTGGCCAGGGCACACAGGAGAGGCGCCCATCTGCCTCTCCACCCCTCCCCCTCTCCTTCCTCTCTGTCTCTCTTTTCCCCTCCCGCAGCGAGGCTCCACTGGAGCAAAGATGGCCTGGGCGCTGGGGATGGCTCCTTGGCCTCTGCCCCAGGCGCTAGAGTGGCTCTGGTCGCAGCAGAGCGATGCCCCAGAGGGGCAGAGCATCGCCCCCTGGTGGGCAGAGCGTCGCCCCCTGGTGGGTGTGCCAGGTGGATCCCGGTCGGGCGCATGCGGGAGTCTGTCTGTCTGTCTCTCCCCGTTTCCAGCTTCAGAAAAATACAAAAAAAAAAAAAAAAAGATATGAAAGGAACCTAAGTGCCTATCAACAAATGAGTAAATAAAAAAGTTGTGGTAGGCCCTGGCCAGTTGGCTCAGTGGTAGAGCGTCGGCCTGGCGTGCAGAAGTCCCAGGTTCGATTCCTGGCAAGGGCACACAGGAGAAGCGCCCATCTGCTTCTCCACCCTTCCCCCTCTCCTTCCTCTCTGTCTTTCTCTTCCCCTCCCGCAGCAAGGCTCCATTGGAGCAAAGATGGCCCAGGCGTTGGGGATGGCTCCTTGGCCTCTGCCCCAGGTGCTAGAGTGGCTCTGGTCGCAACAGAGCAACGCCCCGGAGGGGCAAAACATCGCCCTCTGGTGGGCAGAGCGTCGCCCCTTGGTGGGCGTGCCGGGTGGATCCCGGTCGGGCACATGCGGGAGTCTGTCTGACTGTCTCTCCCCATTTCCAGCTTCAGAAAAATTAAAAAAAAAAGGTGTTGTACATATACAGGGCTGAGCAAAAGTAGGCTTACAGATGTAATACAAATAAAAAATACAATTACAATACAAGAGTAAACTGTTTTACGTACTCACAACTATAAACCTACTTTTGCCCACCCTTGTATAGAATGGAGTATTACTCACCCATAAACAAGAATAAAATCTCATAGTCCATATTAACTGTCATCCTTTGTATTTATGAAAATCTCCTTCATGCTTAATAATTAGATTGAATCAAACATGTTGAAGAGGTGGTTATCTGTCTTATGAATTCATATTTTATGCCTGATCAGGCAGTGGCGCAGTGGATAGAGCGTTGGACTGGGACACGGAGGACTCAGGTTCGAAACCTCGAGTTCACCAGCTTGAGTATGGGCTCATCTGGCTTGAGTGAGGGGTCACTATCTCTTTCTTCTCCTCCTGCAACCATGGCTCAGTTGGAGCAAGTTGGCCCTGGGTGATGAGGATGGCTCTATGGCCTAGCCTCAGGTACTAAAATAGCTCAGTTGCCAAGCAATAGAGCAACAGCCCCAGATGGGCAGAGTATCTAGGTAGGGGGCTTGCTGGGTAGATCCTGGGGTGCCTGTCACTCTGCCTTCCCACTTCTCACTTAAGAAAAAAAAGACAAGACAATCTCTTGTTGAGATCTGTTTTGTAGTTTACATGGAAATTTTGCAAAGTAAGTTGTAATGAACTAAGTATCATTTACAGAATTTTCTGGAAATTCATATGGAATAAAATTGAAGATAATAAAATTTAATGTCAACTTGCTCAGCTTGATTCTAAGGGTGTATCAGAGATTTTGAATTAGGTAGTAATGATGGGGGTAAAAAGATTACAGTGGATAGAGGGCATAGAATAGACAAGACTGAGAGAAAAGGAACAGGGTTAATAAAAGCTATTTGCTCAAATAAGTACTAGTCACTATGTGTTATATCCCTACCATATGACTATTTGCCCAAGATCTCCTAGCATTTACTGGTGAAAACCTGTCTGGATATAAGGCCTGTAGAAAGTAGTTGGAATAATGAATATATCCTTTACACAAATTAAGAGACTGCTGGAGCACTACTTTTCTTGTTGAGTTGAAGAGATCAATTAGCTAAATCTTCCTTTTAAAAATATAGAAAAGCTAATGGTGGTTTATAGACTTAAATCCTTTTACTTCAATGAGAGGGAGTTAGAAATTTGAGAGTATTGAAAGACATGGTGAGAAAGTAGGAGCTGAGATTAAGAAATTTAAATGGGTAGGAATAAGCAGAGGGGAAAAAAATTACATAGCTCCAAGTCAGTTAACACTGATCTAAGCTACATGTTCTATTTCTGTTTCAGGTCTGTTTCCTACACATCTTTTTTCTTATAGGCAGTCTCCAGAGATTTGGCCTGCTTATCTTTCCCATCAATCACCCACCCATCTATTTTATTTCCAGAAAATGTTTCACCCATGCCTTGCTTTGGGAAATGTATCTTTCAGATTTTTAGTGAGAAGGCCTGTTGAATTTGGAAACTATGACAGTTTCTTGCTAATTTCCTAAATTCTCTGATGTAATTAACTTTCAATGAAAGTGGATTATAATATGGTTAACCACAATGACTATCAGCTAGAAATTTCTAAGTCATTAAAGTTCTACATAGCCTCGCAATTTTGAAATCAATTAATGAGATAAGTCAAAGACCACAAAACTTTCAGTTTACAAGTGATGGACAACGAATATTAGAAAATTTTCAAATTTTAATAAATGTGCTTTGTTCACAAATGTGAAAAAATACAAACACAAACATACAGTTTCAGGTATGCCACCTCTCACCACTTGGCAACTATGTTGTAAACCACTTGATCCTGAAAAACCCAACCAAATAATCATTTGTTTTTGAAACACCAATTTTTTTTTTTTTTTGGAAAATCCTGTTGTGAATGCATCAGAGGCCCCTTAACTTCTTTATATCCAAATGAAATAATTCTCAAGAGTACCCATACTAAGACAGCATGAGAGGCTCTATTAACTTTTCTTGTCATTCCATATATAATCTGGCACCAATATATTTTAACACTTATACATTGAATTGGCTTTGGTAGAATATGGATTAGTTTAAATTCTGTGTCAACCTAATTTGAATAAACTAAATTTACAGTAATAAATGATATTAATAAATTCAAACAAATTTATACTAAGTGGGAGTATAGGTTTTATAAAGAGATTTTTCTGTAAAGTACTACTTCAAATACATCATGCACACTTCAGAGCATAAGCAGAATCAATGTCTGTAAACAACCAGAAGAATTTATAGCACCAACATTTAACTCTAACACAAAGGCTGACTCCAAGGCAGTACAGTACTTACACTAGGTTCTCAAAAACACTGTTTTCATTTACTTTCAAAGCACTTTCATTGGTATATTTTTTTCTTTGCCATAAGATAGTACTTAGTCAAATCAAAGAAAACAATATGGTAAAAGAAGTATTACTAACAGTTTTGTGTTATCCTAAACAATGGTTTTTTTCTTCTTCATTTGGAGGAGCTTCAAGACTTGACCTATAGTGCTTAATTAGAAAGAAAAGTCAATCTTAATCATTAAGGAATCTTATGCTATTGAAAGTAAAGGAAAAATTTCAAGTTACTTCTGGCATATTTGAGCAACCAATATTTATTGCATTTAGTTAACTGACTTTTTTTAGGTTAATTACAATCTTATTACTTTCATTAATTCAGAATGTAAAATTTAATTGATATAATGGGTATACACACTCAACCATTTATATCTTAAAGGCTACACTTTGAATTTCTAAATCAAGTTTGACACACAAAGTTAACTACAGCAATTCACAATAAGCACAAAAACATCAGTTTTACCAGAGTAAATAAGTGCAGTTTATGAAATTTAGTATCAATTACTGAAAATACAAGTTCACACACACATACACACACACACACACACACACACACACACATGTACATTAACCATGAAATCTGAAACTGGTATTTCAGTGCAAAAACCTCAGTATGAGGTAATTTTAATGTAAAAACCACTTGAAAAATAATCCACATAGTGGCACCTTAAAAATGATAATTTACATGACAATTTCTGTTGATGACATGGACTAAATATTCTTAGCTATTTAAACTTAATCTTGTCTTGTTTGGACATATATTTCTTTTTAATCTTTTGCTTCTGATTCAGAAACACAGAAAGACATTTATCAATGTGAAAAGGGAAAATTCCTACAGCCAACTAATGATTTACATTTTCAAAGAAAAATTTTCAGGTAGGCTTTAGCTAGAAATAAGAATACCGAAAGCTCAAAACCTTTTATGAGACTACTAACAGAGGGTTAATTTTATTTTTTTCTATATAATTACAGACTTGTAGTGCAGCACCCCCTTAATGGAAAGGCAAGGAGCCTTTATGAAAGTGGGTCTAGATAAGATACAAGCTCTCTTACAAGTGCAAACCCTTTCACAAATGTGTTTCAGGTCAATATTGGGTATTATATTGTCCCTTGCTTAAATAGAAAAATTTGTAAATGAATTCTAAATTTAAAAAAGCAAAAGTGAATGCTCACAGTTAAATATATTTAACACCAAGGCCTGAATCAACGAGAAAGTTATGAAAATTCTACTTTGGCAATGGTGGTTTTTGTGCTGTGTTAATCAAATTATAATATATACTTTGGATGAAATATCTCCCCCAATGTCTGATGTTGCCAAATGAGTAAGAACAGGAAAAATACTACCATCAATTCCAAAAAGTTCAGGAAAATGCTGGATCATCAGACAAAACTAAACAGACAATGGCTTTCTGTAACAGATAACAATTTAGTTAGAAAAAAACAGAAGGGTATCACAAAATACTAAACCAAGCTATCTCTGTGATACATTTAACTTGTTAACCATCAAAGTGCAATCTATAGCTTTCTCATATCTTACAGTTTATCAATGCAATCATGTAAAGTCAATATTGAAAAGATGAATAAAAATACATAGTAAATTATGCTTTTTTTTCCACAATAACACTAAAAAGAAAAAGGTAAGTCTCTATAATATGAGTGCTAAATGCTAAAGTAACAGTGGTTTCTGCTATGACAGAGGTCAATCTGCATGAAACTTTAAGCTTTCTGTATAAGAATAAACTTTAAAATCCAGAAGTAGAAAAAAATAGCAAACTCTGTCAAACTTTGTATTTCTATGCAAACCAGGTTTTTAAGTATTGAGTTCGTATTAGTAGTTCTGATTAGTGTAAGCAATTAGTTTAGGAGTCTGGACTGAAAGAGCCTTTTGCTTTTATAATTAACTTAAAAGTAATATGGGATCTTCTAGCTCATAGAAAGGAATGGAGCTGGCTTGACTTTCTCCAGAATCTGAGTCATATGGAGCATCAGGGAGCTCTGTAAAACCATATGCCAGTTGTTCATCTTCTATATCTGATCGAACGTAGCAGGACGGGTTAGAATATTCCTCATCTTCTATACTGTTGAAATCTTGAGGAATATATAACATTCCTGGGTAGTTCCTACTAACCAAGTCACTTGTAGTTTTTAGGGATATTTTTCTAAATGCCATCAGATGCATATGTGAAAATTTTGAATACTTGAAACGTTTAAAGCCAAGGGACTCTATAGCAATCTTCCAGCTTTTCATCATCATAGCATGACGATTCTGATGGGAAGAATCAGGTGTGATGATAAGCAATAAACCATTTAGCACTAACAGTTCATGGGCTTTCTTGCAGCAAATCCATCTCTGGTATGGTGATGGAAAATAAGAAAGAAGGAGAGAGAAAACAACCACATGGAAAAGTTCTCCAGGAAGAGAATCAATTGGGTTTTTCAGCTGCTTCAAAAAGGCATCTACAGCATCCTGTGCAAGCTGGAGGGGCTGCTGAAGCTGCAAGTTCAGGAAGTCACACTTGTATACACTCTGCAGAAAGAAAGAAAAGCAAGGCATACTACAATTTCAAAATAATTCCACCTTATTACATAGAGTTGACACCAAACTATATCACAGCATTTCTATAGAATTGCTTTAATTATGCACCTTTCCCTTCTAAATCATTCCTTTTGCACAAACTTATTCAACCAAAACTTTGTCACAAAAATCTCAAAGAATTAATCAGCCTAGAGATTTCTAACTGTCATTTAAAACATGTATTTCTGTCTAAGAGTTAATTTGAAATTAGGAATATTTTTAAGCATATATATCATTAAAAAAACAAGAGTTTATTTGAAATTTAATTTAGGTAGCAGTTAACAGAAATGACTTTTTTTCTTTAAATAAATTTTTACTTTTCATACATATTTGACATACATTAGTTTCATGTGTACAACCCAGTGATTAGACATTATATAACTTACTAAATGATCACCTCAATAAATCTAGTACCATAGATATTGATATATACTGACTATATTCCATATTGCTGTACTTAACATCCCAGAGACTATTCTGTAACTACTAATTTGTACTTAATCCCTTAAACTTTATCACTTATCCCCCAAAACCCCTTTCCATCTGGCAACTGTCAAAATATTCTCTTATCTGTGAGCCCGTTTTCGTTCTGCTTGTTTACTTATTTTGTTTGTTTAGGTTCCACATATAAAAGAAATAATTTGGCATTAACTTCCCTCTGACTTATTTCACTCAGCACAATACCCTCTGGGTCCATCCATGTTGCTGCAGATGCCAAGATTTCAAACTTTTTACGGTTGAGTCATATTCCATTATATACAAGGTGGGCCAAAAATAGGTTTACAGTTGTTTGTATGTAAAATAATACAGTAATAAATAAATAATACTATAAGAATAAACGGTTTCATGTACCCAACACTGTAAATCTACTTTTGCCCAACTTTGTATGTATGTACCACTTCTTTATTCATTCATTTATTGATGGACATTTAGGCTACTTCCATGTCATGGCTTTTGTAAATAATGCTGCAGTAAACATACGGGATGTATATGTCTTTTTGAATGAGTGCTTTGGATTTCTTTGGATAAACACCCAGAAGTGGAACTGCTGAGTAGTTCTCTGTCTCTTGTTACATACTCCTTTGTATTAAAGTCTATTGTGTCTGGTATAAACATTGTACCCTGCTTTTGCTTGTTTCCATTTTCATGAAAGACAGTCTGTGTGTGTCTTTTAATCTGAACTGAGTCTCTTGTAGACAGCATAAGTGAGGGTCCTGTTTTCTTATCTATTCAGCCTCCATATATCTTTCGACTGGAGCATTTAATTCTTCTGCATTTAAAGTAATTGTTGATAGGTATATATTTATTGCCACATTATTGTTTAACTTCTTTTTCTTCTTTTTCTTAAAGAAGACACTTGAACATTTCATGTAATACTGGCTTGGTGGTGATGAACTCCTTTAACTTCTTGGGGAAGCTCTTTATCTGACCTTCAATTCTAAATGAGAGTTTGCTGTGCAAAGTAGAGTAATCTTAGCTGTAGTCTTGCTTTTCATCTCTTTGAATATTTGCCAGTCCCTTCCGGTTTGCAAAGTTTTTGTTTAGAAATCAGAAGACAGTCTTGTGGGAGCTCCGTTGTAAGTAACTGTCTTTCTCTGGCTGATTTTAAGATTAATTTTGTCTTTAATCTTTGCCACTTTAATTATGATGTGTCTTTGTGGGGGCCTCTTTGGGTTCATCTTGTTTGGGACTCTGTGCTTCCTGGGCTTGTAAGTCTATTTCTTTCACCAGGTTAGAAAAGTTTTCTGTCATTTTTTTTTTCCATATAGGTTTCCAACTTCTTACATTCTCTTTTCTCCTTCCGGCACCTCCACGGTACAAACGTTGGTATGCTTAAAATTGTCCCAGAGGCTCCTTACACTATCCTCATTGTTTTGGATTCTTCTTTCTTTTTGCTGTTCTGATTGGGTATTTTCTGCTTCTGTATCTTCCAAATCTCTGACTTGATCCTCAGCTTCATCTACTCCATTGTTGATTCCCTGTAATATATTCTTTACTTCAGTTAATATAGTCTTCATTTCTGACTGGTTATTTTTTGCTATCTCTTTGTTTCCTATCTCATTGTTAAAATTCTCACTGAGATCACTGAGCATCCTTATAAGCAGTGTTTTAATCTTTGCATCTAATAGTTTGTCTCCATTTTGTTTATTACTTTTCTGGAGTTCTGTCTTGTTCTTTCATTTGGGACCTGCTTCTTTGTCTCTCATTTTGGCAGCCTCCCGATGTTTGTTTCTATATGTTAGGTACAGCTGCTACATCTCCTGGGCTTGGTAGCATGGCCTTACATAGTAGTTGTCCTATAGTGGCCCAGTCTCCCTGATTACCTGAGCTTGGCACTTCAAGTACAACTCCTGCGTGGCGTGGGCTGTGGACACCTTCCTGTTGTACTTGAGCCTTCATTGCTGTTGGCATGTCAGTAGCAGGGATTTATATACACACCAATCTGCTATACGGACTGGCTGTGACCATCATGGAGGATCAGCCCATCTCATAAAATAGGACTTACTTCAGTGGGGCTCTGGTGCCTGTGAGTCTACCTCTTTAGAGTGTTGCTTGAGGAGGTAGTGGGTGGTGCTTCGATGTGGTCTGAAGCTGTTTACCAGGTGTACTGGCTTGTGAGGCCTCCCAGGAGGTGCAAGCCAAGGTTAGCCACCACATGTGCCCTGTCTGAGGCTACCTGGCATGAGCTACAAAATGATCTGCAAATGGCTACCACTGTGCTCGGCTTGGAGGTACCCAATAAAGACCAAGGTGGGAACCAAGACGGACTGCCATTAATGCCAGGCCTGGTACCAATTAGTAAGAAGTATGGGGCATGCTGAGACCAGATGTTGTTACTCTGAGAGATTTTAGAAAAGCCTGAAGCATAATCCAAGACAGGGCATTTGTATGACAAAGTCACTGAAAAGGGCTTGGCTGGGCCCACAAGTTGGGTGAAGTGGGGTCTCAGGGAATCAGTAGAGCGGGGCAAATAGTTTTAGCCAGGTTGATGGAGTCTCAGATGTGGCAAATGTTTGCCTATTCTGTGGGAGGAGGGCTCAGAAAAGAAACAGTGGTCCCTGCCAGCACTTCTGTCCAGGAGAAAGCTGCCCCTTCAGTTCTTCAGTTCTTGTCCTGGTGCCAGACAATTGAGTTTCTCCCTATATATCCCTCGCACCTTTCATGCTGCTGCCCCAGCACTGAAGCTCAGTGAGTGGATCTGAGTAAGCCTGTGTGTGGGCCCTTTAAGAGGAATGCTTGGTATTCCAGCTCCCTTCCATCTTACTGAGCCTCAATCCTGTTTTGTTTTGTTTTTTTATTCCTGAAGTGAGAAGTGGGGAGGTAGAGATACAGACTCCTGCATGCCCAACTAGGGGGTGATGCTCTGCCCATCTGGGGCATTGCTCGGTTGCAACTGGAGCCATTCTAGCGCCTGAGGTAGAGGTCATGGAGCCATCTTCAGCACCTGGATCAACTTTGCTCCAATGGAGCCTTGGCTGCAGGAGGGGAAGAGAGAGATAGAGAGAAAGGAGAGGGGGGAAGGTGGAGAAGCAGATGGGCACTTCTCCTGTGTGCCCTGGCCAGGAATCAAACCTGAGACTTCCACACGCTGGGCTGACACTCTACCACTGAGCCAACTGGACAGGGCAAATCCCCACTATTTTTTACAGCCAGAATTTATGGGGACGTTTCTTCCTGGCTCTAGAACCCTGGGCTGAGGGGCCTGGTATCAGGCTGGGAGCCCTTGCTCCTTAGGGTGTGACCTCTACAGCTGAGATATCCCTCCCAATTTTTATCCGTCACATATGGGTACGGGATCAGTCTGTTCCAAGTCTCTGCTCTTGTACCAGTCCTGGTGTGGCTTCTTCTTTATGTCCTTAGTTGTACGACATCTGTTCAACTAGATCAGTGTTTTTCAATGGCCAGTCTGGGTCTGTCAGGAACTTTGTGCTGGTCTGTGAAAGAGTTAACCGCCCTGATGATTATAGACTCAATAATCGTAAGTTGAATTCGCTTACGCTCAAGGTGAGTTCTGCCTTAGCAGTCCCCAAAATAATTGTTTTCACTGGTCCCCAGGTATAAAAAGGTTGAAAACCACTGAGCTGAATTTCAGGTGGTTCTGACTGGTCGTTATTCAGTAGTTTGGTTGTAATTTTGATGTAGTTGTGGGAGGATGCAAGTACCATGTTTACTTATGCTGCTCTTTGACCCCAGGCATGGTTTATCTCTGAACTCAGTCATCTTTATAGTCACTTCAACATTTACAGTTACCAAAACAGGCTGATATGAAAACATTTCTTAAATAAGAAATAAAGATGAATCAAAGAAGTCAAAGGAACATTATAAATTTTAAAAGCATAATAGCAAAACATTTTTAAGGTCATGAAAAACATCTTTTAAACCATTAACTTTAACATGCCAAAAGCAATTTTAATATTATATTTATTCTAGTAAAAAGTTAAGGCCTGGTTTGAAACAACTAACAATAAATTTAAGTTAGATAAATGAATGAACAGCATCACATTATTTGCTGAATATTAAAACTCTATGGGAATGATCTAGAATAAAAAAGCAATTTGAAAATTAGATAAAATTAGTTATACTTATCATATAACAAAAGTTATTAATTAATACAGATTTGTGTTGAGTCCCTAGTTCCTCATTCCTGTTAATGAGTAGACAAGCTGGTCACATAATCATCTGAACTACATATTAGGGAAACTGATATATAAAGTGCTATTACATAGAAAAAGATACTTGTTTTTCTTCTTTCCTTCTTTTTTAAGATTTTACTTATTGATTTTACACAGAGAGGAGGGCAGGGAGCTAGAAGCATCAACTCATAGTTGTTTCACTTTTGTTCATTGATTAATTGTCATATGTGCTCTGACCAGGCAGGCCCAGGGTTTCAAACCGGTGACCTCAGTGTTCCAGGTCAATACTTTATTCATTGTGCCACCACAGGCCAGGTTCCTTTACTTTTATTGGATAGCTTTATTAAAATATAACAAACATATAAACTAAAGTATAACACAATGAACATATTTAAAGTATACACTTTTTTTTGTGACAGAGAGAGAGACAGACAGACAGGAAGGGAGAGAAATGAGAAGCATCAATTCTTCATTGCATCAACTTAGTTGTTCATTGACTGCTTTCTCACATGTGCCTTGACTGGGGAGCTACAGCAGAGTGAGTGACCCCTTGCTCAAACCAGCGACCTTAGGTTCAAGCTGGTGAGCTTTGCTCAAACCAGATGAGCCTGCGCTCAAGCTGGCGACCCTGGGGTTTCAAACCTGGGTCCTCTGCATCCCAGTCCGATGCTCTATCCACTGGTCAGTCATAAAGTGTACACTTTTGATAAATTTTGACACTTAGTTATTGTAAAACCACGGCCACAATCAAGTTAATGGAAACATGCAATACCCCCCCAAATTTCCCTTGTGCCCTTGATAATCTCTTTGTTGCACCCTCCTTGTTCCTTCACTGATGTGATTTCTATCACTATAGATTAATTTGAATTCCCAGAATTTGACATGAATGGAGTAATACAGACTAATCTACTCTTATTTTCCTTGGCTTCTTTCACATAGCACAATTATTTTGAGATTCATCCTTTTTTTTTGCACATGTATTGATAGTTTATTCCTTTTTCATAGCTGAGGCTTTCTACTGGATCAAGACTATAACACAGTTTATCCATACAATGTTTATAAATGTCTAGATTGTACCTACTTTTTTGGCTATTACAACTCAAGCTTCTATGAATACTCTTGTTTCTGTTTGATTGGACATGATTTCATTTATCTTGGGTAAATATCCAGAAAAAGGATGGCTAGATCAGATAGTAGGTGTATATTTAACTGTTAAAGAAACTCCAAACTTGTCCTTTTTTTTTTCCTTTACAGAGACAGAGTCAGAGAGAGGGACAGACAGACAAAGGGAGAGACATGAGAAGCATTAATTCCTCCTTGAGGCACCTTAGTTGTTCATTGATTGCTTTCTCATATGTGTCTAGACTGGGGGGCTACAGCAGAGTGAGCGACCCCTTGCTCAAGCCAGCGACCTTGGGCTTCAAGCAAGCAACCTTTGCCTCAAGCCAGAGAGCATGGTGTCATGTCTATGATCTCACGCTGAGGCCGGTGACTCGTGCTCAAGCTGGTGAGCCTATGTTCAAGCTGGATGAGCCCAGGCTCAAGCCTGCGACCTCGGAGTTTCGAACCTGGGTCTTCCAAGTCCCAGTCCGACGCTCTATCCACTGTGCTACCGCCTGGTCAGGCCAAACTTATCTTTAAAAGCAGTTATGCAGTTTTACATTCCTACCAGAAGTATATGAAAGTTACAGTTTCTTGAAATCCTTATCAATACTTGGTATGGCCAAATTTTAGTCATTGTAATAGGTGTCTAGTAGTTTTTACCATGTTTTTAATTTGATTTTTCCTAATGAGTCACGATGTACTTATTTCCTATCTCAGTATCTTCTTTGGTAAAGTTTAAATCCTTTACCCAATTAAAAACATTTGGGTTGCTTTAAAATTAAAAATAAAAACATTTTTGTTATTTATGAGTTTCACAGTTTTTTAATCTGGATATAAAAGTATCAAAGTAGATATATGAGTTGAAAATATTTTCTCTTCGATTGTGGCTTGTCTTTTCATTCTCTTAACAGTGTCTTTTTTTTTGAAAGAGACAGAGTCAGAGAGAGAGACAGGGACAAACAGGAAGGGAGAGAGATGAGAAGCATCAATTCTTCATTGCGGCATCTTAGTTGTTCGTTGATTGCTTGTTCATTGATTGCTTTCTCGTATGTGCCTTGATGAGGAAGGAGGGGCTAGAGCAGAGCGAGTGACCTCTTACTAAAACCAGCGACCTTGGGCTCAAGCCAGTGACCTTGGGCTTCAAGCTAGCAACCTTTGGGCTCAAGCCAGCGACCATGGGTCATATTTATGATATTATGTTCAAGCCAGTGACTCCATGCACAAGCTAGTGATGACATGCTCAAGTGGGATGAGACCTCACTCAAGCCAGCAACCTTGGGGTTTTAAACCTGGGTCCTCTGTGTCCCAGTCCGATGCTCTATCCACTGTGCCACTGCCTGGTCAAGCTTAACAGTGTCTTTTAAAGAACAGAAGTTTTTAAAACTTGAGAAAGCCAATTTATCAATTAGTTCTTTCATGGACTGTTTTTGGTGTCATTCTAAGAAATCTTTTCCTAGTCCAATGCCACAAATATTTTCTTTGATGCTTTCTTCTAGAAGCTTTATACCTTTAAGTTTTTTATTTAGGTCTATGATCCATGTGACTTCATTTTTGTGAATGGTTGAGGTAAAGACTGAAGTTTTTTCTTATGCATATCTAATGGCTCCAATCACCATTTGTTGAAAAGACTATGCTTTCTTTGGCCCTATTTGTGAACCCTGTTATATTTCATCAATAAGATAATCTTAATTATTGTTGCTTTAAAATAAAATTTGAAAACAGGTTGAGAAAATTGCCTTCAACTTCTTCTGAGAGTTTTATTAGAAAAGAATGGTTAAATTTTTGTCAAATGATTGTAACTATTGAGATAATCTTTATCAGTGTATTACTTAGGTGAAAAGATTATTTTTTGAACATTAAGCCAATCTTGCACTGCTAGAATAAACCAAGCATAACCTTTGGAGGCAAAGAAAGCAGCGTTGAAAGGTGTCCACAGCCAAACACACAAAAAAGATTTGCACATCACCCACTTTCCAATGGCTGAAGACACTGAGGCTCCAAAGGCAGCCTAAATATCCTTGGAAGAGCATCCCCAGGAGAAACAAGCTTGACCACTACGCCATCATCAAGTCTCACCCACCTCCCTTCCCACTAACTACGAAGTCAGTCATGAAGAAGACAGAAGACAACAATACACTTATGTTCATTGTGGATGTCAAGGCCAACTAGCACAAGATCAAACAGGCTGTGAATAAGTTCTATGACATTGATATGGCCAAGGTCAATACCCTGATCAGTCCTGATGAAGAGAAGATAGCATACGTTCAACTGGCTCCTGACTATGATGCTTTAAATGTTGCCAACAAAATTTAGATAAGCTAAACTGAGTCTAGCTGGGTAATTAAAAATATAAAAAATTTACACTATAAAAACAACTCATGGGGACAATTTTATATACATCATCTGTAGATTGCATTGTGTGCTTACCACTCAAAGTTTAGTCTTTTGTCACTATATATTTTACTTCTCTTCATCCAACCCTGCCCCAGTTCCCCTCAGACACCTTACTATTGTCTATGTCTATGAGTTTTGTTTTTTGGTTTTTTTTTTTCTATTTTACTTTCTGTTTAGTAGCTCACATTGAGTGGCATGATATGGTTCTTGTCCTTTGTAATTTCACTTAGCATGATACCCTCAAGATCCATCCATGTGACTGCAAACGGAAAAATTTCATCCTTTTTTCTTGCTTAGTATCCCATTGTATACATGAACCATATCTTCTTTATACAATTATCCATCAAAGAAAACTTAGGTTGTTTCCATGTCATGGCTACTGTGAATAATGCTTCAATGAACACAGGAGTACAAATTACTTCATGAAAAAATGTTTTGCAAAATTTTCACGTGCTAAAACACATGGAAGCTCTATTTTTAACTTTTTGAGAACCCTCCATATTGTTTTGTACAGTGGCTGTATCAATTTACATTCCCAACAGTACTGTACAAGGGTTCCTTTACTTCCACTTCTCTCCAACAGTTATTTCTTGTCTTGCTGATAAAGGCCATTCTGATAGGTGTGAGGTGCTATCTCATTGTGGTATTCAATTGCATTTCCCCTATAGCTAGTGAATTTGAAGATCTTTTTATATATTTGTTGTCTTTTAAATTTTTTTATTAATTTTAATTTATTGTGTTAACATGGATTCAAGTGTCCCACTCAATATATAATAACTACCTTACCCCCACTTCCTTGTCCCCCATTACACCCCCTTTGCCCCCCTCTACCTGACTCTCTCTCCCCTTCTCTTTGGGATTTGCTGTCCTGTTATCTGTATCTATGTGTTATCTGTTGTCTTATATATTTGCACATCTTCTTGGGAAAAGTATCTGTTCAGATCCTCTACTCATTCTTAAAATGGGTATTTCAGTTGTTTTTTTTTCTTTTTGGTTGATTTATATAATTCTTTATGAATTTTGGATATTAGCCCCTTATGAAAGGTATTGTTTGCAAATATTTTCTTCCATTTGGTTAGTTACCTTTTTGTTTGGTTGATGGTCTATTTTGCTATGAAGAAGCAAGTTTGAGGTAGTCCCACTACTTTAACTTTTTTTTCCCTTGCCTTTGGGATCTAGTTCAGAAAAAGCTCTCTGAGACCAATGTCCATAAATTTAATACCTATGGTATTTTCTATGTATTTTATTGTCTTAGGTCTTATATTTAGGACTAGAATCTTTCTTGAGTTCATTTTTGTAAATGGACTTAGATAGCTGTCTAGTTTCATTCTTTTGCACATGGCTTACCAATTTTCCCAATGCCCTTTATTGAAGAGGATTTCTTTTTCTCCATTATATGTTTTGGGTTCCTTTGTCAAAAATTAGTTGCCCAAATGTGGATTTATGTCTGAATTCTTCATTTGTGTTATTGGTCTATGTGTCTTTCTGCAAATATCATACTGTTTTGATTGTTGTAACTCTGCAGTATAATTTGACATCAAGAAGTGAGATACATGCAGTATCTCACTATTTTTTTTAAAATCAGGATTGCTTTGGCTGTTTGTGATCTTTTGTGGTTTCATATAAATTTGAAGACTTTATTTGAAAAATGCCATTGGGATTTTGATGGAGATTGCATTAAATCTGTATATTGCCTTAAGTATATGTCTATTTTAACTATGTTGACTTCTAATCCATGAACATGTAGTATATCTTTCTGTTTCTTTGTATCTTCTTCAGTTTCTTTCAATAGTATCTTGTGGTTTACAGTGCAGAGGTTATTCACATCCTTTGTTAAGCTTATTCCGAGGTATTTTATTCATTTTGTTGTGATTGCAAATGGGATTGTTTCCTTAATTTTTTCCTGATATTTTAGCATACAGGAATGCAATGCATTTTTAATTATCTTTCTTTCTCTCTCTCTTTTATGGTGAGAGGAGAAGACATGCACCCCAACCAGGATCCATCCAGTAATGCCATCTAGTGCCAATGCTCGAGTACTGAGCTATTTTTAGCACCTGAGGCCAATGTGCTCGGACCAACTGAGCTATCTCCTTAGTGCCTGGAACCACGGTCAAACCAATCAAGCCATTGGCTGTGGGAGGGGAAGAGGGAGAGAAGGGAGGAAGAAAGGGGGGAGAGAAGCAGATAGTTGCTTCCCCTATGTGCCCTGACAGGGAATTGAACCTGGGATGCCAGGCCAATGCTCTATCCACTAATTGAACCACCTGCTAGGGCTGCAATGAATTTTTATACACTGATTTTGTATCCTGCATTTTTATTGTATTGGCTTACAAGTCTTTTTGGTAGAATCTTTAGGTTTCCAACATATAGACTCATATCATGTGCAAAAAGTCACAATTCAACTTCTTCAAATCCAATTTGGATGCTTTTTTTTCCCTTTCTGCAACCTGATAGTTTGGGCTAGAACTTTCAGTGCTAAGTTGAATAATAGTGGTTAGAGGGGGAATCCTTGTCTTGTTCCTGATCTTAGAGGAAAAGCTTTCAGTTTTACTTTCCTTCTGTACTCATTTTATGAAGTATTTCAAACATAAATGGATATTGTACATTGCCAATTGCTTTTTCTGTACCTAGTCACGATTATTATTTTTTCTTCTGTTACTATGGTGTATCACATTGCTGATTTGCATATGGTGTATATCTTGCATCCCTGGGATGAACCTCACTTGATTGTGATGCATTATCTTTTAATGTATGGTTGCATTTTATTTGCTAGTATTTTTAGGGTTTTTGTGCTTGCCAGAGATATTGGCCTGTAGTTTTTATTGTCACCTTTGCTAGGTCTTAGTATTAGGGTATTGTGGGCCTCATAAAATGAGTTTGAAAGCATTCCCTCTCCTTCAGTTTTTTGGGAAGAGTTTGAGGAGAAGTATTAAATCTTCTTAAGAGTGTCTAGTAAATCTGCTAGTGAAGCCATCTGGTCCTGATATTATTTTGGGAGAAGTTTTGCTGACTGCTTCATTTTAAATTTTCCACTTCTCATGATTCAACCTTGGAAGGCTATATATTTCTAAGAACTTGGCCATTTCTTCTAGCCTTTCACCATACTCTTGCATGATCCTTTGCATTTCTGTGGTGTCCAGTGTAACCTCTCTTCTTTCATTTCTGACTTAGTTTGAGTGCTTTCTCTTTCCTCCTTAAAGAAGTCTATCCTGACCTTTGTCAGTTTTATTAATTTTTTCAAAGAATCAGCTCTTTGTTGCTATAAACTTTGCTGATTACCACTTTTGCTGCATTCTAAAAATTAATATATATTATTAATATATATTTATCTCATTTGTCTCTTTTTATCTTTTATTTCTTTTTTGACCCAGCATGTTGTTTAATCTCCATATATTAGTATTTTTCCAACTTTCTCTTTTTGCAGTTGATTTCCAGTTTCAAAGCACTGTGCTGGTGAATATTGCTTAGTATGATTTCAATCTTCTAAAATTTGTTGAGGGTACTTTTGTGCCCAACATATGTTCTATCCTTGAGAATGTTCCATGTGTACTAGAAAAGAATGTATATTCTGGTGTTCTTGGATGAAAATCTCTGTAAATATAGATTATATCCATTTGGTTGAATGTGTCACTTAAGGTCAAAATTCCTTATTGATTTTCTCTTTGGATGATCTATCCATTGTTGTCAATGGGGTATTTAGGTCCTTTAGTATACTGTACTTTTGTCAAGTTTTCCCCTTTAAGCTTGTTAACAATTACTTTATATATTTTGGTGCTCCTGGATTATGTGTATATATATTGATAAGTGTTATATAAATATTTTCCTGATGTATTATCCTATTTATCAGTATAAAAGTCCATCTTTGTCTCTTTTTAAATTTTCATCTTGAAACCTATTTTTATAGATATAAATGCAATGAAACACTTTTCTCTGGATGCCATTTCTTGGAGTATCATCTTCTATCTCTTCACTTTGAGTCTATGTTTGTCTTTGTAGCTGAAATGAGTATCCTGAAGATATCATATAGTTGAGTCTCAATTAATTTGTCCGCTACTCTTTTGATGAGAGCGCTCAGTCCCTTTCTGTGTAGGGTGATTATTGATATATGGGGGCTTCCTATTGTCAGTTTATCTTTTGTTTTCTGGTTGTTCTGTTTCTCCATTATTTATTTTCCTTTGTGTTTCTGTCTCCTGTTTTAGTTATGTGGTATTATATGATTTAATCCCCTGTTCCTCTTTAAAAAAAATTTCCCCATTGATTTGAGAAGGGGGAGGGGAGAAAAGAGAAACACTAACTCACTGTTTCACTAACTTGTTTAATTTAGTTGTGTATTCATTCTAATACCCTGACCGGGCATTGAACCTGTGAGCTCTGACACTCTGGGTGGACATTTTATCCATTCATCCAGGGACCCATTTGCTCTTTTTTATGTTACATGTGTATGTGTCAGTTCTAGTTTTTTGTTTTCTGGTTACCATTAGCTTTATGCAAAAAAATTTTCTATGTACAAAAATCCTTTTTCTTCTGATTGCATTATTAACTTGGGCAACTTCACTCCTATTCTCCCTTCCTTTTTATGTTTTTGTTTTCACAAATTATCCACTTTTGTGCTGTGAGTTCATTTCCAAATTGCAGAAGCTCTGTTCTTTTTTAAAAATGCCTTTACCTCCTTTAACCTTTATGTTATACTTTAGTATTTAAAACCAATTCTGAACAAGGGTTGCAATTTCCTGTTTCTTCTGTCTGTCATCTTACTCAATTTTGTATCCTTTTGTCTTTTTGTTTCAGGAAGAAAAACCTTTCAGTATAATCTCTAATGTTGATCTTGTGGTGTTAAATTTCCTCAGCTTTTTTTTGGGGGGGGTGGAGGTAGGGTCTGGGAAAGCCTTTGTTTCTCCTTCATATCTAAAGGTAACTTTGCTGATATATCATTCTTGGGCAACAGAGTTCTCTCTTTCAATATTTTGAGTATTTTATTCCACTCTCCTATCTTGTAGGGTTTCTCCTGACAAAAAAATCTGATGGTAATATAATGGGGTTTCATTAATGGGGTACAGTCTTCTTTTCCCTGGATGCCTTGAGAATTCTTTGTCATTAGCTTTTGAGAGTTTTGGAGGTCTCAATTCAAAACTGAGATAACTAGGTGTTCTGCTAATTCAGTGGTAGTCAACCTGGTCCCTACCGCCCACTAGTGGGCATTCCAACTTTCATGGTGGGTGGTAGTGGAGCAACCAAAGTATAAATAAAAAGATAGATTTAACTATAGTAAGTTTTTTAATAAAGATTTATTCTGCCAAACTTAGCGAAAATCTGTCATAAAGTACTTGGTAAGTAATTATTATTATATGCTTTAACTTGCTGTAACTCTGCTTTATAAATTTTATAAAGTAAAGTTACTTCCCTACTTTATAAATCACCATTACTGTGGAACCAGTGGGCGGTTAGAGAATTTTACTACTAACAGAGATACAAAAGTGGGCGGTAGGTATAAAAAGGTAGACTACCCCTGTGCTAACTTCTTAAATTCCAAGGTCCAGCTCTTTCTATAAGTTTGGGATTCTCTCTTTTATTATTTGTTTGAACAGGCTCTCTGTTCCCTTCTCCGTCTCTTCTTTTATATCCTTCATTTTTATATTGCTCTTTATAATGGAGTCAGGTAGTTCTAGCAGAGATCTTTCTTTTTTCTTTACTCTCAATTCCCCCTCTTCTTCCACCTGAGTCATATGTACATTTCTATCTTAAAGATCACTAATTCCTTCTTCCATCTCCTCTGCTCTATTTCCTAAGCTCTCTAATTCATTCTTTATCTTATTAATTGAATTCTTTGGCTTCAAAAGTCGTGTGGTTCCTTTCAACAGTTTCAGTGTCTTGGATAAAGTACTCCTTTTTGTTTGTTGATTTTATTCCTGAGCTCAAAAAACTGCCTTTGTGAGTTTTCTTATAGCTCTTGAAGATTTTCTTGTATTTTTGTTTATTAAGAACAGCAAGTGATCTTGAATTCTCTATCATTTAAATTACAATATTCCATGTCTTTGAGTTTATTTTCTAGAACTTTTTCATTTTCTTTCTGATCTACCTTGTTACCCTGGTTGTTTATGGAACTTGATGTGTTAATTACCTGCTTTTGAAAGTATTTTCCTTTAATGCTTTAGCAGATTGATAAGTAGAGTTCTTTCTCTTGTTTTCCAGTAGATTGTGTTAAACTGCAAATTTTGTTTTCTCTTACCTGCATGACTGGGACTTCTGGAGCTCTGTCAGATGGTGTTCCTTTAGGGTGGAAAATGCCCTGTATTACCCCAGAAGGTAGGCTTCCCTTCTATATGTGGTCACCTTAGTCTCAGGGTACCACCTGCATGGTGGTGTGTGGCCAGTGATGGAAATCTAGGTCTATGAGTTCCTGGCTCTGCTTTCCTGCAGTCAGAAGTGGTCACCAGCCCTGCACTATTTGAAGTGTCCCTGCTGCTTCTACCAGGTTCTACCAAAATGGATGGGGGAGGTGGGCTGGCATATATCTGTACCTTCACTCTTTTTTCTTAAGTGAGAGGAGGGGAGATAGAAAGACTCCTGCATGCGTCCCAACCAGGATCCAGATCCACCTGGCCAGACCCATCTGAGGCCAATGCTCTAATCAACCAAGCTATCCTCAGTGCCTGGTGATGCTTGAAACAATGCAGTCATTGGCTCCGAGAGGAGAAGAGAGAGAGAAAGGGTAGTGGGAGGGGAAGAGAAGCAGATGGTTGTGTTTCATGTGTGCCCTGACCAGGGTCCAACTAGGAGGTCCACTCCATCCACTGAGCCAACTGACCAGGGCCTGGCTTCATTCTTTTTCTGCGTTCAGCTCAAATGATAGGCCACCAGTTAAAATGTTGTTTCTGCCCTTTACAACTTGCCTCCACTGCTGCTGCCTCTGCTGGAACTGGCAGGCTACTGAAAGGTGAGAGGGAAAGACTTGTGCATCTGTGGCTTTGTTTCTTTTTCCTTGGTGATTGTGGCTGCTTGACAGCGGTGCCACCTTTGCATCACTTCTTCGCCGCTGTCCTTCAGTTCAGCCTCACAGTACACTAGCCTCTGGTCTGCCAAAATGGGGTTGCACTCCTATTCCACTACTACAGCACCTGTTGGGGCTGCAGCAATTGCTGGACTGCCTCTGTAGCTCCCGTCTCTATCCTCCCTGCCCCCATACCTCTCCTGTTCAGTCCTACAGCCCACCTGCAGATGTATCAGAAATTTCATGTTGAGCAGGGAATCGTTTGATGAATTACTTTGTTCAACCTACTGTATCTTTAAGGAAAGACTAAGAGGTTTTCTTATGCTGCAATGATGCTGACATCACTCTCAATTTTCTCTTCTTTTTCTGAAAGTTTTTAAAATTTTATTTATATCATATTTAAGCTCTGATCTTTATTATTTTCTTTCTTGTCCTTTGGATTTAGTGTGCTTTTTAAATTTATTCCTAGTCGGAAAGCCGAACACATTGCATTGAAATTTTTCTTATGTTCTAATAAAGGTGTTTAATTCTGAAAAATTTCCACACAGTACTACTTTATTGCCATCCTAGGCATGTATCTTATGTTTTTATTTTCATTCCAAAAATGTAGTCCAATTTTCCAGGCGAGTTCCTCTTTACTGATGTTCTAACTGTGCTATCAATTGAGAGGGGGTATTCATATTTCTAACTATAATTTTATAAATGTCTATTTCTCCTTGCTATTTTATTAGTTTTTGGTTTATGTATTTTGAAGATGTTATTTAGTGCATAAATGTTTAGGATTGATTTGTACTATTGATGAATTAACAATTTTATCATTATGAAATGATCATCTTTATTTATTCATTTTTTTTTACAGAGACAGAAAGAGTCAGAGAGAGGGATAGATAGGGACAGACAGACAGGAATGGAGAGAGATGAGAAGCATTAATCATTAGTTTTTTGTTGCAGCACCTTAGTTGTTCATTGATTGCTTTCTCATATGTGCCTTGACCATGGGCCTTCAGCAGACTGAGTAACTCCTTGCTCGAGCCAGTGACCTTGGGTCCAAGGTGGTGAGCTTTTTGCTCAAGCCAGATGAGCCCGTGCTCAAGCTGGCGACCTCAGGGTCTCGAACCTGGGTCTTCCGCATCCCAGTCCAACTCTATCCACTGCGCCACTGCCTGGTCAGGCTATCTTCTTTATTGCTGTTAACATTATTTGTACTGACATCTACTTTATCTGATTTTAAACAGCCACACCAGTTTTCTTTTACCCATCCTCCTGCTTTTAATCTATTGGTGTTTTTATAAATGAAGTGCATTTCTTATAGGCAGCATAAATTTGGGTAATAATTTTTTATTCAACCTGAAATGTTTGAATTTTAATTGGGGTATTTGGGCCATAACATTTAAGGTGAAAATTGATACACTTAGGTTTAACTCTATAATCTTGCTATTTATTTTTTTTTATAAATTAAAAAAATTTTTTTTAAGACTTTATTTATTCATTTTAGAGAGGAGAAAAAGAGAAAGGGAGAGAGAAGGTAGGGAGGAGCAGAAAGCATCAACTCCCATATGTGCCTTGACTGGGCAAGCTCAGGGTTTGAAATTGGAGAGTTCAGCGTTCCATCTAGGTCGACGCTTTAGCCACCACAGGTCAAGCCTGTAATTTATTTTCTATTTGTGCCATCTGTTCATTGTTTCCTTTCTTTCACTTTTGGTCATCTTTGGAATTAGCTGAATTTCTTTTTTTTTTTTTTTTTCATTTTTCTGAAGCTGGAAACGGGGAGAGACAGTCAGACTCCCGCATGCGCCCGACCGGGATCCACCCGGCACGCCCACCAGGGGCGACGCTCTGCCCACCAGAGGGCGATGCTCTGCCCATCCTGGGCGTCGCCATGTTGCGACCAGAGCCACTCTAGCGCCTGAGGCAGAGGCCACAGAGCCATCCCCAGCGCCCGGGCCATCTTTGCTCCAATGGAGCCTTGGCTGCGGGAGGGGAAGAGAGAGACAGAGAGGAAAGCGCGGTGGAGGGGTGGAGAAGCAAATGGGCGCTTCTCCTGTGTGCCCTGGCCTGGAATCAAACCCGGGTCCTCCGCACGCTAGGCCGACGCTCTACCGCTGAGCCAACCGGCCAGGGCCCTGAATTTCTTTATGATTCAATTTTACCTCCTTTGTTGGTTCATTAGCTTTAGGATTTATGTTATACATTTTTAACATATTTTATTCTACCTTCAAATAATATTTCACCACTTCATGAATAAGAACCTTAAAATAGTGTATTTCCATTTGTCCTTTCTCATCCTTTGTGCTACTGTTGTCATAAATTTTATTTTTATATACATTAAAACCCCATTCTATTTTTGCTTAAATGGTTTTATTAGTTTTGATAGGGTTGCCATAACAAAACACTTCAAATTAGGTGGCTTGAACAACAGAAATGTATTACATCACAGTTCTAGAGGTTAGAAGTCAACAATGAAGCTGACTGCAGGGTGGGTCTTTTTGAGGGCTATAAAGAAGAATCTGTTAGATGGCCTTGTTTGTTCACTAGCAATCTTTGGTGTTCTTTAACTTGTAGATGCATCACCCCCACCTTCATGTTCATATCACATTCTTCCTATGTGTGCATTTCTATGTCAAACTTTCTCCTTTCTATAAGGACATATGGTCATATTGAATTAGGGACCACCTGGCCCTGGCTGGTGGCTCAATGGATAGAGCGCTGGTCCCATGTATAGACATCCTGGCTCAATTCCTGGTCAAGACACACAGGAAAAGTGAACATTTGCTTTTCTGTCCTTTTCCACCTCCCTCCCTCTTTCCTGCCAGCAGCCAGTCGTGAGATTCAAGTGTGGCCTGGGGAACTGATGTTGGTCTGAGCGCATCAGCCAGGTGCTAAAAATAGCTCGGTACTCCAGCATTGGCCCAAGACAGGGTTGTCAGGTGGATACCAGTAGGGGCATATGTGGGAGTCTGCCTCGCTATCTCCCCTGCTCTCATCTCAAAAAAAAAGAAGAAGAAGAAGAAAAAAAAGCTTGACCAGGCAGTGGTGCAGTGGATAGAGCATCAGACTGGGATGTGGAAGACCCAGGTTTGAGATCCCAAGGTCACCAGCTTGAACATGAGCTCATCTGGTCTGGGCAAGGCCCGCCAGCTTGAGCCCAGGGTTGCTGACTCCACAGGAAGTCACTTAGTCTGCTGTCTCCCCCACCCCCGTCAGGGCACAAATGAGAAATAAATTGATGAACAACTAAGGAACCGCAACAAGGAACTGGTGTTTCTCAACTTTCTAAAAGATTCTGTCTTTACATAAAGTCACATACTAAGAGTTGTACTCATATATTTATGTAATATATCATATCTTTTTGGAGAAACAGAATTTAACCCATAACAATGGCTGGTTATCTTTTGAAGGTCTTATATAACAATAATTATATATTTTTACACCTATGAAGTTACCCCTTCCTGTACTCTTACTCTGTGTAGATCTGTATCTCCGCCAGGCCAAACCACTTCTTTAACATTTCATGTAGCACAAGATTGCTGATCTTGAATTTTTTCAGCTTTTGCATGTCTAAAAAAAAAAAATCTTTATTTTGCCTGCATTTTTGAAAGATATTTTTGCTAAGCTTTGAATTCTAGGTGACAAATTTTTACCTTTTAGTCCATTAACATGTCTTTTTCATTTTTAAAATCCCTGCTCTTTATCACTTTTTTTTTGGTGGAGGAGGATGTTCCTTAGTGTAATTTTCTTTCTTTCTTCTTTTAATTTTTGGTGAATGGGTTTTGTCGAGCTTCTTGGATTTGTAGATTTATAGCTTTTATAAAATTTGGGAATTTCTTTCCTTTTCTTTAAGGAAGAATTCCTTGAGAAAGTCTTATTGTTTTGTTTTTATTTATTGATTTGAGAGAGACAGAAAGAGAAAGAGAAGCACCAACTTGTTGTTCTATGTAGTTGCATACTCATTGATTGTGTCACATATGTGCCCTGACCAGGGATCAAACCCACAACCTTGTTTATCCAAGACGATGCTTTATCCACTTACCCACCCAATCAAGGCTGGGAATTTATTTCTTTAACCCTCCCTGCTTTTGGGGGACTCCAATTATGCTTATCTTTGGCCACTTGAAATTGTCTCACTGCTCACTGATGGTCTTCCATTTTAAAAAATTCTCTGTTCCATGTTTAATTTGGGTTAGTTCTATTGCCATGTCTTCAATTTAACTTTTCTTCTGCAATATTTAATGTACCATTAATTCCATCTAGTTCAGGTTTCTTATCATATACCATCTAGAGATGGTAGTAATCCATCTCTAGAAGTTAGATTTGCATATTTTAAGATATCTTCCATTTATCTACTTAACTTTGTGTACATAGGGCATATAGTCATAATGCCCTTATTTTAATATCTTTGTTTTCTACTTTTAACATCTGTGGCATTTCAGAATCGATCTCTATTGGTTGACTCATCTCACTACGGGTCCTGTTTTCTTGCTTCTTTACATGGCTGGTTACTTTTTTATTGAATGCCAGATGTGATGAATTTTAATTTGTTGGGTGCTGGATGGCTTTTCATTGTTATAAATATTCTTGAGCTTTGTTCTGGATTCTAGTTACCTAAAGATATTTTTGGGGTATAGCTTTTAAGATTTGTTAAGTGAAACTTGGGCAATTTTTATTCTAAGGCTAATGATTCTCCACCAGTAAGGCAAGACTCTTTAGTGTACTCTAGTCAAAGCATTGTGATTCTTGAGGTTTTCAATGTGTTTATTTTCAGCCTGTGGGAATGCTAAGCACAATAATCCCCTGCTTCCTCTAGTCCCCTGATGGCACACAGGTTGACCAGCACTGCAAAGGTGGGCGGCTTTTATAAAAAGGTTCACCATCATGGCTCTAGTCTCATGCACACACACATGTATTGATACATTCAGCTGTATACTGAAGGAGGACTCTGCAGACCTCTGGAGCTCTTCCTCTGTGCAGCTCTCATAATTTTGGTACCCTTGCTGTCTTGGTCTGCCAGGACTCTCAGCTCTAACTGCACAAGCCAGGGCAGTGGTAGTCAACCTGGTCCCTACTGCTCACTAGTGGGCATTCCAGCTTTCATGGTGGGTGGTAGTGGAGCAACCAAAGTATAAATAAAAAGATAGAGGCCCTGGCCGGTTGCTTCAGTGGTGGAGCGTCAGCCTGGCGTGCAGAAGTCCTGGGTTCGATTCCCGGCCAAGGCACACAGGAGAAGCGCTCATCTGCTTCTCCACCCCTCCCCCTCTCCTTCCTCTCTGTCTCTCTCTCCCCCTCCCGCAGCTGAGACTCCATTGGAGCAAAGATGGCCCGGGCGCTGGGGATGGCTCCTTGGCCTCTGCCCCAGGAACTGGAGTGGCTCTGGTCGCAACAGAGCGACGCCCCGGAGGGGCAGAGCATCGCCCCCTGGTGG
The DNA here is from genome assembly GCF_036850765.1 of Saccopteryx bilineata. Classification (NCBI taxonomy): domain Eukaryota; kingdom Metazoa; phylum Chordata; class Mammalia; order Chiroptera; family Emballonuridae; genus Saccopteryx; species Saccopteryx bilineata. The sequence goes on from NC_089491.1 coordinate 318,727,296, forward strand.
GCAGAGTGTCGCCCCCTTGTGGGTGTGCCAGGTGGATCCCGGTCGGGCGCATGCAGGAGTCTGTCTATCTCTCCCAGTTTCCAGCTTCAGAAAAAAATAAAAAATAAAAAATAAAAATAAAAATAAAATAAAAAGATAACAACAGTAAGTTGTTTTATAAAGATTTATTCTGCCAAACTTAGTGAAAATACGAGATAAAGTACTTGGTAAATAATTATTATTATATGCTTTAACTTGCTGTAATTCTGCTTTATAAATTTTATAAAGAAAAGTTACTTCCCTACTTTATAAATCACCATTACTGTGGCACCGGTGGGTGGTTAGAAAATTGTACTACAATACTAACAGAGATACAAAAGTGGGCGGTAGGTATAAAAAGGCTGACTACCCCTGACCCAGGGGAATCAGCTGGGTTGGCATCCTTTCATTGTGCCATGTCCTAGAAATGCTCTAAAGGCATACGCTGATGCAATTTTAGGGCTCATAATTTGTTTTCAGTCTCTTGGGGATCACTGTCCTTTATTATCTGATGTCTAATGTCTTATAAACTATTTTGAATATCTTGTTCATTTTTTTGCTCAAGGAAGGAGAAAAGAGGGTCAACCTGCTCCCTGTTATTCCATCTTGACTGGAAATGTAAGTCTCTCCCTTTTTTTTTTTGTTTTGTATTTTTCTGAAGCTGGAAACGGGGAGAGACAGTCAGACAGACTCCCACATGCGCCCGACCAGGATCCACCCGGCATGCCCACCAGGGGGCGACGCTCTGCCCACCAGGGGGCGATGCTCTGCCCCTCCGGGGCGTCGGTCTGTTGCGACCAGAGCCACTCTAGCGCCTGGGGCAGAGGCCAAGGAGCCATCCCCAGCGCCCGGGCCATCTTTGCTCCAATGGAGCCTTGGCTGCGGGAGGGGAAGAGAGAGACAGAAAAGAAGGAGAGGGGGAGGGGTGGAGAAGCAGATGGGCGCCTCTCCTGTGTCCCCTGGCCGGGAATCAAATCCGGGACTTCTGCACGCCAGGCCAACGCTCTATCACTGAGCCAACCGGCCAGGGCAAGTCTCTCCCTTTTAATTATAGGGTTCTAAAACTGCAAAAGTCTGAGTCTAGTACTAAATTTATGTACAGTTTTTTTTTTGCCTTCCCTAATAACTTTATAGTTGAAAATTTATAGCCCTATTTGTAAACAAATTAAATATTTTAAGAATAATATTTAAGCCTGAGTCAGGACAAATGGTAGTCATGTCTCAGCTGTCCCTGAAGGACATTTCTAATATGTGTCTTGAGGAAGGAAGGTGAGAGTCACTTGCCCTTTAAAATTGTAGCTTCTGATAGTACAAAAATTCTCTGCAGTAAAAAGCTAAGAAGGGCTGTTTTAATACAAAGCAAACATTTGTCCATCTTTAGGAAGTAGAGATAACAGTAATAGTTTTAACATTTTCTTGTTCTTCAACTTTACTCATATAGATTTAATCTCTAGACAGTCATGCTCATCAAAATTAAAGATTCATGTACAAGTTGAATCTTCAAGTAGGAACATTTCAATAATAACAGAAAACATTTCTTTAGTACTCACTGTATAACAGGTATTTTACTTTAAACACTTTATTTTTTTAACAGGGACAGAAAGAGAGAGTCAGAGAGAGGGATAGATAGGGACAGACAGAGACAGGAATGGAGAGAGATGAGAAGCATCAATCATCAGTTTTTCGTTGCGACACCTTAGTTGTTCATTGATTGCTTTCTCATATGTACCTTGACCATGGGCCTTCAGCAGACCGAGTAACCCCTTGCTCGAGTCAGCAACCTTGGGTTCAAGCTGGTGAGCTTTTGATCAAACCAGATGAGCCCGCGCTCAAGCTGGCGACCTTAGGGTCTTGAACCTGGGTCCTCTGCATCCCAGTCTGACACTCTATCCACTGCGCCATTGCCTGGTCAGGCTAAACACTTTTTCTTAAGTAAATATTATAACAAACTTATAAAGTATGATCCATTACTAAACCCATTATACAGATGAGAAAATTGAGACTCAAAGATTCAAACCTAGGATGAAAGTAAGATTTAGAGTCTTTTATGCAAAAGTACTTAATGTGGCACTGGCCAGTTGGCTCACCAGTAGAGCATCGGCTGGGCATGTGGAAGTCCCCAGTTGGATTCCTGGTCAGGGCACACAGGAAAAGAGACCATCTGCTTCTCCACCCCTTCCCTTTCCCCTTCTCTCTCTCTCCCCCTCATCCTGTGGCTGCTGAAAGGGTTTGAGCAAGTTGGTCACAGGCACTGAGGATGACTCCATGGCCTCACCTCAGGCACTAAAATAGCTCTGTTGCTAAGCAATAAAACAACAGTCCCAGATGGGCAAAGCATCCTCCCATAGGGGGCTTTCTGGGTGAATCCTGGTCCTGGGCGAATGTGGAAGTCTGTCTCTCTACCTCCCTGTTTCTGACTTAATTAAAAAAAAAATCCCTAACCTAAAAAATTTATAATTTGTAAAGTTTTTTGTGCCTGGTGTTAACATTATAAATTTGTGTCACTAAAAAAATTCTAATTTTAAAAGTAGAGGAAACATTCTTTGTGAAAGTAAGTAGTTTAATTTACTAAGTACAAATAGTTGGGATTAAATAAAGTTTTGGCTGACTCTAAAACTTTGGCTATTTCCACTATTCCATAATGGCCTCATATCACAACACATTTCAGAAAGAGGCTGCATTTAAAAACTAAACCAATCAAAAGCTCAAACACTACAGCTATCTGGAAATCTGTGTAATCTACTAAAGTTTCTTGATTGCAATAATAGATGATAAACAGAAAAAAAATAGAGAAAATAGAGACAAATATGGAACTTGTCAAGTTACTATTTGTTAACTAAATGCTAAAAAAATTTCAGTGAATATACATTTAGTTTTGAATGAAAATAATCTCTTATTAACTTGTAAACACTAAATATATTTGCTATTTCAGAAATGTAAATACGACAGTGACTTTTCTTTGTAAATATGCATGTAAAATATTCAAGTCTCAAAACAAAACAAAACATACCTCTACAGCAGGTACAATGTCTATGCCAACAGTTAGAAATTCTTCAAACTTCATAAATGGGTTAAAGCAGCTGCCAACATCAAGTAATCTGATCTTTCCTGAGGTTTGTAGAAACCTAAAAACAGATTATTTAGTTTTACAACAAGCAAAATGAAAATAAAAGAAAAATTCAAACATTTGAGAATTAAAAAGATCATATAGACTATAGGCTACCTTTGTGGTCTTGGGATACACCTTTATCATATTTAAAAATTACTGAGGGTCTTAAAGAATTTTTGTTTTTGTGGGTTATATCTATCAATTATATTATATTTAAAATTAAAACCTAATAGCTTAAAAATATATTAACTCGTTTATAAAATAATAAACCTATTATATATATTAATATGTTATATATTTGTAATAAAAAATCTAGATTAGAAAGACAGTAAAAAGTGAGGCACTGTTTTATATTTTTTGAAGTCTCCTTAATGTCCATCTTAAATAGGTTGATGAATTCTCATATCTGCTTTTGCATTCAAGCTGTTCCGTCATCTCTAGAAAACTAAACTCTACCCTCATGAGAGAATAAGTAAAAAAGGCAATTAACATTTTACTGTTACTCTGAAAATAATACCTCCCCAACAGAGATGGTGGAAGGTTTTCAGATCCCAAGACCACACATGGAAAACTATCTTTGTAGATGAAAGAATGCATTCACAAATCAATTCTCAGTAGTCAATATAACAATGTCTTTATACTTAACTTTGTTCTGATGACTTTAAAAGGACCAAAAACAAAAGTATAAAGAGAAGTGTTTTTTAAGTTGTAAATTTGTTTTATTTTTATTTAAGAGCTCTCATGTAGGAAAAAAAAGGTAAACAAAACCAGAAATAACAATATATTAAAAAGTTAGCCAAATTAAACTAATATAGATCGACATAGCATCAAGGATGAAGGAGAACTGTCTGAAGCCTACAGTTCTAATTCAGACAATACAGCAATAATAAAAATCCACTTCAGACATATGCCATTTCACTGATATTAAGATAATTTTTTAAAAGGTTTTATTTATTGATTTTATGGGGGGTGGGGCAAAAAGTATCAACTCAGAGTTGCTTCACTTTAGTTGTTCACTGACTGCTTGTCGTATGTGCCTTGACTGGGTAAGCCCAGTGTTTTGAACTAGTGGCCTCAGCATTTCAGATCAACACTTTATCTACTGCACCACCACAGGCTAGGCAAGATCATTTTCTTTAAAACAATTATGAGTGGATGCTGGAAAAATAAAGGAAAGAAAATGTAGGAAAATAATTGGGTAAAAACAGAATCTTGGTTCCTCTAAGTCTAAAGATTTAGCAGAGAGAACCTGTTAAACTTTTCTTCCATATACACTGGCTAACATAATTACTGTAGGGTACATTAGGGAGGTGCTAACCTACAGACAGTAGGTTAAGCTCCTGAAAAGGGTACTAAGTCAAAATAATATAAAGTTATTTTTCCCTCCCAAACGTATGCAATAAATAGGGGTTATATTCTTAATCAAATGTTAATGCCCCAACATTTTATAGAAATGACCAGAATCACCATTTGAATAAACTATACAGGACCTGTCTGATACAGTACATGTCATTATACAGTACCAGAAAAACAATATAAGCCAATTAAAATACTTTTGTCAATAAAATTTTATTCAAGAACTCCTCTGAAAAGGGTATATGAAGGTATAAGGAAACAGCATTTCATGAAAGACAGGCTCCATTTTCTGTATGTATACAACAACTCAAGATGAATGTCAGTTCTTGCAAGGAATAGCTAGAAACTCTCCCAGTGAAAAGAGCTGCTCCTGGGAATCAAGACATAATTTTCTGCACTGCAGCCAATCAGGAAGCAGACTATTATTTGTATGTGTGATGCCTATAACAAATAATCTCCTGTAAAGTGATATTAAATTTAGTGGTACTTGAAATATAACAGAACATTCATTCCAGTGAAGAAAGAGGGATACAAATTCTGTGGCATTGGTTCCAAGTTGTTAAACAGAGCAAAAAATCCAGTTATGGATAGGGGACATAGAAATGTCTGGCATGTAGCTGACATTCATTGCTGAATTAATACATATCTGAATGTCCAAATTGTAAACTGTTAGGATAAATGAGAATCTATAACAATACGTAATATTATATATACTAATAGCTTGTCATTCTAATCCTTACTTGTGGCTATGATTAAAAATAAGAGTTCTGGCATCAGAGACACTAAGTCTAAAACCTGAGTCTGTCCTTTATTTGTAATACAGGGACAATAATGGTACCCACACTTAAGAGTTGTTTATAGGATAAAATAATGTATTCATAATGCTTGACCCAATATCTAATACATGGTAAATGTTCAAAAGGTGCTAAATATTATTGCTAGTTGTTAATATCATTTTACAAATTAAATATTTTTTGTGATTTATCCTCTAATGATCTTCCTGAGCATAGTAAAAGCAGAATTTGCTTCACACTAAATTCTACACTAGAAACTGGTTAGCACAAATTTTCTGACAGTCTTTATTTTAAAAAGTGCATCTTATAAAAATACAGTTGTCCTCTGCCATATTACGTTTCACTTCACAGTCTCATTGTATCATGGATTTTTAAATTGTATGTATCTAATTTTGTATTGCATATTTTTCACTATATCGTGGGATTTTGCAGTATATAGTGGTACTTTGAGATACGAACGACTAACATACAAATTTTTTTAGATACGAGCTGTGACTTGGTCCGTATTTTTGTTTGAGATCTGAACAAAATACCAAGATACAAGTCGTGATTCAGAAAGCTGCTGCTAGTTGGCGCGTTGGCGCATGGGTCCAGTAACAGCAGTTTGATATAGGAGTTGACTGACTTACGAGCTCGGTTACAGAATGAATTAAATTCGTATCTCAAGGTACCACTGTATAGGTATTTTTATATATTTATTACTTTAATTATTTTTTGCAGTAAAATAAGCACTTTCTAGCCTAAAAAATTGGAAACAAAATGAAAAAAATATTAAAACATTAAAATAATATTAAATCAAAATAAAATACATAGCATACAGCAGAAGAGTAGACAAAGACTTGCACGTATGGAAAACGCAGCTACAGCCCCTTCCAGCTGAGCTAGTTTGCCCACGTGAGATTGTACACAGCACACTATTGGCTGATGGATGGGAGGCAAACAACCAGAGCACTGTGTTCTATATATATAAATAATAAATATAAGGTTGCTACTTCACGGATTTTCATCTATCACAGAGGGTTTCTGGAACCTAACCTCCGTGATAGATGAGGGGCCACTGTATCATGGACCCTAATAATATTACATTAATTCTTTGTAATATACTTAGTGCTTTTCAAATTCTTTGGTTTAGCTCCTAAATTTTTTTATTTGCACCAAGTATATATTTACAGTTTAAAGACTAATTACAAAGTAAACAAAATAATTACCACCCACGCCAAGAAATGAATCACTACCTGCACTCTGGAAGCATCCCTGATGACATCCCTTCCCCTTTTCAGTAATAGTAGCTACCACCTCATTTAAATGATAAAGATGTCCTTTTATAGTCTTACTATTTATGACTGAATGTCTAAATAATAGCTTAGTTTTACACACTATATATTTGCTTTTGTGACATTTTTTATTAAATATTGTTTGTGAGAGTCATTTGTGTTTCTTTAGTTAACTACATCGCTGTATGGTAGTACTTAACACATCCCATTAGGATTTTGATTACAGTGGCAGTGAGTCTAAAGACCATTCGAGGAGAATATCTTTACAATACTAAATTTTCTAATCCACAGATATAACATAATTATTTATTAAGATTTTTTTCATCATCTCCCAACAGCTATATCATTTTCTCTGAAATGGTGACATATCTTTTGTTGGCTTTATATTTATATGTCATTTTTATGCTATTACTGTTTTTCCACTCTGGATAAACTTTGTTATTAAAATTTCTTTTTCTTTATTTTTTAACTTTTATTTATTTATTATTAGATTTTATATGTATTCATTTTTAGAGAAGGAGGAGAAAGAGAGAAGGAGGAGGAGCAGGAAGCATCAACTCCCATCTGTGCATTGACTAGGCAGTCCGGGGTTTTGAATTAGTAACCTCAGCGTTCCAGATTGACATTTTATCCACTGCGCCACCACAGGTCAGGCTGTTATCAAATTTTCATTTTTCATTGTTGGTTACAGAAATGCAATTGATTTTTATAGAATGATTTTATATCCAACAACTTTACTAAGTTCCTATTACTTTAATTACTTACCTGGGTATTCTAATCTAGATATATTAAGTATACAATCTATAAAATATGGTATTTTGTCTCACGGCTTTGCCTAGTACTAATACAATGTTCAACAGAATATATGTAGTCACTGCTATTTTGTCCCTACTCTCAGAGGAAACATTCCAGTGTTTCATCATGAAATATGACTGTTGAGCCTGACCGGGCAGTGATGCAGTAGATAGAACGTTGAACTGGGCCACAGAGGACCCAGGCTTGAAGCCCTGAGGTTGCCAGCTTGAGCGCAGGCTCCTCTGGTTTGAGCAAGGCTTACCAGCTGAAGCCCAAGGTTGCTGGCTTGAGCAAGGGGTCACTTGATCTGCAGTAGACCCCCCACCCGCCCCGTCAAGTCATATATGGGAAAGCAATCAATGAATAACTAAGGTGCCACACCAAAGAACTGAGAACTGATGCTTTTCATCTTTCTCCCTTCCTGTCTGTCTGTCCCTATCTGTCCCTCTCTGTCTCTGTCTCTGTCTCTGACACACACACACACACACACACACACACACACACACACACGGTCTACCGGAAAGTTCTGTCCATTTTTGGAATAAAACAAAATACAAATTTTTCTTACTGTCAATAAACTTTATTAAATAATATAATTGCCATTATTATTAATGATTTCTTGCCAGCGAGAGGGCAATTTGTATATCCCATTTTTAAAAAATGTTTTATCTTTTGATGTGAAAAACTGAACCAGTGCTTGTTTGATATCTTCTTCATTTTTGAATTTTTGGCCCTTCAAAAAATTTTGTAAGGACAAAAACAAGTGATAGTTGGAGGGTGCTAAGTCTGGGGAATATGGTAGATGTGACAGAATTTCCCATCCTAGTTCTGCAATTTTTTGACGAGTCCCCAAAGCAGCATGTGGCCTGGCATTATCATGGTGCAGTATGATGTTCTTCCTATTGAACATCGCCAGCCTCTTTTCTTGGACTGCTGTCTTTAAATTATCCAGTTGCTGACAATACTTGAGCTTTTCGTTCGGTTTTAAAAGCTCATAATGTATTGGTCCTCAAATGTCCCACCATATACACAACATTCTCTTATTCAGAGTCAAATCTGGTTTAGAGGTGGAAGGGCTAGGTTTTTCGGGTTCACAATATGCCCTTTTCCTTACAATGTTTTCGAAGGTAATCCACTTTTCATCCCCAGTTATCATCCGGCTCAAGAAGAACTCCATTTTGTTCCGAGCAAGCAGAGATGTGCATATGACGACTTGATCCTCCAAATTCTTCTGACTTAATTCATGTGACACCCATCTTGAATATTTCCACACCAATCCTATCTTCCGAATATGGTCCGAAATGGTTTGCTGAGCTGAATTAAGCCTTTCTGCGATCTCCGATGTTGTCAGAAAAGGATCTTGCTCCAACATGGTCTTAACAACATCGTCATTGATCAAAGATGGTCGCCCAGAACCTGGCTTATCAGAAAGGTCGAAATCACCTGTTTTGAATTTTTCGAACCATCTTCTGCATGTCCTATCAGAAACTGTACCTTCACCAAACATTTTCAATAAATTTCTACATGCTTCTGTAGCTTTTCTTCCTTGTTGAAATTCGTATAAATTACAGTGGTGTAAATGAACCTTTCAGTAGTCATGGGCACACTATCGCTTCACACATAAGACTAACCTGAATCAACCTTGTTTTAGTTAATTTGCTATGTCAGTATGTATACATGAAGTGATAAAAATAGAGAGGCACACATGCGCCAAATAAACTTGTGCTTACGTGTCGAAATTTGTGATAGAAACGGACAGAACTTTCCAGTAGACCTGATACACACACACACACTATATGTATGACTATCGAAGGTTTTGTATACTACCCTTGTTGAAGTTTTAAAAGTTCCTTTTATACTTTGCTAGTGCTTTTTAAAAACTTTTAGCATAAACTTGTTAGATTTTATCAAATGCATTCTACTCAGCTCTTCAGATATGACTTTTTAAAATCTTTTTATGTGGTAGAGTATACTCACTAATTGTGTAGTGTTAAATCAACCTTCCATTATTGTGAAGGATTTAATTTGGTTCTGATATATTATCGTTTTCATAAAATTATTTGTTTTATGTATGAATATATAGTAGGTACTAGTTATGGTATATAAAGTCACCACTGACCTATGGTATCTAAGGGAAATATTTATACTTATTCAAACTATAATATTTGGGAAAAAACAGTTCTCTCCAAAAGTACTACAGACATGTTTTGTCAGTTTTTGCTTTATATGTCATACAAATTTAAACATTGTTTTATTTTTCTATCAAGTCACACTTTTTATCATTATGAAAAATCTCTTTTATTTCTAGAAGTGATATTTATTCCAAAGTTTTATGTTTTGGATATATCTCTCATCAGAAGCACAAAGAGAATTTTTAAATCCAGTCTGACAATTATTTAACTAGAGTATTTAGATAATTTTTACTTTTAATGTGATTTAATGACATATTTTGATTTATATCTATTATCTTACTTTGTACTCTCTGCTCTATCTGTTTTTCTATGTTTCTTTTCTCCCTCCTCCATACTTTCTTTAGAATCACCTTGGGAGCTTTAAAATCACTCAGATATTCTGATTTAATTGCTGTGGGATGGAGTCTGGGCATAAGGATTTTTAATAGTTCCCTACATCGATGTATTGTTTAGCCAAGGTTGAGAGCTAGTTTTACGTTTTCCTTTTAAATTTTAAAAATTTATTTTTTTCCATTTTACTGATGAAAATATTTAGTCTTTTAAAAAATGTATATTTGATTATTGAATAACCTTAGCATTCTACTAGACCATACGAGTGCGTGACAACACAAAATCCTGTTACTACAGGAGTCATATTAGTATACTGTTTATAAACGTTTGTGGTTCTTTTTACCCTTTACCTTCCCTTCCCTTCCTTCTTCCCCTTCCCTCTTTTCCTTTCTTTTCTTTTTTCTTTGGTTTCCCCTTCCTTCTTTCCCCTCTAACTTTCTGTATGGAATCTTCTCCTTCTGCCTAAAATATATCTTTGGAATTTCTTTTAGTAAGGGCTTGCTTTCCCATTCCTTCTTCTTCTTCTGAAACTCCAAAAAGCAGAACTTCTCATTTTATCTTCTCTGTCTTCACCATTTTAATTAATATTGTATTTTCTTGTTTGCATGTGGCATTCTGGATTATTTCATTTAATGTTCAATAATTTCCTCTTCAATTTATGCTGAATTATTTAATTTCATTTTTTCTTTCTAGTAATTCTATTTAAAATTTTTGACTTTCCCTAAAGTCTCTAGTTCCTGCAGAAAATTTCAAGCAATTTCTTTTTTTAAAAAAGTTTATGTACTGTGACTCATAATTTTAGTATTTGGGGTCTGTGTAGGCTGAGATCTTTCTAGATCTATCCTTGCTGACTACTGGCTTTAGATCATGGTACCTTGTTTCCATTCATGCTTAGTAATTATCTTTTACTATAAGCTATTCATAATGATTTACAAAGATTTTTAAAGCAGATGCATTCATTTATACTACTTTCAGGCAACCTGGGATCCAGCACTGTAGGACCCCTTTCAACTAAATAAATATGGGTTTTAAGTTTTTTGGACCAACCTGATGATATGAATGAATTTGGACTATTAGTTTTTGCTTGGGATACCTTACAGTTTCATCTTTTCATGGTCTATCATGCTCTGGATGAAAGGGGTAGATTTACTCTAGTTCAACCTTAAATTGAGAGAATACCGTATTTCCAAATGTATAAGACTCACCTTTTCCTGAAAATTTTTTTGACAGTGATGAGTTGTATGAATTTTATGATGAATAAAACTTCAGTTCAGCCCTGGCCGGTTCGCTCAGTGATGGAGCATCAGCCCAGCATGTGGAAGTCATAGGTTTGATTCCCGGTCAAGGCACATAGGAGAAGAGCCCCTCTGCTTCTCCACCTTCCCCTCTCCTTCCTTGCTGTCTCTCTCTTGCCCTCCCACAGCCAAGGCTCCACTGGAGTAAAGTAGGCCCGATGCTGAGGACAGCTCCCTGGCCTCTGCCTCAGGTGCTAGAATGGCTCCTGTGGCAACATAGCAATGCCCTCTGGTGGGCGTGCCGGGTAGACCCTGGTCGGGCGCATGCAGGAGTCTGTCTGACTGCCTCCCTGCTTCTAACTTTGGAAAAATACAACAAAAAACAAAAACAAAAAAAAAACTTGAGTTTAATAACTTTATATTTATATAATACATGTTTTTCCAAATTTCGGGCCCCCAAATTACAGTGTGTCTTATAAATGGGAGCATTTTATACATGGGAAAATACGGTAACTCTTTGGAGCTTTAACTCTATCAGTGAAGTAAAAACACCAAAGTTCAAGTTTGCCGGCTTGGACAAGGCAAAAAAAACCTTTGTGCTCTGCCTACCATTTTGAGTTCCCATCAGCACTGGCATTTGCGATGTATCAGTTCTTTGGTATTTTTATGATTTATGCAAAATTTTAAAATGTTTTTAAATTTGAGAAATTAGTTTGAATATCCCCCTAGCCATATTCTAGTTAACTTTTAATGTAGAATATATAAACAGATAAGATTAACTTAATCTAAGTTTTGGCATAAAATCAGCTTGTGACAACAGAGACAACACTAATAAGAGAATATTTAAATAAACAATAGAAATACTGTTATTTTATTGTCACTAATATGAAAGTGAACAATAATGTTTGTAAATACATTTGGTGTACTAAGTGCAAATTGGCTCTGAATAATTTGCTAAATGACTCTAAAGTTTCTTCATCAAAAGGCCAGAGGGCCAACCTGGGGTGATCATAACAGGCAGACTTCACTTAACCATTAATATGGGCAATATAAATAATAAGGAAATTTAACCTCAGAACCAATTCTTCATTAAATTATTAAAAAATTAAAAATTACGGTACACAGTAGTGCTAATTGTAATAACACACGAGGTGCTACCTATAAATGCATGTTTATTGTTCTTTTTGTGTGTGTGATAGAGACAGAGAGAGGGACAGATAGGGACAGACAGACAGGAAGGGAGAGAGATGAGAAACATCAATTCTTTGTTGTGGCACCTTAGTTTTTCATTGATTACTTTCTCATATGTGCCTTGACGGTGGGGGGAGGGCTATAGCAGACCAAGTGACCCCTTTGCTCAAGCCAGTGACCTTGGGTCAAGCTGATGAGCCTTGCTCAAACCAGATGAACCTGCGCTCAAGCTGGCAACCTTGGGGTTTTGAACCTGGCTCCTCCATGTCCCAGTCTGACTATTCACTGCACCACTGAAATGCAGTGAGAAGTTTATCTTTGTAGGAGAGCCTGGGAAACATCTTTGGGAGCAAGCATCTGGGAGAAGCCCAGCCCTGGAAAGTGCTCAGGGAAGAGCTCAAAGATTGAGAAAGGAGACAGCCAGTCTGAACCATCTGTCTGGGAGGAATGCAAAGACAGATGGTCCGTTATCTCAAGAACAGAACACCTTGCTGCTGCCTTTTCTATGTGACTAACTGCATAGACTTTGCCCCTTGAACCATTACTAACAGCCTGAACCCTATAAAGAGTAAGCACTATGAGAATGTTAAAACAGTCCTTTAGACATGAAATTCCCTGCCTTCTCAGGTTGCCTGCAATTTGATTAAAGACACTCATATTCCACTTGGTCCTCATCTCTGTGATTGGCTCTGCAGCACTGGGCAACTCAAACCTGGCTTGTTCCAGTAACACAATTATTGAAGAAATATGAGTTCAGAAAGGAAGAACCTACCATCACACAACCATATGCAGTTTCTTCCTCTAAGTCAGAGATTCTTAAATATATACTTTTGGACCATAAACCTTGTTTGGCAGTCTGGGCGAAGTGTATGGATCCTTTTCAAAATAACATTTTCAAATGTATAAATAAACTTAATTACAAAGAAATATACTAAAATGATATAAAAAATCCAATGATCAAACTAGTATTTTAAAACATCATGATATAGTAATAGGTGTTTCTTTCTTTCTTCTTTTTTTTTTACAGAGACAGAGAGAGAGAGAGAGTCAGAGAGAGAGGGATAGACAAGGACAGACAGACAGGAACGGAGAGATGAGAGGCATCAATCATTAGTTTTTCGTTGCACATTGTGACACCTTAGCTGTTCATTGATTGCTTTCTCATATGTGCCTTGACCGTGGGCCTTCAGCAGATGGAGTAACCCCTTGCTCGAGCCAGCAACCTTGGGTCCAAGCTGGTGATATTTTGCTCAAACCAGATGAGCCCGCACTCAAGCTGGCAACCTCGAGGTCTCGAATCTGGTCCTCGGCATCCCAGTCCGACGCTCTATCCACTGCGCCACCGCCTGGTCAGGCGTAATAGGTGTTTCTTTAGTAACACATTAAATAATGAAGATCTAGCAATGAATCTAATAACTAAGATAATTTCTAAGTAGTGATGACAGTATTTTTATATACAGAAACTATAACATCCATGATTCCTATAAGCGAGAGTCATAGATACTGGATTTTGTTACCTACATCCCTAAAAGAAGGAAATGCCACATTTTAATTAGAACAGAGGAAAATGGGGACAGAAAGAGACTTTGCTTGGGACAGAAGGTACATGATGCAGTGTGCAGGTGATGTTTTATTGTGTTGTACACTTGAAACGTGCATGGTTTTGTGAATCAATGTCGTCCCAAGAAATTCAATTAAAAAAAAGTTAATAAAAATAAAGATGAATTTTTTTCCTAATTCAAGCCCATAAACTCTGAATTCTCTTTATAGACCTACTAAGGTTAAGTGTCAGATGAATTAAAATTTGACAGGTTCATTTCACTTAGACAAAAGCTGTCAAGTGGAAAAAAAATATTTTGAAGGAATATAGCATATCCTTTCTAGGGAATGCATTGTGATGATAAGCTACATCTGTGGCTCACTTCTAACAAGTATACAACAATCCTCAGTAGGTACAGTTTATATTAACCTCACCTTTGGGTTCATCTTAATCTTCATATATCTTATTTTCCTCATTCACAATATATATTATATTTTAAAAACTGCATGTTTTATAAGGTGCTAATACCCTTTTTGGAATATGTGACTTCTCAACTTTTCCTGCAACAAAATTGTTAAAACACTCAATACTGATACGACTAATATGAATTACCTGGTTTTCTCAATTTGATCACTATACTTCAATTTTTTTCTGCAAGAAAAATAAACAATTTTTATATTAATACTATGTAGAACTATCCTGGTCTCTCTCAGATTGATCCTTAATAAATTCTTAGGCGATTTGTTGTCACATAGTCCAAAATAAATCAATCTTATGAGATCTACTGTCACATCTAGATGACTTTTATTGATAAAAGACTAAATCCTGACATCAATATTTCTGTATTTGAAGAATCACTACTTCATAATTCAACAACAAACATTACTACTATTTATGCAAATTATCATTAATACAAATTTATTTTGGGGAAAATCTCCTTTCATATGCACGTTAAATGATCACTAATGTGGTGTTATCTGGAATTCAAAAAATTGGTATTCACAATGTAAGAATAAATCATTTAACAAAAAAATACTTAAACAGTAAAACAGAATTTTGATTTTTTCCTGAACAATGCCAAGTAACTACTCTTTCTCACTGAAGTTGAAGGATTAGAAATTTTCAATATCTTATATACAAACCACATTTCAGGGTAGCTTTCACTCACAACAAAACAAAACAAAATCTTTGTCAGATTATAGGTTCTAATTTTTTATGTCAAAATATAGAGCTGCCAATTAACCTGGAAACTGCTCAAGTTCTGAAGTGAAAAATAAGATTAGATTTTGAAAGGCAATATTTAAAAGTTTATATTAAATAGCTATAATCATAAATTTGTAGTTAAGACTGTTTAGTCTTAGAAGTCATTTTAATTTGAAATTATTAACTCTTCTATAAAAATTCAGTACCTTTAGTATCATTAAACAATAGCTTTCAATGTGTACATATCTATACTATGACAAATATAAAATACTTATACCTATCTGCCTCCAATACACAAGGGATTAAGTCTAGTTAAGAAGAAGACACACGTGCAAATATACAACAAGAAAAAACAACACAATGGTTGCATAGAAGATGTTACATAAGTAGAATAATGGTGGAACAAAAGGGAAACCCATAGCTGGGACCTATAGGATAAGCAAGCTTTTCCCAGGAGAAAATGGGGAGGAGAGACCAGAGAATAAAGGAGAGAATTACTAAGGTGGATGACTGTCTTTTAGTTAGAAGCACAGTAAATGTAGAAGTATATGTTTTCAAGTAGGTGTGAACTTTCCACAGTATTTCTGAAACACATCAAGTGTTTTTTGAAATGCTGTCCAGTCACTGATCTAACTGTATTCAAGTTATTTTCCTTTAGTCCATGACACTTTTTTAGTCTTTCTGCCCTTAACATCGTTTTAAAACTCACTTTGAGTTTTAAAAACAAAAATGCAAATACACAAAAAGTAAGCCTCTGGCCGTGGTTGGTTTGCTCATTGGTAGAGCATCATCAGCCTGGCGTGTAGATATCCCGGGTTAAGTTTCTGGTCAGGGCACACAGGTGAAGTGCTCATTTGCTTCTCCATCCCTCTCTCTCTCACTTCTCTCTCTTCCACTCCAATAGCCATGGCTCAATTGGAGCAAGTTGGCCTTATGCACTGGATGCTGAGGGTCATTCCATGGCCTCTGCCTCAGGTGCTAAGAAGAGCTCGGTTGGTGAGCAGCAGAGCAATGCCCCAGATGGGCAGAGCATAGCCCCCTAATGGGCTTGCTGGGTGGATCCTGGCCGGAGTGTATGACAAAGTCTGTTTCTGCCTCCCCTCCTCTCATTAAATAAAAAAATGGCCCTTTCCATTGATCCCTAGGTGGGAAGGAATATAACTTCACTGTCATGAATAAGCACAGATCTATCTATACATGGCAGTATTTTTCAAAATGACTTGTAAAAATGTTTTAATAGAACATTCACAATGTAATTTCCCCCCCAAAACAGAAAACAGTCACTAAAATGAGAACTGTAGTAACACCTTCCTCATAGTGTTGTAAAAACATTAAATGAATTGACAACACATCACAAAAGTTTGGTACAATAAAAAGGGCCTGGAGACAGATAACCAACAGAACTTGATCTTTACTTGTGCTTCACTACCAAGTGACCTTATATATTTTACTTATCCTTTTTTTTTATCTGTTTCCTCATTTGTAAAATGAAAAGCTTCGAGGAGATGAGCTGTAATGTCCATTCTAATTCTAAAATTTTGGATCGGTTCTTGATGGAGTAAAATACCACTCTCTTACCCAGTTCAAACCTTTCTTTATCAACTTCCGGCTAGACATACTCCAATGAACAAAAATTAAGACTTAATAGGAAACAATATTACTACCTAGTAAATTTTCTCAAGGGCCAAATTCTATGAAAAAATTTTGTTAGATTGTTAATTTATATCTAACAGCAGCAAAGTCTAAAGGGCACCATTTTCAATGTGCCACATATAGGATAAAAATCGGCATGATCATGGGACTGTGAGATCCAATGATAATAAACAGACTTCTTTGAACATCTGATGAAATCTATGACCCTTTCCACTTAGAAAGCAAAGTATGTATCACATACAAATCACAATTTGATACGATATAGGATGGTTCACAGAATCCTCTTGAGTCATCTGAATTTTCACGTGTAGGCAGTGATGATAAAGACAAGGGTTTACAGAATCATTGTCTTTGGCCTAGTTTAGTTGCAAGAAGAGAAAAATCACTTAAACTAGCTTAAGCAAAGATTTACTTTAAATATGAAAAGATATCTCAATGATTTCAGTTTTAAGAAGCACAGCTTGTATTTATGGGAACAGAAAAGTTACCAAGCAGATAGATATTCTTTTATTTACCTCCTTTCCAGAAAGCTGCTACAGTTGCCTCCCCAAAATTCTAGAGTCCAATCACTAAAATAAATTCCTGTATCCCTTGACTCTACTATTGAAGTATAATTATTTTTTAATCAGTTTAGAATAATACTCAGTATTTACATATATAGGATACAAACTAAAAATATTAAGTAATATTTGTGAACCCATCTCTGAGTTAATGTTTAGCATTCTTCATTAGGATATGCAATTTAAATTTTCTTCCAAGATGCTTAATAACATTTAGATAGCCATTCTCAGGTTATACTTTTCATGCTTCATCCCTCTTTCCATAGCAACGTGGAGCTTATAACAGCCATATCATTTTCTACTGAAACAGTTCTCCAAACATTAACATCAAATTAAACCACAACAATTTACCACTGTTAAGAATGTTCAAAAGGAATGTGGTACAGACACTGAAACTTCATTAAACAGTGTTAATAAATTTTGTGTTTTGAGCCCTGGCTGGTTGGCTCAGTGGTAGAGCGTCGGCCTGGTGTGCAGAAGTCCCGGGTTCGATTCCCGGCCAGAGCACACAGGAGAAGTGCCCATCTGCTTCTCTACCCCTCCCCCTCTCCTTCCCCTCTGTCTCTCTCTTCCCTTCCCGCAGCAAGGCTCCATTGGAGCAAAGATGGCCCAGGCGCTGGGGATGGCTCCTTGGCCTCTGCCCCAGGCGCTAGAGTGGCTCTGGTCGCAACAGAGTGACGCCCTGGAGGGGCAGAGCATCGCCCCCTGGTGGGTATGCCGGGTGGATCCCGGTCGGGCGCATGCGGGAGTCTGTCTGACTATCTCTCTCCGTTTCCAGCTTCAGAAAAATACAAAAAAAAAAAAAAAATTGTGTTTTAGGGCAGCACTGTTGAAATGTTTATATTTACTGGAGATCATTCTGGGGCATTTGAACACATTTTTCTTAATGTGCACTAGGCTGTCATTATACTTTATAAGAAACAAAAGGAATGGCTGAATTTACTAATGTTGGTATGACATTTGGAAAAATTAGTCTCTTCTAATAAGGAAAATCTATATAAGAGGCTAGTCAGGAAGCAAATGACTTTCTGAAGGACAACTAACTGCAATACTGTTAGAAAACAAAATTTGGTTAAGAAGTTTGTTATGCTTCCTCTATATTTTAGTGACTCTTTGAAATGTTCATTTATATTCCTTAGTAAATGGTTTTTTAAATTTATTCAGAGAATCTTAAAATTGTATTATATAAAATATTTTTAAAACTTAGAAATTCAGTCTTCTTTCTAATTTCACTTGACAATTTTTCCTTCTTTACACAAAAGTGTTAAGAAAAAACCTTATTATATGTAAAAATGCATAGACTATTCAAATAGCATAGAAAATTTAAATGGAAAGTTGTTTTTTACTCAATATTGTCTTTGTTCTCCTCTCCAAAACAGTTAAATTATAAGATCATACTTCTTTACTCTTTCCGTCTCAATTACAATCTGATGGTTAAGTAGTTTAATAAGGATATATAGGATTTTATTTCCTACATAATTTCCTGACTGGTATACTGCCAGTATAAAGAACAGCACCTTGAACTTCTTGGACATATTAAAAGAGAGCTATAAACTCTAAGTAAAATTTTTTTGGCCATTACATAAAAAAACTTGGCTACATTTATCCAAGTGTGAAGTTTAAAACAGTGGTTTTTCAAAGTACTCTCTACAGAGATAGGTATTTTA
This sequence comes from Saccopteryx bilineata, assembly GCF_036850765.1. NCBI lineage: Eukaryota > Metazoa > Chordata > Mammalia > Chiroptera > Emballonuridae > Saccopteryx > Saccopteryx bilineata. Next base: position 318,746,213 of record NC_089491.1, read on the forward strand.
TAAAGTTCATTCAAGGCCCAACAAAGGCAGATACAGGAGCATCTGGGAGGCAATAGCTTCTATACCGTTTGACCAGACTATAAAATGTTTTCTCCGAAGAAAAGGCTCTAAGGTTAAAATGATTGAAATCTATAATCTAGGCCAGGGGTCCCCAAACTGCCTCCCCTTGAGGCCATTTATCCAGCCCCCGCTGTACTTCCAGAAGAGGCACCTCTTTCATTGGTGGCCAGTGAGAGGAGCACATTGACCATATCATTAGCCAAAAGCAGGCCCATAGTTTCCATTGAAATACTGGTCAGGCCCTGGCCGGTTGGCTCAGCAGTAGAGCGTCGGCCTAGCGTGCGGAGGACCCGGGTTCGATTCCCGGCCAGGGCACATAGGAGAAGCGCCCATTTGCTTCTCCACCCCTCCGCCGCGCTTTCCTCTCTGTCTCTCTCTTCCCCTCCCGCAGCCAAGGCTCCATTGGAGCAAAGATGGCCCAGGCGCTGGGCATGGCTTTGTGGCCTCTGCCTCAGGCGCTAGAGTGGCTCTGGTCGCAATATGGCGACGCCCAGGATGGGCAGAGCATCGCCCCCTGGGGGGCAGAGCACCGCCCCTGGTGGGTGTGCTGGGTGGATCCCCGTAGGGCGCATGCGGGAGTCTGTCTGACTGTCTCTCCCTGTTTCCAGCTTCAGAAAAATGAAAAAAAAAAAAAAAAAAAAAAAAAAAAAAAGAAAGAAAAAAAAAAGAAACATTGGTCAGTTTGTTGATTTAAATTTACTTGTTCTTTATTTTAAATATTGTATTTGTTCCCATTTTGTTTTTTTACTTAAAAATAAGACATGTGCAGTGTGCATAGGGATTTGTTCATAGGTTTTTTTTTTTGTATTTTTCTGAAGCTGGAAACGGGGAGGCAGTCAGACTCCTGCATGCACCCGACTGGGATCCACCCGGCACACCCACCAGGGGGCGCTGCTCTGCCCATCTGGGGCATCGCTCTGTCGCAACCAGAGCCAGTCTAGCGCCTGAGGCAGAGGCCATGGAGCCATCCCCAGTGCCTGGGCAAACTTTGCTCCAATGGAGCCTTGGCTGTGGGAGGGAAAGAGAGAGACAGAGAGGAAGGAGAGGGGGAGGGGTGGAGAAGCAGATGGGCGCTTCTCCTGTGTGCCCTGGCCGGGAATCGAACCTGGGACTTCTGCATGCCAGGCCGACGCTCTACCACTGAGCCAACCGGTCAGGGCCCATAGTTTTTTTTTATAGTCCAGCCCTCCAACGGTCTGAGGGACAGTGAACTGGCCCCCTGTGTAAAAAGTTTGGGGACCCCTGATCTAGGTCTTATTTATTATCCCTGCTGGTCTGAAGTAAGAGAAGGGGAAAAATACATAATTTCCACCTCTTATCTTTTTGAGGAAAAAAAAAGAACATTTCTGAGAGTCACTGTAAATAGCATGTCACTCCCTAAATTCATTTCTTGAAGGAAGAGCAAAAATATTGTTAAAACAGAAATTCTGACTCCAACTGAAGACTTGGCTTTTAACATTGATTTAGCAAACCATTCTTAGCACTTTTAATATAATCCACTTCATTTTTATATGTATCACATATCCCTGAAATTCTGAGTGCCAAAGACTATTGAATTTTAAAATTTTTATTTTTAATTGAATTTATTAGGTGACACTAGTTAACTTAATTATACAGGTTTCAGGTGCTCAATTTTATAACACATCTCTGTACATTGTATTGTATGTTTACCCCCAAGTCAAGTCTTCCGCCATCACCATTTATGTCCCCATACTCTCCTCCATCTCCCTCCATCCTGGCGATCACCACACTGTTGTCTGTGTCCATGGGGCTTTATTTATTTATTTTTTGGTCCTTTTTTGCTCTATCCCTCCACCTCTCTTAACCACCTCAACTCTCCAAATAACTGTCAGCCTGTTCTCTATGTATAAGTCTGTCTCTATTTTGCTTTTTAGCTCATTTTTATCGTTAGATTCCACATATAGGTGATATATATTGTTTGTCTTTCTCTGACTGGCTTATTTCATAATAATCTCCATTTCCATCGATGCTGTCTCAAAAGTTAAGGTTTCCTTCTTTTTATGGCAGCATAATATTCCATTGTATAAAATGTCCCACAGCTTTTTTTTATCCGCTCAACTACAGACAAGCACTTGGATTGTTTCAAGACCATTGATATTAATGGCAATATGTAACAGCCAGACAATAGTACCTCTCCATATTCTGGTAGTAATGAACATAAAATGTACTAGAGGGACACTGTGATGAGTAAAGGTTGTTTAATCTGTATCACGTAGATGAAATCAAGCCTTAATAACTTGACTTCTATTTAATAAAAGAGAAGACAAGTGTTGGCTCATGGAATTAATTCCCAAAGTGCATTTCATGAAAGCGTTTCGCAAGATGCTTCTTAGTCAGTAGGTCAATGAATGTGGGTAATATATTTTCTTTTTGAAGAGCTACAGGCATGTGATCATATAATAATAGCTCTATAATTAAGAAACTCAATTTTTTTGGTGTGTGACAGAGACAGAGAGAGGGACAGATAAGGACAGACAAGAAAGGAGAGAAAAGAGAAGCATCAAATCTTCATTGTGGCACCTTAGTTGTTTATTTTATTTATTTTTTATTCATTTTTAGAAAGGAGAGAGAGAGGAGAGAAGAGAGAGAGAGAGACAGAGACAGAGAGAGAAGGGGGAGGAGCAGGAAGCATCAACTCCCATATGTGCCTTGACCAGGCAAGCCCAGGGTTTCAAACTGGCGACCTCAGCATTTCCTGGTCGACGCTTTATCCACTGCGCCATCACAGGTCAGCCCTTAGTTGTTTATTGATTGCTTTCTCATATGTGCCTTGACCAGTGGCTACAGCAGACCAACAGACCCCTTGCTCAAGCCAATGACCTTAGGCTCAAGCTGGTGACCTTGGGGTTTCAAACCTGGGTCTTCTGCATCCCAGTTCAATGCTCTATCTGCTGCGCCACCGCCTGGTCAGGCTCAATTTAATTTTTTTCATTAAACGTTTTCCCAAATTAATTTTCAGATGAACTACATTTTTAATTATATATTATTTTACAGAACCTATCTGTGAAACTTTGGAATGGGAAATAGTGGAAGAGAAGCTTGAGAAAGGCATGAATATTCAGTTTCTAAGAAAACATCTAAAAAAATCAAAAGAAATAACTCAGAAACTCCATATACAGAGATCAGAGAGGGGCATACAGAATTAAGTGAAAAGATCTTACCCATGGCTTCACATGAATGCCCAGACTCCTGTTCTTAATGACATTTTTTGTGCTGCATCATGGTGATCATTGTAATTATGCAACAATAGCCCATTCCATTTTCAAAGCCAACAACAGCATGTTAAATCCTTCTTATGCTTCAAATATGCCTAAATCCCCTTTACCCCTTCTCTTCTGTTGCATTTGGAGAAAGTTCTCTACTTTTTATGAGCTCATATGATTATATTAAGCCCATCCAGATAATCTCCCTATTTTAAGGTCAATCGATTAGTAGCCTTAATCATAACTGCAAAGGGCATTCACAGCAGTACTTAGATTAATATTTGAATAAATAAGGGATGAAAAGAAATAGCATCTGCAGAATTCTGCCAACACACCATACTTGGGAAAAGCCCCTTTACTTTATATTAGTCACTAATAATTTTAGAAGTTTATTCACAATATTTGTTTCTACGGCTACAGAGAGGCATGAGAAAACAGGTGTGTGTGTGTGTGTGTGTGTGTGTGTGTGTACACGTACATATATACTGGTTAAAGATCACTTTTCTTTTTTTAGAAAGAGAGAGAGAGAGAGGAAGGAAGATAGATGAGTGAGAAGCATTAATTCATAGTGTGGCACTTTAGCTGTTCATTGATTGCTTCTCAGATGTGCCTTGGCTGGGGGGCTCCAGCCAAGTCATATACTGGCTAAAGATCACTTTTAACCCTACTTTTTTGTAGCCATAAAAATAAACAGGTATGTAACTAATTTAGAAATTCAGTTAAAATGAATGCTTTCATTTTGATTACTGTTTAAAAAATATGAAGAAAAACCATAATGGCAGTAGAAATTATTAATAACCTGAATTAAGGATTTTTTAAAAAGGAAAATAGTTTGTTATTTTTAAGACTATAAAGAAGCAAATAGCAGCCTGGCAAAACTGGTCTCTGTAAAATATGGTTTTTATTAAAGGATAGTTTTAAAGTATTTGAAAAGTTGCATTCAAAGTTAATTGTTCTTGCAGATAACTAATATAAAACGTAACAAAGAACTATGCCTTCATTTAAGGACAATAAAATTTCACCAAAAAAGCCACAAAAGTAGACTATGAATACCTTAATGAATGTTGCTACACAGGAAAACTAATGTAAAAATGTTTGTTGTCCAAACTTGCTCTATATTTAATTCAATTGCAATAAACATCCCCCCAAAAGATTCTTTTGAACTGACAGGAATAATCAAAAAGGTGAGAGAAAATGAGAAGTTAAGTAATTATTAGAAATTAAAACAAAAAATAATATTTAAAACTATATAATAAATAAAAACTGAATTAAGAACAAAGAAATACAGAATAGCTTCAGCTACATGTAAAATCTTACCTGATAAATTAAATCCACTGCTTCAATCATATTTAAAAATAAACCTCAGATCAATTGGTATTGAAATATATATAATCTGAATCCCAGGTAGATCAGATCCAGAGTTTGTACTAAAGAAAAAATAGCTGAAAATAATCTAGTCTGAAAAAAAAATCATAAAGAAAATAATGACTTTTAAAAAATGTAAACAAACACAATGAGAAGAAAGCAATGGTAAATATAAATAAAAGTACGGAGAAAAATGTCATAACATTTATTAACACTAGAGAATATTAAAACTATATAGAGAATTTAATTTAAAAGCAAAAAGTCAAGACCTTTAAATATAAATGGGAAAATGATGTACAGAGATAGTGAGGGAAGTGCTAAAAGTAAACTAAAAACCATTAACTTTAAGCCACATTAGTAATCACAAATACAAATACAAACTAATATACACCTAAAGTTGCAATTTGCAAAAATTATAAAAACATAATTTTGTACTTACAGAGATTGAAGTAAAGTTTTATATATACAACTGTCATACTAATGACAATGAAAAAAATGATAAAATTCCAGAGATATAATGATGTATTTTGTGTCTTTATGATTTAGAGAAACGGTGTTCATTCTTTGAATACAAAAATACTAAGTTAGTATATTACTGCATAAACGAAAAACTGAATGCAGTGGCCCAGCCTGCATTCAGGGGGACTCTGAAGGGGACTTTCCAGGGCCCACGAGAAACAACCTGGCTGTGCAAATATGTGGGTCACACATATCCTAAACCCTGAAGTGCATGCATCGCACCCAACATACTACGATTCCTATGGCACCTCCAGTGAGATGAGCATATCAGTGTCAGAGTGGATGTAAGCAAACATTGGGCCTGCAAAGAGGAGCAAGTGAACAAGGTGGGTGACTCAAGGGGTGCCCAATATGACTGGGATAGGACAGATTACCCTCTATAAAGTGGGTAGCTTCATTCAATTAGTCTTAGACCTTAACAGAAAAAGACTACGGTCATATGAGAAAGAGGGATTTCTGCCTCCAGTCTGCTTTTAGACTCAAACTGCAACAACATTATGTCCCTGGGTATCTAGTCTCTTGACCTGCTTGCAGATTTTGGACTTGCCAGCTCCCCACAGTCACATGAGCCTATTCCTTAAGATTACTCTTTCTTCTACTTCTTTTTATTTACACACACTATTGGTTCTGTTCCTCTGAGGAACTCTCTTTAATACACACCTCAGAGTCCCTATGTCTGGTGTCCAAGTTATCCAGTGATGTGTTGTGCTACCTGAGGGATGAGACTGAGTTCCAGAACACAGAAGAATGACAGTGGTATATCACTACTGTTTATTCCCTAATAGCATACTACGACATACTGAGTTTCCTTGCTGCCAGGTAAGTACATCGAATTATGTGTTTTAATCAAATTAAGCACCATGAAAGAGTACATTACCAAGATTCCTGGCAAAAACAAAAAACTATAAAGACTAAAGACAATCTAAAAATTCAAATGCAAGGAAATTACAATAAAAAAATCCAAAACATAACAGATCTAACACTTCTATTCCTAGTAAAAACTTTTTTGCTACAATGAAGCAAAAAATGACGAACTCATATCTGGCACAAAGTTGGAAAAAATTTGCGACAGCATGGATGGATTTGGAGATCATTATGCTAAGTGAAACAAGCAAGTCAGAGAAAGACAAGTACCACACTATTTAACTTCTATGTAGAATCTAATGACACAATAAACAAAACAGAAACAGACTCATAGATATAAAAACATTCTGACAGCTGTCAGAGGGAATAGGAGTTTGGAGGCTGGGTAAAAATAATGATAAAGGAATTAAGCAAAGAAAAAAAACCCATAGACACAGACAACAGAGAGGGCACTGCAGAAGGGAAAGTGTGTTGGGGGTGGAAAAGACTAGATGATGATGGAGGGTGATGTGATTTGGGATGTTGAACATAATGCAATATACAGATAATGTAGAAAAAAAGATATTTTTCTATAAATGTGCTGTTCCTTAAAAAAACAAAAAACAAAATTATAAAAAAAGTTAACTGAAATACAGATTTATATTCACTCATGACCCTATTGTAAGTGATTATGTTGAGATATCAGTTGACAATACAGGGAAGATATAATTATTAAGATTTAAAAATACTGTTTATTTAAACTATCTCATCTGTTATTATTTATGACAATTCGTTGCAACTTACAGTTCAGTATTTTTTTTTTTTTGAGAGGATAGGGAGAGACAGAGAGAGAAGAGACAGAGAGCGAGAAGTGGGGGAGGAGCTGGAAGCATCAACTCCCATATGTGCCTTGACCAGGCAAGCCCAGGGTTTCGAACCGGCGACTTCAGCATTTCCAGGTCGACACTTTATCCACTGCGCCACCACAGGTCAGGCCCAGTTCAGTATTTTTTAACAATTCACAACTCTGTAGTAAGGCATGATCTTTAAGGGTCAGGATCTGGTATCTGACTGAGAATACATTTTATATGTAATGAAGTCTTTTAAGAGTTAATATGGACTTAACTGTTTTCTTAAAAATAACTTAATGAACACGATCTTTTCTTGAAAATAAATTCATAATGACTATTAATAATTTTTTTTTTTTTTTTTACATTTTTCTGAAGCTGGAAACAGGGAGAGACAGTCAGACAGACTCCCGCATGCGCCCCACCGGGATCCACCCGGCACGTGGGCGATGCTCTGCCCACCAGGGGGCGATGCTCTGCCCATCCTGGGCGTCGCCTTGTTGCGACCAGAGCCACTCTAGCGCCTGGGGCAGAGGCCACAGAACCATCCCCAGCGCCCGGGCCATCTTTGCTCCAATGGAGCCTTGGCTGCGGGAGGGGAAGAGAGAGACAGAGAGGGAAAGCGCGGTGGAGGGGTGGAGAAGCAAATGGGCACTTCTCCTGTGTGCCCTGGCCGGGAATTGAACCCGGGTCCTCCGCACGCTAGGCCGACGCTCTACCGCTGAGCCAACCAGCCAGAGCCAATGATTTTTATAGCTATATAAGGAGGGCTCTGCCCCTACAATAAATAAATCTATTTTTCTGGAATTATTTGTTGCTTTTCTCTAAGGTAGTTGGTCATTTCTCTTAGTCATACTTTGTTATTATGTATCTGAACCTTTTCTGTCTTCTTATTTACGGTTTCTAATTTGGTATACTTCAAAAAGTTTTCCGTTCTTTTTTCTTCCTCTTTAATTTTGTTATGAAAGTCCTGGTTTCAAGCAATTACTTGAAATGATCTCATCTTTATTCAAGATGGCTGAATAAGTCAGCTGAAAGTGGATATAATGTCTTATATTAACTAGCTAGGATAAGAAGCCAAATAGGAGATAGGGATATTAGACTACCAATGTTTTCTTAAGATATAAAATTTCCTCTGCCCCTTATTAAAAATATATTTCACAGCCTACTTATAACATTTTAATCCTTTTTTTCTTTGGGTCCACAATCTCTTTTGTTTATGGCATCATCCTACTGTAAATACTTGGGCTAACATCACCTTACTCAATGGTACACAGACCTGAAAAGATATTCTAGGATAAACACACACACACACATACAAAGGAAACAGAATAACATTCATATTCCCTGTTCATAACCTTAATTAAATCATCCTTATGCTCTAAAGTCAGAGTTAATTTAATCACAAGACTGGCACTATTGGGGATTATGGGTGAAATAAATTCAACAGTTCCTTCTAACAAAGAATTCACTCACCCAAATCTACAGGGTTCCTTTATTTGCAATGTTACTATGTTAGGCCTTAGAATTATAGCAGAGAAACATACAGTTCCAACATCTATCCTTATGGAGCTTTACACACTAGTACAATGGTTTGGAAACTATGTTTAGGAATATTATAGTGTCCCTTGAGCCGGTTACAAAGTGAATAACTTAACACTTTTAGAATTCTCTAAGCCTTTCCTAAGCTCTCAACTGCTATTAAGGCATAATGAAACCCTGGCCTTTAGCCACAGTTCTCTTGAGATTTTATGACAGAATTTATTTAGAATATTATGAATTCTGTCAAACATACAGAATTTCAAAATTGTTTTTACCTTGGACAATATGTGTTCAGAAGTTAATCCATAGCAGTACAGGGGAAAATAAGCTTTTTCTCTTAAAGTAAATAAACATTGCATGGAGGTTTAGAAATTAAGTAAGGTAGAAGATGTCATTCTAAAATATTTTACTATTCTGTGCTCACATTTATAGCTTAAAAGTTCTGTGCTGCAACCTCTATTACTGCTGGTTTATATATAGTCTACCGGAAAGTTCTGTCCGTTTTTGGAATAAAACAAAATACAAATTTTTCTGTCAATAAACTTTATTAAATAATATAATTGCCATTATTATTAATGATTTCTTGCCAGCGAGAGGGCAATTTGTATATCCCATTTTTGAAAAATGTTTTATCTTTTGATGCGAAAAATTGAACCAGTGCTTGTTTGATATCTTCTTCATTTTTGAGTTTTTTACCCTTCAAAAAATTTTGTAAGGACAAAAACAAGTGCTAGTCGGAGGGTGCTAAGTCCGGGGGATATGGTGGATGCGACAGAATTTCCCAGCCTAGTTCTGCAAATTTTTGACGAGTCCCCAAAGCAGCATGTGGCCCGGCATTATCATGATGCAGTATGATGTTCTTCCTATTGAACATCGCCAGCCTCTTTTCTTGGACTGCTGTCTTTAAATTATCCAGTTGCTGACAATACTTCTCCGAATTGAGCTTTTCGCTTGGTTTTAAAAGCTCATAATGTATTGGTCCTTGAATGTCCCACCATATACACAACATTCTCTTATTCAGAGTCAAATCTGGTTTAGAGGTGGAAAGGCTAGGTTTTCCGGGTTCACAATATGCCCTTTTCCTTACAATGTTTTCGTAGGCAATCCACTTTTCATCCCCAGTTATTATCCGGTTCGAGAAGGGCTCCATTTTGTTCCAAGCAAGCAGAGATATGCATATTACAACTCGATCATCCAAATTCTTCTGACTTAATTCATGTGACACCCATCTTGAATATTTCCACACCAATCCTATCTTCCGAATATGGTCCGAAATGGTTTGCTGAGCTGAATTAAGCCTTTCTGCGATCTCCGATGTTGTCAGAAAAGGATCTTGCTCCAACATGGTCTTAACAACATCGTCATTGATCAAAGATGGTCGCCCAGAACCTGGCTTATCAGAAAGGTTGAAATCACCTGTTTTGAATTTTTTGAACCATCTTCTGCATGTCCTATCAGAAACTGTACCTTCACCAAACACTTTCAATAAATTTCTACATGCTTCTGTAGCATTTGTTCCTTGTTGAAATTCGTAAAAATTACAGTGGCGTAAATGAACTTTATCAGTAGTCATGGGTACACTATCGCTTCACACATAAGACTAACGTGAATCAACCTTGTTTTAGTTAATTTGCTACATCAGTATGTATACATTAAGTGATAAAAAACAGAGGCACACATGCGCCAAATAAACGTGCTTACGTGTCGAAACTTGTTGTGATAGAAACGGACGGAACTTTCCGGTAGACCTGATATAAAAGTAACTTTTTTTTTTTGTATTTTTTTGTATTTTTTTTTTTTTTTGTATTTTTCTGAAGCTGGAAACAGGGAGAGACAGCCAGACAGACTCCCGCATGTGCCCGACCAGGATCCACTCGGCACGCCCACCAGGGGGCGATGCTCTGCCCCTCCGGGGCGTTGCTCTGCCACGACCAGAGCCACTCTAGCGCCTGGGGCAGAGGCCAAGGAGCCATCCCCAGCGCCCGGGCCATCTTTGCTCCAATGGAGCCTTGGCTGCAGTAGGGGAAGAGAGAGACAGAGAGGAAGGAGAGGGTGGGGGTGGAGAAGCAAATGGGCGCTTCTCCTATGTGCCCTGGCTGGGAATCGAACCCGGGTCCTCCACATGCCAGGCCGATGCTCTACCGCTGAGCCAACCAGCCAGGGCCAAAAGTAACTTTTTTTTAAGTCTAAAAACCACTGGTTTGGAAAAGTTAGGTGTGAAAGAATCCAAATGGTTAAGGTTCTTCAACAACTTACATATTTCAAAGAAGGCTTCCACCTGAGGTTTACTTTTCATCTCTGGTCAAATTCTTAAGTCCACCACCTTAATTTTAAAATATTCTCCAAAAGGAAAGCAATTAACCTCAAACTTTCTACATTATACTATTCAAATATATACTGAGTACTTATTATGTCAGGCATTTCATAAATATTGATGATACAGTGATAAGGCAAACTCATTGCCCTTAATTTTACACAGCAGGATTTTAATTTAAGTAATTGCTATTACAAATAAAATACCTTATGACTTATTTATACAAGTCTCCTTATAGTAGAGCTGAATCGAGGGAGAATAGTAAACAATACAATATAATAAACATAGAGTAGGGGATGTCAGAGTAATGGCGGCTTGAGAGATACCCTTGATTCCACCCCTTGAAATTTCAACCAGCTGAACAGCAATACAGGAAGGAATCCCAGCTGGGCTCGCAGTCTTGCCTGAAAGATGCCCACTCAATCGATTAAAGGTCAATGACAAAGAAAGAATCCTCAAGGCAGCTAGGGAAAAGAAAAACTTAACATGTAAAGGAAGGCCCATCAGGTTTATCATCAGACTTCGCAGAAGAAACTCTACAAGCCAGAAGAAAGTGGACTAAAAAATTCAAAGTAATGAAAGAGAGGGATTACCACCCAAGGATAGTATAAATATATATTTCCATCAAAGTTACCCTTGAAATATGAAGGAGAAATTAAAACATTTCCAGATATATAGAAACCGAGAGAATTTATCACCAGAACCCCCCCCCCCTTGCAGGAAACACTCAAGGGTGTTATTCTACCCGAAACTAGGAACAAAACAAATCAAAACTACAAGTAAAAGCTCCTACAAGGTTACGATATAAACAAGGATAATCTGTGACAATAACATAAAAGGGGAGAGAATAGAAATATGCAGTAGTAAAGGAGGATGGAGGGTAGAAGTACTCATAAGACAAAGAACTCTTATATATATGAAAATTTTTCTCTTAAAAACCTAATGGCAATCACCCACAAAAGAACCAATACCAAAACACACAGCTTAAAAAAAGAGGAAAAAGAGGAAAGAAGTATAGAATACCATCAAACAAAAACAAAAACACAAAAGAGAAGAACCAAAGGAGACACAGAGCTCCAGAAAACAAAACATAAAATAGCTATAGGAAATCCTCATGTGTCAATAATTACCCTAAATGTAAATGAACTGAACTCATCAATAAAGAGGCCACAAAGTAGCAGATTGGACCAGGAAGCAAAACCCAATCATATGCAAACTTCAGAAGACACATCTAAGCTGCATGGATAAAAGTAGACTTAAAGTGAAAAGGTGGAAAACAATTCTCTAAGCAAATAATAACCCCCAAAAAGAAGGTATAGCCATACTTATATCTGATGAGACTGACTTCAAGACAACAAAGGTAACAGAAACAAGATGGATATTTCATAATGATAAAGGAGAAACTATTATCAAGAGACATAACACTTCTTAATATATATGCACCAAATCACAGAGCACCAAAATATAAGACCTACACTAATAGATCTAAAAATTGAAACAGACAAAAACACAATCAGTTGGAGAACTAAACACACCATTGACATTTTAGATAGATCATCCAAACAGAAAATCAATGAAGAAATATCGGTGCTAAATGATACACTAGACCAAATGGAGAAAATAGACATTTACAGAACATTACATCCTAGTACATCAGATTATACATTCTTTTCTAGTGTGCAGGGAACATTCTCAAGGATAGGCCATATATTGGGCACAAATCTAGACTGAACAAATTCAAAAAGACTGAAATTATACCAAGCACATTCTCTGACCATAAGGCTCTGAAGTTAGACTTCAATTGCAAAAAGGCAGTAAAGAAACTGACTAAAATGTGAAAATTAAACAACATACTTCTAAAAATTGACTGGGTCAAAGAAGAAATATAAACAGAGATCAAAAGATACATACAGACAAACGAAAATGACAACATGACATATCAAAATTTCTGGGATGCAGCAAAGCAGTAAAAAGAGCGAAGTTTATATTATTACAGGTCTACCTCAAGAAACAAGAGAGATCCCAAATAAACAACCTACTATTACATCTTAAAGAACTAGAAAAAGAAGAGCAAAGGCAACCCAAAGTCACCAGAATACAAGAAATAATAAAAATTAGAACAGAACTAAAAGAAATAGAGAAAGAAATTTATGGAAAAAACTAATACAAAAGCTGGTTCTTTGAACTATATCAATAAAATTGACAAACCCCTGGCTAGATTCACTAAGGAAAAAAGAGGACTCATATAAACAAAATACAAAATGAAAAAGGAGAAATTACCACAGACATCATAGGTATACTAAGGATCATACTAGACTATTAAGAAATATTTTAAGTTACCAAATTAAAAAATCTAGAAAAAATGGATAAATTTCTATAACTATACAATCATCTAAGACTGAGTCATGAAGTGGAAAACTTAAATAGACCCATAAGCAGGGAGAAAACAGAAACAACCATCAAAAATCTCCCCTAAAATTAAAAGTCTGGGACCAGATAGCTACACTATTGAATTCTACCAAACATTCAAAGATTTGGTATCTATCTCACTCAAAATTTTCCAAAAAATGAAAGAAGAAGCAATACTCTTTAACACATTTTATAAGGCCAACATAACTCTGATACCAAAACATGGCAAGGACAACACAAAAAAAGAAAACTACACCAATATCTCTAATGCATACACATGCAAAAATCTTCAACAAAATACTAGCAGATCGAATATAACAATACATTAAAAAATAATAATACATATCACGATCAAGTGGGATTCATTCAGCAGCACAAGAATGGTTTAACATACACAAATCAATCAATGTAATACAACACATCAACAAAATAAAGGACAAAAACCATATGGTCCTATAAATAGGTGCAGAAAAGATACTCGATAAGATACAACATCTATTATGTTGAAAACACTCAATAAAATGAGTATAGAAGAAAAGTACTTCAGCATAATAAAGGCCATATTGATAAACCATCAACCAATATCATACTAAATGATGAAAAACTGAAATTTTTTCCTCTTAATTCAGAAACAAGACAAGAATGCCCACTCCATCTTAATCAACATAATACTGGAAGTCTTAGAGCAATCAGGCAAGAGAAAGAAATAAAAGGCATCCATATTGGGAAGGAAGGTATCACTTTTTGCAGATGACATGATTCTGTAAATAGAAAACCCCAAAGATTACACCAAAAAACTATTAGAAACAATAAACAAATACAGTATTTGCAGGATACAAAATCAACATACAAAAGTCTACGGCTTTTCTATATATCAACAATGAAATTTCAGGAAATAAATTTTAAAAAAAAATTCCTTTTACAATTGCAACTACAACAAAAATATCTAGGAATAAACTTAACAAAGGATGCTTGCTTCAGCATATACACAGTTAATGAAACAGGTTACACAGGAAGAGGAACAGATTTGGGTGGTTCAGAGAGTAGAACAGAGGAGACTATTAGTTTACTCAAAATGAAAAGATATCTTACAGGTAAACTGCAAATAGAGATGTCTAATAGGCAAGTAGATATATAAAGATCAGTTATAGATCTGAACTAGACATATGGATTTGGAACCATCAGCATATACATGGTAACCAAAGCAAAGGGAGTAAATTAAGTTGCCATGGGAAGCTATAGAATATGAAGAGTAGACAGCCCAGGATCAGCAGAGATAGGTAAAGAAAGAGATTGCACTGCTATTTAAAAAATATAAATAAATGGACTGATAATAGGACATGTCCTTTTAGCACATGCATTAAGATGAAGACAAGATTGATTTATTTACTCATTCATTTTATTATTATTTTATATGTGAGAGGAGGGGTGATAGTGAGACAGAATCCAACATGCACCTGACCAGGAGCCCCTCATCCCTGGTTACCCCCATCTGGGGTCTATGTTCAAATCAACTGAGCTATTTTTAGCACCTGAAGTTGAGCCACTGGACCAACCAAGCACCCAGGGGTGACACTTAAACCAACTGAGCCACTGGCTGCTAGAAGGGAAGAGGGAGAGAAGAGTTAGAGAGATGGAGAGAAGGGGGAGAGAAAGAGGGAGAGAAGCAGTAGTTGCCTCTCTTGTGTGCCCTGACTGGGAATTGAACCTGGGATGTCCATATGCCAGGCTGATGCTCTATCCATTGAGCCAACCCGCCAGGGCCCCAATTTATTTTTTAAAGATAATATTGCAGGCCCTGGCCGGTTGGCTCAATGGTAGAACACTGACCTGGCATGTGGATCTCCTGATCAGGGCACACAGAAGCGACCATCTGGTTCTCTACCCTTCCCCCTCCTCTTTTCTCTCTCTCTTCCCGTCCTGCAGCCATGGCTTGATTGGTTGTAGCGCATCATCCAGAGTGCTGAGGATGGCTCCATGGAGCCTCCACCTCAGGTGCTAAAAATTGGCTCTGTTGCAAGCATGGACTCATATGGGCAGAGCATTGGCCCCATATGGGGATTGCTGGGTGGATGCTGGTCAGGGCGCATGCAGGAGCCTGTGACTCTATCTTCCCTCTTCTTACTTGGGGGTAGGGATAATATTGCAGTGCTAAGAATATGAAAAAAGTTTATTGTTAATAATTAGTAAATTACCATTAACAGTCAAAATAGGTAATATAGCACATGCCTCTGCCACTTCCATAATATAACTAACACTCACTGATATATTTGTTTCAGGAAGGGTTTTAGGCTTTAAGTAATTCATTAGAAAACAGTAATTTCTTAGTTAAAATACTGAAGACTCCATTTCCTAAATTATCTTTCTACAATTATGCCTGTAAGTCTATTATTAGCTTTATACTTTTATTAGACTTAATTAGATTCAGTTAGAGTTACTAAAATAATAAACTTATTTATTTCACTTTTTATTGACCTTCTTGGGATGACATTGGTTAATAAAATTATAAAGGTTTCAGATGTGCTATTCCATAACACATCATCTGTAAATTGTATGTTCACCAACCCATCAAGTCTCCTTCCATTATGATTTATCTCACACTTACCCTCCTCTACCTACCCCTCCTTCCTTCTCAAAATCATCATACTGAAGTCTGTGACTATGCGTATTTTTTTTTTGATTAATCCCTTCACTGTTTTCACCTAGTCCCACAACCCCTGAAACCTCTGACACCAGTCAGTTTGTTCTCCAGAGTCTGTTTCTATTTTGTTGGTTTATTTTGTTCATTAGATTCCACTTATAAGTGAAATCATATGGTACTATCTTTCTATGACTGCCTTATTTCACTTAGCATAATGCTCTCCATGCTGTCACAGAGGGTAAGATTTCCTTCTTTTTAACAGCCAAGTGATATTTCACTGTGTAAACATACCAGATTTTTAATCCACTCTTCTACTGATGAGTTTAATCCACTTATCTACTCATTGGGTTTTTTTTCAAATATATACAAAAAAGTGGAATCGCTGAATCATTAGGCAGTTCCATTTTAAATTTTTTGAGATAACTCCATACTGCTTTCCATAGTGGCTGAACTGATCTGCATTCCCACCACTGTGCACAAGGATTCCCCTTTACACATATCCTCACCAACACTTACATTTTCTCCAAGGATTTTTATAGAGTCAAACATTTAAGTGTTTAATAATATATTTTGAGTTTATCTTTATGTATGGTGTAAGAAGGTGGCCTCATTTTATTTTTTTGCATGTATCTGTCCAATTTTTCAAACACTATGTATCTTTACCCTGTTGTATGTTCTTGCCTCCTCTGTCAACTATAAATTGACTACACAGGTTTATTTTGGGTCTGTAATGTTCCATTGGTCTATATGTCTGTTTTTAGGCCAGCACCATTGTGTTTTAATTACTATGGCCTTATACACTGTTCACAAAAATTAGGGGATATTTCAAATGAATATGAAACATTGAAATATCCCTTAATTTTTGTGAGCAGTATAGTATAGTTTCATATTATGTAGCATGAATCCTCCAACATTGTTCTTTCTCAAGATCGCTGTAGCTATTTGTGGTCTTTTGTGGTTTCATATAAAATTTTGGAATATTTGTTCTAGTTCTGTCAAATATGCCATTCGCACCTTGAGAGGAATTGCATTGAATCTACAGATTAATTTAAGTAGTATGAACATTTTACAAATGTTAATTCTTCCTATCCATGAACACAGTATATAATTCCACTTATTTGCATCTTGTTCAATTTCTTTCTTCAGTGTCTTATAATTTTCCAGGAACAGGTCTTCTATATATTTGGCTAAATTTATCCCCGAGTATTTTCTTCTTTTTGAAGCAATTATGAAAGGTATTGTTTTCTTAGTTTCCCTTTCTGAAAGATTATTATTGGTGTATAAAAATGCAACTGACTTCTGGATATTTATATCTTGCTACTTTACTGAATTTATCAGTTCTTGTGTTTTGATAGAATCTATAGGGTTATCTATATACAGTATCTTGCTATATGTAAATAATATCAACTTTACTTTTTCCTTTCTATTTTGGATGCCTTTTATTTCCTCTTGTCTGTTTGTGTGGCTAGAATTTCCAGTATTATGGTAAACAAGAGTGGTGAAAGCAGACACCCCTGTCTTGTTCTTGGTCTTAAGAAAAAAGCTTGTAGTTTTTGCCCACTGAGTATGATGTTGGCTATGGGTTTCTCATATATGGCCTTTATTATGTTCAGTTATGTTCCCTCTTGTACTGTACCAATTCTGCAACCCTTGATCATAATGATTGATTTTTTAATGTATTGCTAGATCCAGTTTGCCAATATTTTGTTGAGGATTTTAGCATCTATGTTCATGTGGGATGTTGGCCTATAATTTCCTTTCTTTGTATTATCTTTATCTGGTTTTGGAATTAGAATAATGCTGGCCTTATAAGATGAGCCTTAGAGTTTTACCTTCTCTTGAATTTTTTGGAATAGCTTGAGAAGGATACACATTAATTCTTTTTATATTTGGTAAAATTCAGCTGTGAAGTCATTGTCCAGGACTTTCCTATGTTGGAACTTTTTTGATTACTACTCTAATTCACTAGTTTTAATCTGTCTGTTCAGATTCTTTGATTATTCCAAATTCAGTTATGGAAGATTGTATGTTTCTAGGAATTTATCCATTTCTTCCTGACTGTCCCAATTTGTTGGCATGTGGTTGTCTGATCTTTTCTTTCCTTGGTATCTGTTTTTCTCTTTCATTTCTAATTTTATTTATTTGTATTCTCTTTTCCTGATGAGTATGGTTAAAGGTTTGTGAATCTTTTTTATCTTTTCAAAGAACCAGCTTTGGTTTTATTAATCTTTTTTTACATTTTTTTTTTTAGACTGTTTATATCTGCTCTGATCTTTATTACTTCCTTCTACCCACTTGGGCTCTGTTTTCTTTTTCAAGTTCCTTTAAGTGTAAAGTTAGATTGTTAGAGACTTTTCTTGTTTCTTGTGGTAGACCTGTAATGCTATGAATTTCCCTGTTAGGATTGCTTTTGCTCTGTCCCATATATTTTGGGTTGTACACTCATTTTCATTTGATTCAAGGTATCTTTTGATTTGTTCCTTGAACTCATTGTTAAACAATTCATGTGCCTGTGTGTTTTTTGTTGTCTTGTGATTGATTTATGGTTTCATAACAGTATGGTCAAAGAAGATGCTTGATATTATTTCAGTCTATTTACATTTATTGAGACTTGTTTTGTGTCCTAACATGTGGTGTATCCTTGAAAATGTTCCATGTGCACTCGAAAAGAATGTATATTTTTCTGCTTTGGGGTGACATGCTCTGCAGATATCAATTAAATCCACCTGATATAGAGTGTCATTTAAGGCTGCCATTTATTTCTTAATTTTCTGTGTTGAAGATCAATTTTTTGATACCAATGAGGTATTAAAATCCCCTCCTATGACTGGATTACTGTTGCTATTTCCCTCTATGTCCATCAAAAGGTGCTTCTATGTTGGGTGCATAAATGTTTACAAGGGTTACATCTTGTTGGATTGCTCTCTTTATCATTATGTAGTGGTCTTCCTTTGTCTTTTTCTACAGCATTTATTTAATTAGAGTCTATTTTTTCTAATAGAAGAATTGCTACCCCAGCTCTTTTTTCATCCCCATTTGTATGAAATATCTTTTTAGATATCTTTCCTTTAAGCTTGTGTGTATCTTTTCTTCTGAGGCAGGTCTCTTATAGATAGCATATATATTGGTCTTGTTTTCTTATCCATTCAGCTGCCCTATGTCCTATGATTGGAGCATTTAATCATTTATATTTAAAGTGGTTATTGATAGGTACTTATCTATTACCATTTCATTCTTTTTTTCTTTTTCTTTTAGCATGAGAAAGAGAAAAAGATGAACAGATAGGGAGAGAGATGAGAAGCATCAAGTCATAGTTATGGCACTTCAGTTGTTCATTGATTGCTTTCTCATATGTGCCTTGACCAGGGAGCTACAGCTAAGCTAGTGATCCCCTGCTCAAGCCAGCAACTTGGGCTGAAGCCAGCGACCTTGGACTTTAAGCCAGTGATATCTGGGCTCAAGCCAGTAACCATGGGGTCATGTCTATGATCCTATGCTCAAGCTGATGACCTCGGGTTTTCAAACCTGGGTCCTCAGTGTTCCAGATCAGTACTCTATCCACTGAGCCACCACCTGCTCATGCACCATTTTATCCTTTTAACTATGTTCTTCTGACTTTTTTTTCTTATTCATTCCTCTTTTTTTTCTTCCTAACATTGCCTTCCTCATCCTCCTCCTTCTCTAAGAAGGCTCTTTAACATTTCTTGTTATACTGGTTTTGTGGTAACAAACTACTTTAGCTTTTTCTTGTCTGGGGAGATCTTCAGTTCTCCTTTAATTTTATATGATAGTCTTGCTGGGTAAATTAGTCTTGGTTGTAGGTCCTTCCTTTACATCACTTCGAATAGTTCATGCCAATCCCTTCTGGCCTGAAATGTTTCTGTTGAGAAATCAGCTGACAGTCTTATGGAGCTCCCATCCAGGTAGTTGTTTTTCTTTTGTAGCTTTTAAGATTCTTCCTTTGTCTTTAACCTTTGCCATTTTAATTATGATGTGTTTGTGAGGACCTCTTTGGGTTCATCCTGTTTGGAACATTTTGCAGTTTCCATACTTGCATGTCTTTTACTTAACAAGATTAGGGGAGTTTTGGTCATTATTTCTTCAATTATGTTCTTGATCCCTTGCTTGCTTGCTTTTCCTTCTGGTACCCCAATAATGCAGATGCTGTTATGCTTCATGTTGTCTCAAGGGCCCCTTAAACCAGTGGTTTTCAACTGCTGGTCTGTACACCGATGCCAGCCTGACAGAAATTCTGTGCCACTCCACGAAAGTTAACTACCCTGATGTTTTACGAAGATGATAAAGTCTATAATCATTGAGTCTATAGTCTTTATACAACACAAGGTCGGTTAACTCTTTTGCAAGCTGGCATGAAATTTCTGGCAGATTTTTACTGGTCCATAGACCTGCGGTTAAAAACCACTGCCTTAAACTATCCTCATTTTTTTAAAGTTTTTCATTTTATGTTCTTTTGTGTGTGTGTGTGTGTAGTTTTTACCCTTAATCATGCTGTTGGGCGTCCTTTTAATAATTAGGTTATATATAATATATATATTATAATATATATATATAATAATTAGGTCTATATCTGCTCTTTTTCTGGAGATTTCACCTATTCTTTCACTTGTGGCTTGTTTCTTTGTCTCTCAATTTTGACTGTCTCTTGTGTTTGTTTCTATGTATTATGTAGATCTTCTTTGACTCTGACTCTTTGTGGCCTTATGTAAAAGGTGTTCTGTGGAATCCAGTGGTGCAGTATACCTGATAAACTGAGTTGGGTGTTCTAGAAATGTTCCTTGTGTGGATTACATGGGCCATCCTGTTGTACCTGTTGTACTTAAGTGTTGATGGCTTTTGGCTCATTTGTGTGGGATTTACCCTCAGAAGACTATGAAGCTCAACCCTGACTATGGCATGTAAGCTGCTGTGCAGGTGAAGGTGCAGACACTCACCAAATAAAACAAAGTTCGTGCCTTCTGAGATCTTCATTGGATATGCCACTTATTAAGCTTATTGGATTCTGCTCTGATGTTATCTGAAGCTGGTGTCTTGGATGTCTTGGTTCTGGGCCTCTAGGAAGAAACTTTTGTGCAGGCCAATATCAGATACTTCCCATGATGACCCTGGGAAACCTGTTTGGAGCTCAAATAATCCATAGTTTGTGGCTGCTTCTGCTGGGCCTGGATGTGCATGGGAAGGACCTAGCTGAACACCAAGGCTGGCTTTTACCAGCACTGGCTCAAGGGCTAGTCAGCAAAAGTCCCAAGATACCTCCAAACTGCTGACTACCTGTTTGGCTCAGTCACTGAAAGAACCTTTGGTGGCTATGTGAGGTAGGTTTATAATGAGTCACTAGGTAAGGAAGGGTGGTGTTCACCAAATTGATATAGGTTTAAACTCAGTGCCAGTGCTGGGTCTGAAGTCACTCAAAATGTCCCTGGGTATACCATATCTAGCTGCTACCCACTGGGTGCTTGCACACCTTTGTGTTTGAATGGGGTCTCAGGAAGTTGCTAGGGTGAGACCAACAGTTTATCATAACCAACTAGACCAATACTTGGCTCTGTGAAGGGAGGGCTCTGCTCTGGTCAGTTATATGAGGAAGACTGGCTCCCTAATCTAGAGTCACACAACTCTGTCTATCCCAGATTCTGTAGGGATGAGATGGATCTTAGTAGGGTAGGGCTGCCAAGAGTTGGGAGAATGAGGCTAGTGGATCTCCTGTGACAGGGAGGTGCCATGCAGGTTTCAGAGAAGGTGGGGAAGTGTGGCCCTTGGCTCAGAACCACACAACTCATCCGTCTTGGATTCTGTCCTGAACTCAGCAGGGTGGAGCCAGTAGGAGTTAGTGAGTGCCAGTAGAGTCAGTGAGTGAAGCATCTGGAGCTGGAACCCAGAGATTGGGTCTGCTGGAAATCTGGAGGGTGGCTCTAGTAATACTCTCATGAGAAGAAATGCCAGCCAGGTTCATGGCAAAGTGAGGGAACGGTCCCCACTCCAAAGACACACAACTCATTCACTGACACACCATGAGTCTGCCCAGACCTCTACATCCTAGCTAAGGCAGCTGACTCCTCTGCAGGGCATAAGCTCCACAACATGAGGCTATTGCTTTCCCCCACGCTGTTAACATATGGAAGTGCTCTACCCAAGAAAGATAGTGTCAGTGGAAAGGGAGAAGGACTCAGCACAAGGATCCTGGTGGCTTTCCTTTCCAGTTTCTCCCCAGAGCCACAAACCTCAGACTCTCTTCACTGATTCCCGTCTACTCTGCCCTCCCTCCAACAGAGACCAGGTGAGTAGTTGTGAACAAAGTTTTGTGTTGCCCTTTAAGAAGGTGCCTGTGTCTCGAGGACTCCCATCTCTCCCTGGCAGACATTTATGCTGTTCCACAAAAGAGTTAACCACTCTGATGTTGTATGAAATTTAATAACATAAAGCATGGAGAAGCAAGTAAATATGTAGTCCTATAGAATATATTCGAACTTAAATACCTATCTATCAGCTTAAAATAGGCTGGTATAAAGAATAATATACATATTCCACATGAAAAACACAAACCAAATATTTACAAAAGATATAAATATTACAACAAAAAAGAACCTAAATAAAACACTAAAGAAAACCAGCAAACCACAGGGAAGAGATCAAGAGAAGAAAGGAACAGAGAACAACTAAATAAAAAACTAAAAACAATGAACAAAATGGTAATACATACTTACCAAAAATTACTTTAAATGTAAATGGATTAAACACTCCAATCAAAAGAAACAGAGTAGTACATGGATTAAAAAACATGACTCATTTTTAAGTCTTACAAGAGACTCAATTCAAATCAAAAGACACACAGACTGAATATGAAGGGATAGAAAAGATTTTCTATGCAAAAATGAACAAAAAGAAACTAGAGTAGCAATATTTATATCAAAATAGAGTTCCAAACAAAAAATATAAAAAATGACAAAAAGAACATTATATAATTATAAAGGGGGCCAATTCAAGAAGAGGATATAACAATGTAACAAGCATAAATATCTATGTATCCAAAATAAGAGCACCTAAATATACAAAGCAATTATGTATGGAACTAAAGTGGGAAGTCTATAATAAGACAACTAGAGTAAGGGATTTTTTTTTCTTTTTTTCTTTTTTTTTGTATTTTTCTGAAGCTAGAAACGGGGAGAGACAGCCAAACAGACTCCCGCATGTGCCCGACCGGGATCCACCCCGCACGCCCACCAGGGGGCGACGCTCTGCCCACCAGGGGGCAATGCTCTGCCCCTCCAGGGTGTTGCTCTGTTGCGACCAGAGCCACTCTAGCGCCTGGGGCAGTGGCCAAGGAGCCATCCCCAGCGCCCGGGCCATCTTTGCTCTAATGGAGCCTCGGCTGCGGGAGGGGAAGAAAGAGACAGAGAGGAAGGAGAGGGGGAGGGGGAGAGAAGCAGATGGGCGCTTCTCCTGTATGCCCTGGCCGGGAATCGAAGGCGGGACCTCTGCACGCCAGGCCGATGCTCTACCACTGAGCCAACTGGCCAGGGTCTAGAGTAAGGGATTTTAATACCTCATTTACACATGTGGAAAGATCACCTAGGCAGAAAATAATGAAATAATAACCTTAAATGTCATATTAGACAAGACAGACTTAATAAACATTTTAAAAACATTTCATTGAAAAATACACAATTTTTTGAAGTGCATATGGAATATTCTCCACATAGTAGGTCACATAGTAGGCCACAAAGAAGCCTAAATAAATTCAAGAAGACTAAAATCAGTAATAGAATCACGGTTGAGTGAGAATATTCCTTGGTTTCTTCCCTTAAAGTTACAAGTAAGACAGCTTTAATTCAATAAAGGATAACCTGCTCAATACACAAATATGTCTGAGAGATCCACAATTAAGACAGCTTAAGGTGGGCAAATTGGCAAATAAAGGAGGCAGGATTAGGGGAAGTACTGAGATGGGGGCGGCAGCCCTCCCACAACAGTCTGGAGAGCCAGAGTGGCCAATGCACACTGCGGTTAAACCAGGTGACAAGGACAGGAATGTGGCATAGCAGTATGGCAGTCACAGGCTAGCACTAGGAGAAAGGCATGGTCACAGACATTCAAATGTGCCTGTCCTCACCCACATACCTGACCTAGGTGATGCTATAGTAGTGGAAGTGTAGCTCACAGCCCAAACTTGGCAAACCAGAGGATGGGAGGGAGGCAGAAGTAACGTTATTTCTGAGTAACCAGTGCCACTTGTGCCTAAACCCAGCAGAGACACAGTTTAGCAGAATGACAGCAGTGAATTAGCAGCCATTGGCACTAGCCAGAAGACAAAGCAGCAAACACACACAAACCTGTCTCCCCTCACCACTCATTGCAGCATAACCTGGTAAAGGCAGTGGAGAATAGAGGATAGTACAGTGCACCTGGAAACTTCTGATTACAAGGAGGCAGTGCCAGGAACTCACAGTCCAGGAGTCCCAACACCCATTACATTCAACCAAGGGAATGGTACTTGAGATTAAAGCAATCTGGTTACGGAGGGAACACCCACCTCCTCCTAGATTCTAGGACCTAGAATATGAGGCATTTTCAATGATAGAGACAACATAGCTCAAACAAGATGCCAGAAGTTCCAGTAGTGCATGTAAGAAAAACATCTTGCACTATAGCACCATCTTCAAGAAAACACCTCTACTTACAAACTCAAATTGTTATAAGTCAAACAGTACCTAAAAAGGAAAAGAAAAATTCAGCACCTCAAATGCCCTGTCAGAGAAAGAATTCATCAAGTACCATAAGTACAAAGAGAACAAGGTAGCTCAGCAAGAAAATGAAAAACCTCTAGAAACAAAACTTAAAAATATAAATTTTGATTTAAATGACAGAGAAGTCAAGATCTCACTTTTAAAAAAAACTCAGTAAGACACAAGAAAACTCATAAAGGCAGTTCAGTGAGCTCAGGAATAAAATCAATGAAAAATGGAATACTTTACCAAAGTAACTATAAAATAGAGCCAAACTTAAACTGTGGAGCTGAAGAACTCAATATATAAGATGAAGAATGAATTAGAGTAGGGGTAGTCAACCTTTTTATACCTACTGCTCACTTTTGTATCTCTGTTAGTAGTAAAATTTTCTAACCGCCCACCAGTTCCACAGTAATGGTGATTTATAAAGTAGGGAAGTAACTTTACTTTATAAAATTTATAAAGCAGAATTACAGCAAGTTAAAGCATATAATAATAATTACTTACCAAGTACTTTATGTCAGATTTTTGCTAAGTTTGGCAGAATAAATTTATAAAACAACTTACTATAGTTAAATCTATCTTTTTATTTATACTTTGGTTTCTCTGCTACTGCCCACCATGAAAGCTGGAACGCTCAGTAGTGGGCGCTAGGGACCAGGTTGACTACCACTGAATTAAGAGTATGAGAAATGGAGCAGACCAGATGAAAGAGAGAATTAGAAAACTTGAAGTCAGAAATCTAGAAGTGACTCAGGAGGAAGAACAGAATTGACAATTAAAAAAAAATTAACAGCTTGGCCTGTGGTGGCACAGTGGATACAGCATCAACCTGACAGGGTAAGGTCACCAATCTGAAACCCCAGGCTTGCATGCTTAAGGCACATACCACAATCAATCAATGAACCACTAAAGTGAAGCAATTATGAGTTAATACTTCTCGCTCTACCCCCCTCTCTCGTGCCTCTCTCTGTAAAATCAATAAATAAAATTAAAAAAATAAACAAATGTTACAGGAACTATCTGACTCCATTAAAAAGATCAATACAATAATAACTGGTATCCAAAAAGAAGAGTGGAAGAAGGAAAAAGAGAGCCCATTCAAAACATAATCAAAAAGTACTTCTCAAACATATAGAAAGAGCAGTACTCTTGAATTCAAGAAGCTATTAGAACATCTAATTATTGCAATGTAAAAAGACATTCTCCAATATATTAAAACTGTCAAAAGCTAATTACAAAAAAAATACTGTCAAGGCAGCCTGAAAAAAATAAAGACAGTAACATATATAAAAACCCATTACATGATCATGGTATTTCAGCAGAATCTTACAAGCTAGGACACAGCAATGAACTATTCAAAATATTGAAAGATAAAACTTACCAGCCAAGATTAATATATCCAGCAAAGTTATCCTTTAGATATGAAGAAGAAATAAAGGCTTTCCAGACAAACAAAAGATAAGGAAATTTACCACCACAAGACCTGCAATACAAGAAATGTTGAAAGGAGCTCTTCTACCTAAAACAAAGTGATGAAACTATGAGTAAGATGACTAACAGCGCAGCAAACTACAATTCTGATTCAGAATAAGGTATTAAATACTTAATTGTAACATGAAGAATAATGAGGGAAAAAAGCATTAAAAAATATAACTTCTGTAATTTGAATTCAAACACAAAGCAAAAAAAAATGGGGGGGATAATTTGTGACAATAAAAGCATAAAAGGGGAGGTGGAAAAGAAAAAAATTTGCACCAATGAATGAAGATATAATTAGAAGAAAAAGGACTTTATATGTATGAAACAAATTTTTACATGAACATAATAGCAACAATAAAACAAATTTAGAACTGAGATATGTAACATTAAAAAATGAATAAAATATCTTAGAAAACAACTAAAATAAAATAAAAGATAGAAACACAAAGTAACTGAAAACAAAATATATAATATGGCTACAGTAAATCCTCATATATCAATAACCACCCTCAATATAAGTGGATTGAACTCACCACAGAATGCAATCAATATACAATCATGTATTACAGAAAAGTACACTTGAAACCTATATAATCTTATTAACCAATGTGACCCAAATAAATTTAATTAAAAAGAAAAAACATATATGGAAATTAATTTTCAGAAAAAGGATAATAGTAATATTTTTGTGACTGGAAACAAGAGAATTTAAAAATTAAAAGAGGTCAACAGTAAAAACAAACAAACAAACAAGGCCCAACTTTATATTGCCTTCAGAAGACCCATCTCAACTACAAAGACAAACACAGGCTAAGTGAAGGGGTGAAAGCCAATAATCTAAGAAATGCAATCCAGGGAAAAGTGGGTATTGCTGTACTTATACCAGACAAAATAGAGTTCAATATATAAAAAATGGTAACAAGAGACAAAGATGGACATTTTATGATACAGGGAGCAATTCATCAAGAAGATATAACACATCAATATATGTATATGCATCCTATATGGGAACACCAAAATATAGAAAACAATTTGTAACAGTCAATAAGGGAAAATTACAAAAACACAATTATAATAGGGGAAATAAACACCCACTGACAACTATGTATAGATCATCCAAACAGAAAGCCAATAAGAAAATACCACATTTAAATAATATTAGATTATAGAGATAATTAATTATAGAGCTTTCCATTCCTAAATAACAGAATATACATTCACCTCAAGTATACATGGAACTTTCTCAAGGAAAGAATCTATGTGGGAGCAGAAAATTGGTCTCAATAAATTCAAGAAGACTAAATCATACCAAACATAGTTTCCAACTACAGCAATATGATACTAATAATTAATTACAAGAAAACTTGAAAAAATATGAGAAAATTAAAATACATGCTACATAGCAATAATTGGGCAAATAGGAAATAAAAGAACTCAGAGGATACACAGACAAATGAAATTGACAATATGACATGAAAATAAGTTTTACAAGCAAAGATAATCAGAAGAAGCCCCTTCAAGACTAGGAGGAAGGGTAGAGAAGAGGGGAAAGGGCTGGATGCGTACCTACATGCACAGTTGAGAAACTGGAGGGACATCTCAGGTATAGAGGACCCCTGAAGAGTGACAGGTCTCAATCTCATGATGGGCTCCCCAGACCGAAGCAACAATGCCAGGAAGAGCAACATAACATCTGGTTGTAAATCAGTGAGGACTCTGTCTGCCAGAGTGAGACAGGAGACTGCTAGAAAAGCAGGTGCATTCTAAGAGTCAGCACACAAAATCTTGTTAACAGCAACTCACCCTAGGATCTGGCAGAGGGAGTGACTCAGAGTGGACTGGGATCACACAGGAAGAGACTGGGTTGTTTGGCTTTAAGGAGAGAGCTGAAGGTACAGCCACCAATGTTCCTGTGCTGTATCCCTCCTCACGGACATAAGCCGTTTTTCCTGTGTCAAACTATTCCTCCCATAGGCATCAGGCTGTGGGATGCATCTGCCCAATCCGACCAACTCCCTGTGGCCCTGCCTAGCCAAACTCCAGCCCTGCAGGAATCAGCTAGCTGGGGCCACCCACATTGCAGACTTTCTTGGAAGGCTCTCAAGAAGATCTAGGATGACATGGGGTGTCAGAGACACACAGGGAAAGACTGAGAAGAGTGGCTTTTAGGGTTAGAGCTGATTTTCCTATGTATCTGACCCAGCGCTACCCCCCACCTCAGCACTGGTCTGAGATGTACTAGGCCCACTCTGCTGACTCAATGTGGCCCCACTCTGCCAAGTTCAAGTGCTGCAAAGGAAGTCTACTGACTACAGCCAGTTCACACCTGCGATGTGGAACAGAAAGAGACTGAACTGTGTGGCTTTAGTGTTAGGCCATTTTTCTCTGTATGCTTTGAATGGCATCACCTTTCCTGTGCATATCTCTCTCTCCACATGGCCAATCTTAATCTGTTCAAGCCTGATGAACTCTACTAGGCACATCCTGATAACTCCCTGAGACCCTGCGCCAGCACAAGATATGCAGGCTCTAGACAGGTGACATCTAGCTATTGCATACACTGAGACTTTTGCTGAGTGGCTCGCAGGCAACATTAGAGCCAAGTTTGAATCTGTATAAACCTAGTGAACAATATTCACCATTACCCGGTGTTTCAGAAACTGCCCCACATAACTTGTGTATCATCACCAAGGGCTCTTTCAGTGGCTAAGCCAAACAGGAAGCCAGCAGGTACACATGAATCTCAGGGTGCTTTGGGCCTTTGGCTGACCTGTTTCAGGCTTAGCACTGGTGGAAACCAAACTCAATATGCAGTTTGACCCCTCCCCAAAGCACCTGGACCTAGCAGAGGCAGCCACCAACTATGATTGCTTTGTAGCTACCAACAGGTAGCTCATGGCCAGACACAGCAGCATCTGACATGGATCTGCACCGCAGTGCCTCCCAATAGGTCACTGAGTTGACATACCCGGTGGCTAGCTTAAGACCATATCAGAACAAGATGCAATCAACTCCATAGGCAGCACATCCAAATGAAGATTTTAGCATGCATGAGACCCTGCAATGGTCAAGTTCCTCTATGTAGGGTCAGCCTCAGCACATCAGTTTGTACTCTATGGTCAGGGTCAATCTTCAGTCAGCCAGCCTGAGGGCCAGCATCACCCATTAATGGAAAACCAGCAATCAAGACCAAACTACAAAATGAGGGTTCACACGACCCACACAAGGGACATTCCTGGATAACCTGGCTCAAGTGATCAGGGACACCTCTACTGAGCCCCTCATTAGGCTACCATACCAGGACTGGGAGACACAGAAGATATATCTAATACAAGAAACAAACACCAATGCCTGACCTGTGGTGGCACAGTGGATAAAGTGTCAACCTGGAACACTGAGGTTGCTGGTTCAAAACCCTGGGCTTGCCTGGTCAAGGCACATATGGAAGTTGACGCTCTCTGCTCCACCTTCTCTTTCTCTCTCCCCTCCTCTCCTTTCTAAAAAACTGAATAAAATCTTAAAAAAAACCACACACACAAAACCCCTCCCCAAAAAACCACAGAGAGACAACCAAAATGAAAAGACAAAACAACATGCCCCCCAAGAAAGAACAGGAGTACCCAGAAAAAGAAATAAATGACACGGAGAAAAGTAATCTAACATATAAATTTCAAAACAATGGTTGGAAGGATGCTCAAGGAACTTAGTGAGAACGTCCACAAAGGGATACAGCGAGTGTAGAAAAGAATGTGGATACCATTTAAAAAAGTCAATAATAAAGAATACAATACCGGAAATGAATACATGAATAAGAATCAATAACAAACTAGATGAAACAAAGGATCAAATCAGCAATTTGGAAGACAAGGTACAATAAAACACCCAATCAGAGCAGCAAAAAGAAAAGAAGAAAAGAGAATTTTTTTTTTTTTTTTTTAATAAATTTTTATTAATGGTAATGGGATGACATTAATAAATCAGGGTACATATATTCAAGGAAAACATGTCTAGGTTATTTTGTCATCAAATTATGTTGCAAACCCCTCGCCCAAAGTCAGATTGTCCTCCGTCACCCTCCATCTAGTTCTCTGTGCCCCTCCCCCTCCCCCTAACTCTCCCTCCCTCCCTCCCATGTCCTCCCTCCCCCCCCACCCTTGGTAACCACCACACTCTTGTCCATGTCTCTTAGTCTCATTTTTATGTTCCACCAATGTATGGAATCATGTAGTTCTTGTTTTTTTCTGCTTTGCTTATTTCACTCCTTATAATGTTATCAAGATCCCACCATTTTGCTGTAAATGATCTGATGTCATCATTTCTTATGGCTGAGTAGTATTCCATAGTGTATATGTGCCACATCTTCTTTATCCAGTCTTCTATTGAAGGGCTTTTTGGTTGTTTCCATGTCTTGGCCACTGTGAACAGTGCTGCAATGAACATGGGGCTACATGTGTCTTCACGTATCAATGTTTCTGAGGTTTTGGGGTATATACCCAGTAGAGGGATTGCTGGGTCATAAGGTAGTTCTATTTGCAGTTTTTTGAGGAACCACCATACTTTCCTCCATAATGGTTGTACTACTTTACAGTCCCACCAACAGTGAATGAGGGTTCCTTTTTCTCCACAGCCTCTCCAACATTTGCTATTACCCGTCTTGTTGATAATAGCTAATCTAACAGGGGTGAGGTGGTATCTCATTGTAGTTTTGATTTGCATTTCTCTAATAACTAATGAAGCTGAGCATCTTTTCATATATCTGTTGGCCATTTGTATCTCTTCCTGGGAGAAGTGTCTGTTCATGTCCTCTTCCCATTTTTTTATTGGATTGCTTGTTTGTTTGTTGTTGAGTTTTATGAGTTCTTTGTAAATTTTGGATATTAGGCCCTTATCTGAGCTGTCGTTTAAAAATATCAGTTCCCATATAGTTGGCTGTCTGTTTATTTTGATATCAGTTTCTCTTGCTGAGCAAAAACTTTTAATTCTGATGTAGTCCCATTCATTTATCTTTGCCTTCACTTCTCTTGCCATTGGAGTCAAGTTCATAAAATGTTCTTTAAAACCCAGGTCCATGATTTTAGTACCTATGTCTTCTTCTATGTACTTTATTGTTTCAGGTCTTATATTTAGGTCTTTGATCCATTTTGAATTAATTTTAGTACACGGGGACAGGCTGTAGTCGAGTTTCATTCTTTTGCATGTGGCTTTCCAGTTTTCCCAACACCATTTGTTGAAGAGGCTTTCTTTTCTCCATTGTGTGTTGTTGGCCCCTTTATCAAAGATTATTTGACCATATATATGTGGTTTTATTTCTGGGCTTTCTATTCTGTTCCATTGGTCTGAGTGTCTATTTTTCTGCCAATACCATGCTGTTTTAATTATCGTGGCCCTATAATATAGTTTAAAGTCAGGTATTGTAATGCCCCCAGCTTCATTCTTTTTCCTTAGGATTGTTTTGGCTATTCGGGGTTTTTTATAGTTCCATATAAATCTGATGATTTTTTGTTCCATTTCTTTAAAAAATCTCATAGGGATTTTGATGGGAATTGCATTAAATTTGTATATTGCTTTGGGTAATATGGCCATTTTGATTATATTTATTCTTCCTATCCAAGAACAAGGAATATTTTTCCATCTCATTGTATCTTTTTCGATTTCCCTTAACAATGCTTTGTAATTTTCATTATATAGGTCCTTTACGTTCTTTGTTATGTTTATTCCTAGGTATTTTATTTTTTTTGTTGCAATCGTGAAGGGGATTAATTTTTTGAGTTCGTTTTCTAATATTTCATTGTTGGCATATAGAAAGGCTATGGACTTTTGTATGTTAATTTTGTATCCTGCGACCTTACTGTATTGGTTTATTGTTTCTAATAATCTTTTTGTGGAGTCCTTCGGGTTTTCAATGTATAGGATCATATCATCAGCAAAAAGTGATAGCTTTACTTCTTCTTTTCCGATATGGATGCCTTTTATTTCTTTGTCTTGTCTGATTGCTCTGGCCAGAACTTCTAGCACCACGTTGAATAAGAGTGGAGAGAGTGGACAACCCTGTCTTGTTCCTGATTTAAGGTAGAAAGTCCTCAGTTTTATGCCGTTTAATAGGATGTTGGCTGATGGTTTATCATATATGGCCTTTATCATGTTGAGATATTTTCCTTCTATACCCATTTTGTTGAGAGTCTTAAACATAAAATTGTGTTGTATTTTATCAAAAGCCTTTTCTGCATCTATTGATAAGATCATGTGGTTTTTGTTCTTTGTTTTGTTGATATGGTGTATTACGTTAACCGTTTTGCGTATGTTGAACCATCCTTGAGATTCTGGGATGAATCCCCCTTGATCATGATGTATTATTTTTTTAATATGTTGTTGTATTCGGTTTGCCAGTATTTTGTTTAGTATTTTAGCATCTGTATTCATTAGAGATATTGGTCTGTAGTTTTCTTTCTTTGTGCCATCCTTGCCAGGTTTTGGTATGAGGGTTATGTTGGCCTCATAAAATGTGTTTGGAAGTATTGCTTCTTCTTCAATTTTTTGGAAGACTTTGAGTAGAATAGGAACCAAGTCTTCTTTGAATGTTTGATAGAATTCACTAGTATAACCGTCTGGGCCTGGACTTTTATTTTTGGGGAGATTTTTAATAGTTTTTTCTATTTCCTCCCTGCTGATTGGTCTGTTTAGGCTTTCTGCTTCTTCATGACTCAGTCTAGGAAGGTTGTATTGTTCTAGGAATTTATCCATTTCTTCTAGGTTGTTGTATTTGGTGGCATATAATTTTTCATAGTATTCTACAATAATTCTTTGTATTTCTATGATGTCTGTGGTGATCTCTCCTCTTTCATTTTGGATTTTATTTATTTGAGTCCTGTGCCTTTTTTCCTTGGTGAGTCTTGCCAAGGGTTTGTCAATTTTGTTGATCTTTTCAAAGAACCAGCTCCTTGTTTTATTGATTTTTTCTATAGTTTTTCTGTTCTCTATTTCATTTATTTCTGCTCTGATTTTTATTATCTCCTTTCTTCGGCTGGTTTTGGGTTGTCTTTGTTCTTCTTTTTCTAGTTCCTTAAGGTGTGAAGTTAAGTGGTTTACTTGGGCTCTCTCTTGTTTGTTCATATAGGCCTGAAGTGATATGAACTTTCCTCTTATTACTGCTTTTGCTGCATCCCAGAGATTCTGATATGTCGTATTTTCATTTTCATTTGTCTGTATATATCTTTTGATCTCTGCACTTATTTCTTCTTTGACCCATTCATTCTTTAGAAGTATGTTGTTTAGTTTCCACATTTTTGTGGGTTTTTCCCCCTCTTTTTTGCAGTTGAATTCTAGTTTCAGGGCTTTATGATCAGAAAATATGCTTGGTACAATTTCAATTTTTCTAAATTTGCTGATATTGTCTTTGTGGCCCAACATATGGTCAATTCTTGAGAATGTTCCATGTACACTAGAGAAAAATGTATACTCTGTCGCTTTGGGATGAAGTGTCCTGTAGATGTCTATCATATCCAGGTGTTCTAGTATTTCGTTTAAGGCCACTATATCTTTATTGATTCTCTGTTTGGATGACCGATCTAGAGCCGTCAGCGGTGTATTGAGGTCTCCAAGTATGATTGTATTTTTGTTAGTTTTTGTTTTAAGGTCAATAAGTAGCTGTCTTATATATTTTGGTGCTCCTTGGTTTGGTGCATATATATTAAGGATTGTTATGTCTTCTTGATTCAACTTCCCCTTAATCATTATGAAATGACCATTTTTGTCTCTGAGTACTTTTTCTGTCTTGTAGTCAGCATTATTAGATATGAGTATTGCTACACCTGCTTTTTTTGGGGTGTTGTTTGCTTGGAGTATTGTTTTCCAGCCTTTCACTTTGAATTTGTTTTTATCCTTGTTGCTTAGATGTGTTTCTTGTAGGCAGCATATAGTTGGATTTTCTTTTTTAATCCATTCTGCTACTCTGTGTCTTTTTATTGGTAAGTTTAATCCATTTACATTTAGTGTAATTATTGACACTTGTGGGTTCCCTACTGCTATTTTATAAATTGCTTTCTGTTAGTTTTGTATCTAGTTTGATTCTTCTCTTTTGTTTTTCTATCATTTGTTTTTGTTTGTTTGTGTTCCATACTTCTTTCCTCTGTTGCTACCTTTTTTAAGTCAAGTGTTTTTGTGGTGGTTTTTTTAAGGGTGGTTACCATTAAGTAATGAAAAGGGTACCTACCATATTCATTGTAGTACCCTATCTTATAAGTATTTCTGCACTTCATCATCCTTTGCTACTGTTAATCTCCATCCTCTCCCCCCTTTTTTTCCTTTGTTGTCACAGTTTAAGTTTGGTTTTATTGTGTTCTTGGTGGAGCTGTTACTTGTGGTGTTGTTTTCTTTTGTTCTTTGAATCTGGTTGGAAAACCCCCCTTAGTATTTCCTGGAGTGGGGGCTTTCTGTTGATAAATTCTCTCATCTTTTCTGTATTTGTGAATGTTTTTATATCTCCTTCATACTTGAAGGATAGCTTTGATGGGTATAGTATTCTTGGCTGAAAGTTCCTCTCTTTCAGGGCTTTAAATATTGGGGTCCACTCTCTTCTAGCTTGTAGAGTTTCTGCTGAGAAATCTGATGATAATCTAATAGGCCTTCCTTTATATGTTGTACTCTTCTTTTCCCTGGCTGCCTTGAGAATTTTTTCTTTGTCATTGGTTTGTGTCATCTTTATTATGATGTGCCTTGGAGTGGGTTTGTTGGGGTTAAGAAAACTCGGTGTTCTGTTTGCTTCTTGAATTTGAGGCTTTAGTTCCTTCCACAGGCTTGGGAAGTTCTCGTCTATTATTTGTTTGAGTATATTCTCCATTCCATTTTCTTTCTCTTCTCCCTCTGATATACCTATTATTCTTATGTTATTCTTTCTGATGGAGTCAGACAATTCCTGTAGGGCTTTCTCGTTTTTTATTATTTTTGAGTCTCTTTCTTCTTCTCTCTGTTGTGCCTCAAGTTGTTTGTCTTCTATTTCACTAATCCTATCTTCAATCTGGGCTGTTCTGTTAGCTAAGCTTGTTACCTCGTTTTTCAGCTCGTGAATTGAGTTTTTCATTTCTGTTTGATTTGTTTTTATAGTTTCAATTTCCTTGGTAATATATTCTTTGTGTTCATTGAGTTGTTTTCTGATCTCCCTATATTGCCTTTCTGTGTTTTCTTGTATATCTCTGAGTATTTTTAAGATTTCTAGTTTAAATTCTCTGTCATTTAGCTCCAAGGCTTCCAATATGTTAAGTCTTTTCTCCATAGATTTTTCCACATCTATTTGTGTTACCTCTCTTTCTTTTGTATCCATAATATTCGATTTCCTCTTTCTTATCGGCATCTGAGGGTGGTCTTATTGATAGCACTAATTAGAATTAATAAAGAGTAAAAAAAAAAAAAAAAAAAAAAAAAAAAAGAAAAAGGGTAAAACACCCCACAAAAAAAACAGTAATAATTTATTATTTCCCCCTTTTTTCTCTCTTCTCTTTCCCTCCTCTCCCCTCCTCAGGGAAATATCGTGCCTATAATGGAGGGCCTGATTTGGGGTGAAGAGTTCAAGGGGCAAAAAAAGGGAGTAGGGACCTACTAAATGCAAAAAAAAAAAAAAAAAAAAAAAAAAAAAGAAGAAAATCTTAGACAAGCATAAGATGATTTGCTTGTAAGTGATGGTCAACTAAGAGATATAATGAGAGGGATAAGAGGGAATCAGAAAAAAGGACCAAAAAAGAATAATAAAGAAGAAAAAATAAAAATAATAAGTAAAAATCTGTTGTATTAAGTGGAGCGAAGACTAAATACAATGGAGACCTTGGGTTGGGAGGACCCAAAATGCCACAAAAATAAACAAACAAGAGAGAAAAAAAAATAAAAACAAAAGCAAAAAAGAGAAATAAAACCAAAAAAAAGCCTTGAGTCCCAAATTAACTAATTTGTTCGTGATTGAGGATTATATGGGAGGAAAGTAAAATGAGATAAGAAAAAACGAATAGAAAGGAAAAAATAAGAAAAAGAGAAAAACGAAGGAAGAAATAAAATAGGAGAAAAAAACAAAATAAGCAAGACAAAAAAAAGCAAGACAAAAAAAAAAAAAAACAAAAGAGGAGAGAGTGAGAGTTAAGTGTTTTGGAGTATTACCTTAAAGGAGGGTGAGGATGAAGAAGAAAAATAAAATGCAACACTCATGGGTAGTGTAGTTCAAGAAAGGGGAAGCATAAGATGGGCAGAGAATAGAAGGACCGAGGTGGAGGAAATAAAGGCAAAAAGATAGAACAAACAAGCAACAACAACAACAACAACAACAAAAAATTAGTGGATCAAGTTGTAAAGTCTGTGGGTTTTTCTTGATTTTGAGAGGTTAACTTCTTCCTTTTTCTTTTCTCTCCCTCTTCCTAGTCGGTGACTCTGTACCCCAGGCTCTGCCCCTGTGTCACTCTTAGGGATTTGCAGTTGATGGGATTCTATGGCAATGTCATATAATTGGCTTTAGTCTTGCTGGAAGTAAAGGCTTGTTGGCGTTTGCAGGGTCCAACGATGAGAGAGTTTGCTTTCCTGGATTCTCTCTCCTAGTCCCCCCTTTCTGAATTAGCAGCCTGGTGATCCAGCTATAAGGCTGCAACTGCTTCTGCCTGGGGAGTAAGAGGCTCAAAGAGCTGGGAAATCCCCACTCTATCCCCACTCAGTGCAAGGCTTTGGGAAAGGCTCTGAGAGTCAGGGCCTCCAGTGTAATCAGGCGGGGGTGGGAGTCAATTGTTGTCAAGGTGACTGTTCAGCGCCTATTATTTAGTTGGACCTCTCAACCCAGGCTTTCCACACTTTGTAGCCTGTTTTTGCAGGGAAGAAGAGGCACTAGTCTCTGCTTACGACTAGTGTAGTATAGACCTTATTATCTGCCAAGTCCTTCTTGTTAGCGTTTATCCCTGAATATGGAGGCTCTATCAATCAGAAGTTGCCCCCGCCCCTTTAGCGAGAGGCACTAAAAAATATCACGCCTCTTGTCTTGGATCGCTGAACTGAGAGAGATCTTATCAATTAGAACCGAGGGTGCGCAGATTTTATGGGTTAAGCTAATTTCAGTGATTGGGTCGCAGCTGTGTTTCAGAAGGTATTTTAGGCTGCCTGCGCGCACCCCTCCCCCAACGCTTGATTGTTAGCTTGAATGGCTGGGTGAGGTGCCCCGCCCACGGAGAGAATCTCCCAAGCCTCTTCCGCTCGCCCCGCCGCTGGCAGCTGGACCGCACCAGGCGCAGGATAATGGAGCCCCCTGGGTGTGCGGGCCAGTAGGGCGCCCTGCGCGTGGAATGCCCAAGGCACGCGCGCGAATGGGGCGCTCAGGGCACCGGCGGCCGGCGACCCCCACTCGCAGTGTGCGGGCCGCTGGGAACGCCAGCAGTGCTCAACCGGACCGGGCGCGCGCAAGGCGGCTCGTGGCGGCCGCTCGCGGTGGCGGTTCCGCAGGGGCTCGCAGCAGCTCGCCGTGGCGGTTCCGCGGGGGCTCACAGCAGCTCGCGGTGGCGGTTCGCGGGGGTTCACGGCAGCTCGCGGGCTCGCGGCCGCGAGCAGCGGCTTGCGGTTCCCAAGTATATGGGCTGACTCACCGCGGGCGCACTCCCTGGCGGCTTGAATGAGCGTCGCTGCGGTACCTTCCTCCACACCCTCGTCTCTCAGATTCAAGTGATAACAGTCCTTTTGCTTTCAGTTTGTGTGGAACTCCGGAATGCTCCGAGGATAAATTTTTCTGTTTCTAGTTGATAAATTTGTTGTGATTTAGGGGAGTGCTGTCGGACGCGCTTCTCACGGCGCCATTTCCGTGACGTCACTCGAGAATTTTTAAAAATGAGGATAGTTTAGGGACCTCTGGGACAGCATCGAGTGCAACAACATTTACTTCTTAGGGTTTCCAGATGGAGAAGAGAGAAAGCAAGGGATTGAGAACCTAGTTGAACAAATGATGACTAAAAATTTCCCTAATCTGGTGAAGGATAAAGAAAGACAACTGCCTGACCTGTGGTGGTGCAGTGGATAAAGCATCGACCTAGAATGCTGAGGTCGCCGGTTCAAAACCCTGGGCTTGCCTGGTTCAAAACCCTGGGCTTGCCTGGTCAAGGCACATATGGGAGTTGATGCTTCCTGCTCCTCCCTCCCCCTTCTCTCTCTCTCTTTCTCTCTAACTCTCACTCTCTCTCCTCTCTAAAAATTAATAAAGAAAAAGAAAAAAAAGAAAGACAACTCCAGGTCCAGGAAGCACAGAGAGTCCCACCTCAGATGAACCCAAAGAGGCCTACATCAAGACACATCAAAATTAAAATGGCAAAGATTAAAGACAAAAAAAGATTTTTAAAGCAACTAAAGAAAGTTACCTATATGGGAGCTCCCATTAACGCTGTCAGGTGATTTCTCAACAGCAACATCTCAGCTAGAAAGAACTGGCACAAAATATTCAAAGTGATGAAAAGCAAGAACTGGCCCTGGCTGGTTGGCTCAGTGGTAGAGCATCGGCCTGGCGTGTAGGAGTCCAGGGTTCGATTCCCGGCCAGGGCACACAGGAGAAGCGTCCATCTGCTTCTCCACCCCTCCCCCTCTCCTTCCTCTCTGTCTCTCTCTTCCCCTCCCGCAGCAGAGGCTCCATTGGAGCAAAGTTGGCCTGGGCGCTGAGGATGGCTCTGTGGCCTCTGCCTCAGGCGCTAGAGTGGCTCTGGTTGCAACAGAGCGACGCCCCAGATGGGCAGAGCATCGCCCCCTGGTGGGTGTGCTGGGTGGATCCTGGTTGGGTGCATGTGGGAGTTTGTCTGACTGCCTCCGGTTTCCAACTTCAGAAAAATACAAAAAAAGAAAAAAAAAAAAGCAAAGCAAGAACCCACACCCAAGACTACTCTACCCAGCAAGGCTATCATTCAAAACTGAAGGTGAAATAAAATGCTTCCCAGACAAGAAAAAGCTAAAGGAGTTCATTACCACCAAACCAATATTATAAGAAATATTAGAAAGATTACTTAAGAAGAAGAAAAAAAAGGGCACATAAATATGTATAACAAAATACCAATAGAGGCCCTGGCTGGTGGTTCAGTGGTAGAGTGTCAACCTGGCATGTGGAAGTCCTAGGTTTAATTCCTGATCAGGGCACAGAGGAGAAGTAAACAACCGCTTCTCCACCCCTCCCCTGCCCCTCTATCTATCTATCTATCTATCTATCTATCTATGTATCTCGCTATCTTGCTATCTCTCTCTCTCTCTCTCTCCTCCTCTCACAGCCATGGTTTGATTGATTCCAGCGCATTAGCCCTGGGTGCTGAGCATAGCTCTGTGGAGACTCCGCCTCAGACACAAAATAGCTTGGTTGCAAGCAAGGCCCCAGATAGGCAGAGCATCGACCCTAGATGAGGGTGGCCAGGTGAATCCTGGTTAGGGCACATGCAGGAGTCTATTTCCCTTCCTCTCCCTTATTTAAAAAAAAACACCCGCAAACCCAATAGGTATGCACCTATAAATAATCACTTTTAATGTTGTGTGTCCCCCACAGTGTCTTTCCCTGGACATCAACTTCACACTCTCCTCATGCAACTCTAGTCCTCTTAGCCCTTTCTCCATTGGAGCCCCAGGTAAGTGGCTGTGAACAAGACTTTCTGCGTGGGCCCTTTAAGATGGTGCATCTCTGACAGCACCAGACTCTTTTCACCACCAAATGCTACGTGGGCACCTCCACTAGGCTCTGGTGCTCTAGGCTGGGGTCTTCAGCCTGGGCTTAGGACTCACTCCTCTTGGGGCAAACCTCCCTGAAGCTGAGAGTCCTTCTGAACCCTCAGCTGCTGCTCACTCCTGGGAGGGGGAAATCCTTTTCACATCTTTGCTTTTCCTACCAGTCTTGATGTGGTTTCTTCTGTGACTCCTTGTTTATGTACCCTTTTTATTTAGTCCAGAGTCGGTTTTCAATGTGATTGTTTTTAAATTTAGTTGTAATCCAATTTGGTCCTGGGAGGTGGCATTTGGAACATCTGCCTACTCCATCGCCATCTTGGAATCTCCAAGTAATATACAGATTTAATGCAATCCTTATCAAAATACCAATGCCTTTAAAAAAGTAATAGAGCAAAAAAAAAAAAATCCTCAAATTTATGTGAAACCAAAACACCACAAATAGCCAAAGCAATTCTGAGAAAAAAATAACAAAGCCAGAGGTATCATACTCCCTGACTTCAAATTATAATACAAAGATACAATAATCAAAAGAGTATGACTTTGGCAAAAAGAACAGACTCTGAAACCAATGGAACAGAACTGTGAACCCAGAAATAAATACACACATATATGGGCAATTAATTTTTGATAAAGGAGTCAAAATATAACACACTGAAAGGAAAGCCTCTTTAATAAATGGCACTGGAAAAACTGGAAAGGCATATGCAGAAGAATAAAACCACTGTTGACACCATACATAAAACTTAGGTCAAAATCAATCAAAGACTAGAATATAAGACCTGAAACAATAAAATACATAGAAGAATACATAGGTACTAAAGCAGTGGTAGTCAGCCTGGTCCTTACCACCCACTAGTAGGCATTCCAGCTTTCATAGTGGGCGGTAGTGGAGCAACCAAAGTATAAATAAAAAGACAGATTTAACTATAGTAAGTTGTTTTATAAATTTATTCTGCCAAATTTAGCAAAAACCCAACATAAAGTACTTGGTAAGTAATTATTATTATATGCTTTAACTTGCTGTAACTCTGCTTTATAAATTTTATAAAGTGAAGTTACTTCTCTACTTAATAAATCACCATTACTGTGGAACTGGTGGGCGGTTAGAAAATTTTACTACTAACAGAGATACAAAAGTGGGCGGTAGGTATAAAAAGGTTGATTAACCCTGTGCTAAAGTATGAACCCAGTCTCAGAGAGGTTTTTGAGAATGTGACACGAAAGACAAGGGAAATTAAAGCACAAATAAATGAGTGGAACTTCAAAAAGGTTCTGTGCAACAGCATCAACAACCTCCCTCACCAAAACAAAAAGGCACCAAACAAATGGAAGAATATATTTGCGTATGATACAGTTCTAAGACTCAAAATATATATAAAAAAGTCATACAGTGTATCCCTAAAGTCATGGTGCACTTTTGACTGGTCACAGGAAAGCAAGAAAAGACGATAGAAATGTGAAATCTGCACAAAGTAAAAGGAAAACCCTCCTAGTTTCTGTAGGATGATGTGGCAGCATGTGCGCATGCGCAGATGATGACGTAACACCATGTATACAGCGGAGCAGCCCATGGCCATCCCAGTCGAGATGTGGATGGTACAGAGGAATGTTCAGTGTGTTCTGTGGCTCGCTAAATTCGAATCCGTGATCAAAGTGCAACGTGAATATTGGCGCGTTTATAACGAAGTGCCACCACATAGGAATAATATTACTTGGTGGAACAAGCAGTTGAAGGAAACCAGCAGTTTGGTGGAGAAACCCCGTTCTGGTAGGCCATCAGTCAGTGACGAGTCTGTAGAGGCTATACGAGATAGCTACCTAAGGAGCCCTAAAAAAATCTGTGCGTGCATGTGCTCAACAATTACACCTAAGCAAGACTACAGTTCATAAGGTGTTAAAGAAATGTCTCTGTTTTATGGGGTACAAATTGCAGCAGTTGCACGCTATCAAACCAGCGGATAGACCCACACGATGCGTGTTTGCTACAGATATGCTTCATGAGATCGACAATGATGCAAGATTTTTGCAGAAGATTGTGTTTAACGATGAGGCGACCTTCCATATCTGTGGACATGTTCATCGCCATAACGTCCGAATATGGGCTGCTAACAGCCTCATGCCTATGTTGAGTATGAACGTAACATCCCTAAAGTGAACGTGTGGTGTGGCCTGATGCATGATAAGGTGATAGGCCCATTTTTTTTTTTTTCGTGGAGCAATCTGTGATGGCAAAGTCCTATCTTGACATGTTGGAATTGTATGCACTGCCACAATTTCCAGAAGGTGTCATCTTTCAACAGGACGGCGCTCCTCCACACTACGCCACCACTGTTCGTGAGTTTCTGGATAGAACATTCCCCCGGCAGTGGATAGGCAAGGGTTGTCAAGCCATGGCCACCACGATCCCCGGATCTGACGCCCTTAGACTTTTACTTTTGGGGTTATGTGAAACAACATGTGTACACTGAATGTATCAATGACATTAATCACTTAAAACAGAGAATCAGACGTTATTCATTCTGTTACACCAGAGGTCCTTACCCGTGTGTGGCAAGAACTTCACTATCGTTTGGATGTGTGTAGGGCAACAAATGGATCCCACATCGAATTGCACTGAATAGGTATGAAACTGGGAGAGTTTTCCTTTTATTTGGTGCAGATTTCACACTTCTATCGTCTTTTGTTGCTTTCCTGAAACTGGTCAAAAGTGCACCATGACTTTACGGACACATGGTATAATAACAAGAATAAAACAAACAATCCCATTAAAAAATTGGCAGGGGCCTGAATAGAAACTTTTCCAAAGAAGACATGCAGATGGCAAAGACGTATAAAAAAATGCTTAATTACATTACTTATAAGAAAAATACAAATCGACACCACAATAACTTGAAACTGGTATAATTTTATTAACCCATTTTACCCCAATAAATTCAATTTAAAGATTTTAACAATAAAAACAATTATAAGGAAGATAAAGAAAACTACAATGAGATACAACCTCATACCTGATAGCATGGTTATTATCAGTAAGGCAAGAAATAATAAGCATTGGAGAGAAAGTATACAAAAAGGAATCCTCATACACTACTGATAGTAATGTACATTGGTGTAGTAGTATCA
This sequence comes from Saccopteryx bilineata, assembly GCF_036850765.1. NCBI lineage: Eukaryota > Metazoa > Chordata > Mammalia > Chiroptera > Emballonuridae > Saccopteryx > Saccopteryx bilineata. The sequence continues at coordinate 318,789,025 of NC_089491.1, forward strand.
AGGTTCCTCAAAAACTTAAGGACAGAGCTATCATATAACCCAGCAATCCCTTTCTGGGTATTTAAACCCAAAACTCAAAAACAGTTATTCCTAAAGTTGTATGTACCGCTATGTTCATTGTACCTTTACTCATGGTAGGTAGCCAAGACACGGAAACAGCCTAAGTTCCTTCAAAAGATAACTGGATAAAAAAAGACATGGTATATATACAATGGGATACTACTCAGGGTAAAAGAGATGAAATATTTCCATTTGTGATAACATGAATGGATCCTGAGATTATCATGTTACATGAAATAAGTCAGATTGGAAAGGACAAGAATCATATGATTCCATTCATATGTGGGATATAAAACCAAAAGCAACAAATGAATAAAGCAAGCAAGCAAACAAACAAACCCATAAATATGGACAACAGAATAGTGCTTACCAAAGGGGAAGGAGTGGGGTGAATACAAAAGATAAAGGTAGTTACATACATGGTGATGGAATGTCAGACTTTGAGTGGTGAGCACACAATGGAACATACAGATAATGTATTATAAAGTTGCACTCCTGAATCTTACATAATGTTTTAAACCAATGTTAATCCAATAAATTAAAATAACGAAAGTAATAAAGTTCACTTTAAAACATTTTTAAAAAGAAGTAGTTTAGGAAATAAATGTGTGGTACAGAGGTCTGCAACATGAAATAAATAATCAAATGCAATGTAAAACTTAAAAAATTATACATTGCAAATTCTATTTTAATGATATAATCAATCCAGATTTACAAGTTTTTAAAATCATTATTCAATTCCAATTAAGTTATTTTGGAGAAAAAATACTAGACCGATATCCTAAATTGAAAATCATTACGTACAACATCCATTGTCATTATCAATAAAATATTTATTTAAAAACATGAAATCATATCAAGCAAATAAAACTAGAAAACTGGGAAAAATACAAATATCTGAAGACTAAACAATATGCTACTAAAATAAGTAATGAATCAAAGAGGAACTCAAACAAGAAATTAAAAACTATCTTGAAACAAGTAAAATTGAAAACAAAACTTTTAAAAATTTGTGGGATGCAGCAAAAGCAATTAGTTCTAAAATGGAAGTCTCATGGTTCTTCAGGCCTACATTACAAGCAAGAAAAAAATCCCAAATAAACAATGTAAATCTATCCCCCAAAGGTCCTAGAAAAAGAACAAGCAAAATACAAAGCAAATGGAAGGAAAATGTTAAGGTCAGTGAGGAAATACACAAATGGAAATTAACAAAACAATAAATCAATAAAACTAAGACTGGTTCTTTAAAAAGATAAACACATCTTTAGCAAAACTCATCAGGAAAAAGAAAAAGCCCAGATAAATAAAATCATAACTGAAAGAGATGTTACAACCAATACCACAGAAATACAAAAGATTCATTAAAGAATACTATGAACAATTATATACCATCAAATTCAGCCATCAAAAGGAAATGGTCAAATTTCTAGAAGCATCTAATCTCCCAAAACTGAATCAGGAAGAAGTACAAAATCTAAGATGACCAATTAGCAATAAAACTGAAGCAGTAATCAAAACTTCCCACAAATACAAGTCCAGGAGAATTCTTCTAAACTTCAAATAAGAATTAATACCTAAAATGATTTCAAAAAATTGAGAGCAAGAAATGCTTCCAAACTCATTTAATGAAGCCAGCATAACCCTGATACTAAAACTGGGTAAAGACATCACAAAAAAAGAAAATGACAAACCAATATCCTTGATGAACATAGATGTAAAAATTCTCAACAAAATATTAGCAAATCTAATTCAACAATGTATTAAAAGAAGTATACACCTTGACCAAGCAGGATTCATTCCAAGGATGCACGGATTGTTCAACTTCCATAAAACAATCAATATAATAAATCACATTAAAAATTAAAGATAAAAATTGTACGATTATCTCAATAAATGCAGAAAAATCATGAGAAAATTGAACACCTTTTTTATGATAAAAATTCTTAAAAGTGGTTGTAGAAGTAACATATCTCAACACAATAAAGGCCATATATAATAAACCCACAGCTAATATCATAATGGTGAAAAGGTGAAAACCTTTCCTGATGTCCACTATTTCCACTTTAATTCAACATAGTTCTGGAAGTCCTAGCCAAAACAATCAGAAATAGAAAAACACACATCTAAATTGAAAAGTAAGAAGTAAAACTCTAATTATTTGCAGATAACATGACATATATACACCAAATACTAAAGATTCCACCATAATTTTGAACTTTTAAATGACTTCAGTATAATTGCAGGATACCGAACCAATATACAGAAATCTGTTGCATTTCTATCAACCAATAATGAAGGATCAGAACAAGAAATTAAGAAAACAATGTTATTTATTGATACAATTGAATCAAACTGTATAAAATAGGTACAAATAAATTTAAATAAAAAGGTGATATTCCTGTACTCTAAAAACTATAAGACACTTAAGAAAGAAATTGAATATGACATAAATAAATGGAAGTATATCCCTTGTTTATGTATTGGAAGGATTAATATTGTTAAAATGTCCTTACTACCTAAAGTAAGATACAGACTCAATGCAATCCCTATTAAAATACCAATGCTACCAAAAATAAGTAATCAGAATTAGGACAAATAATCCTAAAATTTATATGGAACCACAAAGGACCCTAAATTGCCAAAGAAATTTTGAGAAAGAACAAAATGTGAGGATCATGCTCATTGATACTGAAACTATATTACAAAGCTATGACAATCAAAACAATATGGTACTGGCATACAAAGAGACACATAGGTCGGTGGAATAGAGAGCCCAGAAATAAATCCTCACTTACACGGTCAATTAATCTACGATAAAAAAGACAAAAAATATACAATGAAGTAAAGACAGTCTCTTCTATAAGTGGTGTTGTCAACATTGGAAAGATACATGCAAAAAAGGAAACTGAACCACATTTTTATACCATATACAAAAATAAAGTAAAAATGAATTAAAGACTTCATACATATATATATTAGACATGAAACTATAAAACTCCTAAAAGAAAATATAGGCAGTAAGTTTTTTGACACAGCTCTTAGGAACACATTTTTGAATATATCTCCTCAGCAAGGGAAACATAAGAAAAAAATAAACAATAAGGACTACATCAAACTAAAAAGCCCCTATACAGCAAAGGAAAAAAAAATTAATAAAAAGACAACCTACTGACTAGGAGAAGATATAAATGATAACATCTGACAAAGAGTTAACATCCAAAATATATAAAGAACTCATACAACTTAACACCAAAAAAAACCCCAAACAATCCAATTAAAAACTAGGTAGAGAATCCGAACAGACATTTCTCCCAAGAGGACATACAGATGGCCAACAGAAATATGAAAAGATGCTCAACATCATGAATCGTCAGGGAAATGCAAATAAAACCACAATGAGATATTACCTCACACCCATCAGGACAACCATCATCAATAAATCCACAAATGTTGGAAAGGAAGTGGAAAAAAGGGAACCCTTGTACACTGTTGTTGGGATTGTAATTAGTGTAGCCATTATGGAAAACAGAATGGTGACTCTTCAAAAAATTAAAAATAGAGCTGCCATATGATCCAGCAATTCCACTTCTGGGTATTTATCTGATGAAATCCAAAATACTAATTTGAAAATATAGGTGTGCCTCTACATTCACTGCAGCATTACTAGTAACAGTCAAGATATAGAAGCAATTTAGATATCCATCAATATATAAATGGATAAAGATATATATGAATGAAATCTTGCCATATGCAACAACATAGATGGAGTTAGAGGGCTAATGATGCTAGATGAGGTGGGTCAGACAAAGAAAGACAGATACTGTATTATCTCACTTATATATGGAATCTAAAAAACCCCAAAGTAAATGAATAAACAAAACAAATAAAGACCCATAGACACAAAGAACAAGCTTATGGTTGACAAAGGGAAAAGGAATAAAATAAGAATGTATCTAATTCAGTGCTATTTATTAGACATTGCCTATCATCATGTATTATATTCCCCCCCTCTGTCACAAACCTTTTAAGAATATGCCCAGTATCTTATGTCCACAGATGGAAGAATGTAAAGCCTATAGTAAGACTCTTGGATTGGCAGTGTGTTGGGGACTGAAAAATAAACAGGGTATTTTGCAGTTTGGATATCTAGGGGACAGAGGTGGTGGGCCCAACCCCCCACCTCACTTGTCTAATTAAGTTAACAAAGGGCTGTGCTTCAGTACTCAACCTGCCCGCCCATGTTCCCCGGAAGAGACTGGAAGCATGTTTCTTCTTGGTGTAAAGTTAGATTGACTAGTATGGTGGGGATCGTCTTTGAGTTGCCTTGGAAACATCACTGAATTGCTAATGGCCCACGTTGTCCAGGAATAAAGACAGATGTCTTTCTGGGGGCAGCCATGTTTTGTCTCAAGAACAGTAGTGACTGTTGCCAGGCTATGGCATCCTCCTGAACCCATCCTGTATGTATATATCATCTTTAAGTCTCTGTCTATCTTTAATTCATTTTCATACCTTTTCCTGCTCAGGACCCTGGAATATACTCGTTGCAGCTGGCCCGCTGCAGCAGTGACAATCTAATAGTCTTTCCTTCAGTGCCACCACCTCTTCACTTCACCTTTTCTTCCACTAATCCTCAAGTAGATGATTATAAAAACACTAGAAAGCCCGGCAGTCATACGAAATGACCGCTGTTCTAGATATTATAAATTGTAATTAAAATGATTTGTGCAAAGGTGTCTGCTAATTCAAACTGAATTACCCAGGGCAGGTGGCGAGGATGCTCCTTTGCTTAGTGCCCCAAGGGGTTTCCCCCTTCTACTTGCTTAATTGCTTAAAGTAGAGTGCAATGAAGGAAACCACTGGCGGTACATTTCTTTTTTTTTTTTTTTTTTTTTTTATAATGTTGTCGTCCATCTTTTTTTAAATTATTTATTTATTTATTCATTTTAGAGAGGAGAGGGGGAGAGAGAGAGAGAGAGAGAGAGAGAGAGAGAGAGGAGAGACAGAGAGAGAGAAGGGGGAGGAGCTAGAAGCATCAACTCCCATATGTGCCTTGACCAGGCAAGCCCAGGGTTTTGAACCGGCAACCTCAGCATTTCCAGGTCGACGCTTTATCCACTGCGCCACCACAGGTCAGGCCTGGCGGTACATTTCTTAAGAGCCACCTCTAGCTCAATAAATAAAGGTGATTTAAATAATAAAATGTTAATTCACATGTCAAAGATCTCTTTGTACACAACATTTCTTGTGTAGATCTTTCCATCATTTTTAAGCTCGCCTTGCAGAGGACCATCAATTATTTTTAATTTTACGTCCGTTCTTTCACATAAAGTTGACCGTGTCCAAATGCAGGCTCAGGTAAAAAAATGCCAACATGCTTAAGCGTTTGGCCCTGAGATTTATTGATGGTCATAGCAAAGGCAAGTTTTACAGGAAATTGTCTACGTCTCAATTGAAACGGCAACCCTGTTTGAGATGGAGCCAAATCAATTCTTGGAATGACATGTATTTCACCTTTAGAGGAGCCAGTCAAAGACTTAGCTATTATGACATTATTTTTCAATTGGAGAACCTCTAGTCTTGTACCATTGCAACACCTTTCTGGTGTTAAGATTTCTTAACAGCATAATAATTGCTCCAATCTTTAACCTCAATTTCTGAGGTGGCATGCTAGAAGGTGGGACTATTTGAATGCCATGGCAACTTCACCCCATTGGCTAGTACAGTTACGCAAGCAACCAATAAGCTATCGGCGACAAACAGACACTTAAGCCGCATATAATAAAGATGATTGTACTGTCCTAGATATATTCTTCCTTCTTTCCTTTCATCTATCTACCTATCCATCTTGCCTTTCATCAATAAAGCAAGTGTTAAGCCCTTACTCCATTAACTATAGTTATCAAGTAATAGCCTGAGTACTAAAGAGCTCACACAAATTCATAAACACTTATAATCTCAAAACTTAAGTGAACAGATTTTGGCTATTGTAAACCAGACAAATATATGTGGAAATCTAATGAACAAAATGAACTGAGGAATGGAATAGAGGCAGAGAGGCGGGGTCACAGGGAGCAGAGGGACAGCTGTCAGAGGGAAGGGGGATTAAGGTGATGGGATCAGAGAAGGTGAAGGGATTAGTGAAATTATATATACATAACACATAGATGCAGATAACAGGAGAGTAAATCCCAGAGGGAAGGGGGGAGGGAGTTAGGGAGAGAAAGGCAAAGGGGGTGTAATGGGGGCACGAGGGTGAGGGAGTTATACTGAGTGGGACACTTGAATCCATATTAACACAATAAATTAAAATTACTAATAAAATAAAAAAGCTTAAGTGAACAAATGAAACAGATAATTTTCAAAAACAGAAGAAAAAAAAACCAATCCTGTTCACAACCTTACCTGTTAAGAAACAGTCAAAATTGTGGTCCTCCTAATATCCAAAATATACAAAGAACTCATAAAACTCAACAACAAACAAACAAACAATCCAATAAAAAAATGGGAAGAGGACATGAACAGACACTTCTCTCAGGAAGAAATACAAATGGCTAACAGATATACGAAAAGATGCTCATCTTCATTAGTTATTAGAGAAATGCAAATCAAAACTGCAATGAGATACCACTTCATACCTGTTAGATTGGCTATTATTAACAAGACAGGTAATAGCAAATGTTGGAGAGGCTATGGAGAAAAAGGAACCCTCATTCACTGTTGGTGGGAATGTAAAGTAGTACAACCATTATGGAAGAAAGTATGGTGGTTCCTCAAAAAACTGAAAATAGAACTACCTTATGACCCTGCAATCCCTTTACTGGGTATATACCCCCCAAACTCAGAAACATTGATACATAAAGACACATGCAGCCCCATGTTCATTGCAGCATTGTTCACAGTGGCCAAGACATGGAAACAACCAAAAAGCCCTTCAATAGAAGACTTGATAAAGAAGATGTGGCACATATACACTATGGAATACTACTCAGTCATAAGAAATGATGACATAAGATCATTTACAACAAAATGGTGGGATCTTGATAACATTATATGAAGTGAAATAAGTAAATCAGAAAAAACCAAGAACTGCATTATTCTATACGTAGGTGGGACATAAAAACGAGACTAAGAGACATTGATAAGAGTGTGGTGGTTGGGGGGGGGGAGGGAGAGGAAAAGGGGAAGGGGGAGGGGCACAAAGAAAACTAGATAGAAGGTGACGGAGGACAATTTGACTTTGGGTGATGGGTATGCAACATAATTGATTGACAAGATAACCTGGACATGTTTTCTTTGAATATATGTACCCTAATTTATTGATGTCACCCTAGTAAAATTAATAAAAAAAAGGGGGGGGATTAAAAAAAACTGTGGTCCTCTTTATAGCAATGGTAATGGACATAAATAGCAAATAAGTTTCTTCCATACTGACTGATTAATTGGTAAGTGGCTTGCTTCCTTTTTGTGTGTGACAGAGACAGAAAGAGAGCGAGCGAGATAGGAAGAGAGAGAGATGAGATCCATCGATTATTTGTTGTGACACCTTAGTTGTTCATTGATTGCTTTCTCATATGTGCCTGGACAAGGGGCTACAGTAGAGCGAGGGACACTTTGCTGAAGCCAGTGATCGTGGGCTCAAGCCAGCGATCTTTAGGCTCAAGTCAGCAACCCAGCGCTCAATCTGGATGAGAACGTGCCCAAGCTGGTGACCTCTGGGTTTTGAACCTGGGTCCTCTACATCCTAGTCTGATGCTCTATCCACTGCACTGCTGCCTGGTCAGGTGGTAAATGGCTTCTTTTTTTTTTTGTATTATTATTATTTTTTTTTTTTCTGAAGCTGGAAACGGGGAGAGACAGTCAGACAGACTCCCACATGCGCCCGACCGGGATCCACCCGGCACACCCACCAGGGGCGACGCTCTGCCCACCAGGGGGCGATGCTCTGCCCCTCCGGGGTGTCGCTCTGCCGCGACCAGAGCCACTCTAGCGTCTGGGGCAGAGGCCAAGGAGCCATCCCCAGCGCCCGGGCCATCTTTGCTCCAATGGAGCCTTGGCTGCAGGAGGGGAAGAGAGAGACAGAGAGGAAGGAGAGGGGGGTGGTGGAGAAGCAAATGGGCGCTTCTCCTATGTGCCCTGGCTGGGAATCAAACCCGGGTTCCCCGCACGCCAGGCCGACGCTCTACCGCTGAGCCAAACGGCCAGGGCCTGGTAAATGGCTTCTTAAAGTGCTATGAGAAAAGGATTCTAAGGCCAAGTCCAGGCTCTGTAGGAAAAATCCAATGACCAATTAATTACCTATGTTTATCATGGATTTTGGGAACTATAATTGACAGCATGTGTCATGTTTCAGCCATGACCAGTAGTACTACATCACGGAATAAATTTTATTTTGATTTCATGATTTTCCTTTCTTTTATTTATAAAAATTTCCTTTTCATTGTTTGTGTATCTGTCAGAAATGCATATTAATACTAGAGGATGCCATTTTACTCCATCATGTTAATGAATGAAAAAATAAGAAAACTCAATGCTAGCAAACTTTGGTGAAATAGGCACGCACAGTGTTAGAGTAATGGGATTGGTATTATTTTTCTGAAAGACCATTCAGTAATTTGCATAACTGCCTTGAGTCATTTATACTCTTCAACCATGCAATTCACTTTTGGGAATACATTCCAAGGAGATAATAAAACAACTGTTAGAAAGTAAACAACCTAAATGCACAACAGAAGAATAATGTATATAAAACAAAATTCTGTCCACCATATTATCTTTCATAAAGAAGGCATTAAATTTGAGTCCTTAAAAAGTCTCTACAGGCCTGACCAGGCGGTGGCGCAGTGGATAGAGTGTCGGACTGGGATGCAGAGGACCCAGGCTCGAGACCCCAAGGTCGCCAGCTTGAGCGCAGGCTCATCTGACTTGAGCAAAAAGCTCACCAGCTTGGATCCAAGGTCACTGGCTTGAGCAAGGGGTTACTCAGTCTGCTGAAGGCCCGCAGTCAAGGCACAGATGAGAAAGCAGTCAATGAACAACTGAGGTGTCGCAACGAAAAACTGATGATTGATGCTTCTCATTTTTCTCCGTTCCTGTCTGTCTGTCCCTATCTATCCCTCTCTCTGTCCCTGTAGAAAAAAAAAAAAAAGTCTCTACAGTATTGAGTCCTCTCAATTACTTTGAACAATAAAGTACCAGTTAGGAAAAACTAACACTAGCTTTAAGTGACTTAAAACAATGTAGCTTGGCTGCTTACTTGATGGGAGACCACTTGATGAACTTGTTCCCCCCAAAAAAGAAGCAAAGAAATTTAGTACAGATTTAATAATTATACATAGAGGTACAGCTTTAGTGTACTTTTGTGTAGCTTGAGCAAGGGGTCACTCACTCTGCTATAGCCCCCTACCCCCAATCAAAGCACATATGAGAAAGCAATCAATGAACAACTAAGGTGCTGCAATGAATAATTAATGGTTCTCATCTCTCTCCCTTTCTATCTGTCCCTCTCTCATCTCTCTCTGTCTCTCACTCTCTCTCTTTCTCTCACACATACACATAAAGAGTTAACTCGTAGATTTTTAAAAAATAAATATCATATTCAAACACAACATCATCAGGCAACTAGATGAATTCTCCAGTCTTTTCTAGCCTTAGATTTATTACTATCACAAGCAAAAAAAAAAGCGTAACTTAACCTCCAAATACAGATGTTAACATAGTCATTATCTAATCATGTTTATATCAGTCAGGAACACATTAATTTTACTTTAGATTGAGAAATGGGAAAATTGGTTCCCTTGGCCTCCCAGAATGAAGAAAGAAGTGTTTCCTCTGATTGTGTATTATAGAACCAACAGTAGAGAATCATTTCTTCCTTAAATATTTGGTAGATCTCACCAGTGACATCAACTGGGCCAGGAATTTTCTGTTTTAGAAGCCTATTCATTATTCTTTAACTAAAAAAAATTTTTTTCCATTGGTTTGAAAGAGAGAGAGGAAGGGAGGGGGGGAGGAAGGGAGAGGGAGAGGGAGAGAGAGAGAGAGAGAGGAAGGGAGGGAGGGAGGGAGGGAGGGAGGGAGAGGGAGAGAGAGAGAGAGAGAGAGAGGAAGGGAGGGAGGGAGAGAGGGAGGGAGGGAGAGAGAGAGACAGAGAGAGAGAGAGAGAAAGTGGGAGATAGAAAGAGAAAAAGAAAAGCATCAACTCATTGTTTCACTTAGTTGTTCTATTTAGTTGTGTACTCATTGATTGCTTCTCATACGTGCCCTGACCAGAGATTGAACCCACAATCTTGGTCAGCGTGCAGGAATGACATGACACTTTATCCATTGAGCAACCCAGCCAGGGCGTATTATTCTTTAATACATATAGAACTATTTAAATTATCTACTTCTCCTTGTATGAGTTTTGGTAGACTGTATCTTTCAAGGAATTTATATTTCATCTAAATTATCAGGTTTGTGAGCATAGAGTTATTTAGCATATTCCTGTCCACTGGACCTGTAATAATGGGACCTTTTTCATTTCTTGTATTAGTAATTTGTGCCTCTTCAATTTTTTTTCTCAGTTAGTCTGGCCAGAGGTACATCAATTTTACTGATCTTCAAAGAACCTGTGTTTGGTTTTACTGATTTTCTCTTTTGGTTTCCTATTTTCAATGTCACTGATATCTGCTCTAGTTTTTATTTCTTATCTTTCTATTTTGGAGATAATTTTCTCTTGTTTTTCTAATTTCCTAAGGTAGAAATTTATATTGATTTTATAATTTTCTTCTTTTCTAATGCAGTATTCCCCCTCTTATTTACAAGGAATAGGTTCCAAGATGCCTAGCAGATGCCTGAAACCATGGACAGTACCCAACCCTATATATGTGTATGTGTTTGTATGTATGTGTACATAATGTTTTTTGCTATACATACATGCCTTTTCTCCTGAAAGGAAATATTTTACAGTCTCTGTTTGGCATATCTGCATGGCAAGTATTGTTACTCTTGAACTTTGGGGACATTATTAAGTAAAAGAAGGGTTACATGAACACAAGTACTGTGACAATGACAGTTGATCCAATAACCTCTTAGACGACTAATAAACACATAGAGTATGTAACATACACAGCGTGGAGACTCTGGACAAAGGGATAATTCACATCCTGGGCAGGATGGAGTGAGATTTCATCATGCCACTCAGAATAGCATGCAATTTAAAACTTATAAATTGTTTACTTCTGGAACTTTCCATTTAATATTTTTAGGCCTCAGGGAGCTGAAACTGCAGATAAGAGGGAACTACCATAGATTTATCCAATGCTATAAATTTCCCTTTAAGTCCATGATGGAAACCTTTTTATAAAAACCGCCCACTCTTGCAGTGCTGGTCAACCTGGTCCCTCCCGCCCACTAGCAGGCGTTCCAGCTTTCATGGTGGGTGGTAGCAGAGCAACCAAATGGCACTGCGATTGGCCCACCATGAAGGCTGGACCGCCCACTAGTGGGCGGGAGGGACCAGGTTGACTAGCACTGCAAAAGTGGGTGGTTTTTATAAAAAGGTTCGCCATCATGGCTATAAGTATTGCTTTCACTGCATCCCATAAATTTTGATAAGATGCATTTTCATTTAGTGCAAAATATTTTAAAATTTCTCTTGAGATTTCTTGTATTAATTTGAAGTATGTCATTAAATCCAGCTCTCTTTTTTATTAATTTCTAGTTTAATTCTATTGTAATCTGAGAGAATACTTTCTATAATGATCTTTTTAAAATCTGTTAATGTATGTTTTATGGCCCAAAATGTGGTCTATTTGGTGAATGCTTTAAAAATATATGTATAATTTTTAAAAGGCAGCAAAGTAGTACTTGTATATACAAGACGTAGGAGGGTCAGGGCACAGCCATCCTAATGTTAGGAAGAATGGGTTGTAACTGGTGCTTGGGATAAAATTTACAGCAATCACTTTATATACAGATTCAAAAAGTAACATCATATCTCAATGTTGAGACATGAATGACTTAAAACTTGAGTCTAGTAGTAACAAATATTTGGCTTTAAAATTTATTTTCATAAAATGTAGTGAAAAAAGGTATTTATGATATGTTATTTCCATAAAAAAGGTACTTATGATATGATAGCCCTATCTGAACTCAGAAATCAAAATGACTTGAATAGATATTTTGAGATAAGACTAGAAAAAAGATAACCCTTGCCATTTAAACTTGCTATCCAAAGTCAAATAGATTTGGATAGTAAGGGCTACATATCTTTCCATTTGATAATAGCTATAAATGAATAGAACATATTTCTAAATTTTGACTATTACAGCTACCTCTCTAAAACAGAGAGCGGGGTTGGGAAGGGGGGAAGATTGTGTTTAGGAAAACTGAATATTATTTTGTATTCAGAATCATTTTATATTTTAATACATGTAATGGTAGATTTTTATTATGAAATATGCTTATTTTTTAACTTACTCATTTTTTTTAAAGAGGGGGGAGAGAAAGAGAGAGAGAGAGAAATGGGAAGGAGCAGGAATCATCAACTCCCATATGTGCCTTGACCGGACAAGCTGAGGGTTTCAAACCGGAGACCTCAGTGTTCCAAGTCAATACTTTATCCACTGCGCCACCACAGGTCAGGCTGAAATATTATGCTTTAATAGCACAGGAAGAGCAGTTTACAAAGTCCTTTATATTACATGGTATCTACTGTGTAAATAATGCCTACTAAAAAGACTAGAAATAAATGTGTCTAAAAGAAATAATTTTTACATCTATAATCTTCTCTACAAGCAAACTTTTTATACTGTAATCTTATTTCATTTATAGTCAGAAAAATATATGTGACTTTAATACAATGTAAGTACTATAATATATAATAATAGAGGCATAAAAAGGTTTAATATTGGTATCAATTCTTTTGAGAAGTTCTAGTTAAGTCCTAGAAAAAAGATGCTTCAAATATAGCCTAATATAATAGAGCCATAATTTATCAGGAAAAGGATATATAGCATTTACCACTGCCAAAAAGTGAGAACAAGCATGTACCATCAGGGGAATTTAAATAGTTCCACGTGACCAGAGTAAAACCTGTAAGAACGGTAGGTGGGGTGGGAGGAATACGTATACATATACATGTTGGGGCCAGAAACTAATGAAAGAGTCCTGAGTTTTCAGAATGAAGAAAAATCTAAACCTAACCATCCTAGGCTAAGTTATTTCAATGTTTAATATTAAGTAAAATGTGACCTATAATAATTATATTTGGATACTTTCCTTTAACTACTTAAAACCAAACTAACCTTTTTCCTTTAAAACTAAATCAGAGACAAATTTATTGCCTATGGCAGGGTAGAGTTTAGCACATCCAACTCAAGAAACATCTATAAAATTGAACACAATCCTCAAAAACAACCATTTCAGGGTTCAAACAAAGGCATTTAAGTTGAGAAGTGTCTGTTTATGAAAATCAGCTGAACCGAGCTTGGGAATCTGTGGTGCCCTTGCCTAAAGCTGCTCTCATCCCCTCACCGCCTGCTCAGGTGTTAAGGGAGTTCCTGAAGGACAGGAATGGCTGTGCAGAAACAACAGCTTTAGTCTGGAAGAGGCTAACTTGATTTGGAGCAAAGTGCAAAAACCTAAATAGAGCATGGTCAGTAAAAGTAACAAACTTATTAGAAAACACATAGGAAAAGCAAGCAGCTATGCTAGCCTCAGGTTACACTTTTGGTAGAACTGGACTACTTAGAAATTAAAGAGAAAGATCTTGGAAATGAGAGAGGCACAGCTAGAAGGGCTACATAAGTTTCCTACGTAACCTTTGATGCCTTTGTATTACCATAAGAACAATTATGATAACACTTAATAAACTATTCCTTCTCAGTTTTGGTGAAGACAATCTATGCTATTGGTTTTCCAGATATCCCTTATAATTTTATGCTAGTGTTCTATCTAACAATGTTACAAATCTGTGCTTCTCAGCCTCTCATTACTAGAGGAGCAAGAATTTTGCCCAGCATTTGGTATAAGCCATAACACTATTTTACATTATTAACACAGCTTCCCAGGATAATGTTAGTAATTAAAGTAGAAAAAGTATACTTACTGTGTTATAATTTCAGAATTTGTAAAGCCGAGGTTGGTTAAACAACCTTCAGGTTTAGAAGACTCATGTGTATTTAAGGCTGGAGTGGTCTTAGTGGCAAGTACAGCTCTTTTTTTATCCTTTTCAAGTGCTTTTCTCTTCCCACCATTCTGGAAATATTCTCTGCATACACTGCAAGGCAAAATAAAATTATATTTTAAAACACTATGTATAAATATAAAATAAAAATTTTAAAAAGATTTTTGGAAAGTAATACTACGCTCTATGATACTATAATGCTAAATACTTGCCATCATACATTTGTCAAAATGCATAGATTATACAAAACCAAAAGTGAACCCTAGTGAACCCTAGCCTGACCTGTGGTGGCACAGTGGATCAACTGTTGACATGGAACACTGACATCGCCAATTTGAAACCTTGGGCCTTCTTTGTCAAGGCTCATATGGTAGTTGATGCTTCCTGCTTCTCCCAGCCCCTTTAAAATAAAGTCTTAAAAAAAAAGTGAACCAAAGCATAAACTATGGACATTGGATAATAATTATGTCAATGTGGGTTCATCGATTTTAACAAATGTACCACTCTGGGTGCATGTTGACAGGGGAGGTTCTGTGCATGTATGTTGGCATGGTGTATACAGAAACTATCTGTACTTTCTCTTCAAATTTGCTGTGACCCAAAACAGTTTTACATGAAAGGGGAAAAAAACTCCAACTCAGAATAGATATCATGTGGAATCCAATATAATATCTTACATTGAGAAAAACACTATCCTCTATATCAGCGGTTCTCAACCTGTGGGTCGCGACCGCGGTGGGGGTCGAACGACCAAAATACAGGGGTCACCTAAAGCCATCGGGAATACATATTGATGGCTTTAGGCAACCCCTGAATTTTGGTCGTTCGACCCCCGCGACCCACAGGTTGAGAACTGCTGCTCTATATAATATTCTTGCTAATATGCTTAACTTGGAATCACAAAGAAACAACCACATAAATCCAAACTGAAAGATTTCACCCTCAGAAAGTGAAGAAAAATGTGAGTCAAGGATCCTATATCTAGCAAAGTTGTACATCTTGCAACAAAACCATAGAAAAACAAAACAGCTTTTGATATGTAAGAACTCAGGAAACCATCATGGTTACAAGCTGTTTTTAAAATATCTTCTAGATGCTGAACTTCACGAGATAGGAAATGTTGGTGAAGAGGATGGTAATGAATAAAAAGCATTAGATAAATTTTCTTAAAAAGATGTTTTATTAAGCTTTGCACAGTGGCAGTATTTTAGCCACTGAGGTTTATCTGAGGCGTGATTATTGCTAATTGAAAACTTTTTCCCAAAAAAGATATTTTATAATGCTCAAGTCCACAATTCCCAATGAAGATGAAACAGTTATAAATATTTATGTAGTATTTATCATAGCAACCATCATAACAAAGCAGAAACTCCATGAGATGCATGGAAATACAGCTATAAACAGGGAATTCTAAAACATCATTCTCAACCAAGTGAATAAAAATAAGTTAGGATACTGATGCACTGGAGAGCATAAGGTTTATTTTATCACTATTCAACAAACCTGGCTTTCAAACAGAGTACAGCTTCTTATCAAATGCACATGGAATAGTCACATAAAGGACTTAATGTATGTATTAAATTATGAAGAAAACCATAGTAAAAGTCATTGCAGTCCTGGCCGGTTTGCTCAGTGGTAGAGCGTCAGCCTGGCGTGCAGGAGTCCCGGGTTTGATTCCTGCCCAAGGCACACAGGAGAAGCGCCCATCTGCTTCTCCACCCCTCCCCCTCTCCTTCCTCTCTGTTTCTCTCTTTCCCTCCCTTCGCCAAGGCTCCATTGGAGCAAAGTTTGCCTGGGCGCTGAGGATGGCTCTATGGCCTCTGCCTCAGGTGCTAGAATGGCTCTGGTTGCAACAGAGCGACGCCCCAGATGGGCAGAGCATCACCCCCTGGTGGGCATGCCGGGTGGATCCCGGTCAGGTGCATGCGGGAGTCTGTCTGACTGCCTCCCCGTTTCCAACTTCAGAAAAATACAAAAAAAAAAGGATAAAAAAAAGTCATTGCAAACAAAACCATACAATCACAATGTAATAAAACTAGAACTAACAACAAAATAGAACAAAAATCCATTTCACATGCAATTTTTTAAAAAAATATTTTTCCAAAGTTAGAAGCAGGGAGGCAGTTAGACTCCCGCATGCGTCCAACCGAGATCCACCCGGCATACCACCAGGGGGTGATGCTCTGCCCATCTGGGGCGTTGCTCCTTTGCGGCCAGAGCCATTCTAATGCCTGAGGCAGAGGCCACAGAGCCATCCTCAGTGCCCAAGCCAACTTTGCTCCAATGGAGCCTTGGATGCGGGAGGGGAAGAGAGAGAGAGAGAGGAAAGGGGGAAGGGTGGAGAAGCAGATAGGCGCTTCTCCTGTGTGCCCTGACTGGGAATCAAACCTGGGACTTCCACACATCGGGCTGACGCTCTACCACTGAGCCAATTGGGCAGGGCTTGCGATTTTTTTTTAATTAAAAAACTCTAGGGTCAAAGAGAAAATACTGTTAAAAATCAAAGAAATTCCTTAAAACAATGCCACAATAATGAAAACACCACAAATCAAAAAATAAGGAATGCAACTAAAATAGAAACCTGGAAAAATTCAAGACCTTTAAATATTATATCAGTACAAATAAAAGACTAAAAAAAAAAATAAATGTCCAACTCAAAGAATTAGTGAAAAAATATAAACCAAAAGAGAGGAAGAAAGTATTAATGATTTAGTTAAAAAAGGACCAACAAATATACACACTGGTTAACTTGCATAACTTTCTGCAAATAAAGCTGATAACTTACATAAAACAATTTTTCTATGAATATATACTAAATATAGAAATACAGGAAAATTCTGAAATTGACAGATGAAATAGAGATTTAAAAAGCACCAGTAATCCAATGAGAAATTCTACCAAGACTTCAAAAACTAGATAATCCCTTATTAATCAGGTTTTTTATTTTCTGTATCATGTTTTGATATCTTGGAGGGCCTTACACATCTAACGAGAAACTGCCAATCCCAACCAAGGCTAGCTAATTCCTAAAGATAATAATCAACTAACTTGGGAGCACACCTCTCAAATGCAAGCAAATATTTCCTTTATTTTATTCTCAAATGTCAAGCTATTAATTATGCTGCCCTAAATAAACCTAAGGTTGATACCATACAGTTAAGGACAGCTACTATTCCCCAAAGTCCAGCAGAATTAATCAAACTAGTCAACCCTAAACTACTTTTTAAAATTTTTATTTAGAAAATTGAATTTAACGAGGTGACATTGATCAGTAAGAGTACATAGACGTCAACTAAACATTTCTATAGCATTTTAACTATTTGTTATGTTGTGTACCCATCACCCAAAGTCAAATCATTTTCTGTCACCTTATATTTGTCCTTCTTTACTCCCTTCCCTCTATACGCTCTCCCAAAAGCCCCTTCCTCTGGTAACCACTTCACTTCTATCTACAAATATTGATCAACTTGCGAACTATGCAACTTACAACCATTCGACTTTACGACCACAATCGCTAGCCATGACTGCTCCACGTCTCGCAGCGCAAGTGTTGCCCAGCTGGGCATACGACAGTGCGGACCAGCTTCTGGCAGCACTACCATCTCTGCGTGCACCATTTTAACTGTTATCCCAGACTCGGTACAGCAATTTGTGTTTTGTGTCTTGAATATTTTTCATCAAACCCCTCCCAAGATGTCTGCCAAGAGGAAATTGTCTTTGCAAATATTAAACCAGTTGTACTGGTAATGCAGTGTTTTACTTAAACCTGACCAATGTACAAATAAGAAACAAAATGGTGTAGAGATGATACAAATGGTATAAAATGAACAAAGAAAATTATGATATATAACAATAATAAAAGAAAATTATGATAAAATATGACTTAAAGATTTTTATAACATCATTTCACAGTACTGTACATATAGCCTACTCAACTTCAACCAAATCGTGTTATGACCGGTCTTTCAGAACCAATTGTAGTCATAAGTCGAACACTAGCTGTATGTCCATGAGTCTCAGTTTTATAGGCTACCTATGTGTGGAACATAGTTCTTAGCTTTTTCTGTTTTACTTATTTCAATGAGTATAACGTTGTCAAGGTCCATCCATGTTGAAGTAAATGGCACTATGTCATCATTCCTTATGGCTGAATAATATCCCATTGTATATATGTACCATTTCTTATTTATCCAATTCTCTATTGAACAACATTTTGGTTGTTTCCATGTCTTGGCTACTGTAGATAAAATGCTGTGATGAACACTAGATGCATGTGTCTTTGCATACTAATGTTTTCAAGATTTAGGGGTAGATACCCAGCAGAGGGATTGATGGGTCATATAGTAATTCTATTATTTATTTTTAAATTTTATTAGTTTGTGTTTACATAGATTCTAGGGTCCCCCTTAATACATCCTTCCCACCCCATGTTTGCCAGTACATCCCCCCTGTTCCCCTCCCCATAACGCCCTCCCCCCTTCCCTCCAGGATTTGCTTTTCTGTTCTTATCCCATCCTATCACCCTATCATCCCCTTTCCCTCTGTCCGCTTTCCTTCTGGATCCTTTGATCCCACCTCTGTCTCTATTCCCTTCCTCAGTTCACATTGTTCCTTGGATTCCTCAAATGAGTGAGGTCATATGGTATTTTTCTTGCTCTGCCTGGCTTATTTCACTTAATATAATAGGTTCTAAGTCCATCCATGTTGTCGCAAAAAGTAGTATTTCCTTCTTTTTCATGGCCCCATGGTATTCCATTGTATATATGTATCAATGATTTTTAATCCACTCGACAACTGACGAACAATTGGGCTGTTTCCAGACCTTTGCTACTGTGAACAATGCTGCCATAAACATGGGGGTGCATTTGTCCTTTTGAATCATTCATGTGGTGTTCTTGGGATATATTCCTAAAAGTGGAATGGCTGGGTCAAAAGGTAGTTCCATTTTTAATTTTTTGAGAATCTCTACATTGTTCTCCACAGTGGCTGCACCACCAGTCTGCATTCCCACCAGCAGTGCAGGAGGGTTCCCTTTTCTCCACATCCTCAACATTCTGTGTTGTTTTGTTAATGAGTGCCATTCTGACTGGTATGAGGTGATATCTCATTGTGGTTTTAATTTGCATTTCTCTAATGATTAGTGATGTTGAGGACTTTTTCATATGCCTATTGGCCATCTGTACGTCTTCTTTGGAGAAGTGTCTATTCAATTCTTTGGCCCATTTTTTGACTGGATTATTTATATTCCAGGTGTTGATTTTTACAAGTTCCCTATAAAGTTTGGTTATTAACCCTTTCATCAGACATATTGTCAAATATGTTCTCCCACTGTGTGGTTTGCCTTTTTATTCTGTTCATATTGTCTTTAGCTGTGCAAAAGCTTTTTAGTTTGATATAGACACATTTGTTTATCCTGTCCTTTATTTCCCTTGAGCATGGAGATAAATCAGCAAATATATTGCTGCGAGTGATGTTGGAGAGCTTATTGCCTATATTTTCCTCTAGGATGCTTATGGTTTCATGACTTACATTTAAGTCTTTTAACCATTTTGAGTTTATTTTTGTGAATGGTGTAAGTTGGTGGTCTAGTTTCATTTTTTTGCAGGTACCTGTCCAATTTTCCCAACACCATTTGTTAAAGAGACTGTCTTTAATCCATTGTATGCTATTACCACCCTTGTCAAATATCAAGTGTTCATAAAGGTGTGGGTTTATTTCTGGGTTCTCTGTTCTGTTTCATTGATGTATATGCCTGTTCTCATGCCAGTACCAAGCTGTTTTGAGTACAATGGCCTTGTAGTATAACTTGATGTCCGGAAGTGTGATACCACCCACTTTTATTCTTTTTCAAGATTGCTTTTTCAAGATTCGTGTTCTTTTTTGGTTCCATATGAATTTTTGGAATATTTGTTCTATATCTTTGAAGTATGTCCTTGGTATTTTCATAGCAATTGCATTGAATTTATAAATTGCTTTGGGTAATATGAACATTCTAATGATGTTTATTCTTCCTAACCATGAACACTGTCTATGCTTCCACTTGTTTGTATCTTCTTTGATTTCTTCTATCAACGTTTTATAATTTTCCGAGTACAAATCTTTAACCTCCTTGGTTAAATTTACTCCTAGGTAATTTATATATTTTTTGTTGCAATAGTGAAGGGGATCGTTTTCTTAATTTCTTTTTCAGACAGATCATTGTTGGTGTATAAAAATGCATGATTTCTGAGTATTAATATTATATCCTGACACCTTGCTGAATTCATTTATCAGGTCCAGTAGTTTTTTGACTGCGACTTTAGGGTTTTCTACGTACAGTATCATATGAGCAGCAAATAATGATAGTTTTACTACTTCTTTTCCAATTTGAATGCCTTTTATTTCTTCTTGTTGTCTGATTGCTGTGGCTACGACTTCAGAAATTATGTTGAATAAGAGTGGTGAAAGGGGCACCCCTACCTTGTTCCTGATCTTAAGGGGATTGCTTTTAACTTTTGCCCATTGAGTATGATGTTGGCTGTGGGCCTGTCATAAATGGCCTTTATCATGTTGAGGTATGTTCCCTGTATTCCCATTTTGCTGAGAATTTTGATCATAAATGGGTGCTGAATTTTATCAAATGCTTTTTCTGCATCTATTAATATTATCATGTGGTTTTTGTCCTTCCTTCTGTTTACGTGATGAATCATATCTATTGATTTGCGATACTGTACCAGCCTTGCCACTCCAGAATAAATCCCACTTGATCATGATGTATGTTTAAATGTATTGCTGGATCCAGTTTGCTAATATTTTGTTGAGAATTTTAGCATCTAAATTCATCAGGGTTATTGGCCTATAGTTATCTTTCTTTGTGTTGTCTTTTCCTGATCTTGGAATCAGAATTATGCTCGCCTCATAAAAGGAACTTGGAAGTTTACCCTCCTCTTGAATTATTTGAAATAGCTTGGGAAGGATAGGAGTTAGCTCTTCTTTGAATGTTTGGTAGAATTTGCCTGTGAAGCCATCTGGCCCAGGGCTTTTGTTTGTTGGGAGTTTTTGACAACTGTTTCAAACTCATTGGTTGTAATCAGTCTATTTAGGTTTTCTGATTCTTCCAGAATTGATTTGTGAAAGATTATATTTTTCAAGGAATTTGTCCATTTCACTTAGGTTGTCTAATTTTTTGGCATACAGTTAGTTCTTCATAGTATTTTCTTACAATCCTTTGTATATCTGTTATGTCTATTGTTACTTCTCCACCCTCATTTCTAATTTTATTTATTTGAGTCCTTTCTCTTTTTTTCTTGGTGAGCCTGGCTAAGGGTTCGTCGATCTTGTTTACTTTTTCAAGAAACCAGCTCTTGGCTTCATTGATCCTCTGTATTGTTTTTTTAGTCTCTATGTCATTTATTTCTGCTCTTATCTTTGTTATTTCCTCCCTTCTACTTCCTCTAGGCTTTACTTGCTGTTCTTTTTTTTAGTTCTTTTAGTTGCAGGATTAAGTTGTTTATTTGAGCTTTTTCTAGCTTCTTAAGGTTTGCCTGTAATGCTATGAACTTCCCTTTCAGGACTGCTTTTGCTGTGTCCCACAGATTTTGAGTTGTTGTATGCTCATTTTCATTTGTTTCAAGGAAATATTTTTCTTCCTTGATCTCATTGTTGATTGTTATTTAATAACATGCTGTTTAGTTTCAGGTGTTTGAGTGTTTTTCAGTTTTTCTATTGTAGTTTATTTCTAGTTTCATGCCATTGTGGTCAGAGAAGATGCTTGATATGGTTTCAATCTTCTTAAATTTGTTGAGACTCGTTTTATGTGGCAATATGTGGTCTATCCTAGAGAATGTACCATTCATGCTTGAAAAGAATGTATATTCTGCTCCTTTACGGTGAAAGGTTTTGAAGATATCTATTAAATCCAGTTGATCTTAATGTGTCTCTTAATTCTGCTGTTTCTTTGTTAATTTTCTTTCTTGAGAATCTATCCATTGATGTTAGTGGGGTATTGAAATCCCCTACTATTATAGTATTGCTGCTGATCTCTCCCTGTATGTTCATCAAAATCTGCTTTATATATTTTGGTGCTCCTATATTAGGTGCATAGATATTTATAACGGTTATCTCTTCCTATGGAATTGCTCTCGTTATCATTATGTAGTGACCTTCTTTAACCTTTACTATAGCTCAGGGGTCGTCAAACTTTTTATAAAAACTGCCCACTTTTGCAGTGCTAGTCAACCTGGTCCCTACCGCCCACTAGTGGGCGGTCCAGCTTTCATGGTGGGCCAATCGCAGTGCTGTTTGGTTGTGTGGTAGGGGCCAGGTTGACCAGCACTGCAAAAGTGGGTGGTTTTTATAAAAAGTTTGAAGACCCCTGCATAGCTTTTGTTTTAAAAGCTATTTTTTCAGATATAAGTATTGCTACCCCAGCTTTTTCATTTCCATTTGCATGAAAAAAATTTTTCCATCCTTTTACTTTGAGTCTATGTGTATCCTTTGTTTTGAGGTAGGTCTCCTGTAGACAGCACATTTACAGGTCCTGTTTTCTGATTCATTCAGCTACCTTATGTCTTTTGATTGGAGCATTTAATCCATTTACATTTAAAGTTATTATTGATATGTAGTTGTTTATTGCCATTTTTTCTTAAATCTATATTCCTCTTTTACTACACACACACACACACACACACACACACACACACACACACACACAGTTTGTTCTGTCTACAGCAGGTCCCTTAACATTTCTTGCAGTTCCATTGTGATGAATTCTGTGAGTTGGTTTTTTTTTTGTCTGGGAAGCTTTTTATTTCTCCTTCAAAATTAAATGATAGTCTTGTTGGATAAAGAAGTCTTGGTTGTAGGGTTTGGTTCTGCATTACTTTGAATATTTCTTGGTCAATCCCTTCTGGCTTCAAGTGTTACTGTTGAGAAGTTGGATGTCATCCTTATGGGTGTTCCTTTGTAGGTGATTGTTTTTCTCTTACAGCTTTTAATATTCTTTACATTAGTTTTGATACTTTGATTATGATATGTCTTGGTATGGGTCTCTCTGGGTTCTTTTTTAATGTGGTTCTCTCTGCTTCTTGAACTTGTGTGACTCCTGCATCAATTCAGGAAAATTTTCAGCTAAAATTTTTTCAAAGAGCTTCTCTAGTCCTTGTTCTTTCTCTTCTCCTTCAGGAATCCCTATTATGCGGATATTGTTTTTCTTCATGATGTCACAGAGCTCTCTTAAAGTTTCCTCAGACTTTTTAATCCTCTTTTCTTTTTGCTTTTCTGGCTTCCATGCTTTCGCTTATCTTGTCCTCTAAGTCACTGATTTGATCCTCTGCTTCATCCAGCCTGCTTTTAATTCCTTCTAGTGTAGTCTTCATTTCTGATATTGTTTGTCATTTCTGTCTGGTTCTTCTTTATGATTTCCGTGTCCTTTTTGATGCTTACAATATCTTTATTGAGGTGTTCATTAAGTCCATCCATTGTAGCTTTGAGACCCTTAAGCATCCTAACAATCATTATTTTATACTCTGCATCCAGTAATTTGATTATTTCTGATTCATCCAGGACTTTTTCTGAGGATTTATCTTGTTGAAGCATATGACTTATGTTTTTCTGCCTTCCCAGTATGTATGACTTGTAGGCTTCTTCCAGTTGTGGTCTCCTTACCTAGTAGGGCCGCTTTGAAGTCTTGATTTGTTTGTTTTCTTCTCAGTTTTCTTAACTCGGTGGTAATCTTATTTACTGATCTCAGCAGGGGTTTATTTGAAAGTGCATCCAGGAATGCAGTGGGTGTAATCTCTGAGACTCTGCCAGCAACTCTCTGGGGGCAGGGTGTTTCCTCAGCTTCAGTAGAAGGAGGTGTATCTCAGATCTCCATGGAGACCCGAGTTTCTGCCCCTCCTCCCCACTTCCTGTTTTCAGCTGTCTTTTTGTGCTGATTGGAACTGGAGAGCTTTCTGGAGGTGGGTCACCAGGAACCACTTTAGGCTTGCAGTGTTTGGAGAGATCAACTCCTCCCCTAACTATGGCTGACTCCGCACTGGATGAGTCAACTTCTCAGGTCATCCCATGCATTCCTTTGCTGGTCACCGTCTGTCACTCTCTCCCCCCCTTTCCTTTTGGAAGACAAGCCAGTCCTCTCAGCCCACCTCATTTCCAGGTCCCCAAGCAAGTGGCTGTGATATTTTCTGCTCTTCTCCTTGTAATGAGAGCCCTTCTGGGCTCTCACCCTCACCCGCCCCTAGCTCCTGGAAGCAGGGGAGCCTCCACCGCACCTCCACACTCCCTACCAGGCTTGGTGTGGCTCGTTCTTTGCTCCTTGGTTTTTGAGACCTGTTCTTTTAGTCTGAAGTTGGTTTTTCATGCTGATTGTTCCTAAATTAATTTGTAATCCAGTTTGGTAGTGTTAGCTGGGAGTCTGTGCGTCTGCCTACTCTGCTGCCATCTTCTATCAATCTCTGTTCTTATTTTTTGAGGAACTACCATACTTTCTTCCATAAAGGTTGAGCTAATTTGCATTCCCACCAGCAATGAATGACAGTTCCTTTTTCTCCAAAGTCTCTCCAACATTTGTTATTACCTGTCTTGTTGATAATAACCAACCTAACAAGTGTAAAGTGGTATCTCATTGTAGATTTGATTTGCATTTCTCGAATAGCTAATGAAGATGACCCTCTTTTCATATATCTGTTGGCCATTTGTACGTCTTCTTGGGAGAAGTGTCTGTTAGGTTCTCTTCCTATTTTTAAATTGGATTATTTACTTGCTTGTTACTAAACTTTGTGAAATCTTTAAATATTTTGGATATTATCCTCTTATCAGAGCTGTTGTTTATAAATATAATCTCTCACTTGGTTGACTGTCTCTTTGTTTAGTGATTGCTTTCTTTCGCTGTGCAGAAGTTTCTTAGTTTGATAGAGACCGATTCATTTATTGTTGCCTTTGGGGTCAAATTCATAAAATGTTCTCTGTGGCCAAGGTCTAAGAGTTTAGTAACTATGTTTTCTTCTATGTGATTTATTGTTTCAGATCTTATATTTAGTTTTTTTTATCAATTTTTATATAACTTTTGTGAAGAGGACAAACTGTAATCATGTTTTATTTTTTGCATGTGGCTTTCTAATTTTCCCAGTACCATTTATTGATGAGGCTTTCTTTTCTCCAGTGTGCGGTCTTGGCTCCTTTATTGAAAGTGATTTCTCAATTGTGGTTTTATTTCTGGGCTCTCTTAATTCTGTTCCATTGGTCTGTATGTCTATGTTTTCTGCCAACACCATGCTGTTTTCATGATTGTGGTGCTATAGTATAATTTGAAGGCAGGTAGTGTGATACTTCCAGCTTCATTTTTTCCCCCCAGGATTGCTTTGGCTATTTGGTTTTTTTCATGGTTCCCTACAAACCTGGTAATTTTTTTTATATATTTCCTTAAAATATTACATTGGAATTTTGATGGGTATTGCATTAAATTTGCATATTGATTTAGGTTATATGGCCATTTTGACTATGTTGATTCTTCCAATCCTTGAACAAGAAATACTTTCCCATTCTGTTGTGTCATTTTCACTTTCTTTCAATAATGCTTTGTAGTGTTCAGTATACAGGTCCTTCACATACTTTAAGTTTATTCCTAGGTATTTTACTTTTTGTTGTTGCATTTTTAAAAGGAATTGCTTTCTAGAGTTCATCATTGGTGTATAGAAAAGCAATAGGCTTTTGTATGATATATTGATTTTGTATTCTGCTACTTTACTGTATTGGTTTACAGTTTCTAAGAGTTTTTCAATGGAGTCTTTGGGTTTTCTAGATACTAAATTATGTCATCTGCAAAAAGTGTTACCTTTACTTCTTCTTTCCCGATATGGATGCCTTTTATTTCTTTCTCTTGCCTGATTGCTCTGGCTAAAATTTTCAGAACTATGTTAAATAAGAGTGGAGAGTGTGGGCAACCTTTTCTTGTTCCTAATTTTATAGGAAACGCCTTCAATCTTTTATCATTTAGTATGATATTAGCTGACGGTTTGTCATGGATGGCCTTTTTTGAGGTACTTTCCTTTTATATCCATTTTATTTAGTGTTTTAAATATAAAGGGATGTTGTATCTTATCAAATGCCTTTCTGCATCTATTGATAGGATCATATAATTTTTGTTCTTTGTTTTGTTGATGTAGTGTATTACATTGATAGATTTATGTATGTTGAACCAACCTTGTGCTCCTGGCATGAATATCTCTTAATTGAGATGCATAATTTTTTTAATGTGTTGTATTCGATTTGCTAGCATTTTGTTCAAGATTTTTGCATCTGTATTCATTAGAGATATTGGTCTGTAGTTTTCTTTTTTTGTGTTGTCCTTGCCAGGTTTTGGTATCAGGGTTGGGTTGGCCTCACAAAATGTGTGAGGGAGTATTGCTTCTTCTATTTTTTTGAAAGACTTTGAAAAGAATAGTTACCAATTTCCTTTGAATGTTTGGTAGAATTCACTAGTGTAGCTATCTGGTTCTAGGCTTTCAGTTTTGGGATTGTTTTTGATACTGTGTTTCTATTTCCTCCCTGGTAATGGGTCTATGTAGGCTGTCCACTTCCTCCTAACTCAGTCTAGGAAAATTATATAGTTCTAAGAATTTATTCATTACTTCTAGATTGTTGAATTTGGTGGCATATAATCTTCCATAGTATTCTGCAATTATACTTTCTATGTCTGTGGCACCTCTTTTGTTTCAAAATTTGCTTATATAAGTCTTTTCTCTTTTTTCCTTAGTGAGTCTAGCCAGAGGTTTGTCGATTTTATTGTTTGAAAGAACCAGCTTTTTTTTTTTTTTTGTATTTTTCTGAAGCTAGAAACCAGGAGAGACAGTCAGACAGACTCCTGCATGCGCCCAACCAGGATCCACCCGGCACGCCCACCAGGGGGCGACGCTCTGCCCACCAGGGGGCGATGCTCTGCCCCTCTGGGCATCGCTCTGCCGTGACCAGAGCCACTCTAGCGCCTGGGGCAGAGGCCAAGGAGCCATCCCCAGCGCCTGGGCCATCTTTGCTCCAATGGAGCCTCGGCTGCGGGAGGGGAAGAGAGAGACAGAGAGGAAGGAGAGGGGGAGGGGTGGAGAAGCAAATGGGCGCTTCTCCTGTGTGCCCTGGCTGGGAATCGAACCCGGGACTTCCACACGCCAGGCCGACACTCTACCACTGAGCCAACCAGCCAGGGCCAAATCAGCTTTTTCTTTTATTAATTTTTTATACTTTTTCTATCCTCTATTTCACTTAGTTCTGTTTCAATTTACTATTTCCTTTCTTTTGGTGACGTTGGGTTGCCTTTGATCTTTTATCTAGTTCTTTGAGATGTGATGATAGGTTGTTAACTTGGGATGTCTCATTTCTTGATATAAGCCTGTAAGATATGAACTTCCCTCTTCGTGTGTGTTCGTGTGTGTGTGTGTGTGTGTGTGTGTGTCAGAGAGAGGGGCAGACAGACAGGAAGGAAGAGAGATGAGAAGCATCAATTCTTCATTGTGGCACCTTATTTGTTCATTGATTGCTTTCTCATATGTGCCTTGATCGGGTGGCTACAGCAGACCAAGTGACTCCTTGCTCGAGACAGCGACCTTGGGCTCAAGATGGTGAGTCTTGCTCAAACCAGATGAGCCCTACCTCAAGCTAGCAACCTCGGGGTCTCACACCTGGGTCCTCCACGTCCCAGTCCGAAACTCTATCCACTGTGCCAACACCTAGTCAGGGCAAATTACCCTCTTATTACTGCTTTCACTGCATCCCAGAAATTTTGATTTGTTGTCATTTTCATTTTTCTGCATATATCTTTTGCTTTCTCCTTTTATTTCTTTAGTCATTATTCTAGAAGTGTGTTGTTTAATTTCCATATTTGTTGAGTTTCTTTACTTCCTTTTTGCAGTTGAATTCTAACTTCTAAGCCTTATGGTCAGAAAAAATGCTTGGTATAATTCTAATCTTCCTCAACTTGTTTATGTTAGTTTTGTGGCCCAACATATGGTTTATCCTTGAGAATGTTCCATGCACACTAGAAAAGAAAGTATAATCTGTTGCTTTGGGATGAAATGTCTTATAAATGTCTATTATTTCCATTTGGTCTAGTGTGTCATATAAAGTCGATATTTCTTTATTGATTTTGTTTGGATGATCTATCTGAAGCTGTCAATAATATGTTTGAGATTCCAAGTATGATTATGTTTTCTGTCTGTTTTTATTTTTATATCAGTTAGTTGCTGTCTTATGTATTTGGTGCTCCCTGATCTGATGATAACCCAATGTGCCTTCCTTTATATGTTATGTTCTTCTTTTACCTAGCTGCCTTGAGAATTCTTTTCTGTCATTTTATTTTGACAATTCAGGCATCCCTCACCATATTGTGGCTCACTTTTTGCAGTCTCACCGTAATACAGATTTTTTTGCTATATTTGTGGGATTTTGCAGTATATAGGTATTTTCATATATTTCTTGTTTTAATTATTTTTGTGGTAAAATAAGCATTTTCTAGCCTAAAAATTGAAAGGGTTTATAAGAGTGTGGGAAAGGTTAATAACAGTATGGGAAAAATTTAGAAGTGTGCAGAGGGTTCATAAAGCCTTAAAAAATATATAAATAATAAAATAAATTTAAGGTCATTACTTTGCAGATTTTCACCTA
Organism: Saccopteryx bilineata; assembly: GCF_036850765.1. Taxonomy (NCBI): domain Eukaryota; kingdom Metazoa; phylum Chordata; class Mammalia; order Chiroptera; family Emballonuridae; genus Saccopteryx; species Saccopteryx bilineata. The sequence goes on from NC_089491.1 coordinate 318,817,889, forward strand.
TCACAGGGTATTTGGAACCTAACCCCCACAATAGACAAGGGACCACTGTATATATTAAAAAATGTTATGTCCCCTTTATTAGTATGAAATGTCCATCTCTGTCTCTGGTTACCTTTGTTGTCCTGAAGTCAGCATTGTCAGATACTAGATGGCAACATCTGTTTTTCCTTGGGTATTATTTGCTTGAAAATTGTTTTTCAACTTTTCACTTTAAGTCTACTTTTGTCCTTGCAGTTTTGATGTATCTCTTGAAGGCAGCATATGGATGGGTTTTGACTTTTGATCCAATCTGCTCCTCTGTGCCTCTTTATTGATGAGTTCAGTCCTTTTACTTTTAAGGTAGTTACTGACGATTGAGGATTTCCTTAGCTATTTTATGTTTTGTTTTCTGGTAGCTTTGTGTTTTGTTTGGTTCCTTCCTTTTGTGTTTCTGTCAGTTGTTTTTGTTTGGTGGCATTCTGAACTTCTTTCCTGTTTCTTCTCTTCTTAAGCTACGGTATGTATTTCAGTAGTGGCTTTTTTGTGGGTTGTTACAATTAGGTTATTAAGAGAAAAATGCTCATATATGTAAGACTCCTTTGTCTTATGAGTGCTTCTGCATTCCATCCTCATTTACCTCTGTAGATTTTCATCTTCTCCCCTTTTACGTTATTGTTGTCATAGATTATCCCTGTTCTTATTGTGACCTTGTTGAAGCTTTTAATGTGTAGTTTTTGTTTTTTGTTTTTATTTTTTGGTATCTGGTCAAATAACCACCTTTAATAGCTTCTGCAGTGATTATTTTCTGGTGAAAAATTCCCTCAGCTTCTGTATGTTTGCAAAAGTTCTTATTTCTTTTTCCTATTTGAAGGATAGCTTTGATGGATATAGTAGTCTTGGCTGGTCATTCCTCTCTTTCAGTACACTTTGAACGTTTGGTTCCATTTCCTTCTGGGTTGTAGAGTTTCTGCTGAGAAGTTTGATGATAAGCTAATGGGCCTTCCTTTATATGTTGTGCTCTTCTTTTCCCTAGCTGCCTGGAAGATTCTTTAATCTCAATGCTTTTTGATAATTTTATTACAATGTACCTTGGAGAAGATCTCTTTGGGTTGAGGTAACTAGGTGTTCTGTTTGCTTCTTGGATTCGAGGATCTAATTCATTCCATAGGCTTGGGAAGTTTTCATCACTTTTTTTGTTTGAATAGGTTCTATATCCCTTCTCCCTCTCTTCTTCTAATATACCCATTATTCTTATATTGCTCTTTCTGTTGGAATCAGACAGATTCTTTTTGTAGAGCTCTATCATTTCTTTTAAAAAAATTTGTGAGTCTCTTCTTCTGTAGCATCTCTCTAGTTGCCTATGTTTTATGTCATTGATTCTCTTCTCATCTGGCCTGTTTTATTAGGTAAACTTGCCACTTCAGTTTTCAATTTATGTACTGAATTCTTCATCTCTGTTTTTAAAGTTTCAATTTCCTTGATAAAGTACTTACTTTGTTTACTAGTTTTTAAACTAATGAATAAATTGCCTGTCAATATTTTCTTGCATCTCACTGTGTATTTTCAGAACTTAAATTTTGAATTCTCTATTGTCCAAGGTTTCCATGTGGCTGAGGTTTGCCTTCTGGAGATTTTTCATTTTCTTTCTGAACGGCATGTCTTTCTTGTATAGCCATGGTATTCAATTTCTTCTTCCTTGATGGCATTTGAGAGTGGTATTGTTAAGAACTCTAACAAAAATAACTCAAAAATGAAAAATAAACGTGAAAAATATAATAAAAAATGTGAATTTAAAAAATGACTAGTATAATAGAAAAGCACAAAACATGAATAGCAGAAACCAAAAATAAGAATAAAAATACAAAAATGAAATAACATGAAACTTAAAAGAAGAAAAAAAAAAAATTTCCGTTTTGAGAGGTTTTTCTGTTTTCTTCCGGTACATGGTGGTGTATTAAAATTTTTAGCTCTCCCCAAACCCCGACCGCCAGCCTGGCACGCGGCTGCGCCCACCGGCTCTGCGCTGCCGCTGCCGCTGCTGCCATCACTGCTGCTGCCCCGCCTCTCCCCTGGCCCGCGGGCCGCCCGGGCTAGTGCGCGGGTCAGGCCGCCTCGGCCCCAGGCCCCCGCGCCCGCCACCTCGCCGCGCCCCGGCCGGGCGTGGATGGAGGGCGCCGCGAGTCCTAACCGCTGCTCGGCGTGAGGCGGGCCCTGCGCCCACCATGTCCTACCCGCAGGGTCACCTGTACCAGGTGCCCGGGTCGCTGGCGCTTTACTCATGCCCGGCGGTGCCGCTCAGCGTGGAGCTGGCATGCTCAGTGTCGGGCTCCGCGTTCAGCCCTTACCCGGGCTCGGCGGCCTTCACGGCTCAGGCAGCCACCGGCTTCGGCAGCCTGCTGCAGTATTCGGCCGCCGCCACCGGCTTCCCGTCCTACATGGGTGCACCCTATGACGCGCACACGACTGGGATGTTGGGCGCCATCAGCTACCATCCATATGGCAGTGCGGCCTACCCATACCAACTGAATGACCCAGCCTACCGCAAGAACGCCATGCGGGATGCCACCGCAACGCTCAAGGCCTGGCTCAACGAGCACCGCAAGAACCCCTACCCCACCAAAGGCGAAAAGATCATGCTGGCCATCATCACCAAGATGACCCTCACACAGGTCTCCACCTGGTTTGCCAATGCGCGCCGGCGCCTCAAAAAGGAGAATAAGATGACGTGGGCCCCGAGGAACAAAAGCAAGGACGAGGACAAGGGTGATGCAGCCAGGAGCAAGGAGAGTCCAGATAAGGCGCAGGAGGGCACCGAGACATCTGCAGAGGACGAAGGGATCAGCCTGCACGTCGACTCGCTCACGGATCACTCGTGCTCTGCCGAGTCGGAAGGGTCTGAGAAGCTGCCGTGCCGGGGACCCCCTATGCGAATCCGGCTCCGAGTGTAAGGATAAGTACGACGACGTGGAGGATGACGATGACAATGAGGAGGAGGGTGAGCGGGACCTGGCGTCATCCAAGGCTGTGACCTCGTCACCACTCACCGGTGTGGAGGCACCGTTGCTGAGCCCCCCGCCCGAGGCCACACCCCGGGGTGGCAGCGGCAAGACGCCCCTGGGCAGCCGGACGTTGCCGGGTGCGCCGCAGCCGGCTAGCAAGCCCAAGCTGTGGTCTCTGGCGGAGAACGCCACGTCGGACCTCAAGCAGCCGAGCATGGGCCCAGGCGGCGCACCGCCGGGGCTGCCTACAGTTGCAGCTCCAGCCCCGTCTGGGGCGCCGCCGGGCGGCTCGCCTTACCCAGTGTCGCCACTACTGGGTCGCCACCTCTACTACACGTCGCCCTTCTATGGCAACTACACAAACTACGGGAACTTGAACGCAGCGCTGCAGGGCCAGGGGCTTCTGCGGTACAACACGGCGGCCTCGGGCCCGGGAGAGACGTTGCATGCAGTGCCCAAGGCAGCCAGCGACGCGGGCAAGGCAGGCGCGCACCTACTGGAGCCCCACTACCGGCCCCCGGGCAGCGGTTATGAGCCCAAGAAAGATGCCAGTGAGGGCTGCTCGGTGGTTGGTGGGGGCGTCCAGCCCTACCTATAGAAGGGCCCTGCTTAGCAATGCAAGTAGGTGTCACAATTGCTTTGGAAAAAATAAATTTAGAAGGCCATTCTCTCTTCCCAAGTTCATAAATATACAGACATAAAAAGCTGCTCTCTCACCCGGACCGCATCTTGTGCCACTGTAAAAGAAGGAACCACAGAGCATTGTCAACCCAGACTAATGGAACAGACTTTTGTTGGATATATGTGAATTTGTTGACATAGTATAGCTTCTCCAATGTATGTGTGACTTTTGAAAACAATCTTTTTTCTCAGGATATCTTGAATTGATCACTTCATTGCCATGGTATATATGCTATAGGTGTGATAGGATTTACTGTAAAATTTATTTGTAAAAGGTGTACACAGTAGAAATAAAACGTGATTGAAGAACTTGAGTACTTAAAAAGTGGAAACAAATTTGATATTTTTATAATGATATAAAGCTTCTAGTAATTTATGCAAGTTGTATTGCAACGGAATCTAAACTTTTTGTAAATAAATTCTGCCTGGTTTTTATTTGAACATTGCTGGTTATACAATCTTTGTTGGTTGTTTAACAATAATTCTTTACTAATTTATATCTTAAATTGTAAATAAAAACAGACTAGACTACAAAAAAAAAAATTTAGCTCTGTGAAATTCCTGGGCTGACCTCTGCTAAGATGTTGCTATTGCAATTGCAATGATGTAGTGGGGCTTTAGTTGTGATGGTGGGTGGGGCGTGTTGACATTGGCCATGGCATGTGGACATGAGGGCTTTATGGCTTTCGCAATGGGGATCTCAGGTCCAGGAACTCCTCCACACATCTCAACAGACCAGGGGACTGGATACAGAACCTTCATTCTTCAGGGAAAAGAGTAGCTCTGGAGTTAGCTGTGGGGTCTTTCTGTGCCACACTCCATACCCTGCAAGGAGACAGAGGTGGGATTACAGAGGCTGAGGAAGGCTGTACTTTGACTTTCTCTGTCTCTGTGCCAAGTGTGGGCTGCAGGTAGACCACGGGAACACTGGCCGTGACCCCTTGTTTTGTTACCATTTTGGTTTAGTATCTCCACCTTTGTCCCTCGATATCACCACACTTTAGTCTTCTCTGTCTCTGCTGAGTGCAGGCTGTAGGCAGACCGTGAGAACACTGGCTGTGATCCCCATGTTTGGCTGGTTTAGTTCAGTATCTCCCTTTCTGCCCCTCTATCTCACCGCTCCTTCTGGCAGAAGACCCAGCCACTCCACGTTTCCCAATCCATACCCCTCAGACAAAACCCAGGTAGCTAAGCTTCCCCCTTCACCATTGTCCAGCAGAGAAAAAAACCCTAGTCACTCGTGGTTTGTCTCCTCTCCAGAGCCAGCTGCGAATCTGTTTTATCTTATGCTCCACTTTTCATCCCTTCCCACGTTTAGTTCACTTGACACATGAATGTTTCAGGCATGTGTGTGAGCCGAGCTGAAGTTCCTTTGCTTCATTATAGTTATTCAATTTGCTGAAATTTCAAGAGGAAAAATCAGGAGTATCTCTCATGCTGCCATTACTCTGACGTCATCACCATTTTTAATTTTTTTGAGGAAATGTCATAATGTTTTCCACAGTGGTTGCACAAGTCTGCTTTCCTACCAGCAGTACAAGAGTGTTTGTTCCCTTTTCTCCAAATCCTCTCATTTGTTAATGAAGGCCATTCGGCCAGGTGTGAGGTGATATCTCATTGTGATTTTAATTTACATTAATGATTAGTGACATTGAGTATTTTTTCATATGGCTATTGGCCATCTGTATTGCCTCTTTGGAGGTGTCTATTCAGGTCCTTTGCCCATTTTTAAAATGGGATTATTTACCTTCCTAGTGTTGAGTTTTAGAAGTTCTTTATAAATTTTGGTTATTAATTCCTTAATCATATCAGCAAATACGTTCTCCCATTGAGTAGGCTTTTTACTTTGTAGATGGTGTCTTTTGCTGTGCAAAATCTTAGTTTGATATAGTCCCTTTTGTTTATTTTGTTTTTTATTTCACTTGCCCACAAAGACATACCAGCAAAAATATTGCTGAGACTGTAGTACCTATGTTTTCTTCCAAGAGTTTTATGGTTTTGTGACTTATATTTAAGTCTTTTATCCATTTTGAGTTTAGTTTTTGTGAATGTTATGTTAGTGGTCTAGTTTCATTCTTTTGTATGTACCTGTCCAATTTTCCCAATAATATATAATGAAGAGACTGTCTGTACTCCATTGTTTACTTGCCTCCTTTTCTCTGGGTTCTCTGTTCTGTTTCATTGATCCTTATGCCTGTTCCTTTTTTTTTTAAATTAAATTTAATGCAGTGACATTGATAAATCAGGGTACATATGTTGAGAGAAAACATCTCCAGATTACTTTGACATTTGATTGTGCTGTATACCCCTCCCCCAAAGACAAATTGTCTTCTCTAACCTTCTATCTGGTTTTCTTTGTGCCCCTCCCCTCCGCCACCCCCTCTCTCCTTTGTCGCCCCCTCTCCCCTCCCCCCACCCCCATTGCCATCACATTCTTGTTCATGTCTCTGAGTCTCATTTTTATGTCCCATCTAAGTATGGATTCATATAGTTCTTAGTTTTTTCTGATTTACTTATTTCACTCCGTATAATGTTATCAAGGTCCATCCATGTTATTGTAAATGATCCGATGTCATCATTTCTTATGGCTGAGTAGTATTCCATAGTATTTATGTACCAAAGCTTTTTAATCCACTCGTCCTCTGACGGACACTTGGGCTGTTTCCAGATCTTCAATATTGTGAACAATGCTGCCACAAACATGGGGGTGCATTTCTCCTTTTGGAGCCGTTCTATGGTGTTCTTGGGGTATGTCCCTAAGTGGGATAGCTGGGTCAAAAGGCAGTTCGATTTTCATTTTTTTGAGGAATCTCCATACTGTTTTCCACAGTGGCTGCACCAGTCTGCATTCCCACCAGCAGTGCAGGAGGGTTCCCTTTTCTCCACATCCTCGCCAGCACTTATTCTGTGTTGTTTTGTTAATGAGCGCCATTCTGGCTGGTGTGAGGTGATATCTCATTGTGGTTTTAATTTGCATTTCTCTACTGATTACTGATGTTGAGCATTTTTTCATATGCCTATTGGCCATCTTTGGAGAAGTGTCTATTCATCTCTTTTGCCCATTTTTTGATTGGATTGTTTGTCTTCCTAGTGTTGAGATTTACAAGTTCTTCATAAATTTTGGTTATTAACCCCTTATCAGACACATTGTCAAATATGTTCTCCCATTGTGTAGTTTATCTTTTTATTCTGTTCTTATTGTCTTTAGCTATGCAAAGCTTTTTAGTTTGATAAAGTCCCATTTGTTTATCCTGTCTTTTATTTCACTTCCCCGTGGAGATAAATCAGCAAATATATTGCTCCGAGAAATATCGGAGAGCTTACTGCCTATGTTTTCTTCTAAGATGCTTATGGTTTCATGGCCTACATTTAAGTCTTTTATCCATTTTGAGTTTATTTTTGTGAGTGGGGTAAGCAGGTGATCTAGTTTCATTTTTTTGCAGGTAGCTGTCCAATTTTCCCAACACCGTTTGTTAAAGAGGCTATCATTACTCCATTGTATTTCCTTACCTCCTTTGTCAAATATCAGTTGTCCATAGAGTTGTGGGTTTATTTCTGGGTTCTCTGTTCTGTTCCATTGATCTATATGCCTGTTCTTATGCCAGTACCAGGCTGTTTTGAGTACAATGGCCTTGTAGTATAACTTGATATCAGGAAGTGTGATATCTCCCACTTTAATCTTCTTTTTTAAGATTGCTGAGGCTATTCGTGTTCTTTTTTGGTTCCATATAAATTTTTGGATTATGTGATCTACATCTTTGAAGGATGTCATTGGTATTTTAATTGGTATTGCATTGAATTTATAGATTACTTTGGGTAACACAGACATTTTAATGATGTTTATTCTTCCTAACCATGAGCACAGTATATGCTTCCACTTGTTTGTATCTTCCTTGATTCCTTTTATCAAAGCTTTGTAATTTTCCGAGTACAGGTCTTTAGTCTCCTTAGTTAAGTTTACTCCTAGGTACTTTATTTTTTTGGTTGTAATAGTGAAGGGAATTGATTCCTTTATTTCTCTTTCTGACTGTTCACTGTTGGCGTATAAAAATGCCTCTGATTTCTGAGTATTGGTTTTATATCCTGTCACTTTGCTGAATTCATTTATCAGGTCCAGTAGTTTTTTGACTCAGACCATAGGGTTTTCTATATACAATATCATATCATCTGTAAATAATGATAGTTTTACTTCTTTTCCAACTTGAATGCCTTTTATTTATTCTTCTTGTCTGGTTGCTGTGGCTAGGACTTCCAGGACTATGTTAAATAAGAGTGGTAAAAGGGGGCACCCCTGCCTTGTTCCTGATCGTAAGGGTATTGCTTTTAATTTTTGCTCATTGAGTATGATGTTGGCTGTGGGTTACTCATAGATGGCTTTTATCATGTTGAAGATATGTTCCCTGTATTCCCACTCTGCTGAGTTTTGATCATGAATGGGTGCTAGATTTTATCAAATGCTTTTTCTGCATCTATTGAAATTATCATATGCTTTTTCTACTTCTTTTTATGTGATGAATCACATTGGTTGATTTACAAATATTGTACCAGCCTTGCCTCCCCAGAATAAATCCCACTTGATCATGGTGTATGATTTTCTCCATATATTGTTGGATCCAGTTTGCTAATATTTTGTTGAGGATTTTAGCATCTATATTCATCAGAGATATTGGCCTATAATTTTCTTTCTTTGTGTTGTCTTTGCCTGGTTTTGGAATCAGAATTATGCTCGCCTCATAAAAGGAGCTTGGAAGTCTCACTTCCTCTTTAATTTTTTGAAATAGTTTGAGAAGGACAGGAGTTAGTTCTTCTTTGAATATTTGGTAGAATTCATTTGTGAAGCCTTCAGGCCCCAGACTTTTGTTTGTTGGGAGTTTTTTGATAACTGTTTCGATCTCATTTGGTGTAATCAGTCTGTTTAGGTTTTCTGATTCTTCCAGATTGATTTTTGGAAGATTGTATGTTTCAAGGAATTTGTCCATTTTATCTAGGTTGTCTAGTTTTTTGGCATACAGTTCTTCATAGTATTTTCTTACAATATTTTGTATTTCTGTTGTGTCAGTTATTATTTCTCCACTCTCATTTCTAATTTTATTTGAATCCTCTCTTTTTCCTGGCGAGTCTAGTTAAAGGTTCATCAATCTTGTTTACCTTTTCAAAGAACCAGCTCCTAGTTTCATTGATCCTCTGTATTGTTTCTTTAGCCTCTATGTCATTTATTTATGCTCTGATTTTATTATTTCCTTGCTTCTACTACATTTGGGCTTTACTTGCTGTTCTTTTTCTAGTTCTTTTAGATGCAGGGTTAAGTTGTTTATTTGAGCTTTTTCTAGCTCAATATGCCGGTAGTGCTATGAACTTCCCTGTCAGTACTGCTTTTGCTGTGTCCCATAAATTTTGAGTTTTTGTATGCTCATTGTCATTCGTTTCTAGGAATTTTTTAATGTCTTCTTTGATCTCATTGTTTACCCATTCATTATTTAATAACCTGCTATTTAGTTTCCATGTGTTTGAGAATTTTTGAGCTTTTCTGTTGTGGTTCATTTCTAGTTTCATGCTGTTGTGATCAAAGAAAGTGCTTGATATGATTTCAATCTTCTTAAATTTGTTGAGAGCACTTTTGTGCCCTAACATGTGGTCTATCCTAGAGAATGTACCATTCATGCTTGAAAAGAATGTATATTCTGCTGCTTTAGGGTGAAAGGTTCTGAAGATATCTATTAAATTGAGTTGATCTAGTGTGTCCAATAAGTTTGCTGTTTCTTTGTTAATTTTCTTTTTTAAGGATCTATCTAGTGATGTTAGTGGGGTATTGAAATCCCCTACTATTATAGTATTGCTGTGGATCTCGCTCTTTAAATCCATCAAAGTCTGCTTTATATATTTAGGTGCTCCTATATTAGGTGCATAGATATTTATAATAGTTGTATCTTCCTGATGGATTACTCCCTTTATCATTATGTAGTGGCCTTCTTTATCTCTTACTATATCCTTTGTTTTAAAGTCCAATTTGTCTGATATAAGTATTGCTACCCCAGCTTTTTTTTCATTTCCATTTGCATGAAATGTTTTTGTCCATCCTTTTACCTTCAATCTATGTGTATCTTTTGTTCTCAGGTGTGTCTCTTGTAGACAGTATATGTATGGGTCCTGTTTTCTTATCCACGCAGCTACCCTATGTCTTTTGATTCGATCATTTAATCCATTTACATTTATGGTTATTATTGATATGTTGTTGTTTATTGCCATTTTATTCTTTAAAGCTGTATTCCTTTTTTGCTATATTGTTTTCCCACTTTGATCTGTTTACAACAGGCCCCTTAACATTTCCTGCAGCATTGGTTTGGTTGTAATGAATTCCTTGAGTTGTTTTTTTGTCTGGGAAGCTTTTTATTTCTCCTTCGATTTTAAATGATAGCCGTGCTGGATAAAGTAGTCTTGGTTGTAGGTTCTTGTTCTGCATTACTTTGAATATTTCTTGCCATTCCCTTCTGGCCTCAAGTGTTTCTGTTTGTATGCCTGTTCTTAAGCCAGTACTATTTTAATTTTTCCATAGAGAAAAATATTAACTGAATAGGTTAAAATATGGAGAACTTCAATAGAAAAATAAAATCTCTAAAGAGACAAATAATTATTATAAAAAAATTGAGAAAAATGGTATCTTGAAAACATCTTTCTTGGTAATTAAAGAATGAAAAACCAAAAAGAAAAATTAGTGAGACTATACAGAATATTTGAACAATGCTATTAACTAACTTTAACCAACAAATACAACTACAAATTAACTTACATTTTCTCTAAAAACTCAATGTGAATGGAAAACAAAAACATGAACCTAAAGAAATGTAATCACCATATGCAATGCATGAGACCTGACTGGATTATAAGAACAAATTATAAAGTATTATTTCAGGAAAATAAGAAAAATATGAATTTATGAATTACGTATTTTATGAAATTACTGTTGTCTTAATGTGATCATGGTCTGAGATGTGTTCGGCTGAAATATTCCCTGCTATTTACTTTCAAATGGCCAGGAAATAGAGTATGTAAAGACTGTGTGTAAAGAGTCAGAAAAGGCAATTTAAAAAAAGTAAATGTCCCCTTATATTGTATTTTGTTTCTAGTTTTTTTTTTTTTTTTTTTTTTTTTTTTTTTAAATTTTATTTATTCATTTTTAGAGAGGAGAGAGAGAGGGAGAGAGAGGAGAGAGAGACAGAGAGAGAGAAGGGGGGAGGAGCTGGAAGCATCAACTCCCATATGTGCCTTGACCAGGCAAGCCCAGGGTTTCGAACCGGCGACCTCAGCATTTCCAGGTCGACTCTTTATCCACTGCGCCACCACAGGTCAGGCTTGTTTCTAGTTTTTAATATTATGTATTATAAAGTTTTATTATTTTTTGAAAGAAATCCTATGTAGAATTCTTAAAGCTAGCCAGTCAACAAAATCTTAGCAGAGTAAAGTCACATGCCAGATTCCTATAATGTTTTAAATATAACTTACTGGAATCTCACTTTTATAAAATCCTTTTTAAAGCCCCTTTAGCTTTCAAAGTAGCACTGCTGTCTTAGAACAGAGAAAGAAATTATTTATAACCCAAGTTAAAATTACAGATAACTCAAGTTTCACTATTGTTTTGAAGATTTTCCCCCCAAACTACTTTTAAGTTTAAATTAGATCTTGGGACCAGTTCTCACAGTAAAATTGTTTTTTACAGGATTTTGCCAGTTCTTTTCAGCAGTTAGACCTAAATTTATATTACAGTCATCCCTTGCCATATCGTGGTTCACTTTTCGCAGTCTCACTGTATCATGGATTTTTAAATTGTATATATCTAATTTTGTATTGTGGATTTTTTGCTATATTGCAGGATTTTGTGGTATATAGGTATTTTTACACATTTATTATTTTAATTATTTTTGCGGTAAAATAAGCATTTTCTAGCCCAAAAAATTTAAAACAATATAAAAATATTTAAAACATTTAATACATATTTAATGTTTAATTAAAACATATTAAAAGAATATTAAATCATCTTCATTCAAGTTGTAGTATATTCACTGGTGAGTACCCATATAAAGTTTTGTTATTAAAATTATGTAGGTTTAAGAGTGTAGAAAGGGTTTAAGAGCATAGGAGGTGTTTATATCGATAAAAGTGTAGGAAAGGTTAGTAACAGTGTGGGAAAGACTTATAAGAGTGTGGGAAGGGTTTATAAAGCCTTAAATATTGGGTTGGGGAATAAGTTCGTAGCGTTTTTACAGAAGACTTTTATTTAAACAAAAAACAATAATTATATCAATAAGTTAATCAATTATATATTCGCCGTTGCTGTTTACAACCTCTTCCCACCTCTCGACCAATTTGTTGATGCCGTTCCGCCAAAAATCGCCTGGTCTGGTGTCAAAGAAGTTGTTGAGCCAGTTTTTAAGGGCCTCTTTGTTATCGACGGTAACGCCCTTCATATGGTTTGACAGGGAGCGGAAAAGATGGTAATCGGTCGGTGCAAGGTCTGGAGAATACGGCGGATGCTGAAGGACCTCCCATTCGAACTCTTGGAGTGCGGCTTTGACGACTTGTGCAACATGGGGCCTGGCGTTGTCGTGAAGGAGTATGGTTTGACCATGTCAATCAGGTCTTTTCAGTCGAATAGCCTCATTAAAGTGGTGTAGCTGGGCAATGTAGAGCTCCTTGTTGACCATGGCATTCTTTTCGAGCATTTCCCAGTTCTTCATCGAATTCAGAAGGCCTTCCGCTGCGGCACGTGTCATCGACGTCAAAGTCGCCATTTTTGAACTTTGCAAACCATTTCCATGCTATAGACTCGCCTATGACACCTACTCCATACACGTCGCAAATGTCCCAGGCTGCTTCGGCAGCTTTTTGACCTCGATGAAAAGTAAAGAAGAGCAGGTGTCGAAAATGTTGATTTTTGCCTCCTGGGTATTCCATTTCTAAGCCTCAAAACTAATAAAAAATTAAATAACTCAAAAATACAATTAACATAGTTTTGTAGAGCAGAAGGAGTTTTATCGAATGAATACTTACCCTTTGCCAAACAGCAAACAAATCGTAAAATAAAAGAAAATATAAAAACGCTACGAACTTATTCCCCAACCCAATATAATTATATAAGTAATAAAATAAATAGAAGGTCGCTACTTTGCGGATTTTTGCTTATTGTGGGGGGTTCTGGAACCTAGCCCTCACAATAGACAAGGGACCACTGTAATGTTCCTTTTTTAGCCACTTGACCTAAAGTGACATCTTTCAGAACACATGTTGATACAATAACTAGGGATAAAAACACATATATAAGGAAAAAGAAGAATGAAGTGGGAGACAGATTCAGTGGAAGGTACAAGCAAATACTCCTATATGAATACCATATATCAAGGTCTATTTAAAAAACAAAGTATAAGCTAAGGCCCTGGCCAACTGGCTCAGTGGATAGAGCGTCAGCCCAGCTTGCAGATATCCCAGGTTTGATCCCCAATCAGGTCACACATGAGAAGCAACCATCTGTTTCTCTTCCTCTCTTCTTTCTCACTCTCTCATCCCCTCTCACAGCCAGTGACTCAACTTGTTTGTGTGTCAGCCTTAGGCGCTGAGGATAACTTGGATGATTTGAGCATTGGCCCCAGACAGGGGTTGCCAGGTGGATCTCAGTTGGGGTGCATGCGGGAGTCTGTTTATCTCCCCTCCTCTCACGAAAAAGTCTGAGAGCTTGCCTTATGTACTTTAATATTAATTTAAAAGCAGTGCTGCTAAAAGCCAAAAATGATGGATTTAAATAGTGACAGTGCTGATTTCCTGCTTGGATTACATTATTATTTTGTGTTATAAGAGGAATATTTGGTTCAGCAGTATACCTGATTTGGTATTTCTCAGCTTGAAGGGGAAATGTATACTCTGTAGAAAGTCAGATTTATAACCATTTTCTCTCTAGAACTGAACAAAACTCTATTATTTTAATTCCAAGCATCCCATTTCCTATTATTCTGTTTCCTTCTTATAGTCCAACTCTTCAGTTCTTTGATTCCAGAATCCATTAAAAGTACCACCTTTTTACTGCTCCTAACGCACCTTACATTCAACTTCCTTCTTATATATTATCATAATCACCAAAATTTATACACCATCATCTCTCTTGTCCTACTCTTGATCTTTATACTTATTTGAGCATTAATCCTACTACACTGTTCTATCCTTTCACTTCCTCACTTTCCAAGAAAACCTGTTTCATTGTAACTTTGTGCCTTGATTACTGCAGCAGCCTACAAAAAGGTTCCTTGCCTGTCCTATAGGTTATCTTAAAACAGCAATTAATTCTTAAGAATTAATGACATTTTAAAAGGCTAATAAAATTCTATCACTCTTCTTACACAGCCAATGACTTCTCATTTCATGCAGGATAAAAGCCAATGTTTTCACAAGGGTCAACAAGCCCTTACAAAATCTAGATGTTTGTTATCTAGTATTTTACCATTCTCCCACTCTCATTCTGCTCCCACCACACTGGTGGCCTCCGTGCTGTTTCTGAAACATGCCAGCATGCTCCTGCCTCAAGAGCTCTGGAGTTGTTAGGGCTTGCTTTCTCACTTCCTTCAGGTCTTTTACTCATATCATTTCAGTGAGGCCTCCTCATCTATTCTCCTTAAAACTCTTTATTTTTCCTTACTTTATTTTTCTCATGGCACTTACCATTTCTGACCTATTATATATTTAATTTACTATCATTTCTTGCCTCTGATGCCCACTAGCATGTAAGTTCCACGAAAGCAAAAATTTCATCTATTTGGCTGATTGTTGTATTCCCAGTGTCTATACTATGACAAGTACACAGTAGACAACACTAAAATATATTTATTAAGTGACTAAAAGAAGTAATTTAAATATATCCTTTCTATGGACTGTATGTCAAATTAATGAAATAGGCACAATTACATAATTTTAAAATGAACTTAACACAGACTATTGAATAAAAATAATTGATATGAAATATAAACCTAAAGTTATCATAAATTTATTGCCCATGTTAGAAAGATAATACTTTGCTTCCTGGGAATTAATTTTTAAAATTCAGTCAATATACATATTTATTATTATAATTTTACCACCTTGAGAGAACTGATCATCAGTATTTCATTTTCTGGTGTTTTTAATATTAGAATTTATACTATAAGAAAACCAACATTATCCAAAAGCAATATAAGTACTGGAATACTCTGTTGTGGACCGTTAATGGCAGGAAGCCATTATAGATTCAAGGCTTAGCAAAAGGCTAAGTTCTACCCCTTCCATCTCCATATTTGGCTTTGATGCTAAGTGTTTGCACCCACTCCACTTCCTTCCTTGGGTTGCAGGAAGCAATATACATACCCTTCCTCTGACTCTTTGTTTGTTTCAGATGTCTGTAAATTTCACTAATGTATCCTGTTTTTGCCTTGGGAGAGTTCCTGTCTTAGCCTTTGATGTGCAACCTTGTATCAGGGTCCTTGATTTGCATAGGTCCATATAATAAAGCGAACTGGGGCTGTGAGGCACTCAGATGCTGCCAGGCAGTTTGAGGAGTCCTCCCGGTGCCATCGGTTTTGTTCTGACAAAGTGTGTTTCCTTAATTCCGCACCGTTATTTGGAAGCTGCGCTGGTCCGCGGCAATACTCAGAATAATCATACATCAAAACTTTAGGATTTGGAGATGACGTCACAGTAATGGCGGGGTAGGAAGCGATATCGATAAATCTCCCCCAAAACTCAACAAGATCTTCAACCAGAAACAGAAAAACCTATACTTGGAGCCTCCAGATGCTTCGCAATACACCCGAAGGCAAGAGAAGTGAAGGCAAAAATTAATGAATGGGACTACATCAGACTAAGAAGTTTTTGCTCAGCAAGAGAAACTGATAGCAAAATAAACAGAAAGCCAACTAAATGGGAAATGATATTTTCAAACAACAGCTCAGATAAGGGCCTAATATCCAAAATATACAAAGAACCCATAAAACTCAACAACAAACAAACAATCCAATAAAAAAAACGGGAAGAGGACATGAACAGACACTTCTCCCAGGAAGAAATACAAATGGCCAACAGATATATGAAAAGATGCTCATCTTCTTTAGTTATCAGAGAAATGCAAATCAAAACTGCAATGAGATACCACCTCACACCTGTTAGATTAGCTATTATTAACAAGACAGGTAATAGCAAATGTTGGAGAGGCTGTGGAGAAAAAGGAACCCTCATATACTGTTGGTGGGAATGTAAAGTAGTACAACAATTATGGAAGAAAGTATGGTGGTTCCTCAAAAAACTGAAAATAGAACTACCTTATGACCCAGCAATCCCTCTACTGGGTATATACCCCCAAAACTCAGGAACATTGATACGTAAAGACATATGCAGCCCCATGTTTACTGCAGCATTGTTCACAGTGGCCAGGACATGGAAACAACCAAAAAGCCAGTCAATAGATGACTGGATAAAGAAGATGTGGCACATATACACTATGGAATACTACTCAGCCATAAGAAATGATGACATCGGAACATTTACAGCAAAATGGTGGGATCTTGATAACATGATACGAAGCGAAATAAGTAAATCAGAAAAAACCAGGAACTGCATTATTCCATACGTAGGTGGGACATAAAAGTGAAACTAAGAGACATTGATAAGAGTGTGGTGGTTACGGGGGGGAAGGGGGAATGGGTGAGGGAAAGGGGGAGGGGGAGGGGCACAAAGAAAACAAGATAGAAGGTGACAGAGGACAATCTGACTTTGGGTGATGGGTATGCAATATAATTGAACGACAAGATAACCTGGACTTGTTATCTTTGAATATATGTATCCTGATTTATTGATGTCGCCCCATTAAAAAAAAAAAAAACTTTAGGATTTTAAAACTTTTAAGATATTTTCAAATTTTAAATTCTAGAAAAGTATTCACTTTTACTTGATTCCAAATATGGACATTTATCCAAAGAAATTTCTATACTATAACTTATTAATGAAGACTTGTGTTAAATTTCATATTTATTATATTAATGTCAAATAGTTAAATGTATTTAAAGCTATTCTTTTAAAACTTTGAAGCAGAAAATTTAAGGTTATGTCAAAGAAAAACATCTTGATTTTAAAGAGATGAATGAAATAAAACTAGAGAAAGTAGAGCAAGGGGTGAGAACTTGTTCAAAAGACACCATTTTCAAACACTTCTATTTTGGTACAATAACTTATACAAAGCATTATTTAATATTGAGAGTGTCAACAATACATTAGAAACAAAACATGTTAGTTCATAAAAACACTCACCTACAACACCATTCAATACGACCTTCACCTTCACAACTTTTTGCCCAATGATTGTCAGCCAAATTTTTCATTGCAACAGCATATTCACACAGTGTTTCCTCATCCTCACAATGTTCTCGCCAGATCTTATCAAAATCTCCCACTAAAAACAAGGGAAAAAAATGAATTAAGTTTAGTATACTATGGGATCTCTACATACTTATAAGTTCCCGATATTAAAAGGAGTTGACAGATGAGAGAGTAACATAAGTTAACAAGCAAGTTAAATATTTTTATTTATACATTTGGACTTGCTCTCCCCTGGTTGGCAAACTGCAGCTCGCAAGCCACATGCAGCTATTTGGCCCCTTGAGTGTGGTTCTTCCACAAAACGCCATGTGCAGGTGCTACCTCGATAAGAAATGTACCTATCTATAAGGCTTAAGTTTAAAAACTTTGGCTCTCAAAAGAAATTTCAATCGTTATACTGTTATTTGGCTACGTTGCTGACCACTACGACAAACGGTACTTAAAAGAAGTATATTCCTAAATTAATATGTTACTAAAAAAATTACCTTGGAAACCTCTCCAAAGTTTTGAGTCTTTATAAAATTGTCTAAATAAATATTATAAACAGTATTACATTATCTGGCCTCTGTAGTACTTCCAAGTATTATTTTTAAAAAGTTAAATCAGTCATCACACTTAATATGAAATCTGAAACATCAATGTGATTTATGATAAAGTGACATATGAGAATGCTTTGGCTAAATAAATGACCTTAATATAATTTTAAGGGTAAACAAGTGAACAAAAATTATCAAGGTGGCCTGACCAGGCGGTCGCACAGTGGAAAGAGCGTCGGACTGGGATGCAGAAGACCCAGGTTTGAGACCCCAAGGTTGCAGCTTGAGCGCGGGCTCATCTGGTTTGAGCAAAAAAGCTCACCAGCTTGTACCCAAGGTCGCTGGCTTGGGAAAGGGGTTACTTGGTCTGCTGAAGGCCCACGGTCAAGGCACATATGAGAAAGTAATCAATGAACAACTAAGGTGTCAAAACAAAAAACTGATGATTGATGCTTCTCATCTCTCTCTGTTCCTGTCTGTCTGTCCCTGTCTATCCCTCTCTCTGACTCTCTGTCTCTGTAAAAAGAAAATAAAAAATTATCAGGGTGGCTTGATTCAATGTCCTTAGACAAAAGATTTAAATTCTCCTGTCTCATGTTCAAATGTAGGCAATTGTTTGGTAACAGAATAAGCTTAATGATATTTTAATAAACCTATGATGGTTCATAGCACTATCTCTGACTTTACTCATCAGATTTTATACATATTGGTTCATTAAGGTATAGTATTATTGTAAAGGAGCTTTATCTTCTGTTGATATCTTCAACTCTGAAAGCCCTTTTGTTTGCACTTATAAGTTTCACTGCCTAAAATGTATATATTATCAATAAATACATAAATTTACTGCATTTGCTGGTAATAGGAGTCATTCAAATAAAAGTTCTATGATCCAATGTTTGGGAAAAGCTATGTTTAATTATTTAAACATTTGCTTTCTAAAAAACTTCTTGACACAGATCTGAGTACAAGTACACTGCCCATAAAAATTAGTGGATCAGGGGCTGTGCAGATACTCCAGCTTTCAGCCTTTTGTATAGTGCATTTTCACCAATGAAATAAAAGTTGGTTTTGCATCTCATTTACATAATTGAACTTTCTTTGACTTGTCCTTTGCTTTTCTGATGTTTTTTTTAATAAAAAAAATAAAATGCTTTATCACTTCATATTCATTTTGAAATATCCCTTAATTTTTGTGAGTAGTATAGTTGTTTATACAGAAAAGAATCCTAATAAACAGAAGTGAGGGAGTGTTCAAGCAAAGGTAAGAAAAAATGCTAATACAAGAGTACATTACTGAGGCTGCTGCTGTGGGCAACAGAGATGCATACAGAAAGCCTCTGGAATTGTTCACCTATAGGATGGGGGGCTAGAACCACTTATCAATTGCTATCTCTCAATAATTATCTTGTCCTATCTTAGGCACTGAATAAGGGGACATCTACAGTGGGCTCCAGCAGTGCTGGACAAAAACAGAAAGTAGAAAAAGCAGCAGCATACACTTAAAGTGAAACTCTCTCAGAGGTGTGTGCCTGAGCCCAGTGTCTGTCAACCACAACTAAGGACAAAGGGTATGTTATATGGGCCAACGAACACATCTATTACTATGTGATCATATAATATGAAACTCAGTTTACTTTAGAATTATTCTACAAGCTATGAGATGCAAAGACAACTGTAAATATACAAAAACCCGCTGCCCGTCAACTTTTTCGAAGACCTCTAGTTTTTTACACTTAACAAAATTCTCTTTAAACAATGTCAATTTCTTTTGGAGTTTTAAGGTTTATTATCTGCTTCAATGAACTTCTGAGGAAGGATTCAAATTTTGTCTATAAGCCTATTCAATTCAAAATGATGGCAGACAACTTCAATTTAATGTTTTCGCCAACATTTAATGAACAAGTGCTGGCATCAAAGGAAGGAAGAAGACACAATACAATGTGGAAGATGCTTTAATAGGAACACAAACCTGGTTATGTTCCCTAGTTCCACACAGATCCAGAACTTTTAAATCATATATTTATTCAACAAAAATGTATCAAAACAGACTAAAGGTACACACTATGTTAAATGTCTGGTGGTTCCAAAGTTTAACCATAACACAGCATTCAGTTATGAGAAAATTCAACTTTCTAGAATATCTTTAAAAGCTTAAAGTATTTTTAAAATAAAGTTATTAAATAAAAACAATGGAAAATTCAGTTTCTTTTTGTAACAGTTTGTTATATGTTTTTACAGGATTCAAAATAAATGGTATTTACCCTTTAAACAATATTTTCAAAATAAGTTATGGTTTGAACTATATATAAGAAGCCAGAAAAAAAGTTAAGGTTAACCAATGCCCAATATACATATTAAAACAATACACACACAAAAACAAAATATTGAAAACTCAATTTTAAAGATTTTTATTATCATTTAGTTGTTAAGTTAACCAAGATTTAAAAGACTGTTTTATTTGAAAGGACAATACCTTTTCAGTAAGAACTTCCTGAGATCTGCAACAAAGATGTAGGCAACGAGTAAGAAATGATTCAAGTCCAATTAATAATTAGCATTCTAAGAATTTTAATATATTGGCATTTGTAATGACTCTAAATTATTGATTAATCTTTTATTTTCGAGAAGAGAGAAAAATGGTGCCGTGAAGGGTGCTCCAGATATCTCCCCCTGAAATTTCAACAAATTCAAGAACTAGAGAAGAGAAACAATATCAGGAGCATCTGAAATATACACACAACAGACAACAGTACGATTGGGTGAAAAGGTGGCTGAACATATCCACTCTGAAAGAAATAAGACGGAGAATGGAGTATTCCGCTTTTCTCGCTGATCTGAGGAAGGGCTGCTTTTGCCTGGAACCAAGAGAAATGAAGGATCTGGGGCACAGGGAAGAAGCTGGGCTAGGGCAGATGATCAAGGAGAGAAGAGAGCACAACGGCTCAGCCTACGATCGCAGAAGCGGGGCTAGCACGGGCGGCAGACTCTGATGGAGGTAGCCAGAGCAGTTTGCCTGTGGAGGTCGGTGCCACAGTGGCTTTGGGCTTTCTGCATTCCCAGTCTGCGATCGCGGGCAGTGTGTGAGTGGCTACACGTGGCAACTCTGGTGTGGGCATGTGCATTCACGGGCAGAGCAGCTAGGCCAGAGATTTTCAGCAGTAGACTTCTGCGTGGGCTGTAGCCAGCATTTCTGTGTGGTCCTGGCTCTCCGACCCACAGTGTGGGAAGTGCACAAGGGCCGAGATCCCTAGACCTGAACCTGTCCGGGCAGGCGGCGTGCCTCCACTAGCCAATACATGTCAAAAAACGCATACTGGAGGAGCTGACCTCTGAGTGCACTGCAGAAGTCGTGGGAGCTGGGCTGCAGGATTCCAAACAGGGCACAAGGGACAAAAGCCTGTGGAGATGAGAACAGCAGAGCACTTAAGTGAACTAGACATGCCTGGGGGGGGGGGGGTTCCTTAGAAAGGCGCCTGATCAGCAATAGGCTTCCTGCCTGGCCTGCTTTCCCTGGTGGCTCTGGTAGCCATAGCCTTACCCAGAACTGTGCTTTGAGCGGTGCTAGAGGAAGGACATGGCAGCTCTTAAGGCAGGGGTCGTGAACCTTTTTGGTTGAGAGAGCCATGAACGCCACATATTTTAAAATGTAATTCCGTGAGAGCCATACAATATGTTAAACACTAAAGACACGTAAATGTGTGCATTTTATGTAAGACCAACACTTTTAAAGTACAATAAGTCTCTGAATTCTTTTTAATAACATTGTTATGCTGTTACTAATCAATGATAATAAAGTACTTCTTACCATTAATGCGACTTCTGGTGCTGCATGGTTTTGCTGATGGCTTTGTAGTCTGGTTGATACGTGGTGAGGTTAAGCTTCATGCAGTCGCTGAGACTTCCATCCGTTAAACGTGATCACAGATTGGTCTTAACATTCTTTAGATGTGAGAAAGACCGCTCACATGCATACTTAGAGCCAAACATTGTCAGTACAGCAATACTCACATGCTGCAGTTTGTGGTATGTGACAGAAAGCGTGTTCCAAGTTTTGACAATCAGCAAGTGTGCGGGTTGAAATATTTTCATTTCTCCCCACTTGTGTTTGCTCACCAACTCTGCTTGCTGTCATGCAAGTCTTTCCAAATCTTCATTCAGTGACTTGAACTTATTCACCCACATGCCTGAGGCCTTCAGGTCAGCAGCTTGTAGCTCAAAATCTCTGATGGAGACATGGAGGATGTAACTCAGGTCGGCGCTGTCCACTGCATACTCCTGTGGATGGGTGATGAACTTAAAAAGACGAGTGCGTTCATGAAATTCTCCAAAGCGTGCTTTGAATGACTTCAGGAGATTAGATGTGAAGCCCGCTAGCTGCTGGAGATCAAGATGTTGAGCAGGGTTACTTGTTGTGCATGCATCTTTAAACTCTCCCAGTTTTTCAAAGTGTAGTAAACGACCTGTGGGACCTGTGGGCGATGAAGAGTTCCACCTTGCTTTCAAATGCAAACACTGTTTGTTGAAGGGATACACTGTATTTACAACGCATTGTATTTTCACACTGAGCTGGTTCAGATGTTCAGTCATGTCCACGAGATAGTAGAATTTCAGGAGCCACTCAGTGTCAGCTAACTCAGGATGCTCAACGTTTTCCATTTCAAGAAAAGTCCAGATTTCGCTCAGACAAGCTGCAAAACAGCTGAGCACCTTCCCTCTTTTATTTAATTTTTATTTTAACATGTTTTTTAAAAAATTTATTCATTTTAGAGAGGAGACAGAATGAGAGTGAGAGAGAGAAAGGGGGGAGGAGCAGGAAACATCAACTCCTACATGTGTCTTAACCAGACAAGTGCAGGGTTTCGAACTGGCAACCTCAGTGTTCTAGGTCGACGCATTATCCACTGCGCCACCACAGGTCAGGCAAGCACCTTCCCTCTTGACAAGCAACACACATGCTGTGCAGAAGCAGACCAGGATAATTATTCCCAACTTCATCCAGCAGTGTTTTAAACTGGTGATCATTTAAAGCTCAGGCAACAATAAAGTTGACCACCCGAATGACCAGCGACATTACCTCACCAAGCTGCTTGCCACACATCTAGCACAAAGCGCCTCCTGATGCAGGATGCAGTGAAAATTTAGGATAGGTCTCTTTTCACGGTCACGAAGAAGCGCTACGAATCCTGTTTTAACCCATCATGCACGGAACACCATCAGTACACACCGAAATAAGTTTATCCATCGGTAGATTTTTTTCTTTAGTGAACTCAGTGAAAGACTTGAATAAATCCTCCCCTCTTGTTGTCTCTTTCACAGGCAAAACAGCAAGACTTTCTTCATGTAGTGTGTCACCAGCAGCATACCTTGCAATCATGATGAACTGGGATAAATGGCTTACGGCTGTTGACTCATCCAAAGCGAGAGAAAAGAATGGTGCTGCATTTATGTCCTTCACTTGTGTTGCCTCAATTTGATTTGCCATCATGATGGTACGATCGTGAACAGTTCTTGCCGACGGAGGCATGTCTTTTATTCGTTTGATTATATTGTCTTTACCCAAAAAGTCATCAGAAATTTCATTGGCAACATCAAGCATGAATGTTTTGGCATACTCCCCATCTATGAATGGCTTTCCGTTTCTCACAATTGCTAAAGCACCTCAAAGCTAGCCGAATTCCAGTCACCTTGTTGGGTCCAAACATGGAGTTGCTGCTGACCAGCTTACACTCTGCACAGTAGCTCTTGACATGCTTTCTTCCTGCTGTCCCCCGCTGGATATTTTGATGCAAATGTAGTATGGCGTGTGTCGAAGTGCCGCTTTATATTTGACCGTTTCATCGATGCAATTTTATCATTGCATATTAGATACACTGCAGAACCTGCTCTCTCCACAAAGGCAAATTCCTCTGTCCATTCCTGCTGAAAAGTATGATACTCCTCATCTTGTCTTTTAGCTATCTTCTTTGTCAAAAGGGTTTCTGCAATTAGCTAGCTGACTACTTGATTAAAAGGAAGGAAGTTTACTTCCTGACCTCACAACAACCTGTGTGCGTTATGCATTATCCAATAAAAATTTGATGTCCCGGAGGACAGCTATGATTGGCTAAAGCCACTCGCAACCATGAACATGAGCAGTAGGAAATGAATAGATTGTAATACATGAGAATGTTTTATATTTTTAATGTTATTATTATTTTTATTAGAGATTTGTCTGTGAGCCAGATGCAGCCATCAAAAGAGCCACATCTAGCTCGCGAGCCATAGGTTCCTGACCCATCTAGGGTCTCTTGCTCTGCAAGCAGTGGCTGGGGCAACTTCACAGCTGAGTCCCCAGGCTGCTGGCTCAGGAGGGAGAGACACGGGGAGAGGTACCTGGAAAGATGACTGACTTGCATATTCGGAGTCTGCAAACTCTAACAAGTGCTACCTGCCAATGGGACTGAAGCCCAGCTTGCTTCATTGCCATAGCAACACCCAAGCAAATCTCTACTCAAGAGCGCCCTAGGGGAAAAAGCTGTAGTACAGTGCCACCTTCCGAAAACAAAAAGAAAATAAAGAAGCTACCACTCAAAACCAGAAAAAAATTACATTTCTTATAACTTTTTAAAAAATCTTTTTTTCCATTTTGGTCATTTTATCTTCTGTGTTATTCTTTCCTTTTTATTTTGAACTTCATTATCCATAGGTGTTACATTTTTCAATCTTGGTTTTTTTTATGAGGGTTATATTTCAAAAACCTTAACCCTTTCTTTTCTTTTTCTTTCTCTTTTACTTTTTCTTTCCTTTGATCATCATTTATAAACAAATTATTTTATATAGGATTCATATGTTTCTTTGTGGCATTTTTGTGTGTTTTTTACTTTATTTTTTATATCTCTGTCATTTTACCCGAGCTCTGGCTCCCCGTTCTATGTAGTTTTTCTTCCACTTATCGTAATAGAATTTTAATTTTTTCACTGTATTTTTTCAATTTTTATTTCATTTTTTAAATCATCTCTTATTAGTGTTATTAACTATATGTCTCAAATGTCATTTAAAAAATAAAAATAAAGAAATCAAATATCATGGATACAAAAAAGATGTAGTTCAGATAGATGAAGAAAAATTTACAGAAAAAAATTTCAATTGCTTGGAAACCTTGGAGTTAAATGACAGAAATTAAAAATTGAACTCCTAAAATACTCAGGAAAATACAAGAAAGCATGAAAAGGCAATTTAGAGACCTCAAAAAACAATTCAATGGACAAAAAAATACATCACCAGGAAATTAAAACAAACTATAAAACGGAATCAAACAGAGATGAAAAACTCCATACATAAATTGAAAAATGAGGTAACAAGCTTATCTAATAGAAGAGATCAGATAGAGGAAAGAATCAGTGACTTAGGAGACAGGCAACTAAAGCCACTACAGAGAGAGACTCACAAATTAAAAAGAATGAGAAAGCCCTATAGGAATTGTCTGATTCCATCAGAAAGAGCAACATAAGAATAATGGGTATATGAGAAGGAGAAGAGAAAGAAAATGGAATGGAGAACATTTTCAAACAAATAATCGATGAGAACTTCCCAAGCCTGTGGAAAGAATTAGAGTCTCAAATCCGAAAAGCAAACAGAAGACCGAGTTATCTTAACTCAAACCTACTCCAAGACACATCTTACTGAAATTATCACAAACCAATGCAAAGAAAAAGTCCTCAATGCAGCCAGGAAAAAGAAGAATACAACATATAAAGGAAGGCCCATTAGGTTATCATCAAATTTCTCAGCAGAACCTTTACTACCCAGAAGAGAGGGGACCCCGATATTTAAAATACTGAAAGTGAGGAACTTTAAGCCGAGAATACTATATCCATCAAAGCTATCCTTCAAGCAGAAAGGGAAAATAAAAACATTCACAGATATAGAAAAGATGAGGGAATTTATCACCAGAAAACCCCCACTTCAGAAAATACTAAGGGGGTTATCCAACCAGATACAAACAAGAAAACAAAACAAAATTACAAGTAAAAGCTCCATCAAGATCAAAATAAAAACAAGATTATTCTGTTGACAACAAGAACAAAAATAAGGAGAGGACAAAGATTAATAGTAGCAAAGGAGGATGGAGTGCAGAAGCACTGATGAGATAATGTACTACAATGGATATGATATATATCCTTTCTATTACTCAATAGTATCTACCACTGAAAAAACCACTACAGAAACACATGACTTAAAAAAAAGAAGAAACAGAGGAAAGAAGTATGAAATACAACCAAACAAAAACAAATGACAGAAAAACAAAAGAGAAGAACCAAACAAGATACAAAGCTATCAGAAAGCAACATATAAAATGACAATAGGAAACCCTCCAGTGAAAATAATTACACTAAATGTAAATGGATTGAACTCACCAATAAAAAGACACAAAGTAGCAGAATGGATCAAAAAAGAAAATCCAACTGTATGCTGACTTCAAGAAACACATCTAAGCTACAAGGATAAAAACAAATTCAAAGTGAAAGGTTGGAAAATGATTCTCCAAGCAAATAACATCCAAAGAAAAGCAGGTGTAGCAATACTCATATCTAACAATGCTGACTAAAAGACAGCAAAGGTAATCAGAGACAAAGATGGTTATTTCATAATGATAAAGGGGACACTGAATCAAGAAGACATAACACTTCTTAATATATATACACCAAACCAAGAAGCACTGAAGTATATAAGACATCTATTAACTGATCAAAAAATAAAAAACAGACAAAAATACAATCACACTTGGAGACCTCAATACACCACTGAAGGCTCTAGATTGTTCATCCAAACAGGAAATCAATAAAAAAATATGGGCCTTAAATGAAACACTAGAACAATTGGATATGATAGACATCTACCAGACATTTCATCCCAAAATGCCAGAGTATACCTTTTTCTCCAGTGTACATGAAACATTGTCAAGTATTGACCATATGTTGGGCCACAAAAGTAATATCAACAAATTCAGAAAGATTGAAATTATACCAAGCATATTTTCTAACCCTAAAACTTGAAACTAGAATTTAACTACAAAAAAGTAAACAAACCCACAAAAATGTGGAAATAAAACAACATATTTCTAAAAAATGAGTGGGTCAAAGAAGAAATAAAAGCAGAGATCAAAAGATACAGACAAACGAAAATGACAATACGACATATCAGAATCTCTGGGATGCAGCAAAAGACATAATAAGAGGAAAGTTCATATCACTACAGGCCTATATGAACAAACAAGAGAGAGACCAAATAAACAACTCAACATCACATCTTAAGGAACTAGAAAAAGAAGAACAAAGGCAACCCCAAACCAGCAGAACAAAGGAAATAATAAAAATCAGAGCAGAAATAAATGAAATAGAGAACAGAAAAACTATAGAAAAAAATCAATAAAACAAGGAGCTGGTTCTTTGAAAAGATCAACAAAATTGACAAAATCTAGGCAAGACTCACTAAAGAAAAAAGAGAAAGAAATCATATAAACAAAATACAAAATGAAAGAGGAGAAATCACCACAGATATCATAGATATACAGAGAATTATAGGAGAATACTATAAAAAACTAAAGTGGTACTTTGAGATATGAATTTAATTTGTTCTGTAACCAAGCTCGTAAGTCAGTCAACTCATATATCAAACTGCCGATACTGGATCCGTGCGCCAGCTTCCCGAGTCACGACTCATATCTCAGAATTTCGCTTGGATCTCGAACAAAAATACAGACCGAGTTGCAGCTCGTATCTTAAAAAATTCGTATGTTGGTCTGTTCGTATCTCAAGGTACCACTGTAAATGCCACCAAATTTCACAATCTAAATCTAGAAGCAATGGATAAATTCCTAGACAATACAATCTTCCTAGACCGAGTCAAGAAGAAGTAGAGAGCCTAAACAGACCCATAAGCAGGGAAGAAATAGAAACAACTATCAAAAACCTCCCCCAAAATAAAACTACAGGGTCAGACAGCTATACTAGTGAATTCTATCAAACATTCAGAGAAGACTTGGTTCCTATTCTACTCAAAGTCTTACAAAAAATTGAAGAAGAAGGAATACTTCCAAACACATCTTATGAGGCCAACATAACCCTCATACCAAAACCTGGCAAGGACAACACAGAAAAAGAAAACTATAGACCAATATCACTAATGAATACAGATGCTAAATTACTAAACAAAATACTAGCAAATCAAATACAACAACACATTAAAAAAATAATTCTACATGATCAAGTGGGATTCACCCCAGGACCACAATGATGGTTCAACATACATAAAACAGTTAACGTAATACACCATATCAACAAAAGAAGGAACAAAAACCATATGATCCTATCGTAAGATGCAGAAAAGGCATTCGATAAAATACAACACCATTTTATGTATAAAACACTCAACTAAGTGGTATAAAAGGAAAATATCTCAACATAATAAAGGCTACTTATGACCAACCATAAACTAACATCATATTAAATGGCATAAAACTGAGGACTTTTCCTTTAAAATCAGGAACAAGACAAGGTTGCCCACTCTCTCCACTTTTATTCAACATAGTGATGGAAGTTCTAGCTAGAGCAATCAGACAAGAGAAAGAAATAAAAGGCATTCATATTGGGAAAGAAGAAGTAAAGGTTTCACTTTCTGCAGATGATATGATGCTGTACATCGAATATCTGAAAGACTCCACAAAAAGACTTAGAAACAATAAACCAATACAGTAAGGTCACAGGATACAGTAAGGTCACAGGATACAAAATATACAGAAGTCTACTGCCTTCCTATGAAAACAATGAAACATCAAAAATTAACTCAAAAAATAATCCCTTTTACGGTTGCAACAACAAAAGAATACCTAAGAATAAACATAATAGAGAATGTAAAGGACCTATATAATGAAAACTACAAAGCATTGTCAAGAGAAATAAAAAAAGATACAATGAAATGAAAAAATATTCCTTGTTCTTGGATAGGAAGAATAAATATAGTCAAAATGACCATATTACCCAAAGTGATATACAAATTTAATGTAATTCCCATCAAAATTTCAATGTCATTTTTTTAAGGAATGGAACAAAAAATCATCAGATTTATATGGAACTCTAAAATACCCCGAATAGCCAAAGTAATCCTAAGGAAAAAGTACAAAGCTGGGGGCATTACAATATCTGACTTCAAATTATATTATAGAACCAAGATAATCAAAACAGCATGGTACTGGCAGAAAAATAGACACTTAGACCAATGGAACAGAATAGAGAGCCCAGAAGTAAAACCTCACATATATGAACAGATCGTCTTCAACAAAGGAGCCAAAAACACACAATAGGTAAAAGAAAGCCTCTTCAATAAATGGTCCTGGGAGATTTGGAAAACCACATGCAAAAGAAGGAAACTTGACTATAGTTTGTCCCCCTGCACAAAAATGAATTCAAAATGGATCAAAGACCTAAGTGTGAGATCTGACACAATAATTTACACTGAAGAAAACATAGGTATTAAACTCATGGACCTTGGCCATAGAGAACAATTTATGAATTTGACCCCAAAGGCAAGGAGGTAAAGGCAAAAATAAATGAATGGGACTGTTAAAAAGCTTCTGTAAAGCAAAAGAAACTGATAAAAAAAAATAGGCAGCCAACTAAATGGGAGATGGTATTTACAAACAACAGCTCTGATAAGGGGTTAATATCCAAAATATATAAAGAACTCACAAAGCTCAGCAACAAGCAAGCAAACAATTCAATTAAAAAAAAATGGGAAGAGGACATGGACACTTCTCCCAAGAAGACATACTAATGGCCAATAGATATATGAAATGACGCTCATCTTCATTACCTATTTGAGAAATGCAAATCAAAACTACAATGAGAAGCCATCTCACACCTGCTAGATTGCATTCATCAACAAGACAGGTAACAAATGTTGCAGAGGCTGTGAGAGTGCAAACTACTGCTGGTGGGAGTGCAAACTAGTCCAGCCATTTATGAAAAACAGTATGATGGTTCCTCAAAAAATTAAGAACAGAAGTACCATATAACCCAGCAATCCCTCTACTGAGTATCTACCCCAAACTCAAAAACATTGGTAAGCAAAGACACATGAACTCCTGTGTTTACCGCAGCATTATTCACAGTGGCTGAAACCAGAGAAACCTGGAATTGCATGAGGAGAGTGTAAAGCTGGAGGCCCAGGGAAGCCCAGAGGAGGTCGGCCACTGGAATCCCTGTGCTGAGTCATTCTCCAGTACTGCAGTCACCATCTTTCTTGGGTGGAGCATTCCCCTCTGAGTGGCATCAGCCTGGGTAAAAAAAGCTGCTCTGCCCTCAGGAGCCTCTCCTACCTCAGTCATGGTAAAGGGTTGTTCTGAGAGGCTAGGAGACGGGACACGTCAATGATTCAGTTTTCTGATGTTGAGACTGGAGCTGCCCCCCACACTCTCCTGAGTCTATGACTGGTGCTTCCACCTCACCAGAGACAGAGTTGAAACTATCTGGAAAGCTGGCAGACCACACCTCTGGGACTCTGAGGCCACACTGTACTGAAGTCTGGACAGACTGACACTGGGGGTTGAGGAGCGGAGCCACACCCACCACCCTTCCTCAGGTTCTAGAATCTTAACAGAGATTTTTTTTAGCTGCTGAGCCCAACAAGCAGCCAGCAGACAGAGACTGCAGGAGGAGGGACTCAGGGAAACTTGGCCATTTAAGTGCACCTTCCGGCAGACCCAGTGTGGGTAAAAGCAGCCTAGGAGTGCAGCTTGGTATTTCCATGTACACCTGGACTAGCAGAGGCAGCTACAAACTCTGAATTGCTTTGCGGAAAGCCAGTCACGGGTAGTGTCTCCCACTGGTCTAGACAGGGTTCCTGCTAGGGAGGTCAAAGACTGGCACATCTAGGGGCCAGCTACAGAAAGCATCAGTTAAAGATCTAACAACCCTTGCTAGAGTGCCATCCTAAGGAAAAGCTTCTCACATATGCACCAGCTGAAGTGAGTTCAACTCTCAGTGATCAACACAGCAACTCATGTGCATTGGGTAGGGTGGTGCTTCACAATCAGCTGGCCTGGATGCTGGATGTTCTGTTCTTCTAGGCTAGATTCCACAGGGGGAAGGGAGAGAGGCTTGGAGCATGGACATTTAATGTGTTGGTCCCTGTGAGTCTCTTGTTGGATCTGGTTGAGGGGCTTAGCCCCTTCAGAAGGGGCACAGTCAGCCCCAGGAGAGGACTCTCTCAGTCTTACTCCCCAATACCGGGGTCTCACTAGCTGAAAGAACCTCTGCAGAGGGGACTATTGGTCACACTTGGTCTGAACCTGCTGCTCACCTTGTTGGGGAGAAATGAAATTTGAGTATCCAGCAGTGGCTGAAGGATCAAGCTCTGGGGTAGGGTCCACATTCCTCGTACTGAGTTCCTGACCACGAGACCTCTGAAGTAGGGGGTCCCACATACGTTGTATTCACTTCAGCTGCCCTAACCCACCAAGCGTGCAACCTGTAGAGGGGTTGGCTGAGTGAGGTCAATATGAGCCAACACTACAGTCTTACTACAGAAGACTCTGTGGGAAGACCAGGCAGCTGCAAGAGGAGGAGCAGCTGAAAAGTGGAGACAAATCTTAACGACCTTGGGGCTTCTATAGAGCTGCTGCCATCTCTAAGCAGGAGGAAGCTGATCCTTATACACAGATTGGCCCCTCCCACAATACCCAGGCACAGAAAAAACAGACACAAACAGCAAAAAGTGCAGTAGCTGCAGACTGGTAGCCCACAGCAGGTTATAAACAACAGCTGATGCCAACCCAGGAAGAACTAGAGCCAAAACAACTGGTAGTGGGTGGCAGACAGCATCAACCCCAGCTTCGACTACCTACACAAACAGCACACCCAAAGGTGGAGTCTACCAGGCACCAAACACTGTGGAGAATAAATACACCCAACAGGACAGACATTGCACAGTGTATAATACACATGATCAAGGTTGATCCTTAGAGTCAACCAGCCTGAAGGAATAACCGTACCCACAAAAGGACCAACTGCATCTAATACATACAACAAGAAGGAAAATAGTACCCTCAAGAAGAAGCATTCCTAGAACAAGGAAAACAAGTGGCCTGGAGGACAGTACCACTGAGATCATCTTCTTCATAAAGACCCCACAAAAATTTCAAAGTCAGACAGTGCTGCTGAATACACAGACAAAATGGGCAGACAGAGAAATGCAACTCAAATGAATCAACAAGAGAAATTGCCAGAAAAAGAACTGAATGAGAAGGAAATAACCAAACTACCAAATGCAGAGTTTAAAACAATGATTTTTAGGATGCTGAAAGATATTAGAACAACAATGGATGGACTTAATGAGCACCTAAATACAGTGGTACCTTGAGATACAAACAGACCAATATACGATTTTTTTTTTTTTTTAAACATATGAGCTGCGACTCGGTCCGTATTTTTGTTCGAGATTAGAGCGAAATTCCAAGATACGAGTCGTGATTCAGAAAGCTGCTGCTAGTTGGCACACTGGCACATGGGTCCAGTATCAGCAGTCTGATATACGAGTTGACTGACTTATGAGCTTGGTTACAGAATGAATTAAATTCATATCTCAAGGTACCACTGTAAAGAGATAGCAAGCATCAAAAAGGACATTGAAATCATAAATATGAACCAGTCAGAAATGACAAATACAATTTCAGAAATGAAGATTGCACTAGAAGGAATTAACAGCAGGCTGGATGAAGCAGAGGATCAAATCAGCAATTTAGAGGACAAAAGCACAGAAGCAGAGCAGCAAAAAGAAAAGAGGCTCAAAAAGTCTGAGGAAACTCTAGGAGAGCTCTATGACATGAAGAAAAACAACATCTGCATCATAGGGGTTCCTGACGGAGAAGAGAATGAACAAGGGATAGAGAACTTGTTTGAAGAAATCATAGCCAAAAACTTCCCTTATTTGATGAAGGAAAAAGTCACACAAGTTTAAGAAGCACAGAGAGTCCCATTAAAGAGTAACCCAAGGTGGCCTACACAAAGACACAGCATAATTAAAGTGTCAAGGTTAAGAGAAAAAGAGAATACTGAAACTGCAAGAAAAAAAGCAGTTAATTACCTACACAGGTGCACCCATAAGGATGACACCCAACTTCTCAAAAGAAACACTTGAGGCCAGAAGGGATTGGCAAGAAATTTTCAAAGTGATGCAAAGCAAGAACCTACAACCAAGACTTCTTTATCCAGCAAAGCTATCGTTTAAAATTGAAGAAGAAATAAAAAGCTTCCCAGACAAAAAAAGAAAACCTCAAGGAATTCATTACAACCAAACCAGTACTGCAAGAAATGTTTAAGTGGCCTGCTGTAAAAAGACCAAAGAGAAAAAAATCAAGAAAAAGAGGATTGTAGATTAAAGAATAAAATGGCAATAAACAACTACATATCAATAACCTTAAATGTAAATGGATTAAATGCTCCAATCAAAAGACATAGGGTAGCTGCATGGAGAAGAAAACAGAACCTGTACAATGCTATATACTACAATAGACCCACCTCAGAACAAAAGATAAACATAAACTGAAAGTGAAGGGATGGAAAAAAGTATTTCATGCAAATGGAAATGAAAAAAAAAAAAGTCGAGGTAGCAATACTTATATCTGACAAAATAGCCTTTAAAACAAAGACTATATAGTAGGGATAAAAAAAGTCATTGCATAATGATAAAGGGTGCAATTTGACAGGACAATATAAGCACTGTAAATATCTATGCACGGAATATAGGGGTACCTGAATATATAAAGAAGATTTTGAAGGACATAAAGGACAAAATCAACAGCAATAATATAATAGGGGATTTTAATACCCCACTAACTTCAATGAATAGATCCTCCAGACAGAAAATTAACAAAGAAACAGCAGCCTTAAATGACAAATTATATCAACTGGATTTAATAGATATCTTCAGAACCTTAGATCCTAAAACAGCAGAATATACATTCTTTTCAAGTATTTGTGGTACATTCTCTAGGATAGACCACATGTTAGGACACAAAACAAGTTTCAATAATTTTGAGAAGACTGAAATCATATCAAGCATCTTCTCTAATCACAATGGAATGAAACTAGAAATCAACTACAATAGGAAAACTGAAAACCATTCAAACACTTGGAGGCTAAATAGCACATCATTAAATAACAAATGGGTTAACAACGAGATCAAGGAAGAAATAAAAAATCTCCTTGAAATAAATAAAAATGAACATACAACACCTCAAAATTTATGGGACATAGCAAAAGCAGTCCTGAAATGGAAGTTCATAGCATTATAGGCATATCTTAAGAAGCAAGAAAAAGCTCAAATAAACAACTTAATCTTGCTTCTAAAATAACTAGAAAAAGAACAACAAATGAAGCCCAGAGGAAGTAGAAGAAAGGAAATAATAAAGATCATAGCGGAAATAAATGACATAGAGGCTAAAAAAAAAATACAAAAGATCAATGAAACCAAGAGCTGGTTCTTTGAAAAGGTAAACAAGATTGATGAACCTTTAACAAGACGCATCAAGAAAAAAAAGAGAGAGGACTCAAATAAATAAAATTAGGAATGAGAATGGAGAAGTACAGTGGTACCTTGAGATACTAATTTAATTCGTTCTGTAACCAAGCTCGTAAGTTAGTCAACTCATAAATCAAACTGCCGATCCTGGACCCGTGCGCCAACACACCAACTAGCGGCAGCTTCCCGAATCACCACTTGCATCTCGGAATTACACTCGGATCTGAAACAAAAATACGGACCGAGCCGCAGCTCGTATCTTAAAAAATTCATATATTGGTCTGTATCTCAAGGTACCACTGTAACAATGGACACTGCAGAAATATAAAGGACTGTAAGAAAATACTATGAGAATATGTATGCCAAAAAATTGGACATGGGCAAAATGGATAAATTCCTAGAAACATATACAGGTAATCTTCCCAAACTCAATCTGGAAGAATCAGAAAACCTAAACAGATGGATTACAACAAATGATATTGAAACAGTTATAAAAACAAACAAACACCCACAAACAAAAAGTCCTGGACCAGATGGCTTCATAGGTAAATTTTACTAAATATTCAAAAAACTAACATCTATCCTTCTCAACCTATTTCAAAAAATTCAAGAGGAGGGAAGACTCCTTTTATGAGGCGAGCAGAATCCTCATTTCAAAACCAGATAAAGGCACTACAAAGAAAGAAAACTATAGGCCAATATCCCTGATGAACTCAGATGCTAAAATTCTCAACAAAATATTAGCAAACCGGATCCAGCAATACATGAAAAAAAATCATACATCATGATCAAGTGGGATTTATTCTGGGGAGGCAAGGCTGGTACAATATTCACAAATCAATCATATGATTCATCACATAAACAAAAGGAAGGATAAAAATCACATAATATTATCAATAGATGCAGAAAAAGCATTTGATAAAATCCAGCATCAATTTATGATCAACACTCTCAGGAAAGTAGAAATATAGGAAACAGACCTCAACATGATAAATGCCATCTACGACAAACCCACAGTCAACATCATAATCAATGGGCAAATATTAAAACCAATCCTCTTAAGATCAGAAACAAGGCAGGGGTGCCCCCTTTCACCATTCTTATTCAACATAGTTCTGGAAGTCCTGCCCACAGCAATCAGACAAGAAGAAGAAATAAAAGGCATCCAAATTGGAAAAGAAGAAGTAAAACTATCATTTTTGGCTGATAACATGATACTGTACATAAAAACCCCAAAGTTTCAGTCAAAAGACTATTAGGCCTAATAAATGAACTCAGCAAGGTGGCAGGATATAAAATTAATATCCAGAAATTAGTGGCATTTTTATACACCAACAATAAACTGTCAGAAAGAGAAATTAAGGAAACAATCTCCTTCACTACTGCAACAAAAAAAATAAATAAAGTACCAACGAGTAAATTTAATCAGGGATATAAAGGACTTGTACTCAGAAAATTATAAAACATTGATAAAAGAAGCCCTGGCTGTTTGGCTCAGTGGTAGGGCATCGGCCTGGTGTGTGGAAATACTGGGTTCAATTCCCGACCAGGACAAACAAGAGAAGCACCCATCTGCTTCTCCACCCCTCCTTTTTTCCTTTCTCTCTATTTCTTTCTTCCTCTCCCGCAGCCAAGGCTCCACTGGAGCAAAGCTGGCCCGGGTGCTGAGGATGGCTCCATGGCCTCTGCCTCACGCGCTAGAATGGCTCTGACTGTAGAGAAGCAACAACACCCCAGAGGGGCCAAATATTGCCTCCTGGTGGGCATGCTGGGTGGAACCCGGTTGGGTGCATGTGAGAGTCTGTCTGCCTGCCTCTCTTTGTTTCTCACTTCAAAAAAATACAAAAACAACAACAAAAAAATTGATAAAAGAAATCAAGGAAAATACAAACAAGTGGAGGCATATACAGTGTTCATGGATAGGAAGAATAAACATTATTAAAATGTCTATATTATCCAAAGCAATCTATAAATTTAATGCAATTCCTATTAAAATACCAATGGCATACTTCAAAGATACAGAACAAATATTCCAAAAATTTATATGGAACCAAAAAAGAACATGAATAGCCTCAGCAATCTTGAAAATGAAGAATAGAGTAGGAGATATCACACTTCCTGATATCATGTTATACTACAAGGCCATTGTACTCAAAACAGCTTGGTACTGGCATAAGAACAGGCATACAGATCAATGGAACAGAACAGAGAACACAGAAATAAACCCATGCCCTTATGGTCAATTGATATTTGACAAAGGACGTAAGAGCATACAATGGAGTAAAGACAGTCTCTAATAAATGGTGTTGGGAAAATTAAACAGGTACATGCAAAAAAATGAAACTAGACTACCAACTTACACCATTCACAAAAATAAACTCAAAATGGATAAAAGACTTAAATGTAAGTCGTGAAACCATAAACATCTTGGAAGAAAACATAGGCAGTAAACTCTCCAATATCTCTGGTAGCAATATTTTTGCCAATTTATCTCCACGGCCAAGTGAAATAAAGGACAGGATGAACAAATGGGACTGTATCAAACTCAAAAGTTTTTGCACAGCAAGAGACACCATGAACAAAATAAAAAGACAACCCAGACAATGGGAGAACATATTCACCAATACATCTAATAAGGAGTTAATAACCAAAAGTTATAAAGAACTTCTAAAACTCAACACCAGGAAGGTAAACAATCCAATTAAAAAATAAGCGAAAGAACTGAGTAGCACTTCTCTAAAGAGGACATACAAATGGCCAATAGTCATATGAAAAAAAAAGTTCAACATCACTAATCATCAGAGAAATGCAAATTAAAACCACAATGAGATACTAACCTCACACTTGTCAGAATGGCGCTCATTAACAAAACACCACACAATAAGTGCTGGCGAAGTTGTGGAGAAAAGGGAACCCTCCTGCACTACTGGTGGGAATGTGGACTTGTGCAGCCACTGTGGAAAACAGTATGGCATTTCCTCAAAATATTAAAAATGGTACTGCCATTTGACCCAGCTATCCCACTTTTAGGAATATATCTTAAGAATACCAAATCACTGATTCAAAAGAAGATATGCACCCCAATGTTTACAATGCAACATTGTTTATAATAGCCAATATCTGGAAACAGCCCAAGTGTCCGTCAGCAGATGAGTGGATTAAAAAGCAGTGGTACATATACACATTGGAATACTATGCGACCATGAAAAAGGAAAACCTACCTTTTTCAACAGCATGGATGGACCTGGAGATTATTATGCTAAATGAAATAGGCCGGGCAGAGAAAGAAAAATATCATATGATCTCACTTATATGTAGAATCTAATGAACAAAGTGAACTGAGGAATGGAATAGAGGCAGAGGTGGGGTCACAGGGACCAGAGGGACAGCAGTCAGAGAAAGGGTGATGAGGAGATGGGATCAGAGAAGGTGAAGGAATTAGTGAAGTTATATGTACATAACACAGAGATATAGATAGAAGGACAGCAAATCTTGGAAGGGGGGAGAGAGTTAGGGGGATAGGGGTAAGGGGGCCCAAAAAGGGACAGGGGCGGGTGAGGGAGTTATATTCAGTGGGACACTTGAATCCATGTAAATATTTATATAATAAGTTAAAATTAATAAAAATTTTAAAAAGTTTATTCTCAGTTACTTCTTAGAACAACCTAAGAGGTAACTTACAGTTTTATTTCATCAAATTTGAATTGCTCTAATAAATTTTCTCAGTACATTATCTTGAACCCAGTCTTTTTAGCAGGGTTTTAAGGAAAGACTAAGCAGATTCTTGCTATTCAGCCTGTTCTTGAATAAACTGTTGCTGTTGGGTATAAACAGCCACATCCAGGGAAACGAAGAGAACTGGATTCTGGAAGCAAGGGAAAAACGATGATCAAAAATGTCCCAATTTGAAAAATAAGAAACATTAACTCCATTCAGGCTTAGGAAAGTTTTAACATGCTTGCAGTCATTTGTTCTCAAAAATATTTTAAAAATGAGTTAGTTAACCAGAGTCCTAGAGGTCAGTTGCTGAACTAGAGACTATTACTTGTCAAAAGTGATTTTGTTTTGTTTTTTAAGCAAAGAGCTAAGAGTATCTCACATCTTGGAAAAGATTCCCTGTGAAGAAAAAAATGCAAAAAGAAAATACTGGAGCAGAGTCTTTCCGTAAATTGAATATGTTTACCTTTGCTGAAATTCATGATGCTTTACAAGAGGACAGACAATTTAGAACTGTTTGTTCTAAGAGAAGAAAAGATGGTAGTATGTCTTCAAAACAATTCCATATGTTAACAGGGGAGTCCTTGGAAAAGTCAGAGTATATTCTATTACCTCAAAAGCAATTCTCCTGGGGAAATGGCCTACCAGGGCATAAAAGAAACAGATACCAATGGCAGAGCTGAAATGTTCTATTTTTAAACAAAGGGACCTAAAGAATAAGAAAAAAACAAACTAGGCATTTGGATATTTTCTTCTCACCAAGGACTTCTCACCAACTGTACAGGTTGAGTGGGGGCAAAAATCATTTACATTCCTTAGGAGAAAATTCCCCAAGCTGTATTTTAAAGGAAAAATAAATAGAAATGGATGTCAAAATCAAGAGAACTAGATCTAGTCCTGACAGTATCAAATATAATCTATATATTTTATACTTCATTTCTCTTAATTTCTGGGGATTGTGGGGGGGTATGTTCCCACTGCTTATTTCAGATAGCATTTTCCTTGACTTTGTGTAGTTTTCAAACACATGTGCTAATTAATATTCTGCTAAAGATTTAAGTGGGGCCTTATGCAGATAATCAGTGCCTCCTTTCTCTGTGCAACTTGCTTGTTTATGGTACTCTATAAAGGACTGTGTAAGGATTGGTATTCCTCTCCTACATATCATGACACTCCATTATTTTCTGCCTTTTTTCTGGGAATGGTACACATTCCCTTCCCCATGAGGTACAAGGCAATATCCTGTTTATTTCAAAATAATAAATCACGTATAATCCATAGCAAATGCTGGGCAGTGTAGCAGAGGAGTTAAAGAGAAAGGAAGGTCTGAGGAATTTTTCTCAACAACCTCTTAATGATTAGGAAAAGGGCAAAAACATGGAAAGGGTAGTGTAAGGTTGGTGGATAATGAGGGATGGTCACATGGGGAACCCAGGCCCGGGAACTTTGGCTAGGACCGCCCACAACCAAGAGTGCCAAAAGAAACTTCCTAGGAGTCCTTGGGAAAAAAGCGACTGTCAGCCAGTGAGATTTCGCTACGTCATATTAGCCCGACTTCCCTAGAAGACCCCTTTAAATTTACCCACGCGGTCTCTCCATGTGCGATTTTCCTGACTTCCATCTCCCAGGCCAGTGAATCTGTCCCAGAAATGCTCTGTACTGAATAAAGCCTTTGCTATTCCACTCCTTGTGCCTCCGGCCCCCTTCCTTCCTTCTCGGCAGGGAAAAATACCTTACATTTTGGTGCCGAAAACCCGGGAGGAGTTTGAAGTCTGCAAGGACCACTCCTCTCCCCGTCCCCTCCAAGAGAGAACCAGGATCTCCAACCTTCCACCCACTTTGGCTCACGGTGTGGTAAGTTCCCCACCTCCAGTCTTCCCTCGCCTCAGTTCTTTCCTCTGAGAATCTCCGTCTGAAACCACAGCTGCGTCAGGGACTTCTTTTCATTCTGAGTGTGAGCCTGTGGAGACGTCCCGAGCACACCCACTTTACTTTATCTGTCTGTGGCTAGAGCTTGAGTTTTGGGATGCTGATACTCATCTCTGACCACTCCAAGAACTGAGGGTGACCATGGGGGCATAGGGATCCAAACCTGACTCTAAAACACCCCTGGGGTGCCTTATCCAGAATCTTTCAAACATTGATCGTTCCCTGAAAAAGAAGAAACTAATCTTCTTCTGCAGCGTAGCCTGGCCACAATTCCCACTGGATAACCAGACCAGGTGGCCTCAGGAAGGGACTTTCCATTTTAACATCATTACTGATTTATGCAACTATTGCCAGGAGGCTAGAAAGTGGTCAGAGATCCCTTATATTCAGGGGTTTTGGCATCTGCGTTCTCGTCCTAAACTCTGTGCAGATTGTTCTACAACGCACATCTTCTTGGCCAGAGAATCCTCAGCTAAACCCTCCGCTCCAGATCTCTCCTCCTTTGCTGACTCCCCCGAGGAACTCTCTTCCCCTCCTGCAAGACTCCCTCGGCTCCCTCAGTCCCATCGAACTCCTCCCCCCTCTTCACTGGATCCTGCTTCCCCACCTGCAAATGATTCTCTCTCTCTCTCCTCTCTAGTCAGCACTCACACCCGATCTCACTCCAGGCCACAAGAGGAAGCCAACCTCCTATGCCCTCTCCGCGAGGTGGCCGGAGCAGAAGGAGTTGTTCGGGTTCATGTGCCTTTCTCCTTCTCTGATCTGTCTGCAATCAAAAAGCGCTTGGGCTCTTACTGTTCTAATCCTACCAACTATACCAGGGAATTCTAATATCTCACTCAGGCATATGACCTCACTTGGCAAGATCTCTGTGTTGTTATGTCTTCTACCCTTACTCCTGATGAACGGGACCAAATCCAGATGGTGATGCGAGCTCATGCAGATAAGGTCCACGCCTCAAACTCTCAAATGCCAGTAGGCCCGGAGGTGGTCCCTGACATGGACCCCAACTGAAATTACCAAACAGAACAAACAGGTAGGAGACGACAAGACCAAATGATTGAATATCTTGTAG
This sequence comes from Saccopteryx bilineata, assembly GCF_036850765.1. Taxonomy (NCBI): domain Eukaryota; kingdom Metazoa; phylum Chordata; class Mammalia; order Chiroptera; family Emballonuridae; genus Saccopteryx; species Saccopteryx bilineata. The sequence goes on from NC_089491.1 coordinate 318,858,745, forward strand.
CTGGCATGCAGGATGCAGCACAAAAGCTAGTTAACTATGACAAATTAAGGGAAATTACTCAAGGACCTGAGGAAAATCCGGCTCTCTTCTTAAATCACCTCACTGACACTATGATCCTCCACACTTGTTTAGACCCTACCTCCAGTGCCGGGGCTACTGTATTAGCCACACACTTTATTTCCCAATTGGCCCCGGACATTTGGAGGAAACTTAAAAAGGCAGAAGAGGGCCCCCAGACCCCTATCCGAGACCTGATGAACATGGCATTTAAGGTTTTTAACAGTCAAGAGGAACAGGCCGAGGCTGAACACTGGGCCCGCATGCAGCCGAAGGTATCACTCCAAACCCAGGCTCTCGTGGCAGCCCTAAGGCCAGAGCAACAAGAGCAAGGCACGGAGGGTGCTCGACCTAGGTCCGGGCCGCCAAGAGGATCCCCACCAGGAGCTTGCTTTAAGTGTGGTAAGGAGGGTCATTGGTCCCGGCAGTGCCCCTGCCCGAGGCTGCCCACTAAGCCCTGCCCTAAGTGCAAGCAGCCTGATCACTGGCGGAGCGATTGTCCCCTTTTGGCAGCAGGCTCATCCTCGACGTCTCTACGTGGAGGACAGGCCACTCAGATGGGAAGCCAAGCCAGCCAGGTGGGGCCATCATTTGAATTCCTAGGCCTCGCAGATGACTGATGCGGCCCGGACTCAGAAACCCCCATTGCTCTCTCTGAGCCACGGGTGATGCTACGGGTAGTGGGTAAGTCCATATCATTTCTTGTGAACACGAGGGCTACCTTCTCTGTTTTGCCTTCATACTCTGGACTTCCAGTTCCCTCACAGGTCTCGGTTATGGGAGTGGATGGGACCCCTACTTCTCCTCTTCACACACCACCTCTGACATGCAGTTTGGACAGAATCCCCTTTCACACTCATTCTTAGTCATGCCATCATGCCTTGTACCCCTTCAGGGTCGAGATATTCTCCATAGGCACAGAGCCACTATCCAGCTGACAGCATCTTCCCACCTACTCCTACCACTCCTGACTAAAGACTCAACCCAGCCACTCTACTGCCAGCTCCAACGACACTTCCGGAACCCACCCACTCTTGTACGGAACTAATAGATTTCCTCAACAGACCTCGAGATGGATTATCAGATTCTCCTTTAAAAGATCCAGATCTAATACTCTTTGTAGATGGGAGCTCTGTACAGGGACCTGATGGGACGACGGGCAGCCTACGTGGTGGTCACTACCTCCTCTACCCTAGAAGCTCAACAGCTGCCAGAGGGCACCGCCTCCCAGAAAGCAGAACTGATTGCCCTCATGTGGGCACTCACTCTGGCCCAGGGAAAACGCGTTAACTATATATACTGACTCTAAATATGCTTTTCTTATCACCCACAGCTACTCTGCCCTCTGGAAGGAAAGGGGCTTCCTCACTACCAGGGGCTCCCCCATAATCAATGCCACCCTCATTTCTAAACTTTTGCAGGCATTACAGCTTCCCGCTAAGGTGGCTGTGGTACATTGTAGGGGCCATCAAACCTCTCAAGACCCGGTGGCCTTGGGAAATGCTCGGGCCAACGCGACAGAACCTCACCCTGGGAGCCTCCCCATCTCCTCTCATGTTTCTCTCCACCTCCTTGAAACCTTCCTACACTCCTGAAGAAGAACAGGCCCTTCTCAGAAAAGGAAGAGACGTGTGCAACCAGGGATGGATATTTCTCGGAGATAGAATTGCCTTACCAAAAGAACAGGCTGAAACTCTCCTTTCTGATATCCACTGTTCCTTACACATAGGGCCAAAAGCTCTCTATCGGTTCTTACAACCACTCATTTTCTTCCCAGGCCTCCAGCAGACTATCGAAAAGGTACATGCAGCATGTGCTGTCTGTTCCAAAACCTCTACACAAGGGGGACTCTGCCCCCGTTTCCCCACTCATCAGCTGAGGGGGCATGTACCAGGCCCGAATTGGCAGATTGACTTCACTCATATGCCCCCTCACAAAAAACTCCGTTATCTCTTAACTTTTGTTGATACCTTTTCAGGGTGGATAGAAGCCTTTCCCACTTCTCGAGAGACAGCAGGTACCGTTGCCTCCATTCTCGTTGAAAACATCATCCTGCAGTTTGGACTGCCGACTACCATCCAGTCAGACAATGGCCCGGCCTTCACTGCCCAAATAGTCCAGCAGGTTGCCACCTCTCTCAACATCACCTGGAAACTCCACATACCATATCACCCTCAATCATCGGGTAAGGTGGAAAGGGCCCATGGCATCCTTAAGGGTCAACTAACTAAACTCTCCATTGAGACCAGGCTCTCTTGGCCAGACCTCCTCCCCCTGCACTCACCAGAATCAGGGCAACCCCGCGAAACCCCTCTGGACTCAGCCCCTTTGAGCTGGTTTACAGTAGACCATTCCTAATCAATCAAAGATTACCTGTCAACCCCCCTCCTCTTGCCACGTACCTCCCCTTTCTGTCTTTACTTCATCATCTTCTCAGGGAACACACGGACCAGACCCTTCCTCCCATAGGGGGTCCAGATGAAACACAGCCAGCGGTCCCCCTCCAACCAGGAGACAGCGTTCTTCTAAGGGAGCTCCAGCCTGGCTCCCTACAGCCCAGGTGGATGGGACCGTGGATGGGACCCCATACGGTAATACTGACTACTCCTACTGCCGCTAAGCTCCTAGGGCAAACACTTTGGTACCATGTCTCTTGCCTCAAACTTGCTCCCATACAGGATTGCTGGGAGTCAGAACCACTGGGCCTTACTCGTCTGCAGCTCAGCAAAAAATTGGGCCATGCGGACCCTCCTGTTGCTCCTGTCCCTCCCACCAGGAACCTGCCACCAGAGTGAGCTGAAGCAGGGAGCAATGCTGTTCAGTAAGACTGGCCTGATCAAAGAAGCTTCAATCTCAACTGTCTGCAAAAAAGAATTAGGCAAAAAATCTCAACTCTTACAACCTGCTTAACTCCTAACAGCAGCCACCTATTCTTACCTGGGCTACCCCTATCCTACCTAAATCTTCTTCTAATTATTAGCGTATAACTCATATTTGCCTCTCTTTTCAAAAAAAAATTCTTACAGAAGAACCGCACCAGCAAAGTTTCTCAACTCATGGCCAAACGGATGTTCCTCCTGACACCCCTCAAAACCACCACCTTCTGATCTCCCCCTCCCCACAACGCCCCTATTCAGCAAGAAGTAGCCAGACGAATAAGCGGCGCCCCTTATTAACACAAAAAGATCGGAATGTAAGGTTGGTGGATAATGAGGGATGGTCACATGGGGAACCCAGGCCCGGGAACTTTGGCTAGGACCGCCCACAACCAAGCGTGCCAAAAGAAACTTCCTAGGAGTCCTTGGGAAAAAAGCGACTGTCAGCCAGTGAGATTTCGCTACGTCATATTAGCCTGACTTCCCTAGAAGACCCCTTTAAATTTGCCCACGTAGTCTCTCCATGTGCGATTTTCCTGACTTCCATCTCCCAGGCCAGTGAATCTGTCCCAGAAATGCTCTGTACTGAATAAAGCCTTTGCTATTCCACACCTTGTGGCTCCGGCCCCCTTCCTTCCTTCTCGGTGGGGAAAAATACCTTACAGGTAGGTTTTGAGAGTTGAGATTAAAGGAGTAAATCCATTGAGTAGCTGTTGGTAGGGGACATGGTGGAGATGGAAATTGAATAGGAAAGAGGTGCCACTAAAACTTTACCTAACTTTTTGTGGATCTTTCATAGGTTGGAAATTCTCTGTAGGCTTAGTGTAGAAATTGTGAATCTGATTTCAAAATTTATATGGAAACATAAAGGGTTTAGAAAACTTTGATTAAAAAAAAAAGCTGGCCTGACCGGGAGATGGCGCAATGGATAGAGCGTCAGACTGGGATGCAAAAGACCCAGGTTTGAGACCCCGAGGTGGCCAGCTTGAGCGAGGGCTCATCTGGTTTGAGCAAAAGCTCACCAGCTTGAGCCCAAGGTCACTGGCTTGAGCAAGGGGTTATTACTCAGTCTGCTGAAGGCCCATGGTCAAGGCACGTATGAGAAAGCAATCAATGAACAATTAAGGGATTGCAACGCGCAAAGAAAAACTAATGATTGATGCTTCTTATCTCTCTGTTTCCTGTCTGTCTGTCCCTGTCTATCCCTCTCTTTGACTCTTTCTCTGTAAAAACAAAACAAAACAAAACAAAAAAGAAACAAAACAAAACTGGAGGACTTGCACTACCAGATTTTATTACTTATTATAATGCTAGACTTATTTAAGATATGTTACTAGCCTAAAGATAGACAAACAGATTAATTGGAACAGAATAGTGAATCTAGAAACAGACAAATGTATGTATGACCAATTACTTCTTAGCAAAGTTGTTGAAGCAATTCAGGGGAAAAGAATATTTTTTTTTTTAACAAATAATGCTGAAGAGCCATATGTAAAAACCAACCAACCAACCAACCAAACATTGTACCTCAGTCCTTACCTCATTAACACCATACAGAAAAGTTAATTCAGAAAGGATCATCATGACAGAAAGCAGATCAGTATTTGTCTGGGGTTTGGGGAGTGGTGGAAAGTAATGATTACAAAAGGCACAAGAGCCCTAGCTGGTTGGCTCAGAGGTAGAGCATTGGCCCAGCGTGTGGAAGTACCGGGTTTGATTCCCAGTCAGGGCACACAGCAGAAGCACCCATCTGCTTGTTTACCCTTCCCCCTCTCCTTTCTCTTTATCTCTCTCTTCCCCTCCCTTAGCCAAGGCTCTTCTGGAGCAAAGTTGGCCTGGGTGCTGAGGCCGGCTCCATGGCCTCCACCTCAGGCACTAGAATGGCTCCGGCCAAAACAGAGCAACGCCCCAGATGGGCAGAGCGTCGCCCCCTGGTGGGCATGCGGGAGTCTGTCTGACTGCTTCCCAGCTTCTAACTTTGGAAAAATACCAAGAAAAAAAAAGGGCACAAGAAAATTTGGGGTATGTGTGTGTGATAGATTTGTTCATTATCACGATTATGGCAATGGTTTCATAGGTATTTGGTAAAAACTTAACACATTGTACACTTTCATATGTGCAGTTTATTATATCAATTTTATCTCAATAAAACTGAAAAAAAAGGAGTTGACTATATGTTGGGCCACAAAACTAGCCACAACAAATTAAAGAAGACTGAAATTATACCAAGCATACTCTGACCACAATGCTTGGAAATTAGAATTCAATTGCAAAAAGAAAGTAAAGAAACCCACTAAATGTGGAAATTACACAACATACATCTAAAAAATGGCTGGGTCAAAGAAGAAATAAAAGCAGAGATTAAAAGATATATACAGTCAAACAAGAATGACAAGACAACATATCAAAACTTCTGGGATGCAGCAAAAGCAGTTTATATTATTATAGGCCTATCTCAAGAAACAAGAGAGATCCCAAATAAACAACTTACCATTATATGTTAAGAAACTAGAAAAGAACAAAAATAACCCAAAGTCAACAGCACAAAGGAAATAATAAAATTATAGAACCAAAAGAAATACAGAACAATAAAAGTATAAAAAAATTTAATACAACAAAGAGCTGGTTATTTGAAAAGATCAATAAAATTGACAAATAACAAATAGACATAAAAAAAGATGCTCATATTCATTAGCTATTAGAGAAATACAATTCAAACTACAATGAGATACCACCTCACACCTGTTAGACTGGCTGTTATTAACAAGGCAAGTAATAGTGTTGGAGAGGTTGTGGAAAAAAAGGAACATTCACTGCTGGTGGAAATGTAAACTGGTACAGCCATTATGGATAACAGTATGGTGATTGCTCAAAAATTTAATAATAGAGCTACCATATGACCTAGAAATCACTCTCCTGGGTATTTGCCCAAAACACTTGAAAACATTGGTATGCAAAGACACATGCATTCCCATGTTCATTGCAGCATTAGTCACAGTGGCCAAGACATGGAAACAACCAAAGTGTTCTCGATAGCAGATTGGATAAAGAAGTTGTTGTACATATATACAATGGAGTACAACTCAGCCATAAGAATGATGATATATTGCCATTTATGACAACATGGATGGACTTTGAGAATATTATGCTAAGTGAAATAAGTAAATCAACAAAAGCTAAGAACTATATGAATTTCACACATAGTTGTGATATAAAACTGAGACTCATGGACATAAAAATAAATTGGTTAACAGAGGGAGGGTGTCGGGGGAGGTAGTAAAGAGGTACAAATATATAGTGATGAAAAATGATTTGACTTGGGATGGTGGGCACACTACACAATGAACAGTTCAAATGTTATAGAGATGTTTACCTGAAACCTCTCTATTCATTGGTCCATTCTTATTATGGACCAATGCTACCCCATTAAATATAAACTCTAAATAATAATAAGTAAATCAACTGTGTAATAATAGATTTACATATAAAAAGATTATACCCATGAGTGCTTAGTAGTCTAATAACACCAAACTTAAAAGTGCTACAACCCTTTGTAAATACAGAATAAAAAGTGTTGGGTGGGATGAATGAGTTTGATTAGATTGTTCGTGTTAGTTAAATTTTGATATAAGGGAAAGATATGAAGTTGTGAAGCTCTGTGAAATATTCACAGTAAGTGAACAAAATAACAAAAATGGACAACTAAAAAAGGTAAATAAAAGACTCAATTATAACAGGAGGGTGCACATAATCCACAATAAACATTCCTGAATCTCAGGTTATCTGGAAGATTGTATCACTGTGCCCAAAAACAAACCTATACCATAAAGCCATCATAAAAGTTTAGAAGTCAAAGCAAATCTACCTAATACACAGATAAAAAATGAGGAGACAAAGAAATATACCCTAACTGAAAGAACAAGAGAAATCCCCAGAAAAAGAATTACCACATTTTTTGCTCCATAAGATGCACTTTCCCCTCCGCCCCAAAAAAAGTGGAGGGGGAAATGCCCATGCATCTTATTGAGAGAACATTCATTTTTTTTAAGCTGCTGCGGGTTCCTGGACAACTAGAAGAGTATTTGAACATTAAAGTCTCTTCACATTTGTTAATAATAGTGCTAACAGTTGTTAATACTGCTGTTGAGTTTACATTGTTAAAATATTACTGTGGTATATTTTCTTAAATATTTTAACACACCATTAGGTTCAGAACATTTTTTTTTTATTTTGCTCCTTAAAACTCTAAGTGTGTCTTTGGTCAGGTGTGTCTTATAGAGCAAAAACTACGGTAGGTGAAATGGAAGCAACCAAGATACCACAAAAACAGATCAATGTTCCTGTCTCTCTCTCTCTTTCACCCTCCCTTCCTCTCTCACTAAAATCAGTAAATAATAAAAAAAGGATATAGAAACTTTAAAACAGAACCAGTCAGAAATGATGAGTACAATATGTGAAATGAAGAATAATACACTAGTAGAAATCAACAGCAGGTCAGATGAAGCAGAAGATCGAATCAGTGAATTACAGGACAAGATAAGAGTAAGCACCCAAGGAGAGCATCAAAAAAGAATAGAGAATTTAAAAAAAAATGAGGAAAGTCTAAGGGATCTCTGGGACAACATAAGTGTAACATGAACATCTGCAAGATATGGGTAGCAGAAAGAGAAGAGAATGAAAAAGGGATCTAGAACCTATTTGAAAAAATAATGGCTGAAAACTTTCCTAATCTGGTGAAGAAAAATGTCACACAAATTCAGGAAGCACAGTCTCAATCGAGATGAACGAAAAGAGGCCCACACCAAGACACATCATAAGTAAAATGTCAAAGGTTAAGGACAATCATAAAACCAGCCAGAGAAAGTTACCTAAAAGGGAGCTCTGATAACGTGGTCAGCTGATTTCTCAACAGAAACACTTCAGGAGAGAAGGGATTGGCAGGAAATATTCAAAGTGATGAAAAGCAAGGACCTACAACCAACACTACTTTATCCAGCAAAGTTATCACTTAAAATCAAGGCAAAATAAAGAGCTTACCACCAAAAAACACCCCCCAAAATAAAAAATAAAAATAATTCATTACCATCAAAAAAATGTTAAAGGTCCTGCTTAAAGAAGAAGGAAAAGGAATAGAGAGAGAAACATAGGTATAAAAAATAAAATGGTGATAAAAAAGTACCTCTCAATAACAACCTTATGTAAACAAATTAAACACTCCAATCAAAAGACACAGGGTAGCTGAATGGATTAGGAACCATGACCCATATACATGCTGTCACAGTGACCACCTTAGAACAAAAGATGCAGACTGAAAGTGAAGAGATGGAATAAAATATTTCATGCAAATGGAAACAAAACAAACAAAAACTGGGAGAGTAATACCTACCTCTGATAGAATAGACTCAAAATGTTATAACAGAGTCAAAGAAGGTCACTATATAATACTAAAAGGATTCATCCAACAAAAGGATATAATCCTTGCAAACATATATGCAGCCAATATAGGAACACCTAGATATATAAATATCTTGAGAGATATTAAGGGAGAGATCTTCAGCAATACATAGTGGGGGATTTTAACACCCCACTAACATTAATGAATAGATCTTTCAGACAAAAAAAATCAACAAGGCAACAGCCATCTTAAACAACACACTGGATCAGACGGATTTAATTGATATTTATAGAAATTTCATCCCAAAGCAGTAGAATATACATTCTTCTCAAGTACACACAGAACATTCTCAAAGACAGACCACATGTTAGGAGTCTTAATAAATTCAAGAAGTCTAAAATCACATCAAGCATCTTCTCTGACCATAACAGTATGAAACCAGAAATCAATTACAAAAGAAAAACTAAAAAACATTCAAACATATGGAGTCTAAATAGTATGTTATTATACAATAAATGGGTTAATAATGAGATGAAGAAAGAAATCAAGTTACATACTATGGGATACAGTGTAAGCAGTCCTGAGAGGGAAGTTCATATGAAGCAAGAACAATCTCAAATAAAAAATCTAACATTCACCTAAAAAAACTAGAAAAAGAACAATAAACAAATCCCAGAGAAGTAGAAGGAAATAATACAGATTACAGCAGAAATAAATGACACAAAAACTAAAAAATAAATAAAAAACTTTTAAAAAGACATAAGATCAATGAAACCAAGAACTGGTTCTCTGAAAAGATAAACAAAATTTATGAACCTTTAACCAGATTCATCAAAAAAGAAAGAGAGAGGAGAAAAATAAAATCTGAAATGAAAGAGAAGTAACAACTGACACCACAGAAATACAAAGAATTTTGGCCCTGGCCGGTTGGCTCAGTGGTAGAGCGTCGGCCTGGCGTGCAGAAGTCCCAGGTTCGATTCCCAGCCAGGGCACACAGGAGAAGCGCCCATCTGCTTCTCCACCCCTCCCCCTCTTCTTCCTCTCTGTCTCTCTCTTCCCCTTCCGCAGCCAAGGCTCCATTGGAGCAAAGATAGCCCAGGCACTGGGGATGGCTCCATGGCCTCTGCCTCAGGCTCTAGAATGGCTCTGGTCGCAACAGAGCAACGCCCCGGATGGGCAGAGCATCACCCCCTGGTGGGCATGCCGGGTGGATCCCGGTCGGGTGCATGCGGGAGTCTGTCTGACTGCCTCCCGTTTCCAGCTTCAGAAAAATACAAAAAAGAAAAAAAAATACAAAGAATTTTAAGAAAATACTAAGAACAAGAAATTGAACAACCTGTGTGAAATTGATAAATTCCTACAAACATACAGTCTTCCAAAACTGAATCAGGAAGAGTCAGAAAACCTGAATTGACCTATTATTAATGAAATTGAACAGTAATAAAAAAAAAACCCAGCAAACAAAAAGTCCTTAACTATATATAGTACACGGCTTCACAAGTGAATTTTACCAAACATTCAAAGAAGAACTAACAACTAACACCTGTTTTTCTCAAACTATTACAAAAAACTCAAGAGGAGGGAAAACTTCCAACCTCATTTTAGGAGACCACCATTATCCTAATTCAAAACTGAAGACACTGCAAAGAAAATTAGAGGCCAATATCTCTCATAAATATAGATGCTAAAATCCTCAACAAAATATTAGCAAATTGGGCCTGACCAGGCAGTGGCACAGTGGATAAAGCATTAGACTGGGACACAGAGGACCCAGGTTCAAAACCCCAAGGTCGCCAGTTGAGCAACAGATCAAGGCACATTATGAGAAAGCAATGAACAACTAAGGTGCCGCAACTAAGAATTGATGCTTCTCATCTCCCTCCCTGCCTGCCTGTCCCTCTGTATCCCTCTCTCTCTTTCTGTCTCTCTGTCAAAAATATATATACATATATTAGCAAACTGGATCTAGCATTACATTAAAAAGATCATAAACCATGACCAAGTGGAATTTATTTCTGGGATGCAAGGTTGGTCCAATATTTGAAAAACAAATAGATGATACATCACAGAAACAAAATGAAAGATAAAAATTACATAATCATATCAATATATGCAAAAAAAAATTAGATAAAATCCAGCATGCATTTATGATAGAAACTTTCAGCAAAGTGAGAATAAAGGGATCACAACTCAACATAATAAAGACCACATATGACAAATCCACAACCAACATCATACTCCATGGGCAAAAACTACAAACATTTCCCTCAAGATCAGGAATAAGACAGGGATGTTTTCTTTCACCACTCTTATTCAACACAGTACTGTAAATCCTAGCCACAGATATTAGACAAGAAGAAATAAAAGGCATACAAATTAGAAAGGAGGAAATAAAACTGTCATTGTTCACAGATGACATGAGAGTGTACAGAAAACATCCTAAATACCACCAAAACCCTATTAGATCTAATAAATTTGGCAAAGTAGCAAGATACAACATTAATATTCAGAAATCAGAGCATTTTTATATACCAATAATATAAAAAAAAATTTATCAGAAAGAGGAATTAGGCCCTGGCCTGTTGGCTCAGTGGTAGAGTGTCGGTCAGGAGTATAGATATCCTGGGTTTGATTCTTGGTCAGGGCACACAGGAGAGGCGACCGTCTGCTTCTCCACCCCTCTTCCTCTCCCTTCTCCCTCTCTCTCCCTCTCTCCCTCTCCCGCAGCCATGGCTCTGTTGGACCAAGTTGGCTCTGGTAGCTGAGGATGGCTCCATGGCCTCCCTCAGGTGCTAAAATAGCTCAGTTACTGAGCAACGGAGCAAAAGCCCCAGATGGACAGAGCATCGCCCAGTAGGGGGCTTACCGGGTGGATCCCATTAGGGGCACATGCAGGAGTCTGTCTCTCTGCCTCCCCACTTCTCACTTAAGAAAAATTAAAAAAAATTAAAAAAAGAGATTTAAAAAAGTTTCATATACTACTTACTGCAACAACAACAAAATAAGGTACTTAGAAATAAATTTAAACAAGGAGGTAAAAGATCTGTACTCAGAAAATAGTAGTATACTTAAAAAACAGCTGAGGAAGATACAAATAAGTGGAAGCATATACTGTGGTTCATGGATAGGAAATTTTTTGTGTGTGCGTGACAAAGACAGAGAGACAGAGAGAGAGTCAGATAGGGGCAGACAGGAAGGTAGAGAGATGAGAAGCATCAATTCTTCTTTGCAGCACATTAGCTGTTCATAGATTGCTTTCACATATGTGCCATGACTGGAGGCTAAAGCTGATGAGCCTTGCTCAAACCAGATGAGCCCGCGCGCAAGCTGGCAACCTCGAGGTTTCGAACCTGGGTCCTCTGCATTCCAGTTTGACGCTCTATTCACTGTGCCACCGCCTGGTCAGGTGTATAGGAAAAATTAATGTCATTAAAATGTACACACTATCCAAAAGCAATCTACAGATTCAACACAATTCCTATTCAAATACCAATGTCTTATCTCACAGAACTAGAACAAATATTCAAAAATTTAGATGGAACCACAATGACCTCAATAGCCTCAGTAACCTTGAGAAAGAGAATAAAGTTGCAGGTATCACACTACCTGATATCACTATGATACAAGGCCACAGTAATCAAAACTGCATGGTATTGGCACATAGATCAAAAGAACAGAATAGAGAACCGAGAAATCATCTCATGCCTATATAATCAATGAATATTTGATAAAGAAGGCAAGAACATACCATGGAGTAAAGACAGTCTCTTTAAAAATGGTGTTGGGGAAATTGGACAGACACATGCAAAAGAAATTAAACTAGACCACGCAATTATACAATACACAAGAATAAACACAAAATGGATTAAAGACTTAAATGTTAGTTGTGAAACCATAAAATTCCCAGAAGAAAACATACGCAGTAAAATTTCACACATTTCTCATAGTAGTATTTCTGCTAATATATCGACTTGGGCAGGGGTCCCCAAACTTTTTACACAGGGGGCCAGTTCACTGTCCCTCAGACAGTTGGAGGGCCGGACTACAAAAAAGACTATGAACAAATCTCTATGCACACTGCACATATCTTATTTTAAAGTAAAAAAAACAAAACGGGATATTTAAAATAAAGAACAAGCAAATTTAAATCAACAAACTGACCAGTACTTCAATGGGAACTATGGGCCTGCTTTTGGCTAATAAGATGGTCAATGTGCTCCTCTCACTGACCACCAATGAAAGAGGTGCCCCTTCTGGAAGTGCGGTGGGGGCCGGATAAATGGCCTCAGGGGGCCACATGCGGCCCGCGGGCCGTAGTTTGGGGACACCTGGACTTGGGCAAGGGAAAACAAAGGAAATAAAACTGGGACTGTATCAAGCTAAAAAGCTTTCATACAGCAAAAGAAACCATCAACAAAATGAAAAGGGAACCTAGTGAATGAGAAAAAAATATTTGTCAATGATATATCCAATAAGGGATTAATTTCCAAAATATATAAAGAACTTATACAATTTAACACCAAGATGACAAACAACCCAATTAAAAAGTAGGCAAAAGACTGAATGGATACTTTTCCAAAGAAAGCATACAGATGGCCAATAGACATATTAAAAATTACTCAGTCACTAGTCATCAGAGAGATGCAAATTAAAACCACAATGAGATTATCATCTCATGCCTGTCAGAATGGCTATCATCAATAAACCAACAAACAACAAATGTTGGCAAAGGTGTGGAGGAAAGGGAACTGCTGTGGGCACTGTTAGTGGGAATGCAGACTGGTGCAGCCACAGTGGAAAACAGTATGGAGATTCCTCAAAAAATTTAAAATGGAACTGCCAGTTGACTCAGTGATTCCATTTCTATGAATATATCCAAAAAAACTCCAAAATACTAATTAGGAAAAATATATGCACCCCTATGTTCACTGCAGTTATTTAAAATAGCTAAGAACTAGAAATAGCTCAAGTCTCCATCAGTAGATGAGGGGATAAAAAAGCCATGGTACATTTAGAGTAAGTCTCTGAGTTACAAACATCCTACTTATGTTCAAATTGTACTCATGAATGAAGCACCATAAGGGCTATTGGTAACCCACTGCAGTTGGACATCACTGAAAATGGTATCCTAGAGTTCCTCAACTCCCATGGCAAAGAATTAAACAATGAAGACCTTATAGAACTAGAGCAGCAGGTGACAGCATTTAGGGAAGAAAACAAGAACCTAGAAACTCCAGAAGTGAAAAAGTTTTTTACAAAAGAGCTGATGTTTTCATCTTATTGAAGCAGGAATTATAAAGTTAGAGGAGCAAGATCCTGATACAGCCAGGTTCACTGAAGTTTACCATCAGTTACCGAAGGCCTGAGGTACTACAGGGCCACTTACAATGAGAAAAAGAAAAGCTCTGTACAAACCTCCTCCCTTAATGCCTACAACAAGAAACTGACTCCAACAGCAGAATCAAGCCCTGACTCTCTAACATCCGTCTCATCCTCTCTAACAAGTCCATCATCTCCTGTCTCATCCAAGATTGTTTAAGGTTGTATCTGAGAATGTTTTTTATGAGCACAGAAATGTAAAAATAAATACTATGTTAAGAGAAGCATCTAAGTTGCATTTAATAGATAAATATACCTGTTCCAATTTACATAGAAATTCAACTTAAGAACAAACCTACAGAACCTATCTCGTTCATAATCTGGGGATTGCCTGTACTCAATAGAAAATACTTAGCCAAATAAAGAAGGAAATCTAGCCTGACCAGGTGGTGGCACAGTGGACAGAGCATCGGACTGGAACGTAGAAGACCCAGGTTTGAAACCCCAAGGCCGCCAGCTTGAGCACGGGGTTGCCAGCTTGAGTGCAGGATGGACACGACCCCATGGTCACTGGCTTGAGTCCAAGGTCACCAGCTTGAGCAAGGGGTTGCTGGCTTGAGCAAGGGGTCACTTGCTCTGCTGTAGCCCCCCTCCCCACCCCTGGGTCAAGACACATATGGGAAAGCAATCAGCCTGACCTGTTGTGGAACAGTGGATAAAGTGTCACCCTAGAAAGCTGAGGTCGCTGGCTCGAAACCCTGCGCTTGCCTGGTCAAGGCACATGGGAGAGTAGATGATTCCTCTCCCTCTTCTCTCTAATAGAAGAGAAAAAGGAAAGCAATCAGTGAACAACTAAGGAGCTGCAACGAAGGACTGACGCTTCTCATCTCTCTCCCTTCCTGTCTGTCTGTACCTAGAGAGGGACGGCCCTCTCTCTGTCTCTCTCTGTCTGTCTCTGTCTGTCTCTCTCTCTCTCTCTCACACACACACACACACATACACACACACACACACACACACGGAGGAAATCTTACCTTTTGTGACAGCATTGGATGGACCTGGTGAATACCGTGCTAAGTGAAACAAGCCAGTCAGACAAAGACTAATACTATATGATCTCACTTAAATGTGGAATCTAAGGATCAAAATAAACTGATGAACAAAATAGAAACAGAGGCATGGATACACGAAACAGATGGACAGGTGTCAGAGGGAAGAGAGTTTGAGGGGCTAGATGAAAAAAGGTGAGGGATTAAGCAAAAAAAAAAACCCAAAATAACTACATATACCTATACACACACACACTATATACATAACACACAGACACAGACAACAGTGTGGTGATAACCAGAGGGGAAGGGGTATTGCCATAGACTGGAGGAGGGCAAAGTGAAGATAAATGGGATGGAATGAAACTTTGCTCTGGCCTGAGCAATCAGCACATGATGAAATGTGCAGATGATATTTTGTTGAGTTGTACACTTGAAACATGCATGGTTTTGTGAACCAATGTCACCCCAACAAATTCAATAATAAAAACAAAACAAAACTGAAAAACAAAATGAGAAAAAAAACTGAATTCACATATTCATAAGGAGGATTTATCTGCTTCACACTTGATCATATTATAATTTGCCCATATATGCATATGCTGTATTTACAGTACTCTCTGTCACTTATTTATTTATATTGTTTATTAAGGCCAGATATAATTTTCCCATTGAAAAGTGTAAACTGAAAGGCAAAGACTACTTTCAATTTATAACTTGTATAAGATATAGAAGTTAATCATGATGCCTTGTTAACGGGGGAGAAAGTACTTACATTTTCACCATGCTCAAAATATATAGGAAACACCAAAATTACAAAAAAATAAAATCAGTTACTAGAGTTAAATTCAAACTATAGTTCAAAATAGTTTCTCAAAATAAGAGTTACAAGGTTTAGAAAAGCGATAGGTTCAAAGTTAATTTTTTGGAGACGCTCTTAACTGTTTTAAGATGATTTATATATTTATTTTCTCTTCACATTACTGTAAAAAAAATAACTTGTGCTGGAAGTGCAGTTAGTCACCTCCACTAAGTTCTTTGATAACAGCACATATATCATTTTGAAAAATCTGTATGCTTAAGATAACATTAATGGTAACAACACCAAATAAACAAAAAGTTACTCATACGTGAAAAAAAAAATAGGCAGTGGCTAAGGTTCATGTTTTTACATGCCAAGACCATTTGATGTTTCAAGTACATTAGATATATCACTTTCTCAATAACTCTGTCTTAATTCTTCATATCTTTTAAAAAGATACGAAGCACAGAAGATAAGAATAAATGTGAGGCCAATTTAAGGTGATAGCATGCAATTATTCTTGGTGATTTAGCCTGGTGAGTTATAATAGCAAAGATAAACATTGCACTATTGTGGTTCTTAAACGGTATACAGTGCAAAAGAGTAAAAATCACATAATTCCATGTAATAAAACTCTTAAGAAATGAAGACAAATCTCTAGTTAACAGAGATGAATACAACAGGAATAGCAAGAAAGAGCAACTGCAAAGGAGCGTGAGGATTTTTTTTTTTTTTTTTACGGGGAAAGGAGGGGAAATAGTGAGGCAGACTTCCACATGCCCTCTGACCAGGATCCACCAGGCAACCCTATCTGGGGTTGATGCTTGAGTACTGAGCCATTTTTAGAGCCTGCAACTGATACACTCAGACCAACTGAATTAGCCTCAGCACCTGGGGCCACTCTTGAACCAATCGAGCCACTGGCTGTGGGAGGGGAAGAAGGAGAGAAGGGGAAGAGAGAAGGGAAAGAGAGAGGGAGAGAGAAGCAGATGGTGGCTTCTCCTGTGTGCCCTGACAGGGAATTGAACCTGGGAACTCCATATGCCAGGCTGACGCTCTATCCACTGAGCCACCTGCCAGGGCCAAGGAAATGTTCTATATCTTGATTTTGGGAATGGTTTCATAGCAGTATACATCTGGCAAAACCCAATGAATTGTACACTTTAAATGGGTGCAGTTTATTGTACTTAAATTGTACCCTAATAAATTTAATTTTTTTAAAAAAAAATTATGTCTCAGGAGCACAGAAATTACAAACTAAAATTGTATTTTGTTAAATTTAAGGGTCATCAAATTCTCTAAAAAACAGCAACAACAACCAGAAACAAAGCTTTACTTGAGTTTCACAAGCAAGTCTTGAACTTTTAGAAATTCAGAACTAACAATCTATACAAATTTTCCTTAAGTACGTATTTATGTTACCAAATACAGGCTGTAAGATACATTTAACCATAAATGACCAGATTATAGATTATCAAATTCAAGTCCAAAGAACCTTTAAGAGTTATTTTCTTTAATATGAGGTACACAGGGAAACAAGTTCAGCAGCTATTTCAAGACATTAAAACAAAGTGTTCAGGACCAGATTGCCTCATAAACATAGTTAAACCTCACACAGACCAGCCTTCTCAGCATTCTTGAGCACCTGGGTAGTGACACACCTCAAGATGGGAAAAAATATCCAAGGTACTTGGTGTTGAAGCACCTTCTGAGAATCAAATAAACCAACTGAACACATACATCTTATATCCAACATGTTATGACTAGTCATTTCTCTGATGGGGGAACCCCAATATTCTAATGTACTAAAAAGGTCATACTTTTCTTATAAAAACTTAGAAATGTAAGAAGCAAAAAGGGGTAAAAGAAAATGTTATAGCCATTTCAATACTGGAGAATAGACTGCAGAACAGTCTAGGTTGAAATTCCGGAACCACTCAGTCTTCAATGTTTTATAGTCCTTAAAGGCATCCATGCTACAGAAATAACTTATTTTTTAAATTATGTATGTAACAAACTTAAGGCTTCCTATATGCCAGATGCTGCTTCAGTATGTGGACCCTGAGAAAGAAGATGCGTACTAAGAAGGGCTCCTGGTGGCTAATGACCTTAAATTAAAAACCAAAGCAAAACAAAGCCAGAGCCTAACAACTGTTCTAAACAGAGGGTCGCCTCTCACCCAAACCACACTTCAAAGAGCAGCCTGCACTTTAGAGGCTGCCTGCCTCCTACTCTGAATGGCCTTCCTAACTTGCATTTCTACCATCTGCACCAGCCCTTGACAAGTTCATGAAATCCTATTTCAACCAAGAGGACTGAGACATTCCCTGTCTAATTGGAGCTGTACAACTCTATCCCCATTATCATCTTCACTGACCAATCAGAGCAGCTCCATTCTGACAATTCAAGACAGTGCCTTAGACCAAACCAGGAAGCTCTGGAGTCCTCATCTGAATCAGGATGGACGAATTGGGGACCAGGGGCAGGGACTTATGCCTACACAAGTCAGCTTCCCTCTGGCTCAGGGAGCACATTTTCCCTTTCCATCAAAGACCAAAGATTGCCTTTCCCTGGCTGGAGCTGAAAAACCTAAGATGTCTTGCCAAAGCTGAGGCTGAGTAGAACAGTGTGGAGTGGAGCACAGCACAGCACAGTACAGCAGACCAGAGCAGAGGACAGCAGAACACAGCAGACCAGAGCTGACCAGATCAGAGCATAATGCTGAGCTGACGCGGGCCTGGCACCAGGGCCACCTCACTGCCATGCTGTATCACAATTGAGCTGTTTTGCACTGAATAGTTTCCTTCTTTACAGTAGTACCACAAGGGGGATGGTGTGTTGAATTGGCACCAACCAATGACTAAAATTTGACAAGCACTTTACAAATATTAACTCATTTATTGCTAATACCAACCCATTAAGGCAGATATTTTACTTTACAGATAAGGAGTGAACTACAGAGAGATTAAGTCACCTTCTCAAGGGTACACATTAAACCTGGCAGTCAAGTAAGTGCCAAGGTCCATGCTTCTACCACTAAACCACCAGGGCTCTCTATGAGTTTTTAATTTATGAACTTTCATGAATATGAACAAAGTTTTACACTAGAGCAAAGTACACTGACTCTACTAGCCACAAACAAGTAGTCTTTTGTCAGTTAAATGCAGTTATTTAATCACTGCAACTGTATTATTATTTGTTAAATTTCTGGTAATAGTTTGAACTCTGGCTGGCACACTGGAATCACCCAGAAGTTTCATTTAATTGGTCTGGAGTGGAAACTGGTCATATATTTTAATACTCCCCAGATGAACCCACTGTGTAGCCATGGCTCACAATCACAGGTCTACAGCAAGGTTGTATACTCAAATGCCTGGTGAAATAATATATGAGACTAGGGGCAACCTGAACAAATTTAATTAAAAAATAAAACATTGCATGGATAAAAATTATTATCTACAACACAATTTGGCTCATGGTATATCTTCTCTATTTGGAGCACTTTCTTATAAGCATATTTATAATAAAAATTAGTCCAAAATGTAAAACTCTTTGAATACATTCTGGCAGGCTTACGGTTGTGAGTATGCAAAATACGGTTTATTCTTGTATTATTATTTATTAATTATGGTATTATTTTCCATAAAAACTGTAAAGCTAGTTTTATCTCACCCTGAAGAATATTCATAACGATAATTTTGACCATTTAAAAGGGCAAAATTCACATTTAGTTAATATACTCAATTAACTTAAGAAGGTATGACCATAAATTCATTATAAAAAAAAACTACATCCAAAAATTATGAATATAAAAAGATTATATTGAACTACAGGAACTACCTATATTAGTTTCTTTCTGTGTGTGCGTGTGTGTGTGCGAACCCATGTGTACGTGAACCTTCAATCTATCTGGCGTGGTCCTATTAGGTAGGTAGACAGTTATCAGGGTAGGAAAAGGGGAGGGGAGGAAAAAAGGGGATTTATCTCACTCATGAAGGAGGGAGTCGGCAGTCCTAAGATCTGTCAAAACAAAATCACCAGATGTTCAAATGGCCTTGAAACCCTGTATGTTAGTCCCAATACCAGAGAAGGGGAGCCTTGAAACCTTATACATTAGATCTGATAACAGGGAAACAAAGCTTGAAACTAAGAGTATATAACTCCTAAGACCCCAACAGAAGGGGTGCTCAGGATAGCTCAGATGCCAGCTTGTGCCTTATGCAAAATGCATAGCTTTTCTTTTTCTTTCTTTTTTTTTTTGTATTTTTCTGAAGTTGGAAACGGGGAGAGTCAGTCAGACAGACTCCCGCATGCGCCCCACCAGGATCCACCTGGCACGCCCACCAGGGGCGAGGCTCTGCCCACCAGGGGCGATGCTCTGCCCCCTCCGGGGCGTCGCTCTGCCACGACCAGAGCCACTCTAGCGCCTGGGGCAGAGGCCAAGGAGCCATCCCCAGCCATCTTTGCTCTAATGGAGCCTTGGCTGCGGGAGGGGAAGAGAGAGACAGAGAGGAAGGAAGGGGAGGGGGGTGGAGAAGCAAATGGGCGCTTCTCCTATGTGCCCTGGCTGGGAATCGAACCCGGGTCCCCCGCACACCAGGCAGACGCTCTACCGCTGAGCCAACCGGCCAGGGCCTATATAGCTTTTCTTAATAAACTGCTTGCTTTGCTTGAACACTGCACCCTGTCTCTTGCCTGAATTCTCTCTCATGAACATGACAAGAACCCAAGCAAAAGCCCCCTTGGACCTGGGCCTTCTCCAGTGACAGTCCTAGGTACTAGCGATACGAAGATAAAAGGCAGAGTCTATTCAAGAAACTTAGTGGAAAAAACAGACAAGTAAACTGGTAAGTGATAAATATAATACAAGCAAGCACAACTGTGCTATGGGAGCATAAGGCAGAAAGAGGAGCACACATTTATGTACAATTAGACACTACTAGTGTCTTAAAAGGATCTGTCGTCAGCTATACATTATCATCACTCTATTGGTCAGTTCACCTGTCCTCATCAAAGCTTCAGTTTACACAGATAGCGTTTCCAATTCTATACTTCCAAGGGATACATTCCAAACTAAATCATTACCACTATCCCTAGGCCAAGCCAATCTGCTTTCTGTTCTGTTCTCCTTACTCCCATCCCAACACACACATTTCAAATTAGGTCGTAATGGCTACTTATATTTTCCCAAGCAAACAGTCTTGGAGTCATCTGATTCTTCCCCTTTACTTTGACTAAACTCATTCTAACCTTCAGCCTTATTCTCTATTTTCATGATCACTACTGTTATTTATGCTATTAACTCTAAATCCTATTAGTTTAAGAGTCTCCTAACTGAGCTCCTTTCTTCTCAATTCCTTTAATAGATAGCACTTTAGCTCAGTGTTCCTCAATCCCTTTGTCCACTGTATAATCTACAAAGTTTTTACATAATAGAGATGCCTGTGTTCACAAAGTTACTAATGTGGAACTAAGACTAAGGTCCACTACATTTGTTGTTACATATTTTTCCCACAAACCAATCAAAGGACCTATACCAATACTTTTTATTTTTTGAAATGTAAAAATCCTTTAAAAAGATACTTTAGTACAAAGATATCTAAAAAATAACAAAATCACATAGCTATAATACTATGTGCCCCTCACTGAACTCTTTATCAGTCACTGTACCCTTTATCTTTTATTGTTACTGATTATTAAACTCTTTATTTGTTCCTCTGCTAGAATAGCAGTTCAAACTCACATAGGGCAAAGTGAACAAGCTTTTTTGTGGATAGGTTTGATCTTACTTATTTTGCTGACTCAGCAAAGATTCTAGCACAAAATGCAACACTTTCTGATTCTCTTATCAGAATGGTTGTTACTGGGAAAAACATGTAAAGAAAAGTAAAACAAACAAACAAAATAAAACACGTTCCAAGTTCCTGGGACAGTGTAGTTGGTTAGTATTTTTATTTTTTTATTTTTTATTTTTAATTTTTATTTATTTATTCATTTTAGAGAGGAGAGAGAGAGGGAGAGAGAGAGAAAGAGAGAGAGAGAGAAGGGGGGAGGAGCTGGAAGCATCAACTCCCATATGTGCCTTGACCAGGCAAGCCCAGGGTTTCGAACCGGCGACCTCAGCATTCCAGGTCGATGCTTTATCCACTGCGCCACCACAGGTCAGGCTGGTTAGTATTTTTAAAGTTGGAAGTCCATCAAAGGAAAAAAATAAGGAAATTTCAATTATAAATAGTCTGTTATCTTAATCTTAAAAGACAATTCCAAACCTTTGTTTCAGGAAAAACACATTATATTCATTCCTTTATATTTAGACCTTCTGATTTTAGTTTAAAATAATCTCTAATTTAAAATTATTCCCCTTCCCCCACAATTCTCGTTGTAGGTGTTTGCTAAAGAATAACCAACCACAGATGTATTTTTCAGCTTATCCTAAACTGCAATTCTAACTCATCCTTTCTCTCAAACTATAAGGGACAACTTTTTTCTTATTTTTTAAGCAAGTGATAGAGAGAGAGGAGAAGTATTAACTTGTAGCTGTAGCACTTTAACTGTTTATTGATTGCTTCTCATTTGTGTCTGGGGGGGGCAGCTGAGCCAATGACCCCTCGCTCAAGCCAGTGACCTCAGCATCCCAGGTCGATGACACTGTCTATTGCGTCACCACTGGTTAGGCTATGAAGAACACTTTCAATAATCAACAAGAATTAAACAGCTAAGCTAGGCTATTTAGTTGTTGAGTCTTAAAATGCTGCTCAAAAATGCTAATTTTTGTAACACAATTTTTCTAGATTGTCTTCAGAACCAACCTATCCTGTTTTCCTTTTCTGCTTTGGTATCAGTAATCTGTTTTGCTTATTTTAACTACTTTATATTGTCATTGCTATAAAAATCATGAAGTTTTTCATGCAGAAAAGTGTAATAAAGGTCACCCATAATCTCATGACCTTAAGAATACCACTGGTATCAGATTAACATGTATTTTATTTCTCTGTGATCAATTTATAAAGTGCATAGGTTTATGTGGTAAACCATTTTATCAGTTTAGTTCATAAGATAAGTAAATTCAGAGACTAAATAAACTGATGAAATTTGCTAAAGTAAAGATAGGTTAAAAAAGTCAAAGCTAAATGAAATGAAGATCATACTTTTTTCCTTACAATTGCAGCCTTTATATTTTCTTGGAATTTTTACATGAATACTTTAAAATTTGAAAAAAGAGATGTCAAGCATAATAGCATTCATTATAATAACAGAATTATGTGCTAAGATTTATGGGGGAAAATCATACAAAGACAACTGACAATATACATAGTTCTATTTCAAGTCTCAATTAGATATGAAAAAACGAAACTAACTGTGTCTTATTAAAATTGTATACATCTCATGATATATTTAAAGTATTTTTGATTTACATGGAGATCATTTCTTCTTTTTAAGTGAGAGGAGGGGAGATAATGAGAAAGACTCCTGCATATGCCCCACAGGAATCCACCTGGCTAACCCCATCTGAGGCCAATGCTCGAATCAACCAAGCTATTCTCAGTGCCCAGGGCTGACGCTCAATCCAATCAAGCCACTGGCATGGGTGGGGAAGAGGGAGAGAAGTGGGAAAGGGAGAGGGAGAGAAGCAGAGGGTAACTTCTCCTGTGTGCCCTGACCAGAAATTGAACCTCAGATGTTCATACGCCAAGCGGATACTCTATCCACTGAGCCACCAACCAGTCATATTTTTAAAAATTTTGTATAGCAAAGATAGAAAACACCTATACCTGCAAGCATATTTCAATTTAAATAAAATCAATCTAGGCCCTGGCCGGTTGGCTCAGCGGTAGAGCGTCGGCCTGGCGTGCGGGGGACCCGGATTCAATTCCCGGCCAGGGCACATAGGAGAACGCCCATTTGCTTCTCCACCGCCCCCCCCCCCCTTCCTTCCTCTCTGTCTCTCTCTTCCCTTCCTGCAGCCAAGGCTCCATTAGCGCAAAGATGGCCCAGGCGCTGGGGATGGCTCCTTGGCCTCTGCCCCAGGCGCTAGAGTGGCTCTGGTTGCGGCAGAGCGAAGCCCGGAGGGGCAGAGCCTCGCCCCTGGTGGGCATGCCGGGTGGATCCCGGTCGGGAGCATCCGGGAGTCTGTCTGACTGTCTCTCCCCGTTTCCAGCTTCAGAATAAAAATGTTTAAAAAAAAAAAATCAATCTAAAAAGACTGTCCCTTATCTACAAATGGCTGACTCCTAGACATTACCCTACCATTTTCTCTTAGCAACTACTTCAGATATCAGCACTGCCCGAAACAATAACCTTTATCTTCAATTCTCACTTCACCCTTATACAAACTGACAAAGGATCTCTAAGTCGGACACAAGACAAGCAGTAAAATGGAGTAGTAAGGGGAAAAGAGGGAAAAGAAAAGAGAGCATTACACCTACCTGCTAGTCTTTACCACTAGTCTATCTCCACTATCCCAGTGGTCCCCAACCCCGGGGCCGCGGACCAGAACCAGTCTGTGGGCCATTTGGTGTCGGTCCGCAGAGAAAGAATAAATAACTTACATTATTTCCGTTTTATTTATACCTAAGTCTGAACGTTTTATTTTTAAAAAATGACCAGATTCCCTCTGTTACATCTTTGACTCACTCTTGACGCTTGTCTCAGTCACGTGATAATTTATCTGTCCCACCCTAAAGGCCGGTCAGTGAAAATATTTTCTGACATTATACCAGTCTGTGGCCAAAAAAAGGTTGGAGACCACTGCACTATCCCATACTCTAAGACTGCCCATTACCATCAACACAGTTGTACAAATGGATTGGGAAGAGTGGAAAGAAATCTTTTTCTATGACAGCAGAAAAATCTTATTTTCTTTCTTATTCCTGCTTCATTTTCAATTAATTCCACTACCAGAAATAAGGGAATAAAAATTATATATACCAAGCCTACACTCATTCAGTTTTCACTCCTGTCCTTACTATTCAGGTAAATGTTATGCCTTCTTCTTTCTATCCCAATTTATTTCCTTTCCCAACTTTCTCCCACAACAGACTGAAATCTCTCACATAGGCTCAGCTCAGCTAATCATACCTACCCAATGAATCACCCCACTCCCATCATTTTTATCCTTTTACCTAACACAATTTCTAGGGCTACTTTTCTGTTTCCCATTTTCCTTCCCATTCCACCAACACTTAGAATCACAGTTAGCTTGAAAATGAGAAAAATAAGGTTGTTATTCCCATAAAATATGTACAGTGTTAAAGAAGTACTAACCAACCTTCAAGCAAGTTATTTTAATATTTGGGGGCCTGGGTCACTCGTGTACAAGGAAAGAATTAATTTATTTAGCTCACCACTTCAAAATCTGGCTAACAAATTTCCAGACCCCAATAATAGGGATTCTGAGAATGTATATCTGAAGTAGAACAGAGAAATTTTCTAAAAAGTACTCAGATAAATCTACTTGGGAACCACTGATAAATGCTAAGGCTTCTTTCTAGTCTAACATTCCAAGATCCCAAGCTAGAATTTTCATTGCATTATCTGATAGAAATGTTATAAAAGGAATCTATAGTAGTTTCCAGGTATTGGTATTAGAGTTCATATTATGTTACTGATTAAATAGGCCCTTGCAATCTGATCTAGCCTCAAAACACCATTTATATTACTTTATGGCCATAGCTGACTTGTAAATGAACATGTAAAGTAAGTTCACAGACTGGGGAGCATCAGTATTACAATAATACTAAGACCTCAAAGGAAAACACTAAAGAATTATTTCTTTGATATTATGTTCACCACCAGACTTTTCCATAGATTTCTGTGCAATCACAACTGAGATTTAACCTACATGTCAGAAATAAAGGTAGGATGAGCATGATTATTAGGATCTTTTATTTTACTAGTTCACCAATGGGGTTTTGTATACCACTGGAATAAATTTCATCCAGAGAATTCTACATCATTGGTGAAATTCAGGGCATTAAGATACCTAAAGAACAGTCTCACTGAAAAGTTTTTAGACTGCCAGGACTTAACCTGCCCAGAAGCACACCAGATCATTCACTTAGAAACGACATGTATCTATACTCATTATAAGCAAGGTTCCCTTGGTTAACACTCAAGCTTATAGAAATATTTCAACATGTGGGAACTAAGCAAGTATAAATAGCATTTGAAATGTAACACATTAATAGTGGTTTTTTTTACGTTAATAGTGTTTTAATTTAAGTGGAACCTATTCATTTATGAATAATAATAAAATTATTATAAAAAGGTAAATATGGGAACTAAATTATATGGTAGTCATTTTTTTCTTTAAAAGGTGTATTACCTTAAATTTTTACAAATTAGCATGATAAATAAAAGGAAAGTGTATACATTTATTTACTCATTTCTCCAAACATAAAAATCTGTAGTGAATGCCATTATGTAAGTGCATGCTCTGAATATCACAAATGATGCAATGGTTGCTATGGTAACTACTCATTTTTACTGAATAAATTGTGGGTCGGTGTTTAAAGCATTCTTTTAAAAAACAAATTTTAACATCTTAACTATATAAGTCTCTGTTGCTTACCTACTAAAAAATAACTGTAGGCCCTCTTTGAGAATGTTACTTAAGCAGCTATTTAAAAAGGTAGGCTTGAGTTGCCAATGGAAAAAAACTTTGAATTTAAAGAACTTGAAAAATAAAACATACCAACTATATTCAAAGAAACAAAGACACTTAGGATTAATCTTCTAGACTAATTGAAAATTGTAATCAAAAGAAACATGATCTTACTTGTTTATCCCATCAACTGTCATAATTTTGCTTCTGATCCTAAATTAAGCTTAAGTCTAACGGTAGAAGACTGCTGAGTTCTCAATTTGCAATTAAACTAAACCGAGGGCAAGTAGAATTAGCCCTCGTTTAAATCTTTAAAATTTCTCCTGAGCATATGAAAAAACTTAGAATTTTTAGTCAGTATATCATTATAAAATATCTCTGTAAAAAAGTCTATACTTAAAAATGCCAAGTATAACTGCGGACCCCAACCCTAACCAGTACTCAGGCACGAGCAAGCGCTACTAAGACTTCTTCCTTCGCTTAGACTCTTCTATAGGCGGGTTCCCGATGACGCCGGTTTCTCCCGGGCATCTGTGTCCTCAGGATGCTCATTCAAAAGCGATACCCCTAGACCTCTTCCTCCTCCGCCTAAATAAACACTAAGACCAAACACGAGCAAGACCGCGAGTGCCGCAGGAATGATGCCCCGCCCCCTTTTGACCAGGTAAAGCGGGGTCTGCGGGGAGGCCTACGGCCTGGAGGTCGACGCCGGGCGCCCGGGCGGCCGGGCTCAGCCTCTGGGATGATCGTAAGAAGCGATCTAACCCGGCAGCAAATCAAACAGGCTGGTCTAGCGCGAGCGAGAGACGACTTGGGCTTCTTTCAGTCCGTCTTTCCAAAATGGATTTTACCTGCGCTATGTTTTACCTTCACATCTCTCCCAAGGAGCGACACCACTCCCTCTATGAGGATGCGCGCGCGTGTGGTGACAAGAACCTCAGCACTGGCTGGGGCCTGGGACGGGGAGACTCAGTTTTGCCCCGGGCCTGCAACTCCCTCAGGACCCTCGAAGAAGGGGCCGGACCTGAGCGAGCGGCACTGGCGGGGGCTGCCTCGCAGAATCTTCAGGCGGTAATGGTTGCCCCTTGGCGGAGAGTACGGGGCATACGGGCTGGGGCGAGGATGCCTGCCCCCCCCATTTCCCCCTCACCCCGATCAGCTCACTGTTTACCTTCCCGGTACTTCTTGCGGAGCCGCCGGTGTACGCTCTTCACCACCCCGGACAGCTTCTCCTGCTCCAGCTTCCGCTCCCGCTCCTGGGGTGGCGGAATGACCGGGGGTCCTGCCCCGTGTCCGCGAACAGCGATTAGGCCACCGGCCCCAAGCTCCATTTCGCCGCCGCCGCCGCTGCTGCCGCCCCTGGGGCCCGCGCAGACACCCTCCCGACGAAGGAGGTGGGGAAGGAGGTAGCAGCGGAAGGACAGACAGAACAGTCCGAGTGACGGCTCCAGTGATGGCCTGAGGGCGGGGCAGAGAGGGGGAAGAGCTAACCCAAACGCACAAGACGATTGGTGGACTTCCGAGGGCTGGGCGGAAACGGCCAAAGGCCAATACGGAGGGCGCTGGAGGACGCACTGGGTTGTTTGGAGAGGGGAACAGCTGGAGGAGGCGGGGCTTGCAAGCAGAGAGGCGCTGAGAAGGCCAGAGCAGTGAAC
Organism: Saccopteryx bilineata; assembly: GCF_036850765.1. Taxonomy (NCBI): domain Eukaryota; kingdom Metazoa; phylum Chordata; class Mammalia; order Chiroptera; family Emballonuridae; genus Saccopteryx; species Saccopteryx bilineata. The sequence goes on from NC_089491.1 coordinate 318,886,501, forward strand.
CCTGCGGCTCCTCTCCTCACCCCGCCCTTTCCAGATTTTGTGCGCAGGCGCTGTGATGACGATACGAGACATGGGCTGTGCGACATGCGCTTGCGCCTCTGAGTTTGCTTAGTTGGACCCGCATTCTGACGTCTAATTATCTCACATCTTTCGGGCAGTCCACCTCCTGCTAGTTATATTCTAGCGATGAGGCTGGGCCCTTTATCTGAGTCCACACTGCACCTGTCACTTGTACGTTCCCTTTGCTTTCTGAGATGACTTGGCAGCACTGGAATTTTAGGCTTTGAGGGATGTTTTCATTGGCGCCAGGAGAAGGTTGGCTTCTAAGTACTGATTTATAAACGGGCTAGCAATAGCTAATGTCTATAGTACCAGTACTGGGTGGAGGAGAAAATGGGGAAAGGAGAGGGCTAAGAAAAGCAATAGGAGATGAGGGGGCGAAGGAAGAAAAGATAGAGAAGAACAGATGCCCTCAAGAACTTGTGTGGTGACTTGGGTATCACAGGAATCCTGTTCTGCTTTAATTGCATCAGACCTCTGAGAGCTTTTAAAGTTGCCTTAGGTTAGGCAGGCCCTTTAATTTGATGGATTAATCTATGTGGAGTGTGCCTATGTGGGTTTGCCAACCTGGTTCTCCCCCATTCTCTCTTTTGGGAAGCTCATGGGGAATGTGAGTATGACTTCTGTACTGGAAAGGTGGAACTCTGCTTTCCAAAGAGCAGAAGACTCTGCAATTAGTTCCTGAAGTGGTACTGAGGCTGCAGCAGTGTCAGAGATTCAATGGCTGAGAACCTTTCATGAATTCTTAGGTTGCAGCATATTTCTGCACTGTAGTTGTTGGTTACAAAGTGTGGGCCCTAAAAAGAGGATACCTTCTAAGAAGGTCTCCTTGTGGCTAACTGGGCTCAAATTAAAAAAAATGAGTAGCAACCATTTCTATATAGGGACCTCTCATGCAAACTGCACTTCAGGGAGAACCCTGAACTGAACCTACTACTTTCCTGCACTGTTTCCACCATCTATCTGAGCCAGCCCTTGCATAGGAGTTTTTAGAATCTTATTTCAACCAATAGGACAGACATTTCTTGTCTAATTGGAGCTGTGCGGAACTATATTATCATCTTCACTAACCAATCAGAGCAGCTCTATTCTGACCAATCAAGACAATGCTTTTTGGACCTAACTGGGAGGCTTTAGAGCCCTCATTTGTATAAGAACAGGCCAATCAGGGACCCGGAGCAGAGACATTGGTTTATAAGTCAGCTCCTCTCTGGCTCAAGGAGGGTACTTGCCTTTATCATGGAGACTGAAGACCATGTTTCCCCAGCTAGACCTGAAGCACCAAAGACATTCTACCAGAGTGAAGCAGAGCAGAGTAGACAGGTGCAGAGTGGAACAGACCACAGTAGAGCAGAGCTGCCTAGCTGAATATGGGCCTCACAGAAAGCCACTTCCCACCACTAAACACTAGGGTTGCTTTCCCCTAGGCTGCCTTGCAGCACTGCTGTTCCACAGCCATGATGCTTCATAACGAGCTGTAATATGATTGAGCTGTGCTACAGCAAAGCTGTTGGCACAGCCATACTATATTACAATTAAGCTATTTGCATTGAATAAAGGTTTTTGTTTACTGCACCCCAATTGGGGATTTCTGTTGCTGTTGAATTGGTGCCAATAACCATTGGTTGACGCTTGATATAGTTTGGAAATTGTTACAATAACTTCTTGATCAATAGCTTTATATATGAATAAAATTTGTATTATATAACTGTTTTGTATACTACCTTCTGAATAATGAAGACCCTGAAGGAAAAAGCATTATACACAGACTCCAGAACGTGGAACTTGGATAAACAGGAGAGAGATGGTAAAGGGAGAAGACTGGTGGAATTTAACTGATGGAAGCTGTGTCACTACAGGAATGGTGAAGAGGCAGATCACATACAGATAAATGTTTTTTTAAATTATGAAAAGAAGTTACACAAATATGCCTGTTAAATTGAGGATATGGTGGTATTATTTGAGGATACTTTATTTGGGGTAAAAGAGGGAGCTTGAAAAGACATACCTCTTTTAGCTCTTTTCATATTTTAATAGTATGGGAGGCAAAAAGATACAAATATTTGGAAGTTACAATTATAGTAAAGAGCATTAAATTTCATTTGTGCTGAACTGTAATTTTAAAGAAAACTGTCCTCCATGCAGCTACTAACAAATGAATTTTTACATGCTTTTTTAAAAAATTTATTTTTATTTTATTTATTCATTTTAGAAAGGAGAGAGAGAGAAGAGAGAGAGACAAAGAGAGAGAAGGGGGGGAGGAGCAGGAAACATCAACTCCCATATGTGCCTTGACCAGGCAAGCCCAGGGTTTTGAACTGGCGACTTCAGCATTTCCAGGTTGATGCTTTATCCACTGCGCCACCACAGGTCAGGCTGCTTTTTTGAAATTAAAGATATAGGCCCTGGCTGGTTTGCTCAGTGGATAGAGCATCAGCCAGCAGGAGGATGTCCTGGGTTCGATCAGGGTACACGTGAGAAGCTACCATCTGCTTCTCTTCCCCTCCATCTCCCCTTCTCTCTCTCTCTTCTCCCACAGTCAGTGGCCTGGGTGCTGAGGATAGCTCAGTTGATTCCAGCGTTGGCTCCAGACAGAACTGCTAGGTGGGTACCGATTGGGTTGCATGTGGGAGTCTATCTCACTGTGTCTTTTCCTCTCACTTAAAGAAAAAATTAAAGATATATATTGCAAGAAAATTTGAAAATAAAGGACTAATGAGAGTAGAAACGCTAAGACAGTAGACCTTAAATCTCACCACAAAAAAGAAATAGTAACAGTAGCTGATACTATAGTGGTAATCATTTTGCAGTTTATGAAAGTATCCAACCAACACTGTTGTACATGTTAAACTTACACAGTGTTATGTGTCATTTATATCTCCATAAAGCCAGAAAAGAAAGTAAAAGTCACCTGGAAACTCACCACTGAGATACAGCAACTGTTAGCATTTTTTTCTTTGCTTATAAATACAGTATTTCAAATGGGATATTTCTTGATGGCTGTGTTGTAATCTATTATATGAATAGTCTGTCATTTTGGTAACCAATTTCCACCTATTGCACATTTATGTTGATTCCAGTTTTTCTATATTCCAAATAAGGCTGTTATGAAAACCCTGATACACAAATATTTATCTATTTCTTCTTATCATTATTACTAATTTTTGTATTTTTCTGAAGTGAGAAGTGAGGAGTCAGAGAGACAGAATCCCACATGCGCCAGACACTTAGCATGCCCACTAGGGGATGATGCTCTGCCCATCTGGGGTGTTGCTCTGTTGCAACTGGAGCCATTATAGTGTCTGAGGTGGAGGCCATGGAACCATCCTCAGCACCCAGGCCAACGTGCTCCAATGGAGCCTTGGCTGTGGGAGGGAAAGAGAGACAGAGAGAAAGGAGAGGGGAAAGGAGGAAGAAGCAGATGGGCGCTTCTCCTGTGTGCCCTGGCTGGGAATTGAACCTGGGGCATCCACACACCAGGCTGACACTCTACCACTGAGCCAACCGGCCACAACTATTTGTCTATTTCTTATATATTTTACCAAACTTAAAATACAAACTTTAAATCCTTAAAATACAAAGTTTTGAATCAAAGCGTGAAACAAAATAAAATGCTAACATTTTTTATGTACATTGTCAAATTACCTTTTCTGAAAGGTAGTAGCAGTTTATGGCACTTCCAGCAGTACATTTGAATGTACATTTTACTGCACCTATACCAAATATGGATATTAGTTCATTAATTTTTAACATTTTGAAACCATTAATATTTTGTGTGAAATGATTCTTAACAAGTCTATATAAGCTTAGGTTTCCAATTAAAAGAAGTGTTTTTATGAAAGCCTTCAGAGCTCGGTTGTGTGCCACATAGCAAAGAGTAGGGCTGAATTTGGCATAGGACTTAGTGACCTTATTTACAGCCTCCAAGAAATTCTTCTCAATATCGATTTTTCACTGCCTCCTGATGGCAGGCATACAAGCTTCTGTGAAGATGTTTCTAATCTCAGTACCAGTGCTTGGACACAGTCATGCTAACAATTCAAATGTCGTATCTCTTTGAGCACTCATTGAACACACATGAATTTTAAAACTGTGAGTCTGCCCCTTTAGATCAGGTATTAAAAGTCATTAATGAGATTTTTTAAAAGATCTTTCTTTTTAAGAAACATGAAAATTTCCTGCTGTTTCTTAACTAGATAATCTAGTTGGCATAATATTTAATATTAAATATTAATACTATAAGAGGAAGTAAAATTATTTAAGATATCTAGTTGTCATTTTTAAAGCACATTGAAAAACTATGTTTTAATTTTTTTTTTTATTTCATAGTGTGATAAGGTGCAAAGGAATTACAAAAACTGTTAAGATTAGTATTTTAAAAAGAAGAATTAGGTCCCCTTACCTCTCCTTTCTGAAAAGAAAAAAAAACCCTAGAGGAAGAGATTGAAGGGGCAAAAGTTAGTTAGTAACTCATTATAGGTTAACTATAGTACTCTGGAAGGACTGAGGCCGCTACTTGCTAGACAGCAAAGAAGGTAAAACTTATCTGGAAACTTCCTCTTACCCATCCTTAAGATCCTTTAGGAGCCAATGTTTACATATCTTAATTAAAAATTCCTACACTGATTCTAACTCTTCCTCCCCTCCTGGAGTCCTGAGAGTGACATATACCTCTAGACAAAAGGATCACCCGCCCACTCCTCTTGCTTGAAAAACCTGCATTCTGTAACATTTTATATGCTTTCTAATAATTATCCCTTTTGAAATTCTTTATACATATAAAACTTGTAAACTAAACAAGCGGGGACTAGTTTATTAGGCTTCCTAATAAGCTAGCCCCAACACTTTTAGCAAAGGTAATTTTATTTAGCTTCTCTCCTTATCCTAAGCTAAACATTTCCTTGTGGCGACAGGGATGGGTGGTAGACACTAGAAGATTTGGGAATGTCTTTGCCAGGTATATAAAACAATTATCACTACTGTGTTATCTTGTAGTCTTGATGTGTAAGAATGCCTTTTCCTTTTAATAGATCCCATAGCTGAATGTTGTAAGCTTGTTAGTAATTGACTATTGTACCATGCTCCACCCCCTTAGCCACCCCAACCAGTACTTGATCTTGTATAAAAGAAGGTTCAGAACTGTAAGAGAGCCTACCTTATTTGGGAACATGCCCCATGTAACTAGCTATTCAGCTAATTAATAAACTCAAATTTCTTCTGTAACCTGCCTGGTGTCTCTATTTAACCTATGGATTACAGTACTTTATAACAATAGTTTTTTGAGAAGCAGCTCAAGAAATAGAAATTGCACAGCTGGTTTTTATTCTAAATTTGCATTAATTCAAATCAGGCAAAAGCCTACATGTCCTGAAAAACACCAATACTGAGAGCTTTCTTAGGAGGACTATGGCAACTGGCCATAGGCCAGTTTAAAAGGAATTTTATTTATAACCTTACTCTACTGTAATTAGTAATATTGGCAAAAGATTTTCATGAAGGTAGCAGAAAAATGGTAGTGGGATTATCTGTTTAAGTAAAATAATTGTCTTAATTGATGGTAAGAGGGACTCACTGCATGAAGTAGATGTGTGCCATATTCAACAAGCATATTCGATACCCAAGAAAATATCAGCACCTTTCCTCCCACCCTCCACCTCCGTGTGGTGACAGGTATTTACTGTAAACAGCTTTTTTTTTAAATTCTCTCATTATTATTTCAAATGGCTGTTGTAAATAATGATGTTGAAATAAAACAATATTCACTGAGCAGGACAAAGTCTAGGAGGAAGAGGTAGTTCTAATGATTGCAGTAAATGCTTGATAACTGAATTTTTTATTTTCATTCTTTGCCCTATCTGGTTAATTTTTGCAGCCTTTCCATACACATTTGGTTTGTCATAGTAAGCTTCCTATGTCAAAGAACCACTCAATATAGGAAAAATGTTCTTGGCAAGAAAAACACCTTAAGATGATGTGATGATATAAGTATAATGCAGCCTCTGCAGTTCAACATCCTGCAGTTTCTTTGTGCTCTTCCTCCTTAATATGCAAATTACTTTTAAGCATCTTGACAAACCACTGATCATAGAAAATTTAAAAATAACACTGAGAATATTGTGCTGAGTAAACAGCTATAGCTCAATGATAGTCATGTTTAGTTCATACTTAATACCTCTTCACAATATTATCTCAATTTAATGAATGATAAATGTAAAGAAGAGAGAAGTCAGGAGAAGACAGATTCAAACTAATTCTAGAAACCATCAGTTAATTAATAAATTCACTCATACAAGGAATATTTATAAAGTGCCCATTATGTGCTAAGATTAATATAGGACATTCATGAGAGAGATGTAAAGATAATGTTCATTCTCTAAAGGACCTTAAAAATAATCTCTGATGCAATAACTCTAATTTTAGCATGCATTGAAATCACATGGAGAGCTTATTCAAACACAAATTGTTGGACCCCATTTTTACAGTTTTTGATTCAGTAGGTGTAGGTGTGGATGGAAGGAGCAAACATTTGCATTTCTAAAGCATCCCCAAAAGTTGTTGATGCTATTGGTAGTAGGACTACATTTTGAGAATTACAATTATAAGGAAACTTTCACAGCAGCAAAAGGAGTCTGAAGCTTAGAAATCTTAAATTGTAATAGCCTTGTTTGCTTATATGTGAAAAAAATATTGAAGTTGTAGACAGTCAGTGGAGGCTGCACAATTAACATAGGACCTAAATGTGAACTTCAAAAAAATAGAATAATTATGTCTTTGAGATATATGTAAATTTAAAAAATATAAATAAAGAAATGACACTTGATGAAACTATTTTGGAGATTATGAATATTTAGTGTAGTATAAAAAACATCTGGTAAAAAATATTGAGACATAAGTAACACTATTCAGTGAAAAAAAAACCCTTCAGATTAAAATATATATTTAAAAAATCCAAAGTCTCATATACAAATGAAACCACATAAGTATTAGAGAAATAATAAAAGTAAAAACCTTAATGATTATTGTTACAATTAAAAATGATATAACAGAGGAGAAAATAATTGGCATATATATTGATATAATAAACAGCTGTTGTATTGATGATCTAGTTTTCCATGGGTTGGTTTCTTATGGAATCTTTTTAGTTGCTTAAAGATAAAATTAATTTAATATTAAGTAAGTAATAATGAATATACTTCTTTAAGTTACAGTACATGTGCATAATGTAAGTACAGCAATGACTTGCAGTGATCAAGAAAGATTCTAAGTATACAAGTCATCCCTCACCAAATCGCGGTTCACTTTTCATGGTATCACTGTGTTGTGGATTTTTAAATTGTAGATATATAATTTTGTATTATGGGTTTTTTGCTATATTGCGGGATTTTGCAGTATATCAGTACTTTTATATATTATTATCTTAATTACTTAGAAAGTGTTTAAGAGCATAGGAAGTGTTTATAAGAGTGTATGTGGGAGTGACAGAAGAGAAATGGCGCCGTGAGGGGTGCTCCCAATATCTCCCCCTGAAATTTCAACAACTAGAGACAGAAAAACAATCTCAGGAGCATCTGAAATATACACACACCAGACAAAGGTACAATTGGGTGAAAAGGTGGCTGAATATATAATCCACTCTGAAGGGAATAAGACAGAGAACGGAGTATTCCGCTTTCCTCATTGATCTAAGGAAGGGCCGCTTTTGCCTGGAATCGAGAGAAATTGAGGATTTGGGGCAGAGGGAAGAAGCTGGGCTAGGGCAGACGATCAAACTGAGGGGAGAGTGTTCCAGTGGCTCAGCCTGAGATCACGGATGCAGAGCTAGTGTGAGCAGCAGACTCTGGCGGAGGTGGCTGGAGAGGGTTGCATGCGGAGGCCGGCACCAGAGCAGCTTTGGGCTTTGTTCATTCCCAGTGTGCAATCATGGGTGGTGTGTGAGTGGTTCCACTTGGAGCCTCTGGCATGGGTGTGAGTGTTCATGAACAGAGGGGCTAAGCTGGAGACTATCAGCCATAGACTTCTGCATGGGCTGTAGCCAGGATTTCTGTGTGGTCCTGGCTCCCTGACCAACAGCACAGGAAGTGCTCAAAGTACATTTCCATGGAGCAGACCTCAGAGAGTACTGTGGAAGTTGTGGGGGCTGGACTGCTGGTTTCCAAAGAGGGTACAAGGGACAGAAACCTGTGGAAATTAGACCCATGGAACACTAAGGCATACTAGACATGCCTGGGGGCCCTTAAAAAGGCACCTGAGCAGCAATTGGCTCCCTGCCCTGTCTGCTTATGCTGGCGGCTCTGGTTGACAAAGCCTTACCCAGAACTGTGCTTTGAGTGGGGCTGGAGGGGGGATTGGCAGCTCTTACAGCCTCTTGTTCTGCAAGCAGTGGCTGGGGCAACTTCACAGTTGAATCCCCAGGCTGCTGGCTCAGGAAGGAGAAACATGGGGAGAAGCATTGGGAAAGCTGACTCTCTCATTGTCAGAGCCTGCAAACCCTAACAAACCATGCCTACCAACTAGACCAGGGGTCTTCAAACGTTTTATAAAAACCGCCCACTTTTGCAGTGCTGGTCAACCTGGTCCCTACCGCGCAACAAAACAGCACTGCGATTGGCCCACCATGAAAGCTGGACCGCCCACTAGTGGGCGGTAGGGACCAGGTTGACCAGCACTGCAAAAGTGGGCGGTTTTTATAAAAAGTTTGACGACCCCTGAACTAGACTGAGGTCTAGCTTATGTCATCATCATAGTGACATATCAATTGCAAATCTCTACTCAAGAGGAATACAGAAGCAAAACATGTGGGACAGTGCCACCTGCCAAAAAGAAAAAGAAAAAAAAAGAAGATACTACTCAAAACCAGGAAAAAATTACATTTTTTATAACTTTTTTTTAGTTTTTTTCTTGTATTTTTTATCTTTTTATTTTCCACTTTGGTCATTTTATCCTCTTTCCATCTTATTTTTTCCTTTTCATTTTGAACTTCATTACCCATAGCTGTTACATTTTCCATTCTTATTTTTTTTATGAGTGTTACATTCCAAAAACCTTAACTCTTTTTTTCCTTTTACTTCTTTTCTCTTTTACCTTTTCACTCATTCAATCATTTACAAACAAATTATTTTATTCTGGATTCAAATTATTTCTTTGTGGAATTCTGTGTATTTTTTGCTAGTTTTTTTTTAATCTCTTTGTCATTTTTCCCCCAACCCTGGATCTCTGTTCTATGTAGTTTGTTTTCCACTTAGCACAATAGAATTTTCATTTTTTCCATTTTTTTCTGTTTTTTTTTCTGTTATAGTGTTATTAACAATACCACTCTCAAATGCCATTAAGGAAAAAATATCAAATATCATGGATACAAAAGACAGAGAAGTAGCTCAGATAGATGAGGAAAAATCTATAGAAAAAATTTCAATTGCTTGGAAACCTTGGAGTTAAATGACAGAATTAAAACTTGAAGTCCTAAAAATACTCCGGGAAATACAAGAAAGAATGGAAAGCAAAGTTAGAAAGCTCAAAAAATAATTCAACACACAAAAAGAATATGTCACCAAGAAATTGAAACTATGAAATGGAATCAAACAGAGATGAAAAACTCAATTCATGAACTGAAAAACGAAGTAACAAGCTTAGCTAATAGAACAGGTCAGATAGAGGAGAAAATTAGTGACATAGAAGACAGGCAACTAGAGACACTACAGAGAAAAGAGGAAGGAGAATCATGAATTTTAAAAAAATGAAAAAGCCCTAAAGGAATTGTCTGACTCTATCAGAAAGAGCAACATAAAAATAATGGGTATATCAGAAGGAGAAGAGAGAGAAAATGGAATGGAGAACATTTTCAAACAAATAATAGATGAGAACTTCCCAGCCTGTGGAAAGAATTAGAGTCTCGAATCCAAGAAGCAAACAACACCGAGTTATCTTAACCCAAACAAACCTACTCCAAGGCACATCATAATGAAATTATCACAAACTAATGACAAAGAAAAATCCCCAAGGCAGCCAGGGAAAAGAAGAATACAACATATAAAGGAAGGCCCATTAGGTTATCATCAGATTTCTCAGCAGAACCTCAACAAGCCAGAAGAAAGTGGACCCCAATATTTAAAGTTCTGAAAGAGAGGAACTTCCAGCCAAGAATACTATATCCATCAAAGCTATCCTTCAAATACGAAAGGGAAATAGAAACATTCACAGATATAGAAAAGATGAGAAAATTTATCACCAGAAAACCCTCACTTCAGGAAATACTAAAGGGGCTATCTGACCAGATACAAACAGCAAAACAAAACAAAACTACAAGTAACAGCTCCATCAAGATCAAAATAAAAACAAGATTAATTTGTGACAACAAAAACAAAAAAGGGGAGAGGACAAAGTTTAACAGTAGCAAAGGAGGATGGAATGCAGAAGCACTCATGAGATAATGTAGTATAATGAATATGATATGTATCCTTTCCATTACTCAATGGCAACCACACCTGAAAAAAATCACCACAGAAACACATGGCTTAAAAAAAGAAGAAACAGAGGAAAGAAGTATGAAATACAACCAAACAAAAACAAATGACAGAAAAACAAAAGAGAAGAACCAAACAAGATACAGAGCTATCAGAGAACAATATATAAAATGACTAGGAAACCCTCAAGTGTAAGTAATTCCACTAAATGTAGATGGATTGAACTCACCAATAAAAAGACACAGAGCAGCAGAATGGATTAAAAAAGAAAATCCAACTGTATGCTGCCTTTAAGAAACACATCTAAGCTACAAGGATAAAAACAAATTCAAAGTGAAAGGTTAAACAACGATTGTCCAAGAAAATAACATCCAAAGAAAAGCAGGTATAGCCATACTCATATCTAACAATGGTGACTACAAGACAGCAGAGGTAATCAGAGACAAAGATGGTCATTTCATAATGATAAAGGAGACATTGAATCAAGAAGACATAACACTTCTTAACATATATGCACCAAACCAAGGGGCACCAAAATATATAAGGCATCTACTAACTTACCTAATAATAAAAACTGCCAAAAATACTTGGAGACCTCAATACACCACTGACAGCTCTAAATCGTTCATCTAAATAGAAAATCAATAAAGAAATATTGGCCTTAAACAAAACACTAGAACAATTGGATATGATAGACATCTACAGGACATATCATTCCAAAATGCCAGAGTATACATTTTTCTCCAGTGTACATGAAACATTCTCAAAAATTGACAATATGTTGGGCCACAAAACTAACATCAACACATTCAGAAAAATTGAAATTATACCAAGCATATTTTCTGACCATAAAGCTTTAAAACTAGAATTCAATGCAAAAAAGAAGTAAACAAAGCCACAAAAATGTGGAAATTAACACGCTTCTAAAAAATGAGTGGGTCAAAGAAGAAATAAAAGCAGAGATCAAAAGATACATACAGAGAAATGACAATGAAAATATGACATATCAGAATCTCTGGGATACAGCAAAAGCAGTAATAAGAGAGAAATTCATAACACTACAGGCCTATATGAACAAACAAGAGAGAGCCCAAGTAAACAACTTAACTTCACATCTTAAGGAACTAGAAAAAGAAGAACAAAGGCAACCCAATACCAGCAGAACAAAGGAAATAATAAAAATTAGAGCAGACATAAATGAAATAGAGAACAGAGAAACTATTAAAAAATCAATAAAATGAGGAGCTGATTCTTTGAAAAGTTCAATAAAATTGACAAACCATTGGCAAGACTCACTAAGGAAGAAAAAGAAAGAACTCATATAATCAAAATCCAAAATGAAAGAGGAGAAATCACCACAGATATCATAGATATACAAAGAATTATTGTGGAATACTATGAAAAACTATATGCCACCAAATTTAACAATCCAGAAAAAATGAATAAATTCCTAGAACAATACAATCTTCCTAGACTGAGTCATGAAGAAGTAGATAGCCTAAACAGACCCATAAGCAGGGAGGAAATAGAAACAACTATCAAAAACCTTCCAAAAAATAAGAGCCCAGGACCAGATGGCTATACTAGTGAATTCTATCAAACATTCAAAGAAGACTTGGTTCCTATTCTACTCAAAGTCTTGAAAAAGAAGCACTACTTCCAAACAGATTTTATGAGGCCAACATAACCCTCATACGAAAACCTGGCAAGGACAACACAAAGAAAGAAAACTACAGACCGATATCTCTCATGAATACAGATGCTAAAATCCTAAACAAAATACTAGCAAACTGAATACAACAACACGTTAAAAAATAATTTACCATTATCAAGTGGGATTTATCCCAGAAACAGAAGGATGGTTCAACATACATAAAACATTTAATGTAATACACCATATCAACAAAACAAAGAACAAAAATCATATGATCCTATCAATAGATGCAGAAAAGGCATTCGATAAAATACAACACCATTTTATGTGTAAAATACTCAACTAAATGGGTATAGAAGGAAAATATCTCAACATAGTAACAGGCACTTATGACAAACTATCAGCTAACATCATATTAAATGGCAGAAAACAGGACTTTTCCTCTAACATCAGTAACAAGACAAGGTTGCCCACTCTCTCCACTCTTATTCAACGTAGTAAATTTTATCCAGAGCAATCAGACAAGAGAAATAAATAAAAGGCATTCATATTGGGAAAGAGGAAGTAAAGGTTTCACTTTTTTGCAGATGATATAATCCTGTACATCAAAAACCCCAAAGACTCCACAAAAAACTATTAGAAATAATAAATCAAAACAGTAAGGTCGCAGGATACAAAATTAATATACAGAAGTCTATTGCCTTTCTATATGCCAACAATAAAACATCAGAAAAAGAACTCAAAACATAATCCCTGTTATGGTTGCAACAACAAAAAAATAAAATACCTAGGAATAAACATAACAAAGATCAAGGCTTTATCCACTGTGCCATCACAGGTCAAACATAACAAAGAATGTAAAGGACCTATATAATGAAATCTACAAAACATTGTTAAGGGAAATCAAAAAAGATACAATGAAATGGAAAAATATTCCTTGTTCTTGGATAGGAAGAATAAATATAGTCAAAATGACTATATTACCCAAAGCGATATACAAATTTAATGCAATTTCCATCAAAATTCAAATGTCATTTTTTAAAGAAATGGAAAAAGTATCATCAGATTTATATGAAACTATAAAAACCCCCAAATCGCCAAAGTAATCCTAAGGAAAGAGAACGAAGCTGGGGGCATTACAATATCTGACTTCAAATTATATTATAGAGCTATAATAATCAAAACAGCATGCTTTTGGCAGAAAAATAGACACTCAGACCAGTGGAACAGAATAGAAAGTCCAGAAGTAAAACCACATATATATGGTCAAATAATTTTCGATAAAGGGGCCAACAACACCCAATGGAGAAAAGAAAGCCTCTTCAACAAATGGTGCTGGGAAAACTAGGAAGCCACATGCAAAAGAATGAAACTCGACTACAGCTTGTCCCCTTGTACTAAAATTAATTCAAAATGGATCAAAGACCTAAATATAAGACCTGAAATAATAAAGTACATAGAAGAAGATATAGGTACTAAACTCATGGACCTGGATTTTAAAGAGCATTTTATGAATTTGACTCCAAAGGCAAGAGAAGTGAAGGAAAAGATAAATGAATGGGACCACATCAGACTAAGAAGTTTTTGCATAGCAAGAGAAACTGACAACAAAGCAGCCAACTAAATGGGAGATGATATTTTCAAACAATAGCACAGATAAGTGCCGAATATCCAAAATATACAAAGAACACATAAAACTCAACAACAAACAAGCAAACTATCCAATAAAGGATGGGAAGAGGACATGAACAGACACTTCTCCCAGGAAGAAATACAAATGGCCAACAGATATATGAAAAGATGCTCATCTTCACTAGCTATTAGAGAAATGCAAATCAGAACTACAATGAGATACCATCTTACACCTGTTATATTAGTATTATATAGATACATAATAGATAGAACAAGATAGATAATAAGAAGTGTTGAAGAGGCTGTGGAGAAAAAGGAACCCTCATTCACTGTTGGTGGGAATATAAAGTAGTACAACCATTGTGGAAGAAAATATGGTGGTTCCTCAAAAAATTAAGAATAGAACTACCATATGACCCAGCAATCCCTCTACTGGGTATATACTTCCAAAACTCAAAAACATTGGTATGTAAAGACACATGCAGCCCCATGTTCATTACAGCATTGTTCCCAGTGTCCAAGACATGGAAACAACCAAAAAGCCCTTTAATAGATGATTGGATAAAGAAGATGTAGTTCATGTATACTATGGAATACCACTCAGCCATAAGAAATGATGACATAGGATCATTTACAACAACATGTATGGACCTTGATAACATTATATTGAGTGAAATAAGTAAATCATAAAAAACTAAGAACTGTATGATTTGATTCATAGGTGGTACACAAAATTGAGACTCATGGACATGGACAAGAATGTGGTCATTATCAGAGGAAGGGGAAGGGAGGAGGGAAAGGGTGTGGAGGGAGGGGAGGCACAAAGAAAACCAAATAGAAAGTGACAGAAGACAATTTGACTTTGGGTGATGGGTATACAACATAATCAAATGTCAAAAATGACCAAAGATGTTTTCTCTGAATCTATGTACCCTAATTAATCAATGTCACCCCATTAAAATTAATTGTCTAAATAAAAAAATGATTGAATAAAGACCAAGTTTAGGGTGTTTTGAAAACAATTTGCTAAATCGGTAAAAACAAATAAAACCCTCTGTGTCACTCTTAAAAAAAAAAGAGTATAGGAAAGGACCCTGGCCAGTTGGCTCAGCAGTAGAGTGGCTGCCCGGCTTGTGGAAGTCCCAGGTTACATTCCTGGCCAGGGCACACCGGAGAAATGTCCATCTGCTTCTCCATCCTTCCCCTTCTCCTTTGTCTCTCTCTTCTCCTACAGCCAAGGTTCCATTGGAGTAAAGTTGACTTGGGTACTGAGGATGTCTCCATGGACTCCGCCTCAGGCACTAGAATGGCTCTGGTTGCAATGGAGCAATGCCCTAGATGGGCTGGGCATTGCCCCCTGGTGGGCATGCCTGGTGGATATTGGTTGGGCACATGCAGGAGTCTGTCTGAGTGCCTCCCCACTTCTCACTCAGAAAAATACAAAAAAAAAAGTGTTTGGGAAAGATTCATAACAGTGTGAGAAAGGTTTATAAGGTGTGGGACGTTGTTATAAAGCCTTAAAATATATATAAATAATAAAATAAATATAAAGTTGCTATTTCACGGATTTTTGCCTATTGCAGGGGGTTCTGGAACCTAACCCTTGTGATAGATGAAGGACCACTGTAATACAAATGAGGGTAGAAATAGCAGGAATAGCTAAAACTAAGTGAAGGGTGCGTTCTGTGACATCCTTTTTCTGAAGGTTTCAAGGAACATTGATAATTAAAACTCGTTATTTTGTATTCTAACGTCACTGAGATGAAGTAGCCAAGCATTATTACTTCTGTTACTGTATGTTTAAGATGGACTTACAGAGAGGTGGAGATTTCCTGATGTCCCCAAGTCTTGATACTTAGAAGAAAAGTTAAAATCAGTATCCAGGTTTTGTTAATAAAGTTTGTTTTAATTTATTTACGTTGTGTTATTTGTTTTTATTTAAGTTTTAGGCTAGCTTTAAACACCAGACCACATTGTTTTTCTTATGTAAGATTCCTAGCAAACTTTATTTGGGAAGGAATTCCCAGGGATTGAATTTGTTAATTTCTACATAGCTGAGTTCATCTTCATGTGTTGTGCGGCAGGCAGTCGTTCTTGGTGAGATTCAGGTTTTGTTACCGGCGATGTTGACTCTTGGTTTTTGAGTTCAGCAAAAGAAAGAATACAGAACCAAGAACTCTAGCACAAGAAGAAGTTTATTTAGCAAGCAAAGCAAAAGTACACTCAAAGAGAAATTTCTAGCAGGCTGCTCAGAGAGGTGCCCTGGAGTGTTTAGCAAAGGCCCCTGTTAGCTTGGAGGGGTTAACTACTTCCTTCTTAGGCTGACCTATTGGGGCTTGTCACATCACATTCCATCCTTGTTTGGGAGTTGCTTCCTATATAAGGTTATTTTCCGGGTTCACTATCTTGCCTGTTATCCATAATTCCTTTTGATCCTTCTCAGGGTGGGAGTCAAAATCACAACACTAATGTCATGCTAGGAAAGAAAAAGGTCACTCTGGAAGCAAAGCTCTAGCCCTTAGTAGCTGTTTTCTCTAGTTTTATCCATTGTCTGGCACCTTACAATTTTGGTTTGGTAATATTCTGTATCTGGCCGATTGTTTCTGCTCTGCTAATGTCTGTCTACCTGCCTACTCTATCAGTTTCACCACAGGATTTTCATCATTATTAAATCTTGTAGTGGCAAGAGAGAGTATTAACCTTCTTTCATATTTTTGCCTGATACTCTTATGCTAATAGAGTTAATAGTGCAGAATAATAAAATGAATAGGCTCTGCCCATTGAGTATGATGTTGGCTGTGGGTTTATCACATTATGTTGAGGTATGTTTCCTCTATTCGCACTTTGCTGAAAGTTTTTACAATAAATGAGTGCTGAGTTGTTTTTTTTTTAAACATTTTTATTTATTCATTATAGAGAGAAGAGATAGAGAGAGACAGAGAGAGAGAAGGGGGGGAGGAGCAGGAAGCATCAACTCCCATATGTGCCTTGACCAGGCAAGCCCAGGGTTTTGAACCGGCAACCTCAGTGTTTCCAGGTTGATGCTTTATCCACTGCGCCACCACAGGTCAGGCCAAGAGTGCTGAGTTTTAACAAATTCTTTTTCTGCATCTATTGATATATTCATGTGTTTTTATCCTTAATTTTGTTTATGTGGTGTATTCCATTAACTGATAAATTGTACCAACCTGTGTCCCTGGAATAAAATCCACTTGATTATGATGTATGATCTTTTTAATGTATTGCTGGATCTGGTTTGCTAATATTTTATTGAGGATTTTACCATCTATGTTCATTAGAGATATTGGCCTATAATTTTCTTTCTTTGCAGTGTCTTAATCTGACTTTAGAACTAGAATAATACTAGCCTCATAAAATGAGGTTGGGAGTCTTATCATCTCTTGAAATTTTTTAGAAAAGTTTGAGGATAGGTGTTAGTTCTCCTTTGAATGTTTGGTAAAATTCACCTGTGAAGCCATCTGGACCAGGAATTTTATTAGGAATATTTTGACTACTGCTTCAATTTCATTAGTTGTAATTAGACTATTCAGGTTTTCTGACTTCCTGATTCAGTTTTGGAAGATTGTGTGTTGCTAGAAATTTATCCATTTCACCCAGGCTGTCCAACTTGTTATCATATAGTTGTTTATAGTATGTGTTACTTTTCCTCTTTCATTTCTGATATTATTTATTTGGGTCCTCTTTCTTTTAATTCTTTACGGGTCTAGTTAAAGGTTCATCGATCCTGTTTATCTTTTCAAAGCAGCAGCTCTTGATTTCATTAATTTTTAAAAAAATTATTTAGAAAATTAAATTTAATGGGGTGATATTGATCAGTAAGAGTACATAGGTTTCAGGTAAAGATTTCCACAGCATATGAACTGTTGATTATGTTTTGTATCCATCACCCAAAGTCAAATAATTTTCTGTCACCTTATATTTGTCCTTCATTACTCCCCTCTCCCTTCTCCCTTCCCCCACAACCACCCTCTGTAACCACTTCACTTTTATCTATGTCCATGTGTCTCAGTTTTATATCCTACCTATGTGTAAAATCATATAGTTCTTAGTTTTTCTGATTTACTCATGTCACTCAGTATAATGTTCTCAAGATCCAACTATGTTGTCATAAATGGCAATAGGTCATCATTTCTTATGGCTGAATAGTATTCTATTGTGTGTGTGTGTGTGTGTGTGTGGTGTGTGTGTGTGTGTATACCACATCTTCTTTATCTAATCCATTTTGTACAAAACTTAATTCAAAATGGGTCAAAGAGCCAAAAAGACACAATGAAGAAAAGAAATTCTCTTTAAAAAATGGTGCTGGAAAACTGGAAAGCCACATGCAAAAGAATGAAACTTGACTAAAATTTGTCCCCCTGCACAAAAATAACTCAAAATGGAACAAAGACCTAAATATAAGACCTGAAACAATAAATCACATAGAAGAAAACTAAGTTCATAGACCTTGGCCCTGGAGAACTATTTATGAATTTGACCCCAAAGACAAGAGAAATAAAGCCAAAAATAAATGAATGAGACTATATCAAATTAAAAAGTTTCTGCACAGAAAAAGAAACTGAAAAGAAAAAAGGCAGCCAACCAAATAGGAGATGATATTTATAAACAACAGCTCCAATAAGGGTTTGGTACCCCCCAAAAATATAAAGAACTCACAAGCTCAGTAACAAATAAGCAAATAATCCAATTAAAAAATGGGGAGAGGACCTGAACAGACACTTCTCTCAAAAAGACATACAAGCCTGACCTGTGGTGGCGCAGTGGATAAAGCGTCGACCTGGAAATGCTGAGGTCGCCGGTTCGAAACCCTGGGCTTGCCTGGTCAAGGAACATATGGGAGTTGATGCTTCCAGCTCCTCCCCCCTTCTCTCTCTCTGTCTCTCTTTATTTTCCCCTCTCTCTCCTCTCTAAAATGAATAAATAAAAAAATAAAAATTGAAAAAAAGACATACAAATGGCAAACAAATATATGAAAATATGCTTGTCTTCAAAATATGCTCATATTCAAGAAATGCAAATGAAAACTACAATGAGATACCACCTCACACCAGTTAGACTGGCATTTATCAGCAAGACAGGTAATAAGTGTTGCAGAGGCTGTGGACAAAAAGGAACCCCCATAGACTGCTAGTGGGAATGTAAATTGGTACAGCCATTATGGAAGAATAGTAGTTCCTTAAATAATTAAGAATAGAACTACATATGACCCATCAATCCCTCTACTGGGTATCTACTCCCAAAATTTGGAAACATTGATATGTAAAGACACATGCACCCCCATGTTCAACATAGCATTACTCACAGTGACCAAGACATGGAATTCAATTGGTCCTTTGTATTGTGTTTTTAGTCTCTATGTCATCTATTTCCATTCTGATCTTTATTATTTCTTTTACTTCCTCTGGACTTTGTTTGCTGTTCTTTTTCTAGTTCTTTAGGTGTAGAGTTAGATTGTTAATTTGAGACTTTTATTTGTTCTTGATTTAAACCTGTACTGCTATGAACTTCCCTCTTAAAACTGCTTTCGTGTGTGTCAGAGATTTTGGATTGTTGTGTATTCATTTTCATTTGCGTTTAGATAACTTTTGATTTCTTCCTTGGTATCATTGATCTATTTATTGTTTAATAACATGCTATTTAACCTCCATGTGTTTGAAAGTTTTTCAGTTTTTTTAATGTATAGTTGATTTCTAGTTTTACACCATATTGGGCTGAGAAGATACTTGATATGATTTCAGTCTTCTTGAGTTTGTTAAGACTTAATTTGTGTTCTAACATGTGGTCAATCTTTGAGAATGTTCATGTGCACTTGAAATAAATGTGTATTCTGCTGCTTTGGGAGGAAGTGTTTTGTAAATATCAATTAAATCCATCTGTTTCAGTGTCATTTAAAGTCTCTGTTGCCTTTTTGATTTTTTTCTGGAAGATGTATTCATAGATGACAATGGGGTGTTAAAATGCCCTTCTATGACTGTCTTATTGTCAATCTTTCCTTTAATGTAGTCCAAGATTTTCTTTACATATTTAAGTGCTCCTATGTTGGGTGCACATATGTTTATGAGGCTTATATTCATTTGTCGGATTAATCTCTTTAGTATTATGTATTGACCTCTTTTCTCTTATTATGGCTTCTGTTTTGAAGTCTATTTCATCAGATACAAGTATTGCTACCTCAACTTTTTTCTTGTTGTTTCCATTTGCATGGGATAACTCACCCTTCCTTCCCCCTCCCCCCTCCCTCCCTTCCTCCTTCCTTCCTTCCTTCCTTCCTTCCTTCCTTCCTTCCTTCCTTCCTTCCTTCCTTCCTTCCTTCCTTCCTTCCTTCCTTCCTTCCAGAGGTGGGAAAGCAAAGACAGACTCTTGCATGTGCCCAGACCAAGATCAATCTGGAGCTGCTTCACTGATCTGCAACCGAGCAACCTCAGTGCCTGAGGTGAGGCCATGGAGCCATCCCCAGAACTCGGGGCCAACCCTGCTCAAACCACTAGAGCCATGGGGAGGGGTAGAGAAGCAGATAGGTGATTCTCCTGTGTGCCCTGACTGGGAATCAAACCTGGGACTTCGACATGCCTGGCTGACGCTCTATTGCTGAGCCAACTGGACAGGGCCTGGAACAATTTTTTCCATCCCTTCACTTTTAGTCTGCATGTATCTTTTGTTCTGAGGTGGGTCTCCTTTAGAGAGCATATACATGGGTTATATTTTCTTATTCATTTAGCTAACTTATGTTTTTTGATTGGATCATTTAATCCAGTTGCATGTAAGGTTATTATTGATAGGTACTTATTTATTGGCATTTTATTTTTTATACCTATGTTTCTTTTCCTTGCCCTCCCCTTTTTGGAGCAGACACTTTAACATTTCTTGCAATACTGGTTTGGTGGTAATAAACTCCTTCAGTTTTTGTTGTTGTTGTTTTTGGTCTGAAAAGCTCTTTATTTCACCTTCTATTTTAAATTATCCTTGCTGAATAGAATAGTCTTGGTTGTAGGCCCTTGCTTTTCATCACTTTGAATATTTCTTGCCACTCGTGTCTGGCCTGAAGTGTTTTTGTTGAGAAATCTGTTGACAGTCTTATGGGAGTTTCTCTGTATAACTACTTGATTCTCTCTTGCAGCTTTTAAAATTCTCTGTTTGTCTTTAATCTTTGGCATTTTATTTATGATTTGTCTTGGTGTGGCCTTGTTCGATTTACCCTGATGGGTTTTCTCTTTGCTTCTAGAATTTGTACGACATTTCCTTCATCAGGTTGGGGAAGTATTCAGCCATTATTTCTTCAAACAAGCTCTCTATCCCTTGCTCATTCTCTTATCCTTCTGGTACCCCTATGATATGGATGTTGCTATGCCTTGATGTTTTCCCAAAGGTCTTTCCTAATTTTTCTTAATTTTCTTTTCTTTTAGATGATCTGCTTGAGAGCTTACTGTTACCTTGTTCTCTAAACCACTGATTTGATCCTCTGCTTTATCTAGCCTCCTGCTGATTCTTTTGAGTGTGTTCTTCATTCCAGATACTGTATTCTTCATTTCTGACTGGTTATTTTTTATTTTATATATATATATTTTATATATATATATAATAAAATATATATATACTTTATTAAATATATATATTATATTTTATTATATATATTATATATGTATGTGTGTGTGTGTGTGTATATATATATATATATATATATATATTTGTATTTTTCTGAAGTGAGAAGCGGGGAAGCAGAGAGAAAGACTCCCTCATGCACTTGACTGAAATCCACCTGGCATACCCACTAGGGGGTTATGCTCTGCCTATCTGGGGCATTGCTCTGTTGCAACTGGAGCCATTCTAGTGCCTGAGGTGGAAGCCATGGAGCCATCCTCAGTGCCTGGGCCAACTTTGCTCCAGTGGAGCTTTGGCTGAGGGAGGGAAAGAAAGAAATAGAGAGAAAGAAGAGGGGGAAGGGTGGAGAAGCAGATAGGCGCTTCTCCTGTGTTCCCCGGCTGGGAATTGAACCCAGGACATCCACACGCCAGGCCGACACTCTACCACTGAGCCGATCGACCAGGGCTATATTGTTTTTAATGCTTACTATCTCTTTGTTTAAGTTCTCATTGAGATAATCTATTCTTCCCCTAACACATTTGAGTATTCTTATAATCATTATTTTAAACTTTGCTTCTTGTATTTTAAAAGCTTCTATTTCATTTAATTTTTGTTCTTTCATTTGGGGCATACTTAGTTCTTTTCCCATTTTTCTCTGTGTATTAAGTAGATCTACTATGATTTCCAAACATGATATAATGTCTTTATTGTAAAGTGATCTCATTGGGCTCAGTGGCACAATATTCTAGATCATCTGAGCTCTGTGCTCCAGGAATGTGTCTTGTGAGTTACGTGCACCCTTCTATTGTAGTTGAGGCTTGATTTCTCTTAGCCCTTCATTGGTAGAGTTGACCATTCAGGCTGGGTAACAACTAAGGGTAAACCTAAATCACTGTGTATGAGACACTGTGCAGGGGCTGCCCCCATGGTGGAGTTGTTCCTAGCTAGGTCTGGTGACTGCTGGCTGGTATCCTGCTTTGCTTTTTGCCACTTATGTGGATAATTGGTTCAGTCATTGGTTTCATCTGAAGCCCTTACACTGGTACTATTGGTTCTAGGTCCACTTGGGTGGGCTTTAGGTATGGGTTGAAGTTAGACATTGTGTGAGTAATTGGGCTTGGGTTACCTGTCTGGAGCTATCAGGCTGTTCACCTTTTGTGGCTCCATCAACTGGGCCTACATGTGTGAGGTAGGGATCTTCCTCCAGCTTAGAGCTGGGGGAAGATCTGTAAAAAGACTGAGCCACTGTTTGCAGATGGTGGGGGAAATTGGCCTTCTTTCCAAAGCCACAGAAATTCCTGGCTTTGTACCTCACTCTGGCAAACTCTACCATCCAGGGCGGCCAAGTGAACCACCAATTGGAAGGAGGAGAGCCTGTGGTGCACTCAAGGTGTAGGAGACTGGCCTTCTTTCCAAATGCACAGAGAGCTTCACCTCTGCATCACACTCTGATCTCACCATGAGGGGAAATCTCAGCTGCTCCAGTAGGCTATGCATCCCAACAGTTGGGAGACAGGGCACTGACTGTGCACTTAAGGAGAGGGAGAGCAGCCCTCTTAACAAACCCACAGAAAGTCTAGTTCTGCACTGCACATTGGTCTCCCAGTGCACAGTAAACTCAACTATGTGATGCATCAAGCATCCCACTAGATTGGGGGGAAGGGTGCTAGCTGTGCTGCTGAAAGTGGGGGAAGTGACCCTCTTTCCAAAACCACAGAGAGACGGAGTTCTGTGATGCTCTCTTCCTGTGCCTGGTAAACTCTGCTCTGTACCGGACATGGTTGCCATTAGTTTCTTTCTGGGCTCTGTGGGAACACTCTCTTGTTACAATCTAACAATACCCAGACTTCAGGAGCCAGGATGACCAGCAGCCAAAATCTCCTGATTTATGTTTAAGGACAATTGGTTGATCATGAAAGTTATACTTCTTCATACCACATTAAATTGGGAAAAAAATGTTTGGTTTATACTATTCCGAAACTGCAAAATAGGAAAAGATTGATATGAAAAACACTTCCTCCTTTTCCTTCTCAATGTACATAGTCCAAATTTTTGTTACATTTAAACTCTGTCCATGATGTCCCTTCGTTTTGGACCCTCTGCTAGTGTTACAAATGAAAATTAAACCAGTAATTTGAAAAAAAAGCAAAAAACAATGTTGCTCCTCCAATCACTCATACCTGTGGCAATCCTCCTGCAGGTGCTGGGTTATGTAGATGTAGTCCCTTTGCAGCTGAGCCTTTAGTGTGCGGCTGAGTTGCTGAGTTTGCCATGCACAGAGAGTTTGCCCTCCACCAGACATAGTTGTTGTTGTTGTTTTCTTCACTTGTTCATTCTTTATTTGCCCTCCCCCACTTAAATAAAAAATCTGAAATATTTCCTTTAAGTCTGATGTCCTTCAGTGCAATCTGTGTTATTTGACATAGGCTTTTGAATGGTAAACTGGGCCAAGCATCCCACCAGGTCTGGGGAGGGGAGTCAGCTCTACATTCTAGGTTGGGGAGACAGGTCCTTTTTCTTTCTTTCTTTCTTTCTTTCTTTCTTTCTTTCTTTCTTTCTTTCTTTCTTTCTTTCTTTCTTTCTTTCTTTCTTTCTTTCTTTCTTTCTTTCTTTCTTTTTGTATTTTTCTGAAGCTGGAAACGGGGAGAGACAGTCAGACAGACTCCCGCATGCGCCCGAGGATCCACCTGGCACGCCCACCAGGGGCGACGCTCTGCCCACCAGGGGGCGATGCTCTGCCCCTCCGGGGCGTCGCTCTGCCGCGACCAGAACCACTCTAGCGCCTGGGGCAGAGGCCAAGGAGCCATCCCCAGCGCCTGGGCCATCTTTGCTCCAATGGAGCCTTGGCTGCGGGAGGGGAAGAGAGAGACAGAGAGGAAGGGGAGGGGGGTGGAGAAGCAAATGGGCGCTTCTCCTATGTGCCCTGGCCGGAAATCGAACCCAGGTCCCCCGCATGCCAGGCCGACGCTCTACCGCTGAGCCAACCGGCCAGGGCCAGGTCCTTTTTCTAAAGCTTTTCTGTCCAGTCACTGTCTGTATCTCCACCACAAGTCTCCCCACGAAGAGAGTGTCCTAAAACACTTCTGGTTGCAACCTGCAGAGCCATGCCAGCAGTCTGGAGTGGGAAGTGCACTTCCCTTGCTGGTGCTGTAACAATGAAAGGGCTTGCCCCTGTGTAGGTGGCAGCTGTGTGACAGAGGCAGACTCAAAGTCCTCTAATTTTCACCACCAGATGATTTTGAGGCTCCTTTTCCTGCCTCTGCTGCTCTGGGCCAGAGATTTCTGTTTAGGCTTGAGAATCACCACTCCTGGAGGGGAAGGGAGTTCTGCCACCATGGCTGCTGCACCTGAGCATGGGGCCAACCCTTCTGCACCTGCCTTCTTGCCAGCCTCTATGTGGCTTCTTCTGCAAATCTTTGGTTATAATATTTCAGGTCAGCTAGCCTTCTCTTGGTCATTCAGGTTGATTGTGCTATAATTTAGCTGTAAATCTGGTTTGAAGCTGGGAGCAGATGGATGTAGCTTCCATCTACTTGGCAGCCATCTTGGAACTCCTGGATAAGCTCTGGAATCAAGCTTATGTGGTTCAGATCTCAGCTCTGCCACTTATTAGGTTTGTGGCTTTGAAAAAATTACTTAATTTTTTTTTTTAAATGGTTTCTTTTTTTTTTTTTTTTTTTTTTTTTTTTTTTTTTTTAACAGAGGCAGAGATAGACAGGGACAGACAGACAGGAACAGAGAGAGATGAGAAGCATCAATCATCAGTTTCTCGTTGCGCGTTGCGACTTCTTAGTTGTTCATTGATTGCTTTCTCACATGTGCCTTGACCGTGGGCCTTCAGCAGACCGAGTAACCCCTTGCTGGAGCCAGCGACCTTGGGTCCAAGCTGGCGAGCTCTTTGCTCAAGCCAGATGAGCCCGCGCGCGACCTCGGAGTCTCGAACCTGGGTACTTCCGCATCCCAGTCCAACGCTCTATCCACTGCGCCACCGCCTGGTCAGGCTACTTAATTTTTTTTAGTGCAAGTTTCTCTATCTGTAAAATGGAGGTTTTCAGGTATTGGTCCTGAACTGATGAACATTTCAGGGAATGGAAAATATTATTCTTGAACCAAAGCCATCTGTTAAGTTCAAAAAAGGAAGAATATTTCCTGAATAGGAATTTTGTTTGGCTCTGAAAAGTGACAGGAGAGCTGACATATTATAGACCAAGTCAGAATCATCTAAAACTTTAAAATGAATGGCCTCCGGAGAGGATATTTCAGTGGGTTCTGGAGGTACTTTGATGTTTGGGTCAGATGCCCCTGTAGCTCTTGGGAGTTAAATGTTCAGCTACTGGGAGTGACTGATCCAGCCAGTTTAATCACAAAGCACAAAAGAAAGCTGTACTAGTTTGTAGATATATATTCAGCTATAATAAGCAGACAAAAGCCAACTGTAGCTTTAATTAACTGAGTTTGTAATGTGAGTGGTGGGACTGACAGGGAATAAGGGAATTGGGGGGAAATTCCTATGTTTTTTTTATACTGAAAACAAAAAGCTAAGGTGCTAGTGTGTAAATTATAAAAGTAAACTTATTTTATTTTCTAATTAACATCTAGGTTAAAATTTGCATATGATTGTATTAATTCTTAGGTGCACAAAAAATAAATCAAAACTTATTTTTATTTATTCATTTTAGAGAGGGGAAGGAGAGAGAGAGAGAGAGAGAGAAGTGTGGAAAAGTGGGAACCATCAACTCCCACATGTACCTTGACCGGGAAAATCCAGGGTTTTGAACCGGCAGCATCGTCAATGCTTTATCCACTGCGCCACCACAGGTCATGCCAAAATATTTTTTGAAGAATTAATTTTTCTAACAAAGTTATACAATAACAAAAATGGACATCTTTCACATCTCAGTTGACTCTTGTAGCATGGTCATAAAGAGAGTTATCTTTGCAAAATATTCAAGGCCTTCTTTAAAATATCTTGAGAGATTTACTTTGTTATT
The DNA here is from genome assembly GCF_036850765.1 of Saccopteryx bilineata. NCBI lineage: Eukaryota > Metazoa > Chordata > Mammalia > Chiroptera > Emballonuridae > Saccopteryx > Saccopteryx bilineata. The sequence continues at coordinate 318,912,900 of NC_089491.1, forward strand.
GGATCTTGCTTTCCCAATATCTTAGCTCTTTTCTAATTTTATTTTTATGGACTTCATGAAAACCCGCACATTTTGTAAGATTTCAGTTTCGCTGAATTATTACATCATAATCTTTATAAGAGAATGGCAAAGATATAAAAATGCACAGAATAAAAGCTAGTGTGAAAAAGAAAAGGTTTTATTTTATTTTATTTTTTTTATTTATTTATTTTGATATCTTTCTGAAGCTGGAAACGGGGAGAGACAGTCAGACAGACTCCCACATGTGCCCGACCAGGATCCACCTGGCACGCCCACCAGGGGGCGATGTTCTGCCCCTCCGGGGCGTCGCTCTGTTGCTACAAGAGCCACTCTAGCACCTGAGGCAGAGGCCAAGGAGCCATCCCCAGCACCCGGGCCATCTTTGCTCCAATGGAGCCTTGGCTGCGGGAGGGGAAGAGAGAGACAGAGAGGAAGGAAAGGAGAAGGGGTGGAGAAGCAGATGGGCGCTTCTCCTGTGTGCCCTGGCCGAGAATCAAACCCAGGACTTCTGCACACCAGGCCGACGCTCTACCACTGAGCCAACCGGCCAGGGCCAAGAAGGAAAGGTTCTAACTATGAATTAATTTTACATGTGGTGAGTTACTTATTTTTGTGTTGTAATATATTTGCTTGCTTATGAAACCTTATAAATTTGAGAACTTCAGTAATAAATACATGGTTAACAAGGATGGCCTTTATAGTTTTGTTGTCCACTCAGGCAAAAGTCTTGTGTTTTTGTCCTTCCCGATGTGTTATTGACAATAAAAACAGCAATATTACTTTGATACTACCTTCAACCTTATAGCTCTATTTCCTAAAATTGAGATTTAGAGATTTAATGATTATTTTCTCCAACCAAATATTTCTAAAAGTAAAAGGATGTCTACATTTATAGAGTAGTGTTTATTGTAGTTATTTGACACATTATAGAATTGATATACCTTCAGAGAGTGAGGACACCCAACTGGTTGAATCCTAAATCAGCCTAATGGTTGCACTCCTGTGGTAGACAATAGATTTCCTCCTCTGGCATACTAGGCCTAGGACACTTGGTAGAGCAGGTTTTACTTGGATCATGAAGTAAAGAGTTGTCCCCATTTGTTGCTACCGCTATGCCAGGAGAATCAGAAGGAACTCTCATCGCTCCTATAGAGGCTGGATGTGGGGTGTCTAAGCAGAAGTTTTGACAGTAGTTGCTCTCCCTCTTGATGCACTAGTGGATAAAGCCACCTCTAAGCAGGTTTACTTATCATTCTTAGAACAGGTCCATAAGGAGTTTTTTTTTTTTTTAAATTTAGGCTTTGAGTCCAGTGGATTTTTCTGGATTCAAAGTCCAGAATGGATTATGCTAGAGTCTGTCCTCTTCTGTTACCATTTGTATAATAGTGTTAGTTTAGTGTAACATGTCTTCTAGTATGTTCTCCTAAAGCATATAGTAGAGAAAAATCAAAAGAAAATGCTCAAATTGCAACTAGAGCAGGTTTGTCAACTTTAGCATAATTGACACTTTGGACCTGACAATTCTTTGTTGTGAGAAACCGTTCCTGTGCAATGTAGGTTATTTAGCAGCATCCTTGCCTCTATTTACTAAATACCTAAGACATGCCTTTACTCATGACAATAAAAAAAATCTCCAGATAAGTCAAATGCCCCATTAGGCAGAAAAAGAGCCCCTGGCTAAGATCCAACTTAGATCAGTATTGGGAAACCCAACCAATAGTTTGTCTCTTTAAAATATATCAGAACACAGTCACCTCTCACCACTTCTCTTTTCTATCATTGCTTAAACCACTATCATTCCTTCCCTGAGTTACTGTAGTACTTTTCTAATTAGACTCCTAGCATCTACTCCACCTTCTACACTTAAATTTTCGGTGTCTTCTCAATAAAGCCTTCAGAGGATCACTCTTATCTGCTCACAACTTTCCAATGAGTCCCTGTTTCCCTTAGAATAAAGTGGTTGTCACACGGTGACAACCGTGTGTTAGAACCTATGAAATACATCACTAACTCTGGTTAAACCAGAGATCTGCATTGGAGCCAGATATATGGGCAGCCAATTGCTCCTGAAAAAGCCCAAAAACTGTTTAAATGTCCTTTCTCTGAAGTTGTCTTCAGAGCCAGTTAATCAGAAAAGAATACTACCCTCATTCATTATAGTCAGACATTTCCCTTCCATATTATCTCCCAGTCTGATCATCAACCTATACACCAGACTATAGATGACAATTAGCCCTACTCAAAAATTAAAGAATAAAGATTTATCGCCAATGAATTCATTTAAAACAGTAGGTTCCAAAGATGAATTCACAAGAAAAGTTCCAAAAATTGTTTTAAAAATTGGCAGGATTGATGGAATAAAAGTTAAAATTCTTAAGATGGTTCCTTATATTAGAGACAAGATTTATTTAGATTTTTAAGTTTTAGGTGTTAATGAACATGAACTTTTCTATAATATTCAAAATTATTCTTAGAATAGCCTAGTAATTTAATATTTTTAAATAATATTTTCCTACAAACATGAAAAATCAGCACAAATTCAACAATAAGATAGGTAAATTAGGAACTGTCATAGCAAAAGAAGCAAAAGGTGTTTTCTTCCAAATCAACATGAAGCAAGAGCCTATGAAAACAGCAAAAGTAAAGGACAATTAAAGATAGCAAAATTATTCCAAAAATCTCACTTTGATTTAAAAAATGCCAGCAATCTGTTATAGCACAGAAATAGTGGTTGGCTTTCACGTTATAACTTAGTAAGAACACACTTGACTTTATTATTCTGCTTTCAGTCTCTCCATATAGGAAAAATATAACTAACTGGATACCCTTCAAGTAAGAAAAGGAGTATGAATTCTTTAAAAGTTATGTAAAAATTTATATAAAATGATAAAAATGTTTGATAAGTTCTAAATGAGAATGCAGATAAGAAAATGTTTTATAGCTGTGTGTTATCGGGTGCACTTAAGCAAAAGTAAACTTGAGAATGAAATATCACAGAGAACATTTTGATGACAGATGGTAATGTTCTGTTGCATAGCAACAGCTTCATAACACAAGAGCGTTTGAACGTAAATGAAATACTCAGAGAGATTCTCAAAGGGACAATTATTTTCCAGTGAGAGGGAGATCATTTCCTGTTCTTTTTTTTCTCTCTGATATATTACAGACTTCTTATTTTTTATTGTTTGGTAAAATAACCTTTTCTTCTTTTACTGCCTGCTTTTTAGCCAGTCCTTCATGAGAGTGAATATGATCATCTGACAGCATATTGGCCCATATACCCTTAACTTTAATCTTTTATTAGAGAACAAGTGCAGTTTTCTCTCCAGGCTTTTGGCTTAGAATAACTTTATTGCTGCCATAGAAAATAGTGCCATCTTTCATAGACAGTGGCAAAAGTAAACTTCCTCTAATAATATTTTAAAAACTTGATTATTAGATACAAAAATGTAATCTAATTAGAGGCATGACCCATAAGACATTTGTTAAAGGAATTCCAACACATTTTTTTTCATATTAGAGACTCCATAAGTGGTGGTTATGTCTTCAGCTCTAAGAGTATTTAATTCACAATGCAGTTGAAACCAAATGTTTTATAAACTAGATAAACTATGGGTTAATAGGATCTTTGGGGAGACCAAGATTGGAGGCAGTGAGAGGAAGAGCCAGGGGTCTGAGTGCCATTGTAAATTATTTCTAAGATAATTGATTTCCAATTCAGGGCTCAAGATGCCAAGATGGCAACTACATATAGTATGTCCTAGGACAGTGGTCCCCAACCTTTTTTGGGCCACGGACCAGTTTAATGTCAGAAAATATTTTCACGCACCGGCCTTTAGGGTGGGATGGATAAATGCACAAAATAAAATTATGCGACCAGCGTAAAAACTGTGGTATTTTTAAATATAATTGTCAAACTTACGAGACAAGCATCAAGAGCGAGTCTTAGATGGATGTAACAGAGGGAATCTGGTCATTTAAAAAAAATAAAACATCATTCAGATTTAAATATAAATAAAACGGAAATAATGTAAGTTATTTATTTTTTCTCTGCGGACCGGTACCAAATGGCCCACAGACCCGTACCAGTCCACGGCCCGGGGGTTGGAGACCACTGTCCTAGGAAACTGAAAGATTGGGACAGGGGAAGGAAGAATAAAAGAAGATGAATTTTTCTTCTGTGAGGCCATGCATGGCAGTAGAAGCTCACCCCAAACTAAACTTTTACCAAACTACCTACTATGAAGGGGCCTCATCACTCTAAGAACCAGAAAAGTAACCAGAAGTGGATTCTCTCTCTCTTCCTCCAAACTCCTTCTCTAGGAATCACTGCTTAGAATTGTTGGGTGGTGGGAACACAATGTCATGTATAGATCATATATCATAGAAATGTGTGTCTGAAACTTGTATAATCTTATTAACCAAGTCATCTCAATAAACTTAATTTTTTAAAAAACTAAGAAAAAAAAAAAAAAGGAGTTACCTGAAAGACAATTCTTCATCAGTCCCTTGTATTTCTGTATGTCTTGCAAAGCAAGGCACTGACTTCCCTTTGTTCTCAACTATCTTTCAAGGGTGGTTGTAAAGAGAAAAATCTTGGAAAATAGAATATCTCCCTGTAGAGAAAAGAGTAGGGTTACTGACAACCTTGGAACATCAAGATATTATTTCCACCTGGAGCAATGGGAAGGCACTCTTTACTGCTCATTATAAAAAATTTGGGTTTTCTAAGTTCAGGCTTCCTTTCTGATCATGTAACCCTATGGGAATTGAGGCTCTGGGTATTACTGCAAATGCTGATATCCTGGCACTTGTTATTGCTCTGAGTAATAAACTGTCTTTGTCATTGATGCAGGAAGCTCATAGCTTCTACCAATATCCATGAAACTGTGGCAGGCTAATTTGTTAACTTGCAAGTAGCAAGTGTTAGTCTGTGGCAGGCTAATGTGTTAGTTTACTGCTAGAAGCAGCACATTTTGATTATGATTATGATAAATATATATATCAAAATCTAAAAAATTATGAATTATATCACACATTTGCTTCAGATAAAGCTCTGTTATTTATATACTAAATAATTTGGTATAAAGAACAAGATGTTTTGTGTAAAGAAAAATGATTGATGGGCAAAAAAGACATTTTGGGGTTAACTATAAATGCTCATTTTATTAGAATGTTATTTTCATTGTAATACTCAAAGTTTTACATATACAATTCTACAGTTTTAAGTGCTTTTTGTTGTTTTTATTTTCTCATCTAAGCATTTGTAGAAAAAAAAATTAGAAAAATTAAATCCACTCAATGGTTCAAAGGACAAACACAAATGAAGTTTCCTTTTCTACCACAAAGCTTTTAAATTTACCCCATTTCTGGTATGTGGACAAGGCCCACCAGGGGTGAGGACGACAGAGACACAGAGACCCGACTCCGGGGACCAGGTTCAGTGATGCAGATCCACTTTATTCAGGAAGTCAACTAGTTTATATACATGGGTTCAGCCAGTAGGATGTTAAAGTGTGTCCTTCACAGCCAATGGCTAAAAAGATCAGGGAGCTGCCTGGTTGGCGCTAAGTCATTTCCCTACAGTGGGCAAGCTCCCTCCTGGGTGTGCCTAGGAGGGTTTAACCTTGCTGGAGTGTTCTCACAGCATTGCATCAGCCACAGCTGCTAGGTAAATGCTCTGCGCTCTACCTACACTGGTAGCCTGTTGCCGTGTTTCCTAATGTTTGTGGCAGATGATGGCTCAGTCCCAGGTAGGTGTGGTTGAAGTTAGAACCTAATACAACATTAACGGTTAAAGACAAAAATAAGACCCACATTTTATGCCTTTAAAAATACTTCATTATTAGTTCTAAAAGTAGATTTATATGTTTGTGGTGGTATATTTTCGATCATATTCACTCATTCACTTTCTTTACTTTATAGTTTATATAGAGATTAAGAAAGCTCTCTATGTAAAACAGCTTTCTCTTAAGATGTTCTACCTTCAGAAGCATATAAACAAACTGTACAGAAAACACAACTGCTTCACTTGCTTTTTAGTGACTTAATTATTGTACTTTTAGGGCTTTGCAAATAAGAGAAGAGCAATGAATACTGGTTAGAAAGTAGAGTTGAATGTAAATATATTATTATTCTTTAAGATTACCCTAGTAGTAAGATTAAAATTTTTCTCCAGGCCATTTTAATCAATAAAACAGGAGAGTAGCAAGTGCCCTTCTCTCTGTAAATAATAAAGACAAAGAACTACTTATCAAATAAGCCATTCTTTAACTAATTAATAACCTTTAAAAATTAAAAGATTATCATAAAAATACATATTATGATTGTTAAAAGATTGGAATTGTTAGGAGAATTGTCATTGCATTTTAGTGTCTAAGGAAAATTAGATTTGACACAAAGCAATAATAAAAAATAAATTGAAAAAACCATTCAAACTATTTGTCTTTGTTCAAGCTTTGGAGCTCAAGTTCAGTATTGCAAATTAAGTACCCGCAAGCGTAATTATTTAATTAGAAGATAAAACCTGTTCTTGATATATTTAATAATATTTGGTAGAATATTATTTAATAAATTTAATATTTGGTAGAAAATATTTATCTGCCAAACAAGTGTGTTACGTCTTATTTCTGCATTATCTTATGTGGTAGTTACAACTATATTATTCTTATTTTATGGATGAAGAATTTGAGGCTTAGGGAAATTAAATAATTTGCCCATGTTTATATAGCTAGTATATGATAGAATTTTAATTCATCACTGTTATCTCTTACAGTCAGATAATAACAGCACTTTTTAATGAAAGTGAAAATTCCATTGTTTTAAAAAATACTGTCTGGCACTTGATATTGTGTCAGAACCTAAATATGAAGAAGGGATTTGCATCTCTTCTGTTGCCTTCTATTAAACTCTCAACCTAAGACTATCTATGGTAAGAAAAGACCAACTTCTCCTAAGTGCCCTAGGGTGACTTCTGAAAGTGATTTGCTATTCACTTGACCCAGAAAATCCCACGAATCATACAAATCAAAAGGTTCTCATCTTTGTGTTCACTTTGAGAACACTTTTGAAACTGCCTAGGCCATCAAGGGTATGCATTTCCAGAAAGCCGCCAACTATCTCAAGGATGTGACTTTACAGAAGCAATGTGTGCCATTCCATCATTATAACGGTGGAGTTGGCAGGAGGGCCCAGGAGAAACCATGGATCTGGACACAGGGTTGGTGGTCCAAAGAGAGTGCAGAATTTTTGCTGTAGATACTTAAAAAAGCAGAGAGTAATGCAGAATTTAAGGGTTTAGGTGTAGATTCTTTGGTCTATTGAGCACATTCAGGTGAATTAAGCTCCCAAGATGTGGCGCAGAATTTACGGAGCTCATGGGTGGACCAACTTGAGCTCTCCCTGCTACACTGAGAGGTTCCTTACTGAAAAAAGAGCTGATTGTTCCTGAACCAGAAAAGCAGGTTGCACAGAAGAAAAAGATATCTCAAAAGCATCTAAAGAAACAAAAACTTACGGCCAGGAGAAAATTCAGCATAAAATAAATGCTAATAAAAGTAAAAACAAACAAATAAAAAACAAAACCCAAATTATGTATATGTCTGGAATAGCTTGTTAGAAACCCATTAACATTTAACTATTAAGATTGTAACCACGGCCCTGGCTGGTTGGCTCAGCGGTAGAGCGTCGGCCTAGCGTGCAGAGGACCCGGGTTCGATTCCCGGCCAGGGCACACAGGAGAAGCGCCCATTTGCTTCTCCACCCCTCCGCCGCGCTTTCCTCTCTGTCTCTCTCTCTTCCCCTCCCGCAGCCAAGGCTCCATTGGAGCAAAGATGGCCCGGGCGCTGGGGATGGCTCTGTGGCCTCTGCCTCAGGCACTAGAGTGGCTCTGGTCGCAACATGGCGACGCCCAGGAGGGGCGGAGCATCGCCCCCTGGAGGGCAGAGCGTCGCCCCTGGTGGGCGTGCGGGGTGGATCCCGGTCGGGCGCATGCGGGAGTCTGTCTGACTGTCTCTCCCTGTTTCCAGCTTCAGAAAAATGCAAAAAAAAAAAAAAAAAAAAAAAAAAAAAGATTGTAACCACTGAAGGTATTAGGTTAAAGCTATCACTTAAGAAAATTGGCGTACTTCCCTTGGGAGAAAATTTACTTGATTCAGTGAAGCTCTACAAACTCTACAAGTAGATGGTACACACTTTAACAGTGCTAGTCAATTAAGCCTCATAATCCTGCTGAAACTGAGCTGTAGCTTTTCCAAGAGGCCACATCCTCAGACAGTTATCTATAACCTTCAATTGCAGACATCTCAGTAAATTTTTATCCCAGGCAGCTATGTGGATCCTATTAGCTGCCCGAGCAGAGCAAGTGGCTGCTGGTTTCTAGATTACTCAGGTTTGAGAAAGGCTACAGTTTCAGGGTTGGACAAGAGACAAAGTACTTGTTTTTGTTTTTTCTCTACTCTTTCTCCTCAGCAGTTCTGCAAAGTAGAGATACTCTACAAACCATGATTTATTTATTCAGCCTATCAGGCCCAAGGGTGGCCTTGGATGTAGTTGAAGAAGATAACTGCTTCTATTGTGTGATTTATAAGACCCTCAGCAGAGGACCTTGCAATACCTGTCCACTCTCTCATTCTTCAGTGATTAACCTTCTATAAACCTGGCATGCCTAGAAAAACCTCAAGTTAACTTAAAAAAATGCATTTAAATGATTTTGGAAGGCACAATAATTTTTTCTCACTTTCCCCCTCTAGATTTACAATTCCTTGTTAAACAACTTCAACCTCTCTTCTCTCTTCTGACATCTGCTCTGTAAGTTTGGTGTTTTAGAAAGAGATGCATGACTTTATTCTAGCCTGTGCTCCTGCCTTGGCCAAGTGAGCCTTCTATAGAGGCTCTGGGATCTGAATTCTCAGTCTTAATGCTAATCTATCTGACCAGGATACCACCCTGTGACCCTGCCCAAGCTCTAAGTCATCTACTGTACTATGTTTGACCAAGCCATTGTTTTCATAACTGAGAATTCGTTCCCAACCAAATTTCCCAGCTTCATAGGGGTAACCATCAAATCTCTGAAGACTACCCATCCAAACCTACTATTACTCTAGTCATACCAGAAGTCAGCTCTGTGTATGCACACACCCACTGCTACTCCATCTGTGAGACCTGCCAAGGGAAATTAATACTAGAGACATTGCCTCCAGCTCACTCAGATGAGACTGATACTTGCATGTACAATTCTGATTGCTGTAACTGCAGTAATTTCCAACCTTGCTTTGATCAGAAGAAGTGTTTTATTCAAACAAAATTTCACCCAGAATCTCAGTATGGATTGATGCATTCAGTGACAATTGAGCGTATTCATGTGCCAAGCACTGAATAATTGCTTTGGTAAATGGAAATGCCATCCATCCACTATATAGGTTCAGCCCAAAGTCTGGGAGTCATGCTGGATTCTTTTCTTTTCCTTACAGCACACATCTAGTCCAGCAGCAAGGCTTGTTAATTCCACCTGTACTATGTATCTCCATTCCTTCCACTTCTCTCTATCTAGACTACACTCGCCCTGACCCTGGCGGATTTGCTCAGTGGTAGAGCATCAGCCCGGTGTGTGGATGTCCCGGGTTCAATTCCTGGTCAGGGTACATAGGAAAAGTCACCATCTGCTTCTCCATCCTTCCCCCTTTCCTTTCTCTCTCTCTCTCTTCCCTTCTCGCAGCCAAGGCTCTACTGGAGCAAGTTGGCCAGGGTGCTGAGGATGGCACCATGGCCTCACCTCAGGTGCTAAAATGGCTCAGGTTGCAACTGAGCAAGGGCCCCAGATGAGCTGAGTATTGCCCCCTAGTGGGCATGCCAGGTGGATCTCAGTTTGGCGCATGCAGGAGTCTGTCTCTCTGCCTCCCCACTTCTCACTTAAGAAAAATACAAAAAAAAAATTAAACTACACTTGCCCTGACACAAGTCACTGTCATCTCTTATATCTACTAAAACACACCTCCCTGCTGCTTCCACTCTTGCTCTCCTATAATTTATTTTACACATAAGATGTTTTAGCATAATCTACACTGTCTTTTCTTGTCTGACCCTGACTGCCATTTCCATTTCATCTCAACCTTGTATTCACAAACGCATAGACACGATGGACTTCTTTATGTATTTTTAAAGTAAAATGAATTTATTTTACTTGCCTTAGGTCCTTTGTACTTTCTTTTTCCTCTTCCTGGAGTGCTCGGCCAACAGGTCTTCTCGTGGCTGCCTCTATCATACAATTCTCGCCTCAACTCAATGTTCCTTTTTGGAGAGGTCTTCCCTAACCAGCCAGTTTTAATTAACCTTTCAACCTTTAGCCACTCTTTATCACATTTCTTTGTTCAGTTTTCTTCAAAGTATTGGTTATCATATGAAATATCATGTTATTTCACTTATTTACTTGTTTATTACCTGTCTCCCTTGCACTCCTCTGTAAGTGTGAACCCTCTTCCTTTCTTCTTTCCTTTCTCTCAGTAGTAGGAGGAGAGATAGTGACACAGACTTCTGCATGCGCACTAACTGGGATCCACCCCGCAACCCTCACCCATTGGGTGCTGACACTCTAACCAAAAGAATCACTGGCTGCGGGAGGGGAAGAGAGGGAGAAAGGGGAGACAGAGGAAGACAGGGAGGGACAGAGGGGATGGATGGGGACGGGATGGAGTGGGGGAGGACTTGGGGGAGGACTTGGGGAGGATGGAAGGTAGGGTAGAGGGGAGGAGGATGGAGAATTGGGCAGGGGGTGTGGGAGGGGACAGAGGGGACCCTGACCAGGCATTGAACCCAAGACGTTCATATGCTTGGCCAACACTTTATCCACTGAGCCAACTGGCCAGGGCTTGTAATGTGAACTCATTATACAACTGTGTCCCTTAAAATGGTGCAGGCATATAGTTTACCAAATGACTATTTTTTAAATAGACAATAAAGAACAGAACAAAGTCCCTGCCTTCACAGAACTTTCAGTTAGACACAAAAAGTAAATAAATAAATATTCATTGGGTTTTGGTGCCATATGAGAACAGATTTCTCTATAGTCACAGAAGGTGGCTCCATGAAGTGGAATGAAGTAAGAGAGCTGGAAAGAGTCAGCCACGTGGATATCTGAGGAAAGAGTGTCCAAGGGATGAAGGAAAGGGCAATTCTAAGGCTTTACAGGTCTTTTAAAGGCATATCTGGCCTATTTGAGGCTGGAGTAGAATGGTCCAGAGGGGAGAATAATAGGAGATGAAGTCAGAGAGATAATGGGTTGTAGTAGCAGGGCTTTTTTATTGAGTGTAACTCTTAATGATTTAGACAGTAAAGTTCACATTGCTCTGAAGGAGGCAGAACACATTGAAGCTTCATGGAAGCTTTGTGTGTGCATGTGCTTTAGTTGGTTCTACTAAGGTTGATAGGATATCAGACTGTTCAAGTGTATCCAATCACATAAAAACTCTAGAAAAGGATGCAAAATTGTGAACAATCAGATCTTAATCATACAGGACATCCCAGAATATATATATATTTTAAACTTTAAACAGTCACTTATACTGTTGGCATTTTGATCCAAGGCAAAAATGAAGGGTTCAGTTTGATTATGATACCCGAGTGCAAAGTAATATTCACAACTTGTAGGCAGAGTGTGTATATAACAGAAAAATAATCTAGTTTGGTTTTCAGAAAATCTTTTAACTTTTTTGGGGAAGTATTCCACTTCAGAAGGTAAACTTCTATTAAAAAGATGAACTTGCCTGACCAGGAGGTGGCGCAGTGGATAGAGCATTGGACTGGGATGTGGAAGGACCCAGGTTCGAGACCCGGAGGTCGCCAGCTTGAGTGCAGACTCATCTGGTTTGAGCAAAGCTCACCAGCTTGGACCCAAGGTCGCTGGCTCAAGCAAGGGGTTACTCGGTCTGCTGAAGGCCCACGGTCAAGGCACATATGAGAAAGCAATCAATGAACAACTAACGTGTTGTAACGCTCAATGGAAAAACTAATGATTGATGCTTCTCATCTCTTTCCATTTCTGTCTGTCTGTCCCTATCTATCCCTCTCTCTGACTCACTATCTGTCTCTGTAAAAAATAAATAAATAAATAAAAATTAAAAAAAAAAGATGAACTTATTTTTGTTATATAAAATTCCACATAGCTTAATAACATTATCAGTACACAGAAATTAGGTAAATTTATAATTTATTATTGAGTACAAATATAGGGAAAACTCTGGTACATAACTTTAAGGTGTTCATAGTTTAATTGATAGATAAGGCAAACATACATGAAAAAGGAAAATCTGTAGAAACCATGTGTCAGTGCCAAAATGACTATTTCCATAAAGCTCAGCCTGTCTTCTTCCCACCATGATTTTCCAGCCTCTGAAACTTATCTTAATTCCCATCCGTGGTCAGAAAACAATCATATTGTATTGAGGGAAATTTCATGACTACGTAGTCGGCTGATACTGGTGGGACTATTTATGTGGTTGGTCTAGTTTTGGACTCATACCCTTATTCTGATAACTGAATCTATCTTTTGCTTTGAAATCAATCAAACTTTCTTTCTATCCTGGCTATTTCTGTGCTCTGTCAGCTTCACACCACACTTCCAGGAATGAAACTCCTTCTCAAAACAAAGGTGGATATTTGCTACCTTTGATAAACTGTCTTAAGCAACCTCCTTGTTTCACACATGTTATGTGCCACCAGAATGCCCTGTAATGGCAGCCCAATTCTGAGACTCAGAGGTGATATTATGATAACAGCATAATATAATTAGCAGACACTTCTAATTCCCAGGAGACAGAAACTGGAATATAAGGGCATTTGCTTGTCTCACTATAGAGTTTTAAGTGTGTTTCCATGTACATATGGTATTTTAAAATATTTAAAATAAAAGAAAATCAAAACAGCAACAACTTAGAAAACTAAAAACATTTTTTTCAGCACAGAGAAATATCTGAATCTTACCCTCATGAAATTTCTGGCCCTCAAGACCCCCAAGAAAGCAATTCACACAAAGGATGCAAGGTAAGCTAAAACTTGAATATAAACTGAGGCTTTCATATTAAACCTCAATATCCAGTAAGCAAGACACTGGGAAGCTGGACTCAAGATTATCTATACCCCCACTGTGGTTTGTGAGCCTACACAACAGGATGAAACAGAAGAATAAAAAATTACCAGGTTTGTATGGAATTGTAAAAAAACCCGGATAGCCAAAGCAATCCTGAAGAAAAACAAATGAAGCTGGAGGAGCCACAATAATCAAAACAGCATGGTATTGGCAGAAGAACAGATATATAGACCAATGGAATAGAATTGAGAACCCAGAAATAAAACCATATATATATATATATATATATATATATATATATATATATATATATATAAATCATCTTCAAAAAAGGAGCCAAAAACACACAATGGAGAAAAGAAAGCCACTTTAATAAATGGTGCTGGGAAAATTGGAAAACCACATGCAAAAGAATGAAACTTGACTACAGTTTGTTCCTCTGCACAAAAATTAATTCAAAATAAATCAAAGACTTAAATATAAGATCCAAAACAATACATTACATAGAGAAAACATAGGTACTAAGCTCATGGACATTGGCTGTAGAGAACAACTTTTGAATTTGACCCCAAAGGCAAGGGAAGTAAAGGCAAAAATAAATGAATGGGAATATATCAAACTAAAAAGCTTCTGCACAGCAAAAGAAACTGACAGCAAAACAAATAGGCAGCCAACTAAATTAGGGTGATGCTATTTGCAAACAAAAACTCTGATAAAGGGTTAATATCCAAAATATATAAGAACTCACAAAGCTCAGCAATAAACAAGCAAACAATCCAATTAAAAAATGGGGAGAGGACCTGAACAGACACTTCTCCCAAGAGACATACAAATGAGCAACAGATAAATGAAAAGATGCTCATCTTCACTAGCTATTCAAGAAATGCAAATCAAAACTACAATGAGATACCAGCTCACACCTGTGAGATTGGCTAATATCAACAAGACAGTCAGTAACAAGTGTTGAAGAGGCTGTGGAGAAAAAGGAACCCTCATTCACTGCTGGTGGGAATATAAATTAGTACAACCATTATGGAAGAAAGTATGGTTGTTCCTAAAAAAATTAAGAATAGAACTACCATATGACCCAGCAATCCTTCTACTGGGTATATACTCCCCAAACTAAAAAACATTGGTATATAAAGACACAGGCACCCCCATGTTCATCGTAGCATTATTCACAGTGGCCAAGACATGGAAACAACCAAAGTGTCCCTCAATAGAAGATTGAGGGACACACACACACACACACACACACACGCAATGGAATACTACTCAGCCATAAGAAGTGATGACATGGTGATATGAATGAACCTTGAGAACATTATATTCAGTAAAATAAGTAAATCAGAAATAGCTAAGAACCATATAATTTTACACATAGGTGGGCTATAAACTGAAACTCATGGACATAGATAAAAGTGAAGTGGTTACCAGGGAGAAGGGCATGTGGGGGAGGGGGAAGGAAGGGGGTGAGGGGAAGAGTGTAAAAAAGAATAAATATAAGGTGACAGAAAATAATTTGACTTGGGTGATAGGTATACAACATAATCAACAGTTCAAATTCTGTAGAAATGTTTACCTGAAACTTATGTACTCTTATTGATCAATGTCACTGTGTTAAAGTTAATTTTCTAAATGGAATTTAAAAATAAAAATAAAAAAAGATCAGGAATTTGTCTCAATGCCCGGGTGTAGTTTGGAAGAAAAGAGAGACTTTTAAGCTTATCTTCCTAGTTGCATGGAAACACAGGCAGGTTGGGACTCTGCCTTATTTTTTTAGTGTCTTAGAAGGCAAAATATCCCCCAAAGACTATCTTTACATCTATGTAATCTTTCAATCCTTTTTCTAACCTCTTGTAGGATAGTCTAATTGAGATAGAATGCAATGCTTACATATTAACCCATTTTAGAGAAGGGTGTAAAGAAGGAAAAGGACCTTTAACTTCCTTCCTAAGGGGGGAAAAATTAGATGAGTTCATGATGAAGAGAGAACAGATGTTGGAGAAGATAGGATAATATGAGGCAAAGATGGTTAGGTAATGTCAAGTAGATTATGGAGGGACTGGAAGTCATGATGAAGAGATTGGACATTTTTCTTTTCTTTTTTTTCAGAGACAGAGAGAGAGTCAGAGAGAGGAATAGGTAGGGACAGACAGACAGGAACAGAGAGAGATGAGAAGCATCAATCATCAGTTTTTTGTTCCGACACCTTAGTTGTTCATTGATTGCTTTCTCATATGGGCCTTGACCGTGGGCCTTCAGCAGACCAAGTAACCCCTTGCTCAAGCCAGTGACCTTGGGTCCAAGCTGGTGAGCTTTGCTCAAACCAGATGAGCCCACGCTCAAGCTAACAACCTTGGGGTCTTGAACCTGGGTCTTCTGCATCCCAGTCTGATGCTCTATCCACAGCGCCACCACCTGATCAGGCAGACATTTTTCTTTTAGTTTATTTATTTATTCAACAAAAATTTCCTAGGTCCCATATGCTGCCAGGCCTGGGTTAATGTGGGGATGAAAGTGATAAATAATACAATCCTTTGCATTCAAGTAGGCAATGTTTTCTAGGGGGAAGTAGAGAAGTAAAGAGGCAATTAAAATAACATATTAGTTTCTCTCATTCTGTAAACTGCCATTTCATTTTGTTGATAGTTTCTTTCACTGTGCAGAAGCTATTGTTTGATGTAGTCTTTTTTTAATATTAGTTTTTAAAAATTTTATTTTTATTTATTGATTTTAGAGAGAGAGGAAGGGAGAGAGAGAAACAGGAACATAGATTTGTTCGTGTTTGTGCCCTGACCTGGGATCGAACCAGCAATCTCTGCACTTCTAGATGATGCTCCAACCAAAGAAGCTATCTGGCAGGGATGATGTAGTCTTATTTGTTGATTTTTGCTTTTGTTGTCTGTGCTTTTGGCACCATGATAAAAAATGTCTTTGGCAAGTCTAATACTGATGAGTTTCTTCCCTTGTTTTTTTCTAGGAGATTTATGGTATTAAGTCTTATGTTTAAGTATTTGATCCACTTTAATTTTTGAGAGTGGTATGAGATAGGGGTCCAGTTTCATTGTTCTGCATGTGTTTCTCCAGTTTTTCTAATACCCTTTATTAAAGAGACTATCCTTCCTCCATTGGGTATTCTTGGCTCCCTCATAGAACATTATTGGTGCTATGTCTGGATTAGATGAAGACATATAACCTAATTCTCTTCTTATAAGAAGAGAAAGCTTTTTATAAGAGGGGATATTTGGGCATTAGTACTAAAGAGCTCAACCAGCAGAGAGTGGCATAAGGCACTTAGGCAAAAGAACCATCATACAGATAGATTAGAAGTTGAGCATGGCATATTAGACCCATATTACCTTCAATTTGTGTAGAGTGTCACTGGGGAAATAATGAATCTGGAAACTGAATAATGAGATTGGAAATATCTTCAAGGGCTAGATTGTCAAAGGCCTTGTAAAACATAGGTTAAGGAGTTCAAAATTCATCCCAAGAGAAGTGAGAAGTCATTGAATAGCTTTGGGTAGAACAGTGACATCATCATATTAGCACTATTAATAAAATCATTCTGTCTAGTATAATGAATAGACTAGAATGAGGTAAGAATGGAGGCTAAGAGACCAGTTAGGAGAATATTGTCATAATCTAGGCAGTAGATGATGACCCCTTGTAGGAAAATTATGATGTAGAAGGTTGAACTTGAATTCTTTTGTTGCATCTCCAGACCTCTTCTCTACCTTTCTTACTGCTACGCTAGTCTTGGGTTGTTGCCCCACAGGGTCTATATCAATTTTGTCTTCTAGCTTCTAGTTACATACTGCCAATGGGAGAAAACTTTAGGTGACCAGAGGAAAGGAGAGGAGTGAGGCTGAGATATTGATTATCAACAATATGATGTTTTCTCAAAAAAGTTAAAAATAAAGCTGCCTTATGACCCAGCTATCCCAATTCTGTGAATATATTCTAAGAATCCCAAACAGTAATTTGAAAAAATATATGTGCCTCCCCCCACCCCCGTGTTCACTGAAGCACTCTTTACAATAGCCAAGATCTGGAAACAGTCCAAGTGTTCATCAGTAGATGAGTGGATAAAAAAGCTGTGGTATATTTACACAATGGAATACTATTTAGCCATAAAAAGAAAGACATCTTACCTTTTGCATGGATGGGCCTGGAGATTATTATGCTAAGTGAAATAAGTCAGGCAGAGAAAGACAAATACCATATGCTTTCACTTATATGTGGAATCTAATGCCCACAATAAACTGATGAATAAAATAGAAATAGAAGCATGGATCCATGAAATAGATGGATAGCTGCTAGATGAGAGTGGGTTGAGGGGACTGGATAAAAGAAGGTAAAGGGATTAGCCAAAAAAAATTTATATACGTCTGAAGTGTACAGATGCTGTTAAATATTGAATTGTACCCTTGAAACCTGTATGGTTTGGCAAACCATGTCATCCCAATAAATTTTAAAAATTAATTAACTAATTAACTAAAAAAGAGAGATACTGATTCCCCCCAGATCCTGTCCAGTTTGGTCACTGCATCTGTCTAGCAGAGGTTACAGTTTAAACCATATAGCTTTCTTTTCTGGGTCTGCTAAACACTCACTCTTGCCCCTTTTGGCTTAGGAGTGGTGGCTCCCAGGGAACTGAATTACTCTTACAATTTCCTTCATATATTTGTAAATACAGTCTTGTACCATATAACAATGTTTTGGTCAATTATGTTTTGATTGCATATATAATGGTGGTATTACAATATAGCCTAAGTGTTAAGTAGGTTATATCATCTATATTTGTTTAAGGATACTCTATGATATTCACACAACAATAAAATCTAACTATATACTTCTAAGACCATATCCTTATATTTAAGTGGCATACAACTGTCTTCTCCTTATTAAAATCTTCCTAAATCACATAGCTGGAATGTACCATCTGTTTTCTGCTGGGGTTCTGACATGCACAAGAAGACAGTGAAGGTAGGTTGGTGTAGGGAATTGTAACATGGTATAATTGGAAGGAGTCTGTGTGAGACAATGCAGAAGAGGGATCAGTTGCTGATGATAGTTTCTACAGATAATACATTGAGAGGTTTTGAAGAAAGATAAGGCAAGAAGACTTGGTGAATAAATATGTGGTACAATGAAGAGGAATAAAAAATGATCCTGCCATTGAATATATGTAAAAGATATAAGTTATCCTTAATTTTTCCTTAGATTTTTTTTTGGCTAGTGGCTGGCTATATATCAATTTTGGAGAGATCCAGAAATGATTAAATCTGGGAAGCTGATTGCATTACTGTGAAGTCATTTTATAATATTAACTAATTTGCCTGTATTAGTTTGAAAAGCATGGAGTTGTATTTCTGCCTATTCTTTCCCTTTTGCCCCAATAATATGTATATAAAAACCCAGAAATACCTCTTAATTTTTTCACAAGTTTGCCAAGGGGAATCTCTGCAGAGACCTGGTCAAGCAAAGGATTCTCTTATTACTGGTTGATTTTCTTTTTTTTTTTTTTTTTTTTGCATTTTTCTGAAGCTGGAAACAGGGAGAGACAGTCAGACAGACTCCCGCATGCGCCCGACCGGGATCCACCCGGCACGCCCACCAGGGGCGGTGCTCTGCCCCCCAGGGGGCGATGCTCTGCCCACCAGGGGCGATGCTCTGCCCATCCTGGGCGTCGCCATGTTGCGACCAGAGCCACTCTAGCGCCTGAGGCAGAGGCCACAGAGCCATCCCCAGCGCCCGGGCCATCTTTGCTCCAATGGAGCCTTGGCTGCGGGAGGGGAAGAGAGAGACAGAGAGGAAGGCGCTGCGGAGGGGTGGAGAAGCAAATGGGCGCTTCTCCTGTGTGCCCTGGCCGGAATCGAACCCGGGTCCTCCGCACGCTAGGCCAATGCTCTACCGCTGAGCCAACCGGCCAGGGCTGATATTTTGGTTTTAATTTGGCTGGAGGCAAATTAAGCCAAGTAGTTTTTTCTTCTCTAAATTTATACTAAAATCTTAGATTTTTCTTCTCTGACTAAAGAACAACAGCAACAAAAAATCCAGTGCTAAGTAAAGAAACAAAACAAGAGCTCAAAGAAGTAATGGGGGCATGGGGCAGACTTAGTTGCTCTTACTTTTGCTACATTGGCAGACACCCAAATAGACAAAATGAGATTCTCAAGAAGTAGAATCCAACATGAAAGGCACATTATGACCCTTGCACTATGGCCCACTATGGTGCTCTTATTCTTAACCAACCTATATTAGCATCACTTCTTCCAGGAAGGAAGGTTAAGTAATAATGCAAAATGTCTATCTTCACAAATGAGATCTGCAACAATTACCCTTAGTAACAAAATCTTTAAACATACACACCTGTAGCTTTGTATACAAGGAAGGGCAAAATTAGGCTTATAGTTGTTCATATGGAAAATAATACAATAGTTCATTAATAATAACACAAGAATAAATCTGTTTCACATCATCATAACTGTAAACTTAACTTTTTCACCCTATATGTCTAAGTAATTCAACCACAAAATTAACAACACAACCATAAAACAACAATCAAGGAAGTGAGGACAAATAACTTCTTGTAGCTGACCAATCAAAATTGTTAAAGTAGATGTGCATACAGGCATCATTCAAGTCATGATTAATTTTTCATGTCATATCTGCCAATTATTTTGTTAAACAAGTGCATGAAGTTTTTACCAGAAGATACAAAGTTATCTTTACTATTTTTCTTCTCTTCCAGTAATACATTCATTGTTACTAAATATTTTTCTTTAAAAGAAAGATTTATTCCCCCCATATAGTTACATTGTATCTTTTCTCAAAGGTAAGCATTGGCATATTGATTGTGGTATTTTAGAAGATCAAGATACAACATGCATATATAACAAATTAGCATCATTTAAGCAGTTTGTGTTTTTGCTTGACTATCACTTAGGAAGTTGACGCATGAGTGTTGTTCTATTTTGTGAACTTGGTCTCACATGAGCCTCATTTCTCTACCTCATCTGAGGCAGTTTTTAGGTCTTTAAATATATTGTCTTTTTTAATCATTAAAACAGGTTCATAAACAGTGGGCATTGTTTTATTTTATGAAAGTGAAAATCATGTCTCATAGAAGTTAGGTGACATCAGGTGACAGAGGTAGAATCCAAATTAATCTCTGAATGACTATATTATATTTGAATGGAGCTCTGACGGTACTTTTTAGATGCAGACACAGCTTTTCTTAGACCAAGTTTACATGTGACTATGAATGTGCTATTTTATAAGATTTGAGATTGAGTTTTGAAGGGTTATTTTCTTTAATTAATTATTTTAGTTTCTGATTTAATTGTTAAAAGCCTACATTTACTATTTGACACCATTTTTTAGGCTGATTTTTGACAGAGATTCAATCTATCTCCAGATTGATTAAGGTGATCATTTTTAACAACTTCCAATGGTCACATCAGATCATGGATGTCATTAACTAAGAGAAGAAAACTTCAGACGATGGGGAAAGAATCGTTGACTTTATGTGAAGGGAAATCCATACTGAACTACTGTATATATATCTTAAAAATAAATAGTACATGTTGCATTTGCCACCAGAGGGAGTCATGTGAATACCATAACAATTGACAAAGAAAGAGAAAATATCATTAAGTATTTCTTCCAGTTCTACTGATATTTCAACCAACATTCAGAATTTGGTCAAACTAGAGTAACTATGGAAACGAATTTAAATATCTCACTGGAAGGTTGAAAACGAAGAAACATCTTGCTCAAATTTTTCATAAAGGATGAAACATAAACATCAAGACAAAGTAATAGACAACAGATTTTAACAACATAAGCTTAATGTTATACTGGAAATAAAAAATTCAAACCCTGAATTCTTTTGTTTCAAAAATTACTCAGAACATTTCTATAAAAAATTGTCTAGAATCAACTATTTCATTGATGTTTCATAAAGCACATTTCATTTACCACTATATTGCCTGTAACTGGATGACTGTGCTTGTTACCATCAGTAAATAAAAGTGCATTGAAAAGGAACTTAAGAAACAAAGATGGCGACAAAGTAGGCAGACGTTCCAATGGCCACCTCCCAGGACCAAATTGGAATAGAACTTAATTTAAGCACAATCATCTTGAAAAACCAACTTTGGACTAAACTAAAAAAAGTCTATATCCAAGGATCACCAAAGAAGCCACGCCAAGACTGGTAGGAAGGGCGAAGACGTTGAAAGGGCTGCCTGCTCCTAGGAGCGAGCAACAACTGAGGGACTCTCACTGTGGGGAGGTTCGCCCTGAGAAGTGTGGGTGCTCAGCCCCAGGTTCGGAGCCCCAACCTAGAAGCTCAAAGCATAGAAGAGGCTCCCAGACAGCATTTAGCTGTGAAAACATCCAGGTTTCAGTCTGCAAGAAAGAGACAGAGCTCTCGAATGCAGACTCCATCTTAAAGAGCCCACACAGAAAACCTAGTTCACAGCTACTTACCCAGGGCTCTGGCAGAGGAAAGGTGAAAGAACTGGAGTTGTGTGAGGAGAGTGTAAAGTTGGAGGCCCAGAGAGAGACACTGTGAGGATGGCCTCCAGTACCTCTGTACTGAGTCATTCTTCAGTACTGCAGTCGCCATCTTTCATGGTTGGAGCAATCCCCCCTGAGTGGCATCAGCCTGGGGAAAAGCAGCTGCTCTGCCCTCGGGAGTCTCTCCTAGCCTGGTCATGGTGCCAGGTCGTTCTGAGAGGCCAGGAAGCAGGGGGCACATCAGTGACTCAGTTTTCTGGTGTTGGCACCGAGGGGCAAAGTCACACCCACTACCCTTCCTAATCCCTGAATTATCCCAGGCTCTAGACTCTAGCAGAGGTTTTTTTCTGTGGCTGAGCCCAACAGGCAGCCAGCAGACAGAGGCTGCCGGAGGTGGGACTCAGAAACTTGGCAGTTTGAGCATATCTTCCCCCAGGTCAACTATGGGTAAAAGCCAGCCTAGGAGTACAGCTTGGTATTTTCATGCACACCAGGGCCTAGTAGGGGCAGCCACAAACTCTGGGTTCCTTGTAGCTCCAAGAAGGTTGCTGAGGGCCAGTCACGGGCAGTATCTCCCTCTGGTCTGCACTGAGTTCCTGCTAGGGAGGCCCAGTGCTGGCACATCCAGGGGCCAGCTGCGTAAAGCATTGGTTCAGGACCTAACAACCCCTGTTAGAGTGGTATCCTAAGGAAAAGTTCCTTACACCTGGCCCAGCTGAGGAGAGATCCACTCTGTGTGATCAGCACCAACACAGCAGCTCATGTGCATGGGACAGGGTGGAGCTTCACAGTCAGCCAGCCTGGGTGCTGGATATTCTGGCCTTCTAGGCTAGATTCCACAGGGGTAAGGGAGAGAGGCTTGGAGCATGGCATTTAACATGTGGGTCTCAGTGAGTCTATTGTTGGATCTGGTCAAGTGATTTAGCCACACTTGGGAGGGGCACAGTCAGACCAAGGAGAGGACTATCTCTGTCTTCCTCTATGAGACCAGGGTCTCACCAGCTGTAAGAACTTCTGCAGAAAAGACCCACTCAATTTAAACATGCTGTTCACCTTGTTGGAGAGAAATGAAATTTGAGTATCCAGCAGTGGCTGAGGGATCAAACTCTGGAGTAGTGGCCACATTCCCTGTACTGAGCTCCTAACCAAGAGACTCCTGAATAGGGGGTGTCCCACGAACATTGTATTCACAACCTCAGCAGCCCTAACCCACCAAGCATGAAACCTGTAGAGGGGTTGGTTAGGTGAGGCCAATCTGAGCCCACACTACAGTCTTACTACAGAAGACTCTGTGGGAAGACCAGACAGCTGCAAAAGGAGAAGGAGCAGCTAAAAAGTGGAGACAAATCTTAAAGACCTTGGGGCATTTATGGAGTTGCTGTCATCTCTAAGCAGGAGGAAGCTGATCCTTATACACAGGTTGGCCACTCCCACAGTACCCAGGCACAAAAAATGCAGACACAAACAGTGAACGTGCAGTAGCTGCAGACTGGTAGTCCACTGTGGGTTACAAACAAGAACTGATGACAATCTAAAAAGAACTAGAGCCAACAAAACTGGTAGTGTATGATAGACAACTCCAACCCTAGACTCAGCTAGCTACACAAGCATCAAGCCCTAAGGAGGAGTCTAGAAGACACCAGACACTGTGGAGAAGAAATATGTCCAACAGGACACACATTGCATAGTGCATAATACACATGATCAGCATTGACCCTTAGAGCCAGCCAGCCTGAAGGGATAACCATACCTACGAAAAAACCAACTGCATCTAATACTCACATACAACAAGAAGAAAAATAGTAACCTCAAGAGGCATTTCTAGAACAAGGAAAACAAGTGGCTTGGAGGATTGTACCACCAATTTCATCTTCTTCATAAAGAACACACAAAAAATTCAAAGTCAGAAAGTGCTACCTAACATACAGACAAAATGGGCAGAGAAAAGTGACCCAAATGAATCAACAACAACAAAATCCCCAGAAAAAGAACTGAATGAGATGGAAGAAACCAAACTACCAGATGCAAAGTTTAAAACAATGATTTTTAGGATGCTCAAGGATATTAGAGCAACAATGGATGGACATAATGAGCACTTAAATAAAGAGATACCAGGCATCAAAAAGGACATTGAAATCATAAAAAAGAACCAGTCAGAAATGACATATAAATATCAGAAATAAAGACCATACTAGAAGGAATTAATAACAGGCTAGATGAAGCAGAGGATCGAATCAGCGATATAGAGCACAAAATAAATGAAAGCATGGAAGCAGAGCAGCAAAAAGAAAAGAGCGAGAAAAAGTCTGAGGAAGCTCTAAGGAAGCTCTGTGACAACATGAAGAGAAACAACATCTGCATCATAGGGGTTCCTGAAGAGAATAAAGAAGGGATAGAGAACTAGTTTGAAGAAATTGGAGCTGAGAACTTCCTCAAACAGATGAAGGAAAAAGTGAAAGAAATTCAAGAAGCACAGAGAGCCCCATTAAAAAGGAACCCAAGAAGGCCTACATCAAGACACATCATAATTAAAGTGCCAAAGCTAAGAGATAAAGAAAGAATACTAAAAGCTGCAAGAGAAAAACAGTTAACTACCTACAGAGGAGCCCCCATAAGAATGACATCCGACATAAAGGGTAAGATTAAAAGCAATACTATAATAGTAGGGGATTTCAAAACCCCTAACTAACATCAATGGACAGATCCTCAAGAAAGAAAATTAACAAAAAAACAGCAGCTTTAAAGGACACACTAGATCAACTGAATTTAATAGATATCTTCAGAACCTTTCATCCTAAATCAGCAGAATATATTTTCTTTTCAAGTGCTTATGGTATATTCCCTAGGATAGACCACATGCTAGGACACAAATGAGTCTCAAAAAATTTAAGAAGATTGAAATCATATCAAGCATCTTCTCTGATCACAATGGCATGAAAATAGAAATCAACTACAATAGAAAAACTAAAAAATATTCAAAAGCTTGGAAATTAAGAAGCATGTTATTAAATAATGAATAGGTTAACAATGAGATCAAGGAAAAATTAAAAATTTCCTTGAAACAAATGAAAATAAATATACAATAACTCAAAATTTATGGGACACAGCAAAATCAGTTCTGAGAGGAAAGTTCATAGCATTACAGGCATACCTTAAGAAGAGAAAAAAAGCCTCAAATAAACAACTTAACCTTGCATCTAAAAGAACTAGCAAAAGAACAGCAAATAAAGCCCAGAGGAAGAAGAAGTAATGAAATAATATAAATCAGAGCAGAAATAAATGACTTAGAGGCTAAAAAAACAATACAGAAGATCAAGGAGACCAAGAGCTGGTTCTTTGAAAATGTAAACAAGATTGATGAACCTTTAACCAGACTCACAAAGAAAAAACAGAGAGAGGACTCAAATAAATAAAATTTAAAATGAGAGTGAAGAAGTAACCCTGACACAGCAGAAATACAAAAGATTATTAAAAAAATACTATAAAGAACTGTATGCCAAAAAAAAAACCTAGGTGAAATGGACAAATTCTTTGAAATATATAATCTTTCAAAATTCAATCTGGAAGAATCAGAAAACCTAAACAGACCAATTACAGTGAATGAGATTGAAACAGTTATCAAAAACTCGCAACAAACAAAAGCCCTGGGCTAGATGGCTTCAAAGGCTAATTCTACCAAATATTCAAAGAAGAACTAACTCCTATTCCTCTCAAGCTATTTCAAAAAATTCAAGAGAAAGAAAGACTTCTTAGCTCCTTTTCTGAGTTGAGCATAATACTTATTATACATAAAACCATCATATCCCTGATAAACTTAGATGCTAAAATTCTCAACAAAATATTAGCAAATCATATCCAGCAGTACATAAAAAAAATCATACATCCTGATCAAGTGGGATTTATTCTGGGGAGGCAAGGCTGGTGCAATATTCACAAATCAATCAATGTGATTCATCACATAAACAAAAGGAAGAATAAAAGTCACATGATAATATCAATAGATGCAGAAAAAGCATTTGATTAAATTCAGCACCCATTTATGATCAAAACTCTCTGAAAAGTGGTAATACAAAGAATATACCACAATATGATAAAGACCACCTATGACAAACCCACAACCAACATCATAATCAATTGGCAAAAATTAAAAGCAATCTCTTTAAAATCAGAACCAAGGCATAAGTGCCTCTTTCATCACTCTTATACAACATAGTTCTGGAAGTTCAAGGCACAGCAATCAGACAAAAAGAAGAAATAAAAGGCATCCAAATTGGAAAGAAGAAGTAAAACTATCATTATTTTCTGATGACATCATACTGTACGTAGAAAACCCTAAAATCTCAGTCAAAAAACTACGAGACCTGATAAATGAATTCAGTAAGGTCACAGGATATAAAATTAATATTCAGAAATCAAAGGCATTTTTATACACCAACAATGAACTGTCTGAAATAGAAATTAAGAAAACAATGTCTTTCACAATAGCAAAAAATAAACAAATAAATAATTACATAAATAAATAAATAAAGTACCTAGGAGTAAATTTAACCAAAGTGGTTAAAGATTTATACTCGGAAAATTATAAAACATTAATAAAAAGAATCAAGAAAGATACAAACAAGTGGAAGCATATACCAAGTTTATGGATAGGAAGAATAAACATCATTAAAATGTCTATATTACCCAAAGCAATCTATAAATTTAATTCAATTTCTATTAAAATAACAGTGACATACTTCAAAGATATAGAACAAATATTCCAAAAATTTATATGGAACTCAAAAAGAACATGAATAGCCTCAGCAATCTTGAAAAAGAACAATAGAGTGGGAGGTATCACACTTCCTGATATCAAGTAATACTTCAAGGCCATTGTACTCAAAACAGCTTGGTACTGGCATAAGAACAGGCATTCAGATCAATGGAACAGAACAGAGAACCCAGAAATAAACCCACACCTTTATGGACAATTGATATTTGATAAAAGACATAAGAGCATACAACGGAGTAAAGACGGTCTCTTTAATAAATGATGTTAGAAATTGAACAGGTACATGCAAAAAAATAAAACTAGACCACCAACTTACACCATTCACAAAAATAAACTCAAAATGGATAAAAGAATTAAATGTAAATCCTGAAACCATAAACATCTTGGAAGAAAACATAGGCAGTAAACTCTCCAATATCTCTGGTAGCAATATTTTTGCTGATTTATCTCCATGCACAAGTGAAATAAAAGACAGGATGAACAAATGGGACTATATCAAAGCTTTGCACAGCAAAAGACACCATGAACAAAATAAAAAACAACCCACACAATGGAAGAACATATTCACCAATACATCTGATAAGGGATTAATAACCAAAATTTATAAAGAACATCTAAAACTCAACACCAGGAAGGTAAACAATCCAATTTTAAAATGAGCAAAAGAACTGAGTAGACGCTTCTCCAAAAAGGACATACAAATGGGCAATAGGCATATGTAAAAATGTTCTAAGTCACTAATCATCAGAGAAATGCAAATTAAAACCACAATGAGATACCACCTCACAGCTATCAGAATGGCATTCATTAACAAAATAATGCACAATAAGTGCTAGAAAAGGGAACCCTTCTGCACTGCTGGTGGGAATGCAGACTCTTGCAGCCATTGTGGAAAAAAGTATGGTATTTCCTCAAAAAATTAAAAATGGAAGTATCTTTTGACCCAGCTATCCCACTTTTAGTAATATATCCTAAGAACCCCAAAACACTGATTCAAAAAATATATGTACCCCCATGTTTATTGCAGTATTGTTTACAATAGCCAATATCTAGAAACAGCCCAATATTCTGTCAATTGATGAGTGGATTAAAAAGGCATGGTACATATATATACACAATGGAATACTATATGGCTGTGAAAAAGAAGGAAATCTTACCTTTTTGCGACAATAAGGATGAACCTGGATACTATTATGCTAAGTATAATAAGCCAGGCAGAGAAAAAAATATCATATGATATTACTTGTATGTGGAATCTAATGAACAAAGTGAACTGAGGAACGGAATAGAAGCAGAGGCAAGTTCACAGGGACCAGAAGGTCAGTAATCAGAGGGAAGGGGGATGAGAGGATGGATCATAAAAAGTAAAAGGATTAGTAAAATTATATATACATAACAGACAGATACAGATAACTGGACAGTAAATCCCGGAGGGAAAGGGGGAAGAAGTTAGGGGCAGGGGGGCAAAAAGGAACACAGGTGTGGGGGTTGAGGGAGTTATATTCAGTGGGACACTTGAATCCGTGTAAACACAATAAATTAAAATTAATAAAAATTTAAAAAAAGGAAAGAAACTTAATAGGTAGAAATGTTCATCATCTAAAGGTCATTGTATGTACCTATGACCTCTGAAACCTAGGCCAATAGTTTCTCAATTGACAAACTAGGAGAAAAGATGTATTATTTAAAAACTGGTAGATTTGTAACCCAATTATTTCTAATTTTAGAATTGCTGAACAGCATTTATCAAAATTTATTATATACACAGCATTAAATTGCTTATTAAAATCAAAATCCAGTGACAATAAATCTTGAAAGTTAAGTTCTGAAGTGACATTTAAGGCTATTATATAGATCACTAGTTCTCAAAATGTGTTCCCTAGACAATTTGCCTAGGAACTTGTTCAAAATAGAGATTCTTTTTTTTTATAAATAAATTTTTATTAATGTTAATGGGGTGACATCAATAAATCAGGGTACATATGTTCAAAGAAAACATGTCCAGGTTATCTTGTCATTCAATTATGTTGCATACCTATTACCCAAAGTCAGATTGTACTCCATCACCCTCTATCTAGTTTTCTTTGTGCCCCTCCCCCTCCCCCTTCCCCTCTCCCTTCTTTCCTCCCATGCCCCCCTCCCCCCCACCCCCGGTAACCATCACACTCTTGTCCATGTCTCTTAGTCTCGTTTTTATGTCCCACCAATATATGGAATCATGTAGTTCTTGGTTTTTTCTGATTTACTTATTTCATTCTGTATAATGTTATCAAGATCCCACCATTTTGTTGTAAATGATCTAATGTCATCATTTCTTATGGCTGAGTAGTATTCCATAGTGTATATGTGCCACATCTTCTTTATCAAGTCTTCTATTGAAGGGCTTTTTGGTTGTTTCCATGTCGTGGCCACTGTGAACAATGTTGCAATGAACATGGGGCTGCATGTGTCTTTACGTATCAATGTTTCTGAGTTTTGGAGGTATATACCCAGTAGAGGGATTGCTGGGTCATAAGGTAGTTCTATTTTCAGTTTTTTGAGGAACCACCATACTTTCTTCCATAATGGTTGTACTATTTACATTCCCACCAACAGTATATGAGGGTTCCTTTTTCTCCACAGCCTCTCCAGCATTTGCTACTACCTGTCTTGTTTATAATAGCTAATCTAACAGGTGTGAGGTGGTATCTCATTGTAGTTTTGATTTGCATTTCTCTAATAACTAATGAAGATGAGCATCTTTTCATATATCTGTTGGCCATTTGTATTTCTTCCTGAGAGAAGTGTCTGTTCATGTCCTCTTCCTAATTTTTTATTGGATTGTTTGTTTGTTGTTGAGTTTTATGAGTTCTTTGTATATTTTGGATATTAGGTCCTTATCTGAGCTGTTGTTTGAAAATATCATATCCCATTTAGTTGGCTGTCTGTTTATTTTTTGTCAGTTTCTCTTGCTAAGCAAAACCTTTTTAGTCTGATGTAGTCCCATTCATTAATTTTTGCCTTCACTTCTCTTGCCTTTGGAGTCAAAAATCATAAAATGCTCTTTAAAACCCAGGTCCATAAGTTTAGTGCTATCTCTTCTTCTATGTACTTTATTGTTTCAGGTTTTATATTTAGGTCTTTGATCCATTTTGAATTAATTTTAGTACAAGGGGACAAGCTGTAGTCGAGTTTCATTCTTTTGCATGTGGCTTTCCAGTTTTCCCAGCACCATTTGTTGAAGAGGCTTTCTTTTCTCCATTGTGTGTTGTTGGCCCCTTTATCAAAAATTATTTGATCATATATATGTGGTTTTATTTCTGGACTTTCTATTCTGTTCCATTGGTGTCTATTTTTCTGCCAATATCATGCTGTTTTGATTGTCGTGGCCCTGTAATATAGTTTGAAGTCAGGTATTGTAATGCCCCCAGGTTCATTCTATTTCCTTAGGATTGCTTTGGCTATTCGGGGTTTTTTAGAGTTCCATATAAATCTAATGATTTTTTGTTCCATTTCTTTAAAAAATGTCATAGGAATTTTGATGGGAATTGCATTAAATTTATAAATTGCTTTGGGTAATATGGCCATTTTGATTATATAATTCTTCCTATCCAAGAACAAGGAATATTTTTCCATCTTATTGTATCTTTTTTTATTTCCTTTAACAATGCTTTGTAGTTTTCATTATATAGGTCCTTTGCATTCTTTGTTATGTTTATTCGTAGGTATTTTATTTTTTTGTTGTTGCAATTGTAAAGGGGATTATTTTTTTGAGTTTGTTTTCTAAATATTATTTCATTGTTGGCATATAGAAAGGCTATGAACTTTTGTATGTTAATTTTGTATCTTGCGACCTTACTGTAATGGTTTATTGTTTCTAGTAATCTTTTTGCGGATCTTTGGGGTTTTTGATGTATAGGATCATATCATCTGCAAAAAGTGATACCTTTACTTCTTCTTTTCTGATATGGATGCCTTTTATTTCTTTCTCTTGTCTGATTGCTCTGGCCAGAACTTCTAGCACCATGTTAAATAAGAGTGGAGAGAGTGGACAACCCTTTCTTGTTCCTGATTTAAGGTGGAAAGTCCTCAGTTTTATGCCATTTAATATGACGTTGGCTTATGGTTTATCATATATGGCCTTTATCATGTTGAGATATTTTCCTTCTATACCCATTTTGCTGAGTGTCTTAAACATAAAGTTGTGTTGTATTTTATCAAATACCTTTTCTGCATCTATTGATAAGATCATGTGGGTTTTTTCCTTTGTTTTTTTTTTTTAATAAATTTTTATTAATGGTAATGGGATGACATTAATAAATCAGGGTACATATATTCAAAGAAAACATGTCTAGGTTATTTTGTCATCAAATTATGTTGCAAACCCCTCGCCCAAAGTCAGATTGTCCTCCGTCACCCTCCATCTAGTTCTCTGTGCCCCTCCCCCTCCCCCTAACTCTCTCCCTCCCTCCCTCCCATGTCCTCCCTCCCCCCCCACCCTTGGTAACCACCACACTCTTGTCCATGTCTCTTAGTCTCATTTTTATGTTCCACCAATGTATGGAATCATGTAGTTCTTGTTTTTTTCTGATTTACTTATTTCACTCCTTATAATGTTATCAAGATCCCACCATTTTGCTGTAAATGATCTGATGTCATCATTTCTTATGGCTGAGTAGTATTCCATAGTGTATATGTGCCACATCTTCTTTATCCAGTCTTCTATTGAAGGGCTTTTTGGTTGTTTCCATGTCTTGGCCACTGTGAACAGTGCTGCAATGAACATGGGGCTACATGTGTCTTCACGTATCAATGTTTCTGAGGTTTTGGGGTATATACCCAGTAGAGGGATTGCTGGGTCATAAGGTAGTTCTATTTGCAGTTTTTTGAGGAACGACCATACTTTCCTCCATAATGGTTGTACTACTTTACAGTCCCACCAACAGTGAATGAGGGTTCCTTTTTCTCCACAGCCTCTTCAACATTTGCTATTACCCGTCTTGTTGATAATAGCTAATCTAACAGGAGTGAGGTGGTATCTCATTGTAGTTTTGATTTGCATTTCTCTAATAACTAATGAAGCTGAGCATCTTTTCATATATCTGTTGGCCATTTGTATCTCTTCCTGGGAGAAGTGTCTGTTCATGTCCTCTTCCCATTTTTTTATTGGATTGCTTGTTTGTTTGTTGTTGAGTTTTATGAGTTCTTTGTAAATTTTGGATATTAGGCCCTTATCTGAGCTGTCGTTTGAGAATATCAGTTCCCATGTTTTGTTGATATGGTGTATTACTTCAACTGTTTTACGTATGTTTAACCATCCTTGAGATTCTGGGACGAATCGCACTTGATCATGATGTATTATTTTTTTAATATGTTGTTGTATTCAATTTGCCAGTATTTTGTTTAGTATTTTAGCATCTGTATTCATTAGAGATATTGGTCTGTAGTTTTCTTTTTTTGTGCCGCCCTTGCCAGGTTTCGGTATGAGGGTTATGTTGGCCTCATAAAATGTGTTTGGAAGTATTGCTTCTTCTTCAATTTTTTGGAAGACTTTGAGTAGAATAGGAAGCATGTCTTCTTTGAATGTTTGATAGAATTCACTAGTATAACCGTCTGGGCCTGGACTTTTATTTTGGGGGAGGTCTTTAATAGTTTTTTTTTATTTCCTCCCTGCTAATTGGTCTGTTTAGGCTTTCTTCTTCTTCATGACTCAGTCTAGGAAGGTTGTATTGTTCTAGGAATTTATCCATTTCTTTTAGATTGTTGAATTTGGGGGCATATAGTTTTTTTGTGGTATTCTACAATAATTCTTTGTATATCTACGGTGTCTGTGGTGATTTCTCCTCTTTCATTTTGGATTTTGTTTATATGAGTTCTTTCTCTTTTTTCCTTGGTAACTCTTGCCAAGGGTTGTCAATTTTGTTGATTTTTTCAAAGAAACAGATCCTTGTTTTATTAATTTTTTCTATAGTTTTTCTGTTCTCCATTTCATTTATTTCTGCTCTGATTTTCATTATTTCCTTTCTTCGGCGGGTTTTGGGTTGTCTTTGTTCTTCTTTTTCTAGTTCCTTAAGGTGTGAAGTTAAGTGGTTCACTTGGGCTCTTTCTTGTTTGTTCATGTAGGCCTGAAGTGATATGAACTTCCCTCTTATCACTGCTTTTGCTGCATCCCAGAGATTCTGATATGTCGTATTGTCATTTTCATTTGTCTGTATATATCTTTTGATCTCTGCGCTTATTTCTTCTTTGACCCATTCATTTTTTAAAAGTATTTTGTTTAGTTTCCACATTTTTGTGGGTTTTTTCCCCTCTTTTTTGCAGTTGAATTCTAGTTTCAAGGCTTTATGATCAGAAAATATGCTTGGTACAATTTCAATTTTTCTGAATTTGCTGATGTTATTTTTATGGCCCAACATATGGTCAATTCTTGAGAATGTTCCATGTACACTAGAGAAAAATGTATACTCTGTCGCTTTTGGATGAAGTGTCCTGTACATGTCTATCATATCCAGGTGCTCTAGTGTTTTGTTTAAGGCCACTATGTCTTTGTTGATTCTCTGTTTGGATGACCGATCTAGAGCCGTCAGCAGTGTATTGAGGTCTCCAAGTATGATTGTATTTTTGTCAGTTTTTGTTTTAAGATCAATAAGTAGCTGTCTTATATATTTTGGTGCTCCTTGGTTTGGTGCATATATATTAAGAATTGTTATGTCTTCTTGATTCAGTGTCCCCTTAGCCATTATGAAATGGCCATTTTTGTCTCTGAGTACTTTTCCTGTCTTGTAGTCAGCATTATCAGATATGAGTATTGCTACTCCTGCTTTTTTTTGGATGTTATTTGCTTGGAGTATTGTTTCCCAGCCTTTCACTTTGAATTTGTTTTTATCTTTGTTGCTTAGATGTGTTTCTTGTAGGCAGAATATAGTTGAATTTTCTTTTTCAATCCATTCTGCTACTCTGTGCCTTTTTATTGGTGAGTTTAATCCGTTTACATTTAGTGTAATTATTGACACTTGTGGGTTCCCTATTGCCATTTTATAAATTCCTTTCTGTTAATTTTGTATATTGTTTGATTCTTCTCTTTTGTTTTTCTATCATTTGTTTTTGTTTGTTTGTATTCCATACTTCTTTCCTCTGTTGCTACCTTTTTTAAGTCATGTGCTTTTGTGGTGGTTTCTTCAAGGGTGGTTACCATTAAATAATGAAAAGGGTACCTACCGAATTCATTGTAGTACCCTATTTTATGAGTGTTTCTGCACTTCATTGTCCTTTGCTACTGTTAATCTCTGTCCTTTCCCTTTTTTTTTTGCTTTTGTTGTCACAGTTTAAATTTGATTTTATTGTGTTCTTGGAGGAGCTTTTACTTGTGGTTTTGTTTTGTTTTGTTCTTTGGATCTGGTTGGAAAACCCCCTTTAGTATTTCCTGGAGTGGGCATTTTCTGATGATAAATTCCCTCATCTTTTCTGTATTTGTGAATGTTTTTATTTCTCCTTCGTATTTGAAGGAAAGCTTTGATGGGTATAGTATTCTTGGCTGAAAGTTCCTCTCTTTCAGGGCTTTAAATATTGGGGTCCACTCTGTTCTAGCTTGTATAGTTTCTGCTGAGAAATCTGATGATAATCTAATAGGCCTTTCTTTATATGTTGTATTCTTTTTTTCCCTGGCTGCCTTGAGAATTTTTTCTTTGTTGTTGGTTTGTGCCATTTTCATTATAATGTGCCTTGGAGTAGGTTTGTTGTGGTTAAGAAAATTCAGTGTTCTGTTTGCTTTTTGAATTTGAGGCTTTAGTTCTTTCCACAGGCTTGGGAAGGTCTTGTCTATTTTTTGTTTGAATATATTCTCCATTCTATTTTCTCTCTCTTGTCCCTCTGATATACCTATTATTCTTATGTTATTCTTTTTGATGGAGTCAGACAATTCCTGTAGGGCTCTCTCATTTTTAAAAAATTTTGAGTCTCTCTTTTCTTCTCTCTGTTGTGCCTGAAGTTGCTTGTCTTCTATGTCACTAATCCTACCTTCTATCTAGCCTGTTCTATTAGCTAAGCTTGTTACCTCATTTTTCAGTTCATGAATTGAGTTTTTTATCTCTGATTTGGTTTTATAGTTTCAATTTCCTTGGTAATATATTCTTTATGTTCATTGAGTTGTTTTCTGAGCTCCCTAAAATACCTTTCTGTGGTTTCTTGTATATCTCTGAGTATTTTTAGTATTTCTATTTTAAATTCTCTGTCATTTAGCTCCAAGGTTTCCAATATATTAAATTTTTTCTCCATAGATTTTTCCACTTCTATCTGTGCTACTTCTCTATCTTTTGTATTCATGATATTGGATTTCCTTTTTTTTAATGGCATCTGAGGGTGATCTTGTTGGTAGCACTTCACCTTCAGTGTGTGAAACTCCCAGACACTCCAAGGATAGATTTTTCTGTCTCTGGTTGATGACCTTGTTGAAATTTTGGGGAAATCTGTTGGTCACGCTCCTCACAGCACCATTTCTTTGACGTCACCAAAAATAAAGATTCTTCTGTCTCAGTTCTGCTTTATTGATTAAGAAAGTCTAGATAGAGGTGGGGCCCAGCAATGTGTGTTTTCACAAGCCTTTAGGTAACTTTGATGCACAAAAAGTTTGAGAACCACTGATAGAGATCTATTATATAGTGTCTTGAAACTAAGTTCAACAGTTTATGCAAATTAGAGCATGTGCTTTCTCTGTTTTATTTATTTGTTTGTTTGTTTGTTTATTTCTACAGTGACAAAGAGTCAGAGAGAGGAATAGATAGGGTCAGACAGACAAGAACAGAGAGAGATGAGAAGCATCAATCATTAATTTTTCATTGTGACACCTAGTTGTTCATTGATTGCCCTCTGATATGTGCCTTGACCACAGGCCTTCAGCAGACCATGTAACTCCTTGCTCAAGCCAGTGACCTTGGGTCCAAGCTGGTGAGCTTTGCTCAAGTCAGATGAGCCCATTCTGGAGCTGATGACCTCAGGGTCACGAACCTGGGTCCTCAGCATCCCAGTTCGGCACTCTATCCACTGCGCTACTGCTCAGTTAGGTTCTCTGTTTTATTTTAATAGTTATTTTTTATGGGTAAATTTATAAAAATAAATAAAGTGAATGATCATTAAACATTGCAGCTTTTTGTAACAGCAAATAATCATGGATTAAAGTAATGAAATTTAATAATTATAGACACGTGTTAGAGAAGCATGAGGTAATTTCATTATTGTAGATGATTAAAATGTGTAGTTCTGAACCACTTTGTAATTACTCAGAAGACCATAATGATCTATATTGGTATTCATTTTGTTACATCCTTAGTTTAACTTGTGAACATGCAGAGTGTGAATCATATTGAACTAAAGTCTACCATTCTTCAGATATAGATTGTGAACTATAGGTAAAAGTTGGCATATTGAAATTCATGTGGCATAGCAGTAATAATCTATCTGATTAATTTTCAGAATAAATTCACCTTCAGGGAAATACATGCTTATATATTCTTTCATTTATTCCATCAATATATATTTAAGCTCAGAGTGTTTGACAGGTACAATTCTAGATGTTGGTGTATAGCAATGAACAAAATTGAATAAAATATAGCAATGAACAAAATGAATAAAAGTCTTTATCAAAAAGAAAGTTTTTGTTCTAGTGAAGAAGATGGACAAAAGAGTAAATATATAATATGGCAGGTAGTGAAAAGTGTTCCAAAGAAAAATAAATCAGAGTAAAGAGAATTGGAGAGAGGGGAGTGTTATATGTGCTATTTTATATAGGATGATCACAGAAGGTTTCTGATAAGGAAACAATATAAGCAGAGACATGAGGGAAACGAGGTAAACCTAAGTAAAAATCTGGATGTACTAGTTATTGGGCAAAGAGAACTTTAAGGGAAAAGCCTGAGGTAAACCTAAGTAAAAATATGGATGTACTAGTTATTGGGCAAAGAGAACTTTAAGGGAAAAGCCTGAAGTATGTAGCAGTATTTTGATTTCTACAGAAAAAGGGGTTGGAATAATAATTAAAAAAAGAAGAATAACCATGGCAAAATCACACAACTGATGGTGGGTGGTGCTGGGATTTGAACCTTAGTCTGCAGAAAGATATAGGAATCATAGAGAAGATTTAACTATGTCTGGGGAAAAAGCATTCTGGGAAAAGCCAAGACATCTCCAGGTGTCCTGTCTTGGAGTCTTGTCCTAGGAGAGTATGTCCTTGGTATGTCACAGAAACAGCAAAGAAATTAATGGGGCTGGAACACAGGGATCTAGAGAGAGTTGTGAAGCCCGGGAGGTGACATGGGGTGGGGGTAAGATGTGGCATAGATATGTAGAACCTTGTATGCTGTTGTCAGAGCATTAAAATTTATTCTAAATAAGGGTTTTGAGCTGAAGAGTAATATATTTTATTTATTTTTTCCAAAGATACTCTAGATGCTGTTTAAAGAATATCTTATAGGGGTGGTAAGAGTGCCAATAGGGAAATCATTTAGTAACCTAGATCAGAGGGAGATTATTATGGCTTGTTCTAAGGTAGTAGTGGAGGAAGGGATGAAGAGTAGTCACACTCTGTATGTATTTTGAAGAAAGAGCCATCAAGATTTTCAGACATTATAATAAAGTTCTAGTAGAAAAATTATAATAATTATAGTCAAAGCAAGCATGTTTGAATTGATTAACTGAGAAAATTCCCACATTCAAAATCTGAATTTTTTTTAACTTGGATACTTCCAGCATCTTCCTGTTAGTAATATTTTTTGTTTGACCTAAATAATGCTGGTTAGAAACTATTCACTGAGATGACGTCAGAGTAATGGCGGGGTAGGAAGTGATACCGATAAATCTCCCCCAAAACTCAACAAGATCTTCAACCAGAAACAGAAAAACCTATCCTTGGAGCCTCCAGATGTTTCGCAATACACCCGAAGGTATGGTCGAGTGAAAAATTGGCTAAATATATAACCTAACCCCGAAGGAAATAGGGAGTAAGAAATGCTCCGCCTTCCTCACTAACCTAAACAGGGCAACTTTCTCTGGGATCCGTGAATATGGAAACTGAGGCGGGCAAAGGAGGTGAATAGATCCAGGCCATGGCACAAACAGCCGAACCAGGCTGTGGCAACCCGGGCAATACAAGCTAGCACTTGCACCAAACCCAAACAAAGAAAGACAAGCGGGGCAGCCATTTTACCTGATCTCCTGGTTGGCACGCGCAGATAGTGGGCGAGAGATTTCTTCCTAAGCCCCGGGAGTGGGTGCCCGTGTTACCCCACAGAGAGGCAGAGTCAGAGACCTTTGTGTGGACCAAAAGCAGAATCTCTGGGCAGCCCCAGTGCCCTGGGAAAGCCATGCATGGGAGGGAGTGAGAACTAATTCCAACGGTGGAACTTTTCCGTGCTGGTAGGGGATTCACTCAGAGGGAAACGCAGCCGGCCTCATATCCTGGTCTACGCGTGCAGATAGTGAGCAAGAGATTCCTCCAAGTGCCTCAGCAGTGTGCGCCCATGTTATCGCACAGAGGGGCAGAGTCGGGGGCATTTGTGTGGGCCAAAGCAGAATCTCGGGCCGCCCCAGCACCTTGCAAAAGCCACACACGGGGACGGAGCGAGAGCCAATTCCAACACAGGAACTGTTTCATGCGGTTGGGGGTTTCACTCAGAGCGTGAGACTGCTGGCCGGATATCCTGGTCTGCACGCGCAGATAGTGAGTGAGAGTTTCCTCCAAGCACCCCAGAAGTGGGCGCCTGCCTGTGTTACCGGACAGAGTGGCAGAGCCAGAGGTCTTTGAGTGGGCGGAAGCCCCGCCTGATTATGCTAGCAGCTCTGACTGACTGAGCCTTACCTAGAGCCCTGTGCTGAGTGGAAATAGAGGAGGGAGTTGCCAGCTCTTTGAGCCTCTTACTATCCAGGCAGAGGCAGCAGCAACTCCATAGCTGGATTCTCAGGCTACTAATTGAGAAAGGAAAGACTAGGAGAAAGGCTCCAGGAACACAGACTCTCTCACTGTCGGAGCCTATAAATGCTAATGAACCTTGACTGCCAACGAGACTAAAGCACAATACATGACATCGCCATAGAGACTTATCAACTGCAAACCTCTACCTGAGCATGCCAAAGGGGTAGAACCCGGGGTACAGAGTCACCGACCAGGAAGAGGGAGAGAAAAGAAAAAGCAAGAAGATAACCTCTCAAAATCAAGAATAATCTGTAGACTTTACAACCTATCCCATTTTATTATATTTGTTCATTTGTTTCTCTTATCTTCATTCTTGATATTTTTTTTTCTCCTCCAATTTGGCTGATTAACTGTCCGCAGGTCTTACTCTCTCCTTTCCTTGAACTACACTACCCATAAGTGTTACATCTCCCATTATCTTTTCTCTCCTCTTCCTTTCTCTCTAAGAGGGTTGCACTCCAAAACCCTTAACTCTCTCTCTCTCTCTCTCCTTTTTTCTTTTTTCTTCTTTTAGTGGTTCCCTCTTTTTTTTTCTCTCTTTTTCTTTTCTCCCTCTATATTAGTTTCTTCCTTTCTCCTTTACATCTCCTCTCATTCAAACCTCAATAACAAACAAATCATCTTATCTGGGACTCAAACTTATGTTTGTGGCATTTTGGGGTTTTTTTACTTCACCTTTTTAACTCACTAGCAGTGCTGCCATCCCTGGCTCTCCATTTTATCTAGTTCTTGTTCCATTAAATACAATAGTAATTTTTTAATTTGTCCCCCCATTTTTCTGTTTTCCTCTTATTCCTCTCATCATAACTCTTAGTCAACCAACACCTAAAAGCAAATCATTTTATTCTTGACCCAAATTTTTTCCTTATTTGCTTTTTGTGGGTCCATACCCCCTTCTTTTTTCTTTTTTTCTTTTTTTTGCCCCTTTATTACTTTTCCCCAATTCAGGCCCTCCATTACAGGCATTGTTTGTTAAAATTCACAGTTCACCACAAGATTTTCTCAAGAAAGAGGGGAAAGGAGAGGAGAGGAAAAAAGGAGGGGGGAATAATTTTTTTTAAATTTATTTTATTTTTCTTTATTTCATTAATTTTTTTAAAATAAACAACTCTTGGATTTTTTATTTTTTTAACTTTTTATTCTTTATTAAATCTCATTAATACTATCAACAAAACCACCCTCAGATGCCATTAAAACAGAGAAAATCGAATATCATGGATACAAAAGAAAGAGAGGTAACAAAGCTAGATGAGAAAAAATTTATGGAGAAAAAATTTAATATATTTGAAACCTTGGAGCTAAATGACAGAGAACTCAAGATAGAAATCCTAAAAATCCTCCGAGATATACAAGAAAACACAGAAAGGCAATTTAGGGAGCTCAGAAAACAACTCAATGAACACAAAGAATATATGTCCAAGGAAATTGAAACTATTAAAACAAATCAAACAGAGATGAAAAACTCAATTCATGAGCTGAAAAACGAAGTAACAAGCTTAGCTAATAGAACAGGTCAGACAGAAGAGAGGATTAGTGAAATAGAAGACAAGCAACTTGAGGCACAACAGAGAGAAGAAGAAAGAGACTCAAAAATTTAAAAAAATGAGATAGCCCGACAAGAATTATCTGACTCCATCAAAAAGAATAACATAAGAATAATAGGTATATCAGAGGGAGAAGAGAGAGAAAATGGAATGGAGAACATACTCAAACAAGTAATAGATGAGAACTTCCCAAGCCTGTGGAAAGAACTAAAGCCTCAAGTTCAAGAAGCAAACAGAACTCCAAGTTTTCTTAACCCCAACAAACCTACTCCAAGGCACATCATAATGAAATTGGAACAAACCAACAGTAAAGAAAAAATTCTCAAGGTAGCAAGGGAAAAGAAGAATACAACATATAAAGGAAGGCCCATTAGATTATCATCAGATTTCTCAGCAGAAACTCTACAAGCTAGAAGAGAGTGGACCCCAATATTTAAAGTCCTGAAAGAGAGGAACTTTCAGCCACGAATACTATACCCATCAAAGCTATCCTTCAAATATGAAGGAGATATAAAAACATTCACAGATACAGAAAAGATGAGGAAATTTATCATCAACCCCCCCCTCCAGGAATTACTAAAAGGGGTTCTCCAATCAGATACAAAGAACAAAAAAAAATAAAGCCACAAGTAAAAGCTCCAAGAAGAACACAATAAAACCAAATTTAAACTGTGACAACAACAAAAACAAAGGGGTGGAGAAGATGGAGATTAACAGTAGCAAAGGACGATGGAGTGTAAAAGTACTCACAAAATAGTTTGCTACAATGAACAGGGTAGGGACCCTTTTCATTACTCAAAGGTAACCACCATTGAAAAAACCACCACAGAAGCACATGAGATAAAAAAGATAGCAATAGAAGAGAGATGTATGGAATACAACCAAATAAAAACAAAAGACAGAAAAACGAAAGAGAAGGATCAAACAAGACACAAAACTAACAGAAAGCAAGATATAAAATGGCAATAGGGAACTCACAAGTGTCAATAATTACACTAAATGTAAACGGATTAAACTCACCAATAAAAAGGCACAGAGTAGCAGAATGGATTAAAAAAGAAAATTAAACTGTATGCTGCCTACAGGAAACTCATCTAAGTAAGAAGGATAAAAACAAATTCAAAGTGAAAGGCTGGAAAACAATACTCCAAGCAAATAACATCCAAAAAAAAGCAGGAGTAGCAATACTCATATCTGATAATGCTGACTACAAGACAGGAAAAGTACTCAGAGACAAAAATGGCCATTTCATAATGGCTAAGGGGACACTGAATCAAGAAGACATAACAATTCTTAATATATATGCACCAAACCAAGGAGCACCAAAATATATAAGACAGCTACTTATTGATCTTAAAACAAAAACTGACAAAAATACAATCATACTTGGAGACCTCAATACACTGCTGATGGCTCTAGATCGGTCATCCAAACAGAGAATCAACAAAGACATAGTGGCCTTAAACAAAACACTAGAGCACCTGGATATGATAGACATCTACAGGACATTGCATCCCAAAGTGACTGAGTATACATTTTTTTCCAGTGTACATGGATCATTCTCAAGAATTGACCATATGTTGGGCCACAAAAACAACATCAGCAAATTCAGAAAAATCGAAGTTGTACCAAGCATATTTTCTGATCATAAAGCCTTGAAACTAGAATTCAACTGCAAAAAAGAGGAAAAAAATCCCACAAAAATGTGGAAACTAAACAACATACTTTTAAAAAATGAATAGGTCAAAGAAGAAATAAGTGCAGAGATCAAAAGATATATACAGACTAATGAAAATGACAATACGACATATCAGAATCTATGGGATGCAGCAAAAGCAGTGATAAGAGGGAAGTTCATATCACTTCAGGCATATATGAGCAAACAAGAGAGAGCCCAAGTGAACCACTTAACTTCCCACCTTAAGGAACTAGAAAAAGAAGAACAAAGACAACCCAAAACCAGCCGAAGAAAGGAGATAATAAAAATCAGAGCAGAAATAAATGAATTAGAAAATAGAAAAACTATAGAAAAAATTAATAGAACAAGGAGCTGTTTCTTTGAAAAGATCAACAAAATTGACAAACCCTTGGCAAGACTTACCAAGGAAAAAAGAGAAAGAACTCATATAAACAAAATCCAAAATGAAAGAGGAGAAATCACCACGGACACCGTAGATATACAAAGAATTATTGTAGAATACTATGAAAAACTTTATGCCACTAAATTCAACAACCTAGAAGAAATGGATAAATTCCTAGAACAATACAACCTTCCTAGACTGAGTCAAGAAGAAGCAGAAAGCCTAAACAGACCTATTAGTAGAGAAGAAATAGAAAAAAACCATTAAAAACCTCCCCAAAAATAAAAGTCCATTCGGCTTTTATTAAAATTTGCTATACCAGCGAATTTTATCAAACATTCAAGGAAGACTTGGTTCCTATTCTACTGAAAGTCTTCCAAAAAATTGAAGAAGAAGCAATACTTCCAAACACATTATATGAGGCCAACATAACCCTCATACCAAAACCAGGGAAGGATGGCACAAAAAAAGAAAACTACAGACCAATATCTCTAATGAATACAGATGCTAAAATACTAAACAAAATACTAGCAAATCGAATACAACAACATATTAAAAAAATAATACATCATGATCAAGTGCGATTCATCCCAGAATCTCAAGGATGGTTCAACATACGTAAAACGGTTAACGTAATACACCATATCAACAAAACAAAGAACAAAAACCACATGCTCTTATCAATGGACGCAGAAAAGGCTTTTGATAAAATACAACACAATTTTATGTTTAAGACTCTCAACAAAATGGGTATAGAAGGAAAATATCTCAACATGATAAAGGCCATATATGATAAACCATCAGCTAACATCATATTAAATGGCACTAAACTGAAAGCTTTCCCCCTTAAATCAGGAAGAAGACAGGGTTGTCCACTCTCTCCACTCTTATTTAATGTGGTACTAGAGGTTCTGGCCAGAGCAATCAGACAAGACAAAGAAATAAAAGGCATCCATATCGGAAAAGAAGAAGTAAAGGTATCACTTTTTGCAGATGATATGATCCTATACATCGAAAACCCCAAAGAATCCACAAAAAGACTACTAGAAACAATAAGCCAATACAGTAAGGTCACAGGATACAAAATTAACATACAGAAGTCAATAGCCTTTCTTTATGCCAACAATGAAACAATTGAGAACGAACTCAAAAGAATAATCCCCTTCACGATTGCAACAAAAAAAATAAAATACTTAGGAATAAACATAACAAAGAATGTAAAGGACTTATATAATGAAAACTATAAACCATTGTTAAGGGAAATCGAAAAAGATATAATGAGATGGAAGAATATTCCTTGTTCTTGGCTAGGAAGAATAAATATAATCAAGATGGCTATATTACCCAATGCAATATACAAATTTAATGCAATTCCCATCAAAATTCCAATGACATTTTTTAAAGAAATAGAGCAAAAAATCATCAGATTTATATGGAACTATAAAAAACCCCGAATAGCCAAAGCAATCCTAAAGAAAAAGAATGAAGCTGGGGGCATTACAATACCTGACTTCAAACTCTATTATAGGGCCACGACAATCAAAACAGCATGGTATTGGCAGAAAAATAGACACTCAGACCAATGGAACAGAATAGAAAGTCCAGAAATAAAACCACATATATATAGTCAAATAATTTTTGATAAAGGGGCCAACAACACACAATGGAGAAAAGAAAGCCTCTTCAATAAATGGTGCTGGGAAAACTGGAAAGCCACATGCAAAAGAATGAAACTGGACTACAGTTTGTCCCCCTGTACTAAAATTAACTCAAAATGGATCAAAGATCTAAACATAAGACCTGAAACAATAAAGTACATAGAAGAAGACATAGGTACTCAACTCATGGACCTGGGTTTTAAAGAGCATTTTATGAATTTGACTCCACAGGCAAGAGAAGTGAAGGCAAAAATTAATGAATGGGACTACATCAGACTAAGAAGTTTTTGCTCAGCAAGAGAAACTGATAACAAAATAAACAGAAAGCCAACTAAATGGGAAATGATATTTTCAAACAACAGCTCAGATAAGGACCTAATATCCAAAATATACAAAGAACTCATAAAACTCAACAACAAACAAACAAACAATCCAATAAAAAAATGGGAAGAGGATATGAACAGACACTTCTTTCAGGAAGAAATACAAATGGCCAACAGATATATGAAAAGATGCTCATCTTCTTTAGTTATTAGAGAAATGCAAATTAAAACTGCAATGAGATATCACCTCACACCTGTTCGATTAGCTATTATTAGCAAGACAGGTAATAGCAAATGTTGGAGAGGCTGTGGAGAAAAAGGAACCCTCATATACTGTTGGTGGGAATGTTAAGTAGTACAACCATTATGGAAGAAAGTATGATGGTTCCTCAAAAAACTGAAAATAGAACTACCTTATGACCCAGCAATCCCTCTACTGGGTATATACCCCAAAAACTCAGAAACATTGATACGTAAAGACACATGCAGCCCTATGTTTATTGCAGCATTGTTCACAGTGGCTACGACAAAGAAACAACCAAAAAGCCCATCAATAGATGACTGGATAAAGAAGATGTGGCACATATACACTATGGAATACTACTCAGCCATAAGAAATGACGACATCGGAACATTTACAGCAAAATGGTGGGATCTTGATAACATGATACGAAGTGAAATAAGTAAATCAGAAAAA
This sequence comes from Saccopteryx bilineata, assembly GCF_036850765.1. Lineage (NCBI taxonomy): Eukaryota > Metazoa > Chordata > Mammalia > Chiroptera > Emballonuridae > Saccopteryx > Saccopteryx bilineata. Next base: position 318,957,549 of record NC_089491.1, read on the forward strand.
ACCAGGAACTGCATTATTCCATATGTAGGTGGGACATAAAAGTGAAACTAAGAGACATTGATAAGAGTGTGGTGGTTAAGGGGGGGAGGGGGGAATGGGAGAGGGAAAGGGGGAGGGGGAGGGGCACAAAGAAAACAAGATAGAAGGTGATAGAGGACAATCTGACTTTGGGTGATGGGTATGCAACATAATTGAATGACAAAATAACCTGGACTTGTTATCTTTGAATATATGTATTCTGATTTATTGATGTCACCCCATTAAAAAAATTAAATTATTATATATATAAAAAAGAAACTATTCACTCATCCTGTATTTATGCCAGGGATGTATAACCAACTTCTTAAACTCCTGCATGATATATTATGGAACATTGTATATCAGTTTTTGTTGCAGAAAATTCTATTGTGTTTGGTTATTTTTAGATAATGAAGTTATCTTAAGCCCTATTATCCACAAGAAAGAATCTGGTCTTTTGATGACATTTTAACAAATTCAAGCATTTATACTCTCAAGCATTAAAGACAAACTGTATTATTATGAAAGATAGGGTAGGTGATGCTACCAATTTAAGAGAGGTGAAAATAATATTTGAAAAAATATGCAAATAGGTGTTTTTACTTCATGCATATCTAGAAGAAAATTGGCTCAAATTACTAAATTTTATGTATTAGCTCATGTCACTCTGTAGTTCTTATGTTCTGTTTCTCTTAAGTCAAAATAATTTTATGATGTTAGAGTAAAAATAAAATCTCTTCTTCGGAGTAGGTGAAACTTTTACATATTAGCATTACAAATTTAGGAACATGAATTATGTGCTTTTATTTTAAATCCTGTAGGGAGTTAAAACTGCAGAGTTGAACTATGTCTTCATGTAGCCTCAAATGTTCAAGCATTCAACTGTCTTGTGAATATGTTTGGAAATAATAAGACTTCTGAGTGGCACTACTTGGGAGATAGTTTTGGTTTGGATATTGAGATTTGGGATTCATAAGTCTATAGTTGCTTGAAATCCTGGGTTAAAATGGAACCTCCCAGGAGTGTGTGTAAGAGAAAATAGTGCCTAGTATTGAACTTCAGTGACACTACCTTGTAAAGGGCAGGTGGAAGAAGAGAGGTCATCCAAAGCAGCTGAGTGGTGAGTGAAGCCAAAGAATCAGGAATGAGAGCCATGCAGACAGGTTGGAGAAAATGTTAGGAAGTGTGTAGTTGTCAGTGTTAAATATTACAGAAAGAGCAGTTAATACAAGGGTTTAAAATAATAGATTGGGCTTGGTAATCAGATCTTTTGCTAAAACAATTTCAGTAGTGTGCTAAAGATAGAAGACAGATTTTAGTGAATTAAAGAACAAGTAGATCAGAAAATAAAACCAGAATGTAGACATCTCTTTCTAGAAGCTTGAAGGAGAGAACTAATATGTCATAAAGCAGAAGTGAAGGCATCAATTTTATAGGTCAAAAGCAGGGAGTCTATGAGAGACTGGATTAATAACTTGGGAAGAAAAAAGACAAATTGTTGGAATAAGGCCACCAAGCTGATCAGTGTGAGCATAAGGGAAGGTTGAATTTTTGTAGGAGAAGACTTCTTCCTTTTGATTAAAAAGTAGAGAAAACAAAGATGGTGTGGTAGAGGCAAATTTTCAGGAGTCTGGAGTGGAGAATGGGAGGTGAAGATGCCTGAGTTCAGAGCTAATCACCACATCTTGTGCCTTTACCAGCACTACAGTTCTATTTATGATGCAAATAAAAACATTTCCATTTATTTGAAAGTAACTGATCAAATTTTCTTTTCCTCATTCTCCCCTCACCCCACTGGATAGCTACAGTATCTTAGGTGGAGATTTTACTATATTATTTTAGGTCTGTATTCTTAACATGTGATAATGTAGTCGGGAAGCTGGTATAATATACATGAAAATATGGACATGATTATTCATTTTCTGCACATATTGGGAAAGCATTAAGCAAGCATATCTGAAACATCTTATTTCAGCTTGAGGAATTTATTACATTGGAAATTAAGTTTTATTTGGGTAAACAGTACTAATATTGAACAGACTGCAGAGTTAATATTTTAGTAGAGTGGACCAGAATAACTTATTTCACTAAATAACCATGAGACATTTGAGAGATTGGTGACACCTCTCAGACTCTTACAAGTGATGTAAAGCCTGAAGTCAAAAGGACTCATTTTCTCCACCCCACCCCAACTGAAGTGTTTCAAAGGATAAGACTGAGCATCATTATTTAGGTAAAAGACAGATTGTGACCTTCTTCACAGGATAGAATTTCAGTAGCTAAATTTTTTTTATTAAGTAATGTCTAGCTTCTATTTTATTATTAATTTACTATTCAGAGATGAGCAACAACAAAAACCACACTTCTTAATCCTTGATGCAAAGGCAGAGGAGTGACAGGTGTTTTCTAGATTAGTCTCTTTATCTTTCTGTTTTTTTTTCTCTCTCTCTCTTTTAGGAAAGAAGAAACACAACTAAGTAAAATTTATTTTTTTTTTTAAAGAAAATTTGTATGTAGGTCAAATAGGATTATCTTCTTAATGATGCTAATGTGAATTACTTTTAATAGGATCTAATCTCATGGGTTTGGAGTAATAGGGAAAGAATCATCTCAGCTCTTTAGACAACATATGCCTAAGTAGTTTATGTGGATTTTAAATAATATTAGCATTTATAGGTAAAGCAGTTTTGAACATAATTAAAAATTATCATTCAAAATTGGAAGTTAGTTTCTTGCTAGTATTTTATTTAATTCATTTTTATCAAATTATTATTATTTTTTAGAAAGGGTAAGAAACTTTACAGAAAAAGGCATTTCACTAGTAAAAATCATATCCAGACAAGAATTACATGAACCTGTTAAGAGATTACTTTTCTAGTTTGTATTCCTAAGTAGTAGAATAAGAACTTTTCCATTATTTTAGGTGTTGGTGAACATTGTCTCTGTGTTCTTTCTAGACTTAGTGAGACTCTGTTTTTAAACATTGAGGTACTAAGATCTAGGGAAAAAAAAATTTACTGTCTCTCTTTGTTCCTCTAGTGGGGATTACAACATTTTTGGGATGTATAAAAAGTTTTTAACTGGCAGCTTGAGTGGAATCTTTGGTTCCTTGTTAAGGGAGTGGTAATGTTGTAGCTATAGTATGGACTCTTCCATTCCTTGGGGAAACTGAAGGCCTGAAAATGATGGGAGATAATAGAAAAAGTAGATCTATGCAAAATATTACAAAATAAGTATACTACTATCCTTCTATTATCAGAACTCATTAAGCAGCTTATAGTAAATATTGGTTCCTATTCAGTTCTACCTTAAGGTCTTTATTCATTTATTCAACAAATATTTGAGGAATGCCTATTTGGACTGGGGTTACAGTGGTGAACAAGAAAGACATCATCCCTGCTCTGGTGAAGTTTACAATTTAGTGTGGACTTGCAGAAATTAAACATTTTTCAAAAATACATATGCAAGTTGGCACTCTAATATTTTGAAAAAAAATGTTCAAGGAAACTTAATTAAGTTAGGGGCAAGAATGGTAGTGGGAAGTCAGCTCAGACCTAAAGTAAGTGGATGTTAGCCAGGTCAGAATTGAGAAATGGAGCATTTGAGGCTCATTTTGCTTTGACTTAATCTCTTTTTAGTTTAGAAAAAAGGTAAATTATAAATATAATGGATGACTTATGAATTATTACATAAATAAAAAAACAAGGAATCATTTAAAACCTTAAAATAAAAAATTAAAGTAAAAATTTTCATGTTGTTCTTCATGTATACTTACAAAAACAGTTTAATAGGTATGAAAAATTTTTACTTTAAACTTTTTATATTTTTCCAAAACTAAAGGGCAAGATTGATTTTTTTCTTTCTCTTTCTTTCTCTCTCTCTCTCTTTCTCTCTTTCTTTCTTCTTTCTTTCTTTCTTTCTTTCTTTCTTTCTTTCTTTCTTTCTTTCTTTCTTTCTTTCTTTCTTTCTTTCCCTTCCTCCCTCCCTTCCTTCCTTCCTTCCTTCCTTCCTTCCTTCCTTCCTTCCTTCCTTCCTTCTTTCCTTCCTTCCTTCCTTCCTTTCTTTAGGGACAGAGAGAGAGAGAGAGAGAGAGAGAGAGTCAGAGAGAGGGATAGATAGGGACAGACAGACAGGAATGGAGAGAAATGAGAAGCATCAATCATCAGTTTTTTGTTGCGACACCTTAGTTGTTCATTGATTGCTTTCTCATATGTGCCTTGACTGTGGGCCTTCAGCAGACTGAGTAACCCCTTGCTCGAGCCAGTGACCTTGGGTCCAAGCTGGTGAGCTTTTTGCTCAAGCTCGCTCTGAAGCTGGCGACCTCGGGGTCTCGAACCTGGGTTCTCCGCATCCCAGTCCGACACTCTATTCACTGCGCCACTGCCTGGTCAGGCGTAAGATTTCTTCTTATTAAATTATTAGATATTACTTTTGAGGGATTCTTTGGAAAACCAAAGGGATAAAAAGTGATTGCTAAATTTCTGGATTGCTAAGAAGCTCAGCTTTTTTTTTTTTTTTTAATGTTATCAACTTTTCCTGAAAGATTAGTAAGCTAAGAACGTCCTAGAACTGATTTTTGTCTCCCAAGACTATCATTTATTTCATCTCTAAGAAACATCTTTAATGAAGGATCACTTGTCTTCAGTAACTTTTATATCTTGACATGTTTTAATTGTGGTTCTTCAACCTTATAATGATTGTCTTGCGTCCTGAGGCTGAACTCTTTCAGCCTTTCAGAGAGAATACCTTGGGAATTCAGATCAGACTGGTAATGCTCATCTTGTGGATCATATTACAAATTTGCCATCTTTTACATTTTTCCCACGTTTAAACTTTGCAGTTGAATAACTTGAATGCAGTTATTTCAGCAGACAGTTATACACACACAGGTTGTGTTTATGAATATATGAATGCTTAAACATACAGAAAAAAAGCAAATACTGAACTACAGTCAATTATCTAAAGGCTTTGTCTGCATGAGGCCAGACACGCAGAAGCTTGCGTTTACCTGCTTTCTCCCCATGTTGAAAACTATGAGACTGCATCAAGCCCAGATTTAGCCCCTCGGAATACTGGATCTCACTGCTTCAATTTCATCAACATTTTGCTGAATCCACTATCATGGGTTAAATTGTATTCTCCCAAAATCCATATGTTGAAGTCCTAACTTTGTACTTCAGTATATGAAGTCATTATAGATATAGCTAGATAAGATGAGGTCATGTTGTAGTAAAGTAGGCCCCTAATACCAATATGACTGGTGTCTACAAAATGGAGATATTTGAACACACACACAGACACACACACGAAGAACACCATGTGAGGATGAGGCCAAAGATCAGGATGAAGTTTCTACAGGCCAAGGGACAGCAAAGATTGCCCACAAGCCACCAGAAGCTAGGCAGGAGGCATGGGACAGATTTTACCTCAGAGCCTTCAGAAGGAAACAATCCTCCAGAACCCGAGACAAAAATTTGTTTTTAGCCACCTCATTTGTGATACTATGTTATAGCAGCCCTAGCAAACCAATACAACCAAACTGCAGTTGTTTCACCAGGTCTAGTCTAGTCTGCCACCCCCTAATGAAGGAAATGTTTCCTGCATTACAGCTCTCTTCTTGCATCTTCCAGCTTCCCTCATCTTCCTGATGCCCAGGCCTTCTCCTTCCTGTTTCTCTTATGGAATATACAGTTACTCTATTTTCAGCTTCTTCCACACCTGCTCTATCCCACTGCTCTCCCTCCCAAGTACTTCTCCTGCTTTTTTTTTTAACTTTAAATAAAAACCAGCCTTTTTATTGTAGCTCTTGTCTTAAACATGCTTTGAAATCTATCATCATGAAATAATGTTCTGTGGCCAATATCTTGTCTCCAAGTCTTTCTTTGTTTATCTGCAATCATTTTTTCTCCTCCTTGATAACTAGTATCTCTGTTCCTTCCTTTTGTGATTCCCAAGTCCTGAACATCTCACTCTTCTGCCAGGCTATTAATCCTGTGTATTCACTTGCTTTCTTACCTAGGCTGGACTTTTTGGTACGCCTCTTCAGTATTTTCTGTGACATTCTAAAATTCTTTGCAGTCTTGACTTTCTGACATATTCAACATCAACAGTAAGTTACATTTCCCATTCTCAGTTTCAATTGTTGGGTCCAATATTCATTCATTCTTAGCTGGGACCTCACTATTGCATAGCCATTATGGCATATCTTTTCTTTTTCTTTTTAAATGAGAGGTGGGAAGATAGACTCCCACATGCACCCCGACCAGGATCCATCTGGCAACCCCCATCTGTGGCTGATGCTCAAATCAAAGGAGCTATCCTCAGTGCCCAGGGCCAACACTAGAACCAATTGAGCCACTGACTGTGAGAGGGGAAGAGAGAGATTAGGAGAAGAGGGCCGGGGAGAGAAGCAAATGGTTGCTTCTCATGTGTGCCCTGACTGGGAATGGGACCTGGGACGTCCATATGCTTTGGCTGATGCTCTATCCACTGAGCCAACTAGCCAGGGCTGTTACGGCATTTTAATAGCAATTTTTCTGTTCTAGTCTTTTCTCTAATGAAATTCACTGCACGTATTAGTAAATCATCTTGTCTTCCACTTTGATTAGGTTCTGCCTATATGGCTTTAGTGTCCTCTTTATCTAAAAATAGAATTCCTTGCATTTCTTCTACAAATAACTCCAGTCTTTGTATTCCTCATGATTGTCTATGCAGGCAACCAGTGCAAGCCTCCAAGTGTGAACCCAAATTTACTTACCTGAGAATATTTCTTGTTTATATCTTAGCCTGTAGTTCAAGTAGCATTAATGTCATTCCCCAAATAAGCTTTAAAAATTTCCAACTTCATACTTTTGCTAATATTTTATGCTTCTGAATGATGCTATTTTTTACTTCCAATCATGTTATATAAAAAAAATTCCACTTTTTAAGAAGACTCCACTCAAATGCTGCCTCTTCATCAAATTTATCCTTATCAATTTTAGCTGGTAGTCATCTTTTCCCCTTTTATGGCATACATTCCACAACTATTATGGTAATCCTTTTATTATTATAATATATGCATTTACCTTTTCTATGTTAATGGTGTCTAAGTTTTTTAAGGTAAGGCATGCAATTTTATTAGTTTTTATATCTCCGATGTTACCTGCATATAATAGATGTAAAAAAAAATAGCATTGAAAGAAGAAATACTTTTAAAATGACTGTTAGGCCTGGCGTGCGGGAGACCCGGGTTCGATTCCCGGCCAGGGCACACAGGAGAAGCGCCCATCTGCTTCTCCACTCCCCCCCCCTCCTTCCTCTCTGTCTCTCCCTTCCCCTCCCGCAGCCAAGGCTCCATTGGAGCAAAGATGGCCCGGGCGCTGGGGATGGCTCCTTGGCCTCTGCCCCAGGCGCTAGAGTGGCTCTGGTCGCGGCAGAGCGACGCCCCGGAGGGGCAGAGCATCGCCCCCTGGTGGGCAGAGCGTCGCCCCCTGGTGGGCGTGCCGGGTGGATCCCGGTCGGGCGCATGCGGGAGTCTGTCTGACTGTCTCTCCCTGTTTCCAGCTTCAGAAAAGGAAAAAAAAGAAAAAAAAATGACTGTTAAAAAATTACAGCTAAATAACTAGTTGCATGCTTAACATCAGTATCTGGGAATATTTAAACATAGAAATCTCAATCTAGAAACCTCATTTTTTTGTGTTGATAAGATGATCTTACAAAACCAAACCAAATGCTGATCTGTTTTGGTTACTATAGATTTGTTTTCACTTTCTAAAATTGTTAATCAGAATTTTAAAGTAAGTTGAAACAATGGCTATCCTGGATGATGACATGTGATTTGGAAACTTTGTGGTAACAGCTAAGTAGAGCCAAAAGTATTAGGTGGATGGAGTGGAGGATGAGAGTGGCAAGGTGGCCAGGGTACTGATCCTGTGGCCAAGTGCACTTCATCTTTGCCAAGATTAGAACCAAAGCAACTAAGTTTAAACTGAAGCAGGAGGAATGTGATATACTGTATAAATAGGTCAAAAGTGATCAAACTGTATGCTTCAAATATGTGTTATTTATTGTACTTTATACCTCAATAAAATTATTTAATAAACTCTTAAAAAAAAACATCAACCCATACCCTAATGAAAACCAAACCAAAACCACAACAAAACTCTAGCAGGCATCCCCAAACTATGGCCCGTGGGCCGCATGTGGCCCCCTGAGGCCATTTACTCGGCCCCCCCCACCGCACTTCCAGAAGGGCCACCTCTTTCATTGGTGGTCAGTGAGAGGAGCACTATATGTGGCGGTCCTCCAACGGTCTGAGGGACAGTGAACTGGCCCCTTGTGTAAAAAGTTTGGGGACCCCTGCAAGGAATCTAATACATAAAGTTCAAAATTTTTTACAACCCGTATGATTTAGTTTTTGTTTTGTTTCATTTTACTGTATTTGCTAATTTAGAGAGAGAGGCAGTGAGGATAAATGAAAAAGCAGATCTGTTTCTTTCTTTGTATATAGGGGAGCAGAAATGTACAAAGCTGTCAAAAGTGCTCTTTTAGTGTGTATGTTTATGATAAATTTTGTTGATTTACTCTGAATATTCTTTATAGTTTCCCAGAGGATTTTTAGTGTAGGCATTTTTGGCCTTTATCCTGTATGCAGCAAGATATAGTAACATAATACTAGGAAATGCGAATACAAAACCAGGAAGATAAATTCTGGTTTGTTCTATGAATTTAGAAAAGCAACAATGCATAAAATGCTGTCATTCAGGAACACAAAAAGAGATTTATACCAAATGTTCTGTTTTGTGCTTTAGTGCATTAATTAGGCACATCTTTTGTGAGGTATGCCAAGGAATTTTTAGTGTGGCTTCTTTGTTTAATTTTAGTCCCATTTATGTCTCTGTTTATAACTTCTCTCTTATCCTTGCTGCTTAATTGATTTAAAAGATGAAACTAGAAGACCTACAATGGAGTTTGTTTGGATTATATCAGTTATTTTATTTTTAATAGTCTTGAGCCATACATTGTAGACTTGATAAGACTTCTTTATTGGTGAATAAAGTATGTGTTTTTAAATCAGATAAGCTTAAATTTACATTACAGTTCTACCATTTATCCCCAGTGACTTTGAGCAAATATTTATTTTGCAGAGTTGCTGGGAGTTTTAAATGAAATAGTGCATAAAACTATTTAATAGTGTATAGCGCCTGGCACATACTATTTAATGAATAGTAGGTATTATTCTGTTACTATTTAGGGGGCCATATGATAATTTTCATTTAAAAACCACAAGTTTCATTGGTCCTAAATTCTCTTTTTATAATGCTAACAATTCATAACTATGAATCAAGTGTAACCCATGTGTCTTTCACTGCTTTGCCCTACAACTCCAACTTTTGTAAAGTACTTTCTTTGGGAAGATGGAGTTGAGTTCCTTAGTTTAAAGAACCATTTCAAGTCAGGTGGGGAAAGGACTGTCTCTTCCAGTCAATCCTCACATAACTTGACCACACTTAACTGTCTTTTCTGTCTTCTGTCTCCCCAGCCTATTACTGCTGAGGAAAAACTATCTACAATGTCAAGCACAGCAACAGTGTTTGCTGTGAAACTCTGAGCAAAGGATAACAGAACTTCTCTCACAGTAAATGCTTTCTTCTACTCAGAATTTGACATCTTGATGGAATTACCATCCTCAGAAAGGAGAAGAGCTACTTAAGACTCTCTTGAGAAAAATCTTAGGCATCCTAATCTGTTTTTCCAGGTGATTGATGTCATAAAATTTTTAAGTAAATATTTCCTTTTTCATTTGATATAAATAAAATTTATATAGGACATTTAAACTTCAGCTTACTTAAGGGACAATACAGAATTTGATATTAATTAAAACTATCAAAAGATTTAGTGATTTTTTCACTTTAATTTTTCAGAAAAATCTAATAAAAGAGTCCAAATAAATTTTTGACTTTTTTTTTTTTTTGTATTTTTTCTAAGTTATAAGCGGGGAAGCAGTCAGACTCCCGCATGCACCCACCGGGATCCACCTGGTATGCCCACCAGGGGGCGATGCTCATCCACTCTGGGGCATTGCTCTGCTGCAATAGGAGCCATTCTAGTGCCTGAGGCGAAGGCCATGCTCAGCACACTGGCCAACTTTACTCCAATGGAGCCTTGGCTGCAGGAGGGGAAGAGAGAGACAAAGAGGAAGGAGAGGGGGAGGGGTGGAGAAGCAGATGGGCGCTTCTCCTGTATCCCCTGACCAGGAATTAAACCCTGGACTTCCACATGCCGGGCCAACGCTCTACTGCTGAGCCAACCGGCCAGGGCTTGACAATATTTTTAAAATCAACAGGAGATTTAGTAATTTTCATGAGATAATTGTTATAGAAATATTTTACCCAGATCATTAAGGTGATTATACATATTCATGATACTATTTTTATTGAAATGAATACAAAATATTTCCCTATTTCCTATTGCTTCTGTAACTAAGAAAGCTCCTGAGATTGTGTATATAGCCAGTCATTTTTTACTAAAAAAAGCCAGTTGGTTATTATCTGATGGGTTTGGTAGATTATAATGTATATTTATATACATGCATTGAGTAATAATTTCAAGTTTTGTTTTTGAAGGTTAATTTATCTATTTTCTAAGAGAGTCATTTAATATAACATTAGTCATTTAAAAATAAACTATAAGCACTGGTAAAATTATTTTATTTTCCACCAATTTAAATTGCTTTTTCTGTAACCCAGTTTGAAGAACATGGTGCAAAATTACTTACATCGAATTTGATTTGCTTATTGAAATTCAAGTTGCTAACTGGTTATAGCAAAATCTGCTGATTCTACTTGTGCTGAGCCTATGAACAGAAACTGTACAATTTGTTTTACATAAGAGTCATTACTCACATATTATCCATGAATGATATTAGGTGGGCAACTTTTGAATAGTGCCAGGTAGACATAGAAGATTTTACATTTGGGGCCTGACCTGTGGTGGTGCAGTGGATCAAGCATCAACCTGGAATGCTGAGGTTGCCGGTTCAAAACCCTGGGCTTGCCCGGTCAAGGCACATATGAGAGTTGATGCTTCCTGCTCCTCCCCCCTTCTCTCACTCTCTCTCTCTCTCTTCCCTAAAATGAATAAATTAATAAAAATAATTTTTAAAAATGTTAAAAAAAGATTTTATATTTGATTTTATTTATTTTTTATTAAGCAAGAGGTGGGAAGGCAGAGAGGCAGACTTCAGAATGGGCTGTTATGGGGATGCAACCAGCAAGCCCACTAGGGGGCAATGCTTTGCCTATCTGGGGCTGTTGCTCTGTTGCTTGGCAACCAAGCCATTTTAGTGCCTGAGGCAAGGCCATGGTGCCATCCTTAGCCCCTGGAGCCAACTCGCTCTAATTGAATCATGGCTGTAGGGGATGGGGATGTGGGAGGGAGGGGTGGAGAAGCAGATGGGCGCTTCTCCTGTGTGCCCTGCTGAGAATTAAACCCGGGATTTCCACACGCTGGGCAGATGCTCTACCCCTGAGCCAATTGGCCAGGGCCTATAGTTTATTTTAATTAACTGAATAGAGAAGCAGGTGCTACAGAACTACCTACCCTCATGGTATTGCAGGGAATTTGGCTTGCACTTCCATTCTAGCATTATCTTTTGTTTTGAAATGGCTAAGGACTAGAGATCAAAGGAAGGGGGTGAATGATGACCAGTTGGGAATTCCTGTGATATGAATTACCACCATAACTATGACTGTGGTATAGTTAGGTTTACAATCAAGATTTTAATGTTCAAATACTTAATGTATTAGAACTATTATGATCAATTAGTTTAGTGTCACTGTTTCTCTGAAGTGAAAGAGATTTTAGCAGTCTTTTATACCAAAACCATATTTTTACCAGTGAAACAAAAGAGGCCTAGAGAAGGAGGAGATTTGCTCAAAGTTACATGGCTAATTAGTGGTTTGACCACAACCCAAAGCTGGGTTCCTGACTTTGACTCTATCGTAATTGCCATTATACTATATTGCTAAATTTTAGCAGGCAGAAGAATAAAATCACCATTTATTAACTTTCCCCCCTATGATGTGAACCTGTGAAACAAACAAAGGAATTAGCTGCCTGTGGGTTCTTTTGCATCAAGACACTGCCTCCTTATTTGACAGATTTTCTCTGTGAATTTACATAGGGACTTTTTTTTTTTTCTGAAGTGTGAAGAGTAGAGGCAGAGAGACAGACTCCCATATGCACCTGACTGAAATCCACCCGCCATGCCCACTAGGGGGCTATGCTTTGCCTATCTGGGGCATTGCTCTGTTGCAACTGGAGCCATTCTAACTCCTGAGATGGAAGCCATGGAGCCATCTTCAGTACCCAGGGCCAACTTTGCTCCAATGTAGCCTTGGCTGCAGGAGAGGAAGGGAGCGATAGAGAGAAAGGAGAAGGGGAAGAGTGGAGAAGCAGATGCGTGCTTCTCCTGTATGCCCTGGCCAGGAATTGAACCTGGGATTTCCACACAATGGGCTGATGCTCTACTGCTGAGCCAACCGGCCAGGGCCCACAGATACTTTTTTTATTGGCAATTAACATATTATAAAAACAAAATATTTACAGTCCAATTTAAATATTCTAATTAACAGTTATTGTTATTTTAAATATAACCCAAATGCACTATAACCATTGCAGAAAACAAGGCAGTCTCAGAGAGAAAACCTGTCACAGTCCTCCACACTGTTGATCTTTTCTAAATCATTGCATATTGTGGATCTTTTTTGGAGTTTAAAGTGATTATTTTTCGTCATGTAAGCTGCATGGTATATGACTATGTCCTCATAACCTAAAACAATGCTCTATATTAAATGATTAGAGCAGTGAAAATTCTGTCTAGTCACAACATTGCAGAAAGATCAAGTTATAGTATACAAAGTGCACAGAAGGAGAAACATGCATAAATGTGTCTTGGTTTACAACCAGAGCTTTTGCTTACCAAACTTTAAGTGGTTAAGATGATTCATATCGCTTTCTCCAAATCCTTCCTTTTCCTTTTATTATTTTTATCAGCAGTCATTCATTCTTGGCTTAATATCTAGCCTGCCTAGGTATGGTTCTCAACTCTACATTCCTGGAACGAGTAGGTCCTCTAGACAGGCTCTGTCCAGATTGCCTAGCATGTCCCTTCCCCACTGTTCACAGGCTTGTTCCCTTAACCCATCCTTCATTCCCTGACTGGTCCTTGTTAGTTTCCATCATGGCCAGGAATGGCTACAGGAAGTATTCATGCCCTTCTCTTCTAGCTCAGTAGTGAGAGACTCTCCTTTGTGAGTTGTGTGGCTTTAACCTAGTATCCTTCTCTTGGTAAAGATTAGTTTTTCAGGTCAGGGATAACATGCAAAGAATAAGCATCTGGGCAGACCTAGATCTTTTTATTTTCATTTTTTTATTTTGAAATTTAATGGGGTGACACTGATCAATAAGAGTACATAAGTTTCAAGTGAACATCTCTATACCATTTGAAATGTTGATTGCATTGCATGCCCATCACCCAAGATCAAATAATTTTCTGTCACTGTATATTTGTCCTACTTTACTTCCTTCCTCCATACCCCCTCCCTTAAAAAAAAGTCCCATGGACTTTTATCTATGTCCATATGTCTTAGTGTTATATCCCATCTATGTGTGAAATCATCAAGGTCTTAGCTTTTTCTGATTTTCTTATTTCACTTAGTATAATGTTCTCAAGCTCCATCTATGTTATTATAAGTGGCAACATGTCATCATTTCTTATGGCTGAATAGTATTCCATTGTAGATATGTATCACATCTTCTTTACCCAATTCTCTATCAAGCGACATTTTGGTTGTTTCCATGTCTTGGCCACTGTAAATAATGCTGTGAACATGGGAGTGCATATGTTTTTGCATACTAATGTTTTCGAGTTTTTTGGGCAGGTACCCAGCAAAGGGATTGCTGGGTCATATGATAATTCTGTTCTTTATTTTTTGAGGAACCATCATACTGTCTTCTATAATGACTGTACCAGTTTACATTCACACCAGTAGTGAATGAGAATTCCTTTTTTATCACAGCCCCATTGTTATTACTTGTCTTGTTGATAACAGCCAATCTAACAGGTTTTGGTGGCGGGGTATCTCATTGTAGTTTTGATTTGCATTTTTCTAATAGCTAATGAAGATGAGCATCTTTTCATATGTCTGTTAGCCATTTGTATATTTTCTTGGGAGAATGGTCTGTTCTATTCCTCTCCCCATTTTTTTTTTTTGATCAGACTGTTTGTTGTTGAGTTTTGTGAGTTCTTCATATATTTTGGAGCTGTTATTTGTGAATATCATCTCCCATTTGGTTGCCTGACTTTTTGTTTTATTGTCGGTTTCTTTTGTTGTGCAGACGCTTAGGTTTAAAATCCAACTCTAATTTATAAGCTGGTTGACATTAGGCAAACACTTTTCCTTTCTAAGTCTGTTCCTACCTATTAGTGATATAAGGAGGCCTAAATGAGAGAATTGATGCAATTAACCTTGCAGAGAGTAGGTAGTAAGAACTTGGGAAGCAGACAGACAAATATAGATATTTGAATCCTGACACTATTCATCACTAGTAAGTTATTTTCTTTTCAGAGCTTAAATTTTCTCATCTGCAAATTAGAAGAGCAACAGTGCCTATTTCACAAAGAATTTAGTGAGATAACAGCTCTAAATCACTTGGCACTCTGTAGACTATCTGGAGAGAGGCTGCAAGACTGCAAGTTCACATTATATATTATACTGTCTTCCTCTGACTTTCTCTCTGCACGGTCACCTTTTCCAGCAGAAGACTGGGTTACTTTCTTATGGGCCTCCAAGAGAATTGGAAAAAAATCTACACTCATTCATCCATCCATTTATTTATTCATTTAACAATTGTCTATTTAGCTATTGCCATTCTTTCTTTCACCTTTGTGTTGGATTTTCTCCCAGAACTGACAGCTAGGTCTATCCCCAAAGTCCCTCATCTCTCAGTGGATGAGCCTAATTTTAAGTTCCTGGCACCTCTATCTTTGTCCTGCTGTGATTACCAAAGCAGTATCCTGTACCTACTGACCTCTGAGCTTATCTTCTTCATTTATGCTCAAAAAACCTTCCTTTTAATCCAGATCTTTCTGCCTTTAAACTAATTCTCAAAACTCTTCCCACTGAAAGTATTTATTCCTTTTTCTTTTTTTCAGGTCTAGGTTCTTGTGACATCCAACATGACACTAAGCTAATTTTATAAACTGTTTTGAACTGATAAAGATAAGTTAGATGATATTATTCATTCAACTAGTAATGTTACTGTAGACCGGGAGCGCTTAGTCATGGACTAAGATGGCTTAATGGGGAGGGTCTTACAATAAATTCACCAAAAGCTAGAAACATAAATGAATAGGGCCCATGTGCACCAAAAGCTAGCAAGATAACTGGATAGAAAAAAGGCCCTCCCCTCCGAATCCATATAAGAATTGGAGGGTTTGTATAGGAAGGGGAGATGGTCTTTGAGATAGGAGTCTACTATTCTCCCAGGTCATTACACCTGAATAAACCTTTTTCTTTTTGCACCAGCATTTGTTTTATGATTTTGGCTTTCCTTGCGGCAGACAGCTGAGCCTGCATTTTCAGTTACAGTAACATATCTCCCAAACCTGAGAGGTACCTGTCACTGTAGTAGATTTTGTGGAAGTCAGTAGTGAATTAGATGAATACAATACCTGCTTCAGGTTGTTAGGGCAAGATGGGGAAGTAAAGACACAATTCCTACACGGTGTGCTGAAAATCTGTACAATAGGTGTAGAGGCCCTGAATAGGAACATAGAACAGGAACAGAGTTCAGTGCCCTGAGGCAAAAGCCACAGTGGCTATACTGACAAAAGTCCTGACTGAACTAATGCAATACTGTGCTAAACACAGCACAATAGGGATAAATTAACAATTTTGATTAATCAATAGGTGGGGACATTTGCCCTTTTGTCTAATCTAAAGAATTTACTTTCCCTGAATTTCTCATTCTCTTCTCTGCTTCCTGATTTCCTCATTCCTGTCCTTGCTTCTGTTTGCCTGTATCAGTAAATACCTGTAAGGACTGGGTGTCAGGGCCATCTCATGAAACCTGTATAGGAGATTGTGAGGAGGTCTCTTCTAGGTCACTCAGTGCACTCCATGTGGTCTCTGAGTAGTCACTGTCTCCATGGCAAGTGATGACTTGCATGAGGAACAGGAAGCAAAGGACAAATAAGGGAAGAACATAGGATATGCACCTAATCCAGACTGGAGTGGTCAGGGATGGCTTCCCGAATGAAGAAATGTCTTAACCAAGTGAAAGGAATGGTTGGAAATCAATGTTTCAGGCCAAAGAGAGTACAAACTTTCTGAGAAAAGAGATGGCATGATCTGTTCATGGTAATAGGAAGCATTCAGCGTGACTGGAGAATGGAGTGTGAACAGGGACTGAAAACAGTTCAGGTGATAGAAGTACACAGGGCTCAGGTTACAAATGGCTTTGTTAACTGTTTGAAAGAGATTAGACTTTATCTTAAGAGCATTAGGTAGTCACTCAAGGATCTTAAATAGGACAGAGACATTATCAAGTTTGGTTTTAGAAAACTCATTTTAGCTGAAGTACAAAAGTGATCTGAAAGGAAGGGAATTCTGGAAACAGTCTTTCTCATTAGGAGGCTTCTGCAGCAGTGAGTCAAATGAACAATGAGGTTCCTTAAGCTAGAAAAGTAGAGAAAATCTGCAATCCTTCATACATCTATTTATTTATTCTTTTAAAAAATTTATTGGGTTTTGAGGGAGAGGAATGGAGAGAGAGACAAGAACATAGATCTGTTCCTATGTGTCCTGACCAGGGATTGAACCAGCAACCTTTGTGTTTTGGGACAATACTCTAACCAACAGAGCCATATGGCCAGGTCATATTTATTTACTCATTTAACAGATATGTGTTGCCTGTGCCAGGCACTATTCTGAATTTTAGGGATAAAATAGTGAATGAAAGAGACAGGGTCCAAGCCTCTGGGGGATTCCGGCTGGTTGTGGGCAGTGCTAGGACAGTGTGCTAATATACCGAAGGGCTGACATTTGGCTGGGACTTTGAGGGGTCAATTGAAAAGCAAGTTAAAAAAAAGTAGAAGGCCTGCTCAGATATGACTCCAGTTATTCCACAAATATTAAATATTTCTTGTGTGTTAAAAACCGTTCTTGGCATAGAGGATATAGCAGTGAAAAAGACAAATTCTCTAGGTGATGGGGCTTATATTTCTAGTCTTCTGATATGTGAGTATCAATAGGAAGCTAGAATAGAGGATGACAATATTTTATACAATACATTGACAATTGAAGGTGAAAAAGACAGAGACAGCAAGACCAGTTTCAAGAAAATTCAGTAGAAGGAACAGGCTTGGGTAAAAAATAACAAAGTTCAGTTTTGTATATGTTCAGTCTGAGGTATCACAGAGATGTCATACAAGAATTCATCAGTAGACTGACCTGTGGCTGTGCGGTAGATAAAGTGTCAACCTGGAACGCTGAGGTTGCTGGTTCCAAACCCTAAGCTTGCCTGGCCAAGGCACATATGGGAGTTGATGCTTCCTGCTCCTTCCCCCTTCTCTCTCTCTCTTCTGTCTAAATTAAATAAAGTCTTAGAAAATATATATTTTTTAAAAAAGAATTCATCAGTAAACAATGTTATAAAATTGTTTGACATCTGAGCTATGTATACAGTTTGTCTGGATTCAGATACTGATTCTACCACTTATAAGCTCAATTACCTTGAACAAATTAATTAATTATCTTATGCCTCAGTACTTTTTATTTGCATAATGGGTAAAATAATAGTACCAACCTATAGGATTGTGTGAAGATTAAATGGGCTAAGATATGTTAAGTGCTTAGAATAGTACATGACATATAGTAAGTCTTAAATAAGTCTTAGCTATTCTTATATCTGAAGCTAGGATTGTATATTATAAAAATCATACCCATGCATTTGTATAAGTTATGCTTATCACAAAGGTGTCACACCTAAGGTGATACCACTAATATCAAAGATGTATTTGTGTATTTATTTTAACAGCAATCTGGTAGATGTAAGCAAGGAAAGACTATCTTTTTCTAGTGTGCACAAAGGTATTGAAATAATTAATAGTGGCTCTAATACAGTTGATTACTGGTGCTATCTATATTGTATGAAATTTCCCAAAAAGAGATATGAAGAGAAAAGCATGAATGGCCTACAACAGTATACCCCAAGGATCAATAGCAATGTTTAACGAAGAAATGAAACCTATAAAGGAGACTGAAAGGGCCTTGCTAGAGAGGTAGGAGGAAAACCAGGTGCTTATGATCTCATGAAAGCCAAGGAAAGAGAGTGTAACGAGAAGGGTAGAGTGGTAAACTATGCCAAATGGCACTGAGAAATCAGGCAACATAAGAACCAAGAAGTGTCATTGGATTAGCAGCAGGACATTATTGATGATTTTGGGAATAGAAATGGTGGAGGCAACCTGGCTGCCTTGGATGGAGAAGTGAATAGAAGACAATGTTTGGTTGTGAAGAGGAGAGAAGGATGGAAACCAGAGAGAGATATAAAATCAAAAGGGTTTACTCCCTGTCTTTGAGGCAGGAAAGTCATGAATTTATTTAAATGCTAAATCCAAGGAGCCAGTAGAAAGGTAGAGGTCAAATTCTTGGCATGTGGAGCGGTGGTAATTGATAGAACAAGATCTCTGGGAAGTTTGGGAGTGGTTGAGATGGGATAAGGGACCTCCTCAGCTTTCTATTGGTACATATGTACAATTTAACAGTATTCTGGAAGCTATTTCTCTCTCAGGGCAGGAATTTCAGGCTAGGTAAGTGAGAAAAAATATTTTGGAGGAATCTGTGACCTTTTACTAGCAGTTAGTCTTTTACCAGCAGTTGTCCACATGATAACAGTGATAATTTTGCTTTTTAGAACTGGATCAATAACACATAGTACCTTTTTGCTTCAGATGTTTAGTTTTAAGTTGCAAATCCCCTATAAAGCTGCAGGTATTTCTAAGGTATATAATTTCTCTTGAGCTTTCATTATACCCTGTTTGTTTCTGCCACTGTTTGGTCCCTACAACCATAAATACAATAAATTAAGTGGTTCTCACTGCTCAATCTCACTCCCAAAGGATCCGAATCTGGGTGGGCCACATACCCCATATAATTTGTTATTTCAGCCATTCTATACCTATTACTTTAAAAGTATCAAAATAACATGATTCATTATCTTTTTTAAAACCAAAAATATTTTCTCCTCAGTCATTTTATAGCTTATATAACATTTAGGATATACAGATATAAAATTGTTTAAAGTTCCTTTTCATATATAGATGACTTTATGTATATAAGGTAGATCTTTCAAACACATTTAAAATCTCCATAATTTCTTTGAAGCTATTTGAATACTATTCATGAAATTAGAGTTTACTGGCCCTGGCCAGTTGGCTCAGTGGATAGAGTGTTGGCCCAGCCTGGGTTTGATTCCCAGTCAGGGCACATAAGAGAAGCGACCATCTGCTTCTCTCCCCTTCCCCCTCCCCCTTTTCTCCATCTTCTCTCCCTTCAGCTAGTGACTCGATTGGTTTGAACATTAGCCCAGTGTTGAGGATAGCTTGGTTGGTCCAAGTATGGCAGCCTCAGGTGCTAAAAATAGATCAGTTGATTTGAGCATTAACCCCAGATTGGGGGTTGCTGGCTGGATCCCTGTCAGGGCACATGTGGGATTTGTCTCACTATCTCCCCTCCTCCAGAAACAAAGAAAGAAAGAAATAAAGAAAGAAAGAAAGAAAGAAAGAAAGAAAGAGAAAGAGAGAAAGAGAGAAGAAAGAAAGAAAGAAAGAAAGAGAAAGAAAGGAAGGAAGGAAGGAAGGAAGGAAGGAAGGAAGGAAGGAACGAAGGAAGAAAGAAAGAAAAAGAAAGGAAGGAAGGAAGGGAGGAAGGGAGAAAGAGGCAGGGAAGGAGGGATGGAAAGAGGGAAAAAAGGAAGGAAAGAAGGAAGAAAGGAAGGAAGGAAGGAAGGAAAGAAAGAAAGAAAGAAAGAAAGAAAGGAAGGAAGGAAGAAGAAAGGAAGAAAAAAGAAGGAAGGAAAGAAGGAAGGAGCTGGGTTTATTGTTAGTATATGAATTCATTTTAAAAATTTAGTTGAAATTATAGAATATATAAATTAAAATGCCATTTTGACCATCTCAACAAAGTAAAAAAAAAAAATAACTGAAGTGGTAAAAAATTTATCTTAGTGCCAGATGAGAAAGAGTTTTTCTCAGAGATTGTTTTGAGAATGATGAAACTGAGGTCCAGAAAGATTGGATGACATTGTCTGAGGTGCTGGGTTGGTAGTGGCAGCATTAGAATTAATAGTTAGGCCTTCAGACTCCTAGAACTATAATTTTTGTCATGTTATGATAATTAGAAAGACATATTCTGTTTATTTCTAAAATATTTCAGTATGCCCAATTTAAAAGGAAAAAATATATAAGTAGTAGATATATACATTTTTGGTCACATAGAGCCTATGAATAGTTACTTAACATTTTTTTTTCCACGTAAATTTTTTTCTGTGCTAATAAACAAACCAATGACTTGCTGTCAATTGATAACAAACTGGAACACATAAATACTTTTAGAGAAGGCTTTCAGGATGACTAACAAAACAGTTACTGCTCCCTTGGAATTTCTCTCTATCCAATGATTTTGTAATTCCTTTGATTTGCTGAAGCAATGTGATGTGCTATAATAAGAATTCAATCTGTTGTGATATTATTGCCTAGGAATATTCATTAGACTCATAAGCTTAAACATGATTAGGTCTGTCCTCTTCAGACTCCATATTCTTATTAACTCATCCATGATGTGGCTTTTATGCCTTAGAAATATCTTTTTCTTTCCATAGACTTAAAACAGCTGTTTGTATTATTCACCCCAGAATGCCACTTATTTCATCAGCAAGAATCACGACCTTTATTTTGTGTTGTCTGTTACTTGGTTGAGTCTAATCTCTTGAAAGCAACGTGGCGTGGGCACCCTTGGTTTTGTGGCTTCTCATTTGTCCTTCTGTGGACATAAATTCATAAATGGATTTATTCAAATTCATTATAATGTAACCATAAATAAAAATGCTATAGTACTGATATTAGTCTGACTGGCTGTAGAATAGAGCTAAATAAGAATGTCCAAACAATCCAGTTGTTGGTTATTCTTATAACCATGATTCAATATTGTTAATTTAGTGATCAAAGTTATATATTCTGTAACAAATAAAAATAAACTATTAATAATGTGCTATCACCCCAGGCCACGTTCTTATTACAGTTTAAAGGCCTGTTTCTCTCTGACTGATGCACACCAAGGGTTAACATCTGAATAAGAAGGACAAAGGTAAGCAGGAGCTACATGACTCCACCTTGCCCCCCCACCACCACACACTCCCACCACACTGAGGTTTGCAGTTCTGATTCTCGCTCAAGACCAAGTGGACAACCGACTGCAGGAATGTGTGGAAACTGTTACTAAGAATAATAATTCTACTGTGTAAGTTACTTGCTAGCTTCAGTTCTGTAACATCCAAAGAAGCAGATTCTGATGTTCAGATATGCCAGCTCTAGGAAATTTGCTGAACTTCAATAGCAAACTGTGTTGACTTGTACTTAGCCCATTCAACAAAGAACTCGTAACCCACTCCCCTCTTTTGTTTGTTTATTCCCCTCCTTCTCTCTTCTTTTAAAAACTGCTGCCTACATCTCAAGGAGAAGATGAGTTTTTGAGGACAAGAGTTTCCCCATCTTCTTAGATGACCAGCACTTGTATAAACCTCTTTCCTTCTCATCAGTGCTTGTCTCATGTGTCTGGCTTTTATGATGGTAGGCAGCTGGACCTGCGGGTCATTTTTCTGGTTTTCCATACCACAATAACCTTAAAAGTCTTAATTTGGTGGCATATCCTTTATAAAGAGGAAGCACCTACCAATTTCAAGCCTGTACAATAAGTGCAAGGAAAGAGAACTAAGAAATTGCACTTTTAATCTGGCTTCTTTTAAAGTGAATGCAAGGTAATTGTATCTGGATTTTAAAAAAAAATCATGCTCACTGAAAGTTTTAAAATAACATAGAAATTCAAACTAAAACAATACAAATGTGTACAAAATAAAAGTACACATATTTTTAAAAATGCAAAGTCAGTAGAAAAATATTTATATTGGTCATATCATTCAAAATAAGCATTTGAATCTCTTGACCTAAAAAAGCATTTCTCGTCACTGCTGATGTGTTTGACCCCAGTTTCTCCCTCATCTTACTCCCACTGCAGTGTTCGCTGGTTTAAATTTCAAAAATTAAAACTTACTTGACTTGAATAAGACTGAAGCTACCAGTGGGTTGGTGCTAATTCTCCCAGGTCCATAGTGTTGTACCATAACACAATTCTTAGTGAATCTATGTTAGTCACAGGTCTGTTTCTCTCCTAGGCTTGTCTACGACTGTTCATATTTGTGGAAAAGGGGGCTTTGGGGTAGATATTTCTAAGCTAAAAAAGAAATCCACATTGTCTTTCGTTTTTGGCACTTTTCCTTGCAATTTAAAAACCAATGCTGATCAATAATTTATTTCTTCCTATGAAATATAAAATATACCAAATCACACAGCCCTTATAGATGAATACTTTTGTTATGGTACAGAAACTTAATTGTTACCAGGAAGCCTGGGGACCTGGCCAGTAAAAATGACTTCATTGAACCATGGCACAAATGTATCCCTACCTATTGGGAACCAATATAAGCTTAGAAGCTAATGGTCTCATTTCTCCAGCAGTGAAATGCAGTCTTGTGATATAACTGATATTTTATTGACATTAAGGTGCCCAGAATTCAATCCTGTTTGGCAGAATAGAGCATTGGCTTTCCTGATTTGGGAAATAGGTTGTTTCAGGTACAAATCTGTGGAATAATTTTACTTTCTTCAATCATTAAGATTTAAAAGTGAAGGTGAGAATTTAGTTATGGCAATACTTTTTAAGTGTAAAATTCTTTTTGAATCTTAGATAACCAGCTGTTCAGAGTAACAAAATATGTACAATAAATATTGCATATTTATTTAAAAATTCTATGTGAAGCATATATTTTGTCTGTGTTTTATTCATTACTGTATTATTGTATAGAATTGTATAGAATATAGTGAAACATAGGCAGTGCATAAATATTGTTGAATGATTGAATAAATTTTCTTAAAAATGGTTTACAATAATTAAACAATCTCTTTTATGATTCCTCCTTAAGAAATAAACCACAAGCCAAGTTTCATTAGCTAAACAAAGACATTGCTTTTAGATTTCTTTGGATTAATAAAATAAAGGTTACCTGACCCGTGGTGGTGCAGTGGATAAAGCGTCGACCTGGAAATGCTGAGGTCGCCGGTTTGAAACCCTGGGCTTGCCTGGTCAAGGCACATATGGGAGTTGATGCTTCCAGCTCCTCCCCCCTTCTCTCTCTCTGTCTCTCCTCTCTCTCTCTCTCTCTGTCTCTCCCTCTCCTCTCTAAAAATGAATAAATAAAAATAAATAAATAAATAAAAAGAAATAAAATAAAATAAAATAAAGGTTATAATTATTTATTCCTGACTCTTACAAGATTTAACTCTCAAGAAAACCTTTAAATTAAATGTTTTAATTTTTGTAAAAGCTATGAGCTATATATATATTTTTAAATAATTATAAAATCAAGAAATTCAGCCATTCAGTTTTATCACTACTTATAAATACCCAGAGTGTTAATTTCTCTGAAAAACTAATATGAGTTCAAGTCTCCCTTATTCCTATGTCCAACTGACACCAGCATTGTTCTTATTTATTTATTTATTTATTTAAATTTTTAAATATTTTTCTTAATTAAAAAGCAAGGAGGCAGAGAGATAGACTTTTGCATGCGCCTGACCGGATCCACCCAGCATGCCCACTACGAGGTGATGCTCTGCCAATCCGGGACATTACTCCGTTACAACTGGAACCATTCTAGCACCTGAGGTGGAGGCCATGATACTATCATTAGTGCCCGGGCCAACTTGCTCCAATGGAGCCTTGGCTGCAGGAGGGGAAGAGAGAGATAGAGAGAAAGGATAGGGGGGATAGGGAGAAGTAGATGGGTGCTTTTCCTGTATTCCCTGGCTAGGAATTGGACCTGGGACTTTCACACTCCAGGGCAATGTTCTACCACTGAGCCAGCTGGCCAGGGCCTCTCATTTATTTTGATTTAAAATAACTATGATAATAATAATAATAAAATTAGTGCTCTTATACACCAAAATCAACAGCATATAATATATTTGGATTAAAACAAAATTATTCTAAGATACACTTGACTATACATTAAAATTTCAGTTACTATTATAAGGTTAATATTCTTAGCACATAACATTTAGATTATAGATGAAATCAGAGTAATGACAGCATGAGAGATACAACCCCAGCTGGGCTTACAGGCTTACCCAAAATGATCTATGCATGGAATCCACTAAAGGTGGGAAGGGTTGAGAAGACGGGTGGAAGCTGTACTAGTGGTTGGGCTCCAGAGAGGAGAGAAACCGGAACTGTCTGGGTTTCTGTTTGTCGGGGGCTCTGAAAAGGGGATAAACCCAGTGTCACTGGGATTTCTTCTGCTGGGTGGAATGGTCAGATTGAGGGGCAATTAGGGAGATACTAAACCAAAGCAAATGCAGAACAAGGGAGCACAGTTAGTGTTCCTATAGTCTTCTGACAGCCTGCACTCTGCACAGAGATAGAGGAAAACAAAGTGTGGACCCCAGGCCTCCCAACCCTACCTCTCTCACCTTGAAGGGTACAAAGAATGGCAGAGACATACCCCATAGCTAGTTCTCCAGAGCCACTCTCTACCCTGAAGAACAGAGGTGCTCTGGGTCTGGTTCCCTGGTCTGTTGAGATGAGAGAAGGAGCACCCAGAGTCCCAAGATCACCATTGCTAAAGCTATAAAGCCCTCACAACACGTCACTCATCTTCACAACTACAGCCCCACCACCATCACTGCAACAAAGCTTCTCAGTGAAGGCCAGCCTGGAAATTTCACAGAGATATAATACAGTGCTACCCATTAAAAATAAAACAAAACAGAAAAACGTCTCAAAACCACAATTACTTATCTTTATTTTCTTTTGAATTTCATCATCTTTAATTTTTATATTTCTCTTTCTTTTTGCTGTGGGTATTTTGTTTCTCATTGAAAGTTTTGTTTTTTGTTATCTGTTTTACTTTTCATTATTTTAAATTTTTTCTATATTGTTATTGGATTTTATTTTTTATTTCTTATTTTTTAAACTTTGTGTTCCTTTTGTTAGATTTCTTAAAAATAGCACTCTCAAATACCATCAAGAAAGAAGCAAAGAAATATCATAGTTACACCAGAAAGAGATATAGTTCAGAAATAAAATGAAAAAATCAACAGAAAGCAAGCTCCATCACATGGAAACCTTGGAGGTAAATGATGGAGAATTCAAAATTGAAGTTCTGAAAATACAAAATGAGATGTGAGAAAACACTGATAGGCAATTTAAAGAGTCCAAAAACAAATTAATGAACACAATGAGTACTTCACCAAAGAGATTGAAACTTTAAAAACAGAGATAAAAAAACTCAATATAAGAATCAAAAACTTACAGAGAACTCACAAAACTCAACAACAAACAAGCAAACAATCCAATAAAAAAATGGGAAGAGGACATGAACAGATACTTCTCCCAGGAAGAAATACAAATGGCCAACAGATATATGAAAAGATACTTATATTCACTAGCTATTAGAGAAATGCAAATCAAAACTACAATGAAATACCAATTGTGCCTGTTAGATTAGCTATTATCTATAAGACAGGTAATAACAAGTGTTGGAGAGACTGTGGAGAAAAAGGAACCCTCATTCACAGTTGGTGGGAATGTAAAGTAGTACAGCCATTATGGAAGAAAGTATGGTAGTTCTTCAAAAAATTAAGAATAGAACTACCATATGACCCAGCAATCTCTCTACTGGGTATATACCTCCAAACCTCAAAAACATTGGTATGTAAAGACACATGTAGCCCATGTTTAGTGCAGCATTGTTCACAGTGGCCAAGACATGGAAACAACCAAAAAACCCTTCAATAGATGACTGGATAAAGAAGATATGGTACATATATACTATGTAATACTACTGAGCCATAAGAAATGATGACATTGAATTATTTACGACAACATGGATTGGACCTTGATAACATTATACTGAGTGAAATAAGTAAATCAGAAAAAACTAAGAACTGTTTGAATCCATACAGGAGTGGGACACAAAATTGAGACTCATAGACATGGACAAGAGTGTAGTGGTTATGAGGGATAGGGGAAGGAAGAAAAGGGAGGGGTGGGGGGGAAGGGAGGACCATTAAAAAAACCAAATAGAAGGTGATGGAAGACAATTTGACCTTGAGTAATAGGTATACAACATTATCAAATGTCAAAATGATCTGGAGATGTTTTCTTTGAATCTATGTACTCTAATTGATTAATGTCACCCTGTTAAAATTAATTGTCTAAATAAATTTTTTAAAAATTATAAAAAAAGAATTGAAAACTGAGGTAACAAGTTTAGCTAAAGGAACAAGACAGATAGAAGAGAGAATCAGTGATATCGAAGACAGGCAACTAGAGAAGCTACAGAAAAAAGAAAAGTGAGACTCACAATTTAAAAAATTAGAGAGCCCTACAAGAATTGTCTGACTCCATCAGAAAGAACAATATAGAAATAATGTGTATATCAGGAGAAGATAAAAGGAAGAAAGGAATGGAGACCTTATTCAAACAAATAATTGATGAGAACTTCCAACCATATGGAAAGAGTTAGATCCTTTAATTGAAGAAGCAAATAGAATGCTGAGTTACCTCAACCCAAACAGACCTATTCCAAGGTATGTCTTAATAAAATTGTCAAAAATCAATGACAAAGAATCCTCAAAACAGCTAGGGAAAAAAAGAACATCACATATAAAGGAAGGCCTATTAAGGTTATCATCAGATTTCTCAGCAGAAATTTTACAAGCCACAAAACAGTAGACACAAACATTCAAAGTACTGAAAGAGATAAATTACCAACCAAGAATACTATATCCATCAAAGTTATTCTTCAAATAAAAAGAGTAATAAAAACTTTGCAGACACACAGAAGCTGAGGTAATTTATCACCAGAAAATACCCACTACTGGAAATACTCAAGGAGGTTATTCTACCAGATACAAAGAACAAACAACATGAAACTACAAGTAAAAGATCCAACAAGGTTACAATAGAAACAAGAATAATCTGTGACAACAATAAAATAAAAGGGGAGAGGATAACAATCATCAGTAGTAAAGGAGGATGGAATGCAGAAGCACTCATA
Organism: Saccopteryx bilineata; assembly: GCF_036850765.1. Lineage (NCBI taxonomy): Eukaryota > Metazoa > Chordata > Mammalia > Chiroptera > Emballonuridae > Saccopteryx > Saccopteryx bilineata. Next base: position 318,985,008 of record NC_089491.1, read on the forward strand.
AGACAAAGGATTTTTATACATATGAAAATTTTTCTCTTAATAACCTAATGATAACCATCTACAAAAAACTCAATACTGAAATGCATAGCTTAAAAAAAGAGGAAACAAGAGAAAGAAGTGTGAAGTACTATCAAACAAAAACAGACAAAAACACAAAAGAGAAAACACAAAGGAGACACAGAGCTACCAGAAAACAAAACATAAAATGGCTATAGGAAATTATCAAGCATCAATAATTACCTTAAATGTAAATTAACTGAACTCACCAATGAAGATAGAGAATAGCAAATTGGATTGAAAAGCAAAACCCAACCATATGTTGCCTTCAAGAGACACATCTAAGCTGCAAAGTACAAAACTAGGCTCAAGGGAAAGATTGGAAAATAAATCTCCAAGAAAATAATACTCAAAGAAGAAAGCTGGTGTGACCATACTAATATCTGACAATACTGATGTCAAGACAACAAAAGTAGCAAGAGACAAGATGGATATTTCATAATGATAAAGGAGACACTATATCAAGAAGACATCACACTTTTTAATATATACATATATGTACCATATCAGAGATCACCAAAACATATAAGACATCTAGCAACTGCTCTAAAAATAGAAAGAGATAAAAATACAATCACACTTGGCTATCTCAACACATGATTGATGGCTTTAGATAGATCATCCAAACAGAAAATCAATAAAGAAGTATCAGCCTTAAATGACACACTAAACCAAATGGACATAATAGACATTTACAGAACATTTTATTCCAGAATGTCAAATTATATATTTTTTCTAGTGTGCATGAAACACTGTCAATGATATCATATTTTGGGCCACAAAACTAAACTCTATAAGTTCAAGAAGAATTGAAATTATACCAAGTATATTCTCTGACCATAAGGCTTTGAAATTAGAAATCAATTGTAATAAAGAGTAAAAAACCCACAAAATGTGGAAATTAAACAACATACTTCTAAAAAATGACTAGGTCAAAGAAGAAATAAGAGAAAATATCAAAAAATATATGCAGACAAATAAGAATGACAACATGACATATTGAAACTTCTGGAATCAGTGATAGCAGTAATAAAAAGAAAGCTTATATCATTACAAGCTTATATGAAGAAGCAAGAGAGATCCCAGGTAAACAAACAAACAAACAAACATTATATCTGAAAGAATTAGAAAAAGAAGAACAAAGGCAACCCCATTCAGCAGAAGAAAGGTAATAGTAAATATTAGAGCAGAACAAAATGAAATAGGGAACAACAACAACAACAACAACAAAACCGTAGAAAAACTTAATATAACAAAAAGCTGGTTCTTTGAAAAGATCAATAAAATTGACAAAGTTCTGACTAGACTTGTAAGGAAAGAAGAGAAAGGATTTATATAAACAAATTCTGAAATGAAAGGAGAAATTACCACAGACATCATAGATACACAAAAGATCATACTGGAATCCTATAAAAAATGGTTCAACACATGTAAATCAACCAATGTAATACACCACATCAACAAAGCAAAGAACAGAAATCATATAATCCAAAGGCATTTGATTAGATACATCTGTTTATGTTGAAAACTCAATAAAATAAGTATTAAAGGAAAGTACTTCAACCTAATAAAGGTCATATATGACAAACTATCAGCTATAAACCATCAGCTAATATTGTACTAAATGGTGAAAAAATGAAGGCTTTTCTTCCAAAATCAGAAACAAGATAGGGCTGCCTTCTCTCTACATTCTTATTCAACATAATTCTGGAAGTTTTAGCCAGAGCAATCAGACAAGAGAAAGGAATAAAACATATCCACATCAGGAAAGAAGAAGTAAAGGTTTTGCTTCTGCAGATGACATGATTCTGTGTATAGAAAATGCCAAAGACACCACCAAAAAAAAAATTTATTAGTAAAACTACAGCAAAGTCACAGGATACAAAGTCAATATACAAAAGTCTACTGTTTTATTATATGCCAACAATAAAACTTCAGAAAATGAACTGAAAAAAATAACTCTTTTTATAATGGTAACAATGAAAATAAAACACCTAAGAATAAAATTAACAAAAGATGTGAAGGATATATATACTGAAAACTACAAAGCATTTTTAAAAGAAATTGAAAAAGACACAATGAAATGAAAAAAATATTTTATGTTCATAGATCAGAAGAATCAACATAGTTAAAATGGCCATATTACCCAAAGCAATATACAATTTTAATGCAATCCCCATTAAAATCCCATTGTAATTCTTTAAAGAAATAGAGCAAAAACTCACTAGATTTGCATGGAATCATGAAAGAGTTTGACTAGCCAAAGTGATCCTGAGAGAAAAGAATGGGGCTAGAGGTATCACAGTACCTGACTTGAAATTATATTACAGAGCCATAGTAATCAAAACAGTGTGGTATTTGCAGATAAACAGACATACAGATCAATGGAACAATATCAAGAGCCCAGAAATGAAACCATATATATGGACAAATATTCTTTGACAGCAGCCTAAAACACACAATGGAGAAAAGAAGTCTCTTCAATAAATGTCACTGGGAATATTAGAAAGCCACATGTAGAAGATGAAACTTGACTATATCTTGTTTCCATGCACAAAAATGAATTCAAAATGGATCAAAGACCTAAATATAAGATCTGAAACAGTAGATTACATAGAAGAAAATGTAGACACTAAACTTACGGACCTTGGCTGTAGAGAACATTTTATGAATCTGAACCTAAAGCAAGAAAAGTAAAGGCAAAAAAAAAAAAACAAAACAAAGAATGGGACTATATTAAACTAAAAAGCTTCTGCATATAAATAAAAAGAAACTGATGGCCTGACTTGTGGTGGCGCAGTGGATAAAGCGTCGACCTGGAAATGCTGAGGTCGCCGGTTCAAAACCCTGGGCTTGCCTGGTCAAGGCACATATGGGAGTTGATGCTTCCAGCTCCTCCCCCTGTCTCTCTCTTCTCTCTCTCTCTCTCTCTCTCTCTCTCTCTCTCTCTCTCCCTCTTTCTCTCCTCTCTAAAATGAATAAATAAAATTTAAAAATAAAAAAATAAAAAATAATAAAAAAATAAAAACAGAAACTGATAACTAACCAAAAGGAAGCTAGTCAAATGAGAGATGATATTAACAAACAACAGCTTTGATAAAAGGTTAATAATCAAAACAAAAAAAAACCTCACAAAGTTAAGCAACAAACAAGCAAACAATCCAATTAAAAAATGAGGAGAGGACCTGGACAGACACTTCTCCCAAGAAGACATACAAATGGCCAACAGATATATGGAAAGATGTTCATCTTTAATAGCATTAGGAATATGCAAATCAAAACTACAATGAAATACCCCCTCACACCTGTTAGATTGGCTGTTATCAACAAGACAGGTTATAACAAGTGTTGGCGAGGTTGTGAAGAAAAAGGAACCCTCATTCACTGCTGGTGTGAATGTAAACTGGAACAGCCATTATGGAAGAAAGTATGGTAGTTTCTTAAAAAATTTAGAATAAAGCTTCCATATGCAACCCTTCTCCTGAGTATCTACCTGAAACACTTTACAACATTGGTAAGCAAAGATACATGCACTCCTGTGTTTATCGCAGCATTATTCACAGTGTTCAAAACACGGAAATAACCAAAGTGTCCCTCAATAGAGAATTGGATAAAGAAGATGTGGTCCATATATACAATGGAGTACGTACTACTCCGCCATAAAAATGATGACATATTGCCATTTACGACAGCATGGACCTTGAGAACATTATACTGAGTGAAATAAGTAAATCAGAGAAAGCTATGATCTATATGATTTCACACATAGGTGGAATATAAAACTGAGACTCATGGGCATAGATAAATGTAAAGTGATTACTAGGGGGAGCACATTTGGCAGGAAAGGGTTGGGAGGGAAGAGAGGGACAAATATACGATGACAGAAAATGGTTTGACTTTGGGTGATGGGCACACAACATAATCAACAGTTTAAATCAGGCATCCCCAAACTACAGCCCGCGGGCCGCATGCGACCCCTGAAGTCATTTATCTGGCCCCACCGCACTTCCGGAAGGGGCACCTCTTTCATTGGTGGTCAGTGAGAGGAGCACTGTATGTGGTGGCCCTCCAACCATCTGAGGGACCGTGAACTGGCCCCTGTGTAAAAAGTTTGGGGACCCCTGGAATGCTATAGAAATGTTTACCTGAAACCTATGTGCTCTTATTGATCAATGAAACCCTATTAAATTTAATTTTCTAAATAAAATTAAAAAAATATATAAAACATAAAATTATAGGATTATATTCTTAACTGTGTTTCATAGAGATTTTTCAATCACTACTGTTATCTGGTAAATTTGGGTTACTCTATAATATGTTTTACAAAGTATTTTAATTATTGGGGGAATATACCAATGTTAAAACCATTTATTTACACTTGATAAGCCTATCTTTTGTTCTTGATCTTGTCCTCAGTGATGTAAAATGCATCAGTGTGCCTTTTTAAAAAATTCCGCTAGACCAACTGATTTCTAAATGATATTTTTAAAGTCATGATAAGTAATCTATTAGAGTCTAATCTAAGTGTTTATTAAAGCATATATTAAGATCTATCTTTGATTAATACAATATGTCTACCTGTGAATATTATCCAAAGTGAAGAATATTTCCAAATGAATATCTTTAAATTTTTGAACATATAGCTTCAATAATGCTTAACATATTTATATTAAAATGGCAGTTTCTATAAGGAAACAACACATAGGGTTTCTGAATATGTAGGCTGCTTCTCTGAAACTGATCACAAGGAAGCCAAGTGAGAAAGTGTAAATAGTTCAAAATTCTTCACTTTAAAGTTCGTTTGCCTTTTGCAGCAGTGTGGATGGACCTGGAGATCATTATGTTAAATGAAAGAAGCCAGTCAGAGAAAGACGAGCACCATATGATTTTACTCATATGTGGAATCTAACGAACAAAGTGATCTAGCAAGCAAAATAAAGACAGACTCATACATTCAGAACGAGCTGACAGCTGTGGGGGTGGGGGAGCATGGCTGGGCAAGGTTAGGTGGAGGGATGAGTGCGAAGAAAAAAAAGGACCAAAAAATAACAAAACACTGTGGACATAGACAACAGTGTGGTGATTGCTGGGAAGGAGTGAGGTGAAGGAGATTATGGGGGCATGTATGGTGATGGATGAAGACTTGACTTGGGAGGTGAATACACAGTGTGCTGTACAGAGATGTGTTGTGGAGCTGGGGACCTAAAACCTGTATGATTATGTCAACTCATGTCACCTTAATAAATTCAATTAAAAATTAATAGTATATTTATTTACAAAGGATTGGGCAGGTTTATCTAGATTTTGATTACAGCTTCTCTGTTTCTCTGGGCTTGTTTTGGAACTTATATTTGAGTTAACACCTCAATGGGGACAAGACAAAGAGATTTATAATTAAAAATTTCTAAAATTAACATTATGTCCTATGTAAATAATATTTCTGCTTTTAAAGCATTTATTTATCACATAGTAGTGAGGTAAGTTACTTTGTGAAGGTCGAAGGTAGGTAGTTAAAATATCCATGAGCCTACAGTCTTACTAGAGAAATATGAAACAATTGGAGAACACCATCATATCATCTAAAACTACACACAGATTACATATAACTTAGAAATACAGAAAACTGAGCAATTCATGTGGGTCAAAGTGATCAAAGATGAAATTTGGGTGGACTTATGGCTTGGGTTGGATAGCGTAGGAGAGAAATGTGTGCCTGTATATTAAGGGAAATGTCTGTATGTATTTATGTGGTGTTGGTAAGGAATGGAAAATAGAAAAGATTAAGAAAAGAATATTAACAGATGAGTATTGTGCTATGACATAAAATGTTTTAAAATGAACTTTAACTTTGATCTTATGTACACAATAGAAAGAATTAAAAGTTCTAACAATGGAGTCAAAGTCTAAAACCACCTTAAATATGTGTTAGTTCCTTCTGTTATTTCTATTACTTTCAAACTTTTCAAACTCTCCTATTAATAAAGATTTTTTTTTCTAAGTGTCACTTGTTCCTATCACTGATGTAATCTCACTATTCTCTTTCAATTCTTATGTGACTTTTCTTTGGTGATTACACACGTGTCCTTGCTGTATTTTCATTTCTGCTTATAATGGTGAAATGTATTTAACTATTTATATATTTTCCTGTCTTTTACCATAGAAAAACATCTAAGAAGGAAGTTGGGTCTGCATTTTCCTTTACATTTCCTCCCATTTATCATAACACTCTACAAATATTCATGACTATCAATAAAATTATGCAGGGGGTCCTCAGTTTCCAACACAGTTCCATTCCTATAACAGTGATGTAACCCAAATTTTGGTGTAAGTCAAAACGCACCGTAGCCTAAGTCACTTAACTATCCTAACACAGTTGTAAAATCCCAGGCTCTCCTCTTCTTTGAAGGACTACCATCTGAAGACTCTGACTTTCGTTTATGAGCCAAGATAAGGGTCAAAAAGTTGCCAAAAAGCAACACAAATGGAACACTTGTGCTTTTAACAGTCCAAAATGAAGTAGGTGAGTGTACTGGGGGACGCCAACTCCCTCACTCATTTGCTGTGTTACTGTGTGTTCTTTTGCTGTGCGCAACCAAACTAGTTTGCCCACATAGTCTGTAAGTAAGATGCTAATGGTGTAAGCTAAAACACTTATGTCTCATTTTTTAAAAGTTTTTATGGCAGTGTCATAAACTCAAAACGTTGTATGTCAAGACTGTCACAATCCAAGGACTCCCTTTAGTTGGTCGAATATTTATGAGGATCTATTTTATCATGTATGTACAATTTCAGTTGGACTTAAGTAAATATTCTTCAGCAAAATTCAATACATTAAAAAATGTCTTTTGCTCTCATTATCTTTTTTTTCCTGAAAATGACAGTTTTTTTTCTTTTTTTGTGTGTGTGACAGAGACAGAGTAAGAGAGAGAGACAGATAGGGATGGACAGACAGGAAGAGAGAGAGAGAGAGATGAGAAACATCAATTCTTTGTTGTGGATCCTTAGTTGTTCATTGATTGCTTTCTCATATGTGCCTTGACTGGGGGGCTACAGCAGACCGAGTGATCCCTTGCTCGAGCCAGGGACCTTGGGCTCAAGCTGGTGAGCTTTGCTCAAACCAGATGAGCCCATGCTCAAGCTGGCAACCTCAGGGTCTGGAACGTGGGTCCTCCACATCCCAGTCTAATGCTCTATCCACTGCGCCACTGCCTCGTCAGGCGAAAATGACAATTTTTTATGTCCATGATAGAAATACAAAACACTGGATTTCTGGCACTGTAGAAAATGCTCAAGACCATCCAGGCATAACAAATAATGGCACCACAGAGAAGAATAGAGTTTTGTTCTGCATCAGTAAACTGAGTGGCATCATACCTAAAGGCACTGATGTAATGATTGTATAGAAATTCCCGATGCACTGTGGGTGTATCAGGACCATGTAAAAATGGGAACATTTGGTTTTTTTTAGAATTATGAACTCTAGGATGCCTAAGTATTTTCCAGTGCTAGCTACCAAATTTTTATTAGTAGCTACAAAGTTACTACCATAAGAATATCATTTATAACTCATTCTCTTAAGTCACTTGACTCAAAATATATTTTAAAAGATGTTTTATAATAACTAAAGAGTTTTGTTGATTTAAAATAAAAATTATAAATAAAAATGCACCATTAATTATAGCCATTTAAGTCTAAGCCTAGGATATGATTAAAAATAGTAGGAAAATATTTTTTTATTCGATTTAATTTAAAAGCAAATGTCATCATGCATATAAGGCATAGCAAAAAGAAAACTAAATTTATGTTTATTTTACAAATCTTTAAGACTATAATTTCCCTGGCTGGTTTGCTTAGTGGTAGAGCATCAGCCCGGCAAGTGGATGTCCCAGATTTGACTCCCGGTCAGGGCACATAGGAGAAGCAACCATCTGCTTCTCCACCCCTCTCCTTTCTCCTTCTCTCTTTCCCTGTCTTCCTCTCCCACAGCGGTGGCTCAACTGGCTCGAGTGCCTTGACTCTGGGAGCTGAGGATGGCTTCGGGAAGCCTCTGCCTCAGGCTAGCTTCATTGCTAAGCAAGGGTCCCCAGATGGGCAGTAGGAGGCTTGCTGGGTGGTTCTCGTTTGGGGAACATGCGGAAGTCTGTCTCTCTGTCTCCCCTCCTCTCATTTAAAATAATAATAATAATAATAATAATAATAATAATAAAAATTAGACTACAACTTTAACAATACCAGATTCAATGAAAAGGTTTAGTAAGCACCCAGTACAATACTTTTTGTGTGCATAGTATGTGCTTTATTAAGTATCTGTTCAAAGATGGGTCATTCTGTAATCACAAACTGTGCAGGTACTAAAATATCTTCCTAAATTTTATGCTTCATATATTTGAAATAGGAACTTGGTGCTCTCTCAAAGAAATCCATCAATTATTTAGAAATGAGCATAGAACATAAAAAGGAATAACAGGCCACAAATATCCATAATTTGGTCGTTTGAGATGGAAGCAGGGCATAAAGTCTGTCTGATTAAAATTAAAAGGGCTATTATGAAGTTAGCACATGAATAAAACAGAACCCAGTGAAAATGTATTTTAATGTTATATTCTGTAGTGTTTGATATCAACAAGCTAGGGTGAGCTTGGTCCTATAACTACTTAGATAGGAACCTAGTTATTTGCAATATTGTACATAGGAAGTAGCTCTTCGTGTATTAGTGTCAGCCATCGGAAGCTATGTGTGTTAGAAATAACTATGTCATTAATATCCTGAGGACATCAGTGACCTAGATGGACAAAGTATAGATTTTCTTTCAAGCTGAAAGAAATTTAGAGATCAACCCTTTTATTATACTGTTGAGGGAACTAAGAGGTTAAGTGAATTGACCACATCCTGTAGCTGATTACCAGCTCACAGCTCCTGACACCCAGGCTGGAATGCTTTTCTACACTTCACAGGATAATTAAATAGAAACTATGTTTACTGAGGCTACAAATATCACCAAACTGGAATGGAGGAATGCTACTGGCTATCACTGTAGATTAGAAGATGGAATTTCCTTGGTACTGTTACTGATAAAGTAAGAGGTCAAGTAGAACAAATGAACTCAGTTGGAAGAATGCATGGATATTCAAATGGGCAAAATAACAGCTTTAAAAAATGCAGTGAAGGTCAGGTGTGTAAACAGCTGACTATGAGTCTATAATCAGAAAAGTGCAAAGACCAGGTTTGTTCATGAATACCAAACAAACAGGACTCATGAGGTAATTCTGCTATTATATTCTCTATTAGTCATCCCTTCACTATATAGCGTTATGAACGCTAGAGTTACAGAAGGCTCTGGAGAGATTTCAGAATAGGGAAATAAGTGTAAATAATTGGGATATGGCTGGGAATAGTGATCCTGAAAACTGACCTTTAAGGAAGACTTAACAGCCATCTCTGAAAAGACTGTACTCAGAGTACGATAATCATCCATGTAAATCTCCATTTTATGTAGAAATTGACAAAACTGATTTACAACTGAAGAATAAGAGTCAGATCTAGGTAAAACTCTCCATGTGGTATGTAAGTGTGTAGCTCACTTTAAAATGTGAGTGATATAATATGAGCAATGTTCTTTTAAAAAGTCATTTGAAAAAGCAGATGGAATCTCCTGATTCTATGGTAATATGATCCTCTACAGAAGCAGAGAGGGTATTAGGTAACCAACTACCATTCCTTGCTTCCTTTAGATTCTCAGTGGGAAACGGGGGAGAACAAGTAAAGTTGAGCTGAAGCCTGAAGGATGGACCTTTGTTTCTGCCCAGTCACTCAAACTCCCATTATTCTCTAACCTTCCTGAGTTTTTTGTTAAAACCACCACCACCACCAGCAGCAGCAGCAACAGGAGCCAACATTTATTGAATGGTCACTCTGGGCTGGGTACCATACTAAGTACTTTATTTCCATGTTTTGCTTGTTACTAACTTGTGCAAGTTACTTCTCTTTGCTTCAGTTTCCTTATTTGTAAAGTATGGAAAATAAGTAGCACCTACTTATGGTAACAATCAAATAAGTTAATAAATAAAAATATTTAGAATGGTGTTTGGCACATAGTAAGTAATTAATATTTATTATCTTGTTAGCATAGGTATTTAGACATTAATTTTTTAAAAAAAGAACAAACTGGCTAAACTTAATTAGGTCAGAAGTTACATCTTGACACGCACGCCTGGGGATAGTATCATCGCCCTGCCAAGGGGATTAACACCTTTCTGTCCCCCATGTGGGGACGAAGGATCTCCCAGGGAAACAACCCTCTGGTAAAGGGAATTATGGGGGCAGGGGAGAAGACGGGAAATGCCTCTGCTTGGCGCTTACCCCATAGAAGCCAAGATAGTGCAGGGGGAGGTACTCCTCTATTTTGCAGCACGCACAGCAGAAGCCAAGATAGCGACTATGAATGTGAGGTATCTAGTCTGGGAGAAAGACTGAAGAATTGGTTAGGGCGAGGGCCCAGCACAAGCCCGGGAAGGATTAGGGAAGAGATTTAGCAATGTGAAAGCCCGAGATGATATAATCAAAACTTTACAAAGGCAAGGTCTCTCTCTTTGTCTTTCTCTCACGGCAATATGCGTTGGATCACCCTTTCATTTCCACATTCTCTCTGCAGCAGCCATGCGGGCCCCAAGCAAGGGGTCAAAGCAGGAATCTGGGTACAGCAGTACAGAGCCGGAACAGAGACTAAATTAGCCAGGGGGACAGAGACTGAACTGGATTGAGCTTTGTATGGACTGAACCAATGGCACACACTGGTCCTTCTTCTGGGCTTCATGACTGGACTTCTTTTACAGCCGGATGGGTAGAGATGAGACGCAGGGAAACTGGGAGTTTTTTATTTCTATTCCAATAAATCTTTCCACTACATCTCATCCTCCCATATGTAGATTCTCGAAATGCTTTTCTTGCGACTCTGGAAGGATCCCATATCCCTGGCAACAGTTTCATCAAAGCAAATCTCTAAAAGTACAGTTGTTACTACTTACTCCCCCATCTTACAAATAAGTAAACTGAGACTCAAAGAGGTGAGTTAACTTATTTAAGATCATAAAGCTAGTAATAAACAGAATCTGTACTTAAACTTCCCAGTCTTGTTTCTTAACCTCTATGTCTATGTCATGTTGACCCTCCACTGCCGGGTACCCAAGCTGCAGCCACATAATATTAAATGTCTGATTAGTAGTTTTCTATGTTGAACGCATCCTGAGTTTTCAACTCTCTTTGACTTTTGCTTATTTTATTTCCTTTGTCTGAAATGGTTTTCCTACCTTTGTCAAGTAGATGAAATTAAAATTATCCTTCAGTACTGAATTCAGTTGCCACCTTTTCTATCTCTCCTTCCTTCTCCCTATCTTCACAGAGTTAATTGCTTGTCTGTTTCTTTAACACTTATCTCACATATCTCTCTTACAGCACTTATCACATTGTCTCATAATTTGTGTTTCTGTTGCTAGATGGTGAACTATGAGAGACCCAGTAAAAAGAAGCATTTATTTAAGGTGCCAGACTCACTTCTAAGGGCTTCGCAAGGATGTACTGACAGAGTCCTCTCAATAATCCCAGGAGGCATGTAACCGCCTTTTTACGGATGAGGCATGTAAAGTTCAGTAACTTGCCAAAGAACATACATGCAATAACTGGATATTGAATTGAATGATAGCTAAATAAAAATGCTTACTTAAAAAGTCTTGCCTTTTCCTGGAGAAAATGAACTCTCTCAACATTTATTTTTCACAGAGGGGAAAACAAAATGACTTACTTCTTTACCTCATGATCTTGAATAGCCATATAAATTAAATGTTATTTTATTGTCTATTCAAAATCCCATAAACCAGGACATGCATTACAGTATTAATTTTAATATTTGTGTAAAGAATTAATTATTTTCAAAACACACAGAGAAAAAACGGAAGTTTTCTGCCTCCAAGCCAAACTTGAAAACCTGTCTTTTTGAGGACAATGTTGTCCCATGACACCAGGGCGCTGGGGTTGGGTGGGTGTGAGTGCCAAGTGTGAATAATTCTAAACCCCAAACCACCTGTGGCCACTTTGAGGTCTTTTTCTATAATCACTCAAGGAAACATATTCTCTTTGCTTTCTTCCTGGGTTCCAGGGTCTTGCAAAGTTCCAGTGCTTGTATTAACTGCCTGATCTGGTAGGAGAAAAACTGGCTTTAAAATCCTTTTAATCAAAAGGACTTGAACAGTTAATGGACATCATCCCTTTGGCAAAAGGAGATGATATAAAGCGTTTTCTTCACTTTAAAAATCAGACCTTATTTATATAATTCTTTTATAAAGTTAAAGCCACTTGGTTTTAATATATTGTAGAGCCTGTTATATTGCCGTATAAGGCAGAAAGAATTAGCCTCCAAAGTATTTTCTCCATTGCTCTAGTTCTTAATAACCCTTTAATTTAATTGACTGTTCTGACTGATGGCAAAAAAGTAATCCTGTCATTTACAGATAACATCTCTGTTTTAAGCACTATATAGACGAATTATGAACTAGTGCCTTGAAATTAAGCAATTCTATTATTTTAATATGGTTTTAAAAAATTTCTCAGGGACTTGAGAGTCACAGAACACTACCATGCCCTGAATTGAGAACAATAACAATGTCAGCAATCAATAATTATCTTAGTAGGCTGTGCAATTTCCATTCAAAACATTTATAAGAGAATATTAACAAATATGAAAATAATGTATTTTGCATAGATAAACAAACTCATGAGGTTTTGGAATAATAAATTAAATAACTTACAATTCTGATAACCATCTATCTTACGATAATTAATGTGTTTAGCCAGCATTTGAAACATTACCATTTATCATCTTATCTGCTTTTTTGGTGTTTTTTTTTTTTTTTTATAAAAATGAGGCTAATATAAGCTGGGTGTTTTAGGGTTGCTTTAATAACATTATAGTCTATGAAACTGGTGGAATAAAATAAAAGAATGGTACAAGGTACATTTATCTCATGGTGAATACGTAGAAGTGAAGGGTTTTGGTCTTGTTTGCAACTCTCCTACAGTAGCACCTGTTGCAACACAACTACATGACTGAAAAGAAATATGTCTTTATAAATATTTTTAGTTATATTTACAATAAAGTAAATTTTGGAGGCCAACATTGTTACTTTGTGTATAGTATTAACAACTGAACTTAGGATCCCAAAATACAACGTGGTGACAGGATACTAAGAAGCTAGGGAAATTCTTTGGCAAGTAGAATGGGGAAACTGAGACAGAGGACTGAGCAATTTCAGCCAGATACTGAAGGTCACCTCCCTAGAGACAACATCTAGGCCTCAGCTAGGCTTCAACTCTAGGCCCAGAAAAGCAGCAAAACTAGGAGGGCAATGCCAGGACCAGCAGCAATGACTAATGCCCCCCCTGCCCTGGCACTAACCAAGCAGTAAAGACCATGACCCTAAAAGGGCACATCTAGAAAAGCTAATATTCTATTGTGATCTCCCTTAAGTTCCCAGCCTTTAAAAACCCTCAAAACCAAGGATCCAGTGCCTGCTCCCCCACCCCCAGCATGGCCAGGCCTTTCCCTCTCACTCTTCTTCCCCCATAGGCATGTACCACCTACTAGACTTACAACCAGGGGAGAAATGAGCCGCGGCTGCTTGTCCTGGGCTAATCCCCTGACCCTGAAGATCCCCTTTTCTCTGACTTGTCAGTGAGCCAAAGCATCCTGCCTACGCTTACTTCTTTCTTAGAACATTTTTAGAGAAACAGAGTATCCCTGCCTGGGTTTTCGCCTGTTGCTTCTTCTACCCTAAGCCCTTCGTTGTTTCATGGTCCCCAGCTTTAATAAGTGTACTCTCAAAATCACCCAGATTCGTGTTTTAAAGTCTTTTCAGCATTAAGTCAAGAACCCATACCAGGCTGCCTTAGGCATACTAGCCAAGGGCCAGGTCCCCTTTTCAGTAATAGTGACTGAGCTAAATGATGTGTAGATGAAACCTGGTCTCTCTCAGTCCTCAGGATCATTGCCGAACTTTCTACTGATTGCTGGTGATATTTGAATCTCTAAGCAAAGCTTTCTAGAAATATTATCAATGTAATTATGTCTCTACTGTAATTTTTTTTTAGTTGAACACATAATGTTACTAGAATATCTTTCGATATTTCCTTTATTGTAGTATAGTGGCTAATAATTTTAATCCCAACAAGGGGACTTTATTGCTAGGTTCAACCCAGTGTTGTACACTAAACTTTGTCTGATCCAATCAAATTTGGTATAAAGTAAAAATGAGGTCAAACAAAGTCCTCACTAAATCACAGCTTGAGCTGCCCTGTACGAGCAAAATTGAATAATTGTATATATCACTGAGACATTACCATTATTTTTCCTTATTTATATTTATATTCTCTTTACAGAGGTACTGTAGCAATAAAAATAATTCTGTTCCATATTCCTAAACTTATTTTTCAAATACAAAAAAAAAAAACTAAAGAAAAGAAACAATGAAAAATAAAAACAATCACTTTTATGGTTTTGTCATAACGTTATTGTAAACCATTCCTTTTACAAGCTAAATAAAAATTTCTACCCTGCCTCAAGTTAAAATGTGGTATTTATATTAAAATTCTGAACCAATCAACTAAGCTGGTATGTCTCTAAATATTACTGGCTGGTAAGAATAAATAGAAGGATAATTATGATAAGCTATCATGCTTTTACAAATAATATGTCAGTTTATCAGCTTTATGCTCCCTATCATTCCCGCATTTTCAGTTCTAAAATAGAGTAAGTAACAACAACAGCAGCAACAACAACAACAAAACAAAGCTAGTCTTCCTAGTTTGTGCTTGCTCTCCAGGTCAAAAAAAATTGTCAAAACTGTAAAATTTATTCCAAGAAAAGTAACAGGCTACACAGGTAAGTTTTGGCAAATGCAACTTTATATTGAAATTCACACATCTGTATCTTAAAGAATGAGACTCACAGACTCTAATATATTTCTAAAATACCAGAAATCATAAGCTTTCACAAGTTAAATCTGAAATAATTGAAACGACCAATATGCTGAATGTGCAGAAAGTATAAACAAGACTGTGCCTTCTGTGGAATAAACAGTTCACAAATTGTGCAGGATGTCATACTAAGGCTGCGGTCTCCCCTTGACAGCTGACTCCAAATATAAACATAGATCAACCGCCTACTTCTTAGAACACACTAGACTGGGTAGCACACCTCAGAAGAAAATCTCATTATCTTAATGATGTGCACCTTAATTTTTAAACCATGTGAGGAAAAATGAAAAAGACTATTAATAATCTTCTATGTAGTTCCAGATGCATGACCATGACCAGTTACTGGTTTGATTTCCTTTAACTATTTGCTTCAATGCTAAATAAGATGAAAGATACTAGATAACTCTTTAAGGCAACATGTGTTTATTCTGAATTATTAGAACTTCTCAATTGTGACCAGTTTGTACCATTAATGTTGCCTTCCACACCACTATCTAGCATTCACAAAATAAAAATGAATTGTAAAAATTCTATACCAAATCAATAAAAATCACATAATACAGTTCAATGCTAGCAATTTAGTAGGTAAAGAAATTGGTATTTAGAAATAGTAATGTATTGATATTAATTAAAAAAAAAAGTACTCTAAATGAAACCAATATACTGCTTTGGAATGCTCCTCCAAACTTACAAGGTGATTTTTAAAAAGTGTGATAATCCAATAATTCATGGCATATATTTAGTGGATTACAGTACTTTAAGTCCCCAAATATATTAGGCTTTGCAAAATAATAATAGTATGAAATGTTTTAACGTCTTCAAACTTCTAAAATTATTTTTTATCAACAGATTTACCTCATGTCAAGTTAATTTATTAAAATGTCCAATGCTAATTGGCTTTTTAAATGTTTTTTCATAAGTAGTGATATACACAACATTTAGCACTGATACTTAGCACCTGCTAATTTCATTATCTAGTTTTCAACCACATAAAGAAACTTAGGGCAGTGGTTCAGTCCTTTCTTAATTACAAACCTTCATGGGCAGTCAGCAGGATCACTCTGAGATTTAAAATAGAATTATTAGGTGAACGATTGCAAAGACTGCAGAATGTTGCCCAAATCCTTATAACTGCTAATCCCATTCTTGATTTTCTTCTCAAGATATGGCTACAGGCCAC
Organism: Saccopteryx bilineata; assembly: GCF_036850765.1. Lineage (NCBI taxonomy): Eukaryota > Metazoa > Chordata > Mammalia > Chiroptera > Emballonuridae > Saccopteryx > Saccopteryx bilineata. Next base: position 319,001,269 of record NC_089491.1, read on the forward strand.
AACTGCTTAACAGAGAAGGACAGTGTTTCACAAGGCTAAAGATTTACAGATGCTCCTTCATATAACACAGTAAGGTTCCCTTGGTAACCTAGATTTTCTGCAGTAAAGAAGGGTTGTGCTGAAACAGCGCCTCAGCTCCCTGTTGGAAAAAATGCAGACAAAAGGATTGATTCCTGCTTGGGCAAAACTCATCCAGACAGCAGCTGTAAGAAATCCCCCTGGTACTACAGGCCCTCTTGCAAAAACTCTCCAATAGCAGGCTACCAGGTAGGGGCCCCACAAGATTAGGAAGAGAAAAGTCATTATATAGAACATTCTGCTGATTCTTTTTTCCATTTTGAATTCATCTAAAACCAATAGCCTTCTTCTTCCCGTGGTGTTTGCATTTTGCCTGATGCCCAGTAAAGTAGGTGGTGTGGGACCCCTTCCAAATCCCGCTAGCCAATTGGCAGCTGCCTGGCCACTGGCTCCGGGGCCATGAAAAGTCCAGTTCTGGCTGACTGCTGCTACAAACTGGACTGGCTTCATTTTCCTTCGATCATGGACAAAGAATATCAGCTTGAGGTAGACAAGCTGTGTGGCTAGGAGGATGAGAGCAAGGAGCAGCATAAATCCTAAGGAATCATTGGCCCTGAAAGAGCGGTGTTGGAAGGTGCATTGATCTTCCTCCCTAATAAATGAGTAAGTGCCCACATCTAAAACTGGGGGAAATGCCATGGCCACAGACAGAGTCCACACCATGCAGATTACAGCCAAACACGTCCAAAAAGTCAGCCTCTTTGTATAGAAGCGGTGATGGGCGATAGCTAAGTATCTGGTGACACTGATGCAGAAGAGCATGAAAGCAGTGTGGAAACAGGACAAAACCCCCAGAAAGGCAATCACTTTGCAAGTCAGGGTCCCATAAGTCCAGGTAGAGCCATTTTTGACAGAGTTGAATACAAATGGAAAACAAATTGCAGATCTGAGGATATCAGAAGAGCAAAGGTCCAACAGGAAGTAGTAAGGTGCTCTATGCAAGGTCTTATCTTTTACTAGCAAGATGGAGATCAGAAGGTTGCCCACCACGCTGACTCCTATTATGAAACCCAAGGAAGTCAGTTTCAGAAAGGCTGTTAGAGGAGAGAGATTTTGCAAAATGTTGTCAGCTGCATGGCTATAGTTCGCCATAGATGGATGGAGGATAAAGACACAGTCTCAGTCAAGTTTCATGATCTAAATAGAACAAGGAAAAGATCGATCTATACATTTTACTGAAAATGTAATCCATAAAGAGAACTGATCCAATCTCCTGTCATGCTTCCTCTTTTCTTCCATTTGATTTGCCATCAGAATATCTGGAAAAGAAAAATGAGCTATCAGTTCTTAAGTTAACAAGCAGTGATATCAGACAGTGCTAACATAAAGTTGTTGATTTATGGAGAAGTATATAAAGTTTTAATTTTGAATAATATTCTTTGCTTTAGTATCTTTGCTTGAGATTTCAGAGTATTGGATTGCTTAGTTTTCTGAGCTAAATAAATTAAAAAATGTTCTTATTTTAGAGAAAATACATTTTACTAGGTACCTTTAAGACAAAAAGAATAATGTTCCACAATCATAAAATATGCCAGTCCAGGAATTAGTCACTAGTGTTGCAGAGGAATCTACAAGATTGATAATAGGAGACAGAGAGGAGACTGTCTATTTTATTTGAGGTCGATTAGTAACTGTCAGTATATTACAGGCAGCTTCCTGCTGATATAGATCCAAAAAACCCTTGCAAAATATTTGTCTTTTAACTCAAATGTCTCTATTCATGCTGCATATTATGAGTGTTGATTCTTTAAAGCATAATTTCAACATAAGACTTCTAAATTAATAAGAACTTGTCTCGGGATTTGATGTGATTTAATCTTTTGTCTCCCCACCCCCACCCCAGCCCATTTTTGGCAAATTTTTTCTTTTAAGCACACATGATTACTAAAAATGGTTAATATAAATATTGGCCAGGAAATCACACCCAGAGGAATAATGCACTTCCATTTGTAAATCTTGGATGCCGGGATTTAAATAAATTTAACATTAACCTGTATTTCTCGGGCAATTAAGCCTTTCCATTTTTACTGATATTCTTTGTTGCAAATGGAAAGTGGCTGCATTTTAAAGCAAAATGCACATTTCCTCCTAGATGCCTGGGAACCACACTAGGGGGAATCGGCTGGCTTCCTCTGTTATTCCCACTAAGCATGTTTCTTTTGCCACTTTTCACTTGCCGGGAATATGCAGATGGTAGCCCAGGAAAAACTGCGTTCGATGATTTTAATTTCCCCACTGGTACATCCCGGGTAAATACCGATCTCATCATGCAATATTACGAAACCTGAAATCCGCCACCCCTGGATTTATAATGGGGGTGGAGGTGGAGGAGGAGGGGAGAGAGACATGCATTACATACGCGAAGATGGGGAGAGAAGGCTGCTTCTGCGCCGCAGGAGAAGTGTTCCGGCGGTTCGCTGTCTGATATTCCTCAGTCTTGAAACGCTTTCCAGAAATGGAGCTTTGAATAAGCCCTACTGAAGATGCATTGTCTGAATGTACTTCTATTATGCATTATATTGTTTAAACACACACACACACAGACACACAGACACACACACACACACCATGGGGGAGGTGAGCTCTTTCCCGGTGAACCTGCAATTTTATCAACACTGTGAGTCCCCCCACCCCCCAAAAAAACAACAAAAAAAACTTAACCGAGAGTATGTCCTCCTACCTGTTGGTGTTGGATATCCCGACAGACTATAGCTTCTTCTTTCTATAAATTGCTGATTTTTTTTTCCTTAGTGCTTTGACTGAGCAACCAGGCAGGGCTCGGCGGCGCCTGCGCGCTGGAGCCTCCTGGAGCTCCAACCGCGTCCTCCCCTGTCGCAGCGGCACGGTCTACACCAGTATCGCAGGAGCAGCGGCGGCGGCGGTGGCGGGGGCCGTGGTGAAGCTAACCGGAGCCCAGATCCGTTTCCAGAATTGGCGGAGTTTGCTGAGTGTCCTGGCCTGTTGATTTGGCAAAATTTGGCTTTTGTATCCTTGTGGCTGCTTCTGAACTTGCCCTTACTGGCATTTGAAGCGGGGACTGGAAAGGCTCGCGCAAGACCTCAGGCCCAGCCTCCCCCAGGGCCGCGCACTGGGAAGCCACCTGGCCGGGAGCGCCCGCCCTCCTCACCTTCCCGGAACCCTCGCCTTCCCCGCACATTTTCTTGCTTTGTCGTTCAGAGTGCTCCAAAGCATTGGGATCTTCTTTTAGGTTTCTTTTTAAGTGATTTTCCCTGCTGACCTTTACATTTTCAGGTTAGCTAGGGTGGGGGGCGTATAAAGAAAAAGAAGGAAGAGAGGGAGGGAGATGAGAGAGAGAGAGAGAGAGAGAGAGAGAGAGAGAGAGATTTTTAAACGCAGTTAAAAAATCTTGTCAATGGGAAGAAGGCAGCCTGTCTTTGTTAGTCCTATCTTCTCGAATGCACGCAAATATGCGTTAAGTAGGGAGAAACTAAATTCAGACAACTGCAAAACGAATTAGATCTGTTCTACCTTAACCAATATGACTTAAGAATTTACAGAATTTTAAATTACTATTCCTCGCATTCACCCCACTGGTCGATAGCCTTCCTTTTCCCTTCTTGCAAGTACGAATTAGCAATAGATTGGTAATGCCAAAGCAGTTGTATCTGTTTTCCTTTTTTTCCCCTTTGTTATTACGAAAGAAAAATACTAGGAATAAAACTTACACCCGTCCAAAAGGTCCAATGATATCACAGCACACACATAGTCTGACACTGGGTGCTTAGGGATGTCTCTGGAATAATGTATTTCCTTAATTTACCATTTCGGAAGAATATTGTTTGTGGGGGTAAAGATGAGATTTTAAACAACTCCTCACCTCCAAAAAACTAGCCGGCTTGCTTCCATTAATTCCCGGTGTAAAACGTCTGCTTCTCCTCATGCATGCTTATTGCTTTATAATAATTGGTTAATGAAACAAAAATAAAGATCTTTACAGTAATAATTTGATCTCCGGACAGCAGTAAAATACCTCACTGTTGGGTGATGAGAATGTGACACTCAAGGGAATTTAAGCCAATCAGCATACAGATAATATGGATTAATTTACATACTGTATTTCTATTGGTTATACCAAGGTAAAGCTTTCCATTTAAAGCTTAAAAATGAATACTTCACTGTCATGATGTCACAGTAATTACACAAAGTCCTATGTTGGTAATACTGAAATAATGTTTCATTTTCTTAATTTGTTTTGAGATGTCCTAAATCTACTAAAAAATAATGATTTTTAAAAATAAAATGTTAATAAAGCATCTAACTCAGGTATTCCCTTAATCTAGAAAAATCCATCCTACAATAATAGATCTGGAGTAACTGAGGACATTCCAGTCAAGAAAAACACTCCACTTTCTTGCAAAACAAATTAAGAAGAAATAAAAACTATACGGTAGTTCACAATTTCTGACTGAAAGTCAAATCCAGTTTTATGGAACTACAAATAAAGTCAATTTGTTCTTTTTTAAAATTTCCCAGTTAGGACCTCACTGCACTTTCCTGAGTTATTTCCTGAGTTTTTACAATTAAAAAACCTATCAAATAAAAAACTGATAAATTTTCTGAATATCGATGATTGGCCAGATCTTAGGTTGTATGGCTTAGGGAAAAGCTATTTAAAAGTAAATTAAAAGGGTGACTGTCCTGCCACACCATGAAGCAATTTAATTTACTGTTCTGAAAGGAATGGGGCCAGGATCCAAAGAGTAAATATACTTTAAGAAAAAGGTATTGGTTCTTTAAAAATAAAGGAGGGGTTGTGTATGCAATATTCTTTCAAATCCACATCTCAGGGTATATTAAGTCTATAATTTCTTTTGCAAATGAATATGGTTACATCAACTAGTTCTTCAGTTTTTCCAGCTATTAGATGAGAATGTTCTTTTTTTTGGCCTCACAAGGGGGCTCAAGAAATTAATGAGATAGTTTCCATTTTGTTCACTAATTCTACTGAAGAAAACATTAAAGTCTTCCACCAATAGAAGTTTAAAAAATACTTAATAACTGACAAAAATTTCATATCATCTGCCAGGTCTCAAATGTAAAGTTATTCAAAGTGTTCAAATCATAACCTTGTTGATCTTAGCTACTTTCTTTTAGATTTTTTATATCACCAAACCTAGAGTAACTATATTAAGGGTAGAGGGACTAAGCAAGGAATGGCAACATAATATATCCACCCAGTGTTTGAAGGATCCTAAAGTTTTCAAATTCTTGGCTTGTTACATTTACTATATTGATCAGTGGATTAGGAAGTCTGATGTAATTTATTTAATTTGGTTCTTCTAATAATATTTATTTATTTTAAAAAGCATTTATTTTCAAAATTAAGAGGACATTTCAGACTTTTGTTAAGGTTGATGGACGTCTCATAATGGTCAAGTGCACTATTTCAATTCAAACCATCATTTATGTGAAAATGTGTGTCAGGATGTAAACAATTCCTGGCAAATACAGAGACTGATAGGCTCGGATAAAGTGTTCTAAGAAGATATTTAAAATATTTATTTATTTATTGATTGATTGATTGTATTTTTCCGAAGTTAGGTACTGGGAGGCAGTCAGACAAGACTTCCGCATGCTCCCGACCAGGAGCCACTCTGCATGCCCACCAGGGGGCGATGCTCTGCCCATCTGGGGCATAGCTCAGTTGCAGTCTGAGCCATTCTAGTATCTGAGGCAGAGGCCATGGAGCCACCCTCAACACCGGGGCCAACTTTGCTCCAGTGGAGCCTTGGCTGTGAGAGGAAGTGAGAGACAGAGAGGAAGGAGAGGGGGAAGGGTGAAGAAGCAGATGGGTGCCTCTCCTGTGTGCCATGATCAGGAATCGAACCCAGTACCTCCACACGCCAGGCAGATGCTCTACTGCTGAGCCAACTGGCCAGGGCTTAATCATTTATTTAAAGTACTATCTTTCCCACTTAAAGCTTGTTATTTAATCTTTAAAAACATGTACCTTTGGCATTCTCAACTCATACCAAATTTATTTTATTTAGAAATCAAATTTAATGCGATTACACTGATTAGTAAGAGTACATAGATTTCAAGTGAACTTCTTTATAGCATTGGAACTGTTGATTGTGTTGTGTGCCTAGCATCCAAAGTCAAATCATTTTCCATTACTGTATGTTTGTCCCTTTTTACTCCCCTCCCTCCACTCCCTTTGCCTGGTAACCACTTTACCTTTATCTGTGTCCATGAGTCTCAGTTGTATACCCCGCTGATGTATGAAATCATATAGTTCTTAGTTTTTTCTGATTTACTTATTTCACTTAATATAATGTTCTCAAAGTCCATGCATGTTGTTATAAATGGCAATATATCATAATTTCTTATGGCTGAGTAGTATTCCATTACATATATGTACTACATGTTCTTTATCTAATCCTCTATCAAAGGACACTTTGGTTGTTTCCATATCTTTTGTGTGTGTGTGTGTGTGTGTGTGTGTGTGGCAGAGACAGAGAGAGTCAGAGAGAGGGACTGATAGGGACAGACAGGAAGGGAGAGAGATGAGAAACATCAATTCTTCGTTGTGGTTCCTTAGTTGTTCATTGATTGATTTCTCATATGTGTCTTGACCGGGGGGCTACAGCAGACCAAGTGACCCCTTGCTCGAGCCAGCAACCTTGGGTCCAAGCTGGTGAGCTTTGCTCAAACCAGATGAGCCTGTGCTCAAGCTGGTGACCTCAAGGTCTCGAACCTGGGTCCTCTGCATCCCAGTCTGACACTCTATTCACTGTGCCACTGCCTGGTCAGGTTGTTTCAATATCTTGACCACTGTTAATAATGCTGCTATGAACATGAGAGTGCATGTGTCTTTGCATAGCACTGTTTTCGAGTTCTTTCAGTAGATAACCAGTAGAGGGATTGCTGGGTCATATGGTAGCTCTATGCTTTATTTTTTTTGATGAACTACCATACTTTCTTCCCTAATGGCTGTACTAGTTTACATTCACACCAGCAGTGAATGAGGGTTCCTTTTTCTTCACAGCCTCTCCAACATTTGTTATTACCTTCATTGTGGTTTTGATTTGCATATCCCTAATGCTATTAAAGATGAGCATCTTTCCATATATCTGTTGGCCATCTGTATGTCTTCTTGGGAGAAGTGTCTATTCAGGACCTCTCCCCATTTTTTAATTGGATTGTTTGCTTGTTTGTTGCTGAGCTTTGTGAGTTCTTTATATATTTTGGATATTGACTCCTTATCAAAAAATATTGTTTGCAAATATCTTCTTTCATTTGGTGTGTTGCTTTTGTGTTAAGTTGTAGGTTTCTTTTGCTGTACAGAAGCTTTTTAGTTTGATATGGCCATTTATTTATTTTTGCCTTTACTTCCCTTCCCTCTGAGGTCAAATTCATAGTGTTCTAGATTATAACCATAGTTCATCAGTTTAGTGTCTATGTTTTCTTCTATGTAATTTATTGTTTCAGATCTTATATTTAGGTCTTTGATCCATTTTGAATTAACTTTTGTACATGGTGACAAACTGTACTCTACTTTTATTCTTTTGCAAGTGGCTTTCCAGTTTTCCCAGTACCATTTATTAAAGAGGCTTTCTTTTCTCCATTGTGTGTTTTGGCTCCTCTGTCAAAAGTTATTTGCCCATATATATGTGGTTTTATTTCTGGCCTCTCGATTCTGTTCCATTGGTCTGTATGTCTGTTTTTCTGCCAATATCATGCTGTTTTGATTATATTGGCTCTGCAGTATAATTTGAAGTCAGGTAGTGTGGTACCTCTGGTTCCATTATTTTTTTTCTCTCTCTTTTTTTTTCTTTTATTTTTATAGGGAAAGAGAGACTGTGAGAGAGGGATAGATAGGGACAGACAGACAGGAATGAAGAGAGATGAGAAGCATCAATCATCAGTTTTTCATTGCGACACCTTAGTTGTTCATTGATTGCTTTGTCATATGTGCTTGACCGCGGGCCTTCAGCAGACCGAGTAACCCCTTGCTTGAGCCAGTGACCTTGGGTCCAAGCTGGTGAGCTTTATGCTCAAGCCAGATGAGCCCACTCTCAAGCTGGCAACCTCAGGGTCTCAAACCCGGGTCCTTCCGCATCCTAGTCCGATGCTCTATCCACTGCACCACCGCCTGATCAGGCTATTTTTTTCTCAAGATTGCTTTGGCTAGTCATTCTTTCATGATTTCATGCAAAGCTGGTGATATTTTTTCTTTCTTTTTTAAAAAATGATATTAAGATTTTAATGGGGATTGCATTAAATTTGTATATTGCTTTGGGTAATATGGCCATTTTAACTATGTTGATTCTTTCGATCCTTGAACATGGAATATTTTCCTATTTTGTTGTATGTTTTCAATTTCTTTTAGTAATTCTTTGTAGTATTTTTTATATAGGCCCTTCACATCCTTTGTTAAGTTTATTCCTAGGTATTTTATTTTTTTGTTGTTACAATGGTAAAAAGAATTGTTTTTTAGAATTCATTTTTTGAAGTTTCATTATTGAAAGTAGATTTCTTATTCAGTATAAGAAAGTAGATTTTTGTATATTGATTTTCTATCCTCAGACTATACTGTATTTGTTTTTTGTTTGTAATAGTTTTTTGGTGGAGTCTTTGGGGTTTTCTATATACAGGATAAAAAAGTAATACCTTTATTCCTTCTTTCTTGATATGGATGTCTTTTATTTCTTTTTCTTGCCTGATTGCTCTGGTAAAGACTTCCAGTATTATGCTGAAGAATGAAGAGAGTGGGCAGCCTTGTTTTGGACCTGATTTTAGAGCAAAAGCCTTCAGTTTTTCAGCATTTAGTATGATATTGGCTGATGATTTATCATATATTGCTTTTATTATGTTGAGGTACTTCCCTTTGATACCCATTTTATTGTTTTAAACATAAATGGATGTTGTATCTTATGAAATGCTATTTATGCATCTATTGATAGGATCTATGATTTTTGTCCTTTGTTTTATTGATATGGTATATTACATTGAACAATTTGCACTTATTGAACCATCCTTGTGCTACTCTAATGAATCCCACTTAATTGTGATGTATTATTTTTGTAATGTATTGTATTCAATTTGCTAGTATTTTGTTGAGATTTTTGTATCTATGTTTATTAGAGATATTGGTATGTGTTTTTCTTTTTTTTGTGTTGTCCTGGACAGGTTTTGGGATCACAGTTATTTTGGCTTCATAAAATGTGTTAGGGATTTTTTTTTTGTTTGTATTTTTCTGAAGTTGGAAACGGGGATGCAGTCAGACAGACTCCCACATGAGCCCGACTGGGATCCACCCGGCATGCCCACCAGGGGGCGATGCTCTGCCCACCTGGGGCATCGCTCTGCCACAATCAGAGCCATTCTATCGCCTGAGGCAGAGGCCACAGAGCCATCCTCAGCACCTGGGCAAACTTTGCTCCAATGGAGCCTGGGCTGTGGGAGGGGAAGAGAGAGACAGAGAGGAAGGAATGAAGGAGGGGTGGAGAAGCAGATGGGCACTTCTCCTGTGTGCCCTGGCCGGGAATCAAACCTGGGACTCCTGCACGCCAGGCCGATGCTCTACCACTGAGCCAAAAAAAAAGTGTTAGGGATTATTGCTTCTTCTTCAGTTTTTTGGAAGACTTTGAGAAGGGTAGATACCAAATCTTCTTTGTGTGTTTGGTAGAATTCACTAATGTAGGCATCTGGTCCTGGACTTTTGTTTTTGAGGAGGTCTTTGATAGTTGTTTCTATTTCCTTACGGCTTATAGGCCTATTTAGGATTTCCAGTTCTTCATGACTCGGGGCAGGAAAATTAGAAAGTTCTAGGAATTTAGCCATTTCTTCTAGATTGTTTAATTTGGTGACATATAATTTTTTATAGTATTCTAGTATGATCCTTTGTATATCTATGATGTCTATGGTAATCTCTCCTCTTTCATTTTGGATTTTGTTTATATGAGTCATTTCACTTTTTTTCTTAGTGAGTCCACCCAGGGGTTTGTCAATTTTTTTTTAATTTTTTTTAAAATTTATTCATTTTAGAGAGGAGGGGGGAAGAGAGAGAGAGAGAGACCTCAGTGTTTCCAGGTTGACGCTTTATCCACTGCGCCACCACAGGTCAGGCGGGTTTGTCAATTTTAATGATCTTTTCAAAGAACCAGATTTTTGTTGTATTAATTTTTTATAGTCTTTTTGTTCTCTGTTTCTTTTTTGTTCTGTTATAATTTTTACTATTTCCTTTCTTCTGGTGAAGTTGGTTTGCCTTTGTTCTTCTTTTCTAGTTCTGTAAGATGTGATGTTACATTGTTTCCTTGGATCTCTCTTGTTTCCTGATGTAAGCCTGTAATGATATGAATTTTTCTTTAACTTCTTTTGCTGTATCTCTGAAGTTTTGATATTTCATGTCGTCATTCTTGTTTGTATATCTCTTTTGATCTCTGCTTTTATTTTTTCTGTAATGAAGAAATTTGTTTTAGAAGTATGTTGTTTAATTTCCACATTTTTTGTGGGTTTCCTTACTTCTTTTTGCAGTTGATTTCTAATTTCAAAGCTGTTTGGTCAGAGAATATGCTTGGTATAATTTCAATTTTCTTGAATTTGTTGAGGTTAGTTTTGTGGCCCAACATATAATCTATCACTATGCACACTGATGTTGTGGGATGAAATGTTCTGTAAATGTCTGTTATATCCATTTGATCGAGTGTGTCATTTAAGGCCAAAATTCCTTTTTTTCATTTTTTACTATTAATATTATACTTTTTTCTTTTCTTTTTTTACAGAGACAGAGAGAGAGAGTCAGAGAGAGGGATAGATAGGGACAGACAGACAGGAATGGAGAGAGATGATATGCACTAATTATCAGTTTTTCATTGCAACATCTTAGTTGTTCATTGATTGCTTTCTCATATGTGCCTTGATCGCCGGCCTTCAGCAGACCGAGTAACCACTTTCTCGAGCCAGCGACCTTGGGTCCAAGCTGGTGAGCTTTGCTCAAACCAGATGACCCCACGCTCAAGCTGGTGACCTCGGGGTCTCGAACCTGGGTCCTTCCACATCCCAGTCTGACGCTCTATCCACTGCGTCACCGCCTGGTCAGGCCTTATACTTAATTACTGTAATGGAACTTTTTTAAATTTTAATTTATTGGGCTTACATAGATTCAAGTGTCCTATCTAATTCAAGTGTCCTTTCCCTCCACCTCCGTGTTCCCCTTGATACCCCATTTACCCCCTCCTTCCCAATGCCCTGCCCCCTTTCCTCCAGGATTTGCTATCCTGCTTTCTTTGTCTCTTGTGTTATGTATACATAATTTCACTAATCCCTTTCTTGTCTCTGATCCCATTCTCTCTTTCCCTTTCCCCTGAATCCTTTGACCCGCCTCTTCCTCTATTATGTTCCTTAGTTCACATTGTTCATTAGATTCCTCATAGGAGTAGGGTCATATGACATTTTTATTTCTCTGCCTGGCTTATTTCACTTAGCATAATAGTCTCCAGGTTCATCTATATTGTCTTAAAAGGTAAGATTTCCATATTTGAAATGGCCATGTAATATTCCATTGTGTATATATGTACCACTGCTTTTTAATCCAATCATTCCTGATGGGCACTTGGGCTGTTTCTAGATCTTGGCTATTGTAAACAATGCTGCAATATATATGGGGTGTGCCTGACCTGTGGTGGCGCAGTGGATAAAGCGTCGACCTGGAAATGCTGAGGTTGCCGGTTCAAAACCCTGGGCTTGCCTGGTCAAGGCACATATGGGAGTTGATGCTTCTTGCTCCTCCCACTGTTCTCTCTCTATCTCTCTCTCTGTCCCCTCTCTCTCTAATAAAAATGAATAAATAAAAATCTAAAAAAGTAAATAAAAAAATTAAAAAAATTAAAAAAAAATATGGGGGTGCATGTCTTCTTTTCAATCAGTGATTTGGTATTAGGATATATTCCTAAAAGTGGGATAGCTGGGTCAAACAGCAAATCCATTTTTAGTTTTTTGATGGAACTCCATATTGTTTTCCACAGTGGCTGTACAAGTCTACATTGCCACCAGCAGTGCGGGAGGGTTCCCTTTTCTTCACACCCTTGCCAGCATTTATTGTGTGTTGATTTGTTAATGAGAACCATTCTGACAGATGTGAGGTGGTATCTCATTGTGGTTTTAATTTGCATTTCTCTAATGATTAATGATGTTGAACATTTTTTCATATGCCTATTGGCCACCTGTATGTCTTTTTTGGAGAAGTGTCTATTCAGTTCTTTTGCCCATTTTGATTGGATTGTTTACCTTCCTGGTGTTGAGTTTTAGATGATCTTTATAAGTTTTGGTTATTAACCCCTTATCAGAAGTGTTGTTGAATATGTTCTTCCCATTGTGTGGTCTGTCTTTTTATTTTGTTCATAACATCTTTATCTGTGCAAGAGCTTTTTAGTTTGATATAGTCCCATTTGTTCATTCTGTTCTTTATTACACTTGACCTTGGAGATAAATCAGCAAATATATTGCTACAAGAGATGTCAGAGAGCCTACTGCCTATGTTTTCTTCCAAGATGTTTATGGTTTCAGGACTTACATTTAAGTCTTTTATCCATTCTGAGTTTATTTTCGTGAATGGTGTAAGTTGGTGGTCTAGTTTCATTTTTTTGCATGTTCCTGTCCAGTTTTCTCAACACCATTTATTAAAGAAACTGTCTTTTACTCCATTGTATGCTCTTACCTCCTTTGTCAAATATCAGTTATCCATAAAGGTGTGGGTTTATTTCTGTGTTCTCTGTTCTGTTCCATTGATCTATATGCCTGTTCTTATGCCAGTACCAACCTATTTTGAGTACCATGGCCTTGTAGTATAACTTGATATCAGGGAGTGTAATACCCCTCACTTTATTCTTCTTTTTCAAGATTACTGATGCTATCGTGTTCTTTATCGGTTCCATATAAATTTTTGGAATATTGGTTCTATATCTTTGAAGTATGCCATTGGTATTTTAATAGGAATTGCATTGAATTTATAGATTGCTTTGGGTAATACAGACATTTTAATGATGTTTATTCTTCCTATCCATCAACACGGTATATGCTTCCATTAAATCTTTTTTTTTTTTTTTTTTTTTTTGGTATTTTTCTGAAGTTGGAAACGAGGAGGCAGTCAGACAGACTCCCACATGCACCTGACCGGGATCCATGTGGCATGCCCACCAGGGGGCGATGCTCTGCTCATCTGGGGCGTTGCTCTGTTGCAACCAGGGCCATTCTAGTGCCTGAGGCAGAGGCCATGGAGCCATCCTCAGCGCCCGGGCCAACTTTGCTCCAATGGAGCCTTGGCTATGGGAGGGGAAGAGAGAGACAGAGAGGAAGGAGAGGGGGAAGGGTGGAGAAGCAGATGGGCGCTTCTCCTGTGTGCCCTGGCTGGGAATTAAACCTGGGACTCCTGCACGCCAGGCCAATGATCTACCACTGAGCCAACCTGTCAGGGTCCATTGTATCTTTCTTGATTTCTTTTATCATTGTTTTATAATTTTCCGAGTACAAGTCTTTAACCTCTTTTGTTAAATTTACTCCTAGGTACTTTATTTTTTTTGTTGCAATAGTGCAGGGGATTGTTTCCTTAATTTCTCTTTCAGACAATTCATTGTTAGTGTATAATAATGCCACTGATTTCTGAATATTGATTTTATATCCTGCCACTTTGCTGAATTCACTTATCAGGTTTACTAGTTTTTTAAGAGAGATTTTAGGGTTTTCTGTGTATAGTATTTTGTCATCAGCAAATAATGATAGTTTTACTTCTTCTTTTCCAGTTTGGATGCCTTTATTTCTTTTTCTTGTCTGATTGCTGTGCCTAGGACTTCCAGATCTATGTTGAATAAGAGAGGTGAAAGGGGGGACCCCTACCTTTTTCCTGATCTTAAGAGGATTGCTTTTAATTTTTCCCCATTTCCCCATTGGTGTGATATTGGCTGTGATTTTGTCATAGTTGGCCTGTATCATGTTAAGATATGATCCCTGATTTCCCACTTTGCAGAATTTTGATCATAAATGGGTGCTGGATTTTACAAAATACTTTTTCTGCATCTATTAATATTATCATGTGATTTTTATCCTTCCTTTTGTTTATGTGATGAATCACATTGATTGATTTGCAAATATTGTACCAGCCTTGCCTCCGCAGAATAAATCCCACTTGATCATAATGTATGATTTTTTTTATATACTGCTGGATCTGGTTTGCTAATATTTTGTTAAGGATTTTAGCATCTATATTCATTAGGGATATTGCCTTATTCTTCCAGATTGATTTTTTTAAAGTTATATGTTTCAAGGAATTTGTCCATTTCATCTAGGTTGTCTGATTTTTTGGCATATAGTTTTTCATAGTATTTTCTTACAGTCCTTTGTATTTCTGTTGTGTCAGTGGTTACTTCTCCACTCTCATTTCTAATTTTATTTATTTGAGTCCTCTATCTTTTTTTTCTTGGTGAGTCAAGTTAAAAGTTCATCAACCAGCTCCTGGTTTTATTTATCTTCTGTATTTTTTTTTATCTTCTATGTCATTTATTTCCACTCTGATCTTTATTATTTCCTTTGTTCTATTTCCTCTGGGCTTTACTTGCTCTTCTTTTTCTAGTTCTTTAAGATGCAGAGTTAAGTTGTTTATTTGAGCTTCTTCTTGCTTCTTAAGGTATGCCTCTAATGCTATGAACATCCCACTCAGGACTGCTTTTGCTGTGTCTTATAAATTTTGAGTTGTTGTATGTTCATTTTCATTTGTTTCAAGGATATTTTTGAATTCTTCCTTGATCTCATTGTTAACCCATTTGTTATTTAATAACATGCTATTTAGTCTTCAAGTGTTTGCATGTTTTTCTATTGTAGTTAATTTCTAATTTCATGCCATTGTGATCATAGAAGACGCTTGGTATAATTTCATTCTTCTTAAATTTACTGAAACTCATTTTGTGTCCTAACATGTGGTCTATCCTAGAGAATGTACTATGAGCACTTGAAAAGAATTGTATTCTGCTGCTTTGGGGTGAAAGGTTCTGAAGATATCTATTAAATCCAGTTGATTTAGTGCAGGGGTCAGAAACCTTTTTGGCTGAGAGAGCCATGAATGCCACATATTTTAAAATGTAATTACATGTGAGCCATACAATATGTTTAACACTAAATACAAATAAATGTGTGCATTTTATGTAAGACCAACACTTTTAAAGTACAATAAGTCTCTGAATTTTTTTAATAACGTTATGCTGTTGCTAACCAATGATGAATAAAGTACTTCTTACCATTAATGTGACTTCTGGTGCTGCATGATTTTAATTGTTTTTTGGGGGTTTTTATTTTTTATTTTTTCTGAAGCTGGAAACGGGGAGAGACAGTCAGACAGACTCCTGCATGCGCCCTACCGGGATCCACCCGGCACGCCCACCAGGGGCGACGCTCTGCCCACCAGGGAGCGATGCTCTGCCCCTCCGGGGCGTTGCTCTGCTGCGACCAGAGCCACTCTAGCGCCTGGGGCAGAGGCCAAGGAGCCATCCCCAGCGCCTGGGCCATCTTTGCGCCAATGGAGCCTTGGCTGCGGGAGGGGAAGAGAGAGACAGAGAGGAAGGAGGGGGAGGGTGGAGAAGCAAATGGGTGCTTCTCCTATGTGCCCTGGCCGGGAATCGAACCTGGGTCCCCCGCACGCCAGGCCGATGCTCTACTGCTGAGCCACCCAGCCAGGGCCTGGTGCTGCATGATTTTGCTGATGGCTTTGTAGTCTGGTTAATACATGGTGAGGTTAAGCTTCATGCAGGCATTGAGACTTCCATCCGTTAAACGTGATTGTAGGTTGATCTTAAGGTTCTTTAGATGTGAGAAAGACTGCTCACATGCATACATAGAGCCAAACATTGTCAGTACAGCAATACTCACATGCTGCAGCATTCCAAGGTATGACAATCAGCTGGTTCGCGGGTTGAAGTCTTTTCATTTCTCCCCACTTGTATTTGCTCGCCAACTCTGCTTGCTGTTGTGCAAGTCTTTCCAAATCTTCATTCAGTGACTTGAACTTATTCGCCCACATGTCTGCCTTCAGGTCATCAGCTTATAGCTCTAAATCTCTGATGGAGACACCAGGGATGTAACTCAGATCGGCGCTGTCTACTGCATACTTGTGTGTATAGGTGATGAACTTAAAAAGACAAGTGCGCTCACGAAATTCTCCAAAGCATGTTTTGAATGACTGCAGGAGATTAGATGTGAAGCCCGCTAGCTGCTGGAGATCAAGTTGTTGAGCAGGGTCACTTGCTGTGCATGCATCTTTAAACTCTCCCAGTTTTTCAAAGTGTAGTAAACAAACTGTTTTAATGTCAGTGATGAAGAGTTCCAGCTTGTTTTCAAATGCAAACACTGATTGTTGAAGGGTAAAACTGTATTTCCAACGCTTTGCATTTTCACATTGAGCTGGTTCAGATGTTCAGTCATGTCTACGAGATAGTAGAACTTCAGGAGCCACTCAGTGTTAACTAACTCAGGATGCTCAATGTTTTTCATTTCAAGAAAAGTCCGGATTTTGCTCAGACAAGCCACGAAACAGCTGAGCACCTTCCCTCTTGACAACCAATGCACATTGCTATGAAGAAGCAAACCAGGATATTCCCAACTTCATCCAGCAGTGTTTTAAATTGGCAATCATTTAAAGCTTGGACAACAATAAAGTTGACCATCCGAATGACCAGTGACATCACCTCACCAAGCTGCTCGCCACACATCTGAGCACAAAGTGCCTCCTGATGGAGGATGCAGTGAAAACTTAGGATGGGTCTCTTTTCATGTTCATGAAGAAGTGCTACAAATCCTCTGTTTTTTCCCTCTATGCACGAAGCACGATCAGTACACACTGAAATAAGTTTATTCACTGGTAGATTTTTTTCTTTAGCGAACTCAGTGAAAGACTTGAATAAATCCTCCCCTCTTGTTGTCTTTTTCATAGGTAAAATAGCAAGACTTTCCTCACATAGTGTGTCACCGACAGCATATGTGGCAATTACACTGAACTAGGATAAATGACTTACATCTGTTGACTCAACCAAAGTGAGAGAAAAGAATGGTGCTGCATTTATGTCCTTCACTTGTGTTGCCTCAGTTTGATTTGCCATCATGATGGTAGGATCGTGAACAGTTCTTGCCGACAGAGGCATGTCTTTTATTCATTTGCTTATCTTGTCTTTATTCGAAAAGTTGTCAAAAAGTTCATTGGCAACATAAAGCATGAATGTTTTGGCATACTTCCCATCTGTGAATGACTTTCTGTTTCTCACAATTGCTAAAGCACCAGCAAAGCTAGTCACCTTGTTGGGTCCAAACACGGAGTTGCTGCTGACTAGCTTGCACTCTGCAGAGTAGCTCTTGACATGCTTTCTTCCTGCTGTTCCTTGCTGGATATTTCGATGCAAATGTAGTATGGCGTGTGTCAAAGTGCCACTTTATATTTGACTGTTTCATTGATGCAATTTTATCATTGCATATTAGACACACTGCAGAACCTGCTCTCTCCACAAAGGCAAATTCCTCTGTCCATTCCTGCTGAAGAGTACGATACTCCTCATCTTTTTTTCCTTTAGCCATCTTCTTTGTCAAAAGGGTTTCTGCAATTAGCTAGCTGACTACTTGATTAAAAGGAGAAAAGTTTACTTCCTGACCTCACAACAACCCATGTACATTATGCATTATCCAATAAAAATTTGGCGTTGTCCCGGAGGACAGCTGTGATTGGCTCCAGCCACCCACAACCATAAACATGAGTGGTAGGAAATGAATGGATTGTAATACATAAGAATGTTTTATATTTTTAGCATTATTTTTTTTTATCAAAGATTTGTCTGCAAGCCAGATGCAGCCATCAAAATAGCCACATCTAGTTTGTGAGCCATAGGTTCCCAACCCCTGATCTAGTGTGTCGTTTAAGGCTGCTGTTTCTTTGTTAATTATCTTTTTGGAGGATCTATCCATTGGTGTTAGTGGGGTGTTAAAATCCCCTACTATTATAGTATTGCTGTTGTTCTTGCCCTTTATGTTGATCAAAATATGCTTTATATATTTTATATATTAGGCCCTTATCTGTGCTGTTGTTTGAAAATATCATCTCCCATTTTTTTTAATTCATTTTTAGAGAGGAGAGAGAGAGAGAGAGAGAGACAGAGAGGGAGAGAGAGGAAAGAGAGACAGAGAGAGAGGAGGGGGGAGGAGCTGGAAGCATCAACTCCCATATGTGCCTTGACCAGGCAAGCCCAGGGTTTCGAACCGGTGACCTCAGCATTTCCAGGTCGACGCTTTATCCACTGCGCCACCACAGGTCAGGCTCATCTCCCATTTTTTGGCTGTCTGTTTTGTTGTCAGGTTCTCTTGCTGTGCAAAAGCTTCTTAGTCTGATGTGGTTCCATTCATTTATTTTTGCCTTCACTTCTCTTGCCTTTGGAGTCAAATTCATAAAGTGCTCTTTATAACCAAGGTCCATGAGTTTAGTATCTATGTTTTCTTCTATGTAATTTATTGTTTTAGGAAAAAACTAAGAACTATATGATTCCATACATAGGTGGGACATAAAAAGGAGACTCAGGAACATGGACAAGAGTATAGTGGTTACCGGGGCAGGGGAGAGGGGGGAGAGGGAGAGGATGGGGGGGGGAAGGGAGGGGCACAAAGAAAACCAGATAGAAGGTAACGGAAGACAATTTCACTTTGGGTGATGGGTATGCAACATAGTCAAATGTCAAAATACCTGGACATGTTTTCTCTAAACCTTTGAACCCTAACTGATCAATGTCACCCCATGAAAATTAATAAAATAAAAAAATCTGCTTTATATATTTAGGTGCTCCTATATTAGGCTCATAGATATTTATAATGGTTATATCTTCCTGTTGGATTGCTCCCTTTATCATTCATTATGTAGTGACCTTCTTTATCCTTTACTATAGCCTTTGTTTAAAAGTCTATTTTGTCACATATAAGTATTGCTACTCCACATATTTTTCCTTTCCGTTTGCATGAAATACTTTTTTCTATCCCTTCACTCTCAGTCTATGTGTATCTTTTGTTCTGAGGTGATTCTTTTGTAGGCAGCATATGAACTGGTCATTTTCTTACCCATTCAGCTACCCTATGTCTTTTGATTGGAGCATTTAATCCATTTACCTTTAAGGTTATTATTGATATGTAGTTGTTTATTACCATTTTATTCTTTATATCTATAGTTCTCTTTTACTAGATATTTTTTTCTTTCCTTTGCTCTGTTTATAGCAGGCCCCTTAATATTTCTTGCAGCATTGGTTTAGTTGTAATGAATTTCTTTTGTTTTTGTTTGGGATGCTTTTTATTTCTCTTTCAATTTAAAACAATAACCTTGCTGGATAAAAAAGTCTTTGTTGTAAGCTCTTGTTTTGCATTACTTAGAATATTTCTTGCCATTCCCTTCTGGTTTCTTGTGTTTCTGTTGAAAAGTCAGATGTCATTCTTTTTTTTTTTTTTTATAAATAAATTTTTATTATAATGGGGTGACATCAATAAATCAGAGTACATATATTAAAAGAAAACATTTTCAGGTTATCTTGTCATTAAGTTCTGTTGCATACCCATCACCCAAAGAGAGATCGTCTTCCGTCACCCTCTATCCAGTTTTCTTTGTACCCCTCCCCTCCCCCTCCCCCTCTCCCTCCTTCCCTCCCCCCACCCCCCGTAACCACCCCACTCCTGTCCATGTCTCTTAGTCTCGTTTTTATGTCCCACCAATGTATGGAATCCTGCAGTTCTTGATTTTTTCTGATTCACTTATTTCACTCCGCATACTGTTATCAAGATTCCACCTCAGATGTCATTCTTATGAGGGCTCCTCTGTAGATAATTGACTGCTTTTCTCTTGCAGCTTTTAGTATTCTGTCTTTATCTCTTAATTTTGACATTTTAATTATGATGTGTCTTGGTGTAGGCCTCTTTGGGTTCCTCTTTCATGGGACTCTGTGCTTCTTGAAATGTGTGACTTTTTCTTTCATTAATTTAGGGAAATTTTTAGCTATGATTTTTTCAATCAGGTTCTCTATTCCTTGTTTTTTCTCTTCTCCTTCAGGAACCCCTATGATGTGGATGTTGTTTCTCTTCATGTTGTCACAGAGTTCTCTTAGACTTTCCTCAAACTTTTTGAGCCTCTTTTCTTTTTGCTGCTCTGCTTCCGTGCTTTTGTTTATCTTATCCTCTAAATTTCTGATTTGATCCTCTGCTTCATCCAGTCTGCTTTTAATTCCTTCTAGTGTAGTCTTCATTTCTGATATTGTATTTATCATTTCTGACTGCTTCTTTTTTGTGATTTCAATGTTTTTTTTGATGCTTGCTATCTCTTTATTTAGGTGCTCACTATGTCCATCCATTGTTGCTCTAAGATCTTTGAACATCCTAACTATCATTATTTTAAACGCTGAATCTGCTAATTTGGTTACTTCCATTTCATTCAGTTCTTTTTCTGGGGATTTCTTTTGGTGATTCATTTGGGTTGCATTTCTCTGTCTTCCCATTTTTTCTCTATATAGACAGTGTGCTGTTTGAATAGCAAGCTGAGTCTACGGTTTGTTTTCTGCTTCCAGCTATCAGTTGTGTTAGTTCTAGATCTTCTTGGGTTGGCATTATCTGTTTTTTGTAAGCTGCTGTGGGTTACTTGTCATCAGCTACTGCTCTTTTTGCTGTTTGTGTGGGTGGTTTCTGTGCCTGGGTGGTGTGGGAAGGGCCAACCTGTCTATAAGGATCAGCTTCCTCCTGCTTAGAGCTGTGAGCAGCTCCGTACAAGCTGCAGGCTCTGAAAGATTTGCCTCTGCTTTTCTGCTATTCTAGCTCCTCTTGCAACTTCCTCTTCTTTCCAGAGTCCTCTGTCAAAAGACTTTAGTATGGGCCTGACTGGCCTCACCTAACCTACCCCTCCACAGATTGCAAACTTTTTGGTTTAGGGCAGCTGAGGTTGGGAATATGTTAGTGGGACCTCCTACTTCAGAGATCTCTTAGACTGTAGTTCAGTACAAGGAATGTGGCCCCTACTCCAGGGCTTAATCCCTCAGCTTCTGGTGGATACCCGAATTTTATTTCTCCCCAACAAGATGAGCCACAGGAAATTTTGAATTCCTTTGAGTATCTATTTCTGCTGCCTCTAATTGCTAGCTACTCCCTGGGCTCAGCAGGGAACTCCAGAGATTATTGCAGGGGCAGTGGGCATGGCTTGCTCTTTGGTCTTAGTTGTCACTCTATCCAGGGTTGTTGTTGTTGTTGTTGTTGTTTTAACATATCTCAGCAGAGTGTTGCCACAGGAGTTTGGTGGGTGAGGCCTCTGAGTTCCAGAGGTGTGACCTGCTCGCTGGCTCTCTGGGACCACGGTGCGTTCTCAGCAGTGGAGGGGGGAGGTGTAGCTAGGGTCTCACTGGAAACCTGAGCCACTGACCCACCCCCTGCTTCTTTGCCTTTCGGAATGAACCTTTCTCCTGGCTGGATATGGAGAGATTTCCAGGGTTGGGGCAGTTGCCTTTCCCCAGACTGGTGAGGGACAAAGAGAACGCTCCACCCATGTATATGGACACTTTAGCCTTGGAGAATGACTCAGTGCAGGTGTTCCAGTTATTGTCACCATGTCTCTCCCTCTGCCTCTAAATTTACACTTTCCTCATGCAATTCCAGTCCTCTCAGCTCTCCCACCCCTGGAGCCCCAGGCAAGTGGATACAAGCAAGATTTTCTGTCCAGGCCCTTTAAGACTGAGTTTGCCTCTCCAAAAGCTGTCTTTCCCCTGCAGACAGAAACTCTGCTCTTTTCACCACTCAATGCTGTCTGGTTGCCTCTTTCAGTCACGAGGCTCCAAGCTAGGGCTTAGGGCCTAGGGCTGAGGCCCCCTACCTCTCAGGATCCCTCTCCCCACAGTGAGAGTCCTTCTGGGCACTCTGTTCCCCCTCACTCCTGGGGGTGGGGCAGCCCCCACTGTGTCTCCACACTTCTTACCAGACTCGGTGTGGCTTCTTCTGTGATCCTTGGTTATAGTAGAGTACTCTTTATTTCATCCAAAGTTGGTTTTACACAATGGTTGTTCTTAAATTAAGTTGTAATCCAATTTGGTCCTGGGAAGTGTCTGTTGTAACGTCTGCCTACTCCGTGGCCATCTTGGAATCCCAAGGCTGATATTCCTTTATTGATTTTCTGTGTGGATGATTTATCTAAAGATGTAATGATGTGTTGAGATCTCCAAATATTATTGTGTTTTTGTCTATCTTTTTTTGTTGTTGTTAGTAGTTGTCTTAAATATTTTAATGCTCCCTAATTCGGTGCATATATATTAAGAAGTGTGATATCTTCTTGTTATATTGTTTCCTTTACCAATATGAAATGTTCATCTTTGTCTCTTGTTATCTTTGTTGTCTTAAAATTAGTATTGTCAGATATAAATATGGCTACACGTGATTTTCTTTGGGTATTATTTGCTTGGAGAATCATTTTTCAACCTTTCACTTTGTGTCTACTTTTGTCCCAGCAGCTTAGATGTGTATTCTGAAGGCAGCATGTGTTTGGGTTTTGCTTTTTGATCTAATCTGCTTCTCTGTGCCTCTTTATTGATGAGTTCAGTCCATTTACATTTATGGTAATTATTGACACTTGAGGATTTTTTTTTTTTTGTATTTTTCCGAAGCTGGAAACAGGGAGAGACAGTCAGACAGACTCCTGCATGCGCCCGACCGGGATCCACCCGGCATGCCCACCAGGGGGCGACGCTCTGCCCACCAGGGGGCGATGCTCTGCCCCTCCAAGGCGTCGCTCTTTTGCGACCAGAGCCACTCTAGCACCTGGGGCAGAGGCCAAGAAGCCACCCCCAGCGCCTGGGCCATCTTTGCTCCAATGGAGCCTCGCTGCGGGAGGGGAAGAGAGAGACAGAGAGGAAGGAAAGGGGGAGGGGTGGAGAAGCAGATGGGCGCTTCTCCTGTGTGCCCTGGCCGGGAATCGAACCTGGGACCCCTTGCACGCCAGGCCGACGCTCTACCGCTGAGCCAACTGGCCAGGGCTGACACTTGAGGATTTTTTATAGCCATTTTATATTTTGTTTTCTGGTAGCTCTGTGACTCCTTTGGTTCTTCTCTTGTATTTCTGTCAATTGTTCTTGTGTAGTGGTATTCCATAGCTCTTTCCCCTATTTTTAAAAATGAAAATTTCAGTAGTGGCTTTTTCATGGGTGGTTACCATTAGATTATTAAGAGAAAAATTTTCATATGTACAAGAGCTTTTGGTCTTATGAATGCTTCTGCTCTCCCTCCTCCTTTGCTACTGCAGACCTTTATCCTCTCCCCTTTTATATTGTTGTCACAGATTATCCTTGTTTTTATTGTGACCTTGTTGGAGCTTTTACTTGTAGTTTTGATTTGTTTGTTCTTTGATTCTGGTTGAATGACCCCCTCGAATATTTTCTACAGTGGGGTTTTTCTGGTGATAAATTCCCTCAGCTTCTGTATGTCTGAAAAAATTTTATTTCTCCTTTATATTTGAAGGATAACTTTGATGGATATAGTATTCTTGGCTGGTAATTCCTCTCTTTCAGTACTTTAAATGTTTGGGTCCACTCTCTCTGGTTTGTAGAATTTTTGCTGAGAAGTCTGATGATTACTTGATGGGCTTTCCTTTATATGTTATATTCTTCTTTCCTAGCTGCCTTGATGATTCTTTCTTTGTCACTAATTTTTGACAAATTTTATTACAATATGCCTTGGAGAAGGTTGTTTGGGTTGAGATAACTTGGCATTCTGTTTGCTTCTTAGATTCAAGGGTATAACTCTTTCTATAGGCTTGGGAAGTTCTCATCAATTTTATATTGGACTAAGCTCTCCATTCCCTTCTCTTCTTCTTCTGATATACCCATTATTCTTACATTGTTCTTTTTGATAGATTCAGAGAATTCTTGTAGAGCTGTTTCATTTTTTTAAATTCATGAGTCCCTCTCTTCTCTCTGTAGCATTTCTAGTTGCCTGTCTTCAATGTCACTGATTCTCTCCTCTCTCTGGCCTGCCCTATTAGGTAAACTTGCTGCCTGATTTTTTGCTTTTTGTATTGAATTCTTATTTCTGTTTGATTCTTTTTAAAGTTACAGTCTTTTAAGTTAAGTACCCATTTAGTTCATTGATTTTTGAGCTCATTATATTACCTATTTCTACCTTTTTCTCAAATCTTATTGAGTATTTTCAGAACTTCAATTTTGAATTCTCTATCATTTAACTCCAAGGTTTCCATGTGTTTGAGATTGCTTTCTGGAGATTTTTCATTTTCTTTCTGAATTACTTTTCTGTCTTGTATAGTCATGCTATTCAATTTCTTCTTCCTTGATGACATTTGAAAATGGTATTATTAAGCACTATACCAAAAATCAGCTAAAAAATGAAAAATAATAATTGAAAAAATACAATAAAAATATAAAGGTTTTAAAAATAATGACAAGTAAAAAAGAAAAACTACAGAAAACAAAGAACAAAACCAAAAAAAAGGTAAAAAACAAACAAAACACCTACAAAAATAAGAATAATAAATATAAAAATTTTTTTAATCAAATGGGAGGGAGGGAGGGAGAGAGTTAGGGGGAGGGGGAGGGGCACAGAGAACTAGATAGAGGGTGGCGGAGGACAATCTGACTTTGGGCGAGGGGTATGCAACATAATTTAATGACAAAATAACCTAGACATGTTTTCTTTGAATATATGTACCCTGATTTATTAATGTCATCCCATTACCATTAATAAAAATTTATTAAAAAAAAAAATTGAAAAGAGGGGAAAAAGATAAAGAAATTTTTTTTTTAAGTTTTGAAAAGTTACTGTTCTCCTCCAGTAGGTGTTGCTCTATTACAGATTATCTCTGTGAAATTTCTGGGTTGACCTCTGCTGAGACATGGTTGCAATGATGTAGGTGGTGCTGCAGTTGATTTGTGGGTTGGTTTATGGCTTTGGCTTTACAGTTTTGGCTTAAGTCTTTATAGCTTTATGGCTCTATAGCTCTATAGCTCTAGCAATGGAAATCTCAGGCTTCCAGGTGCTCCTCCTGCATCACAACAGACCAGGGGACCAGACACGGAGCACCTCTGTTCTTCAGGGGATAGAGTGGCTCTGAGAGTTAGCTGTCTCTGTGACTCTCTGTACCTACAAGGTGAAGGAGGTGAGATTTGGGGGGCTGAAGGGCTGCATTTTGGTTTTCTCTGTCTCTGTGCCCAGTGAAGGCTGTGGGCCTACTGTGAGAACACTGGCCATGACCCCTTTTTCTGTCTTTGCTTTATCCACTGTGCCGCCACAGGTCAGGCAAGTCATTATACTTCTCTGTGTATAGAGAGCAGGTTTTTGTTGGTGCTATTCTGTCTGTACCCATTGGTATATCCAGGCTGCCAGCTTCTTCAGCTGACTCTGGCCATTGCTTAGTCCAGAATGGCCCATATTGTCTTTGAGGTTGGGATCTGTATCTTTTCCTCACGTGCAGGGCTACTGGTTACTTGTTGCCCTGACAGATAGTTTTAAATAGAGACAGCATACCTTCTTCTTCTGGAAGTCTTTAAAACTCTTCTTATATTACACATTATTTAAATGAAATCCTTTGAATGGGGAGAGCAAGTGCAAGTTCTTTACTAATGCTTGATAAATCTTTAGAGTTTGATCAAAAGCCCTTGATATATTAAAATATTCTAAGTTGTTGCATTCCTTTTACCTTTTTATTTTCAGATGAGGTTAGTCTCAGTCATGAAAAAGAAAAAAGTGACCTATGTTTATATGACATGAGAGTGAGTGGTACGTGTGCATGTGTGTGTGTGTGTGCATGTTGGGAGGAGGTGAGGAGGCAAGTGTTGGTAAAATAAGAAGTGAGAAGTTTAATTTAATATTCAGGTTAGTGAAAAGTCATACCATATCCTACATGGACTATAATTTTCATAGAAAAATTCAATATAATTTTTAAAACTCAAGAAGTATTTTTTCTTTGAGTTCAGAGGTTACCTCATCTTAAGGCAACTATTATAAGCACCAGTGATATGATATCATGAGCAGATTATGATTATTTAAATTTTTGTGTTGTTCAGCTTTTTGATAAATGGGCATAATTAAAACATGGTTGAATAAATGTTACCTTAGATGCTAATTTAAGAGCTTCCTGTATTAACTGTCTAGTCCTACATTCTGATTTTTTTATTAGCTCTTCCAGTTATATTTCTCTTAATTTTGTAAACATTATAACATTCTCTTTACATAGTAATACCTCTAAAAAACAAAGGCAAAAAACAAAATTCATATACTTCATATATATGGTTACTATTTTTTTTTTAGCATGAGAGACAGTGACAAAGAAAGGGACCGATAGGGACAGATGGGCAGGAAGGGAAAGAGATGAGAAGCATAAATTTTTTGTTGCAGCACCTTAGTTGTTCATTGATTACTTCTCATACATGCCATGACCCAGCAGCTCCAGCAGAGCCATTGACCCCTTGTTTAAGCCAGCGAATTTGTGCTCAAGCCAGCAACCATGGGGTCATGTCTATTATCCCACACTCAAGCCAGAGACCCTGCGCTCAAGCTGGTGAGCCTGTGCTCAAGCCAGCAACCTTGGAGTTTTGAACCTGGTTCCTCTGTGTCCTAGGCCGATGCTCTATCCACTGCACCACTGCCTGGTCATGCATAGTTACTATTTTAATTTGATTTACATTTGATTAAAATAAAAATGTGATAATATCTGCCCGATTTCATGCTTAAAAGGATTTGAGAATTTTATTTCATTCATTCAGCAAACAGGGTGGTCTCCACTAGAACGTGACTCCTATTAGAGTTTAGACATTGTCTTATTTTGCTTTGTTCTTCCTTGCTACCCAAACAGAATCTGGCACATAGAGGGTGCTCCACACATTTTTGATGAATGGGTGGTTATGAACCTCCTACTGTTCTAGGCACTGTGAGTAGGATATTTAAAAAATGAAAAAATAAAGAACCAGTGACACTGGCTCTGAATGAACTCTATTTCTTAATTTAATAAGATTGGAATAATTATTTATATTATAAGCTGAAAGTTTTCTTGGCCAAGGATATACTCTGTATTTGGGGCATTTTGTTTGCTTATTACATTAGCATTTACATGATTCCTTACTTGCCTTAGTATTCAGTAATTTTAGACCATTTTCTAATAACTCATGCAGATTACGAGCCAAGAGCAGATATTTTATTCTTTGAGCTCCTAACCTGGTGCTCAAATGTAAGACAAATTAGCTGCAGCTTTTACTTGGCTTTAGACATATGACTATTTATTTTTTAATAGCCAAAGGGTGGTATATTCTGAAAACAAAATTAAACTTGATTTATCAGTATGGATAAAAAACTCAATAAAATAGAAAAATTTATATGATGAATATTCTCTATTCTAATTTTGCCTATGGATTTTTTTTTTTAAAGAGACAGAGAGAGAGTCAGAGTGAGAATGAGGGATAGACAGGGACAGACAGACAGGAACGGAGAGATGAGAAGCATCAATCATTAGTTTTTCGTTGCGCATTGTGACACCTTAGTTGTTCATTGATTGCTTTCTCATATGTGCCTTGACCGTGGGCCTTCAGCAGACCGAATAACCCCTTGCTCGAGCCAGCGACCTTAGATCCAAGCTGGCGAGCTTTTTGCTCAAACCAGATGAGCCCATGCTTAAACTGGCAACCTCCGGGTCTTGAACCTGGGTCTTCCGCATCCCAGTCTGACGCTCTATTCACTGCGCCACCGCCTGATCAGGCTGCCTATGGATTTTTAATAATTATATGTGGGACAGACAGAAAAGTAGTTGAGACAGAAACTGACCACTTAGTGACTTGGAAAAATACTTCACAAGGACATTATTCTTCGGTAAAAATCAAAATGATCTTTTCTTGTATTCTCTGTGTCTTCTTTTTAGAAGAAATTTATTTCCCTTTACCAGCCATAAATGAGAACTGAATGTAAAAATTTATTATGTAAAATATTGTTAATTCATTTTACTAATTCAATACAATAAAAAAGTGACCAGCCAAATCACTCTTTAAGTTCTCTTAGCTTGAACAAAGTCAAAGCTGGTGGTAGAGTCTATAATCTATGGAACATAGCATAAAACAGTGCTTCCAACAACATTAAGTAAGATGGTAGCTCACTTACAGAAGACTGTATTGACTGAGGCTAGGTGTATATAATTTCACCACATAGAATTTGGTCGGGATTACTTTTCTCCTTTTATCTGATCTAGAATCACGGCATCTTGTATTGGCAATTAGTATGTGATTTGTAGCAATTTTTTTCTGGCATGGCTATAATTATTGGGGTATAAGAAATACTGTTGCACACATCAATTTTAAAAAATGTGAGCCCTGGTTATAAAGATTCAAAATGCCAAATGCTTTGCACTTATAGACTCTATAATCTGTACTTCTACCTGTTATTCATCATCTCTTTGAATGTTACTGTGCTGCATGGTATTGGGTAGGTAAACAGCAGGCTTAGAAGTGGAAGTGTAAATGGCCCTATTCCATAAGTTCCAATATATAAAATACTTTTTGCATGTGGACTTAATATCATTTAATCCCAATTAAAACTGTAAAATAGATGTATGATTCCAACATTTTCAGGACTACAATACTTCTTAGTTGTTTGGGCAAGGAGTTGTCTAAGTAAGCTGGAGGGATACAGACTGGTGGTAGGCATACCAGTAAGTAATTCATCCTCTGCTGAAAATTCTTTCTGTGGACATTTCTGGTAGTTTTATTTAATACAGTGCCTCCTTCAGTCCCTTAGGGGTTGTGGTATGCAGTTCCAGGACTGTCACCTTGTTCTACTTGTATTAAATCCTTTGATAACCATAGGTCTTTTTAAGCTCAGGTCTTGACTAAAAGGTTTCTTCCAAGGCAACCATGGGTCTCTTGCATTTCTTTCAAAGTAAGTTTAGTAAGTTAATTAAAAACAACTCAACCTAATAAAAGTATAGTTCTCTATAAACTAGGTATTCACCATATCAGATGTGTTCTGTATTCAAGTCCACGTGGATGTACTGTTTAGCATTATACAAAACAATTTCACATATATTGGTCTTTCTATATCCCCAAATTTGTATAAGTTTTGAGTCAGGGACTACAACCCAGTTAGTATGTAGACACCTAGCCCGGGGAATGTTTTCTACTGCACACTGTAGCCTTTTCAACACTTCCCTCCGTGAAGCTGTCTGCCCCTGCTTAATCTGCTCCATCTCTTACAACCTAAAGAGTTCTAAAACTTAACTTTAAAAGGCCCTTATTAGGCCCTGGCTGGTTGGCTCAGTGGTAGAGCGTCGGCCTGGCGTGCAGAGGTCCCGGGTTCGATTCCCGGCCAGGGCACACAGGAGAAGCGCCCATCTGCTTCTCCACCCCTCCCCCTTTCCTTCCTCTCTGTCTCTCTCTTCCCCTCCCGCAGCCGAGGCTCCATTGGAGCAAAGATGGCCTGGGCGCTGGGGATGGCTCCTTGGCCTCTGCTCCAGGCGCTAGAGTGGCTCTGGTCGCAACAGAGCGACGCCCCGGAGGGGCAGAGCATCGCCCCCTGGTGGGCAGAGCCTCGCCCCTGGTGGGTGTGCCTGGTGAATCCCGGTCGGGCGCATGCGGGAGTCTGTCTGACTGTCTCTCCCCATTTCCAGCTTCAGAGAAAATACAAAAAAAAAAAAAAAAAAAGCCCTTATTAAAAACATATGTAAGGTGCACAGTTTAATCTCAGGGTTCTTCAACTTTCACTTTCCAGTGAAGGATCTTTTTATTTTTTTATTTGTGCACTATTAATTCCTGTAAATGCTAATGGAAATTGAGCACATGAATTCTTGGCACTTGGTTGGAACACTAGGACTCATGCAGCGTTAGCACTTTTGTACATAACCTACTTGTAATTTACTCTGTAAATGGGTTTTTTTTGCGTGTGTGTGTGTGTGTGTGTGCCAATTGGCAATGAATTCATAAGATTCTGAAGTTTCATGATGAGTTTTACTACCACAGAAGATCATATGTAAATTGACAATTGGTGAATAATCGGACTGAGCCTCTGATCCTACTCAGACTATATTAGAATGATGTTTTAGTAAAAAATTTTAAAAAGCTCAGGATTGATTAGTGCCAATGTCATCCTTTAACTTGGTTATTACACATATGCTAGATATTTAACTTGCTTTCTCAATAATTTTGATACTGCATAATGTCATAAGGACAAGATTTCTGTCCATGTTGATTATCCTTGTGTCCCTGGCACCTGGTCTAGAATAGTGCCTGGTACCTAATAGGCACTCAGCAATTATTAGTGGAATGTATAAGTACATGTTTCTATTAATAAAAATCATTGTAACAGTTATATACTTTTATCGTTTTTATCTATTTCTTCTAATAAATCTCCAAGTATGTATGGTATTTTGAAAATAATGAATAATCTCTTTCTTCCTATACTATATATATTATGGCTGAAATATTTTTCTCACAATGTTCCAATACTTCTAAAGTACCATATGGTGCAGAAAATGATATAATATCAAAGTGAGGATACAACAGGAAGTTTGCAACCTGGAAGAGGGCCCTCACTTGACCATGCTGTCACCCTTCCAGCCTCCAAAATTGTGAGAAATAAATTTCTGTTGTTTATAAGCTAAAAAAAAACATATTGAAAGAGCAACTTAAATGCTTAGTAGTGACACAACTTTGAGAGCGAG
This sequence comes from Saccopteryx bilineata, assembly GCF_036850765.1. Classification (NCBI taxonomy): domain Eukaryota; kingdom Metazoa; phylum Chordata; class Mammalia; order Chiroptera; family Emballonuridae; genus Saccopteryx; species Saccopteryx bilineata. The sequence continues at coordinate 319,032,041 of NC_089491.1, forward strand.
GTTAACATCAATCCTCAGCATTTTAAGTATTCACTAAAATATCATTGTGAACATAGCCTGTAAGGGGATGTAAAAATATGTACAGCAGCCTACTAATGATCTAAGGTGAAGGAGAATGACAGCTAAACTCATATTTATTTTGGAAAACTTTAAACTTTGTAATAGCTATCAAGGTTGTATAGATTTATTGACTTTAAAGCTGAACAGATACTAGTATTTACCTAGTGTTTATAATTTATATATAATTTTAAACATTTTATTAGATTCTAACTTCATCTTATGAAGTATTATTCTTTCAATATAATAAAAACATTTAGAAAAAAAGACATTTAGAGATATGAATAATAGTTATATAGTGTTTACATATAATGGAATGGGTATTATTCTTTGCATTTATTAACTTATTTGATTTTTGTAAAACCTTAAAAGGTAGGTTGCATAATTCATTTTACTGATGAGGAAACTTGAGGCATAGAGAGACATAATAACTTGCCCAAGGTCAATGGAAAAGTTGGCATTTGTGCCACGTGACTTACCTCAAAGAGTGGTAAAACCAGGAACTTGATCTTACACTCTTTCAGTATATCACAGTTTTTCTAGAGTCTAAACCAGTGCTGTTCATAGATATTTAATGTGAGGCACATGAATAATTTTAAATTTTCTAAGTAGCCAAAATAAAAAGCAAAAAGAAACAAGTAAAACTAATTCTAATAATACATTTTATTTAAACTACTGTATCTAAAATATTGTCAGCATATAATTAATACAATAGAATTAGAAATATTTTATATATATATTTTTACTAAGTCTTCAAAATTCAGGATGTGTTTTGCAACACTAACAGAACATCTTAATTTAGACTAGCTACATTTCCAGTGCTCAAACCAGCTCTGAACCATCAGGCCTAAAGTCATTATGTATAGATAAGAATAATAAGCCCAGAGAAGAGAATTCCCATACTTAGAGTTAATCAGGTACATAAATGTCAAGGTGGTGAACAGACTTGAAGAGAAATATCAATTGCCAATATTTGATGTCAAGGTGAAATCTCTACTGTCCTATTTGTGCGAAGTATGGCTCTGAGACATCCCTTCTGCATGGTTTCTCTCAGGAGCCAGTATTTATACCTATATCACCAGAGCCCATTGTATTGCACTTCATTTCCACACCTTGAAGGCCATACCAGCTGGTTTCACTCTCCAATAGAACACGTTAAACACTATTTGTTTATTTATCTACTTTTGCAAAGTTGCATGAAACAGAAAAAAAAACAAAAATAGTTACAATCTTCATTGAATATAGGAGGCCAGAAACTCTTTTTTCTTATATTCTGTTTAAAAACAGGTGGTCTATGCAAAGCATATTGTAAAAATGTGCTTTAGTTAAGAAGGTTTTATGAACTTCAGAAAGTGTGTTGTCTTAGAGATGTTTCCCTACATCATCACAGATGCTGTGAACTCTTATAGGCTTATTACAATTTGCTCTTGTTGACTTGGGAAGCCCCAAAATAATTTCCATTCTTACCCTAAATTCATTCAAATCCTTTAAGTTGTTAGAACCAGAATTGATCTAAAGATGCATATAATAAGTAGAAATATCAACTAGGAATTTCTTTACTATTACCTTAATAATTACATTGCTAGATTCTATAAAATTTGAAATTTTAGAGTTAAGAGGAGCTTTTAAAAGACCTAATAGTGGATTTTAAACTTTATTTCCTATATTAATGGTGTAAGGTTTTTTTTTTGTTTGTTTGTTTTTTCCCCGATGAAATCATATGGGAATTTGCATGTGAATAGATAACGGTGGAGCTGCTGTCAGGATGTGGGACTAGAGCTGGAACTAAACTCTGTTTGTCTTTTATTGTTTGATTTGGCAGGTGCCAAGTCTGATTAGACCCCTGTAGAGCCTAGGAAACTAATCAACACAATTTAAAATATTTAGTTCAAAGCATCCCCCCCCCAACACCTCCATGTATTCCTCCTGGCCAGGCTGATGATAGCCAGAGATTTAAAATTCTAAATATTTGAATTTATGGAAAAGTAGTTCAAGCATGGGTACCAGAGTGATAGAACAGTCCATGAAAAGAATTATAATGAGAAAGAATCAACGTAGGTCAGAATGATTGCCTGGATACAGAATAGAACAAGTTCAAGCTTGGCTGGCTAGTAGAGTGATGGGGAGACACACACATACATATGCACGCACAGAGAGAGAAATTACATAAGACTTTCAGTTTTAACTGAAGGAAGGTGAGTTCAATTTTAGCCAATCAGTGTGAGGTAACAGCTATCCATTCACAGAGCATTTATAACTGCTAACTGGTCTTGAACTAAAACCTGGAGAATCAGGGCCAGTCATATTGAATTTTTCTACCTATAACAGATGCCCTGAGTTTATACTCTGAAGGAAGCAGTATAGAAACAGAGGAATTCTCTAAAAATCAACATGGGGCCAAGATTAGTGAGCTGTAGAATGAAAGAATATTAAGGCACCAGGGAAAAAAAGAAAATCAGTTAAGAAGATAGTAGGAAGGATCCAATATGGTAGAGCAAGTAGAAGTTGCACTTACCTCCTCCCATGACCACACCAACATTACAACTGAATTATAGAAAAGTCAATCTGAATAACCACTAAAGACTAGCTGAACAGAACCATTATAACTAACGATAGACAGAAGTAGCCATTTCCAGACTGGTAGAAGGGGTAAAGATGCAAAATGGGCTGGCTTCACATCAACATATAGCACTTGGGTGTCTGGAAAGATATCTCAGCTGCAGAGGTCCCCTCTCAGAAGTGATGGGTCTCAACTCCATGCCAGGCTCCCTAGCCCAGAGCACCAGTGCTGGGAAGAGGGATCCACATAACATCTGGCTATGAAAACCAGAGGGATTCTCTCCACCTGGGTGAGATGGGAGGCTGCTGGAAAACTCACACATCATATTAAAAGGACAATGTGTAAAATCTCCCTCACAGGTACTCACCCTAAGCTCTGGGTAAAAGGACAGTGGCTTAGAAAGTGCTGGAATCATAAAAAGATAGACTCAGTTATGTGGCTTTAGGAAGAATGCTGGACAGACAGTTGCTAAAGTTTGTTGAGTCCCTTCCACACGCTACTCACAAATACCATCTTTTCTGGGTCAAATACTCCCACTATACATTAGCATGCAGCAGTGTCTTAGTCTCCCTGGTGACTACCTGAGGCCCTGCCATGCCAAGCTTGCTTACAACTGTATGCTCTGCTGGCAGCAGCCAGCCTGAGCCAGAGTTATAGTCTTATTTTGAAAATCTCTTGAGGAATTTCAGGGAAGCTCATCGGGTGCCAGAGACACACAGGAAAAGTACGATTTGTGTGAATTTAGGGCAAGGGCCATCTTTCCATGTGCCCAAGAGGTGCCACCATTTCTGTGTTCTCGTCATATGGCCAAATTGTTTTTTTTTTAAAAGATTTTATTTATTCATTTTAGAGACAGAGAAAAGGAGAGAAGAGGGGAAGAGTAGGAAGCATCAAATCCCATATGTGCTTTGACCAGACAAGCCCAGAGTTTGGAATAAGTGACCTCAGCATTCCAGGTTGACACTTTATCCACTGTGCCACCACAGGTCAAGCCACATGTCCAAATCTTAATCTTCTTTATCTTGATGAATTCTATTGGTCCCATCTCAATGACTCTCTAAGACTGCCACCACACGTTCTCAGGCTCTAGGTGAATGGCATTGGTCTTGAGTAGCTAAGATTTTTATTGAGTGGCCTGCGAGCCAGCACTGATGTCAAGTTTAAATCTATATTAACTTGGTGAATACCACTTGCCCCTACCTTATGATTCCCTGAGAACTTGCCTCTCACAACTTGTATACCACCTGAGACTTTTTCAGTAGTTGAGCTTAAAGAGCAGCAGGCAGATGGTGATGATGGTGAGTCTCAGAGTGAATTGGACAGTTTGCTGATATGTCCCAGTCCTGGTATGGGGAGCAGTTGACCTCAGTACTCAGCTTGGCCCTCTCATGAATACTCAGGTCCAGCACAGGCATCTACCAATTATAGATAGGTTTGTAGCCCCTAAAAAGTATCCCAGGGCCAGTCACAGGCAGCATTAGCATACACCCAAGTTCCTGCCAAAAAGACCCAGAATCAACACACCCAGTTGCTAGATTCAGACAAAAATTCTACAGGTGGCATACACAAAGGGAAGTCTCTGTAGGCACCAGACCTTAGGGTAAATTCTGCTTCATGGGGTCAGCTTCCATACAGCAGCTCATACACTGTGTTTGTGGCCAATTTTTACAGCCAGCAAGACTGAGGGTAAATTTCACCCATTGATGTGCCAACAGCAGTCGAAACTCAATCAGAACACAAGGTTCATATAATACTTACAAAAGACATTCTTGGAGAATCTAGCCCAAGTGATCAGGGAGACTGTGTCACTGAGTCCCACAAAACACCTAGTACTTAGTGCCCTGTACCAAGAGTGGGAGATAGAAGATCTACCTAATACACAGAAACAAACACAAAAAGTCAACCAAACTGGAGAGACAAAAAAAAACATGCTTCAAATTAAAGAAGAGAAGAAATTTCCAGAAAAAGAATAAATGAAATGGAAGCAAGCAATCTACAAGGTACAGGGGTCAAAACATTGGTTATAAGAATGCTCAAGTAGAAGAATAAAGTGAGTGAGAACTTAGACAAAGAGATAGTAAGCATAAAAAGGAGACATAAATGCCATCAAAAGAACAAGTCGAAAATGAAGACTACAATAACTATAATGAAGAATATACTTGCTGAGGTTGCTGGTTCAAAACCCTGGGCTTGTCTGGTCAAGGCACATATGGGAATTGATGCTTCCTGCTCTTCTCCTCTTCTCTTTCTTTCTCATCTCTAAATGAATAAATAAAATCTTTAAAAAAAAGAATATACTAGAAAAAATCAACAGTAGATTAGATGAAGCAGATAATAAAATCAGCCACAATTGAAGACAAGGTAGCAGAAAACATCCAATTAGAACAACAGCAACAACAAATCAATAATGAGAAGAAAACCTACTGAATGAAGGAACATATTTGCTAATGATACATCTGATAAGGGGTTAATACCCAAAATTTATAAAGAACTCACAAAACACACACACACACACAATCCAACTAAAAAATGGGCAGAGGACCTAATTAATAGGTATTTCTCCAATGAAGACATATAGATGAACAATAGACATATAAGAAGATACTTAACATCACTAATCTTCAGAGAAATGTAAATCAAAACTACAATGGGATATCACTTGATACTTGTTATAATGGCTATCATAAATAAATAAGCAAATAACATGTTGTTGAGGATGGGAAGACAAGGAAACTCTTGGGCACTGTTGGAAAGAATGTAGACTGGTGCAGCCACTGTTGAAAACAGTATGGATTTTCCTCAAAAAGTTAAAAATAGAACTGCCTTATAACTGAGTAATTCTACTTCTGGGTATATATCCTAAAAAAATCCAAAACACCAATTCAAAAGAATATATATGAATCCCTATGGTCATTGCAGCATTATTTACAATAGCCAAGATATGGAAGTAACCCAAGTGCCTATCAACAGATGATTGAATAAAGAAGAAGTGGTACACATATACAGTAGGATATTACTAGGCCATAAAAAGAAGGAAATCTTATCATTTGCAATAGCATGGATGGACCTACAAAGCATTAGGCTAAGTAAAATAAGGCAGTCAGATAAAGACAAATACCATATGATTTCACTTATCTGTGGAATATAAATAATAAACTGACCAGAAAAGAATACAAATAGCCTCAGCAATCTTGAAAAGGAAGAATAAAGCTGGAGGTATCACACTTCCTGATATCAAGTTATACTACAAGGCCATTGTACTCAAAACAACCTGGTACTGGCATAAGAACAGGCATATAGATCAATGGAACAAAACAGAGAACCCAGAAATAAACCCACACCTTTATGGACAACTGATATTTGACAAAGGAGGTAAGAGCATACAGTGGAGTAAAGACAGCCTCTTTAACAAATGGTGTTGGTAAAATTGGACATCTGCCTGCAGAAAAATGAAACTAGACCACCAACTTACACCAGTCACAAAAATAAACTCAAAATGGATAAAAGACTTAAATGTAAGCCATAAAAACATAAGCATCTTAGAAGAAAACATAGGCAGTAAGCTCTCCGACATCTCTTGCAGCAATATATTTGCCAATTTATCTCCACAGGCAAGTGAAATAAAAGACAGGATAAACAAATGGGACTATATCAAACTAAAAAGCTTTTGCACAGCTAAAGACAATAAGAACAGAATAAAAAGACAAACTACACAGTAGGAGAACATATTCGACAATATGTCTGATAAGGGGTTAATAACCAAAATTTATAAAGAACTTGTAAAACTCAACACCAGGAAGACAAACAATCCAACTAAAAAATGGGCAAAAGAAATGAATAGACACTTCTCCAAAGAGGACATACTGATGGCCAATAGGCATATAAAAAAATGCTCAACATCACTAATCATTAGAGAAATGCAAATTAAAGCCACAATGAGATATCACCTTGCACCAGTCAGAATGGTGCTCAACAACAAAACAACACAGAATAAGTGCTGACGAGGATGTGGAGAAAGGGGAACCCTCCTGCACTGCTGGTGGGAATGCAGTCTGGTGCAGCCATTGTGGAAAACAATATGGAGATTCCTTGAAAAATTAAAAATGGAACTGCCTTTTGACACAGCTATCCCACTTTTAGGTATATACCCTAAGAACACTGTTCCAAAAGGAGAAATGCACCCCCATGTTTATGGCAGCATTGTTCACAATAGCAAAGATCTGGAAACAGCCCAAATGTCCGTCAGTGGATGAGTGGATTAAAAAGCTTTGGTACATATATATACAATACTATGGAATACTACTCAGCCATAAGAAATGATGACATCGGATCATTTATAACAACATGAATGGACCTTGATAACATTATACTGAGTGAAATAAGTAAATCAGAAAAAACTAAGAACTATATGATTTCACACATAGATGGGACATACAAATGAGACTCAGAGACATGGACAGGAGTGTGCTGGTTACTGGGGGGAGAAGGAGAGGGTGGGAGTGGGAGTAAAGAAGGGGCACAAAGAAAACCAGATAGAAGGTGACGGAAGACAATTTGACTTTAGGTGATGGGTATGCAATATAATCAAATGTCAAAATAACCTGGAGATGTTTTCTCTGAACATATGTACCCTGAATTATCAAAAATCACCCATTAAAAGTTAATAAAAACAATTCATATTAAAAAAAAATAAACTGAATGAACAAACAAAATTGAAACATTCAGAGACCCAGAGAATAGACTGATGGTTGCCAAAGGGGTTTTGGGGAACTGTGTGAAAAAGATAAAGGGATTAAGAAGTACCAACTGAGAGTTAAAAATAGTTACAGAAATATAAATAAAGCACAGCATAGAAAATATAGTCAATAATATTATAATAATTATGTATACTGCCAAGTGGGTACTAGAAATATAAAGAAAACTCTGTAATGTATATGATTTTATAACCACTATAATGTACACCTAGAACTAGTGTAAAGTAATATTAACTGTACACTCTAATTAAAAAATGAAAAAATTATAAAAGTATAAAAAATTGAGGATTCTTTAAGGAAACTCCAACAAAATTCACTTCAATAACATCTGCATCACAGGTGTACCAGAAGGAGAAGAAAGAGAGTGAGGGTTTGAGAATATATTTTTTAAATTATCACTCAAAACATCCCTTGACCTGGTGAAGGAAAAAGACATGCAAGTTCAGAAAGCACATAAAGTTCCAAACAATGTGAATCCAAAGAAGCCTACACCAAGAAGATCATAAATAAAATGACAAATGTTAGAGACAAAAAGAGAACCTTAAAAGAAGTAAGAAGTAATAGAATAGTAATTACTTATGTTCAAAAAAGCTCTCGTAAGACTGTCAGCTAATTTTTCAACATAAACTTTTCAAGCCAGAAGGATTGGCATAAAATATTCAAAGTGATGGAAAGCAAGGATTTACAATCAAGACTACTTTACTTAAAAAGGCTATTATTTAAAATTAAAGAAGAAATAAACAGCTTCTTAGACAAGAAAAACTTGAAGGAGTCCCTCACCAAAAAACCAGTATTACAAAAGTGTTAAAGGACATCTTTAAGAAAAAGAAGAAAAAAAAAAAAAGGAAAATACACATGAATAATAAAAGGGCAATGACTAGTGGCAATAACCACTTTAAATGTAAGTGGATTAAATATTCCAATGAAAAGATATAGGGTAGCTTAATGCATAAAAATAAGACATATATATGTTGTTTACAAGAGACCTGCTTCACATTGAAAGATACACAGAGACTGAAAGTAAAGGGATAGAAAAAATGTTTCATGGAAATGGAAACAAACATAAAACAGATGGGGTAGCAATACTTAGACCAGGGGTCCCCAAACTACGGCCCGGGCCATTTATCCGGCCCCCACCGCACTTCCAAAAGGGGCACCTCTCTCATTGGTGGTCAGTGAGAGGAGCACATTGACCATCCCGTTAGCCAAAAGCAGGCCCATAGTTCCCACTGAAATACTGGTCAGTTTGTTGATTTAAATTTACTTGTTCTTTATTTTAAATATTGTCTTTGTTCCCATTTTGTTTTTTTACTTTAAAATAAGATATGTGCAGTGTGCATAGGGATTTGTTCATAGTTTTTTTTTTATAGTCTGGCCCTCCAACAGTCTGAGGGACAGTGAACTGGCCCCCTGTGTAAAAAGTTTGGGGACCCCTGACTTAGACAAAGTAGATTTTAATCAAAGGTATAATAAGAGACAAAGATGGACACTACATAATGGTAAAAGAATGAATCCAACAAGAGGATATAACCCTTGTAAACACTTTTGCACACAACATAGGATCGCCTACATATGTAAAGAAATTCTTGATGAACATAAAGAGAAAGACTGACAGCAATATAGTCATAGTGGGGACATTAACACTCTATTGACATGAACTTTTGCACACAACATAGGATCGCCTACATATGTAAAGAAATTCTTGATGAGCCTGACCTGTGGTGGCGCAGTGGATAAAGCGTCGACCTGGAAATGCTGAGGTCGCCGGTTCAAAACCCTGGGCTTGCCTGGTCAAGGCACATATGGGAGTTGATGCTTCCTGCTCCTCCCCTTTCTCTCTCTCCTCTCTCTCCTCTCTCTCTCTCTCTCCTCTCTCTCTAAAAAAAAAGAATAAAAAAAAAATAAAATAAAAAAAAATAAAATTTAAAAAAAAAAAAAAAAAAAAGAAATTCTTGATGAACATAAAGAGAAAGACTGACAGCAATATAGTCATAGTGGGGACATTAACACTCTATTGACATCAACTCATAGATCTTCTAAACAGAAAAATCAACAAGGAAATGGCTGCCTCAAATGACACACCAGACTAGATGAATGTAATTGAAATTTTCAGAGCACTTCACCACAAAGAAGCCAAATATAAATTCTTTTGTCATGTACATGGAACATTTTATAGGATTGAACATATGCTAGGCCATAAAACAAGACTCAATGAATTTTAAAAAACTGAAATCAGTCAAGCAACTTCTCCGACCTCAGTAGTATGAAACTTAAAATCTATGTTAAGAAAAAAAGTGAAAAACACAAACATATAGAGGCTAAATAACATTATACTAAACAATAATATCAAGAAAGAATTCAAAAGATACTGTGAGACTAGTGAAAGTGAAAACACAACTTAAAGTATTTGTGACACAGTAAAAGAAGCCCTAAGAGAAGAATTGATAGCAATATAGACCTACTTCAAGAAACAAAAAAACTCAAATAAACAATATACTCCTACACCTAAGGAATTAAAAAAAACACAAAGTTCAAAGTGAGTAGATGAAAAAAAAAATAATAAAGATTAGGATGTAAATGAAAACAGTCTGAAAAACAATACAAAAGATCAATAAAAGCAAGAGCTGTTTCTGTAAAAAATAAACAAGGAAGATAAACCTTTAACCAGACTCATCAAGAAAAACAGAGAACCCAAATAATTAAAATCATAAATGAAAGAGAAGTGAGATAAAAATACAGAAATACAAAGGATTATGAGAAAATACCATGAACAATTATGTGCCAACAAATTGGACAATATGGATGAAACAGATAAATTCCTAGAAATATACAATCTTTTTTTTTTTGTACCTTTCCGAAGCTGGAAACGGGGAGAGAGAGTCAGACAGACTCCCGCATGCGCCGGACCGGGATCCACCCGGCACGCCCATCAGGGGTGACGCTCTGCCCACCAGGGGGCAATGCTCTGCCCTTCCAGGGCGTCACTCTGTTGCAACCAGAGCCACTCCAGCACCTGGGGCAGAGGTCAAGGAGCCATCCCCAGAGCCCGGGCCATCCCTGCTCCAACGGAGCCTCGGCTGCGGGAGGGGAAGAGAGAGACAGAGAGGAAGGAGAGGGGGAGGGGTGGAGAAGCAGATGGGCACCTCTCCTGTGTGCCCTGGCTAGGAATCGAACCCGGGACCTCTGCATGCCAGGCTGACGCTCCACCACTGAGCCAGCCGGCCAGGGCCGAAATATACAATCTTTTAAGGCTGAATCAAGAAAAAAGAAAATCTGAATGAACCAATTACAAACAATGAAATTGAAGCAGGAATTAAAAAAAAAAAACTCCCAACAAACAAAAGTCCTGGACTAAATGGCCTCACAGGTGAATTTTACCAAACACTAAAAGAAGAATTTACACCTATCCTTGTTACACTATTCCAAAAACCACCAGAGGAGGGAAGATACCCAAGATCATTTTACAAGGCATTACCTGGTTCCAAAACCAGATAAAGAAATTTCAAAGTAAAAAAGTGATAGGCCAATATCCCTGATAAACGTAAATACAAAAATCCTCAAAAATATTAGCAAATTGAATTCAGAAATATAATAAAAAACATCATATACCATGATAAAGTGGGATTCATTCTAGGTATGTAAGGTTGGCTCAATATTTGCAAATAATTAATGTGATACACCACATAAGCAAAATGAAGGATAAAAATCACATAATTGAATCAATAAATGCCAAAAAAGCATTTCGCAAAATCCAGCACCCATTTATGTTAAAAATTCTCAGCAAAGTGAGAATAGAGGATCAAATGTCAACATAATAAAAGCCATATATGACAAATATACAGCTAACCTTGTACTCAACAGGGAAAAAATAAAAGCATTTTCCTTAAGATCAGGAACAAGACAGAGATGACCACTTTCACTACTCTTACTCACCGTAGTACTTCAAGTCCTATGCACAGCTATCATCCTAGAAGAATAAATAAAAGGCATCCAAATTGGAAATAATAAAGAAAAATGATCATATTTGCAGATGACATGATACGATATATAGAGAATCCTATAGATTCCACCAAGAGACTACTAAAACTGATAAATTTAGTAGAGTAGTAGAATACAGAATAAACATTCAGAAATTGGTTGTATTTTTATATACCAATAATAAACTGTAAGAAAAAGAAACTAAGAAAACAATCCCGCCTGACCAGGTGGTGGCGCAGTGGATAGAGTGTTGGACTAGGATGCGGAAGGACCCAGGTTCGAGACTCCGAGGTCGCCAGCTTGAGTGCGGGCTCATCTGGCTTGAGCAAAGAGCTCACCAGCTTGGACCCAAGGTTGCTGGCTCCAGCAGGGGGTTACTTGGTCTGCTGAAGGCCCACGGTCAAGGCACATGTGAGAAAGCAATCAATGAACAACTAAGAAGTCACAATGCGCAACAAGAAACTGATGATTGATGCTTCTCATCTCTCTCCGTTCCCGTCTGTCTGTCCCTGTCTATCTCTGTCTCTGTAAAAAAAAAAAAAAGAAAACAATCCCATTTAAAATTGCAATAAAATAAATACCTAGGATAACTTTAACCAAGGATGTAAAAGACCTATACTCAGAAAAGTAAGACATCGAAGAAAGAAATTGAAGAACATAAATAAATGAAAACCTATACAGTACTCATGAATAGGAAGAATTAACATAATTAAAATGTCCATAATGCACAAAGTAACCTATAAATTCAATGTTATTTGTATTAAACAAAATACCAATGGCATTTTTCAGAGAGCTAGAACAACAACAACCAAAAAAAAAAAAAAAAAAACCATATAGCTACAGTGACGTTGAGAAAGAACACAATGCAAATTAAAAGCACAATGTGATAGTGTCCTGAGATGACGTCAGAGTAATGGCAGGGTAGGAAGCGATACCGATAAATCTCCCCCAAAACTCAACAAGATCTTCAACCAGAAACAGAAAAACCTATACTTGGAGCTTCCAGATGCTTCGCAATACACCCAAAGGTATGATTGAGTGAAAAATTGGCTAAATATATAACCAAACCCCGAAGGAAATAGGGAGTAAGAAATGCTCCGCCTTCCTCACTAACCTAAACAGGGTGGCTTTCTCTGGTAACTGTGAATATAGAAACTGAGGCGGGCAAGGGGGTGAATAGATCCAGGCCGCCGCGGCACAAACGGCCGAACCAGGCTGTGGCACGGAGATCCAAGCCGAGGAAAATCTGATCCTGTGGCAACCCGGGCAATACAAGCTAACACTCGCGCCAAACCCAAACAAAGAAAGACAAGCGGAGCGGCCATTTTACCCGGTCTCCTGGTCGGTGCGCAGTTAGTGGGCGAGAATTTCTTCCTAGGCCCCGAGAGTGGGTGCCCGTGTTGCCCCACGGAGAGGCAGGGTCAGAGGCCTTTCTGTGGGCCGAGGGCAGAGTCTGGGCAGCCCCAGCACCCTGGGAAAGCCACGCACGGGAGGGAGTGAGAACTAATTTCAACGGTGGAGATTTTCCGTGCTGGAGAAGGTTTCACTCAGAGGGAACCGCGGCCGGCATCATATCCTGGTTTGCGCGCGCAGATAAGGAGTGAGCAATTCCTCCGAGTGCCTTGGCAGTGCGCGCCCGTGTTATCGCACAGAGGGGCAGAGTCAGGGGCCTTTGTGTGGGCCAAAGCGGAATCTCGAGCCGCCCCAGCGCCTTGCAAAAGCCACGCACGGGGACGGAGCGAGACTCAATTCCAACACTGCAACTTTTCCCTGCGGTTGGGGGTTTCACTCAGAGCGTGAGACTGCTGGCCGGATATCCTGGTCACAGACAGTGAGTGAGAGTTTCCTCCAAGCGCACCGGAAGTGGGCACCCGCTTGTGTTACCAGACAGAGTGGCAGAGCCAGAGGTCTTTGAGTGGGCGGAGAGCCCGCCTGATTATGCTAGCAGCTCTGACTGACTGAGCCTTACCCAGAGCCCTGTGCTGAGTGGAAATAGAGTGGGGAGTTGCCAGCTCTTTGAGCCTCTTACTATCCAGGCAGAGGCAGCAGCAACCCCATAGCTGGATTATCAGGCTACTAATTGAGGAAGGAAAGACTAGGAGAAAGGCTCCAGGAACACGGACTCTCTCACTGTCGGAGCCTATAAATGCTAATTAGCTTCGACTGCCAACGAGACTAAAGCACAATACATGACATGGCCATAGAGACTTATCAACTGCAAACCTCTACCTGAGCGTGCCAAAGGGGCAGAACCCGGGGTACAGAGTCACCGACCAGGAAGAGGGAGAGAAAAGAAAAAGCAAGAAGATAACCTCTCAAAATCAAGAATAATCTGCAGACTTTATAACCTATCCCATTTTATTATATTTGTTCGTTTGTTTCTCTTATCTTCATTCTTGATACTTTTTTTCCTCCTCCAATTTGGCCGATTAACTCTCTACCGGTCTTACTCTCTCCTCTTCTTGAACTACACTACCCATAAGTGTTACATCTCCCATTATCTTTTCTCTTCTCTTCCTTTCTCTCTATGAGGGTTGCACTCCAAAACCCTTAACTCTCTCTTTCTCTCTCTCCTTTCTTTTTTCTTCTTTTAGTGGTTCCTTCTTTTTTTCTCTCTCTCTCTTTCTTTTCTCCCTCTATATTAGTTTCTTCCTTTCTCCTTTACATCTCCTCTCATTCAAACCTCAATAACAAACAAATTGTCTAATCTGGGACTCAAACCTATGTTTGTGGCATTTTGGGGGGTTTTTACTTCACCTTTTTAACTCACTAGCAGTGCTCTCATCCCTGGCTCTCCATATTATCTAGTTCTGTTCCACTAAATACAATAGTAATTTTTTAATTTGTCCCCCCATTTTTCCGTTTTCCTCTTATTCCTCTCATCATAACTCTTAGACAACCAACACCTAAAAGCAAATCATTTTATTCTTGACCCAAATTTTTTCCTTATTTGCTTTTTGTGGGTCCATATGCTCTTTTTTTTACTTTTTCCTTTTTTTTTCCTTTTCTTTTTTTCTTCCCCCCCCCCCTTTATTACTTTTCCCCAATTCAGGCCCTCCATCACAGGCATTGTTTGTTATAATTCACAGTCCACCACAAGATTTTCTCAAGAAAGAGGGGAGAGGAGAGGAGAGGAAAAAAGGAGGGGGGGGAATAATTTCCTTTTTTTAAAAATTTTTATTTTATTTTATTTTTCTTTATTTCATTATTGATTTTTTTTAAAAAAAACAACTCTTTTTGATTTTTTATTTTTTTTAACTTTTTATTCTTTATTAAATCTCATTAATACTATCAACAAAACCACCCTCAGATGCCATTAAGGAAGAGAAAATCGAATATCATGGATACAAAAGAAAGAGAGGTAACACAGCTAGATGAGGAAAAATCTATGGAGAAAAAATTTAATATATTGGAAACCTTGGAGCTAAATGACAGAGAATTCAAGATAGCAATCCTAAAAATCTTCCGAGATATACAAGAAAACACAGAAAGGCAATTTAGGGAGCTCAGAAAACAACTCAATGAACACAAAGAATATATGTCCAAGGAAATTGAAACTATAAAAACAAATCAAACAGAGATGAAAAACTCAATTCACGAGCTGAAAAATGAAGTAACAAGCTTAGCTAATAGAACAGGTCAGATAGAAGAGATGATTAGAGAAATAGAAGACAAGCAACTTGAGGCACAACAGAGAGAAGAAGAAAGAGACTCAAAAATTAAAAAAAATGAGATAGCTCTACAAGAATTATCTGACTCCATCAAAAAGAATAACATAAGAATAATAGGTATATCAGAGGGAGAAGAGAGAGAAAATGGAATGGAGAACATACTCAAACAAATAATAGATGAGAACTTCCCAAGCCTGTGGAAAGAACTAAAGCCTCAAGTTCAAGAAACAAACAGAATTCCGAGTTTTCTTAACCCTAACAAACCTACTCCAAGGCACATCATAATGAAATTGGAACAAACCAACAGCAAAGAAAAAATTCTCAAGGCAGCCAGGGAAAAGAAGAATACAACATATAAAGGAAGGCCCATTAGATTATCATCAGATTTCTCAGCAGAAACTCTACAAGCTAGAAGAGAGTGGACCCCAATATTTAAAGTCCTGAAAGAGAGGAACTTTCAGCCACGAATACTATACCCATCAAAGCTATCCTTCAAATACGAAGGAGAAATAAAAACATTCACAGATACAGAAAAGATGAGGGAATTTATCATCAGAAAACCCCCACTCCAGGAATTACTAAAGGGGGTTCTCCAATCAGATACAAAGAACAAAAAAAAAAAAACAGAGCCACAAGTAAAAGCTCCAAGAAGAACACAATAAAACCAAATTTAAACTGTGACAACAACAAAAAGAAAGAGGGGGAGAAGATGGAGATTAACAGTAGCAAAGGACGATGGAGTGCAAAAGTACTCACAAAATAGTTCGCTACAATGAACAGGGTAGGGACCCTTTTCATTACTCAAAGGTAACCACCATTGAAAAAAACACCACAGAAGCACATGAGATAAAAAAGATAGCAACAGAGGAAAGATGTATGGAATACAACCAAATAAAAACAAAAGATAGAAAAACGAAAGAGAAGGATCAAACAAGACACAAAACTAACAGAAAGCAAGATATAAAATGGCAATAGGGAACTCACAAGTATCAATAATTACACTAAATGTAAACGGATTAAACTCACCAATAAAAAGGCACAGAGTAGCAGAATGGATTAAAAAAGAAAATCCAACCATATGCTGCCTACAGGAAACTCATCTAAGTAAGAAGGATAAAAAGAAATTCAAAGTGAAAGGCTGGAAAACAATACTCCAAGCAAATAACATCCAAAAAAAAGCAGGTGTAGCAATACTCATATCGGATAATGCTGACTACAAGACAGCAAAAGTACTCAGAGACAAAAATGGCCATTTCATAATGGCTAAGGGGACACTGAATCAAAAAGACATAACAATTCTTAATATATATGCACCAAACCAAGGAGCACCAAAATATATAAGACAGCTACTTATTGATCTTAAAACAAAAACTGACAAAAATACAATCATACTTGGAGACCTCAATATACCGCTGACGGCTCTAGATCGGTCATCCAAACAGAGAATCAACAAAGACATAGTGGCCTTAAACAAAACACTAGAGCACCTGGATATGATAGACATCTACAGGACATTTCATCCCAAAGTGACTGAGTATACATTCTTCTCCAGTGTACATGGATCATTCTCAAGAATTGACCATATGTTGGGCCACAAAAACAACATCAGCAAATTCAGAAAAATTGAAGTTGTACCAAGCATATTTTCTGATCATAAAGCCTTGAAACTAGAATTCAACTGCAAAAAAGAGGAAAAAAATCCCACAAAAATGTGGAAACTAAACAACATACTTTTAAAAAATGAATGGGTCAAAGAAGAAATAAGTGCAGAGATCAAAAGATATATACAGACTAATGAAAATGACAATACGACATATCAGAATCTCTGGGATGCAGCAAAAGCAGTGATAAGAGGGAAGTTCATATCGCTTCAGGCATATATGAACAAACAAGAGAGAGCCCAAGTGAACCACTTAACTTCCCACCTTAAGGAACTAGAAAAAGAAGAACAAAGACAACCCAAAACCAGCTGAAGAAAGGAGATAATAAAAATCAGAGCAGAAATAAATGAATTAGAGAACAGAAAAACTATAGAAAAAATTAATAGAACAAGGAGCTGGTTCTTTGAAAAGATCAACAAAATTGACAAACCCTTGGGAAGACTTACGAAGGAAAAAAGAGAAAGAACTCATATATACAAAATCCAAAATGAAAGAGGAGAAATCACCACGGACACCGTAGATATACAAAGAATTATTGTAGAATACTATGAAAAACTTTATGCCACTAAATTCAACAACCTAGAAGAAATTGATAAATTCCTAGAAAAATACAACCTTCCTAGACTGAGTCAAGAAGAAGCAGAAAGCCTAAACAGACCTATCAGTAGAGAAGAAATAGAAAAAACCATTAAAAACCTCCCCAAAAATAAAAGTCCAGGCCCTGACCGCTATACCAGCGAATTTTATCAAACATTCAAAGAAGACTTGGTTCCTATTCTACTCAAAGTCTTCCAAAAAATTGAAGAAGAAGCAATACTTCCAAACACATTTTATGAGGCCAACATAACCCTCATACCAAAACCAGGCAAGGATGGCACAAAAAAAGAAAACTACAGACCAATATCTCTAATGAATACAGATGCTAAAATACTAAACAAAATACTAGCAAATCGAATACAACAACATATTAAAAAAATAATACATCATGATCAAGTGGGATTCATCCCAGAATCTCAAGGATGGTTCAACATACGTAAAACGGTTAATGTAATACACCATATCAACAAAACAAAAAACAAAAACCACATGATCTTATCAATAGACGCAGAAAAGGCTTTTGATAAAATACAACACAATTTTATGTTTAAGACTCTCAACAAAATGGGTATAGAAGGAAAATATCTCAACATGATAAAGGCCATATATGATAAACCATCAGCTAACATCATATTAAATGGCACTAAGCTGAAGGCTTTCCCCCTTAAATCAGGAAGAAGACAGGGTTGTCCACTCTCTCCACTCTTATTTAATGTGGTACTAGAGGTTCTAGCCAGAGCAATCAGACAAGACAAAGAAATAAAAGGCATCCATATCGGAAAAGAAGAAGTAAAGGTATCACTTTTTGCAGATGATATGATCCTATACATCGAAAACTCCAAAGAATCCACAAAAAGACTACTAGAAACAATAAGCCAATACAGTAAGGTCGCAGGATACAAAATTAACATACAGAAGTCAATAGCCTTTCTATATGCCAACAATGAAACAACTGAGAAGGAACTCAAAAGAATAATCCCCTTCACGATTGCAACAAAAAAAAATAAAATACTTAGGAATAAACATAACAAAGAATGTAAAGGACTTATATAATGAAAACTATAAACCATTGTTAAGGGAAATAGAAAAAGATATAATGAGATGGAAGAATATACCTTGTTCTTGGCTAGGAAGAATAAATATAATCAAGATGGCTATATTACCCAAAGCAACATACAAATTTAATGGAATTCCCATCAAACTTCCAATGACATTTTTTAAAGAAATAGAGCAAAAAATCATCAGATTTATATGGAACTATAAAAAACCCCGAATAGCCAAAGCAATCCTAAAGAAAAAGAATGAAGCTGGGGGCATAACAATACCTGACTTCAAACTCTATTATAGGGCCACGACAATTAAAACAGCATGGTATTGGCAGAAAAATAGACACTCAGACCAATGGAACAGAATAGAAAGTCCAGAAATAAAACCACATATATATAGTCAAATAATTTTTGATAAAGGGGCCAACAACACACAATGGAGAAAAGAAAGCCTCTTCAATAAATGGTGCTGGGAAAACTGGAAAGCCACATGCAAAAGAATGAAACTGGACTACAGTCTCTCCCCCTGTACAAAAATTAACTCAAAATGGATCAAAGATCTAAACATAAGACCTGAAACAATTAAGTACATAGAAGAAGACATAGGTACTCAACTCATGGACCTGGGTTTTAAAGAGCATTTTATGAATTTGACTCCACAGGCAAGAGAAGTGAAGGCAAAAATTAATGAATGGGACTACATCAGACTGAGAAGTTTTTGCTCAGCAAGAGAAACTGATAACAAAATAAACAGAAAGCCAACTAAATGGGAAATGATATTTTCAAACAACAGCTCAGATAGGGCCTAATATCCAAAATATACAAAGAACTCATAAAACTCAACAACAAACAAACAAACAATCCAATAAAAAAATGGGAAGAGGATATGAATAGACACTTCTCCCAGGAAGAAATACAAATGGCCAACAGATATATGAAAAGATGCTCATCTTCTTTAGCTATTAGAGAAATGCAAATCAAAACGGCAATGAGATACCACCTCACACCTGTTCGATTAGCTGTTATTAGCAAGTCAGGTAATAGCAAATGTTGGAGAGGCTGTGGAGAAAAAGGAACCCTCATACACTGTTGGTGGGAATGTAAAGTAGTACAACCATTATGGAAGAAAGTATGGTGGTTCCTCAAAAAACTGAAAATAGAACTACCTTATGACCCAGCAATCCCTCTACTGGGTATATATCCCCAAAACTCAGAAACATTGATACGTAAAGACACATGCAGCCCCATGTTCATTGCAGCATTGTTCACAGTGGCCAGGACATGGAAACAACCAAAAAGCCCATCAATAGATGACTGGATAAAGAAGATGTGGCACATATACACTATGGAATACTACTCAGCCATAAGAAATGATGACATCGGAACATTTACAGCAAAATGGTGGGATCTTGATAACATGATACGAAGCGAAATAAGTAAATCAGAAAAAAACAGGAACTGTATTATTTCATACGTAGGTGGGACATAATAGTGAAACTAAGAGACATTGATAAGAGTGTGGTGGTTACGGGGGGGAGGGGGGAATGGGAGAGGGATAGGGGGTGGGGAGAGGCACAAAGAAAACAAGATAGAAGGTGACAGAGGACAATCTGACTTTGGGTGGTGGGTATGCAACATAATTGAATGACAAGATAACCTGGACTTGTTATCTTTGAATATATGTATCCTGATTTATTGATGTCACCCCATTAAAAAAATAAAATTATATATAAAAAAAAAGCACAATGTGATATCACCTCACATCCTTCAGAATGACTGTTATCAGTAAATCAACTAACAAACAAGTTTTGGCAAGGATGTGTTGCAAAGGGAATCCTTGTGCAGTGTTGTTGGGGATGCAGGTTGGTGCAGCCACTACAGAAAATAGTATGGAATGTCCTCAAAAAAGTTAAAATGGAACTGCCGTATGTCCCAGCAACTTAACTGCCTTATGTCCCATATTGTACTTCTAGGTACATATTTGAAGAAACCCAAAACACTGATTCAAAAAAATATATGCACCCCTATGTTCATTGAAGTGTTATTTATAATAGCCAAGAGACAGAAGCAACCCAAGTGCACTTCAATACACAAATGGGTAAAAATATAATGACATATACATATATGCAATGGAATGTTACTTGGCCATAATAAAATCTCACCATTTGTGAGAGCATTGGCATTATGCTAAGTGAAATAAGTCAGACTGAAAAAAGACAAATACCATTTGATTACACTTACATGTGGAATCTAAAAAACAAAATAAACCAACAATCAAAATAGTGCCAGACTTACAGATATAGAGAACAGACTTATGCTTACCAGAGGAGAGGATGGTTGAGAAAAAGGTGAAGGGATTAAGAAATACATATAGTAGTATAAAAACAGTCATGGGAATGTAAAGTACAGCATAGGAAATATAGTAAAAGATATAATAATAATAATAATTATTATTTTTCCAAAGTTAGAAGTGGTAGGCAGTCAGACTCCCACATGCGCTCAACCGGGATCCACCCAGCATGCCCTCCAGGGGGCAATGCTCTGCCCATCTGGGGTGTTGCTTTGTTGTGGCCAGAGCTATTCTAGCGCCTGAAGCAGAGCCCATGGAGCCGTCCTCAGCGCCCAGGCCAACTTTGCCCCAATGGAACTTTGGCTGCGGGAGGGGAAGAGAGAGATAGAGAGGAAGGAAAGAGCAAAGGGTGGAGAAGCAGATGGGTGCTTCTCCTGTGTGCCCTGAGTGGAAATTGAACCTGGGACTTCCATATGCTGGGCTGACGATTTACTGCTGAGCCAACCGGCCAGGGCATATTGTAATAATTATTTATGCTGGCAGATAGATACTGGAAATATTAGAGGAACACTTTGTTAAGTATATGATTGTCTAACCACTATGCTGTACACCTGAAACTATTACAAAATAATATTGAATGTAAACTGTTTTTGAAAAATAAAATAAAAAAAGAGATAATATAGGGAAAGCAAGATAGGAGGAAAATCACCCATTCTCAGCCCCTCCCCTGTGGCTCCTTTGACAAAACAACCATCTTCTCTTACTAATGCCATTGCAATAAACTCCTAATTATACCAACATGTATCTTTTTTTCATTGCTTTTACTGCAAATAATAGCATAAGTGGAAATTTATTTTATTCATACAATTCTTCATTATAGTAAAATCTTTAAAATGACTATGGATTGTTTTAAGTAGAATAATTTAAAAAAATCTTCTCCCTCTTTTTCTTTCTTCCTGCCTTTTATTTTCTGAGTCATGTCATTTGACTACACTGAGTTGTAGGCTATCAGGTGCAAGATTTGAGAGGAAACATTTGTTTGCTGTAAGAGTGTTGTCATTCATTTAAAAAAAACCCCACTGTAACAACCATTTTTTTTTTACCAGTATTCTATAAAATAAAACATGTAAACAAATCAACAAGTCTTAGTATAAAACATAAAGTGATCTTTCCTAGCTTTGATTTTATATTTTTATGGTAATGTTACTAATTTGAATTGTATTTAATTTTATTTGGTTGTTGTGAAGCTACTAAATCAGGTTATATATTTTTCTATAAAATACTTTAACATTGAAACCAATTGGGGTTTTTATATGGAAAGTGTTTTGTGCCTATTATGGTATATACTTTATCTTGGGTGTTCAAAAATAATACAAAATGAAAAAATACAAGCTTTGTGTTTCTAAAACTATTGTTATTAGGTTGAACTGACTATTTTAATACCCTGTAAGGCAAAAATTAAGCATTCTTTTATGCAAGGCAAACCCTCTGTCATATGTGCAGATCAGCAGTGGGGTTCAAATAATATAACAACTGGTTGTCTGCCCTAATGACCATTTTAAGAATAAAAAAAATGATATACCAAAAGGTAGTTTATTATTTCATACATTTAGTACTTAAATAAGAACAATAAAAGTGGTACACAAAACTAAATTATGAGTTTTAAAATAATAAAAAATATTAAATAATACCTGACAAAAAACAATAAAACTATTATTTAAGGTATTTTCATATTGCTTCTTGATTGACATCCTCAAAAAATTGTTCTCCCTATGGATGGGATGAGTATTACTATGGGTGCTTAGAATACACTGTTGTGTGATGAACATTAAAAAAGAGTAAGGAATGTAAATTTGTGATTTCCACATTGGGCATTTACCCAGGCACCCACCTTAGAGAGAACCCTGATTGATTATAAATGCCATTTTAACAACTGGTTTGCCGAACTCAACAAAAAATTAAGTATCAGTTCTGCCAAACCAGCATGAACTAGCTGAATCCCATCACTGGTGTGGATCCTAAGAAGGAAAATATCTATCAGGAAGTACTCCCCATGGTTAAGTGAACTCAAATTAAATTAATTAATTAATTTTTAAAAGTAGTATTTTATCTATCTATCTATCTATCTATTTATTATTTTTACAGTACATGTTAGAGAGAGGAGAGAGAGACAAAGAGGGAGGAGCAAGAAGCATCAACTCCCACATGTCCTTTGACCAGGCAAGCCTGGTCTTTTGAACTGGCAACCTCAGCATTCCAGGTTGATGCTTTTATCCACTGTGCTACCACAGGTCATGCTACTAATTTTCATTAGAAGAAGAAATTTTTCTCACAGAAAGAAAATCTAAGTTCTTAAGAAATATTTGTGCTTTTTTCATTTTAAAATATTTTTTATTTTTAAATTACAGTTGACATACATTTTTATATTAGTTTCAGGTGTCCACCTCAGTGATTAGAACTTATATTACTTACTAAGTGATCATTCTGATGAGTCTTGTACCCATCTGACACCATATATAGTTATTAGGCTATTGACTATATTCCCTATGTGGTACATCACATCTCCATGAGTATTCTATAACAACCAATTTGTACTTCTTAATATTTTCACCTTTCCCACCCACTCTCCAACCACCCTTCCATCCAGCAACCATCAAAATGTTGTTTCTGTTAATCTGTTTCTGTTCTGCTTCTTTGTTTATTTTGGGTTTTGGATTCAATTGTTGATAGATACATATTTATTGCAATTTTAGTGTTCAAATTTTTTATCTTTTTTTTCTTCTTAAAGAAGATCCTTTAACATGTCATATAATAGTGGGTGATAATGAACTCCTTCAGCTTTTTCTTTTCTGGGAAGCTCTTATCTGTCCTTTGATTCTTTTTTTTTTTTTTTTTCCTGAAGCTGGAAACAGGGAGGCAGTCAGACAGACTCCCGCATGTGCCTGACTGGGATCCACCTGGCATGCCCACCAGGGGGCGATGATCTGCCCATCTGGGGTGTCGCTCTGCTGCAACCAGAGCCATTCTAGCACCTGAGGCAGAGGCCACAGAGCCATCCTCAGTGCCTGGGCCAACCCTGCTCCAATGGAGCCTTGGCTGCAGGAAGGGAAGAGAGAGACAGAGAGGAAAGTGAGGGTGAGGGGTGGAGAAGCAGATGGGTGCTTCTCCCGTGTGCCCTGGCCGGGAATCGAACCCGAGACTCCCGCACGCCAGGCCGACGCTTTACCACTGAGCCAACCAGCCAGGGCCTGTCCTTTGATTCTTTTTTTTTTTTTTTTTTTGGATTAGTACTTTTTAATGACATTGTCTTTTTAGAAGGGGAAAATAACATATCTTACATAGTATGCTGTTTGCATTGTGCTTCAGTGTTTTAAACCTCTATTATTTGAACAACTGTTGAGATACACATACTATTTAATAAATTTGCTCTCATTTATGACCAGCATCTTTCACTTAACATCATGTTTTGAATGTTCATTTGTATTGTAGCATGTATCAGTATTCATTCTTTTTCATTGCTGAATAATATTCTAGTATGGATATACCACATTTTATTTATCCATTCATTAATTGGTAGACATTTTGGGTAGTTTCCACAGTTTTGTTATTATGGATACTTAATGCTACTATAAACACTAATATACAAGTTTTTATGTGAACACATGTTTGTAGTTTGGAGGGTATATAACCAGAGTGGAATTGCCAGGTTATATGGCAACTTTATGTTAAATCTTTTGAGGAACTGCCAGAATGTTTTCCAGACTGAATGATACCCTATTTTACATTCCCACCAGCAATGTATGAGGGTTCTAACTTTTTCATATCCTTGTCAATACTTGTTATTATCATTTTGATTCTGTGCATCCTAATGGGTATGAAGTGGTAGTTCGTTGTGATTTTGATTTGCATTTCCATGATGACTAATGATGTCAAGCATCTTTTCATTTTCTTATTGGCATTTGTATATTTTCTTTGCCTATTTTTAATTGCGTTTTTGTCTTTTTATTATTGAGTTGTAAAGATTATTTATATATTTTAGATACAAGTTCTATATCGAATATATGATTTACAATATTTTCTCTATTGGCTGTCTTTTGCTCTTTTTTTTTTTAATTTAATGCAGTGACATTGATAAATCAGGGTACATATGTTGAGAGAAAATATCTCTAGATTATTTTGACATTTGATTGTGCTGTATACCCCTCCCGCAAAGTTAAATTGTCTTCTGTCACCTTCTGTCTGGTTTTCTTTGTGCCCCTCCCCTCCCCTAACCCCTCTTTCCTTCTTCACCCCATCCCCCCTCCCCCAACTCCCCGCCCCTGTTGCCATCACATTCTTGTTCATGTCTCTGAGTCTCATTTTTATGTCCCTTCTATGTATGGATTCATCTTAGTTTTTTTTCTGATTTACTTATTTCACTCCGTATAATGTTGTCAAGGTCCATCCATGTTATTGTAAATGATCCGATGTCATCATTTCTTATGGCTGAGCAGTATTCCATAGTATATATGTACCAAAGCTTTTTAATCCACTCGTCCTCTGACGGACACTTGGGCTGTTTCCAGATCTTCGCTATTGCGAACAATGCTGCCACAAACATGCGGGTGCATTTCTCCTTTTCGAGCCGTTCTATGGTGTCCTTGGGGTATATTCCTAAAAGTGGGATAGCTGGGTCAAAAGGCAGTTCGATTTTCAGTTTTTTGAGGAATCTCCATACTATTTTCCACAGTGGCTGCACCAGTCTGCATTCCCAACAGCAGTGCAGGAGGGTTCCCTTTTCTCCACATCCTCGCCAGCACTTATTCTGTGTTGTTTTGTTGATAAGCGCCATTCTGACTGGTGTGAGGTGATATCTCATTGTGGTTTTAATTTGCATTTCTCTAATGATTAGTGATGTTGAACATTTTTTCATATGCCTATTGGCCATCTGTATGTCCTCTTTGGAGAAGTGTCTATTCATCTCTTTTGCCCATTTTTGGATTGGGTTGTTTGTCTTCCTGGTGTTGAGTTTTACAAGTTCTTTATAAATTTTGGTTATTAACCCCTTATCAGACGTATTGTCAAATATGTTCTCCCATTGTGTAGTTTGTCTTTTTATTCTGTTCTTATTGTCTTTAGCTGTGCAAAAGCTTTTTAGTTTGATATAGTCCCATTTGTTTATCCTGTCTTTTATTTCACTTTCCCGTGGAGATAAATCAGCAAATATATTGCTCCGAGAGATGTCCGAGAGCTTACTGCCTATGTTTTCTTCTAAGATGCTTATGGTTTCACGGCCTACATTCAAGTCTTTTATCCATTTTGAGTTTATTTTTGTGAGTGGTGTAAGCTGGTTATCTAGTTTCATTTTTTTGCAGGTAGCTGTCCAATTTTCCCAACACCATTTGTTAAAGAGGCTGTCTTTACTCCATTGTGTTTCCTTACCTCCTTTGTCAAATATCAGTTGTCCATAGAACTGTGGGTTTATTTCTGGGTTCTCTGTTCTGTTCCATTGATCTATATGCCTGTTCTTATGCCAGTACCAGGCTGTTTTGAGTACAACGGCCTTGTAGTATAACTTGATATCAGGAAGTGTGATACCTCCCACTTTATTCTTCTTTTTTAAGATTGCTGAGGCTATTCGTGTCCTCTTTTGGTTCCATATAAATTTTTGGAATATGTGTTCTATATCTTTGAAGTATGTCATTGGTATTTTAATTGGTATTGCATTGAATTTATAGATTGCTTTGGGTAATATAGACATTTTAATGATGTTTATTCTTCCTAACCATGAGCATGGTATATGCTTCCACTTGTGTGTATCTTCCTTGATTTCTTTTATCAATGTTTTGTAATTTTCCGAGTACAAGTCTTTAGTCTCCTTGGTTAAGTTTACTCCTAGGTACTTTATTTTTTTGGTTGTAATTGTGAAGGGGATTGTTTCCTTAATTTCTCTTTCTGACTGTTCATTGTTGGTGTATAAAAATGCTTCTGATTTCTGAGTATTGATTTTATATCCTGCCACTTTGCTGAATTTATTTATCAGGTCCAGTAGTTTTTTGACTGAGACTTTAGGGTTTTCTATATACAATATCATATCATCTGCAAATAATGATAGTTTTACTTCTTCTTTTCCAACTTAAATGCCTTTTATTTCTTCTTCTTGTCTGATTGCTGTGGCTAGGACTTCCAGAACTATGTTAAATAAGAGTGGTGAAAGGGGGCACCCCTGCCTTGTTCCTGATCTTAAGGGTATTGCTTTTAATTTTTTCCCATTGAGTATGATGTTGGCTGTGGGTTTCTCATAGATGGCTTTTATGTTGAGGTATGTTCCCTGTATTCCCACTTTGCTGAGAGTTTTGATCATAAATGGGTGCTGGATTTTATCAAATGCTTTTTCTGCATCTATTGAAATTATCATATGGTTTTTCTCCTTCTTTTTGTTTATGTGATGAATCACATTGATTGATTTACGAATATTGTACCAGCCTTGCCTCCCCAGAATAAATCCCACTTGATCATGGTGTATGATTTTTTCCATATATTGTTGGATCCGGTTTGCTAATATTTTGTTGAGGATTTTAGCATCTATATTCATCAGAGATATTGGCCTATAATTTTCTTTCTTTGTGTTGTCTTTGCCTGGTTTTGGAATCAGAATTATGGTCGCCTCATAAAAGGAGCTTGGAAGTCTTCCTTCCTCTTGAATATTTTGAAATAGTTTGAGAAGGATAGGAGTTAGTTCTTCTTTGAATATTTGGTAGAATTCCGTTGTGAAGCCATCGGGCCCCAGACTTTTCTTTGTTGGGAGTTTTTTGATAACTGTTTCGATCTCCTTTGTTGTAATCGGTCCATTTAGGTTTTCTGATTCTTCCAGATTGATTTTTGGAAGATTGTATGTTTCAAGGAATTTGTCCATTTCATCTAGGTTGTCTAGTTTTTTGGCATACAGTTCTTCATAGTATTTTCTTAAAATATTTTGTATTTCTGTTGTGTCAGTTGTTATTTCTCCTCTCTCATTTCTAATTTTATTTATTTGAGTCCTCTCTCTCTTTTTCTTGGTGAGTCTACTTAAAGGTTCATCAATCTTGTTTACCTTTTCAAAGAACCAGCTCCTAGTTTCATTGATCCTCTGTATTGTTTCTTTAGCCTCTATGTCATTTATTTCTGCTCTGATCTTTATTATTTCCTTCCTTCTACTACATTTGGGCTTTACTTGCTGTTCTTTTTCTAATTCTTTTAGATGCATGGTTAAGTTGTTTATTTGAGCTTTTTCTAGCTTCTGAAAGTGTGCCTGTAGTGCTATGAACTTCCCTCTCAGCACTGCTTTCGCTGTGTCCCATAAATTTTGAGTTGTTGTATGCTCATTGTCATTCGTTTCTAGCAATTTTTTTTATTTCTTCTTTGATCTCATTCTTAATCCATTCATTATTTAACACCCTGCTATTTAGTTTCCATGTGTTTGAGAATTTTTGAGCTTTTCTGCTGTGATTCATTTCTAGTTTCATGCTGTTGTGATCGGAGAAAGTGCTTGATATGATTTCAGTCTTCTTAAATTTGTTGAGAGCACTTTTGTGCCCTAACATGTGGTCTATCCTAGAGAATGTACCATGAGCACTTGAAAAGAATGTATATTCTGCTGCTTTAGGGTGAAAGGTTCTGAAGATATCTATTAAATCGAGTTGATCTAGTGTTTCCAATAAGTCTGCTGTTTCTTTGTTAATTTTCTTTCTTGAGGATCTATCTAGTGATGTTAGTGGGGTATTGAAATCCCCTACTATTATAGTATTGCTGTTGGTCTCGCCCTTTAAATCCATCAAAGTCTGTTTTATATATTTGGGTGCTCCTATATTAGGTGCATAGATATTTATAATAGTTATATCTTCCTGTTGGATTACTCCCTTTATCATTATGTAGTGGCCTTCTTTATCTCTTACTATATCCTTTGTTTTAAAGTCCAATTTGTCTGATATAAGTATTGCTACCCCAGATTCTTTTTCATTTTTGTTTGCATGAAGCGTTTTTTTTTCCATCATTTTACCTTCAATCTATGTGTGTCTTTTGTTCTAAGGTGTGTCTCTTGTAGACAACATATGTATGGGTCCTGTTTTCTTATCCACGCAGCTACCCTATGTCTTTTGATTGGATCATTTGATCCATTTACATTTAAGGTTATTATTGATATGTAGTTGTTTATTTCCATTTTCTCCTTTAAAGGTGTATTCCTTTTTTTTTTTCTGTATTCTTTTCCCACTTTGATCTGTTTACACCAGACTTCTTAATATTTCCTGCAGCATTGGTTTGGTTGTAATGAATTCCTTTAGTTGTTTTTTGTCTGGGAAGCTTTTTATTTCTCCTTCGATTTTAAATGATAGCCTTGCTGGATAAAGTAGTCTTGGTTGTAGGTTCTTGTTCTGCATTACTTTGAATATTTCTTGCCATTCCCTTCTGGCCTCAAGTGTTTCTGTTGAGAAGTCAGATGTCATCCTTATGGGGGCTACTTTGTAGGTGATAACATTTTTCTCTTGCAGCTTTTAATATTTTCTCTTTATCGCTTAGTGTTGTGGACAGGTAATGGCAAAAAGCCATTATAGATTCAAGGCTTGGCAGGGGGCTTAAGTTCTACCCCCTCCATCTCCATATTTGGCTTTGATGCTCTGTGTTTGCACCCACTCCCCTTCCTTCCTTGGGTTGCAGGAAGCAATATACATACCCTTCCTCTGACTCTTTGTTTTCAGATGTTTGTAAAATTCACTAATGTATACTGTTTTTGCCTTGGGAGAGTTCCTGTCTTAGCCTTTGATGTGCAACTTTGTATCAGGGTCCTTGATTTGCATAGGTCCATATAATAAAGTGAACGGAGGCTGTGAGGCACTCAGATGCTGCCAGGCAGTTTGAGGAGTCCTCCCGGTCCCATCGGTTTTGTTCTGACAAAGTGTGTTTCCTTAATTCCACACCGTTATTTGGAAGCTGCGCTGGTCCACGGCAAGTGGCGCCCGAACAGACGACTTGAGTACGAGGAAACTAAAACTGAAGGAAGGTGACGGAACTCCCCAAAGTGAAGTGCGCACAGTGAGTAAAGAAAGTTTTTGGGGAAAGTGTAGTTGGGAGTAAAAGAATATGGGACAGATAGGGTCAAAAGTAAGGGACCTTTTTGTAAAAATGTTTCCATATGAAGACAAATCATTGTCTGAAGAGTATCAGGGTAAGCCAGAAACAGAGGGATGTGAATATGTGGATAACTTGAAGTCTGAGGATGACAGGGGGGATGAAAAATCCGTGGCTATGGCTGCCTTAGCCGCGGGGCCTCCGCTGCCCTCAGCTCCTTCCTACATTCAACCCTCTGCTCCTCCGTTCCCTTATCGGGCTGATTCCATAGTCTATAGCTCAAAATCTGGGAAATCTCCTCTCCAACAATCTATAGACCAGGCTCGAAATATAGGGGAAACAATAGATGGCTTTGCCTGTTTTCCTATTGTGGAAAGACAGGATGATACAGGGAGACTAGTGTGAGAACATGAACCTGTACCTTTTAAAACTCTGAAAGAGCTTAAACTTGCTTGTGCTCAGTATGGGCCTACTGCCCCTTTTACACTTGGTTTATTAGATACCATTAGTGCAAAGGCTCTTCCCCCAAATGACTGGAAGGCGATTGCTCGTGCTTGTCTCTCTGGGGGTGATTATTTGTTGTGGAAGTCAAACTTTCATGAAAAGGCTATAGAGCTGGATGAGAAAAATCAGCAAGAGGAGGTTGCTGTTACTGTAGATATGTTAACTGGAGAAGGACAGTATGCCCATATGGCAACTCAATTAGAATATCGACCAGCTATTTATGATATAATTAATCAGCTAGCCACACAGGCATGGAAATGCCTGCCTATTCCAGGGACCAAACCAGAAGAATTTGGTAAAATTAGGCAGGGTGCAGACGAGCGATTTCAAGACTTTGTCTCACGGCTAATTCAAGCAGTTGAAAGAATAGTAGGGGATAAAAATGTGGGAAAGGTTTTAATAAAACAACTAGCCTATGAAAATGCTAATTCTGCTTGTCAGGCTGCACTTCGGCCTCACCGCAAGAAGGGAGATATAGAGGATTATATTAGAATTTGCGCTGATGTTGGGCCTTCATACATGCAAGGTCTTGCCTTTACCACAGGTAATAAGGCAAGATTTCCAGGACAAAATTTTGATAAAGGACAGAACAAGCAAAGGAAGGAAGGTCAGGGAAGTACTTTTGCCCGTGGAAACTGTTTTCAATGTGGGGGTTCGGGGCATTTTGCTAAAAACTGCCCTGCTTTCCCCGGATATTGGTCTCGGCCTCTCCCTCAAGGACAGCCAGCCCTTAAGGCTCCGGACCTCTGCCCACTCTGTAGACATGGGAAACATTGGAAGAATAAGGGGAGGCCTAAATGTACTACCGCAGGACAGGGAAACGGACAATGGGGCCCTCCCCGGCCCCATCAAACAATAGGGGCAATGTCAGTGTTTCCTCAGCAAATTCAGATTCCAGTAGGCCAAACATTGCCCAACTATCCCAGGCAACAACAGGCAGTACAGGACTGGACCTCAGTCCCACCTCCCAATTCGTATTGACTCCAGAGATGGGACCTCAAGCCATACCCACTGGAATTTTTGGGCCACTTCCCAGTAACACAGTAGGAATCTTGTTAGGCAAAAGTAGTTTAACTATGAGGGAATTCTTTGTTCTTCCTGGAGTGATAGACTCTGATTATACAGGGGAAATTAAAGTAATGGCTCACACTTTGAGGAATATAGTCACTATCTCCCCTGATATGAAAATTGCTCAATTAATCCTTTTACCTCTTTTAAGACAAGGCCAAACCCTGCTAAAGGGACCCCAAGAGAATCAAAGATTTGGCTCCACTGATACTGCCTATTGGATTCAAAAAATAGGTCAGGAACGCCCTGAAATGGAACTAACAATACAAGGGTGTAAATTTAAAGGGCTTTTAGATACTGGGGCTGATGTATCTGTTATTGCAAAGCTACATTGGCCTCCTTCCTGGCCCACTCATGCAGCAGCCACAGAATTACAAGGTATAGGGCAGAGTAAATCCCCTCAACAAAGTTCTAGTTTTTTACAATGGGAAGATAAAGAAGGTCATTCTGGATTTTTTCAGCCTTATGTGCTCCCTGGATTGCCAGTTAATTTATGGGGTAGAGATGTTTTGAAAAATATGGGGGCATTGCTTGTCAGTCCTAATAGTTTAGTTAGCACTCAAATGCTTGATCAGGGATTTTTGCCCACTAAGGGTCTAGGGAAAGAACAGCGAGGAATTCTCACCCCCATAGAAGTGGCACCCAATACCAGAAGGCATGGATTAGGATATCAAAATTTTGCATAGGGGCCTTGGTAGCTCCTGCTACCCCAATAATGCACTGTGCAGACCCAATTACTTGGAAATCAGATAATCCTGTATGGGTAGACCAATGGCCCCTTTCTCAGGAGAAACTTAGGGCAGCTGCTCAATTGGTACAGGAACAGCTACAGCTTGGGCACATTGAACCATCTAATAGTCCATGGAATACGCCTATATTTGTCATTAAAAAGAAATCAGGAAACTGGAGGCTATTACAAGATTTGAGAGCAATAAATAAGACTATGGAAATTATGGGTCCTCTCCAGCTAGGACTTCCTTCTCCTACTGCCATTCCATGGAACTATCACCTTATAGTTGTTGATTTGAAGGATTGCTTTTTTACTATTCCTTTAAGCCCTCATGATTGCAAGCGTTTTGCATTCAGTGTTCCTTCACTTAATTTTCAGGCTCCCATGGAGCGATACCAGTGGAGAGTTTTGCCTCAAGGTATGGCTAATAGTCCTACCTTGTGCCAAAAATATGTTGCTCAAGCCATCTCTCCAGTACGAAGGCAACACCCTAAGGCATACATAATTCATTATATGGATGATATTCTTATTGCTCATCCAGATAAAGACACTGTGTTGACCATTTTGCAACAACTAGAATATTCTCTGAAAAAATCAGGACTTTATATAGCTCCTGAAAAGGTACAGCAATCTTTACCTTTTTCTTATTTAGGACAAATTATTGAGGGACAACAAATTCGCCCACAGAAAATAGAAATCAGGACAGATCATTTGCAAACTTTAAACGATTTCCAGAAACTGTTAGGAGACATTAATTGGCTTAGACCTTCCTTGAAATTAACTACTGGAGAACTGAAGCCACTTTTTGATATTCTTAGAGGCTCAGCTGAACCAGCTTCTCCTCGGCTACTTACACCTGCGGGACAATAAGCTTTAAAGCTTGTAGAAAAGGCCTTGCAGCAAGCACAACTAAAACGCATAAATCCTGAGGAATCAATTGCCCTACTAATATGTCCCTCAAGTTACACTCCAACAGGACTATTGTGGCAAGCTTCAGGTCCTATTGAATGGATTCATTTAGCTGTTACTCCTAAGAAAGTTTTATCTCCATATTTTGATCTTGTTGCCTCCTTGATTATCAAGGGGCGTAGGCGACTCTTGCAGCTTATAGGTTTTGAGCCACAGACTATTGTTGTTCCTTTTTCAAAGGATCAACAACAATGGCTCTGGGAAACTTCCACAAAATGGCAAATCGCTTTTTCAAATTTTACAGGCCAAATTGATTCTCACTACCCAGCTGATAAAATAGTCCAATTTTCATTAATTACTACCTTTATATTTCCTAAGACAATTGTTAATGAGCCCATTCCTGAAGCACCTACAATCTTTACTGACGGATCCAGCTCAGGAATAGCAGGCTTAATAATCAATGGACAGCTTTATACTGAAACAGTCACCTTAAAATCAGCCCAAAGAGTAGAATTACATGCCATTATCATGGCTTTTCAGCATTTGCCACACTCCTCCTTTAATTTATATACAGACAGCAGATATTTACTTATGGTTGTTTCCACTATAGAGACTGCTGTCTTAGGGACAACTGCTGATGAGGAACTATTTCAGCAGTTCCTCCTTCTTCAAAGACTTGTACGTCAACATACAGCTCCGTGTTTTATAGGACATATTCGAGCTCACTCCATGCTCCCTGGAGCTTTAGCGCAAGGGAATGCCCTTGTTGATCAAGCTACCCAAAAGAAAATTATTGGAGCAACCATGACAGATCAAGCAATTCAGTCTCATACTATCCATCACCAGAACGCTGCAGCCCTGCATAAACAGTTTCAACTTTCTCAGGAAGCAGCACGGCAGATTGTTAAATCTTGTCCAAGGTGCCCTATATTACAATCTGTCCCTTCGTTTGGAATTAACCCTCGAGGACTCCTACCGGGGCAACTTTGGCAAATGGATGTTACTCATATACCTTCATTTGGCAAACAATCCTTTGTCCACGTTACAGTAGATACTTATTCTGGATTTATAGTAGCCTCTGCCAGAACAGGAGAGGCTGCTAAACATGTTATAGCTCACTGCTTGTATGCATTTTCTATTATTGGACTTCCTAAACTGATTAAAACTGACAATGCTCCTGCATATGTAGGAAAAGCATTTACTATATTTTGTCAGACTTTTGGACTTGACCTAAGGACGGGAATTCCTTACAATCCCCAGGGTCAAGGCATTGTAGAGCGTGCACATCAAACACTTAAAAACCAATTGGAAAAAATTAAAAAAGGGGAATTATACCCTCAAACTCCTGCAAATCTTCTTTGTCATGCTCTTTTCACTTTAAATTTTTTAAATACTGATGTACAGGGTCATTCAGCAGCAGAGAGACTCTGGAACCCTGCAAGGAAAGCCTTCCCTGAAGTGCGATGGAGGGACCCACTCACAGGAATCTGGCAAGGGCCAGACCCTGTTCTCTTATGGGGCCGAGGATATGTGTGTGTTTTTCCTAGGTCTGCTGAAGCTCCTCGGTGGATCCCTGAACGACTGGTGAGACACCATGATTCTAGATGAGAGACTCACTTCACAAGAGCAATTGCATAAGAGTTACTATGCTCTTTTCCCTTTCTCAATTATTATCTAATTTTTTTAAATGTTTTAGATCATTTTATTTTCCTGATCCATTGCTTGAAAAGAGGGCGAAAGGGGGTCCTGATTTGGGTATTGCTGAATAGAAATCTCATACGGCCGTCTTGAGATTTTTCGAGAGAGATCTCTGTTTAGTATATATCCTTATTACGTTCCTATTAAGATAGCCCTACTTAAGATCAAGCAGGCCATAGTTCAATCTCTAAAACCCCGGGTTTCACTCTTGATTTGTGTGATTGTATGTGAAGTCTTTGTTTAATGTCTAAGTGTTTTTGTTTATAAGGCCTGAATAAGTCCTTACATGAAAAGTAATGATAATAATAGTTTTGGAAGTGCCGGCTGTAGTATTGAAAACAAAACGGGAATAATTTCATTTCCCTATATAAATATAATTTTGTTTGGAATAAGTAGAGCACGCTCATTTTGGATCCAAAAGACTTGCTGGTTTGGCCAGGCTGCTCCAGGCCGCAAGTGAAAGGCTTGAAGCAGCATAGATTTACATAATAAAGGTGTAAAGATTTTTTTGCTGTAGAAGAATAATGAAGATCACAATGGGATTTTTCAGTTTTGATATGTACTCTCTAAAGTGCCTGTTAATTAATGTTAGGGGGGTGTTTTGATAAGTGTGGGAATGTTGTTTGGAGGTGCTTTTACTCTATTTTTGTTAAAAGTTAACAAAGTCAAGAATTTCTTGCAATATTTGAAGTCAAAATATTGTAAAGTGTAATTCAATTGTAAATAATATAAAAAGAAAGGGGGGGGAGTCATGTCCTGGAGCTCCTGCAGGTCTACCCTGTTACGCTTTTTACTTCAAACAGTTTATCTTGAATGCTGATGTACAAGAGATGCCCAAATTTTTGTCCTGCAAACTACTACCTTTTTTTTTTTACTTTTATTTGATTCCAGCTAATGACACTGTTTTGTTCTATTCTGAATAGCTCCAGATATATAGGCAGATAGGGACCCTCAAGCCCCTCAGCGAGATCTTCTGAGCATGGCTTTTAAGGTACCAAGAGGCCGAAAAAGCCCAAAGGAGATCAGGTAAAATACTAGCTCTTGGCATACGCCCTCAGAGGCTCCAACGCTCCAACTGGAACTTCATCAGGGCCCTGCTTCAATAGTGGAAAGGATGGTCATTTAAGCCAAAGCCTGCCAGGCTTACATGCCTTTGCTGTGAGGAAGAAGGGACACACTGGAAGGTAGGCTTCCCCCTCACTCCTCTAAGGGAGGGTTCAGTCTCTTCCAGCCCTGCTCCATCCACCTGTGACCTAACCTTGCCCAGAATACTGGGATTTGCCACTGAAGGCTAAAAGGTGCCCAGGGCCGTCAGCCCCATCTACGACACTGTGGACGAGCCTGGGGTATTTCTTCCAAGTAGCTGGTAGACTGGTCTCATTTACACAAGGGTCATTTAACTAGGTCTTGCCTGAATATTCAGGTTTTTTATTCTTCCCTCGAAGATCTCTGTTGTGGGTATTGATAGTCCTGTTTTCTGCTGCTTTGTTTAATATATAGTCTTTCCTTTATTCCTCCTGCCTCAATGCCCCACTCATAGTTTAGGCTAGGACCTACTCCTAATTCAGAGCTCCTTTTTTCCTTTTTTGCCAATTTACAAAATTACCTCTGCCACCCAGCTTGGTGTATCCCAAGGTTCTCCTCACCACTCCATGGCTGTAAAGCTCCAGTATAGGACCCCTGGGTTCATCTTTCCAGTTTAAAGAAAACGGAAGCTCCGTCTTCATGCATGCTGCAGATGGCTTTTCCAGTCTACCTGGGTCATTGCCAGCTGGGAAGCAGTGGTCATTGGGGCTTTGATGCTAGCTGCAGAGTGTGGAAGTGTGACAGCAATTCCAGTGCCATGTGGACTTCTCCTGAAAGTGGACTTTTCCTGGACTCCTGCTCCTGTGACAGTTTTTGATGGACTGAGCTGGGGTTGAGTTGCATTTGCAGAGATTTGGAATGGTGTTGGTGCCAACTTGGACTTGGTGAACACTTTAAGGACATTACTCTTTTATAGATTCTTATTGTATTATTAGCTTAAAGAGTTTGCTTAAAGGCTTTAATTACTGTGATGTATTAGTATACTTGTTTTGGGTATCTGTTAGCATTGGCTATACTAATTTTGTGTTTATTCTGTATTTTCTCCGTCTGCCTCCAAATTAGAAAATCAGATGAGTGCAAATCTCCGCACACAAATTAAAAAGAAAAAGGGGATATGTTGTGGACCGGTAATGGCAAAAAGCCATTATAGATTCAAGGCTTGGCAGGGGGCTTAAGTTCTACCCCCTCCATCTCCATATTTGGCTTTGATGCTCTGTGTTTGCACCCACTCCCCTTCCTTCCTTGGGTTGCAGGAAGCAATATACATACCCTTCCTCTGACTCTTTGTTTTCAGATGTTTGTAAAATTCACTAATGTATACTGTTTTTGCCTTGGGAGAGTTCCTGTCTTAGCCTTTGATGTGCAACTTTGTATCAGGGTCCTTGATTTGCATAGGTCCATATAATAAAGCGAACGGAGGCTGTGAGGCACTCAGATGCTGCCAGGCAGTTTGAGGAGTCCTCCCGGTCCCATCGGTTTTGTTCTGACAAAGTGTGTTTCCTTAATTCCGCACCGTTATTTGGAAGCTGCGCTGGTCCACGGCAGCTTAGTTTTGGTATTTTAATTATGATGTGTCTTGGTGTAGGTTCCTTTGGGTTTCTCTTTAATGGAGTCCTCTGTGCTTCTTGGATTTGTGAGAGTTTCTCTTGCATTAATTTAGGGAAGTTTTCAGCTATGATATGATTGAACAAAGTCTCTATCCCTTGTTCTTTTTCTTCTTCTTCAGGAACCCCTATGATGCGGATGTTATTTCTCTTCATGTTGTCACAGAGCTCTCTTAGAGTTTCCTCTGACTTTTTGAGTCTTTTTTCTCTTTTCTTCTCTGCTTTCATACCTTCATTCCAGTTGTCCTCTAACTCGCTGATTCGATCCTCTGCTCTATCTATCCTGTTTTTAATTCCTTCCATTGTGGTCTTTATTTCTGATATTGTATTTGTCGTCTCCAACTGATTCTTTTTTATACTTGCTATTTCTTTATTTAGGTTTTCAAACTGCCCCCCCATTGTTGTTCTAAGATCCCTAAGCATCCTTACAATCATTATTTTGAACTCCGCATCTGGAAGTTTGATTATTTCCATATCACTCAGTTCATCTCTCGAAGGTGTCTCTTGTGGTTTCATTTGGATTGCACTCCTTTGTCTTCTCATCTTTTTTTTTGTTTTATTTGTAGAGTTGGTTGAGTCTAGGCTTGGTGTTGTCTGCCTCCAGTTTTCAGTTGTGTTACTTCTAGGTCTTCTTGGGTTGGTATCAGCTATTATTTGTAATCCACTTTCAGATTTGGGCAGCTTTGAAGTCTTGATTTGTTTGTTTTCTTAACAGGTGATAGTCTTGTTAACTGATCTCAGCAGGGGGCTTTCTTGAAACTGTAACCAGGAATGCTGTGGGTGTAACCTGAGACGCTGAAGGTCTCTTCCACCAACTAATCTCACTGGGGGCAGGGTGTTTTCTCAGCTTCAGTAGGGGGAGGTGTATCTCAGATCTCCATGGAGACCTGAGTTACTGCCCCTCCTCCCCACTTCTTGTTTTCAGCTGTGTCTTGTTGCGCTGATTGGAGCTGGATAGATGTCCGGAGATCTCTGATCTGGAAGCACTTCAGCTCTGTTTTGTGAAAGGTTCAGTTCCTCCCCCAGCTATGGCCACCTCCAGCACGAATGAGTCAGCTTTTTTATTTCGTTTCTTGCATACCTTAGCCCCTCACAGTCTGTCTTTCTCCCTGTCCTTTCCACTTGGGAGATAAGCTGGTCTTTTCAACCCACCTTGCTCTCTCGTCGCCAGGTAAGTGGCTGTGAGCAGTAGTTTCTGCTCTTTTTCCTCTGTGAAATCCTCTCTGGGCTCTCAGCCTCACCCCCCCCCTTCCATTCCTGTAAGCAGAGGAGATTCAGGCACTCCTTACCAGGATTATTGTGGCTTCCTCTTTGCTCCTTGGTTTTTGAGAGCTGTTCTTGCAGTTCAGTGTTGGTTTTTCATGCTGATTTTTCCTAAATT
Source organism: Saccopteryx bilineata (assembly GCF_036850765.1). Taxonomy (NCBI): domain Eukaryota; kingdom Metazoa; phylum Chordata; class Mammalia; order Chiroptera; family Emballonuridae; genus Saccopteryx; species Saccopteryx bilineata. The sequence goes on from NC_089491.1 coordinate 319,070,719, forward strand.
GATTTGTATTCCAGTTTGGTGTTGAGAGCTGGGCGTCTGTCGTCCGCCTACTCCGCTGCCATCTTGGAGCTCCCCTGTCCTTTGATTCTTAATGATAGGTTTGCTGGATAATCTTGGTTGTAGGTCTTGCTTTTCATCATGTTGAGTATTTCTTGCCACTCCTTCTGGCCTGCAAAATTTCTCTTGAGGCATCAACTGACAACCTTATGGGAGCTCCTTTGTAGGTAGGTAACTGTTTTTTTCTCTCACTGCCTTTATGATTCTTTCCTTGTCTTTGACCTATGGCATTTTAATTTTGATGTGTCTTGGTGTGGGCTCTTTGGTTTCATCTTATTTGGGACTCTCTGCACTTCCTGGATTTGTATGTCTATTTTCTTCCCCAGGTTAAGGAAGTTTTCTATCATTTTTTTTCAAGTATGTTCTTGATCTCTTGTTCTCTCCTTTCTCTTTCTGCCCCCCCAATATAAATGTATGTATGCTTGCTTTTCCCTGAGAGTCCCTCATTATCCTCATTTTTTAAATTCTTTTTTCTCTTTGATGCTCTAATTGGGTGGTTTTTACTTCCTTATATTACAAATCACTGGTATGATTCTTGGCTTCACTTATTCTTCTGTTCATTCCCTTTAAAATATTCTAAAATGTTCATTTCTGATGGGTCCTTTTTTAATTTAAAAAAATTTTAAAATATTTTAGTGAGAGGAGGGGAGGCCGAGACAGACTCCTGCATGTGCCCCAACTGGGAGCCACCAGGCAAGCCCACTGGGGGCTGAGGCTCTGCCCATTTGGGGCCCTTGCTCTATTGCAACTAGAGCCATTTTTTAGCACCTGAGTTGGAGGCCATGGAGCCATCCTCAGTGCTTGGGGCCAATTTGCTCTATTTGAACCATGGCTGCAGGAGGGAAGGAGAAGAGAGAGAAGTGAGAGGGGGAAGGGTGGAGAAGTAGATGGGCACTTCTCCTGTGTGCCCTGACTGGGAATCAAACCCAGAACTCCCACACGCTGGGCCAATGCTCTACCACTAAGCCAACCCACCAGGGCCGGACTGGTCCTTTTTTATGCTATTGAGGTTCTCATTAAGTTCATTGAGCATTCTTATTACCAGTGTTTTGAACTCTGCATCTAGTAGATTGCTTGCTTCCATTTTATTTAGTTGGGTTTTTTTTCTGGAGTTTTGTTCTGTTCTTTCATTTGGGGAATATTTCATTGTCTTCTCATTTTTTCAGCCTCCTTGTGTTTATTATTGATATATTAGGTGGTGCTGCCACATCTTCCAGGTTTGGTGTTCTATAGGGTCCAGTGGCACAGTCTCCTTGATTACACTTGAGGCGTGCTACCATGTAGCTGTGTACACCCTCTTGTTGTAGTTGATTCTTGATTGGTATTGGCACATCTGTGGAAGGGATTTACCCCCAGGATGACCAGTTGCAAGGACTGGCTATGACCACTGATCATTGTGGAGGATTAGCTGTGCAGAGGCCCACCGCACAGAGCAGGACTAGTTCAGCAGGGCTCTGGTACCTGTTGAGTCTGCCCCTTGACTGTGTTACTTGTGGAGTGGTTGGGTGGTGATACTTTGATGTGTTTTGAAGTTACCCTCTGAGTGCACTGGCTCTGGGGCCTCTGGGAAGGTGCAGGCCAAGGTCAAAAGCCACCTCTGTGTAACCAGGGACCATCTGGCATGATCTACAAGGTAATCTTCAGATTGGTTCTAGTTGTGTTGAACTTAGAGGTGTCCAGGTGAGGCCAAGCTGTGAATCAAGCTGGCTGATGCTAGTGCTAAGCCTGGGGTCATTTAGTGAGAGGTACAGTACATGCTTCAGCCAGATGCAACTTGTCTGAAAGGTTTTTAGAAAAATATGAAGGATGAGCTGCAAGAAGTCATTTGTATGAAAAAGCCACTGGAAACAGCTTGAGTGGGTACACTAGCTGGTGGAACAGAATCTCAGGAAATCACCAGGGTGGGACAAACAGTGTGAATCAGGTTGAAGCAGTCTCAGAATACAAGCCTACCTGCCAGCTCTGTGGAGGGAGACCTCATCAAAGGAACAATGGCCTCTGGCAGTACTTCTATCTGGGAGAAAGCTTCCCCCACCAGCTCTCTCCCAGATCTTGGGCAATTCAGTTACTCCTCATATGTCCTGGTGCCTTTCAAACTGAGTGGGCTCAAATTTAAAATCATAGCCTAGTATCTGTTTCTAAATTGGATCCTCTCCCACAAACCACACTTGAGGAAGAAGCCTGCACTGAACTTCTTGCTTGCACTGTGCTCCTGGTCTCTAAGCCAGGACATAAAGGTGTTCCTGGAATACTATTTCAACCAACAGGACTGTGGCTTCCCCTGACTAATCTTAGCTTTGCAGCTATATTTCCATCAGTGTCTTTACTGACCAATCACAGTGGGTTTATTCTGACCAATTAGGACATTGTATTTTGGTCAAATGAAACTGTAAGGATTTGAAGTCCTCATCTGCATCAAGACAAACTTATTAGGGACCTCAGATGGGGACTTATCTCTATACAAGTCAGCACCCCTCTGGCTCAGGGGGGTACATTCCCTTTCCACCAAGACTGTCTCCCTGACTGGAGCTAAAATATGGATGACATCCAAAGGGACCAGAGCACAGCAGGTACAGAATAGAGCAATGCAGAACTCTCTAGCTGGAGAAGGGCCTTGCTCCATGTCTATTTCACCACAGGGCCATCCATAACCATAAAGCCTTCTCTACTCTGTGTAAACCTTATCTTTTATCCTTCTCTGTAGTCCCAATCTCAAGAATTCAATCTCAATTTGGAGTTCCATTTGGAGGTTCTTGTTTTCAGTTTAAAGTGAAGATCCTGAGTCATATTAGCATTCTTTAGTCTTTTTGTAAAAAGGGAAAGCATGCTCTCAGAGCCAGAGGTAAGCTGACTTATATAGACAGAAATGCCCACCCTTGGCTACTGATTGGTCCATCAGTATGCAAATGAGGACTCCATATCCTTGTAGTTTGATCCAAAAGGCACTGTCCTGATGGATCAGAATGGTACTGCTCTGATTGGTCAGTGAAAAAGCTGATTGGTCAGTGAAAAAGCTGATGCTTGCACAGCTCCAATTTGTTGAAACAGGATTTTAGGAACTCTTTCATAAGGGCTAGTTTAGATGGCAGAAACAGTGCAGACGGGCAGTCCAGTGCAGAGATAGGTAGTTCAGTATAGGCTTCTTGTACATTGTATGAGGCCAGTGTATAGAAAATGCTGCTAGGCTCTGTTTTTGTTGTTGTTTGTTTGTTTTCTTTGTTTAGTTGATTGTTTTTTGTTTTGTTTTGTTGCTGTTGTTTTTAAACAGTTATTTGAGCCCAGTTGGCCATGGGGACCCTTTTTTAGTAGGTATCTTCTTTCTCAGGGTCCACGATATTCATTCTATAAAAGATTGAATGAGCATAATTACTAGAAGACAGGCATTGTGCTAGAAGCTGGGAATACAACAGGAATTAATGATTCAGTTCCTGTCCTCTCAGAGCTTAGAATCCTAAAATGGTGTTAAGGTTGTTTGAGATAAAGATCGGTAAACAGAGATTGAAATACAGAGAGGTATGTACCTGATAGGAGCTGTAAACAATATTCTGTGAGCATATAGTAGTCTATGTAACTCAGACAGGAAGGGTCAGGGAAGACATCCTAAAAAAATGCTGTTTAAGCCTACGAAGGTAGGAATAAAACAGATGAACTGGGGAAAACTAGCCAGGCAGAGGAAAACACATGCAGACCTAGAGAGCAAGGGAAGTTGGAAGAATGAGAGAGAGGGAAGGAACATACATGGTGCTTTCTAGGAAGTAAAATATTTGATATGGCCAAAAGCTAGACTGCAAGATATGTTGATGGTCATGGACATAGATAAGAATACAAAAATGAAGGAGGAAATAAGGGCAGATTAAACAAAGCAAAGGCTTATAAAGAAATTAATAAAAATAATAAATCTATTAAAGAGATTTAAGCTTAAATATAACAGGATCATTGTGTTTTAAGGATCTCACCATGGTTATTTTGTTTAGAAAAGATTGCAGAGGGTAGCCCTGGTCAGATAGCTCGAGTGGTTAGAGCATCATCCCAAAGCACAGAGGTGGTCCGTTTGATCTCTGGTCAGGGCACATAAAGGTACAGTTCAATGTTCCTGTCTCTCTTTTTCTCCCTTCCTCTCTCATTAAAATCAATAAATAAAATTTGCAAAAAAGAAAATAAAAGGTTGCAGAGGGTTAAAATGGGAGGACAGGAAACCAGTTAGGGGGTTGGTGTGAACCTTACCTACATCAAAATAGTGGTCTAAACTTGAATAGGAGGCCTGAGGATAAAGAGAAGTGGGAGGACCTTGGACTAAATTTGGAGGTGGATTCCATAGGATTTAGAAATGACTAGATGTGGAGCATGAGGGAGAGAAAGGAGTTATGTATCCTTTCAAGTGTCTGTCTTTGCAACTGGGAAGACAGTGTCTATTAACTTAGTCTCACCAGTAAATGCTAAAAAAAAAAAAAAAGACCAAAAAAACCCCCCAAAACGACCAGCACAATAAAATGCAAGGTGGCTTATTCCTGGACACTCCCAGGCTGACATCAATTAGTGTGTGGGAGTGACAGGGCTAGGGTTTGCTTTTATTTTTCCTTCTTGTGACAATCCCTAATTATACCCATTCAGTACAGAAAATGAGCTGCCCCTACTTCAATTAATTGAAATCCTAAAATGTACCAAATGATTAGATGACAGTTTTTACTGAGGAGTTCAAAGAGGAAATTAGCTCCTCCTATTGCTGAATGAAATAGTTCATTATAATATTTTTAACACATTAGACCTCATTATTGTTAAAATTAGGAAAAAATTTTATAATACTATCTCAAAGAAGCCTTGTAAACATTACTGGCAAATAATTTTGAAAATGAAAGCTGTGGAGGTTAAATTATTGGCTCAAGGTCAATCACCTGTTATTTATTTTTCTTTCAAAACTGCACTGATGATATCTTGAAAAGTATTGATTAAACAAGTGAAAGTGGGCAAATGTCATCACAGGATCGATACAACAGTTTTATGTTGGTATCAAAATACCCTGCTAATTTCTGTGGCAAAATGAAAGGGCTGTTCTGACAAATCCTATAAAGTAGATGATTCCAAGATGGCTGCAAAGTAGGTAGAACCTATACTTATCTGCTCCAGGTGCCAAACAAGATTTACAGCTAAATTATAGAGCAATCACTCTGAATAACCAACTGAAATGTAGATGAACTAAAATATTTTAACCAAAGATTTACAAAAGAAGCCACATAGAGACTGTCAAGAAAGGTGGAGACAGAGAAGGGCTAACCTTGCACCCATGTGCTGCAGCTGAGAAGCCAGAGGGATACATAAACTACAAAATTCCCCATCATCAAGAACATGGGGTCCCAACCCTACACAGGGATTCCCAACTCAGAGCGACAGAGACACAAAGAGCCTGCATAGCATCTGATGATGAAAATCTGGGGTTCAGTCTGTCTGGGAAAGAAGGGGGTCTGCTAGAGACTCAGATGCTACTTTCTCAGACTGAGCACTCTTATTGTTATAGCACTCCTGGGGGGTACACTGCTCTGCCCAGTCAGTCCTTAAACTACTGGTGACATCACTATGCTGTGCTTGGGTTCTGCTGAGGGGTCACCAGCCGAGACCTTTTGGAAGCTCTTTTTCTGGAGAAGCTCTTGGTGGAGACTCAGACAGTGACTGAACTATGTAGCTTTAGAATGGACATCATTCCTCTACCCCTGAGCACACAGGTGTTATCCCCTCCCACAACTATTGAATCACTTGACCTGCACTACCACTCTCTGTGGTCCCACTCTGCTGAGTTCAGTCATGCAGGGGAATCAGTGCTGCAGAGAGCTGGGACTTTTAGAGTACTGTCTCCTGGGGAGGCTTTTGTTGAGGAATCAGATGGGCAAGTACTGGGTTGTGTGGCTGCATCATGGGAGGCCATTTCTATCTCCCCTGAGAACTCAGCCTATGCTATCCAGGAAAGGGGAAGAAGTGCCTGCCCCACCTATATGCTTGTCAGCACCACCTCCAATGGGAGACCATTTGGATCTGCCCCAAGTCCCAGTGGCTCCACCGTGCTGAACCTAGTTCCACAGGAGAAAGTAGGGCTAATCAGAGCTGGGACAGTCAGAGAGTATTTACCTCAAAGGCTTTTTTTTTTGTCTGGGAAGAGGATGAAGTGCTTGGACCCCTCTTGCTGGCTCAGCTGGCACCACCTCCAACAGGAGACTCTTTTTATCTTTTCCTACAAGCCCCAGTTGCTCCACCTGCTGAGCTCGCTCCTGCAGGGGGAATGGCTAGCTGCATCCAATCTGAACCTGCAGTGTATTCTTCCTGAAGGAGCTAGAATTGGAGAATCTGGCAGAGACTGAGTGGTTTGGCTCTGGAGTAGGGACCACTTTTCCTTCATTGAGTGCCTGACCATGCAGCCTCAAAGTAGGAGACCCACTAACCTCATCTTTCTAACTCTGGTCACTCTGCCCCACTGAGCTTGCAAACTGTGGAAGGGCCTATGGGTCACAACAAAACTGGACGCAATCTACAATTTTTCTTTGAAAGGTTTTAGAGAAAGACCAGGCAACCTCAGGGGGAGGCAGAAAAGTTAACAGGTACAGGTGGACTTCAGGAAGCCTTTCATCTTCTACAGATCTGCCTCTAGCTCTAAGCTGGAAGAAGTAGACCCTTATACACAGACTGGCCCCTCTCACGTACAGTGAGGACTGGTAGAGGCAGCCAAAAACAATGAATAGTGTGGTAGTTCCAGATAGGTGGCCCAAGGCCAATTACACACAATGTCTGACATCAACCTGTACCTGAATCCCGCCCATGTGGACTCAAGACCAACATAACCAGTGGTGGGCTTCAGACCATACCAGAAGTCTACCTATTTAGACAAACAAGCAGCACAAAGGGAGATTTTTCAAGGCACCAGAACTTGCTCCAAATAGCTACGCTTTGGGACTAGCACCTGCACAATGACAGTGATCTCAGTGATTGAGATTTACTCTTATAGTTAGCCTACCTGAAGGGTTAACTCAACCCACAAAAGGGCCAACATCATTCAAGACTCAACTGCAACAGGAGGGTGCATTTAACTGACAAGAAACATCCCTAGAGCACAGAGCTCAGGTGAACTGGAAGACTGTACCATTGAGCCCAAACAGACATCTATATCATAAAGTTATCATAACAAATCTGGGAGTCATAGCATATTTACCTAATACACAGAGAAAAAGTGGGGAGATAAAGAAATATGCCTCAAATGAAAGAACAAGAGAAATACCCAGAAGAGAAATTAAATGAAATGGAAGCAAATTATCTACTAGATGCAGTTTAAAAACAATGGTTACAAGGATGCTCAAGAACCTCAGAGGAAGAATGAATGATCTCAGTGAGAACTTAAACAAAAGATAGTAAGCATTAAAAAAGAAATAGAAACATAAAAAAATTATACAGAAATGGAGAATACTATATCAGAAATAAAGAACACACTAGAAGGAACACACAGCAGCAGATTAGATAAAACTGAGACTGAAATTAGTAATTTAGAAGACAAAATAACAGTAGGCACTTAAGCATAGCATCAAAAAGAAAAGAAAAATTTAAAAAATGAGATAAGTCTAAGGGACCTGTGGGATAACATCAAGCATAACAATATTTGCATCATAGGGGTAGCAGAGGAGAGTGAGCAAGGAATAGAGAAACTGTTTGAAGAGATAATGGCTGAAAACTTCCATAACCTGGTGAAGGAAAATGTCACATAAGTTCAGGAAGCACAAAGAGTCCCAATTAAGATAAGCCCAGAGCCTGACCAGGCGGTGACATAGCAGATAGAGCAATGGACTGGGATGCAGAGGACCCAGTTTCGAAACCTCGAGGTCGCCAGCTTAAGCACAGGCTCGTCTGGTTTGAGCAAGGCCCACCAGCTTGAGCCCAAGGTCACTGGCTTGAGCAAGGGGTCACTCAATCTGCTGTAGCCCCCTGATCAAGGCACATATGAAAAAGCAGTCAATGAACAACTAAGGTGCCACAACAAAGAATTGATGCTTCTCATCTTTCTCCCTTCCTATCTGTCTGTCTCTGTCTCTATCCCTCTCTCTGACTCTCTGTCAAAAAAAATTAATAATAATAAGCCCAAAGAGGCCCATACCAAGGCACATCATAATTAAAATGTGAAATGTTGACTAGAAGGAGAATCTTAAAAACAGTGAGACAAAAGCAGTGACTTACCTATTAAAGAATACAATGAGGCTATCAGCTGATTTCTCAGCAGAAACATTCAAAGTGATAAAAAGAAAGAACCCACAACCTATTTTATCTAGCAAGGCAATCTTTTAAAATTGAAGATAAAATAAGAGCTTCACAGACCAAAAAAAAAAAAAAAAAAAAAAAAAAAAGAAAAAAAAAGAAGGGTGGAGCTAAAAGAGTTTATTAGCACCAAACCAAACAAATGTTGAAGGGCATGCTTTAAAAAGAAGAGAAAAAATAAAGAAAAACAGAGAGAGGAACATAGGTATAAAGAATAAATGACAATAAATATGTACCTGTCAAAGGATAAATATACAGTGATGGAAAATGGTTTGACTTTTGGTAACAGGTATACAACATAATCAACAGTTCAAATGCTATAGAAATGTTTACCTGAAACCTATGTATTCTTATTGATCAATGTCATCCCATTACATTTAATTTTCTAAATAAAATTTAAAATAACTACCTGTCAATAACATTAAATGTAAACAAATTAAATGCTCCAATCAAAAGGCATGGAGTAGCTGAATGGATAGGAAAATATGACCAATATATATGCTGTCTACAAGAGACCTACTTTAGAGATCCCTGACCTGCAGGGTTTTTTTTTGTTTGTTTGTTTTATTGAGTTTTAGAGAGAGGGGAGAGAGATAGAGAGAGAGAGAGAGAGAGAGAGAAAGAGAGAGAGAGAGAGAAGGGGGAGGAGCAGGAAGCATCAACTTCCATATGTGCCTTGACCAGGCAAGCCCAAGGTTTCGAACTGGCAACCTCAGTGTTCCAGGTCAACGCTTTATCCCACTGCGCCACCACAGGTCAGGCTACAAGAGACCTACTTTAGATCAAAAGCTACACACAGTTTGAAAGTGAAGAGATGGAAAACTTTATTCCATGCAAATAGAAACAAACAAAAAAAGCTGGGATAGCAATACTTACATCTGACAAAATACACTCCAAAACAAAGGCCATAGGAAGAGACAAAGGTCACTATGTAATACTAAAGGGATTGATCCAACAAGAGGGTATAACCTTGTAAACATATATGCACCCAATATAAGAACACCTAAATATATAAAGAAAATCTTGGTGAACTTTAAGGGAAAGTTCAACAGCAATACAGTCAGTGTAGGGAATTTTAACACCACATGGACATCACTGGATAGATCTTCCAGACAAAAAATCTGCAAGATTATAGCCACCTTAAAACACACCCTGGATCAGATGGATTTAACTGATATATACAGAATATTTCATCCCAAAGTAGTAGAATATACATTCTTCTCAAGTGCACATAAAACATTCACAAAGGTAGACCACATGCTAGGACAAAATATAAATCAAGAAGATTGAAATCATATCAAGTATCTTCTCAGAACACAATGGTATGAAACAGGACATCAACCAAATATAGAAATTGAAAAACATTTGAACACATAGGTGCTAGATATAGCATGCTATTAAATAATAAATAGGTTAATAATGAGATAAAAAAGAAATCAAAGTTAAAATGAAAATAAACACACAACACCCAAAATCTATGAGACACAGCAAAAGCAGTCCTTAGGAAGAAATTCATAGCAATTATAGACCTACCTTAAAAAGAAAGAAAAATCTCAAATAAACTATTTAACCACGTACCTAAATGATCTAGAAAAAGAAAAACAAACACGCTCAGAGTAAGCAGAAGGGAGGAAATAATAAAGATCAGAGTGGAAATAAATAACATGGAGACTAGAAGACAATATAAAAAATCAGTGAAACCAAGAGGTGGTTCTTTGTAAAGATAAATAAGATTGATGAACTCGTTTTTTAAGCAAGAGAGAGAGAAAGGGAGAGAGAGAGAGAGAGAGAGAGGAAGGAAGAGAGATGAGAAGCATCAACGTGTAGATGCATCACTTAAGCTATTTATTGATTGTTTCTCATACATGCCTTGATGAGGGGCCCAGCCCAGCCAGTGACTCCTTTCTCAAGCCAGTGACCTTAGGCTCAACCCAGCAACCTTGGGCTTCATGCCAGTGACCTTTGGGCTCAAGCCAGAGACCATAGGATCATTTCAGAGATCTTGCACTCAAGCTGGCAAGCCTGCTTTCAAACCAAATGAGCCTGCACTCAAGCTGGTGACCTCAGGGTTTCAAACCTGGGACCTCAGTGTTCCAGGTCAGTGCTCTATCCACTGCACCACCACCAGTTAGACAAGATTGAGGAACTTTTAATCAGACCTATCAAGAAAAAAAGAGACAGGACCCAAATAAATAAAATAAGTAACAACTGACACCACAGGATTGTAAAATATATATATACTGCTCACAAAAATTAGGGAATATTTTAAAATTGAATATGAAGCAATAATACATCCCCTAATTTTTGTGATATATATATATATATACTTTGAATATGACAAAAAATTTAAATAACTGGGCAAAATAGATAAATTCATAGAAACATATAATCTTCAAAAACGGAACCAGGAAAAGTCAGAAATCTGTTAAACTGATGAACTAAAGCAGTAAAGAAAAAAACTCCAGCAAACAGAAGTCCTGCATCGATGGCTTCACAGGTGAATTTTACCAAATGTTCAAAGAAGAGCCAACACCTGGCCTTCTCAAGCTATTCCAAAAACTCAAGAGGAGGGAAGACTTACAAGTTTGTTTTATGAGGCCAGCATCACTTTAATTCCAAAATCAGATAAAGACATACAAAAAGAGAAAAGTATCAGCCAATATCCCTGATGAAAATATATGCTAAAATCCTCAACAAAACCAGATCCAGAAATACATTAAAAAGATCATTCACCATGATCAAGTGCAATTTATTCCTGGGATACATGGTTGGTACAATATTCGCAAATAATAAATGTGATGCATTACATAAACAAAATGAGGGATAAAAACTATGAATCATATCAACAGATGGTAAAAATAATTTGATAAAATCTAACATCCATTTATGATAAAAAACCTCTCAGCAAAGTGGGAATAAAGGGATCATACCTCAAACTAATAAAGGCTATATTTGACAAACCCACAGCTAATATCATACTCAATGGTTAAAATCTAAAAGCATTTTCCTTAAGATCAGGAAAAAGACAGGGATGTTTGCTTTCACCACTCTTATTAAATATTGTTCTGGAGGTCCTAGTTATAGCAATCACACAACAAGAAGAAATAAAAGGCATCCAAATTGGAAAGGAAGAAGTAAAACTGTCATTAATCACAGATGACATGATATTGTATACAGAAAACCCAAACGACTTCACCAAAAGACTACTTGATCTAATAAATGATACTGCTGAAGTAGTAGGACACAAAATAAATATTCAGAAATCTGTGGCATGTTTATATACCAATAAAGAACTATCAGAAACAGTAATTAAGAAAACAATCTCATTCACTCTTGCAATAACAACAACAAAAAGTACCTAGGAATAAATTTAATCAAGGAGGCAAAAGACTTGTATTCAGAAATTATATGATATTGAAGAATGAAACTGAGGAAGACACAAATAAGTAAAAGCATATATCATGTTCACAGATTGGAAGAATTAACATCATTAAAATATGCATACTTACCAAAGTAATCTATAGATTCAACACAATTCCTATTAAAATACAAGTGGCATTTTCCACAAATCCAGCACAAATAATCCAAAAATTTATATGGAACCAAAAAGACCTCAAATAGTCTCAGCAATCTTGAGAAAAAGAACAAACATGGAGGTATCACAATATCTGATACCAAACTATACCATAAGGCCACTGTAATCAAATTGCCTATACAGGCATATGGATCAATGGAACAGAACAGAGAGCACAAAAATAAACCCAAGTTTTTGTGGTAAATTAATATTTGACAAAGAAGGCAAGATCATACAATGGGGTAAAGACAGTATCTTCAATAAATGGTGTTGGAAAAATTGAACAGGTACATGCAAAAAAGAAGAAAGAAAGGAGGAGGGAAGGAAGGAAGGAAGGAAGGAAGGAAGGAAGGAAGGAAGGAAGGCGACCAACTTACACCATATACAAGAATAAACTCAAAATGAATAAAAGACTGAAATGTAAGTTATGAAACCATAAAAATCATAGAAGAAAACATAGGCAATAAAATGTCAACATCTCTCATAGCAATATTTTTGCCCATATATCTACTCAGGCAAGAAAAACAAAGAAAAATAAACAAATGGAATTATATTAAATAAAAACTTTTCCATAGCAAAAGAAATCATCAACAAAATGAAAAGGAAACTCATTGAATGGGAGAATATAATTGGCAATGATGCATCTGAAAGGGGTTAGTTTCCAAAATATATAAAGAATTTATATACCTCAACACCAGGAAGACAAAAAGCTCAATTAAAAAATGGGCAAAGGATCTGAATAGACACTTCTCCAAAGAGAACATACAGATGGCCAATACATAATTTAAAAAATGCTCAATGCCACTAACCAGAGAGATGCAAATTAAAACCACACCTGTCAGAATGGCTATCATAAACGAATCAATGAACAAAGTACTGGTGAGGATGTGGCGAAAAGGAAACCCTTGTTACCGTTGGTGGGAATATAGATTTGTGCAGCTGCTGTGGAAAACATTATGGAGATTCTTTTAAAAAGTAAAATGTAACTGCCTTTTGAGCCAGAGTTCCCACTTCTAGGAAACTGAAAGCATTAACTTGAAGGAGTATATATGAACCCCTATGTTCACTGCAGTGTTATTTACAATAGTCAAGATATTTATATTTTTTAGATTTTATTCGTTTTAGAGAGAGGAGACACACACACACACAGAGAGAGAGAGAGAGAGAGAGAGAGAGAAAGGGTAAGGGGCAGAAAGCATCAACTCCCATATGTGCCTTGACTAGGCAAGCCCAGGGTTTTGAACCGGCAACCTCAGTATTCCAGGTCAACGCTTTACCCCTTGCACCACCACAGGTTAGGCTATAGTCAAGATCTTGAAACAGCCTAAGTGCCCATCAGTAGGTGAGTGAATAAAAAAGCTATGGTACATTTCACAATGGAGCAATTTACTTGGCCATAAAAAAGAAAATCTTAACTTTTGCAACAGCATGGATGGACATGGAGATTATTATGCTAAGTGAAAGAAGTCAGAGAAAGGCAAATACCACATAATCTCACTTATATGTGGAATCTAATGAATACAATAAACTGAGGAACAAATAGAAACAGAAGCATGGATACATGGGATAGACTGATAGCTGGCAGAGGGCAGAGGGCAGAGGAGTTGGGGGTGCTGATGAAAGAAAGTGAAGGGATTAAACAAAGAAACATATATACATGACACATACATACAGTCAACAGTGTGGTGATAGAGAAAATGAGATGGGGGTTAGGGGGAGGTGGGCAGAGGTGGGGAAAATAGGATCGGAAAGGGACTTTGCATTGGAACATGAGCACACAATGAAGTATGCAGAAGTCAAATTGTATACTTGAAACTTGTTTTGAGAACCGATATCGCCCCAATAATTATTTTAAATGCCAATAAATTATTTTAAATAAAATAAAATAAATAAATAAAATACAGTATAGTTTGTTTTTTGGTGATCATGTCTTCTTCTAAATTCTTTTGTTATATGAGATTTGTAAACAATTATCTGGAGCATAATTATCTGCATTAATATTGAGATATATGGTATTGATAATCTCAATTTAACCAAGTGCCAAATGATTAACCCTTTAAAATGACTAACCCTCATGTATATAAAAAGTCATAATTTCATTTCAGATTATCAAGTGACAACTAATATTTTCAAAATTTTAATCATTCACATGTAATGGATTCATTAAAAATATGTGGGAGAGGGATATTATAGTTGTCATATTACAATCAATGAGACCTTAAACCACATTTTAGAATTTGGCAACAGTCACCTTTTTCTGGTTTTCTGTCTTTTGCATTTAGGTATTAGATGTATATCATTTAATAAATGAGTCAGAAAAAGGAAGTTACTAAAAATTAAAAAAAAATTAAATATACTCCTCTGAACACATATTTATTGATTTGGCCCTGGCCTCACCTAAGAATAAAAAGTTTGTCTGGGATTACTAGGTGAAAATAGAGACCTCTTTACATCCATCATAGGAAACAAACATTAAACCAAATTTATATTGTTTATATCTTTATAACTTCCAATGAGAAGAGATTTGTCAGTGTTTTTCCTCAAGGAATATGGATCTGATCTGCTATTAACTTGATCAGGCAGAACAACATTCCTTCCATCTTTTTAAATGACTTGAACAATTGATGCTGCTAAGCTTTTGTTATGTCATTTAGGAAATCCCCCTGAACATGTTAGAAATTACTAAAACAGAATCAATCAATTCTTTTCTCTTTTTCCCCCTAAAGAGAGTAGGTACAAATGAAGTCCAGGGCAAACTTTAGGAAAGCCAGATTTTCTTTTCTTCACAGATGTCATTGAGTTTCAGCAATCTGTAAGCCTATGATGGGGGAAATACTATGGTAAAGAAAACAAAGACTCAGGTAAAAATGTCAAAATAAAAATATAATGAACTATTTAATATGTGATTTGTCTGTATAACTTTCTAGAGATGCCCTCCTTAAATACAAAATTAATGCTAGTGGTTCTTTACCCCCAAATAGCAATAGTAATAACACCCAGCACAGGAAGCCTTTCATATTCATTATTTTATATATTCCTCATCTATCTATGAGCTTGGTATGAGTATTATGTCCATTTAGCAGATAGGGACACAAGAATTTAAAAGAAATTAAGTGGCTTGCCTAAGATCACATTTGAAGTAGAGCCTGGTTACCTACTCAGGTCTGTTGGATTCCAGAGCTTTGACCCTTAAACCTTGTTGTGATACCAGCATAGAGACTGACATGTGAATCTCTTGGAGAGAGATGGTTCCTGTTGTAGTAATATAATTTATAGTAATTAAATATATAGAAATACAGAAAAATATGGAAGATATATAAAAGTAATTAAGATATAATATTAAAATCAATTAAGGAAATTAAAGTTATGCTGCCTGGATAGGAATTAATATAGTGTGTATAAATATGATGAACAGACTCTGACTTTTGAGCAGGGCCCAGTTAGTGTGTGTGTGAAGTTATACATAGATAAGAAGTGGCTTGATGTCATAACACTGTAAATTAACATAAACAAGAAGACTCCCTAGGAACATCTTAAAAGTAGCTTGTTGTAACATTTCAGTAGATTAACATAAAAAGGGTTCTCTTCAAGGAACTCCCAAAAAGGTGGTTTGAGGTGATAATCCTGTAGATTAACACCTGTTAGAAGGCATAGGCCAGTAAAGGTACTATAGCTAAGGGGCCCCCCTGCTGTGGTAGTCTCCCAGACTCTAACATGAACGTGGACTGTCTCTATGCGGCTCTGAGTTCCAACCAAAGACAGCCGAGAGGAGCATGCTGACTGGGACCCCTTAAGCTATACCCAGGCACGCCAAAAAGATTTGTGAGTAATAAATTGTCTGTGTTATTCTTGCAACTAACTTGTCTGTCAGTTGTGTCTTTCCTCTGGTGGCTGTTAGTGTTGGCACTGATAAGTAGAATCCTCATAGCTGCCTCAAGGGTAGTCTCAAAGAGGCTGTCAGCCCTGCTGATAAGCAGGAGTGTCCCACTGTTCGGGGAAGTTGAATCAGGGACGCCTGATTGATGTAGGGCTTGGGCTCTACTGGGACAGTTCCTATGCAGAGAATTCTCCTCCCTTCATTATGTGCTGCAGGTTATGTGGCTACATCACCTTTCCAACAGCCAAGGTTGTAAATGGCATTTGACGAGCCTCAGCAGAGCTTAGAAAACCTAAGAGGGCAAAGGTGCATGTGATGTGTAGCCTGTGAGATTTCCCAGACATGGCTCTTTCCTTCAGTTAGTGTATTTAGTATCACATCAGTTTTTTAAGAAGCCATCACTTGCGCTATGCTGAGACAAAATATGAACACAGCCCATTTTTAAAAATTTAATCTGCACTTTTGCATTCTTGATTGTTAGTCATACTCCCTAGCTGAGCTTATTGGGTGAAGAGAGGACTAAACAATACATTAGGTGGGTGAAGAGGGGAGGGCAGATGTGGGAGATCACAGGACAAAGTTCTGTGAGTGAAATACCTTGACCATTTACCTGATGTTTTATCTCTCCAGAAAATTTACTCTCTAAATATGAACTGAGACTTCTGCTTCCAGGAAGATGAAGTAGATATTCTTATTCCTATTCTTCCCAGTAAATACAGCTAAATGTCCTGACATTATGTATAAAACAAACATAAAAAGATTCTGAAAGGTGAAAAGAAGACAGACCATCTAGGACTTCAGGACCAAAGGAAAGACATGGTGATGAATTCTCTGGGTTTTCTTTTGGCCTCATAAATTTCTGACTAGGTACTGGAGAAGCTGGTGACCCAGAAATGTCGATGGGCTATGGGTCAGTGAAGACCACGGTAAGGAAGTCTGGACATCACTCTTACAATGGAGGACCTTGGAGAGCAGTAAGGAGGTGTCCCCTAGACTTCTAGCTCTATCTGGCAGTCATGAGGTAGCATCTTCCCTTCCCCTAAGAAAGTGGTATCAGAGAAGCCCTGATAAAATATAAAATTTAAATAACACCCAGAGCCTTTTTAATGTAATACTCAAAATGTCCAGATATTAATGAAGAAACAACTCATCTTATGAATATGCCAACAGAATGAGAAAAGACAATCAAAATGTCAATACTGACATGATACAGATGTGAGAATTATCTGACAAAATTTTGAAGTAGCCATTATAAAAGTGCTTTAACTAACAATTACAAGTATACTTGTAACAAATAAAAAAAGAAAGTCTCAAAAAATAAACAGGTTACAAACAAAGCCGAATGGAAAATTTAGCAGAATCAGTGAACTTGAGCACAGAACACTAGAAATTGTCCAATCTGAATAACAGAAAGCTAAAATAATAAATAAATAAATAGCGAGCGAGCCCTGGGGACCAGTGGGACTGTAACAACAACAACAAAAAAAACTAACAATTGGGCCACCGGAGTCCCAGAAGAAAAGGAGATGAATGGTGCTGAAAGAATATTTGAAAAAAATAATGACTGAAAATTACCTAAATTTGGCAAAAGACATAGACCTGAGCGAACTCCAAAGCAGATAAACTCAAAGATAAGACACATCACAGTTAACCTTGTGAAAATTAAGGACAGTGAAGTCTTGAAAAGAGCCAGAGAAAAGATGCAGTAAATGCGCTGACTTTTGGCATTAGAAGAATAGGCTGGTTACTAGCATTTCTTTCTGATTTTAACTATTTATTCTTTTTCTTTTCGCCTGTAACTGCTCCAACAGCAGATTTTATCATTCAGAGCAAATCAAAGAATTCTAGAATTGGAAATAATCCTCAAAAGAAGAAATTTGAAGAGCAGGGAGCAGAAATTTATAATTTGGGATTTCTGGATGGGCTTCAATTCTGTGAACTCCCTAAAATTAATCTAAAAATGCCAGCGTGTATGTGCACTTTTCTCAGAAAATGAGTATCTTTTGTCATATTCTCAATGGAGCTGGTGGTCCCACAAAGGTTAAGAGCCACTATAGGAGTTTCAGTTCTTTTCAGGCAAAACCACATCTGACTTAGATAAGAGGCTAAAAATAGAGAAGGTATTCCACAATGTATCCATCAAAATTTCTGAATGTCTCCTCAAAATTTTCTACATTTAAGAGTAAAATAGGAAAATAACAGTTTTCAAATTCCTTCTAATCACTTCTGGAAATATATGCTTATTAAAGAATGTTTGCCTCTGGTCCTATTTTGAACATTTTTTTTTGTATTTTTTGTATTTTTCTGAAGCTGGAAACGGGGAGGTAGTCAGACAGACTCCTGCATGCACTCGACTGGGATCCACCCGGCACACCCACCAGGGGGTGATGCTCTGCCCATCCGGGGCGTTGCTCTGTTGTGACCAGAGCCACTGTAGTGCCTGGGGCAGAGGCCAAGGAGCCATCCCCAGCGCCTTGGGCCATCTTTTGCTCCAATGGAGTCTTGGCTGCGGGAGGAGAAGAGAGAGACAGAGAGGAAGGAGAGGGGGAGGGGTGGAGAAGCAGATGGGCGCTTCTCCTGTGTGCCCTGGCCGGGAATCGAACCCGGGACCTCCGCACGCCAGGCCGACGCTCAGAACATTTTAAAATAGTATTTGTAGGTGACTAAAATGATTAATGCACTGTGATTTACAATGTACTTTAGGTTTGATTCCTCCCAGTGCCAATGGAAAAGTTCAGACATACAAGGAAAAAGCAGCAGCCTCTCTACCTACATCAGTACTAATGGGCCAACACAGGTGGATGGCCAGTAGCCACGGCTACCATCACAGCCACCTGGCCCATGCAGGTTCGCATTAGATTCGGACAGTCAGTAATGAAACAACAGAGCCAAAAACTGGTGGGCTGTTACCTTTAATCCTAGCTTGCACCTGGCGGGCAAGTAAAAACACACACTGGGCTCCAAAACCCACTCATTCAGTGCTCACAAATCTACTGACTTATCCGAGTTTCCTAGAATCAAAGGTTTCTAGCTCACTAGCCTTATTCATCTCTGTTCCCATCTCCTTCTCTCTGCACAAACTCTGCACAAACTGGCTTCTCCTTCAGCACTCTGCCATCATGGCTGCCTTTCCTCTCCTCCACGTGGCCTCTCTCTGCTTTCCTACAGCATGGGCTCCTCCTAGAATGTAATCCCTCTTCCCCCGGAACAATGTGATCTCTCTTCCTTTTAAAACCTTTTGACGCAAAAGCACTCTTTCAACACATATTAACATAATCACGCCCTTCCCAAGCAATCACCTGGGCAACCGGCTTCCACGTAGGCAGCGCCATCTTTAACAAAGTGAGCATAATATATTTTATCTGCCCAACAACAGGTGTTGGTCAAATGTGTTTGTAAATATGATATATAGGTTTGCTTGCTTATAGTTTGTATTCGGTGTGGGGGACAGGCTGTAAGCAGGCAGAGTCATTATACCCTAAGGCTTTGGGAGCCCTGAATGGAAAGGAAAGTGTTTTCCTACTGTGTGTATTTTTTGCCCGCTGGGTGCAAGCTAGGATTAAAGCTAATGGCCCACCAGTTCTTGGCTCCATTGTTTCATTGCCATCTTTCCGAATCAAATGCGAATTTGCATTGGCCAGGCAGCTGTGATGGTGGCCGTGGCTACTGGCTTTACAACAGGACAAATTGTCTCAGAAGCTGCATTCTTTTTTCTATCTTAAAAAAAACCTGGTATATAAAATTGTAAGGCCAGTGGCTGTGGCCATTCAGGTTCACATTGGATTGGGGCAAATGGTAAGAACTGTGGAGCCAGAGGATGGTGCGCTATTCCATTTATTAGAGTTTTTATTTTTTTTATTTATTTTTATTTTTTATTTTTTTGAAGCTGGAAACAGGGAGAGACAGTCAGACTCCCGCATGTGCCCGACCGGGATCCACCCGGCACGCCACCATGGGGTGACGCTCTGCCCACCAAGGGGTGATGCTCTGCCCATCCTGGGCGTTGCCATGTTGCAACCAGAGCCACTCTAGTGCCTGGGGCAGAGGCCACAGAGCCATCCCCAGCGCCCGGGCCATCTTTGCTCCAATGGAGCCTTGGCTGCGGGAGGGGAAGAGAGAGAGACAGAGAAGAAGGCGCGGCAGAGGGGTGGAGAAGCAAATGGGTGCTTCTCCATTTATTAGAGTTTGACAACACAGAAGAACAAGGAGCTAGGGCAGTGGTTCTTAACCTTTCTAAAGCCGTGACCCCGCAATACAGTTCCTCATGTTGTAGTGACCCCAAACCAAAAAATAATTTTGGTGGCTACTTCATAACTGTAATTTTGCTACAGTTATGATTCAGAATGTAAATACCTGATATGCATTATGTATTCTCATTGCCTCTCTGCCTCCTAGGCTTCTGTCCTCCGGCGCTTGCTGCACCTGCCCACTGATGACGTCAGCAAGTGCTGGACACACGTAATGCACTGCTATGAATGAGCAGCCATGCTGCTATGGACTGTGGAGTGTCCATAGGCCCCCACCCCCACCCCCCTGCTTCCCCTGCCCCTTAGGCCCTGGACGGATGATGCAATCACGTCTGCGCATGACTGCAGGCATTCAGTTTGGAACGCACATCCATAACGGTGTGCGTTCAAGCTGAATAGCGCTGCTGCAGACGGTAGCACGGCTTCTCAGCAGCTAAAGCCATTGGAAATATGTATTTTCCTATGGCTTTAGGCAACCCCTGTGTTTTGGTCGTTGGACCCCCGCCGGGGTCGCGACCCACAGGTTGAGAACCCCTGAGCTAGAGCAAACTGCTTCCCTCTTTCTTTGGGCTGACAGAAAACAGGTGGGGGGGAGGGGTGACCTCTTCTCTTGCAAACAGTAGCAAACAATGGCTCCTCCCAATAGCCGCAGGCAATCCACAATCTACAATCTGCAGCCCTGTGGGCAAGCACTCGCAGCTTTACATAGGCTATTCACACGTGGTGCTGTACGGTGCTCAGGCACCAATCAGGCAAAGTACAAGTGAGCAAGCATAACACACTTGTTTTCTCAACAAAAATTAAGTTATATAATTACACAATGTGTAACTGTCAATTCATCTGAACAAAAAATGTTAGAGCTTTCTCTGGTGAGAAAACAAAACAGCACAGATCCATTCAGTTTTTGTCTTTATAGCGTGGTTGTCCTTCAATCCTTGCACCCCCCATCAAATGCCTCATTAACCAGGTCAGCACACACCTGCAGAAATGCACCGTAAACAGAATATTAGGTTGCCACTGCCTGTTTTCTGACCAAAATTAAGGCTCCCAGTGTCACCTGGAGAACTAGAGATTAGATAATGCATTATTTTAGGAAAAAATTTGATTACCCACTTATAGTAAGACACTAAAGTAGTTTGATTTACACAGATTATTCTATGCTGGGAGTATCTACAGAATCAAAGGAATCACTGGAGGCCTGTTAGACACAGAATTCCAGGCTCCAACCAACAATCACTACAATACCACCAGGAGTGGGACCTTTGAATCTGAGTTGTATCAAGTACACTGGGTGGTTTGGGATTCAAGACAGGTTAGAACAGTCTTCTTAGAACTTTTTTTAAAAATTTTTATTTATTTATTCATTTTTAGAGAGGAGAGAGAGGGAGAGAGAGAGACAGAGAGGGAGAAAGAGGAGAGAGAGAGAGAGAGGGGGGAGGAGCTGGAAGCATCAACTCCCATATGTGCCTTGACCAGGCAAGCCCAAGGTTTCGAACCGGCGACCTCAGTATTTCCAGGTCGACACTTTATCCACTGTGCCACCACAGGTCAGGCAGTCTTCTTAGAACTTAAATGTGCACACCCATTATACTTGGCTCTGCAACAAATGCAGATTCTAATCCAATTGGTCTGGATGGGGTCTGAGATTCTGCACTTCTAATAGGACCTTGTGGGTCAAATAAGTTTGCAAATATGATATATGTTTGCTTGCTTATAATTTGCATTGGGTGTGGGGGACAGGCTGTAAGCAGGCAGGGACCTTATAACCTAAGGCTTAGTTTTAAGACTAAGCCTTTCCCACCCTTTTAATACTAAGATCTTCTTAACACTAAGCTTTTTCTCACCCCCTTGACTGTTGCATGATGTGGGGTGGTGCATTCTTATGAAGAATCCCATTTATGCCTCAGATAAGTGGCTTTGTATCAGAGATTTCCTTATTTTCTACACTATAAAATAAGGGAGACCAGGGGCTCTCTCTCTCTCTCGGTTCCTGCTATTAGCATGGCAGAGGACAAGCTGCCAAGATGGCGGAGTGCTGAAGGAGAAGCCAGTTTGTGCAGAGTTTGTGTAGAGAGAAGATAGGGAACAGAGGTGAATAAAGCTGGTGAGGTAGAAACCTTTGATTCTAGGAAACTCGGATAAGTCAGTGGCTTTGGAAGCCCTGAATGGAAAGGGAAGTGTTTTCCCACTGTGTGTATTTCTCACCCATAGGGTACAAGCTAGGATTAAAGGTAATAGCCCACCAGTTCTTGACTCCATTATTTCATTACCGTCATGGGCCAGGTGGCTGTGATGGTGACTGTGGCTACTGGCCATACAGACCCCAAGTGATATTGCTGGTTGGAGAACACTTTAAGGAGCAAAGTCAGAGAGGGTGTCTCATCAGGCTGGTGTGTAAATCAGTATAGGTCACTACGTTTTCCTTCTGTACCTGTGGATTCTCTAGGGTGTCTCATCAGGCTGGTGTGTAAATCAGTATAGGTCACTACGTTTTCCTTCTGTACCTGTGGATTCTCTATCAAGTACAACTTTTTCCTTGATTATGCCCATTTCTCATTTTACACTGATTGTATCTCTATAAGCTAGTGTGATCAATTAAGATAAGGCATTCTGCCCTTCTCACTTAGCTTATATAAAAGTCCACACAAAGAAAAATATAGTTTAAAATAAAACAAAAATAGACACCAAAAATTATTTTATAACATAATGGGTGTATATTTAATACAGTATTTCTCAACATGGAGTTGTTACTCAGTTAATATAAAAGTTTTTTTTTTAACATTAAATCTCCTCTCTATTTCAATGTCAATACAAAGTATTTTTTTACACTGTCTTTTCTCCATTTCAATGTTACATACAGTGAATATATTTTTTAACCATTTTCCCCCCAAAGGAATAAAAGTTTTAAGTTTTGACTGACTATATTTGATATCTATTATCTAAGTACAATATTTAACTTGGAATATAACAAAACAAAAGTATAATAAAAATATAGGGAAAAGACCCCTCAACAATGCAGGAGGCAGTGACTACAAATGAAGAGCGGCAAATTCCTATGATTCTGGGCAAGGGTTTCTTTTTTCCAATTTCATGTGCTTTGAGAATTCTGAGACTATTAAATATTACTTATGCAATTTCAGCCATCTTACTTCTCTGACCCTTTTTCCAATTAGCAAATACAAATTACAGACTGTAGTTTTCAATGTATTATTTGTTGTAAAAAAACATTCTTTTTTCCACTTCACATATATCAATTTATTCCCATTTATAGGGAAACTAAGAATGTAAAATTTCCCTATTTATTGTTTCCTGGGAATTTCCAGACACCAAAGCTCAGATTTTAACCTCAATAGCTCACATGTTTTCAGGGCAAGGTTTGATTCAGGAGGCCCTTCAAGTCACACCTCTCCATTTCTCTTTCGTGCATATACTCCCAAACAAGCACAAATGCCTGTAATGCAAAGAACCACACCTAAAAAGAGCGCGATTGCATCTCCAGCTTCTACTGCTTCAACAACAGGCAGTCCCGAAAGCAGTGAAATGAGGGCTAAGAACAACTGTGCTGAAACTGAGGTCATGATGCTGGGCCTTTGAGATGGCTGGATCTTGAGTGCTGAAGGTTTCTAGAAATTAAACATGAAACAAAAAGGAGCCATTAAAATTCTTATCTTTTCAAATGACCGTATGAATATATGACAGTCTACACAACCTTATAAATTTAAATTTCACACGCATCTCATTTTACCATGGAAAAGAAATGAGGGAAGTAAAAGGTACTTAAAGATGGTCAACTGAAGCTAATATCCCTGTCTCATAACTGACTGACTCCAGAGATTTTTCCACACTCTATAATGCCAACACCGTGTGAATCAACCAAACAAACTGAACAGCAGAGCAGAACATAATTAAGAACAGTAAATGCACAAGACACTGTCTTGGAAACTTAAAATATCCTAGTGAGTAACAATTACATTTTCTTAGGGTCTCTCCTATCCGAGAAATGCAGGTAAATCTGGTTAAAGTCACACAATATAAAACTCTATGAAGTTGTACATTAGTAAGACTTACCAAAGAAACGACATATGTATAATTCTATCTAACTTGAAACACTCCCTTCCTGGAGCTCGGAATACTGAGGCTAAGAGGTTCCACGTGACAGCGCCTATTATCAGAAGAGGGTGCGAAGATAGAAAAATTACTCATTATCATTACCATTATTAAGAGGGCAGCTACAGTCCGTGCAGAGCAAGGAGGGGGTACGGAAGGAGGAGGTATGAGTAATAACTAGAGAAAACAGTTCAAGCAAGGGGACTAGCCTTAAAGTTGGTCAATTCACCCATACAGGAAAAACCAAAAATATATCGAAGCAAGAGACAAGTTCGTTCTAGGCCTTAATATTAAGATTTTAAGGAATCCCTGCTTCGGCCTGGCAGGGTGCAAATTAGCCCCCTGTTTTACAAATACACTGGGTTAAGCTAACCTCTGGAGAGAGTTCTTACCTCCCAGGAAGCAGCCATTACAGGAATGGAGATTTAGGCGGTGTCCCTGAACTACATTCCCCACAATCCCCGCTGCCCGCTCCCAGGACACACCGCGCGCCCCCGGCCGAGTGGCTGCGGGCTGACGGCGACAGCCACTGCAGCTGGAACGAGCAGCCACTTCACGGGTTTTGTCACACATCCGAGTGTTTTACTCGTAAAGAGGTTTATGTATTGGTACGAAAGCTGCCTGAACTAAGAACAAAAAAATGACAGCAGCTGTTTTATACCCTGCGCAAACGAGACCTGATGGCGTTTAGTCCCGCTGCGGTGAAGAAGGAGCAGGAGGAGACGGCAGGCGGGCCCGTGTGGGCGCTGGGCGCTGGGCGTGGGCGGCGCTGGCTCGCGTGCAGGCTTGTTCGGCCACGTGTCAGCGTGGTTGCTCACCCCTCTGCTTAACGTGGAGGGGACACGTTTAGTGAGTGGGAGGCGTTACAGCTCTGTGCAGGGGGAAAGCAGAGTATAGGGAAAGGGAGTTTAAGCACTAAGAGCATTTATATGACTCAGGTTCCAGAACAATACTATGTAGTTCGAGTGGTCCACTTTACTGATTGCTTCTCAGTCATGTTTTTGATAGCCACTCAAAAAATATCCCCAAATATTTATGAGAAGATACTAAGAATGAACTATTTGGATGTATGGGTTATGACTTTTTCAGCCGGCCGCGGCTGTGTGATCCAACAGCGCGGTGACCTCTTCCGCTGACGCGGTTGAAAACTTGGTTGTAACCCTTTCTGAATATCGTGAAGTCAAGTATCTGTGAAGCCCTTACAGTAGCGTCTTTTCTACTCTCATTTACTTACTCCACAAGTTATTTGACACCCTCAGATTGCAAGTTATTAATGATGCGGGGCGGGTGAAGTCACCTGCCCTATCTGAACATCTCAATCTGTCAAACATCCTCTCAGATACAGCCCCCAAATAGACGGCAATCTTGTATTGTTGGTTACTTTTTTTTTTTTTTTTTTTTACACATTATTAATCTCTCTACATGACAGCAAAACTTTATATTCCTACCTCAGCACACACGCAGCAAGTGCTCAGTAATGTTGGGCAATAATGACTTGGTTAATAAATGTGGCAACAAGATTTTATGAGAGCTAAGACACAAACCAAGGTGTCTTGCAAATTGAAAGTCTAAGGATAGCTACACAATAATATTGTTACTGAAATTAAGAGGTTCACTGTTCAGGATGCTCTAGGCAAGATTGAGACATGGTTGGCAAGCTAGTTTTATTTACAATAAGTAAAGGAGAAAAGGGATTCACATCCAAATCTCTACCATTGCTTATATACATTATTTGTTTAATCACATGTTGACTTCTCTTTTGTAGTTGATTACATTTATGAATTGAGTTCCTGCCAGGCTCATCCTGTTTTCTGCTACATCTGCAAAATAGTTTTATACCTTTTTAATCAATTATATTTGAAATAGGAATGATTTTGTATGAGTTCCAAAATATTCTTTTATATTCTACTGTGAACATTTCAAGGATTTAATTTTTCCATATATGTTTATTTCAGTTAGCTCAAGGCAGCAGAGATTACTTTGGAGTTAATATTATTACATATTATTGCAAACTTGTTTCTAGGTGTGTTAACACTGAAGATAATGATTTGGTTTAAGTTTGAAGATGATGTAAATGGTAATATGATTTTTTTACATTATTATAGTAGAAGATTAATTAATGACCTGGCCAGTCAGAGAAAAGAGTGGCAGAAGTTTGTACAGGAATGTGTGGGCCTCCATAGCTTTAAAATGAAATTGGCCTAATTTCTCCTAACCATCCATCCCAGACAGTTTGATAAAGGTGTTGCTATACATTTGTGTGCTTTATTTTAGTCTTCGTTTCTCACCTAGCATGGTATCCTAGTTCTAACGTTTTGTCTTCTTACTACTCTAATTGGTGATTAAAAAAATATCAGATCATTTATTCCTGTACTTAACACTCTCCAGTTCCATCACATTAAACAGAAGTCCAAGCTCCTTATCAAGGCCACGAAGCCCTAAACATTCTGTCCTCTGCCTGCCTCTCAGATGTTAACCCACTACTCAACCATGCTCATTCCATTCCAACCACACTTTATTGCTGTTTCTTTTTTTTCTATAAATAAATTTTTATTTTAATGGGGTGACATCAATAAATCAGGGTACATACATTCAAAGAAAACATTTCCAGGTTATCTTGTCATTTAGTTCTGTTGCATACCCATCACCCGAAGAGAGATCCTTCTCCGCCACCCTCCATCCAGTTCTCTCTGTACCCCTCCCCCTCCCCCTCTCCCTCCTTCCCTCCCCCCACCCCCGTAACCACCACACTCCTGTCCATGCCTCTTAGTCTCGCTTTTATGTCCCACCAATGTATGGAATCCTGCAGTTCCTGTTTTTTTCTGATTTGCTTATTTCACCCCGCACAATGCTACCAAGACTCCACCATTCCGCTGTAAGTGATCCGATGTCATCATTTCTCCTAGCTGAATAGTATACTATGGTGTATATGTGCCCCATCTTCTTCATCCAGTCCTCTATTTTTTTTTACAGTGATTAAAAGCCTTTAAGCAAACTCTTGGCCAATACAGCAAGAATCCATAAAAGAGTAGTGTCCTTAACATGTTCACCAAGTCCAAGTTGGCCCCATCACCATGCCAAACCCCTGAAAAATGCAACCCAACCACAGTTCAGTCTGTTAGGAGCTGTCACAGGGAGCAGGAGTCCAGGAAAGTTCCCCACAGGAAAAGTCCGCATGGCACTGGAATTGTGGTCACCATTCTATACTTTGCAGCTCATGTCCAAGTCCCAGTGACTGCTGCTTCTAGCTGGCAATGATTCAGGTAGACTGGAAAAAGCCATTTGCAGCATGCGTGGATATGGAGCTTCCGTTCTCCTCTGCCTGGAGAGTTGAGACCAGGTTGCTTTTCCCTGGAGCTCTGTGACTGTGGCATGGTAAAGAGAACCTTGGGATACACTAAGCTGGGTGGCAAAGGTAAATTCATAATACAAGTTGGCAAAAGGAGGAAAGAGAGCTCTAAATTAGGAGTAGGTCCTAGCCTGAAATATGAGTGGGGCATTGAGGTAGGACGGATAAAGGAAACACCATATATTAAGCAAAGCAGCAGAAAATAGGACTATCAACACCCACAACAGAGATCTTTGAGGGAAGAATAAAAAACCTGACTATTCAGGCAAAACATAGTTAAGTGGCCCTTGTGCAAATGAGATCAGTTTACCTGCTTCTCGGAAGAAACACCCAGGCTCGTCCACAGTGTCGTAGATGGGGCTGACGGCCCTGGGCACCTTCAGCCCCCAGTGGCAAACCCCAGCTTTCTGGGCAAGGTTAGGTCATAGGTGGCTGGAGCAGGGCTGGAAGAGACTGAACCCTCCCTTAGAGGAGCGAGGGGGAAGCCCACCTTCCAGTGTCCCTGTTTCCTCAAAGCAGAGGCGTGTAAGCCTGGCAGGCTTTAGCTCAATGACCTTCCTTTCCACTAGTGAAGCAGGACCCAGATGGCATCCTATGAGACCCCTTTGGGGCGTTGGAGCCTTTAAGGGTGTATCCTAAAAGCTGGTAGTTCCCCTGATCTCTATTGGGATTTTTCTGTCTCTAGGTATCTTAAAAGCCATTCTCAGAAGATCTCTCTGAGGAGTTTGAGGATCCCCATCCGCTCATATAAATCTTTTCTATACATTTGGAGCCATTTGGAAAAAGACAAAACAGTGTTATTAGCTAGATCCAATAAAGAAGGTAGTAGTTTGCAGGTGAAAAAGATTTGGTGTCTCCTGTTCATCAGCATTCAGAAGAAATGTAAATTTTTTTTTTAAGTAAAAAGTATGATATGGTAGACCTGTCGGAGTCATTGGCCTGGTGTACAGGATTCCAGGGTTCGATTCCTGGCCAGAGCATACAGGAGAAGCGCCCATCTACCTCTCCACCCCTCCCCCTCTCCTTCCTCTTTGTCTCTCTCCTCCCGCCCGCAGCCAAGGCTCCACCGGAGCAAAGCCACCCCGGGCACTAAGGATGGCCCCATGGCCTCCGCCCCAGTCGCTAGAATGGCTCTGGTTGTAACAGGGCAACACCCCAGATGGGCAGAGCATTCCCCCCTGGTAGGCATGCCAGGTGGATCGCAGTCAGAAGCATGCAGGAGTCTGTCTGACTGCCTCCCCATCTCCATCCTCAGAAAAATACAAAAAATAAATAAATAAAAGAAAAAATACTACAAAAAAAGGGGGGGGGCATTCCCTTGTGCTAAAGCTCCAGGGAGCATGGAGTGAGCTCGAGTATGTCCCACGAAACATGGAGCTCTATGTTGACATACAAGTCCCCGAAGAAGGAGGAACTGCTGAAACAGTTTATCAGCATTTGTCCCTAAAACAGCAGTTGGGAACACCATACGTAAATATTTGCTGTCTGTCCACAGATTAAGGGGGGAACATGGCAAATGCTGAAAAGCCATGATCTTTGTGCCCCTCCCCTCCCCTCCCCCAACCCCCTCCCTCTCCTCCCCCCACCCTGTAACCCCAACACTGTTGTTCATGTCTCTGAGTCTCATCTTTATGTCCCACCTATGTATGGAATCATTTAGTTCTTAGTTTTTTCTGATTTACTTCTTTCACTCAGTATAATGTTATCAAGGCCCATCCATGTTGTTGTAAAAGATCCTATGTCATCATTTCTTATGGCTGAGTAGTATTCCATAGTATATATATACCAAAGCTTTTTAATCCACTCGTCCTCTGATGGACACTTGGGCTGTTTCCAAATCTTTGCTATTGTGAACAATTCTGCCATAAACATGGGGGTGTATTTCTTCTTTTCAAACAGTGCTATGGTGTTCTTGGGGTATATTCCTAACAGTGGTATAACTGGGTCAAAAGGCAGTTCGATTTTTAATTTCTTGAGGAATCTCCATACTGTTTTCCACAGTGGCTGCATCAGTCTGCATTCCCACAAGCAGTGCAGGAGGGTTCCCTTTTCTCCACATCCTTGCCAGCACTTATTCTGTGTTGTTTTATTGATGAGCACCATTCTGACTGGTGTGAGGTGATATTTCATTGTGGTTTTAATTTGCATTTCTCTAATCATTAGTGATGTTGAACATTTTTTTATATGCCTGTTGGCCATCTGTGTGTCCTCTTTGGAGAAGTGTCTATTCATTTCTTTTGCCCATTTTTGGATTGGATTGTTTGTCTTCCTGGTATTAAGTTTTACAAGTTCTTTATAAATTTTGGTTATTAACCCCTTATCAGACGTATTGTCAAATATATTCTCCCATTGTGTAGTTTGTCTTTTTATTCTGTTCTTATTGTCTTTAGCTGTGCAGAAGCTTTTTAGTTTGATAAAGTCCCATTTGTTTATCCTGTCTTTTATTTCACTTGCCTGTGGAGACAAATCAGCAAATATATTGCTGCGAGAGATGTCAGAGAGCTTACTGCCTATGTTTTCTTCTAAGATGCTTATGGTTTCACGGCCTACATTCAAGTCTTTTATCCATTTTGAGTTTATTTTTGTGAGTGGTGTAAGTTGGTGATCTAGTTTCATTTTTTTGCAGGTAGCTGTCCAGTTTTCCCAACACCATTTGTTGAAGAGGCTATCTTTACTCCATTGCATTGTCTTACCTCCTTTGTCAAATATCAGTTGTCCATAGAGCTGTGGGTTTATTTCTGGGTTCTCTGTTCTGTTCCATTGATCTATGTGCCTGTTCTTATGCCAGTACCATGCTGTTTTGAGTACAATGGCCTTATAATATAACTTGATATCTGGAAGTGTGATACCTCCCGCTTTTTTCTTCCTTTTCAAGATTGCTGAGGCTATTCGTGTTCTCTTTTGGTTCCATATAAATTTTTGGAATATGTGTTCTATGTCTTTAAAGTAAGTCATTTGTATTTTAATCGGTATTGCATTGAATTTATAAATTGCTTTGGGTAATATAGACATTTTAATGATGTTTATTCTTCCTAACCATGAGCATGGTATATGCCTCCACTTATTTGTATCTTCCCTGATTTCTTTTATCAATGTTTTATAATTTTCCGAGTACAAGTCTTTAATCTCCTTGGTTAGATTTATTCCTAGGTACTTTATTTTTTTGGTTGCAATGATAAAGGGGATTGATTCCTTGATATCTCTTTCTGACAGTTCATTATTAGTGTATAAAAATGCCTCTGATTTCTGAGTATTGATTTTATATCCTGCACCTTGCCAAATTCATTTATCAGGTCTAGTAGTTTTTTGACTGAGACTTTAGCGTTTTCTATATACAATATCATGTCATCTGCAAATAATGATAGTTTTACTTCTTCTTTTCCAATTTGGATGCTTTTTATTTCTTTTTCTTGTCTGATTGCTGTGGCTAGGACTTCCAGAACTATGTTGAATAAGAGTGGTGAAAGGGGGCACCCCTACCTTGTTCCTGATCTTAAGGGGATTGCTTTTAATTTTTGCCCATTGAGTATGATGTTGGCTGTGGGTTTGTCATAGATGGCCTTTAACATGTTGAGGTATGTTCCCTGTATTCCCACTTTGCTGAGAGTTTTGATCATGAATGGGTGCTGGACTTTATAAATGCTTTTTCTGCATGTATTGAAATTATCATGTGGTTTTTCTCCTTTCTTTTGTTTATGTGATGAATCATATTGATTGATTTGTGAATATTGTACCAGCCTTGCCTCCCCAGAATAAATCCCACTTGATCATGGTGTATGATTTTTTCCATATATTGCTGGATCCAGTTTGCTAATATTTTGTTGAGGATTTTTGCATCTAAGTTCATCGGGGATATTGGCCTATAATTTTCTTTTTTTGTGTTGTCTTTGCCTGGTTTTGGAATCAGAATTATGCTCACCTCATAAAAAGAGTTTGGAAGTCTTCCTTCCTCTAGAATTTTTTGAAATAGCTTGAGAAGGGTAGGAGTTAGTTCTTCTTTGAATATTTGGTAGAATTCATTTGTGAAGCCATCAGGCCCAGGACTTTTCTTTTTAGGGAGTTTTTTGATAGCTGTTTCAATCTCATTTGTTGTAATTGGTCTGTTTAGGTTTTCTGATTCTTCCAGATTGATTTTTGGAAGATTATATGATTCAAGGAATTTGTCCATTTCATCTAGGTTGTCTAGTTTTTTGGTGTACAGTTCTTCATAGTATTTTCTTACAATATTTTGTATTTCTGTTGTGTCAGTTGTTATTTCTCCACTCTCATTTCTAATTTTATATATTTGAGTCCTCTCTCTTTTTTTCTTGGTGAGTCTCATTAAAGGTTTATTGATCTTGTTTACCTTTTCAAAGAACCAGCTCCTGGTTTCATTGATCCTCTGTATTGTTTCTTTAGCCTCTATGTCATTTATTTCTGCTCTGATCTTTATTATTTCCTTCCTTCTATTAGCTCTGGGCTTTACTTGCTGTTCTTTTTCTAGTTCTTTTAGATGCAGGGTTAAGTTGTTTATTTGAGCTTTTTTCTAGGTCTTTGAGGTATGCCTGTAATGCTATAAACTTCCCTCTCAGGACTGCTTTTGCTGTGTCCCATAAATTTTGAGTTGATGTATGCTCATTATCATTTGTTTCTAGGAATTTTTTTAATTTCTTCTTTGATCTTAATGTTAACCCATTCATTGTTTAATAATGTGCTATTTAGTTTCCAAGTGTTTGAATGTTTTTCAATTTTTCTATTGTGGTTTATTTCTAGTTTAATGCCATTGTGATCAGAGAAAGTGCTCGATATGATTTCAATCTTCTTAAATTTGTTGAGACCACTTTTGTGCCCTAACATCTGGTCTATTCTAGAGAATGTACCATGAGCGCTTAAAAAGAATGTATATTCTGCTGTTTTAGGGTGAAAGGTTCTGAAGATATCTATTAAATCGAGTTGATCTAATATGTCCTTTAAGTCTGCTGTTTCTTTGTTAATTTTCTTTCTTGAGGATCTATCTAATGATGTTAATGGGTTATTGAAATCCCCTACTATTATAGTATTGCTGTTGATCTCGCCCTTTAAGTCCATCAAAGTCTGCTTATATATTTAGGTGCTCCTATATTAGGTGCGTAGATATTTATAATCGTTATATCTTCCTTTTGGATTGCTCCCTTTATCATTATGTAGTGACCTTGTTTATCTCTAACTATGGTCTTTGTTTTAAAGTCCATTTTGTCTGATATAAGTATTGCTACCCCAGCTTTTTTTTCATTTCCATTTGCGTGAAATATTTTTTTCCATCCTTTTATCTTCAGTCTGTGTGCATCTTTTGATTTAAGGTGTGTCTCTTGTAGACAGCATATGTATGGGTCCTGTTTTCTTATCCACGCAGCTACCCTATGTCTCTTGATTGGATCATTTAATCCATTAACATTTAAGGTTATTACTGATATGTAATTGTTTATTGCCATTTTTTTCTTTAAAACTGTATTTCTCTTTTGCTATATTCTTTTTTTCCTTTGATCTGTTTACAACAGGTCCCTTAGAATTTCTTGCAGCTTTGGTTTGGTTGCAGTGAAATCCTTGAGTTTTGTTTTTGTTTTTTTTTTTGTCTGTAAAGCTTTTTATTTCTCCTTCAATTTTAAATGATAGCCTTGCTGGATAA
Source organism: Saccopteryx bilineata (assembly GCF_036850765.1). Lineage (NCBI taxonomy): Eukaryota > Metazoa > Chordata > Mammalia > Chiroptera > Emballonuridae > Saccopteryx > Saccopteryx bilineata. Next base: position 319,103,857 of record NC_089491.1, read on the forward strand.
AGTAGTCTTGGTTGTAGGTTCTTGTTCTGCATTACTTTGAATATTTCTTGCCATTCCCTTCTGGCCTCAAGTGTTTCTGTTGAGAAGTCAGAAGTCATCCTTATGGGGGCTCCTTTGTAGGTGATAGTCTTTTTTTCTCTAGCAGCTTTTAATATTTTCTCTTTATCTTTTAGCTTTGGTATTTTAATTTTGATGTGTCTTGGTGTTGGTTTCTTTGGGTTTCTCCTTAATGGAGTTCTCTGTGCTTCCTGAACATGTGAAATGTTTTCCTGCCTTAATTGGGGGAAGTTTTCCACTATAATATGTTTGAACAAAGTCTCTATCCCTTGTTCTTTCTCTTCTTCTTCAGGAACCCCTATGATGCAGATGTTATTTCTCTTCATGTTGTCACAGAGCTCTCTTAGAGTTTCCTCAGACTTTTTGTGTCTCTTTTCTTTTTTGTGCTCTGCTTCCGTGCCTTTATTTATTGTGTCCTCTAACTCACTGACTCGATTCTCTGCTTCATCCATCCTACTTTTAATTCCTTCCATTGTATTCTTTATTTCAGATATTATATTTGTCATTTCTGACTGATTCTTTTTTATTATTTCAATGTCCTTTTTTATATTTGTTTTCTCTTTATTTAGGTTTTCGTAATGGCCATCTACGGTTGTTCTAATATCTTTGAGCATCCTAACAATCATTAGTTTAAACTCTGCATCTGGTAATTTGGTTATATCTGATTCACTTAGGTCCTTTTCTGGGGATTTCTCTTGGTTTATTTGTGTTGTATTTCTCTGCCTCCGCATTTTCTCTTCACGGGAGTGGCTGTGATCACGTGCTCGGGTGCACAAGGGTTGGTGGCCTTGGCCTTTGCCCTGCCCTTGTGTGTGACGTTATGCTCGGTCCTGAGGGCACTGGCGAGCACCTTTGCTCAGCTGTGGGTCTCCGCCTGTTTCCAAGCTTTCGCCCTGCCCTTGCAGGATGATCCCACTCAAGGAACAGCTGCTAGCCTTGGCTCGACCACTGAGCAGGGCTGTGTGCCCAAGCTCAGCTTTGTAGCGGAACTCCGCCTCTTCTGGGATTTTGGCTCCACCCCCACGGGAGGAGCCGGCTACCAAGTCAGACCCCAAGCCTGAGTTGCACAGGCGGGGCAGGGCTGTGCTCGTCTGCCCTTGCTCTGGGGCTGGTCTCCACCCTTTCCGGGGTTCCCGCCCTTCTCCCGGAGGCTGGATTACAGGCTGCTGGCAGCTGAGCTTGACTGCTTTTGCACGTCCCCTTCTCCCCAGCTGGGCAAGATTGAGCTCACACCTGAGCCCAGTGGTGGTCAGCCGGCTTCCGCTCCTGCCAGCAGAATTGCGCTTTTGTCTCCCACTGCCACCCGCTCTCCGGTGCACCCTCAGCCGCGTGGGTGAAGGCGTTGCAGCTCGGACCCTAAGTCTCACTACTGTATACCTGAAAGCTCCCTCCTTCTATGCGACTCTGCTCTGAATGCCGCGGGGGAGCTTGTTTGGCTGCTCTCCTGCTTCCCTTTGCTGGTATGGCTGTTTCAGGGGGAAATATTCACTTCAGCTTTGGGGAGTGACTCATCTCAGGGGTTAGGGTGGCTATCTCCCAAAATGTTTCTCCCTATGCCTCCTAGATTACACTCTCTTCCTGTTACTGTGGTCCTCTCCTCTTTCCCCCCATCCCCAGGAGCCCCAGGTGATTGTTTTTGAGAGAGATGTTCTGCTCAGTCCCTTTAAGAAGGATCCTGGGTCTGAAAAATCAGACTCTCTTACAAACAGTATCCTGACTTGTTTCCAGCTAAATACTGTCCTTATGCCTCTTCTGGGCTCTGGGGCTGCAGGCTGGGGCTTTGTTCCTGGGTCTCAGGACCCTTTCCCCTCTGCTAATCTCACTGTTGGTCAAATAAGTTTGTAAATATGATATATATGTTTGCTCGATTGTGACTTATATTGGGTGTGGAGGACAGGCTATAAGCAGGCCAGGTCGTTGTAGCCTAAGGTTTGGTTTTAGGACTAAGCTTTTCCCCACACCCTTGACTGATTGTATGATCTGGGTGGTGCACTCTCATGAGGAATCCAATTATGCCTTGGATAAGTGACTTTGTATCAGAGACTTCCTTGTTTGTATATTGGATTAAGGGATTTTGGTTTTCTACACTATAAAGTGGGACAGACCAGGAGCTGGCTCACTCAGTTCCTGCTATCGTGATTGCAGGGGCTTCCCTGATCCCTTGCCCTTCATGGGAAAAGCTGGTTTTCTGCTTTTCCCTTGTCTTCTTTTGTGGTTTGCCTGTCTTGGTGAGACACCAATAAATAGGATGGCCCCCCATCCTCTGACTCCGCCATTTCTTTATCGTCTGCCCGAATCCAGTGGGAACCTGCATGTGAATGGCCACAATGGCGGCCCCTGGCCTTACACTCACTTTCCGCCACATGAGTCTCTCCCTGCTGCCATTCGCTCCGAGGAGCTGGGCAGCCCTCTCTGCGTTTCCGCGTTTCCGCTTTTCCTACCAGTCTCAGTGTGGCTTCTTCAGTGTTCCTTGGTTGAAGCGAGAAAGTCTTGATGGTCTCTATTACTCTTCTCTAGTGAAAGGAAAAAGACAAAATTGGGGATTGAATGCATATTTTGGAGCAAGGGAAAAAAAAATCTATTGCTGTTTCTTAAACATGCAAATTCTGTTGTTCCCTTTAGACTTTACTCTTGCTGTTCTCTCTGCCAGTAATACTTTTCCTACAGATTTTTGCATGGCTGTTTTTCTCAACATCATTTAGGGTTTTGCTTAAGTGTACCTGCCTTTCTGATGCACCTCACAAAGATATATATCTCTCTTTACTCTCTATTCACTTTCATGCCTTGTTTTTTTTTTCACATACTGCCTATCACTAACTGAAATTACATATGTATTTGTATATATGTGTAGAAGGTAAACAAGTGAACTAATATGAAAATTCCATGATGGGAAGGAAATGTTTCTGTTTTATTATACTGACTTTTCAGCTACTAGAACAGTCTAGCATGATAGATTCTGTGCAGCTATTTTGTGACTGAATGAATGAGGTTAGTATAAGACCTGGCTCATGCATTTTTCTTTTTCCTTTTTATTTACAATACCTGAAACAATTTAATATTGGATGAGCAGTGTTGGCATTTTTATTTTATTTTATTTTATTATTTATTTATTTATGTATGTATTTTTCTGAAGTTGGAAACTGGGAGGCAGTCAGACAGACTCCCGCATGCGCCTGACTGGGATCCACCTGGCATGCCCACCAGGGGGCGATGCTCTGTCCATCTGGGGCATTGCTCTGTTGCAACCAGAGCCATTCTAGCGCCTGAGGCAGAGGCCATGGAGCTGTCCTCAGCACCCGGGCCAACCTTGCTCCAATGGAGTCCTGGCTGCGGAAGGGGAAGAGAGAGACAGAGAGGAAGGAGAGGGGGAGGGGTGGAGAAGCAGATGGGCACCTCTCCTGTGTGCCCTGGCTGGGAATCGAACCCTGGACCCCTGCACACCAGGCCGACGCTCTACCACTGAGCCAACCGGCCAGGGCTAGTGTTGGCATTTTTAGTAATACAGTGCTTTGTTGCATAGACACAGTATTCCAGGGTCTTTAGTATCTCTAGCCCATGCCCAATAAATGCCAATAGGATCCCTCAGTCATGAAGACAATCAGCTGCCCTCACACAATGCCAGACACTCTTTGGCAGTGGATACTGTCCCTAGCTGCGAACCACTCAAGATTTCATCAGGAAAATAAAAAGGAGTAATTAAAAACAGAGTGAAACCAAACAGCACACACTTCACATATGTGCTTATGTGTACACACACATATACACCCTAACACTGCAGTGTCTTAGTGGCTTAGATCTTACTGCTCTTTGCTTTTGCTGGTTTTATGTTATCTATAGATTCCTTCTGTATCCTATCAGCATCCCTGCTAGATAGGTTCCCCTGGTCATTTTCTCTTAACAGCACTGAAATGCAAGTTGAAGTAAGATTTCTGCTTCTATCTCTGCCAATCAGTTTAGTCTGAGCTATAGAGAGGTGGTGTGATGTGTAGTGTATGGAATATTAGTTTTTTCCGTTGCTAGCTCTGTGGAATTGGGTAGTTAATCTCTCTGAGACTTTGTTTCCTTTTACAAAATGTGTTGTGTGAGGATTAAATGAAATGTTTCTAAAGTGACTCAAAGAGTTAGCAGTATTCAATACTTACCAATGCCCTGTATTTGTATTTCTGTTCTGGTTAGTGATTAAGAGTTATAGTATCTGGGGTCAGACTGCTTGGTCAGAATCCTAACTCAGCTGCTTACTAACTTACTAACTATATATCAAGAATCAGTTAAGTAAACTATTCTAAGACTCAGATTTTCCATCTATGAAATGAGCTATAATATTACTTAGTGTATGTATATATACATACATATATATATAATCATATATATATATATATGATTAAACAAGTTAATTCCTGGAATTAGTGGCTGGCATGTAGAAAGCCCTTACTAAATATTTGCTAATATTATTCTTTTCTATTAACCAAATCCATGAAATTGGGGTCTCCAGGATGTGACTGCTCTCCGTTTTAAGTGTGCTCTTCTGCAGACAAACGAGAAATAGAATATGCTTGTGGAACTCTTGAATGCAGAGGAATTTTAGCTTTCCTAGGCATCAGGTTAAAGACTGACAGGAAAACTCTTCCCTATTACTTAAAAACTGAGTAGTTGTGGTAGAAACCATCTAGTTGTTGCCTTGATAGGATTTTACTATTTAACTATTTTATACCCAATGGTCTGCTTATGTTTATAACATATTCTCCATTCAGCTAGTATCACAGGACTGATTCATGATGTTGCATCCAAAGGGTTTTGAAAATATGTTTGAGAAGATATAGATATGGGTGAATAGCTTCAAGAAATAATTTAATTAGAATGAACTTAAGGGCCACCACAACAAAACCCAACACAGAAACAAACAGTTTTAATTTCTTTTGAATCCTGTTTCTAGCAGCTGATCTGTAACTCTGCACTGCTTTCTATATAAAATGCAGCAAAGGAAAAGGCAGTGTTAGAAGCATTGCTAAAAGGGAATTGTAAGAATTGAGCCAATGAGCTCAGAGGAGTATATTACTTTTGATAGATTGTTATTGGATAACTAATTGCAGAGCTTGTAGGTAAGAGGAAAATGTTTTTTTTTACTATCCCTAAGAGATGGTACTCCACACAGTCTTGAATATGGTACCAATATTTTTACCTTACCTCCTTGGCTTCATCAAGGTCCACTGTCTGAAGAGGACATATATAATATTATTTTTTTCACAACCCTTTCTTAGAACTCATTTGCTTGTATTCCGTAGATGAAGGAATTCTTGTTTGACAGATAGCTTCAAAAAAATCATGTTTGTTTCTTCTTAACGTTTGTCTTTGACTTATAAGTCAAGGGTCATAAAAATAGTTTTCATTAGTTTATGGTGTATACTGTAATTAGAAATGTCAACTTAAGGTTACTAGTATTAAATGATGTGTTGACAGGGATGAATTCCTAGAATACAATGAATATAATAATCTCCACTATTTTTGACCTGAACCTGCTTTCTATTGTGCCTGCATAGCATCTTCATGAACTATGATTTCCTAGATGTAATTCACATTTAGATATTTTGTCTAGATCACTGACCTCCAGAGAGTAATTGCCATGTTGTACATGTGTAACCCCTTTTCTAAAAGTGACAGTCATTTTCTTAGCAGTGCTAGAGGGATGAGTAGTTTCTTCTGTGCTGAGAATCTCTCCGCTACTGATTCTACTTGTGAACATCCCTGGTAACAACATGAACCACTGTTCTTCTGAAGCAACACCACATTTCATTCCCCCCTACATTTACCCCCAAAACTGCTTCTGCAGTTTTCTATATATTTCTTTTAGTGTTTTGTGTCTAGAGTTATTGAATCTAGAATTATATATCTATATATATCTATATATCTCTCTAGAATTTAACCTTACAATTTAAGATGACCTAAACTTATACCATCCTTTACTAAAATTGACATCACTAGTAGCAATAATACTAAGAAAGAAAGAACATCACTTTAGTCACTTGAGCAGGGCAAATTTTCCCAAGTCAGTTGTTACCAAGAAATGTTTTCAGAGAAAAATGAAAACGTGGCTCCTGCTTATTTTGTAACCATTAGAAGTGAGTCATTTGCTAGGCCCTGAAGGAAGGCACTTCTGAGATCCATCAGAGGAGGCAAGATAGGCAGATACTAGAATTTTGCAGTGACTGGTATGTGTCAGGGAATTCATAGAACCTAGACAATTAGGACAAGCCGAATGAGTGGAGACATTTTACTAGAGCTTCACAATAAAAAAAAAACAACTATCCTAGAGTTAGTTGATGGGACATTCATCACTGATATTATTACATTAGAGCTAATTAATCATTAGGCTAACAGAATGGGATGTCACACTTTCTAGAGCTATTCAGCTATTGCAGAAAAAAATACCTGCTGAGACAAAACATTGGTGCCAGCATTTTGCAGAGCTGCATGGCTAAGATGCAAAAGGTCATTTTTGACATGGTTCCAGGCACCATCTAGAGCCCATTGCAGATGGGACTCAGACTCCCACCAACGAACCTCAGTTATCTGTGAGAATCAATCACATACACAAGCCTTTGGTGTTTGGGAATGGAGTGGAAACTCACCCACTGGCACAATGTAAATTTTCTTACATTGCTGGGATTCTGAGAACAGGTTATGAGAACAGATTAAGAATGCCTTGATGGAACTAATTTATAGTTTTGAAAAGTTGTGGATTAATGTCTTATATAGCACTTTATTTATGATAATGGACTAGTTAAGAACATTGTTTTTGGAAATGTCATTTGTTGGCCCAAAATTCAGGTCTGCCACTTTGTAATTCTGAATTTGTGCAAATCATCTATCTTCTTGAAGTTTCAGTTTTCTCATCTGTAGTGAGAAAATCACCAATCATCATAGGATTCCCAATGCAGATTAAATAAAGTAAAATGTAAAATGCCTAATATGGTCAGCATGTAGGATTCTCACAGGGGACTAGCTGATCAGGCAATACTTAAGTGCTGCACAAGGAAATCTAAAGTCCAGATTATCTTGCCTCATGGAAAGGTGAACAAATATTTATTACAGAAAAATTTTTGTTAAATTGTTTCATGATATATAGGATAAGACCAATTGATCAATTTATATTTAACAAACACTTAACAGTGATTAATATGTGTCAGGAACATTTCTACACATTAAAATAAGTCCCTTTACTCCTTAAAATAATCTCATGAAATGATATTATTATTCCCTGTTATGGATGAGGAAACTGAGGCATAATTAAGTAATTCATCCAATGTTATATAACAAATGAGTGGTAAAGTTGAGATTTGAACCCAGGAAGACCGACGAAGTTTATACTTTCAATCATTGCTCTTGGAGTTTTATATAGAAAATGCCCACAGGATCAAATATGTACCATTAAAAAAAATGTGCTTAGGAAACCTAACTGTGATGAGTTACTGAGGAGTTGTTTATATACTTTTCTCTACATCCTACTTTGGTGAATGAGTGTTTACCAGTATTCAGTAATTTTTCAATTGATTTTGATTTATGTTTATAAATATAATAAATATGTACAAAACATTTTTTAAAAATTAAAGTGTGTCTGGCCCAAGCCCAGAAGCACAGATGCTACATATCACAAAACTGACCAATAGACACAGATATCACATGTCAAAGAACATCGGTTATGATGTGCTGGTTGGCACATTTCAACTATCATGAAATCACTGAAGTCCATATAATATACAAAATTCAAAAAGAAAGAAAAGAAAGTCAAAAGAATCTTTTGAAAATCTTTACTGAGAGGTCAGAAACTTAAACTAATCACTGCAAAAGTATAGACAGGTTATTAACAATTTTGTATGTGCAGTTCATGAAGAAGAATTAATTCCTCTGAATACCAGGTGCTCATTATGATTAAGAGCTGGTAACCCTGGAGACAGAGAGCATGAAATTTATAAAATTAAAAACAACAGCTAGAAAATGCAAATAGAAGAGTGAATCATTCCCTAACTTGTCTTAGCTGATTTTCAAATTTCTTAGGCATCAAATTTCTATCTGGCCATTTTATGAGTAAATCAGTCATTTTTCAGGCCTTGAATTTCTGTTTTAGATATCTCAACTTCTTCATTTCATAATGTCTTTTATCTATAGTCAATTTGGACATGATTAAATGTACAGGGCTAGAGTTTTTATAGCTAACTAATATCTAGCAAGTGTTGACTTTTTAATTGATCTTGGAAACTTGAACAGATATCTGAGCCTTTTATATAGACATTTATTGAGAATTTTCAGTTGATATATTCTACATGATTCATCATTTTTAGGTTTTTTTTTGTTTTTTGTTTTGTATTTTTCCGAAGCTAGAAACGAGGAGAAACAGTCAGACAGACTCCCACATGCGCCCGACCAGGATCCACCTGGCACGCCCACCAGGGGGCGATGCTCTGCCCACCAGGGGGCGATGCTCTGGCGCGACCAGAGCCACTCTAGCACCTGGGGCAGAGGCCAAGGAGCCATCCCCAGCGCCCAGGCCATCCTTGCTCCAATGGAGCCTCAGCTGCAGGAGGGGAAGAGAGAGACAGAGAGGAAGGAGGGGGGGGGTTGGAGAAGCAGATGGGCGCTTCTCCTGTGTGCCCTGGCTGGGAATTGAACCCGGGACCTCTGCACACCAGGCCGATGCTCCACCACTGAGCCAACCGGCCAGGGCCATCATTTTTAGTTTTTAAATCCATTTCTTTTGCTAAATCATATAGATAGTCTAGGTAGAGAACTTTCTGTATAACATCATTTTCTGTGTCATGAAATGATTTATTTATCTATGAAATGATGAGCTGGATAGCAGCAATCAAGTTTCTTTTATCTGTAATATTTTGACCATTTATAAAACTATTCCTTGAATTCATTGTGAGAACAGACTATTTTTCTATAGATATTCTATAAGAGGTATTGTTTGAATTAAAAAATCTTTATAAGTAATTTAAAATATGATAAAAAAGATCTTATACTCTGAAAGAATATTTTTACTCAAGGAGATTGCCAGATTTTCTATTCAAAGGAAAGTTCTTTATTTTTAAAATGGAATAGGTAAAAAATGATTGCAACTGGATCAATTGAGGAAAATGTCCTGTACAGAGAGCTCTTCATAATTTCATGTGATTGTGATTTTGACATATTTTAATGCAAGTGTTTAACTCATTTTTCAGGAGAATAAAAATAAGTAGCTGACCTCAATTTGACAGTCAAAGTGAAGCAGTGCTTTATTTATTTATTTATTTATTTTTATTTTTAATTTTCTGAAGTGAGAAGCATGGAGATAGCCAGATAGACTCCCACATGCGCCTGACCAGGATCCACCCAGCATGCCTACCAGGGGGCGAAGCTCTGCCTGCTGTCTGGGGTGTTGAGGTAGAGTCCCTGGAGCCACCCTCAGTGCCCAGGCCAACTTTGCTCCAATGGAACCTTGGCTGTGGGAAGGGAAGAGAGATAGAAAGGAGAGGGGAAAGGGTGCAGAAGCAGATGGCTGCTTCTCCGGCGTGCCCTGGCTGGAAATCGAACCCAGGACTTCCACATGCCAGGGCGATGCTCTACCAATGAGTCAACTGGCCAGGGCCGATTGTGAGCATGACTTTTAACACTAGTGTGTATGAAAGTGAGTGTGGTGTGCTTCATAACAGCAGGGACAGAAAGAACCCTTTCATCTGCTCTACTTTACTATGACCCTTAATATGATATTCTACCTACCTGGGGTCATCAGCCTTTAAAAAGGACCTAGAGAGATGGCAGCGAGCCCAGGGATAATTGATCTTGGAAAAATGTTCGCAAAATGTGTTCTGTGGTTCACATGCCTCCCAATTACTTGGAGAATGTATTTAAAATGCATATTTTAAAAACAAGTTGTTCAGTTAGTTCTTAGGTTAATCAGATCTTAGAACCTTTGTCATTGAGGAAAATGAGTTACGGAGGCTGATTATTTGAGAAGGGGAAACATAGGGACAACTGAATAATAGTTTTAACTTAATTATTAACTATGCATTTAATAAGACCCAATTAGAATTATCTGTTTTGCTGTCATGTACCCCTGTTCAGTTAATATTGAAGTAGGAAATACTTCTTATTTTCCTTGTTATTTCTTACAAACTTACTTACCTTTCTCTCTCTAAAACTTAACTTTTTGGTTAGCTCAGTTTGTTAGAGTATCCTCCTAAAACACCAAGGTTGTGGGTTTGATCCCTGGTCAGGACACATACAGGAAGCAACCAGTGAGCACACAACTAAGTGGAGCAGTAAGTGAATGTTTCCTTCTCTCTCAACTCCTTTTGTCCCTCTAAAATCAACCAATAATAATTTCTTTTAATTTTAAAACGATTCTGATGATTTATCACTTTAGAACTCTAGAAACATCTCATTCCAGTGTGCCCTGGCTGGAAATCAAATAAAAAAGCCTTTCCTAGCAGTGAAAGGGACTCTGAGTAACAAAATAAACAATATCCTCAGTTTTAAAAGAACAATGCAGTTGTGAATCTCACATGATTACTTCTTAGAACAATCTTCTGTTAAAGATGAGGAAAAAACATCTCACTGAAGGTGATCAGAAAGGTATGTGGTGGAGTTTAAGCTTTCTAGTGATTCAACATTAACCAAGGAGTGAATTTCTAAAGCCTTTGACATGGCTTCCTTAAACATTTTTTCTCTCAGTAGGTATTTGGAAGGTGGTTAGGTAACCTGGAGTGCTGGTATTCTAAATTGCTGGCTGAAGGCCCATTCATATGCTTTGGAACTGAGATTATAAATTAGCAAAATGGTTATCCTAGTATTAAAACTGGGATTACTTTAACAAAGGCTTTTGCTACACAACTCTGGCTGGATAAAGGGTTTTACTGCTTTCAGTTTTATCTCACTGATTTATCATATATACTATTCCTCGTATTATATTGATAATATCTTTGTAGTGAGTAGCATTCCATAAATATTTATTGAATAAATTAACAACTAAGACTTTAAAAATTTAGTCAACATAAAGTTTAGTTTGAATTAATATATGTGATAAAGCTGTGGAAACAGTGAGTGTAACCTTGGGCTGCAGGAATAGGTGTGTAGTTTCTATAATGGGAAGGGAAAGTCCTGCTTTGTTCTTTCTCGTTTGAGCCATGCCTAGCAATATAGTGTTCTTTTATGGGTTCTCAATTCTCAGAGAAACAAATAAACTGGTTATTAACCAGGACTGTAGTAAGATTAGAATTATTAGTTGAAGAACATAGTTGAAAGATTATGGGATGTAATGAGAAGGCTCCATCAGATTAACTACTACTTTTGATGGTTTATTTCAGGGGTCCCAAAACTACAGCCCGCGGGCCCGCCGCACTTCCGGAAGGGGCACCTCTTTCATTGGTGGTCAGTGAGAGGAGCATAGTTCCCATTGAAATACTGGTCAGTTTGTTGATTTAAATTTACTTGTTCTTTATTTTAAATATTGTACTTGTTCCTGATTTGTTTTTTTACTTTAAAATAAGATATGTGCAGTGTGCATAGGGATTTGTTCATAGTTTTTTTTATAGTCCAGCCCTCGAACGGTCTGAGGGACAGTGAACTGGCCCCTGTGTAAAAAGTTTGGGGACCCCTGGTTTATTCTATAGGTGAAGCTCTAAAAGAAAGGAATTGGGCCTGACCTGTGGTGGCGCAGTGGATAAAGCGTCGACCTGGAACACGGAGGTTGCCGGTTCGAAACCCTGGGCTTGCCTGGTCAAGGCACATATGGGAGTTGATGCTTCCTGCTCCTCCCCCTTCTCCCTTGCTCTCTATTCCTCTTTCCCTCTCTCTCTCTCCTCTCTGAAAAATTAATAAAGTCCTTAAAAAAATGTTATAAAAGAAAGGAATTGGACTTGTTCTGGATGACCAGTGGGGGAAAATGATAAAAAGGTGTGTTTTAGCTCAACATAAGAAAAGTTTTCTACTGCTTTAGGAGGGAATTGGCTGCCTTGGTGAGCAGTGAATTAACTCTTGATCATTCAGTAGGTTGGCTTAATGAACACTAGGCATGATGTTGTAAAAAGGATGTAGACTTCAAAAGGATGATTGGCTTAGATGTCCCTGAGGTTCTTTCTGTGTCATGGCAACAATGAACTACTTGGAGAACAGATGACATGCTCCAAGGGGCTGAGGGGAGCCAACAGCCCTGGTCAGCAGACAGAAGCCCCATCCCCACCATTCTCAGATATTTATTAGCCAGTACAAATAACTCAAGAAGGCAGACAGCAGAAGTTTTCAAGGGGTGAAGTAAAAGATAAGGAACATGCTGTTCTGAGAGCCTAAACATTTTCAGTGTCTGAATCTTATCCTGCTGTTTTACTATTTCCAGCATGCACTGTTTCCAGTATGGGTCAGAGAGGCCTCTGGACTCTTGTCCACTCAGGGCTTTCATCCAAGGGGCCTCTCTGTCTCTGATTGTTTACCTAACTCTGCATATTTTCATAGTATATTCCTACATATCCACTTTTGTTGTTTTAGTAAAGATAAACAGAGAGGAAGATGGTTAGATGGTTACAGTGGAAGGTGAAGGTCAAGCATAGAGAGAAACAGGTTTTTAGAGGTTACAGGTGTGTCTATATTTTGCAAAACTTCTTCAGCATACCTGGTTAGATGTTTTAGAGTGTCGCAAGTGATGTCAGATGCTCCTTGAGTACTTGGGAGCGAGTTAGGTGTTCTTTTCTTTTTCAGGTTCATTTCCAGATGTGGATTCACTATCAGCTTCTGGATCTCTGGAAACAGGTTGCTTTCTAGGGGCTGATGCCAACCCGTGATAAGGCTTTACATTCCTTGCTGGTATTCAAAGAGAACCTATTGATGACAAAATTGCAACATTGCCCTCGCCCTCAGGTTAGTAATTTGACTGGACTCTGCCACTCACAGCCAGCTAGTATATCCTGGTACAGTAAGAGGGGCTTAGGCCATTGCTCGGCTGGTATAAAAAGCCTCTTGGGTGTAGTAAGTCCAGATGAGGAAATGTTAAAAAAAAGTAATAGTAAAAAGAGCCTTATATAATTATTCTTGTGAGGTGAATGTCTCCTACTGACTCCCCCATTTTTGTTTGTGTAGTTGGGGCTTAAGAAGGCTATGGCTCTTTCAGTAATACCTGTAAGTTTGGGTGAACTTCTCAAGTTCCTGAGGCTCCTAAGAATGTCCTAATGTTCCTTTTTATTTTTCTTTCAGGACAATCCTTTTTCCAAAATCCTTCCTTCTTCTTTTTTGCCCCTTACCGTTGTCTACTTTTTTAGTTCCTTCTCTTTTTGTTTCTTCCCTCTGCATAAACCTTCTACAACCTGCACTAACCTTCTGCAACTTACACAAACCTTCTGTAACTTTCATAAACTTTATTTATTCAGAAATTACCAGCTTTCAGAATAACTTACTTTCTTCCTTTTCCTTTCAAAAGTATCTCTACCTTATACCTTTTATCATTAAAACTACATAATTTATTTCTGATTAATCAGAATTCTTAACTTCTAAAAACCTTAACTTTCAATGAGAAGTTAGTAACTAGTAATTTTAGAGTGATACTTTTTTGAACATATTTTATGATCTTTAGAAACAGGTTCTTCTATTGGCAAGCAAACATTCTCAAAAGTGTAATAGAGATAACAGGAACCTTTTGTAGACCTAGGGAAAACAAACATTTTTTGTTTAGAACTTTAAAAGACATTAATTAAATTATGTAAATGACCTGGTTTCTTTTATTTTTCCTCCTAAAATTACCCTTATTTTTTTTAAAGTGCCAATTTAAATTATCCTAGTTAGAGTATTAAGTCTAGTTTTAACTTGGCCTGGTAATTTGCATAAACAAATACAAGAATAGTAATTGATCATATTTGCTTTTTACAATCTGCTTTGCTAGAACTTTATAAGGAATTTTTAGATTGAGTTTTAATTAGCCTCTTAGGAAACACATAGAAGCCAAGCTACATAGTTGCTATTAGACTCCACCTGTAATCTTTCTGAAAATGTCCTTTCCCACAGTTGTAACAGGTTTGTGGCCTTGTCAAAAACTTTTCCTAATCCTCAGATCCCTCCTGAAGGTCTTGTCCCAGGTACACTTCCCAGAACCTTCCTGGTGTGGGGAGGAGTTGCTTAACGGGAAGAAAAGGTTGGGTGAGGGAAAGGGGTTCCGGATTTAAAGAAGCCCTAGACCCAAACCTAACTTTTCATCCTTTTTTTTTTTTTTTTTTTTTTTTTGTATTTTTCTGAAGCTGGAAATGGGGAGAGACAGTCAGACAGACTCCCACATGCACCCGACCGGGATCCACCCGGCACGCCCACCGGGGGCCACCCTCTGCCCACCAGGGGGCGATGCTCTGCCCCTCGGGGGGGGGGGGTCGCTCTGCCGCGACCAGAGCCACTCTAGCGCCTGGGGCAGAGGCCAAGGAGCCATCCCCAGCGCCCGGGCCATCTTTGCTCCAATGTAGCCTTGGCTGCGGGAGGGGAAGAGAGAGACAGAGAGGAAGGGGGGGGCTGGAGAAGCAAATGGGCGCTTCTCCTATGTGCCCTGGCTGGGAATTGAACCCGGGTCCCCCGCACGCCAGGCCGACGCTCTACCGCTGAGCCAACCGGCCAGGGCTTCATCCTTTTGTTTAAGGAAAAGGGACAAAGGTCTCTTCTTCTATAGCTACTTCCTGCTAGTTAGGGTTGGTGAAATATCTAGGGGGAGAAGCTGGTCTGAGGTTCAGGCTAGGTGATGAGAATAGTTTTTACAAGCCCTTTCCAATCCCAAGGGGTCATTTTATATATCCCATCTTGATAGCTTCAACTATCCCTTTAGGAAAAGTGCTTTCCCAATCTTCTAAGTCTAAACTTCCCTCCTTCAGATACCAAGGGCATTGTTGTCGGATCTTGAGTAAGAGGGCAATTCAATTCCAATTTGACACCCTGAAGTTCAGAGGAGTCTCTGTAGCTGTAACTTGAGGCTCTGCCGCTCTGGGGAAAGGGAATTCCCCATGATGAAGGAGAGATGAAGGGAAAGGGAAATCCCCTGGCCTGACCCCTAAAAGTGACCTTCTGCAAGCATTGGAGGGCTATTCCCCTGCTGCTTGTGACCCTTACAAAACAGGATGAGCAGACATCCTTTTCCTTGGCCAGGCTTTGAGAGGTTGTTTCTTCTAGTACCTCATGTGGGGCACCACTTGTCACTATGACAATGAACTATTCAGAGTAGCAAACCTTACATTTGGTTCCCATTCCTCACATGGAGCACCACTTGTTGCAGCAACAATGAACTGCCTGGAGGTTAGATGCTTCGAGGGGCCAAGGGGAGGTAACAACCCCAGTCAGCAGACTAAAGGACTGAAGCCCATCCCCAGCATTACTCAAATATTTATTAGCAGTACAAATAACTCAAGGAGGCAGACAGCACGGGGTGAAGTAAAGGACAAGGAATATACTAACTTCTAATCTCTGTTCTGAGAGCCTAAATAAACATTTTCTGTGTCTGAATCTTATCCTGCTGTTTTGCTGTTTCCAGTACACACTATTTCCAGTATAGGTCAGAGAGGCCCCTGGACTCTTGTTCACTCAGAGCTTTTACCCTAGGGCACCTCTCTGCCTTTAATTGTCATCCTAACTTTGCATATTTTCAAAGCATATTCTTACATTTCTTTTTTTAATAGAGTATACATATTTATTTAATTGTAATTTGAAATTCTATTTTAGTATCAAAGTGCTGAAACATTGAGTGCTCCCAGAATGCATTCTTTTTTTAAAATTGATTTTAATTTATTGTGTTTACATAGATTCTAGTGTCACCCTGAATGCATCTCCCCTCCCCCATATTCCCCTCAACATCTCTCTTGCCCCCCTCCCCAAACTGCCCTCCCCCCTTCCCTTTATTAGGTTTATCCCATCCTACCATCCCCTTAACCTCTGTCCTCTTTCCCTCTGGTCCCTTTGATCCCTCCTCTGTCTCAATTCCCTTCCTCAGTTCACACTGTTCATTGGACTCCTCAAATGAGTGAGGTCATATGATAGTTTTCTTTTTCTGCCTGGCTTGTCACAAAAGGTAAGATTTCCTTCTTTTTCATGGCCCCATAGTATCCCATTGTATATATGTACCATGGCTTCTTTTTTTTTTTTGCATTTTTCTGAAGCTGGAAACAGGGAGAGACAGTCAGACAGACTCCCGCATGCGCCTGACCGGGATCCACCCGGCACGCCCACCAGGGGCGACGCTCTGTCCACCAGGGGGCGATGCTCTGCCCATCCTGGGCGTCGCCATGTTGCGACCCTCCTGGGTGTCGCCATGTTGCGACCAGAGCCACTCTAGCGCCTGGGGCAGAGGCCACAGAGCCATCCCCAGCGTCCGGGCCATCTTTGCTCCAATGGAGCCTTGGCTGCGGGAGGGGAAGAGAGAGACAGAGAGGAAGGCGCGGCGGAGGGGTGGAGAAGCAAATGGGCGCTTCTCCTATGTGCCCTGGCCGGGAATCGAACCCGGGTCCTCCGCACGCTAGGCCGACGCTCTACCGCTGAGCCAACCGGCCAGGGCTAGTACCATGGCTTCTTAATCCACTCATCCACTGATGAACACTTGGGCTGTCTCCAGATCTTCGCTGTTGTGAACAATGCTGCCATAAACATGGAGGTACATTTCTTTTTTTGAAACCATGCTAAGGTGTTCTTGGGGTATATTCCTAAAAGTAGGATAGCTGGGTCAAAAGACAGTTCCATTTCTAATTTTTTGAGGAATCTCCATATTGTTTCCACAGTGGCTGCATCAGTCTGCATTCCCAACAGCAGTGCAGGAGAGTTCCCTTTTTCCACATCCTCTCCAGCACTTATTCTGTGTTGTTTTGTTGATGAGCACCATTCTGACTGGTGTGAGGGGATATCTCATTGTGGTTTTAATTTGCATTTCTCTAATGATTAGTGATGTTGAGCATTTTTTCATATGCCTATTGGCCATCAGTATGTCCTCTTTGGAGTAGTGTCTATTCATTTCTTTTGCCCATTTCTTGATTAGATTGTTTATCTTCCTGGTGTTGAGTTTTACAAGTTCTTTATAAATTTTAGTTATTAACCCCTTATCAGACATATTGTCGAATATGCTCTCCAATTGTGTAGTTTGTCTTTTTATTCTGTTTTTATTGTCTTTAGCTGCGCAAACCCTTTTTAGTATGATATAGTCCCATTTGTTTATCCTGTCTTTTATTTTACTTGCCTGTGGAGATAAATCAACAAATATATTGCTGTGAGAGATGTCGGAGAGCTTACTGCCTATGTTTTCTTCTAAGATGCTTATGATTTCACGGCTTACATTTAAGTCTTTTATCCATTTTGAGTTTATTTTTGTGACTGGTGTAAGTTGGTGGTCTAGTTTCATTTTTCTGCAGATAGCTGTCCAATTTTCCCAACACCATTTGTCGAAGAGGCTGTCTTTACTCCACTGTATGATCTTACCTCCTTTGTCAAATATCAGTTGTCCATAGAGCTGTGGGTTTATTTCTGGGTTCTGTATTCTGTTCCTATGATCTATATGCCTGTTCTTATACCAGTACCAACCTGTTTTGAGTAACATGGCCTTGTAGTATAACTTGATATCAGGAAGTGTGATACCTCCCACTTTATTCTTCCTTTTCAAGGTTGCTGAGGCTATTCGTGTTCTTTTTTGGTTCCATATAAATTTTTGGAATATTTGTTCTATATCTTTGAAGTATGCCATTGGTACTTTAATAAGAATTGCATTGAATTTATAGATTGTTTGGGTAGTAAATATTTTAATGATGTTTATTCTTCCTAACCATGAGCATGTATATGTTTCCACTTGTTTGTATCTCCTTGATGTCGTTTTATAATTTTCTGAGTACAAGTCTTTAATCTCCTTGGTTAAATTTACTCCTAGGTACTTTATTTTTTTGGTCGCAATAATGAAGGGGATTGTTTCCTTATTTTCTTTTTTGTGACAGTTCATTGTTGGTGTATAAAAATGCCACTGATTTCTGAGTATTTTATATCCTGCCACCTTGCTGAATTCATTTATCAGGTTCAGTAGTTTTTTGACTGAGACTTTAGGGTTTTCTATGTATAATATCATATTATCTGCAAATAATGATAGTTTTACTTCTTTTTTTTCCAATTTGGATGTATTTTATCTCTTCTTCTTGTCTGATTGCTGTGGCTAGGACTTCCAGGATTATGTTGAATACGTGTGGTGAAAGGGGGCACCCTTGCCTTGTTCCTGACCTTAAGGAGATTGCTTTTAATCTTCGCCCATTGAGTATGATGTTGGTTGTGGGTTTGTCATAGGATAGGAGTTAGTTCTTCTTTGAATATTTGGTTGAATTCACTTGTGAAGCCATCGGGCCCTGGGCTTTTGTTTGTTGGGAGTTTTTGATAACTGTTTCAATCTCATTTGTTGTAATTGGTCTGTTTAGGTTTTCTGATATTTCCCGATTGATTTTTAAAATATTATATGTTTCAAGGAATTTGTCCATTTCATCTAGGTTGTCTAATTTTTTGGCATACAGTTCTTTATAGTATTTTCTTACAATCCTTTGTATTTTTGTTGTGTCAGTTGTTATTTCTACACTCTCTTTTCTAATTTTATTTATTTGAGTCTTCTCTCTTTTTTCATGGTTAGTCTGGTTAAAGGTTAATCTATCTTGTTTACCTTTTCAAAGAACCACCTCCTTGTTTCATTGATCCTCTGTATTGTTTCTTTAGCCTCTATGTCATTTATTTCTGCTCTGATCTTTATTATTTCCTTCCATTTATCATGACTTGTTTCACAGCTAAATACTGTCCATACACTTCTTCTAGGCTCCGGGGCTGCAGGCTGGGGCTTTGTTCCTCTGGCCCAGGGCCCTCCCCTCTTTGCTAAACTCACTTCCTGCCATGCAAGTCTATCTGGGCTGCTGTTAGCTCCCAGGAGCTGGGCAGCCCTCTCCATGTTTCCGCTTTTCCTACCAGTCTCAGTGTGGCTTCTTTGGAGTTTCTTGGTTAAAGAGTCCAAAGTTTAGTCCAAAGTTTGTTTTTTTAGATGATGGTTTTTAAAATTATGTTGTAATCTACTTTGGTTCTGGGATATGGAAGTTGGTATGTCCGCCTACTCCATCGTGCCGCCCCTGCAGATTCCTACATTTCTGAACTTGATATTTTTTGATTCTCTTTATTTCCTTCTACAACCACTCCCAGGTTTTATTGTTTGTTTTCTGGTGCTTATTACAAGAGTTTGTTTCAAGAGCCTCTGAGACACTGCTGCTTCAAGTTGGAAGAAAAAAATTTGTTCTTATTTCTGAAAAGAAAATGTTAATAATTTGAAGGCTAAGTGAACAGATGAAAAATGTGTTCTGTATGTTTATTTAGACTAGTAAAAATCTATAATCTGGGAACCCAGATATAAGCTTTATCAACTTTTTAGTGTGATGTTTCTTAAAAATGGATGTATTACAGTATATCTACAAAATGCTTCCTACCATGAATCAGACTTGTGGCTATCAAGTCATTGTATTTTACATTTCTGGATGAGTAAATCTTAGACCAATGTAAATTTTCATATTCCTTCCTATTCTAAGTTTCAAATGGTGCTTTTCTGGATAATGAACTATTTTTATTTAATGAATTTATTAAACATTGATTATCAGAGTATATTTGACTTTTGAACATTTGGATATCAAAATGTATGCAGTGTAAAGATTTGGGAATATGTTGGCATTGATTATCACACCATCTAGGTGCTTAGTGACACAGTTAGGGAAGTAAAACCTGAAAAAATGACATAAATTTGTAGTATATTCTTTTTCTAAGTATTTTCCTGGAATCTGTTGTTTAGGTTAGAAATTTTCATCCAGGATTTCCAAGAGTTTGGTAAGAAAATATTCAAATTTTATTTTTTAAATTATTTTTTTCTAGAAATTAAGAAATACAGATTTACCAATATAACTAAATGGCCTAACACTGTATGTGCCCTATACATATGTTCTGAAGAGTCCCCAGCTATTCTAGATAAAAGGGGATGTCAATCATAGAATCTATCTATCTATCTATCTATCTATTAGTTTACTTGTAATATATAACAGTTTATTGTAGTGTTTGTGTGTCTGGTTAAATACATGAACACATAGTGCTATCTAGTTTTAGCTCAGTTAAGCTTTAGAGATTATTACAAAAAAACTATGGGTTATATATAATACTAATTACTCATATGTTTGTAAAGTGAATGTCATTATGCAGTAAACACTGCCAATAATGTGCCTTATCTATTTGAATCTATGTTTGTGCAAAACTTTTTTTTGGCTTATGACAGCCATTATTGATTTTAGAACTGTACTTTTGAATCACAGCATAAATAAATATTAAGCCAAAATGGAAAGAAAGGATGTATATTTGACTGCATTACTTTTTATTTTATTATTTTTAAATCTTATTTTTTATTTATAGTTTACATTGAATATCCTTTTGCATTAGTTTCAGGTGTACAGCATAGTGATTAGGTAATCTGACACTTTATAAAATGTTTCCTCTGAAATTTTTGGTACACACCTGCCACCATATATAGTTATTATATTATTTACTATATTTCTTATGTTGTACTTTATATCCTTGTGGTTGTTTGTAACTACCAATTTGTACATCTTAATACCTTCACCTTTTTCATCCAGATGCCCAACCCTCTCCTTTGACAACCATCAGTTTGTTTTTTGTGTCTATCAATCTGTTTCAATTTTGTTTGTTTGAATATTTTATTGTTTAGATTCTACATATAAGTGAAATCATGGCATTTGTCTTTTATTACTTATTTCACTTAGCATAAGAAGACTCTTAGGTTCATCTATGCTGAGCAGTATTCCATTGTATATGTACCACCACTTTTTTATCCAGCTGTCTCCTAATTGACACTTGGGCTGCTTTCAAATCTTGGCTATTGTAAATAATGGAACAATGAACATTGGGGTGTATATATTTTTAAATTAGTGGTTTGTGTTTCTTTGGACATATACCTAGAAGTGGAATTGTGGGTTGCAAGGCAGATCTATTTTTGATTTACAAAGAACCTTCATAGTATTTTCCATAGTTGCTGCACCAATCTGCATTCCCACTAGTGGTATACAAGAATTCCCTTTTTTCCAAATCCTTGTCAATACTTGTTTGCTGATTTATTGATGATAACCATTCTGAGAGGTGTGAAGTGATACTTCATTGTGGTTTTAATTTGCATTTCTCTGATGATTAGTAATGTTTGATTTTTGAGAGTTTTATGAGTTCTTTATAAATTGTGGATATTAACTCTTGATCAGATGTATCATTGGTAAATATATTCTCCCATTCCATTGGTTGGCTTTGCTTTATTGATAGGCTCCTCTACAGTGCAAAATATTGTAGTTTGATGTAGCCCAATTTGTTTATTTTACTTTTATTTCTCTTGCTAAAGGAGATGTATCAGGAAAAATACTGCCGAGAGAAATTCAGAGATTTTACTACCTATTTTTTCTCCTAAGAGTTTTATAATTTTGAGTTTTACATGTAAATCTTTAATTCATTTTAAATTTATTCTTGTATATGCTATAAGAAGGCATTCTGGTTTTATTTTTTGCACATATCTGTTCACTTTTCCCAACACCATTTATTGAATAGACATCTTTACCCCATTGTTTGTCCTTGCTACTTTTGTCAAATATTAATGGACTGAAAAGGCATGGGTTGATTTCTGGGTTCTTTATTTTGTTCCATTGGGGTGTGTGTGTGTGTGTGTTTTACTTTTTTTTTTATTCAGTGAGAGGAGGGGAGGCAGAGAGACATACTCTCACATGCACCTTGACCATGATCTACCTGGAAAGCCCACTAGACAGTGATGCTCTGCTTATCTGGTGTGTTGCTCTGTTACTCAGCAACCAAGCTTTTCCTAGCACCTGAAGCAGAGGCCATGGAGCCATCCTCAGTGCCTGGGGCCAACTCCAATCGAGTCATGGCTGCAGGAGGGGATGAGAGAGAGAGAGAGAGAGAGAGAGAGAGAGAGAGAGAAGCAAAAAAGGGAGGGGTGGAGAAGTAGATGGGTACTTTTCCTGTGTGCCTTGACTAGGAATCAAACCTGGGACATCACAAGCCAGTCCAATGCTCTACCACTGAGCCAATAGGCCAGGATCTATATGTGTGTTTATAAACCAGTGTAATGCTGTTTTGATTACTGTGGCCTTATAGTATAGTTTAATATTAGGTAGCATGATACCTCAAATTTTGCTCTTTTTTCTCAAGATTGCTGTGGCTATTTGGGATCTTTTGTGGTTTCATACACATTTTTGGATTATTTGTTCTTGTTCTGTGAAACATGCCATTGATATTTTGATAAGAATTTTGTTAAATCTGTAGATTGCTTTGAGTCATATGGACACTTTTACAATGTTAATTATTCCTGTCCATGAGCACAGTATATGTTTTAATTTATATTTATCTTCTTCAATTTATTTCTTCAGTGTCTTGTAATTTTTAAGTATAGATTTTACCCTGGTTGAATTTACTCCTAGGTATTTTTTTAAATTATTTTTTTTAGTTTCCTTTTTTGATGGTTTATTATTGGTATATAAAAATGCAACCATGTTCTGATTTTTTATTATGTATGCTGCTACTTTACTAAATTTGTTTATTCTAGTTTTTGGTGGAATCTTTAGAGTTCTCCATGTATAGTATCACATCATTTGGAAATAATGGCAGTTTTACTTCTTCCTTTCCAATTTGGACATCTTTTTGTTATTTATTGTCTGAATGCTGTGAATAGGATTTCCTGTACTGTGTTCAGTAAGAGTGGTGAAAGTGGACATCCATCTCTTGTTCCTGATTTTAAGAGAAAAATTCTTACTTTTCCTTTTCCCCATTGAATATGATGTTAGCTGTGGGTTTGTAATATATGATTATTATTATGTTGAGCTATGTTCCTTCTAGTCCCACTCTGCTGAGAGTTTTTTTATCATGAAGGGATGCTAGATTCTATTAAAGCTATTTTTGCATCTATTGATATAATAAAACTCAATACTTCTTTCCCCTATTTCTTTTTTTTAAGCTATCTGTTTCAGTAGTGGTATTTTTGTGGTGTTTACTGTTAGGTTATTAGGGAAAAATTTTCCAATCAAGATGTCAGAGTAATAGTGGTGTTAGAGATACTCTTGATTTCTTCCCTTGAAATTTCAACAAACTGAAAACTATAATGTAGTGAAGGAACCCCAGCTGGGCTTGCAGGCACACTTAAAAGATCCATACACAGAATGGACTAAAGGTGGGTTGGGGTGAAAAGGGGATGGAAGATAAAATGCATTCAGGGTAGGCTTTGGAGAGGAGATAAGACAAAACTGGAGTGAATGGGTTTTTTCTGTGTTGGACTATGGGGAGCTCTATTTATTTGGATTTTGTCTGAAGGGTATGGAGTGGGAAATCTAGAGTGACTGGGTCTCCTGCTGGAAGAAGCATTGAGATAGAGGGGCAGAGGGGGAGATAAACCAAAGTGGCCAGAGTATAATTTCATGGCCAAGGTTCCCATGATCTACACGCAGCCCATGCTTGGCAGACAGAGAAAACTAAAGTACAGCCCCTCAGACTCCCAAATCTCACCTTGCAGTACCAAGAATGGCATAGACAAACCCCACAGCTAGCTCTCTAGAGCTACTCTCTCCCCTGAAGAACAGAGGTGTTCCATGTTCTATCCCCAGGTCTGTTGAGATGTGGTAAGTAGCACCTGAAAGCCCAAGATCGCCATTACTAGAGCTATAAAGCAGGAACGCTAAAGCCATAAAGCTGAAGCCAAAAAGCCTTCACAACATGCCTTACCCACCAACATGACTGCAGCCCCATGTACATCATTGCAATAGCAACATTTCAGTGGTGAACAGCCCAAGAACTTCATAGAGCTAAAAGTTGTAATATAGTGAGACCTACTGGAAAAAAACAAAATTTATTTTACCTTTTTTCTCTCATTTTTTTCTATTTTTCTTCTTAATTATTCTCTTTTGAATTTCATTTTCTTTAATTTTTATATTTTTTGTCTGTTTTGTTTTGGACTTTTTTTGTTTTCAATCTTTTTTTCTGTGACTTTTATTCATCATATTTTAAATTTTTTAAATATTTTTATTGTATTTTTAATTTTTTAGTTGTTTTTTGGTTAAGGTTATTAACAATACTACTCTAAAAAATCATCAAGGAAGAAGATATTGAATACCATAGCTACATAAAACAGAGACATAGTTCAGAAAGAAAATGAAAAATGTCCAGAAAAAATGTCACCTGGAAACTTTGGAGTTAAATGATAAAAAATTCAAAATTGAAATTCTGAAAATACTCAACAAGATGTGAGAACACAAATTAATGAACAAAATGAATACCTTACCAAGGATATTGAAACTTTTAAAACTGAGATGAAAAACTCAATACATGAATTGGAGACTGTGGTAGAAAGTTTAGCTAATAGAAAAAACTATATAGAGGAAAGAATCAGTGACATCAAAGACAGGCAACTAGAGATGTTACAGAGAGCAGAGGAGAGAGATTTATGATTAAAAAAACTGAGAGAGCTCTACAAGAATTGTCTGACTTCATCAGAAAGAGCAATATAAGAATAATGAGCATATCAAAAGAAGAAGAGAGGGAGAAGGGAATGCTGAGCCTAGTCAAACAAATACTTAATGAGAATTTCCCAAGCCAATGGAAAGAATTAGAGCCTTGAATACAAGAAGCAAACAGAATGCCGAGTTACCATAACCTAAACAAACCTGCTCCAAGACACATCATAATAAAATTGTCAAAAATCAATGACAAAGAAAGAATCCTCAAGTTAGCTAGAGAAATAAAGAGCATAACATATAAAAGAAAGCCCATTAGGTTATCATCAGACTTCAGCAGAAACTTTACAAGCCAGAAGAAAGTGGACCAAAACATTTGAAGTACTGAAGGTGTGGAATTATCAGCCAAGAATACTATATCCACCAAAGTTATCCTTCAAATATGAAAGATAAATAAAAACTTATGCAGACATACAGAAGCTGAGGAAATTATCACTAGCAGACTTCCACTGCAGGTATTACTCAAGGGTGTTATTGTATCAGACATAAAGGAAAAAACAATACAAAACTACAAGTAAAAGCTCCAACAAGGTCACAATGAAAACAGGAATAATCTGTGACAATAACACAAAATTGAAGAGGATAAAGATCCTCAGTAGCAAAGGGGGATGGTGTGCAAAAGCACTCATAAAACAAAGAAATCTTGTATATATATGAAAAATCTCTCAAAAACCTAATAACAACCCTTAAACAAACAAATAAAAACAAAATACAGTAAATAGCTTTAAAAAAGAAGAAAGAAGCATGAAATACCACCAAACCAAAACAAGTGACAGAAACACAATGGAAAAGAACCAAAGGAGACACAAAACTACCAGAAAACAAAACATAAAATGGCTGTGATAAATCCTCATGTGTCAATAATTACTTGAAATGTAAATGAACTGAACTCACCAATAAAGAGGCATAGAGTAGCAGATCAGGTCACACAGCAACACTCAACCACATAGTGCCTTCAGGGGACACATGTAAGCAGCAGGGACAAGGGTAGATTCAAAGTGAAAGGTTCAAAAAACAATTTTCCAAGCAAATAATACCCCAAAGAAAAGCAGATATAGTCATACTTTTATCTGACAATACTGACTTCAAGACAACAAAAGTAATGAGACAAAGACAGACATTTCATAATGGTAAAGGGGACAGCATATCAAGTAGACATTACACTTCTTAATAGATATACAATGAGTTAGGGGACACCAAAATATATAAGACATCTTCTAATGGACAAAAAAGAGAGGTAGACAAAAACACAATCATATTTGGAGATCACACCACTGACAGTTATAGATAGATCATCAAGAGAGAAATATGAAGGGGTGGCAAGATGGCGATGGAGTAGGCAGACGTACCAATTTCCATCTCCCAGAACCAAAGTGAATTACAACTTAATGTTAAGAACAATCATCTGGAAAAACCAATCGTGGACTAAACTAAGAGGACTCTTTAACCAAAGACCACTGAAGAAACCACACTGAGACTGGTAGGAAAAGTGGAAACCTGTAGAGGGCTGCCTGGCTCCCAGGAGCAAATGGTAGCCCAGAGGGACTTGCATGGTGGAAAGTGAGTTTAGCAAAGAGGGGAGTATTCTGGGCCCCAGGAACAAAGCCCCAGCCTGCAAGCCCGTAGCCTAGAAGAGGCATACAAACAGTACTTAGCTGTGAAACAAGTCAGGATACTGTTTGTGAGAAAGATACAGACTTCTCAGACCCAGGATTTTTCTTAAAGGGACCACACGGAAAACCTCTTTCACAGCCACTCACCTTAGGGTCCGGGGGATGGGGAGAGATGAGAAGACTGGAGTGGCAGGAACAGAGTGTAATCTAGGAGGCACAGGGAGAAACACTTTGAGGGACAGCCACCCTAACCCCTGGGCTGAGTCACTCCTCAAATCTAAAGTGAATATTTTTTCTGGAACCAGCAATACCAGCAAAAGGAGGCAGGTCACCAGCCAAACAAAAGCTCTCCTGCTGCACTCAGAGCAGAATCACTTAGAAGCAGGGAGCCATCATGGATACAGTATTAAGTGCCATGATCTGAGCTGCACATCCCCCCACACACTGCTGAGTGCTTGCTGGAGGGTGGGCAGTGGTGGAACATGAAAGCGAGTACCTGTCAATGGAGGCGGAAGCTGGTGGCTGACTGCAGCTGCGACCTGGCCATGAGCACTGTACTGCCTGCAGGGGTGGAAGTCAGGGCCAGCTGTGACTGAGGCCAGGCATGAGCGCAGTGCTGCTCAGTGGGGGTGGAGGCTGAGGGCAGCTGAGGAGGTGGAAGGGGCACAGAAAGTGGTCAGACCCACGACTGTGGGCCGGGGAAGAGAGAGCGTTCTTACTTGAATTCTTGCCCACAGTGGCAAGGCAAAGCAGGGGAACTGGCTGAGACCTGCAGCTGAGCACAGGAGCATACCCCACCTGTGGGGCCGAGGCTTGCAGCACTGGGGTGCAAGTATAGTCCTGCCCTTGGGGGCGGTGCAATGGCCGAGACTGGCCAAATTTGGTAGCCCAGATGCAGGAGTGCAGTCCAGCCTGCAGGGGTGGAGCAAAGGCCAGGGCTGGCCAGGGCTTGCAGCTTGGGCACGTGAACACAGTCCTGCCCATGGAGGCAAGGTAGAAACCGTAATGACTGCTGCAGTGGCCAGCGCTGGTGATGCCCATGCCAGAAAGTCCAAGGTGGCAGCAGAGGGGGTGGTGGGCCTGCAAACAGACCACACCTAGGGAACACAGAGGCCACACCCATTAGAATCCTGTGTCCACATCCTTCTTATACATAGACAAAATGGGAAGGCAGAGAAGTGCAACCCAAATGAATCAAGAAATATCCCCAGAAAAATATTTGGCTATGGATGTAAGGGCGATCTGGCTGTGACATCTGTCACCTCATTGATCACAAGGGTTGATTCAGCTGATCTGGCTGGCTAGTTGGGTGTCCCCTTCCTCCCTCACTGCTCCATGTGCATCCCTCCTGAAGCTGTGCTCTTGGTCAAAGAGGATGACCTTCCCCAACAGAGAAGAGGATCATTCTTTGGTCAAGTGTATATGAGTAGTTGCACTCCCCTGCTAGAACCTCCAAACAAATCTCAAGTCAGAAATAACCAAATTACTGAATGCAGAGTTTAAAATAATGATTGTTCAGATGCTCAAAGATCTTAGAGCAACAATGGATGGACATAATGAGCACCTAAATAAAGAGATAGCAAGTACAAAAAAGGACATTGAAATAAAAAAAAAGATTCAATCAGAAATGACAAATACAATATCAGAAATGAAGGCCACACTGGAAAGAATTAAAAGCAGGATGATGAAGCTGAGGACTGAATCAGCAATTTAGAGGACACGAAAGCAAAAGCATGGAAGCAGAGCAGAAAAAAAAAAAGAGGCTCAAAAAGTCTGAGGAAACTCTAAGAGAATTCTGTGACAACAAGAAGAGAAATAACATCCACATCCTAGGGGTTCCTGAAGGAAAAGAGAAAGAACAAGGAATAAAGAATCTAATTGAAGAAATCATAGATGAAAACTTCCCTAAATTGATGAAAAAAAGTCACACAAGTTCAAGAAGCACAGAGAGTTCCATTAAAGATGAACCCAAAAAGGCCAACACCAAGACAATTCATAATTAAAATACAAAAATTAAGAGATAAAGAAAGAACACTAAAAGCTGTAAGAGAAAAGCAGTCCATTACCTACAAAGGAGCCCCCCATAAGGATGACATCTGACTTCTCAACAGAAACATTAGAGGCCAGAAGGGAATGGCAAAAAAATATTTAAAATAATGCAAAACAAGAGACTACAACCAAGACTTCTCTATCCAGCAAAGCTATCATTTAAAATTGAAGGTGAAATAAAAAGCTTCCCAGACAAAACAACAACAACAACAACTCAGGGAATTCATGACACCCAAACCAATGCTTCAAAAAATGTTAAGGGGCCTGCTGTAAACAGAAAAAAAGGGAAAAATCTAGTAAAAGAAGATTGTATATTTAAAATAAAAAGGCAATAAACAACTCATATCAATAACAACCTTAAATGTAAATGGATTAAATGCTCCAATCAAAAGACATAGGGCAGCTGCATGGATAAGAAAACATATACTGTCTACAAGAGACCCACATCAAAACAAAAGATACACATAGACTGAAAGTAAAAGGCTGGAAAAAAATATTTATGCAAATGGAAATGAAAAAAAAAGCTGCAGTAGCAATACTTATATCAGGCAAAAGAGACTTTAAAACAAAGGCTATAGTAAGAGATAAAAAAGGTCACTACATAATGATAAAGAGAGCAATCCAACAGGAAGATATAACCATTATAAATATCTATGCACCTAATATAGGAGCACCTAAATATATAAAGCAGACTTTGATGGATATAAAGAGTGAGATCAACAGCAATACTATAATAGTAGGGGTTTCAATACCCCACTAACATTACTAGATAGATCATCAAGGAAGAAAATTAACAAAGAAACATCAGCCTTAAATGACACACTAGATCAACTGGATTTAATAGATATCTTTAGAACCATTTACCCTAAAGCAAAAGAATATACATTTTTTTTCAAGTGGTCATGGTACATTCTCTAGGATAAGCCACATGTTAGGGCACAAAAGCGGTCTCAACAAATTTAAAAAGATTGAAATCATATCAAGCATCTTCTCTGATCACAATAGCATGAAACTAGAAATGAACCACAACAGAAAAACTGAAAAATACTCAAACACTTGGCAACTAAATAGCATGTTATTAAATAATGAATAAATTAACAATGAGATCAAAGAAGGAATAAAAAAATTCTAGAAATGAATGATAATGAGCATAAAACAATTCAAAATTTATGGGACACAGCAAAAGCAGTCCTGAGAGGGAAATTCATAGCACTACAGGTGACATACCTTAAGAAGCTAAAAAAAAGCTCAAATAAGCAACTTACCCCTGCTTCTAAAAGAACTAGAAAAAGAAGAGCAAGTAAAGCCCAGAGGTAGTAGAAGAAAGAAAATAATAAAGATCAAAGAGAAAATAAATGACATAGAGGCTAAAAAAGTATACAGAGAATAAAAGACACCAAGAGCTGGTTCTTTGAAAAGGTAAACAAGATCGATGAACCTTTAAACAGACTCACCCAGAAAAAAAGAGAGAGGACTCGTATAAATAAAATTAGAAATGAGAGTGGAGAAGTAACAACTGACACAACAGAAATACAAAGGAGTGTAAGAAAATACTATGAAGAACTGTATGCAAAAAATTAGACAACCTAGGTAAAATGGACAAATTCCTTGAAACATATAATATTTTAAAAATCAATCTGGAAGAATCAGAAAACCTAAACAGACCAATTACAATAAATAAGATTAAAACAGTTATCAAAATACTCCCAACAAACAAAAACCCTGG
This sequence comes from Saccopteryx bilineata, assembly GCF_036850765.1. NCBI lineage: Eukaryota > Metazoa > Chordata > Mammalia > Chiroptera > Emballonuridae > Saccopteryx > Saccopteryx bilineata. The sequence continues at coordinate 319,133,892 of NC_089491.1, forward strand.
GCCAGATAGATGGCTTCACAGGTGAATTCTACCAAATATTCAAAGAAGAACTAACTCCTATTTTTCTCAAGCTATTTCAAAAAATTCAAGAGGAAGAAAGACTCCCAAACTCCTTTTATGAGGTAAGCATAATTCTGATTCCAAAACCAGGCCAAGGCACTACAAAGAAAAAAAACTATAGGCCAATATTCCTGATGAATCTAGATGCTAAAATCCTCAACAAAATATTAACCAACTGGATCCAACAATATATGAAAAAAATCATACACCATGATCAAGTGCGATTTATTCTGGGGAGGCAAGGCTGGTACAGTATTCACAAATCAATCAATATGATTCATCACATAAAAAAAGGAAGAAAAAAAATACATGATAATTTCAATAGTTGCAGAAAAAGCATTTGATAAAATCCAGAACCCATTTATGATCTAAACTCTCAGCAAAGTGGGAATACAGCAGGGGTCTCAAACTCAACTCAGCATGTGGGCCGCAGAGCAAGATCACAGCCATTTGGCAAATACAAGTAGGCCTCTAGGCTTACTTAATTTTATCCAAAATATTTTGAACTTCGTGGATTAGTCTGCGGGCTGCACAAAATTGTTCAGCGGGCACATGTGGCCCGCGGGCCGCGAGTTTGAGACCCCTGGAATATAGGAAACATACCTCAACATGATAAAGGCCAACTATGACAAAGCCACAGCCAACATCATACTCAATGGGCAAAAATTAAAAAACTATCTCTTTAAGGTCAGGAACAAGGCAGGGGTGCCTTCTTTCACCACTCTTATCCAACATAGTCCTGGAAGTCCTAGCCATAGCAATCAGACAGGAAGGAGAAATAAAAGGCATCCAAATTGGAAAAGAAGAAGAACTATCATTATTTACTTATGATATAATATTGTACATAGAAAACCCTAAAGTCTCAGTCAAAAAAGTATTGGATCTGATAAGTGAATTCAGCAAGTTGGCAGGATATAAAATCAATACTCAGAAATCAGAGGCATTTTTATACTCCAACAATGAAAGGTCAGAAAGAAAAATTAAGGAAACAATCCCTTTCAATATTGCAACCAAAAAAATAAAGTACCTAGGAGTAAATTTAACCAAGGAGGTTAAAGACTTGTACTCAGAAAATTATATAACATTGATAAAAGAAATCAGGGAAGATACAAACAAGTGGAAACATATACCGTGTTTATGGATATGAAGAATAAACATCATTAAAATGTCTATATTACTGAAAGCAATTTATAAATTCAATGCAATACCAATAAAAATACCAATGACATACTTCAAAGAAATAGGACACATATTCCAAAAATTTATACAGAACCAAAAAGGAACACGAATAGCCTCAGCAATCTTGAAAAAAGAATAAAGTGGTAGGTATCACACTTCCTGATATCAAGTTATACTACAAGGCCATGGTACTCAAAACAGGTTGGTACTGGCATAAGAACAGGCATATAGATCAATGGAACAGAACAGATAACCCAGAAATAAACCCACACCTTTATGGACAACTGATATTTGACAAAGAAAGTAAGAGCATACAGTGGAGTAAAGACAGCCTCTTTGACAAATGGTGTTGGGAAAATTGGACAGCTACCTGCAAAAAAAATGAAACTAGACCACCAACTTACACCATTCACAAAAATAAACTCAAAATGGATAAAAGACTTCAATGTAAGCCGTGAAACTATAAGCATCTTAGAAGAAAACATAGGCAGTAAGCTCTTTGACATCTCTCGCAGCAATATATTTGCTGATTTTTCTCCGCAGGGAAGTGAAATAAAAGACAGGATAAACAAATGGGACTATATCAAACTCAAAAGCTTTTGCACATCTAAAGAATATGAACAGAATAAAAAGACAAACCACACAATGGGAGAACATATTTGATAAAATGTCTGATAAAGGGTTAAGAACCAAAATTTATAAAGAACTTGTAAAACTCAACACCAGGAAGATAAAAAATCCAATTTAAAAATGGGCAAAAGAAATGAATAGACACTTCTCCAAAGAGGACATTGATATGGACAATAGACAGATGAAAAAATGCACATCACTAATCATTAGAGAAATGCAAATCAAAACTACAATGAGATACCACCTCACACCAGTGAGAATGGCACACATAAACAAAACAACACAGAATAAGTACTCGCAAGGATGTGGAGAAAAGGGAACCCTCCTGCACTGCTGGTGGGAATGCAGACTGATGCAGCCACTATGGAAAATAGTACAAAGATCCCTCAAAAAATTAAAAATGGGACTTCCTTTTGACCCAGCCATCCCACATTTAGGAATATATCCCAAGAACACCATATCAGGGACTCAGAAAAACAAATGTACCGCCATGTTTATGGCAGCATTGTTTACAATAGCGAAGATCTGGAAACAGCCCCAGTGTCCATCAGTGGAGGAGTGGATTAAAAAGCTATGGTACATATGTACAATGGAACACTATGAGGCCATAAAAAAGAAGAAAATCTTACCTTTTGCAACAACATGGTTGGACTTGGAAAGTATTATGTTAAGTGAAATAAGCCAGGCAGAAAAGGAAAAATATCATATGACCTCACTCATTTGAGGAATCCAATGAACAAGGTGAACTGATGAAGGGAACTGAGACAGAGTAGGGATCAAAGGGACCACAGGAAAAGGGGACAGAGGAAAAGGGGATGATAAGTTGAGATAAACCTGAAGGGAAGGGGAAAGGGTGCTATGGAGAGGTAGGCAAGGAGAATGTTGAGGGAAATATGGGGTGGGGGGATGCATTTGGGGTGACACTAGAATCTATGTACACACAATAAATTAAAATAAATAATAAAAAAAGACATAGGTACCTATGTGGATAAGAAAACAGGACCCATACATATGCTGTCTACAGAGACCCACCTCAAAACAAAAGATACACATAGACTGAAAGTAAAGGAATGAAAAAACGATTTCATGCAAATGGAAATGAAATAAAAAACTGGGGTAGCAATACTTATATCAGACAAAATAGACTTTAAAACAAAGGCTATAGTAAGGGATAAAGAAGCTCACTACATAATGATAAAGGGAGCAATCCAACAGGAAGATATAACCATTATAAACATCTAACCACCTAATATAGGAAAAACTAAATAAATAAAACAGATTTTGATGGACATAAAGGGTGAGATCAACAAGGATACTATAATAGTAGGGGATTTTAATACCTTACTAACATCAATGGATAGATCCTCAAGAAGGAAAATCAACAAAGAAACATCAGACTTAAAGGACACACTAGATTAACTGGATTTAATAGATATTTTTAGAACCTTTCACCCTAAAGCAGCAAAATATACATTCTTTTCAAGTACTCATGGTTCATTCTCTAGGATAGACCACATGCTAGGACACAAAATGAGTCTCAATAAATTCAAGAATATTAAAATCATATCAAGCATCTTCTCCGATCACAATGGCATGAAATTAGAAATCAACTACAATAGAAAAACTGAAAGACACTCAAACACTTGGAAACTAAATAGCATGTTATTAAATAACAAATGGGTTAACAATGAGATCAAAGATGAAATAGAGGTGACGTCACGGAAATGGCGCCGTGAGCAGCGCGTCTGACAGATCTCCCCAAAATCACAACAAATTTATCAACTAGAAACAGAAAAATTTATCGTCAGAGCATTCCGGAGTTCCACACAAACTGAAAGCGAAAGGACTGTTATCACTTGAATCTGAGAGACGAGGGTGTGGAGGAAGCTAACTACCGCAGGGACATTCATTCAAGCCGCGGAGAGAGTGCGCCTGTGGAGAGTCGGGAGCGGCGAGCAGCCGCCGGTGCGCACCCGGTCCGGTTGCAGAGCGAGCACCGATAACGTTCCCAGCGGCCCGCGCACTGCGAGTGAGAGTCCCCAGCCACCGGTGCCTGGAGCACCCTATTTGCGCATGTGAACTGGGCATCCCACGCGCCCAGAGCGCCCTACTGGCCCGCACACCCAGGGTGCCCCATTATCCTGCGCCCGGTGCCTCACCCAGCCATTCAAGCTAACAATCAAGCGTTGGGGGAGGGGCGCGCAGGCAGCCTGAAATACCTTCGGGAGCACAGCTGAGGACCCAATCACTGAAATTAGCTTAACCCATGAAATCTGCGCACCCATGGGCTCTAATTGATAAGATCTCTCTCAGTTCAGCGATCCAAGACAAGAGGCGTGATATTTTTTAGTGCCTCTCGCTAAAGGGGCGGGGGCAACTTCTGATTGATAGAGCCTCCATATTCAGGAATAAACGCTAACAAGAAGGACTTGGCAGATAATAAGATCTATACTACACTAGTCACAAGCAGAGATTAGTGCCTCTTCTTCCCAGCCAAAATAGATTACAAAGTGTGGAAAGCCTGGGTTGAGTGGTCCAACTGAATGCTAGGCGCTGAACAGTCACCTTGACAACAACTGACTCCCACCCCCGCCTGATTACACTGGAGGCTCTGACTGCCAGAGCCTTTCCCAAAGCCTTGCGCTGAGGGGGGATTTCCTAGCTCTTTGAGCCTCTTACTCCCCAGGCAGAAGCAGTAGCAGCCTTATAGCTGGATCACCAGGCTGCTAATTCAGGAAGGGGGGACTAGGAGAGAGACTCCAGGAAAACAAACTCTCTCATCTTTGGACCCTGCAAACGCCAACAAGCCTTGACTACCAGCAAGACTAAAGCCAATTATATGACATTGCCATAGAATCCCATCAACTGCAAATCCCTACCTAAGTGTGACACAGGGGCAGAGCCTGGGGTACAGAGTCACCGACCAGGAAGAAGGAGAGAAAAGAAAAAGGAAGAAGTTAACCTCTCAAAATCAAGAAAAATCCACAGACTTTACAACTTGTTCCACTAATTTTTTTTGTTGTTGTTTGTTTCTTCTATCTTATTGCCTTTATTATTATTATTTCTATTTCCTCCACCTTGGTCCTTCTATTCTCTGCCCATCTTATGCTTCCCTTTTCTTGAACTACACTACCCATGAGTGTTACATTTTATTTCTTTTCTTCATCCTCACCCTCCTTTAAGGTTATACTCCAAAACACTTAACTCTCACTCTCTCCTCTTTTGTTTTTTTTGATTTCCTTTATTTTGTTTTTTTCTCTTCCTTTTTTTTCTTCCTTCGTTTTTCTCTTTTTCTTATTTTTTCCTTTCTATTCGTTTTTTCTTTTCTCGTTTTACTTTTCCTCCCATTTAATCTTCAATCACGAACGAATTAGTTAATTTGGACTCAAGGGTTTTTTTTGGTTTTATTTTTCTTTTTCGCTTTTGTTTTTGTTTGTTTATTTTTGTAACATTTTGGGTACTTTTTACGTTGCTTTTTAACTCACTAGCATTCCTCCCAACCCAAGGCCTCCATTGTATTTAGTCTTCGCTCCACTTAATACAACAGATTTTTACTTATTATTTTTATTTTTTTCTTCTTTATTATTCTTTTTTTTCTCCTTTTTTCTGGTTCCCTCTTATCCCTCTCATTTTATCTCTTAGTCGACCATCACTTACAAGCAAATCATCTTATGCTTCTCTAAGATTTTCCTCCTTTTTTTTTTTTTGCATTTAGTAGGTCCCTACTCCCTTTATTTGCCCCTTGAACTCTTCACCCCAAAACAGGCCCTCCATTATAGGCAGTTTTTGTTTCATTTAGCATAATATAATTCACAGGTCATCACGATATTTCCCTGAGGAGGGGAGAGGAAGGAAAGAGAAGAAAGAAAAAAGGGGGAAATAATAAATTATTACTGTTTTTTTTTTGTGTGGGGTGTTTTACCTTTTTTTTTTTTACTTTTTACTTTTTATTAATTCTAATTAGTGCTATCAACAAGACCACCCTCAGATGCCAATAAGAAAAGGAAATAGAATATTATGGATACAAAAGAAAGAGAGGTAACACAAATAAATGTGAAAAAATCTATGGAGAAAAGACTTAACATATTGGAAGCCTTGGAGCCAAATGACAGAGAATTTAAAATAGAAATCTTAAAAATACTCAGAGATATACAAGAAAACACAGAAAGGCAATTTAGGGAGATCAGAAAACAACTCAATGAACACGAAGAATATATTACCAAGGAAATTGAAACTATAAAAACAAATCAAACAGAAATGAAAAACTCAATTCACGAGCTGAAAAACAAGGTAACAAGCTTAGCTAACAGAACAGCCCAGATTGAAGATAGGATTAGTGAAATAGAAGACAAGCAACTTGAGGCACAACAGAGAGAAGAAGAAAGAGACTCAAAAATAATAAAAAACGAGAAAACCCTACAGGAATTGTCTGACTCCATCAGAAAGAATAACATAAGAATAATAGGTATATCAGAGGGAGAAGAGAAAGAAAATGGAATGGAGAATATACTCAAACAAATAATAGACGAGAACTTCCCAAGCCTGTGGAAAGAACTAAAGCCTCAAATTCAAGAAGCAAACAGAACACCGAGTTTTCTTAACCCCAACAAACCCACTCTAAGGCACATCATAATAAAGATGACACAAACCAATGACAAAGAAAAAATTCTCAAGGCAGCCAGGGAAAAGAAGAGTACAACATATAAAGGAAGGCCTATTAGATTATCATCAGATTTCTCAGCAGAAACTCTACAAGCTAGAAGAGAGTGGACCCCAATATTTAAAGCCCTGAAAGAGAGGAACTTTCAGCCAAGAATTCTATACCCATCAAAGCTATCCTTCAAGTATGAAGGAGATATAAAAACATTCACAAATACAGAAAAGATGAGAGAATTTATCAGCAGAAAGCCCCCACTCCAGGAAATACTAAAGGGGGTTTTCCAACCAGATTCAAAGAACAAAAGAAAACAACACCACAAGTAACAGCTCCACCAAGAACACAATAAAACCAAACTTAAACTGTGACAACAAAGGAAAAAAAGGGGGGAGAGGATGGAGATTAACAGTAGCAAAGGACGCTGAAGTGCAGAAATACTCATAACATAGGGTACTACAATGAATGTGGTAGGTACCCTTTTCATTACTTAATGGTAACCACTCTTGAAAAAACCACCACAAAAACACTTGACTTAAAAAAGGTAGCAACAGAGGAAAGAAGTATGGAACACAAACAAACAAAAACAAATGATAGAAAAACAAAAGAGAAGAATCAAACAAGATACAAAACTAACAGAAAGCAATTTATAAAATGGCAGTAGGGAACCCACAAGTGTCAATAATTACACTAAATGTAAATGGATTAAACTTACCAATAAAAAGACACAGAGTAGCAGAATGGATTAAAAAAGAAAATCCAACTATATGCTGCCTACAAGAAACACATCTAAGCAACAAGGATAAAAACAAATTCAAAGTGAAAGGCTGGAAAACAATACTCTAAGCAAACAACACCCAAAAAAAAGCAGGCGTAGCAATACTCATATCTAATAATGCTGACTACAAGACAGAAAAAGTACTCAGAGACAAAAATGGTCATTTCATAATGATTAAGGGGAAGTTGAATCAAGAAGACATAACAATCCTTAATATATATGCACCAAACCAAGGAGCACCAAAATATATAAGACAGCTACTTATTGACCTTAAAACAAAAACTGACAAAAATACAATCATACTTGGAGACCTCAATACACCACTGACGACTCTAGATCGGTCATCCAAACAGAGAATCAATAAAGTTATAGTGGCCTTAAACGAAATACTAGAACACCTGGATATGATAGACATCTACAGGACACTTCACCCCAAAGTGACAGAGTACACATTTTTCTCTAGTGTACATGGAACATTCTCAAGAATTGACCATATATTGGGCCACAAAGACAATATCAGCAAATTTAGAAAAATTGAAATTGTACCAAGCATATTTTCTGATCATAAAGCCTTGAAACTAGAATTCAACTGCAAAAAAGAGGGGGAAAAACCCACAAAAATGTGGAAACTAAACAACATACTTCTAAAAAATGAATGGGTCAAAGAAGAAATAAGCGCAGAGATCAAAAGATATATACAGACAAATGAAAATGAAAATACGACATATCAGAATCTCTGGGATGCAGCAAAAGCAGTAATAAGAGGAAAATTCATATCACTTCAGGCCTATATGAACAAACAAGAGAGAGCCCAAGTAAACCACTTAACTTCACACCTTAAGGAACTAGAAAAAGAAGAACAAAGACAACCCAAAACCAGCCGAAGAAAGGAGATAATAAAAATCAGAGCAGAAATAAATGAAATAGAGAACAGAAAAACTATAGAAAAAATCAATAAAACAAGGAGCTGGTTCTTTGAAAAGATCAACAAAATTGACAAACCCTTGGCAAGACTCACCAAGGAAAAAAGACACAGGACTCAAATAAATAAAATCCAAAATGAAAGTGGAGAGATCACCACAGACATCATAGATATACAAAGAATTATTGTAGAATACTATGAAAAATTATATGCCACCAAATACAACAATCTAGAAGAAATGGTTAAATTCCTAGAACAATACAACCTTCCTAGACTGAGTCATGAAGAAGCAGAAAGCCTAAACAGACCAATCAGCAGGGAGGAAATAGAAAAAACTATTAAAAATCTCCCCAAAAATAAAAGTCCAGGCCCAGACGGTTATACTAGTGAATTCTATCAAACATTCAAAGAAGACTTGGTTCCTATTCTACTCAAAGTCTTCCAAAAAATTGAAGAAGAAGCAATACTTCCAAACACATTTTATGAGGCCAACATAACCCTCATACCAAAACCTGGCAAGGATGGCACAAAGAAAGAAAACTACAGACCAATATCTCTAATGAATACAGATGCTAAAATACTAAACGAAATACTGGCAAACCGAATACAACAACATATTAAAAAAAATAATACATCATGATCAAGTGGGATTCATCCCAGAATCTCAAGGATGGTTCAACATACGCAAAACGGTTAACGTAATATACCATATCAACAAAACAAAGAACAAAAACTACATGATCTTATCAATAGATGCAGAAAAGGCTTTTGATAAAATACAACACAATTTTATGTTTAAGACTCTCAACAAAATGGGTATAGAAGGAAAATATCTCAACATGATAAAGGCCATATATGATAAACCATCAGCCAACATCCTATTAAACGGCATAAAACTGAGGACTTTCTACCTTAAATCAGGAACAAGACAGGGTTGTCCACTCTCTCCACTCTTATTTAACATGGTGCTAGAAGTTCTGGCCAGAGCAATCAGACAAGACAAAGAAATAAAAGGCATCCATATCGGAAAAGAAGAAGTAAAGCTATCACTTTTTGCTGAAGATATGATCCTATACATCGAAAACCCGAAGGACTCCACAAAAAGATTATTAGAAACAATAAACCAATACAGTAAGGTCGCAGGATACAAAATTAACATACAAAAGTCCATAGCCTTTCTATATGCCAACAATGAAATATTAGAAAACGAACTCAAAAAAATAATCCCCTTCACGATTGCAACAAAAAAAATAAAATACCTAGGAATAAACATAACAAAGAATGTAAAGGACCTATATAACGAAAACTACAAGGCATTATTAAGAGAAATAGAAAAAGACACAATGAGATGGAAAAATATTCCTTGTTCTTGGATAGGAAGAATAAATATAACTAAAATGGCCATATTACCCAAAGCAATATATAAATTTAATGCAATTCCCATCAAAATTCCTATGACATTTTTTAAAGAAATGGAAAAAAAAATCATCAGATTTATATGGAACTATAAAAAACCCCGAATAGCCAAAGCAATCCTAAGGAAAAAGAATGAAGCTGGGGGCATTACAATACCTGACTTTAAACTATATTATAGGGCCACGATAATCAGAGCAGCATGGTATTGGCAGAAAAATAGACACTCAGACCAATGGAACAGAATAGAAAGCCCAGAAATAAAACCACATATATATGGTCAAATAATCTTTGAAAAAGGGGCCAACAACACACAATGAAGAAAAGAAAGCCTCTTCAACAAATGGTGTTGGGAAAACTGGAAAGCCACATGCAGAAGAATGAAACTCGACTACAGCCTGTCCCCGTGTACTAAAATTAATTCAAAATGGATCAAAGACCTAAATATAAGACCTGAAACAATAAAGTACATAGAAGAAGACATAGGTACTAAAATCATGGACCTGGGTTTTAAAGAACATTTTATGAACTTGACTCCAATGGCAAGAGAAGTGAAGGCAAAGATAAATGAATGGGACTACATCAGAATTAAAAGTTTTTGCTCAGCAAGAGAAACTGATATAAAAAATAAACAGACATCCAACTAAATGGGAAATGATATTTTCAAACAACAGCTCAGATAAGGGCCTAATATCCAAAATTTACAATGAACTCATAAAACTCAACAACAAACAAACAAACAATCCAATACAAAAATGGGAAGAGGACATGAACAGACACTTCTCCCAGGAAGAAATATAAATGGCCAACAGATATATGAAAAGATGCTCAGCTTCATTAGTTATTAGAGAAATGCAAATCAAAACTACAATGAGATACCACCTCACCCCTGTTAGATTAGCTATTATCAACAAGACGGGTAATAGCAAATGTTGGAGAGGCTGCGGAGAAAAGGGAACTCTCATCCACTGTTGGTGGAACTGTAAAGTAGTACAACCATTATGGAAGAAAGTATGGTGGTTCCTCAAAAAACTGCAAATAGAACTACCTTATGATCCAGCAATCCCTCTACTGGGTATATACCCCAAAACCTCAGAAACATTAACACGTAAAGACACATGTAGCCCCATGTTCACTGCAGCACTGTTCACAGTGGCCAAGACTTGGAAACAACCAAAAAGCCCTTCAATAGAAGACTGGATAAAGAAGATGTGGCACATATACACTATGGAATACTACTCAGCCATAAGAAATGATGACATCAGATCATTTACAGCAAAATGGTGGGATCTTGATAACATTATACGGTGTGAAATAAGTAAATCAGAAAAAAACAAGAACTACATGATTCCATACATTGGTGGAATATAAAAACGAGACTAAGAGACATGGACAAGAGTGTGGTGGTTACCAGGGGTGGGGGGAGGGAGGACATGGGAGGGAGGGAGGGAGAGAGTTAGGGGGAGGAGGAGGGGCACAGAGAACTAGATAGAGGGTGGCGGAGGACAATCTGACTTTGGGCGAGGGGTATGCAACATAATTTAATGACAAAATAACCTAGACATGTTTTCTTTGAATATATGTACCCTGATTTATTAATGTCATCCCATTACCATTAATAAAAATTTATTAAAAAAAAAAGATGAAATAAAAAAATTCCTAGAAACGAATGATAATGAGCATAAAACAACTCAACATTTATTGGGAAAATTGGACAAGTACTTGCAAAAAAATAAAGCTGGATTACCAAATTACAGCATTCACAAAAGTAAACTCAAAATGGATAAAAGACTTAAATGTTAAGTCTTGAAACCATAAACATCTTGGAAGAAAACATAGGCAGTAAACTCTCTGGTATCTCTCATAGCAATATTTTTGCTGATTTATCTCCATGGGCAAGTGAAATAAAAGACAGGATGAACAAATGGGATTATATGAAACTAAAAGCTTTCGCACAGCAAAGTACACCATTAACAAAATAAAAATACAACCCACACAATGGGAGAATTTATTTGCCAATATGTCTGATAAGAGGTTAAGAACCAAAATTTATAAAGAACTTGTGAAACTCAACATCAGGATGCTAAACAATCCAATCAAAAAATGGGCAAAAGATGCACAGCTAAAGACAACAAGAACAGAATAAAAAGACAAACTACACAATGGGAGAACATATTTGACAATACGTCTGATAAGGGGTTAATAACCAAAATTTATAAAGAACTTGTAAAACTCAACACCAGGAAGACAAACAACCCAATCCAAAAATGGGCAAAAGAGATGAATAGACACTTCTCCAAAGAGGATATACAGATGGCCAATAGGCATATGAAAAAATGCTCAACATCACTAATCATTAGAGAAATGCAAATTAAAACCACAATGAGATATCACCTCACACCAGTCAGAATGGCGCTTATCAACAAAACAACACAGAGTAAGTGCTGGCAAGGATGTGGAGAAAAGGGAACCCTCCTGCACTGCTGGTGGGAATGCAGACTGGTGCAGCCACTGTGGAAAACAGTATGGAGATTCCTCAAAAAAATTAAAATCGAACTGCCTTTTGACCCAGCTATCCCACTTTTAGGAATATACTCCAAGGGCACCATAGAACGGCTCCAAAAGGAGAAATGCACCCCCATGTTTGTGGCAGCATTGTTCACAATAGCGAGGATCTGGAAACAGCTCAAGTGTCTGTCAGAGGATGAGTGGATTAAAAAGCTTTGGTACATATATACTATGGAATACTACTCAGCCATAAGAAATGATGAAATCGGATAATTTACAATAACATGGATGGAACTTGATAACATTATACGGAGTGAAATAAGTAAATCAGAAAAAAAAACTAAGAACTATATGAATCCATACATAGAAGGGACATAAAAATGAGACTCAGAGACATGAACAAGAATGATGGCAACAGGGGAGGGGGGGGAGGCGGGAGGGGATGAAGAAGGAGACAGGGGTTGGGGGAGGGGAGGGGCACAAAGAAAACCAGATAGAAGGTGACAGAAGACAATTTAACTTTGGGGGAGAGGTATACAGCACAATCAAATGTCAAAATAATCTAGAGATGTTTTCTTTCAACATATGTACCCTGATTTATAAATGTCACTGCATTAAATTTAATAAATAAATTAAAAAAAAAGATAAGGAAAAAAAAATGGGCAAAAGAGATGAATAGACACTTCTCCAAAGAGGACATACTGATGGCCAGTAGGCATATGTAAAAATGTTCAATATTATTAATCATTAGATAAATGCAAATTAAAACCACGATGAGATACAACCTCATAGCTGTCAGAATGGCACTTATGAACAAAACAACACAGAATAAGTGCTGGTAAGGGTGTGGAGAAAAGAGAACCCTCCTGCACTGCTGGTGGGAATGCAGACTGGTGCATCCACTGTGGAGAACAATATGGAGATTCTCAAAAAATTAAAAATGGAACTGCCTTTTGACCCAGCCATTCCACTTTTAGGAATAGATCACAAGAACACCACATCAATGATTCAGAAGGACAAATGCACCCCCATGTTTATGGCAGCATTGTTTACAATAGCAAAGATTTGGAAACAGCCCAAGTGTCCATCAGTGGATGAGTGGATTAAAAAGCTGTGGTGCATATACACAATGGAATACTACATGGCCATGAGGAAGAAGGAAATCTTACCTTTCGCAACAACATGGATGGACCTGGAAACTATTATGCTAAATGAAATAAGCCAGGCAGAGAAAGAAAAATACCATATGACCTCATTCATTTGAGGAATCCAAAGAACATTGTGAACTGAGCAATGTAACAGAGGCAGAGGCAGGATCAAAGGGACCAGAGGGAAAGTAGAAGAGAAGATGGGATCATAGAAGGGAAAGAAATTAATGAAATTATATATACATAGCACAGCATTATAGAGAACAAGACAGCAAATCTTGGAGTAAAGGGGGAAGGCATTGGGGGGAGGGGGCATGTGGAGGCCGAGGAAAATGAAGGGGTGGGGGGAGATATATTTGGTGGGACACTTGAATCTATATTTGGTGTTTACACTTTAATTTGTAAACACAAATTAAAATCATAAAAAAAGACTAAAAAAAAAGAGAAAGTGGGAATCTTTGGGATTTTTTGTTTTCCTTTCCTATTTTTGTCTGGATATTTCAACCCAAGCATTAGCATCTGCCTACCGATCTCTAAAGCTCCATATAGGCAAATTCTTATTTAACACTTCAATGATGCTAATCTAAACTGGGATGAGTAACCAGAAAAAAAAATATATAGCTAGTTGTCTCATAGCAGTTTTTCAACTCCTGTTACCTTATGATTACACCACATCCTTCAGTGTCAAGATCTGAAAGTAAATTGGTCACTTTCTATTTGTTTCTCAACTATAATGTAGTTACAGATCAAATAACCAGTTAATAGAAAATAATTAAAACATAAAAATCGATTTCCAAATGACATTGCATGCAGGGCTTAAGATTTTAAAAAAAGAAGGGAAGCAGAAAAATGAAGAGATGTTAACTTCTTTGTTTTTATTTTACTGCTATAGGCAGATATTATGAATTTATGTTAATTTTTAAATTAACAACTTGAAAGCAATATGTCAAAAAGACTGCTTTTATTTATCCATTTATTCAATTAATAAGTATTTGTTTATTGAATGTCAACTGTGTGCAATTATAGTGCTATTTTGTTTGAGTAGTTTAAATAGAAATAAATAATGCTCTGCTTTTAAATATGTGACTTTAATTTAACTCTTTATTCATTGCTCTTCAGCTATCAGTATCTACTTAAAATGTGTATTTTTACATTTCAATGGAAATAGCAGGCTTATATAAGCCAGAATCAGATGCAAGATTATATCTCATATTCAGGTTTTGAGATTTTTATGTCTCTTATAAAATTATTATTTACTTTACAAACGTTAGAATATTCTTACCTCTTTTCTTCTGAATACCAGCTTTTTGTAATAAATGGTCTATTAGATTTCACTTCAGTTTATTAAGTGGAATCTCTGTGTTATTAGTATATCACATTATATTGCCTTTCTAATGCATTTTGGTCTTCTCATGATGAAGGTAATTCTAAACTCATAATTACCAATTGCATATTAGCTTTTATACCACTATTAAAATATTTTAATATTTATGCTAATAATTTTATAATCTAGTATTTATGTACTTCATCTGTTAATGACCATAACCTGAATTAATCTAGCTATATATCTGATTTATTTTCTACTGTTTCATGATCCCAGAAAGGTTACAGCATATTTCATAGTCTTATCTATTTGAATATTGAGTTTTCATATTGCTTAAAATTTTAGTCAGTTTTTGGCTTTTTGTGATAATTTTTAAAAGGAAACTTAAAAGTTTTGATGTTGCTAAAACACTTGCTTGGCATATAGTACTGCTGACATCTGAATTGGTGCATATTTGATTTCTGATTTGCTCATTTCTCACTGCTATAAAAATCTTGCAAAAATGGTCACCACTACCTCAAAATATATTTCAGTCCTCATTCAAGAAGCTTTTGACTTAACAAGTGTGAACTCTAATTTTATTGGTGTAATTTTAAGTTGCTCTCTGTATTAGATTTTAAAACATCAGAACAGATGAACTTTGGCCCATTACTACCTCACTCAGTTTCACACATGTATCTGTCCCTCCATCTTCCTGGTTAAATGTACTCTTTATTGCTGTTTAAAGTATAATGAGTCTAAGAACAGAAACACAAACAGATTGTACCTAAATTAACTTTGAAGATTCTTGGATAGGGGCTTATTGGATGTGGATTTTTAAAACTAAGCAGCTGAAATAATGCACATAATTTCAGCTCCCCATCTTTTTTACTCATTTCAAATACATTAGTGCCAATAAACATAGCAAAAAACAAAATGCTTGTGATACTATTTATTTTTCTAATCGTGATGAGATTCCATTGTTAACAATAAGGCAAATCATTTTGTCCTTTGAGAATAAAATTATAAGAGAAAATACAGTCCCTCCAGTGTCTTTGAGTGGAAAATTTGAGTATAAGATTAGTTGAACCCATATCCTAAAATGAGATTGGTATCCATATGTCTAAGGAATAAATTTCTTTAATTAATCTTAAACAATCCACACTTCTTCAACTCTTACAATTAAGGGAACTTCAATTTTTTTTTAAGTGAAGCAGGGAGGCAGAGAGACAGACTCCCGCATGTGCCCCAACTGGGATCCACCAGGCAAACCCCCTATGGGGTGATGATGCTCTGCCCATCTGGGAGCTCTGCTCCATTGCTTGGTAACCAAACTATTTTAGCACCTAAGGTGAGGCCATGAAGACATCCTCAGCACCTGGGGCCAACTTGCTCCAACCATTTGAGACATGGTTGCGGGAGGGGGAAGACAGAGAAAAGAGAGAAGAGTGGAGAAGCAAATGGTTGCTTCTGTGTGCCCTGACTGGGAATGGAACCCAGGACTTCCACACGCCATGCCAATGCTCTAGCACTGAGCAAACTGGCCAACCAGCCAGGGTTGCGACTTCAATTTTTGATCAGTGGCTTTAAAAAGTTTTTGCTAGAATTAGATATCATCAGCATAGAAAGCTGTTGTATATCCATCACTTATTGGAATTACCTATTTCTTATACTAATGATCTTTAACAGCTTTATTAATGACTCTAGAGAAGGAATATAACTCATTAATGCATTTTGTCAGATGACTTAACAATAAGTTTCACTGTACAGCCAGTTGAAACAAGAAAACCGTTCTAGTTGACCCTGAGAGGTGAAAAAAAATGGGTATGATTGAAAAAGACATTAAAGGGAAAAATAAGCTAAAAAATGATCTCTGAAAAGTAACGAACATAATAGTCAAGGTATTCACTTAAGTAAGAAATAAACAATAATAATTTAGAAAAATATATACAAAATATCAACAACAGCTATCTTAGAACAAGACAAAAATTGAAGTATAATATTCAGTATAAACTTGGCATTAATTAAAAAATGTATATACACTGTATATATATATATATATGATTCTTTTTCTACTATGAAAAGAAATTGACTTTTAGTAAGTTTTCTCATATAATTGAGAAGTTGGATCTTCTATCAGTTGGAAATTGTTCCTACTTAACCTCAGGTTAATTTCTTCTTGACTTCTCCACTTCTTAAACTCCAGCCTTGGAAAAGGATGGTTTTCAGGAAATGGTGTTGGGAAAACTGGATATACACGTGCAAAAGAGTGATATTAGACCCTTTTTTTACACCATATAAAACAAACTATAGAAATGATCCCTGGAAGTATAATATAATATATAGAAACAAATAGAAAGCATAATATAATGTAAAAATTAATTCAAAATGGATCAATGATTTAAGCTCTTAGAAGAAAAAATAGGGGGCAAATTTCATGATAATTTAAAATATGACACCAAAGGACAGACAATAAGAGAAAAAATAGATGAATTTGGACTCCCTCAAAAATAAAAACTTTTGTGCACCAAAGAATACTATCAAAAGAGCAAAAAAAATCAATCTACAAAATAGGAGAAAAGATTTGTAAATAATATATCTGATAAGGGATTAGTCACTAGAATTTATGAAAAACTCCTATGATTCAACAACAAAAAATAAACAACCTGGTTAAAAAATGGACAAATATTTGTATATCTTCAAAGGAGATATACAAATGGCTAGTGAGCACGTGAAAGAATGCTTCACATCACTAACATTAAAAAAATAAAAATAAAAATCATAGTAAGATACCATGTCACACCCATTAAATACTATTATTAAAAAGAAAAACAAGCCTGACCAGGCGGTGGCGCAGTGGATAGAGCGTCGGACTGGGATGCGGAGGTACCCAGGTTCGAGACCCCAGAGGTCGCGCGCGGGCTCATCTGGCTTGAGCAGGGAGCTCGCCGGCTTGGACCCAGGGTCGCTGGCTCCAGCGGGGGGTTGCTCGGTCTGCTGAGGGCCCGCGGTCAGGGCACGTGTGAGAGGGCAATCAATGAACAACTAAGAAGTCACATCGCGCAACGAGAAGCTGATGATTGATGCTTCTCATCTCTCTCTGTTCCTGTCTGTCTGTCCCTGTCTATCTCTGCCTCTGTAAAAAAAAAAAAAAAAAAAAAAAAAAAAGCAATCACTATCTACTATACTCCCTATCCCCCTTATATTTAAAAAAAAAAAAAAAAAAAAAAAAAGAAAAACAAAATAGAAAATAAGTGTTGGTAAAGATATGGAGCAGTTGGAACCCCAAGCACTGCTGCTGGGAATGTAAAATGGTACAGCTGCTATGGAATACAATATGTCAGTTCTTCAAAAAATTAAACCTAGAACTACCATATAATCCAGAAAATTTACTTCTGGGTTTATATCTAAAATAACTGAATGCAGAGAGTCATGTGTATAGAGCATTATTCACAATAGCCAAAGTTAAATAAATGAGTGGATAAACGAAATGTGGTATGTACATTCTGTGATAGTTAATTTACTATGTGAATTTCAAAGATATTTTTGGATAAAATCAACATTGAAATTGATAAACTGTAAGCAGATAATGCTCCACAATGTGGTGAGCCTCATCTGATCAGTTGCAGTTTTAATAAAACAAAAAGGCTGACCTCCTGGAGCAGGAGGGAATTATCCAGCCGACTGACTGTCTTTCACTTTCATTTGCACCATCAGCTCTCTTGAGACTGCCTGCTGACTTTGGACCAGAGCTGCATCATGGATTCTCCTCAGTGTCCAGGCTCCCAGCCTTTGGCTGGATCTACATTATTGGTTCCCCTGTGGCTTTTTTTTTTGTTTGTTTGTTTTTTTGTTTTTGTTTTTTGTTTGTTTTTTTGTGGCAGAGACAGAGTCAGAGAGAGGGACAGATAGGGACAGACAGACAGGAAGGGAGAGAGATGAGAAACATCAATTCTTCGTTGTGGCTCCTTAGTTGTTCATTGATTGCTTTCTCATATGGGCCTTAACTGGGGGGCCACAACAGACCGAGTGACTCCTTGCTTGAACTAGTGACCTTGGGCTCAAGCTGGTGAGCCTTGCTCAAACCAGATGAGCCTATGCTCAAGCTGGCGACCTCGGGGTCTCGAACCTGGGTCCTCCACATCCCAGTCCAATGCTCTATCCGCTGCGCCACCGCCTGGTCAGGCGGTTCCCCTGTGTTTTGAGCATTCTGGCCCACATTGCAGATCTTGAACTTCCTAGACTCCATAATTACATGAACCAATTATTTACAATAAATCTCTTCACATAGAGGTTGATTCTGTTTATCTGGAGAACTCCAACTCATATACCTACCACTGATACATGAGTAAGCATCTGTATACTTGTTTTACTTATCTTTAGCTATAAAATTTGTCAGCGTTAAAGCTATCAGTTGCTATTGCTAGGGTTTTATATTTGGCTCTCAGGGTTTCCTGATGCTGAATTTGTTTGTTTCCAGTGCTCTGCTATCCCAGGATTCCATACCTTTTATATTAGTACAGCACTCACTCTTGCAGGCATGAATCCTTATTTCAGACATTGGTCTGAATTACTTTGTAGTTCATTACAATCTCATTCTTCCTGGCTTCCTTACAGTCCCCCTTTCTTGCCTCCTTACATTCATTACAACATGAGAACCTTAATAACAAAGCACTCCACCCTCTATTTACCAGTTGGCAACTGACAAGGGTCAGTCTCTGAAGTCCCTCCAGTCTCCTCCAAGGAAAGGAAGCAGTAAGGTCCCAAGCTGGTCAGGCTGACAGCCAGGCAGCTGAGTAGGCACCAGAGACAACTGGCTGTCCCTGCAGTGTTCCTAAAGGCTCTCTCTACTCCAGGGAGCTTAAGAGAGTAGGAAGAGCTAGAGCCCCACAGTCATACTCTGCAGATACAGAGCTGGAGTAAACCCCAGACAAGAAGTGAAGAGTGCAATAACACAACCTGGCTGATTCCAACAGAGAGACTTTTGCTAATTCCAAAATTTTAATATAAATACTTAAAATATCTTAAAATCAATTATTTTTTAAATTTTGTTTCTGTCCTGTATTTTATCTGGCAAACTTACATGACCCCCAGTTTTGACTGGAACCATCAAATAGTAAACCATGACCACCAAAGTAAACTTTCTATTCTAAATACACAATTGGCCTTTTTCCATGAATGCTCTAGCTCTCATTTGTTCATACAGGTAATGGGTAACTACTGCTCACAAAAATTAGAGGATCAGGGAACGTGCAGATACTCCAGTACTTTCAGTCTTCTATATAGTGCATTTTCCCCAATGAAATAAAAGTTGGTTTTGCATCTCATTTGCATAATTGAACAACTTTCTTTAACTTGTTTGCTTTTCTGGTGTTCTTATTTAATAAAAGAAATCAAATGCTTTTTCTTTATTGCTTCATATTTATTTTGAAATATCCCCTAATTTTTGTGAGCAATATACACACACACACACACACACACACACACACACACACACACAACGTCGTATATACTACCTTAAGATATACAAGGTATATGATTTGGAACTGAATATAACACTCTAACTGAGATGTGACCTAAGGCAAACAGAACAGGCTAACACCTTCCTCATTGTAGACTCCACTTTTGTGAAAAAGGTCTAATGTAACATCAGCCTATTGGTCTGCTTCATCACACTGATAACGAAAAGTAATCTTCATCTAATTAATTTAAACTATTTTTCATATGGTCAGCTGAATGATATTTTACTCCTAGTTGTCTTTTCAAGCCTTACTTCATTCTATTTTAAACATGGTAGCAATAAATGTTCCTTGTCCTTGTCATTTCTAAGTCCTCTGAGAGCTAGTCCCTTCTTTACTCTTAATCAGGCTTTTTTGAGATAGTCATTAGAATTTATGTTATCTCTAAATATTTTTTCTCTAAAAATAAAATAATCTAATTCTTCAAAGTATATACCAACTGATGCATACATATTAGGTGCTTAAATATATTATATATTATATATATTTTTTATTTCTCACATAACTGTGACAGGCAAGTTCTATTATTTCTAGCTTATGATGAGGGAACAGAGACAGTACCAAGCGACCTGTCCAGGTCTGGACTTTCAGTGAAAGTATATATGCTAGAAATGGAAGTGGCAAGGGCAAACATATGCTGAGTCTAGATGGTTGGATACAGCTCCAGCTTCAAAAACAGGGTATCTGGAGAGAAGGGGCAGGGGCAGGGCAGTTAAATGGCCCTCAAGGGATAGGAGTAGCATTTGATCTCAAAGCAGCAGCTGCCAAACTACTCCCCAGAGCTCATCTTCAGACAGACTTTGAACGAGTCTTTAGCATTAGGAGATAAAATAAGAGCTTATAGAACTCAAGCACAAATGAGGCTAAATAGGGCTGTGGTTGCCAAATATCTGAAATTTCTAAAAATAAAAATAGTTTTTGTGAAACAGTAAGTAAAACTTAAATTTTAAAAGAAAATATAAATTGCACCAGATGCCTGAAAGAATTTAATTCTATTTTTCCATATACTGCTTCAAATGATATTGTGGGATTGCTACACTGGAAGCAGATCTTAGAAATCACCTAGTTCTTCATTTATAGAACAGGGAAATTATGTGGTCATATAATTTGTCCAAGAATCACACTAATAGGTTGCTTAAAGCTTACAGCCTACATTCTCCAGTTTAATGTATTTTACTTAAACTAGTCTGATAGTATTACTATATTTGTTCTAATAAGATAATATATGTTATATAAGTAGATAACTAATATTTAATTCATATTTATTCTCTTGACAGAATATCTCTATCATCTGTATCTATTTATCTACTGATTCATTTATCTACCTATAACTTACTTGCTTATCTATAAGTCATCTATCTATATCTAACATCATCAGTTTTTTATTAAGCAACTGCCTTCTTATGTCTTGTCAAATAGGTCTGAGACACTTTCTCTTTGCAAATAAACAACATTCCATCTAGTGGTAGGTTAACTGAATTGCAGTCAGAAATACCATACAGCCAAACCGATTAAATCCAATGTCTTACACATAAACTATCTCTCTCATTCTATAAGAAGACCTGTATGTGACCTTTTCTTAATTTTAATTATAGATTTTGTAAATTTAAAAAGTTAGCTCAGTTTTCCAAACCAGAGAATAAGCACTGAGTTCTACAAGCCAAAAACGTTTTATAGGGCTAAGAAGGCATCTAAAGACATCATACTGTCCCAGAATAACACTCTACCCAGCTATGTTTTACTATGTAAAAAGTTTAGGAATAGAATGATATTCCCTAACATGCTTGTCTGAAAGATTTCTAAGAACCTCTCAGTGCTGAGAAATTGACACCTTGATAAATTTAGTTACTAGTTCTCTTTCAGGAAATATAAATATGTTTATTCAAGATCATGCCAGAGGCCAGTTATTTCAGAAGCTGGCCTTAACATTTCTGCATTTTGATGCTTAGATGCTCTTGTGAGGCATAGCTAGATTAAAAAAACCCAACCTGAATAATAAAATTAATATTTTATTAATACAGTTACAGTTTCATTTGTATTTGGAATTATATCTATTACCTTATTTCATTTACAGTTTTACATACTTTTTTTTTTTGCTTAAGTTTTCTGTTCAAATTTGCTAATTCTTTTTTATTTTTCTACTAGTTTAGAAGTGTATCTATTTTTTTTGACAGAGACAGGGAGAGAGTCAGAGAGAGGGACAGACAGATAGGAACAGACAGATAGGAAGGGAGAGAGATGAGAAGCATTAATTCTTTGTTTCATCTCCTTAGTTGTTCACTGATTGCTTTCTCATATGTGCCTTGATGGGGGTGGAGGGAAAGGGGCTACAGCAGAACAAGTGACCCCTTGCTCAAGCCAGTGACCTTGGGCTTCAAACCAGTGACTTTTGGGCTCAAGCCAGTGACCTTTGGGCTCAAGCTAGTGACAATGGGGTCACATCTATTATCCCATGCTCAAGATAGCAACCCCACACTCAAACTGGATGAGCCTGCGCTCAAGCAGGCGACCTCCGGGCTTTGAACCTGGGTCCTCTGCATCCCAGTCCGACGCTCTATACACTGCACCACCACCTGGTCAGGCTAGAGGTGTATTTTTATTGTTAGCAATTATTCTTTTATTCTTTTATTTGGCTATTTTATAACTACCAATTTATACTTTTTAATCCCTTGACCTTTTTTATCCAGCCTCCAAAACCCACTCTTAATCTGGCAACCCTCAGTTTGTTCTCTGTATGTAGAAGTCTGTTTTTGTATTGTTCATTTACTATTTTGTTCTTCAGAGTCTACATATAAGTGATATTTGTCTTCCTTTGTCTGACTTATTTCACTTAGCATAACACCCTCTAGGCACATCCATTCTATCACAAATAGTAAGATTTAACTTTGTTTTATGGCTGAGTACTATTTTATTGTATATATATATGTACCACCACATTTTGACCACTTGTCTATTGATGGACACATAGATTGCTTCCATATCTTGGCTATTGTAAGTAATGTTCAATGAATATAAGAAGTGCATATATATTTTTAAATTACTGTTTTGGATTTCTTAACATATATACCCCAAAGTGGAATTGCTGGGTCATAACATAGTTCTATTTTTACTATTTTGAAGAATCTCTATAGTGGTTTTTATAATGGCTGCACCAATTTGCAATTCCACAAAGAGTGCAACAAGGTTCCCTTTTCTCTATATCCTTGACAACACTTGTTTGTTGATTTATTGATGATAGCCATTCTCACGTGTGTGAGATGATATTTCATAGTAGTTTTAATTTGCATTTCTCTGACAATAGTGATGTTGCACATCTTTCCATATCTATTAACAGACTGTGTGTCCTCCTTGGGAGACTGTTTATTCAGGTCTTCTGCTCATTTTTTACTAAGATTGTTTTGTTTGTTTGTTTGGTTGGTTTTAAGATGCATGAGTTCTTTATAAATTTTGGACATTAAACTTTTATGGTATGAATCATTGGAAGATATCTTCTCCTATTAAGTAGGTTGCCTTTTCCTTTTGTTGATGATTTCCTTTGCTGTGCAAACACTTTTAGTTCAATGTACTGCCATTTATTATTATTTTTGTTTCCCTTGCCAAAGGAGATATATAAAAAAAATATTACTAAGAAAAATGTCCAAGACTATGTTGCTTATATTTTTTTCTAGGAATTTTATGGGTTTGAGTTTTACATTGAAGTCTTTAATACATTTGAGTCTATTTTTGTATGTGGTGTAAAAAAGTGGTCTAGTTTCATGTTTTTGCATTTATCTGTTCAATTTTTAAAATACCATTTATTGAATAGATTCTCTTAACCCCATTGAATGTTCTTTTCTTTTTAATTTTTATTGATTTTAATTTATTGTGTTTACATAGATTCAAGTGTCCCATCCAATATATCTCCCTCCCGCTGATATCCATGTTCCCTTTGATACCCCCGTTGCCCCCTTCCTTCAAAGCCTTTCCCATTTCCCTTCAAGATTTGCTGTCCTGCTCTCTTTATCTTTGTGTTATGTATACTGTGTATATAATTTCACTAATCCCTTTCCTTTCTCTGATCCCATCCTCTCACCCCCTTTCTTTCTGACCGCATTCCCTCTGGTCACTTTGAACCCGCCTCTGCCTCTATTCTATTCCTTAGTTCACATTGTTCATTAGATTCCTCATATAAGTAAGGTCATATGATATTTTTCATTCTCTGCCCGGCTTATTTCACTTAGCATAATAGTCACCAGCTCCATCCATGTTGTCGCAAAGGTAAGATTTCTTTCTTTTTCATGACCGTGTAGTATTCAATTGTGTATAAGTACCACTGCTTTTTAATCCACTCGTCCACTAATGGACACTTGGGCTATTACCAGATCTTGTATGGTAAACAATGCTGCAATAAACATGGGGGTGTATGTCTTCTTTTCAATCAGTGACTTGGTATTCTTAAGATATATTCCTAAAAGTGGGATAGCTGGGTCAACCAGCAGTTCCATTTTTAATTTTGGGGGGAAACTCCATACTGATTCCCACAATGGCTGTACCAGTCTGCATTTCCATCAGCAGTGCAGGAGGGTTCCCTTTTCTCCACACCCTCTCCAGCACTTATTATGTGTTGATTTGTTAGTAAGCACTATTCTGACAGGTGTGAGGGATATCTCATTGTGGTTTTAATTTACATTTCTCTAATGATTAGTGATGTTGAACATTTTTTCATCTGCCTATTGGCCATCTGTATTACTTCTTTGGAGAAGTGTCTATTCATTTTATTTGCCCATTTTTGATTGGATTGTTCACCTTCCTGGTGTTACATTCTTTATAAATTTTGGTTATTAACTCCTTATCAGATGTATTGTCAAATATGTTCTCCCATTGTGTGGTTTGTCTTTTTATTTTGTTCATAATGTCTTTAGCTGTGCAAAAGCTTTTTAGTTTGATGTAGTCTCATTTGTTCATCCTGTCTTTTACTTCTCTTGTTCGTGAAGATAAATCAGCAAATATATTGCTATGAGAGATGTTGAAGAGCTTACTATGTTTTCTTCCAAGATATTTATGGTTTCACAACTTACATTTAAGTCTTTAATGCATTTTAAGTTTATTTCTGTGAATGGTGTAAGTTGGTGGTCTAGTTTTGGTTTTTTTGCAGGTAGCTGTCCAATTTTCCCAACACTATTTGTTAAAGAGATCGTCTTTACTCCATTGTATGCTCTTACCTCCTTTGTCAAATATCAATTGACCATAAAGGCGTGAGTTTATTTCTGGGTTCTCTGTTCTGTTCCATTGATCTGAATGCCTATTCTTATGCCAGTACCAACCTGTTTTAAGTACAATGGCCTTGTAGTATAACTTGATATCAGGAAATGTGATACCACCCACTTTATTATTTTTTTTCAAGATTGCTGAGGCTATTTGTGTTCTTCTTTTGGTTCCATATAAATTTTTGGAATATTTGTTCTATATCTTTGAAGTATGCCATTGGTATTTTAATAAGAATTGCATTGAACTTATACATTGCTTTGGGTAGTAAACATTTTAATGATGTTTATTCTTCCTAATCATGAACACAGTATATGCTTTCACTTGTTTGTACCTTCCTTGATTTCTTTTATCAATGTTTTATAATTTTCTGAGTACAAGTCTTTAACCTCCTTGGTTAAATTGACTCCTAAATACTTTTTTATTTTTGGTTGCAATAGTGAAGGAGGTTGTTTCCTTAATTGCTCTTTCAGACAGTTCATTGTTGGTGTATAAAAATATCACTGATTTCTGAATATTGATTTTATATCCTGCCACCATGCTGAATTCATTTATCAGGTTCAGTAGCTTTTTTGACAAAGACTTTAGGGTTTTCTATTTACAATATCATGTCATTGGCAAATAATGATAGTTTTCCTTTTTCTTTTCCAATTTGATGCCTTTTATCTGTTCTTCTTGTTTGATTGCTGTGCCTAGGACTTCTAGAACTATGTTGAATAAGAGTGGTGAAAGGGGGCACCCCTTCCTTGTTCCTGATCTTTCAAAAATTGCTTTTAATTTTGCCCATTGAGTATAATGTTGGCTGTGGGTTTGTCATAGATGCCCTTTATCATGTTGAGGTATGTTCCCTGTATTCCCACTTTGCTGAGAATTTTGATAAAAAATGGCTGCTGGATTTTATCAAATGCTTTTACTGCATCTATTGATATTATTATGTGATTTTTATCCTTCCTTTTGCTTATGTGATGAATCACATTAATTTATTTGCAAATATTGTATCTGCCTTGCCTCCACAGGATAAATCTTACTTGATCATGGTGTATAATTTTTTTTCAAGTATTGCTGGATCTGGTCTGCTCATATATTGTTGAGAATTTTAGCATGTGATTTCATCAGAAATATTGGGTTATAGTTTTCTTTCTTTGTAGTGTCTTTGCCTGGTTTTGGAACGAGGATTATGCTCACCTCATAAAAGGAGCTTGTAAGTCTTTTTTCCTCTTGAATGTTTTGAAATAGCTTGAGAAGGATAAGAGTTAGTTCTTCTTTGAATATTTGGTAAAAATAGCCTGTGAAGCTATTTTTCCCAGGACTTTTGTTTGTTGGGAGTTTTTTGATAACTGTTTCAATCTCATTTGTTGTAATTGGTCTGTTTAGGCCTTCTGATTCTTCCAGATTGATTTTTGAAAGATTACATGTTTCAAGGAATTTGTCCATTTCTTCTAGGATGTCCAATTTTTTGGCATACAGTTCTTAATAGTATTTTCTTACAATTTTTTGTATTTCTGCTGTGTCAGTTATTACTTTTCCACTCTCATTTCTAATTTTATTTATTTGAGTCCTCTCTCTTTTTTTCTTGGTGAGTCTGGTTAGAGGTTCATCAACCTTGTTTACCTTTTCAAAGAACTAGCTCTTGGTTTCATTGATCTTCTGTATTTTATTTTGGCCTCTATATAATTTATTTCTGCTCTGATCTTTATTATTTCCTTCCTTCTACTGCTTCTGGGTTTTACTTGCTCTTTTTTTCCCTCATTTATTTAGATGCAGAGATAATTGTTTCTTTTTTTTTTTTTTAAATAAATTTTTATTAATGGTAATGGGATGACATTAATAAATCAGGGTACATATATTCAAAGAAAACATGTCTAGGTTATTTTGGCGTCAAATTATGTTGCAAACCCCTCGCCCAAAGTCAGATTGTCCTCCGTCACCCTCTATCTAGTTCTCTGTGCCCCTCCCCCTCCCCCTAACTCTCTCCCTCCCTCCCTCCCTCCCATGTCCTCCCTCCCCCCCCACCCTTGGTAACCACCACACTCTTGTCCATGTCTCTTAGTCTCATTTTTATGTTCCACCAATGTATGGAATCATGTAGTTCTTGTTTTTTTCTGATTTACTTATTTCACTCCTTATAATGTTATCAAGATCCCACCATTTTGCTGTAAATAATCTGATGTCATCATTTCTTATGGCTGAGTAGTATTCCATAGTGTATATGTGCCACATCTTCTTTATCCAGTCTTCTATTGAAGGGCTTTTTGGTTGTTTCCATGTCTTGGCCACTGTGAGCAGTGCTGCAATGAACATGGGGCTACATGTGTCTTCACGTATCAATGTTTCTGAGGTTTTGGGGTATATACCCAGTAGAGGGATTGCTGGGTCATAAGGTAGTTCTATTTGCAGTTTTTTGAGGAACCACCATACTTTCTTCCATAATGGTTGTACTACTTTACAGTCCCACCAACAGTGAATGAGGGTTCCTTTTTCTCCACAGCCTCTCCAACATTTGCTATTACCTGTCTTGTTGATAATAGCTAATCTAAGAGGAGTGAGGTGGTATCTCATTGTAGTTTTGATTTGCATTTCTCTAATAACTAATGAAGCTGAGCATCTTTTCATATATCTGTTGGCCATTTGTATCTCTTCCTGGGAGAAGTGTCTGTTCATGTCCTCTTCCCATTTTTTTATTGGATTGTTTGTTTGTTTGTTGTTGAGTTTTATGAGTTCTTTGTAAATTTTGGATATTAGGCCCTTATCTGAGCTGTCGTTTGAAAATATCAGTTCCCATATAGTTGGCTGTCTGTTTATTTTGATATCAGTTTCTCTTGCTGAGCAAAAACTTTTAATTCTGATGTAGTCCCATTCATTTATCTTTGCCTTCACTTCTCTTGCCATTGGAGTCAAGTTCATAAAATGTTCTTTAAAACCCAGGTCCATGATTTTAGTACCTATGTCTTCTTCTATGTACTTTATTGTTTCAGGTCTTATATTTAGGTCTTTGATCCATTTTGAATTAATTTTAGTACACGGGGACAGGCTGTAGTCGAGTTTCATTCTTTTGCATGTGGCTTTCCAGTTTTCCCAACACCATTTGTTGAAGAGGCTTTCTTTTCTCCATTGTGTGTTGTTGGCCCCTTTATCAAAGATTATTTGACCATATATATGTGGTTTTATTTCTGGGCTTTCTATTCTGTTCCATTGGTCTGAGTGTCTATTTTTTTGCCAATACCATGCTGTTTTGATTATCGTGGCCCTATAATATAGTTTAAAGTCAGGTATTGTAATGCCCCCAGCTTCATTCTTTTTCCTTAGGATTGTTTTGGCTATTCGGGGTTTTTTATAGTTCCATATAAATCTGATGATTTTTTGTTCCATTTCTTTAAAAAATCTCATAGGGATTTTGATGGGAATTGCATTAAATTTGTATATTGCTTTGGGTAATATGGCCATTTTGATTATATTTATTCTTCCTATCCAAGAACAAGGAATATTTTTCCATCTCATTGTATCTTTTTTCGATTTCCCTTAACAATGCTTTGTAATTTTCATTATATAGGTCCTTTACGTTCTTTGTTATGTTTATTCCTAGGTATTTTATTTTTTTTGTTGCAATCGTGAAGGGGATTATTTTTTTGAGTTCGTTTTCTAATATTTCATTGTTGGCATATAGAAAGGCTATGGACTTTTGTATGTTAATTTTGTATCCTGCGACCTTACTGTATTGGTTTATTGTTTCTAATAATCTTTTTGTGGAGTCCTTTGGGTTTTCGATGTATAGGATCATATCATCAGCAAAAAGTGATAGCTTTACTTCTTCTTTTCCGATATGGATGCCTTTTATTTCTTTGTCTTGTCTGATTGCTCTGGCCAGAACTTCTAGCACCACGTTGAATAAGAGTGGAGAGAGTGGACAACCCTGTCTTGTTCCTGATTTAAGGTAGAAAGTCCTCAGTTTTATGCCGTTTAATAGGATGTTGGCTGATGGTTTATCATATATGGCCTTTATCATGTTGAGATATTTTCCTTCTATACCCATTTTGTTGAGAGTCTTAAACATAAAATTGTGTTGTATTTTATCAAAAGCCTTTTCTGCATCTATTGATAAGATCATGTGGTTTTTGTTCTTTGTTTTGTTGATATGGTGTATTACGTTAACCGTTTTGCGTATGTTGAACCATCCTTGAGATTCTGGGATGAATCCCACTTGATCATGATGTATTATTTTTTTAATATGTTGTTGTATTCGGTTTGCCAGTATTTTGTTTAGTATTTTAGCATCTGTATTCATTAGAGATATTGGTCTGTAGTTTTCTTTCTTTGTGCCATCCTTGCCAGGTTTTGGTATGAGGGTTATGTTGGCCTCATAAAATGTGTTTGGAAGTATTGCTTCTTCTTCAATTTTTTGGAAGACTTTGAGTAGAATAGGAACCAAGTCTTCTTTGAATGTTTGATAGAATTCACTAGTATAACCGTCTGGGCCTGGACTTTTATTTTTGGGGAGATTTTTAATAGTTTTTTCTATTTCCTCCCTGCTGATTGGTCTGTTTAGGCTTTCTGCTTCTTCATGACTCAGTCTAGGAAGGTTGTATTGTTCTAGGAATTTATCCATTTCTTCTAGATTGTTGTATTTGGTGGCATATAATTTTTCATAGTATTCTACAATAATTCTTTGTATATCTATGATGTCTGTGGTGATCTCTCCTCTTTCATTTTGGATTTTATTTATTTGAGTCCTGTGTCTTTTTTCCTTGGTGAGTCTTGCCAAGGGTTTGTCAATTTTGTTGATCTTTTCAAAGAACCAGCTCCTTGTTTTATTGATTTTTTCTGTAGTTTTTCTGTTCTCTATTTCATTTATTTCTGCTCTGATTTTTATTATCTCCTTTCTTCGGCTGGTTTTGGGTTGTCTTTGTTCTTCTTTTTCTAGTTCCTTAAGGTGTGAAGTTAAGTGGTTTACTTGGGCTCTCTCTTGTTTGTTCATATAGGCCTGAAGTGATATGAACTTTCCTCTTATTACTGCTTTTGCTGCATCCCAGAGATTCTGATATGTCGTATTTTCATTTTCATTTGTCTGTATATATCTTTTGATTTCTGCGCTTATTTCTTCTTTGACCCATTCATTTTTTAGAAGTATGTTGTTTAGTTTCCACATTTTTGTGGGTTTTTCCCCCTCTTTTTTGCAGTTAAATTCTAGTTTCAAGGCTTTATGATCAGAAAATATGCTTGGTACAATTTCAATTTTTCTAAATTTGCTGATATTGTCTTTGTGGCCCAACATATGGTCAATTCTGGAGAATGTTCCATGTACACTAGAAAAAAATGTATACTCTGTCGCTTTGGGATGAAGTGTCCTGTAGATGTCTATCATATCCAGGTGTTCTAGTATTTCGTTTAAGGCCACTATATCTTTATTGATTCTCTGTTTGGATGACCGGTCTAGAGCCGTCAGCGGTGTATTGAGGTCTCCAAGTATGATTGTATTTTTGTTAGTTTTTGTTTTAAGGTCAATAAGTAGCTGTCTTATATATTTTGGTGCTCCTTGGTTTGGTGCATATATATTAAGGATTGTTATGTCTTCTTGATTCAACTTCCCCTTAATCATTATGAAATGACCATTTTTGTCTCTGAGTACTTTTTCTGTCTTGTAGTCAGCATTATTAGATATGAGAATTGCTACACCTGCTTTTTTTTTGGGTGTTGTTTGCTTAGAGTATTGTTTTCCAGCCTTTCACTTTGAATTTGTTTTTATCCTTGTTGCTTAGATGTGTTTCTTGTAGGCAGCATATAGTTGGATTTTCTTTTTTAATCCATTCTGCTACTCTGTGTCTTTTTATTGGTAAGTTTAATCCATTTACATTTAGTGTAATTATTGACACTTGTGGGTTCCCTACTGCCATTTTATAAATTGCTTTCTGTTAGTTTTGTATCTAGTTTGATTCTTCTCTTTTGTTTTTCTATCATTTGTTTTTGTTTGTTTGTGTTCCATACTTCTTTCCTCTGTTGCTACCTTTTTTAAGTCAAGTGTTTTTGTGGTGGTTTTTTTAAGGGTGGTTACCATTAAGTAATGAAAAGGGTACCTACCATATTCATTGTAGTACCCTATCTTATAAGTATTTCTGCACTTCATCATCCTTTGCTACTGTTAATCTCCATCCTCTCCCCCCTTTTTTTCCTTTGTTGTCACAGTTTAAGTTTGGTTTTATTGTGTTCTTGGTGGAGCTGTTACTTGTGGTGTTGTTTTCTTTTGTTCTTTGAATCTGGTTGGAAAACCCCCCTTAGTATTTCCTGGAGTGGGGGCTTTCTGTTGATAAATTCTCTCATCTTTTCTGTATTTGTGAATGTTTTTATATTTCCTTCATACTTGAAGGATAGCTTTGATGGGTATAGTATTCTTGGCTGAAAGTTCCTCTCTTTCAGGGCTTTAAATATTGGGGTCCACTCTCTTCTAGCTTGTAGAGTTTCTGCTGAGAAATCTGATGATAATCTAATAGGCCTTCCTTTATATGTTGTACTCTTCTTTTCCCTGGCTGCCTTGAGAATTTTTTCTTTGTCATTGGTTTGTGTCATCTTTATTATGATGTGCCTTAGAGTGGGTTTGTTGGGGTTAAGAAAACTTGGTGTTCTGTTTGCTTCTTGAATTTGAGGCTTTAGTTCCTTCCACAGGCTTGGGAAGTTCTCGTCTATTATTTGTTTGAGTATATTCTCCATTCCATTTTCTTTCTCTTCTCCCTCTGATATACCTATTATTCTTATGTTATTCTTTCTGATGGAGTCAGACAATTCCTGTAGGGCTTTCTCATTTTTTATTATTTTTGAGTCTCTTTCTTCTTCTCTCTGTTGTGCCTCAAGTTGTTTGTCTTCTATTTCACTAATCCTATCTTCAATCTGGGCTGTTCTGTTAGCTAAGCTTGTTACCTCGTTTTTCAGCTCGTGAATTGAGTTTTTCATTTCTGTTTGATTTGTTTTTATAGTTTCAATTTCCTTGGTAATATATTCTTTGTGTTCATTGAGTTGTTTTCTGATCTCCCTATATTGCCTTTCTGTGTTTTCTTGTATATCTCTGAGTATTTTTAAGATTTCTATTTTAAATTCTCTGTCATTTAGCTCCAAGGCTTCCAATATGTTAAGTCTTTTCTCCATAGATTTTTCCACATCTATTTGTGTTACCTCTCTTTCTTTTGTATCCATAATATTTGATTTCCTCTTTCTTATTGGCATCTGAGGGTGGTCTTATTGATAGCACTAATTAGAATTAATAAAGAGTAAAAAGAAAAAAAAAGGGTAAAACACCCCACAAAAAAAAAACAGTAATAATTTATTATTTCCCCCTTTTTTTCTCTCTTCTCTTTCCCTCCTCTCCCCTCCTCAGGGAAATATTGTGCCTATAATGGAGGGCCTGATTTGGGGTGAAGAGTTCAACGGGCAAAAAAAAGGGAGTAGGGACCTACTAAATGCAAAAAAAAAATAAAAATAAAAAGGAAGAAAATCTTAGACAAGCATAAGATGATTTGCTTGTAAGTGATGGTCAACTAAGAGATATAATGAGAGGGATAAGAGGGAATCAGAAAAAAGGACCAAAAAAGAATAATAAAGAAGAAAAAATAAAAATAATAAGTAAAAATCTGTTGTATTAAGTGGAGCGAAGACTAAATACAATGGAGACCTTGGGTTGGGAGGACCCAAAATGCCACAAAAATAAACAAGAGAAAAAAAAATAAAAACAAAAGCAAAAAAGAGAAATAAAGCCAAAAAAAAGCCTTGAGTCCCAAATTAACTAATTTGTTCGTGATTGAGGATTATATGGGAGGAAAGTAAAATGAGAAAAGAAAAAACGAATAGAAAGGAAAAAATAAGAAAAAGAGAAAAACGAAGGAAGAAATAAAATAGGAGGAGAAAAAAACAAAATAAAGCAAGACAAAAAAAAATAACAAAAGAGGAGAGAGTGAGAGTTAAGTGTTTTGGAGTATAACCTTAAAGGAGGGTGAGGATGAAGAAGAAAAATAAAATGCAACACTCATGGGTAGTGTAGTTCAAGAAAGGGGAAGCATAAGATGGGCAGAGAATAGAAGGACCGAGGTGGAGGAAATAAATGCAAAAAGATAGAAGAAACAAACAACAACAACAACAAAAAAGAATTAGTGGATCAAGTTGTAAAGTCTGTGGGTTTTTCTTGATTTTGAGAGGTTAACTTCTTCCTTTTTCTTTTCTCTCCCTCTTCCTAGTCGGTGACTCTGTACCCCAGGCTCTGCCCCTGTGTCACTCTTAGGTAGGGATTTGCAGTTGATGGGATTCTATGGCAATGTCATATAATTGGCTTTAGTCTTGCTGGAAGTAAAGGCTTGTTGGCGTTTGCAGGGTCCAACGATGAGAGAGTTTGTTTTCCTGGATTCTCTCTCCTAGTCCCCCCTTTCTGAATTAGCAGCCTGGTGATCCAGCTATAAGGCTGCAACTGCTTCTGCCTGGGGAGTAAGAAGCTCAAAGAGCTGGGAAATCCCCACTCTATCCCCACTCAGTGCAAGGCTTTGGGAAAGGCTCTGAGAGTCAGGGCCTCCAGTGTAATCAGGCGGGGGTGGGAGTCAATTGTTGTCAAGGTGACTGTTCAGCACCTAGCATTTAGTTGGACCTCTCAACCCAGGCTTTCCACACTTTGTAGCCTGTTTTTGCAGGGAAGAAGAGGCACTAGTCTCTGCTTACGACTAGTGTAGTATAGACCTTATTATCTGCCAAGTCCTTCTTGTTAGCGTTTATCCCTGAATATGGAGGCTCTATCAATCAGAAGTTGCCCCAGCCCCTTTAGCGAGAGGCACTTAAAAAATATCACGCCTCTTGTCTTAGATCGCTGAACTGAGAGAGATCTTATCAATTAGAACCGAGGGTGCGCAGATTTTATGGGTTAAGCTAATTTCAGTGATTGGGTCGCAGCTGTGCTTCCGAAGGTATTTTAGGCTGCCTGCGCGCACCCCTCCCCCAACGCTTGATTGTTAGCTTGAATGGCTGGGTGAGGTGCCCTGCCCACGGAGAGAATCTCCCAAGCCTCTCCCGCTCGCCCCGCCGCTGGCGGCTGGACCGCACCAGGCGCAGGATAATGGAGCCCCCTGGTGTGCGGGCCAGCAGGGCGCCCTGGGCGTGTGGAATGCCCAAGGCACGCGCTCGAATGGGGCGCTCCGGGCACCAGTGGCCGGCGACCCCCACTCGCAGTGTGCGGGCTGCTGGGAACATCAGCGGTGCTCAACCGGACCAGGCGCGCGCTCGGCTGCTCGCGGCGGCTCGCGGCGGCGGCTCGTGGCGGCCACTCGCGGTGGCGGTTCGCGGCGCAGCCGGCGGCTCGCGGTTCCCAAGCATATGGGCTGACTCACCGCAGGCGCACTCCCTCGCAGCTTGAATGAGCGTCGCTGCGGTAGCTTCCTCCACACCCTCGTCTCTCAGATTCAAGTGATAACAGTCCTTTTGCTTTCAGTTTGTGTGGAACTCCGGAATGCTCCGAGGATAAATTTTTCTGTTTCTAGTTGATAAATTTGTTGTGATTTAGGGGAGAGCTGTCGGACGCGCTTCTCACGGCGCCATTTCCGTGATGTCACTTTGAGATAATTGTTTCTATACAAAGAACTCATAAAACTCAACAACAAACAAACAAACAAACAATCCAATACAAAAATGGGAAGAGGACATGAACAGACACTTCTCCCAGGAAGAGATACAAATGGCCAACAGATATATGAAAAGATGCTCAGCTTCATTAGTTATTAGAGAAATGCAAATCAAAACTACAATGAGATACCACCTCACTCCTCTTAGATTAGCTATTATCAACAAGACGGGTAATAGCAAATGTTGGAGAGGCTGTGGAGAAAAAGGAACCCTCATTCACTGTTGGTGGGAATGTAAAGTAGTACAACTATTATGAAAGAAAGTATGGTGGTTCCTCAAAAAACTGCAAATAGAACTACCTTATGACCCAGCAATCCCTCTACTGGGTATATACCCCCAAAACTCAGAAACATTGATATGTAAAGACACATGCAGCCCCATGTTCATTGCAGCATTGTTCACAGTGGCCAAGACATGGAAACAACCAAAAAGCCCTTCAATAGAAGACTGGATAAAGAAGATGTGGCACATATACACTATGGAATACTACTCAGCCATAAGAAATGATGACATCGGATCATTTACAACAAAATGGTTGGATCTTGATAACATTATATGGAGTGAAATAAGTAAATCAGAAAAAACCAAGAACTACATGATTCCATATATAGGTGGGACATAAAAACAAGATTAAGAGACATGGTCAAGAGTGTGGTGGTTATGGGGGGGGAGGAGAGGAAGGAAGAGAGGGAGAGGGAGGGGCAGAAAGAAAATTAGATAGAAGGTGACGGAGGACAATCTGACTTTGGGTGATGGGTATGCAACATAAATGAATGACAAGATAACCTGGACATGTTTTCTTTGAACATATGTACCCTGATTTATTGATGTCACCCCATTAAAATTAATAAAAAAGGAGATATTTTTTTTTTGAGTTGTGTCTTGTTTCTTGAGGTGTGTCTGTAATGCTATAAACTTCCCTCTCAGGGCTGCTTTTTCTGTGTCCCATAAATTTTGAGTTTTTTTTGTTCGTTTTCATTTGTTTCAAGGAAATTTTATTTCTTCCTTGATCTTATTGTTAACCCATTTGTTGTTTAATAACATGCTATTTATTCTCCAAGTGTTTGAATGTCTTTCAGTTTTCCTATTGTTGTTCATTTCTACTTTTATGCCATTGTGATCAGAGAATTTGCTTGATATGATTTCAATCTTCTCAAATGCATTGGGATTTGTTTTGTGTCCTAACATGTGGTCTATCCTAAAAAATGTACCATGCACTCTTGAAAAGAATGTATATTCTGCTGCTTTAGGGTGAAAGGTTCTGAAGATATCTATTAAATCCAGTTGATCTAGTGTGTCATTTAAGGCTGCTGTTTTTTTGTTCATTTTCTGTCTGGAGGATCTATCCATTGATGTTAGTGGGGTATTAAAATCTCCTGCTACTATAGTATTTCTGTCGATCTCACCCTTTAAGTTCATCAAAATTTGCTTTATATATTTAGGTGCTTCTATATTAGGTGCTTAGATATTTATAATGTTTATGTCTTCCTTTTGAATTGCGCCCTTTATCATTATGTAGTGACCTTTTTTATTCCTTACTTTAGCCTTTGTTTTAAAAGCTATTTTGTCAGATATAAATATTGCTACACCAGCTTTTTTCCCTTTTCCATTTGTGTGAAATACTTTTATCCATCCTTTCACTCTCAGTCTATGTGTATCTTTTGTTTTGAGGTGGGTCTCTTGTAGACAGCATATGAATGGGACCTGTTTTGTTTTCCATGTAGCTACCCTATTTCTTTTGATTGGAGCATTTAATCCATTTAAATTTAAGGTTATTATTGATATGTAATTGTTTATTGCCATTTTATTCTTTAAGTGTACTGTTCTCTTTTTCTAGATTTTTTTTTTTGCTCTGTTTACAGCAGGCCCCTTAACATTTTTTGCAGCATTGGTTTAGTTGTAATGAATTTCTTTAGTTTTCTTTTTTCTGGGAAGCTTTTTATTTTTCCTTCAATTTTAGATGATAATCTTGCTTGATAAAGAAGTTTTCATTGTAGGTTCTTGTCTTGCATTATTTTAAATATTTCTTTTCATTCTCTTCTAGCCTCAAGTGTTTTTATTGAAAAGTCAGATGTCATCTTTATGAGGGCTCCTCTGTAGGTAATTGACTGCTTTTCTCTTGCAGCTTTTAGTATTCTTTCTTTATCTCTTAACTTTGGTATTTTAATTATGATGTGTCTTGGTGTAGGCCTCTTTGGGTTCCTCTTTAATGGGACTCTCTGTGCTTCTTGAATTTGTGTGACTTTTTTCTTCATCAATTTAAGAAAGTTTTCAGCTATCATTCAGGATTGAATGATTTCTTCAATCAGGTGTCTATCCCTTGTTCTTTTTCTTCTCCTTTAGGAACCCCTATGATGCGGTTATTGTTTCTCTTCATGTTGTCATAGAGCTATCTTAAAGTTTCCTTAGACTTTTTGAGCCTCTTTTCTTTTTGCTGCACTGCTTCCATGCTTTCATTTATCTTGTCCTCTTAATCGCTGGTTCAATCCTCTGCTTCATCTAGCCTGCTGTTAATTCCTTCTAGTGTACTCTTTATTTCTGATATTGTATTTGTCATTTCTGACTGATCTTTTTATGATTTCAATGGGCTTTTTTTATGCTTGCTATCCCTTTTTTAGGTGCTCATTATGCCCATCTATTGTTGCTCTAAGATCTTTGAACATCCTAACTATCATTATTTTAAACTCTGCATACAGTAATTTGTTTACTTCCATTTCATTCAGTTCTTTTTCTGGGGATTTCTCTTGTTGATTCATTTGGATTGCAGTTCTTTGTTTTCCCAATTTTTCTGTATATAGACTCCTCCTTTTGGTGTGCTGTTTGAATAGCTAGCTGAGTCTCAGGTTTAAGTTTTCTGCTTCCAGCTATCAGTTGTATTGGATCTAGATCTTCTTGGGTTGGCATCATCTGTTGTTTGTAATTCTCCGTGGTCTACTTGTGATGAGTTACTGCTCTTTTTGCTGTTTGTGTGGGTGGTTTCTGTGCCTGGGTAGTGTGGGAAGGGCCAACCTATCTGTGAGGATCAGCTTCTTCCTGCTTAGAGCTGTCAGCAGCTCTGTACAAGCTGCAAGCTCTGAAAAGTTAGATTCCACTTTTCAGCTGTTCCAGCTCCTCTTGCAACTGCCTCATCTTTTCAGAGTCCTCTGTTGAAAGACTGTAGTGTGGACCCGACTGGCCTCACCTAACCAACCCCTGTGCAGATTGCAAGCTTGTTTGGTTAAGGCATCTGAGTTTGGAAATACAATGTTATTGGACCCCCCCCCCCCATTTTGGGAGTATCTTGGACAATAACTCAGTACAGGGATTGTGGCCTCTACTCCAAGGCCTCATTCCTCAGCCTTTGCTGGATACTCAAATTTTATTTCTCCCAACAAGGTGAGCCACAGGAATGTCTGAGTTCCTCTGAGGTCCTCTTTCTGCTGCTTTTTACTGCTAGCTGTTTGCTGGGCCCCGCAGGGAACTCTGGAATTAGTACAGGTAGTGGGCATTGCTTGTTCCTTGACCCCAGTTGTCATTCTATCCAGATTTTTCTTTTTATAAATCTCAGTAGGGTGTTACCATAGGAGTGCACTGGATGTGGCCTGCCCATCGGCTCTCTGGGGGCGGGGCGTGTTCTCAGTAGTGGAGAGGGGAGGTGTAGCTCGGGTCTCACTGGAACCCTGAGTCATTGACCCACCCTGTTTCCTTGACTTTCAGAACAACCCTTACCCTTGACTGGATCTGGAGAGATTTCCAGGGGTGAAGCAGCTGTCTTTCCCCAGGCTTGTGTGGGATAAAGGTATCCTTTCATGAAAATGGCTGCTTTAGCACTGGATAATGACTAAGCACAGTTGTTCTGGTCACTGTCACTGTGTCTATCTCTATGCCTTCAACTTTACACTCTCCTCATGCAACTCCAGTCCTCTCAGCTCTCCCTCCCCTGGAGCCCCAGGTAAGTGGCTGTGAGCAAGATTTTTTGCACAGGCCCTTTTTCTGTGACAGAGACAGAGAGAGGGACAAATAGGGACAGACAGACAGGAAGGAAGAGAGATGAGAAGCATCAATTCTTCATTGCGGCTCCTTAGTTGTTCATTGATTGCTTTCTCATATGTGCCTTGACCAGGGGGCTACAGCAGACTGAGTAACCCCTTGCTCAAGCCAGCAGCCTTGGGCTCAAGCTGGTGAGCCTTGCTCAAACCAGATGAGCCTGCACTCAAGCCAGTGATCTCGGGGTTTTGAACCTGGGTCCTTTGTGTCCCAGTCCAACTCAGTATCCACTGCACCACCACCTGGTCAGGCTTGCACAGGCCCTTTAAGACTGACTTTGCATCTCTGAAAGCTGAATCTTTCTCGCAGATAGAAACCCTGCTCTTTTCATCACTTGATGCTATCTAGTTGCCTCTTCTAGTCACTGGGGCTCTAGGCTGGGGACCCAGGCCTGGATTCGAGGACCCCTACCTCTCAGGGTCCCTTTCCCCACAGTGAGAGTCCCTTTGGATACTCTGCTGCCCCTTGCTCCTGGGAGCAGGGCAGCCCCCACCGTGTTTCCGTACTTCCTACCAGACTCAGTGTGTCTTCTTCTGTGATCCTTGGTATAAAGCCAGTAGCCACAGCCACCATCATAGCTGACTGGCCCATGCAGGTTTGCATTTGATTTGGACAGATGGTAATGAAACAATGGAGCCAAGAACTGGTGGGCCATTAGCTTTAATCCTAGCTTGCCCCTGGTGGGCAAGAAATACACACAGTGGGAAAACACTTCTCTTTCCATTCAGGGCTCCCAAAGCCACTGACTTATCTGAGTTTCTCTAGGATCAAAGGTTTGTACCTCACCAGCCTTATCACCTCTGTTTTCCATCTCCTTCTCTCTGCACAAACTGTGCACAAACTGTCTTCTTCAGCACTCTGCCATTTTCGCTGCTTCTCCTCTCCTCCACATGGCCTTTCTCTGCTCTTCTCTCTAATGCTAATCTCAGGAACCAAGAGAGAGCAAGCTCATGGTCTGCCCCATTTTATAGTGTAGAAATTGAAACCTTTAATCCAATATACAAACAAGGAAGTCTCTGATACAAAGTCACTTAGGGTGGGAAAGGCTTAATCTTAAAACTAAGCCTTAGGGTATAATGACCCTGCCTGCTTACAGCCTGTCCCCCACACCCAATGCAAACTACAAGTGAGCAAACCTATATATCATATTTACAAACACATTTGACCAACACTTGGTTATAGAGTCCTCTTTGTTTAGTCCAATGTTGGTTTTTCATGATGATTGTCCTTAAATTAAGTCATAATCCAATTTGGTCCTGGGAGGTGGCAGTTGGAACTTCTGCCTACTCTGATGCCCTCTTGGAATCCCAATTCTATTGTATATTCTTGCCTCCTTTTTTATATACTCTATTCATGGACCATATAGGTTTGGATTCTATTGATCCATACATTTTTATTTCATATTTCTGTGATACACTTAATATCTCTTGAGTAATTGTTTTCAGCTTCATCTTCCTGTTTATAACCATCATTCTAGCAATTATTAATTTGTTTAACTCTTCCAGTAAATTTATTTCTTTAATTAATTTAAAATGTTTTTGTTCTTTTCAAATTTTCCTGCCTAAGGTCATAGTATCTTATTATACTTTATAATATCTGTTTCTTCTTTTGTAATTTTAGTTATACTAAAATACTTATTTTAAAAATTTTATATTTTTATTATATCTATATTTAGACAATTTGTGTTTTTGTGCTCTC
This sequence comes from Saccopteryx bilineata, assembly GCF_036850765.1. Lineage (NCBI taxonomy): Eukaryota > Metazoa > Chordata > Mammalia > Chiroptera > Emballonuridae > Saccopteryx > Saccopteryx bilineata. The sequence continues at coordinate 319,174,613 of NC_089491.1, forward strand.
CTGGTAACTCTTTCACATGGTGGCTTGATTCTTCATGAGAGTGGGGTTATTTTTCTGTTTAAAACTTGTAATTTAAGTTGTAGAAATATCTGTACAAAGGTTGCTTTTTCCAAACTCTTAGGAGTTCCCGTGGTTCTCAGCTGTCTCATTCTTGAGCCTTCCCTGTTCTGCTATTCATTATTCCACACCCACTTCATCCTATTATTTAGATAAACTTGTTTTATTACAAGATTTTTATAGAATCCTTTTTATTTTACATCACATACTTGAGTTTGTAATTGTTAAGTAATATAATTATTTGACAGAAATCTGTCATTCCCCCACCTCAATAATCTCTTACCTCCATGAAAACATAAAATATATAGGTCTTTAGCTCATTATTTTATCTTAGCTCTTAGGATAGTGCCAGACATGTAGTAGACATCCAATTAAATTAAATATCTGTATTGTTGACTGAATTACTGCACAGATAAATACATCCTTTTATCTTGTTTATTATATGAAAGTTTCCTCCAAGATGTATTTTATTCAGATACTTAATGGATCAAGTTTATTGAAATTGTTTGTTTTTTTTCCTTCTGCAATTGCTGTTGTTGGTGCTGGTATGATTAAAACATTGGAAAATATACCTGAAACATCTAAGTACACAAATATTACTAATTGTGGAGTTTCTATATGAGTTTTTGAAATTTTGAATGTCAGCTGATGTAGAAGCACCAAATGTTGCCTTTAATAAGTCCACAGAGTATATGAGCATCTCCAAGAGCAGAATTGTAAACTCTTTATATTACAAATGTTTGACCAGAGTGAATAGCATGCAGTTGTTCAAACTGGAATGAGAGTCCTAATTTATGGTGTTAGGAACTGTGATCTTTATCTCAAGTTGGAAGACTGCAGCCCAACTCTTTCTTAGTGCTTAGATGAGGTGTTTGGTGCCAAGAAGCTGTTGAGCTTTAAAGAAGTAGCTGAAAAGTTTCCATTTTTTATTACAGAACATTGAGGCTCTAAATGAACTTTTGGTATCAGAATTCTTCAACATCACCTATACTACAATAGTCACTGAGGGTTGTAAATTTAGCTAACAAACTCTGAAGTCAAAGAAAGCTTCTTATTGTTGGATTACTATGTGTTGATATCTCCTACCAGCTTCCATTTATAGGAGTGTGTTTTAGTCAAACTAGCTTTTTTTTTTTTCCAGACAAAATCAAGCAGTTTATTTCACAACAAGGAAGTAACTTATTATCTACTTAAAAAAAATAACATTCTCTATCCTGAAAATACTGATTCTCCCCCCCCCCAGAATATTCTTTTGTTTCTATCAATTATCTGCCACTCAATCCTGGAGCTGCCAAGATTTGAAATCCCGTCTGTGCGGTGCACTGCCAGAGGCCACATGCGACTTCACCAGGTCACCGGACTTCTTGGTCCCGGAAGTTGCAATTTCAACTTCGTAGAAACATTGCAAAAAAACAGGCTTGGGCGCGCAATAACCCGGCCCCCTCCAGGTCGTCAGGAGAATGTTACTTGTGTAAGTCAGAATCTGATACCAATTAAATGGTGACAGCTTTGCTAATAAACAAGAATATGCTCTTCCATGGCTAGGAAGGGAGGCTGCCACAGCTGACAGGTCCCAAAGACACATGGAGATCAAACTAGCTTTTAATAACAGTATCCTTTTTTGATTGCTTGGGAACCCCTATTAACAACGTTTTTTTAATCAGTGGTTAAATAACTTAGTTGTTCAATATTTTGACTTCATGTATATGGTATATATGAGTTTAGATGGAAGAATAAGTGAGTGTAAAAACCAAGTGTTGCATGATACATTTGCTTTAATCAATCTATACACAGTTTCACCTAGGGTTTCTGAACAATAAGTGAAAATTTAAAATAGTAAAATTTGACATTAAAAATAACTAGGTCTATAGAATTCTTCTAAGTTATCTCACTTATAGGGAACTTGAATTAATTTTTATTTATAACTGACATAGCTCATAGGTAAAATATTTTAAATTACTATAAATACAAAGTTAAGTTTTAATCAAAAGCATGTCAACAATTCACTGTCAACAGTAATCCCCAATTTGAGGCTCATTAAAGAATGAAACTTTATTCAATGTAAAACTGCTCAATTGTGATACAGCATAGCTGTGGAATAGCTCACTAATAATATACCACAGTTTACCTTTTGCAACAGCATGGATATGCCTGGAGAGGATTATACTAAGTGAAAAAGCCTGTCAGAGAAACACAAACACCATATAATTTCACTTACATGTGGAATCTAATGACCAAAATAAAGTAACAAACAAAGTAGAAACAGGCTCATAGATTGAGGGTACAGATGAACAGCTGTCAAATAGGAGGAGATTTCAGGGGCTAGGTGATTAAGCAAATCAATAACAACAACTCTCAGACAACAGTATGGTGATTACCAGAGGGAAAGGGGGTTAGGGCAAGTAGAAGAGGTAAAAGGGAGGATAAATGATGATGAAAGGATTTGAGGTGGTGAATACACAATAAAATAAATATACATATCATGTAGTATAGAATTGTACACCTGAAACATGTAAGATTTCATTAACCAATGTTACCTCAATAAAGTCAATTAAAGAAAATAGTGATATAGCACAGTTGTGAAAACAGCATGGCTATAAGGCGGTCCTGGGGCATAGCAGTCAGGGGACCAGCACCTTTCCAGCTAAACAGCCAGGCTTTGCCCTGTGTTAGCCTGCTCCACTCTGCTCTGGTAAGATAGCTTCATTGTTTCAGCTCCAGCCTTAGAGACACAGCCTGCCAGGAAAACATAGATTTCTGTGGAAAGAAAAAGTACCCTGGTAGAGCTACATGGAATCTGGCTTATATAGACATAAGTCCCACCCCTGATCCCTCATTGGTCTGTTCTCATACAAATGAGGACTCCAGATTAGTTTAGTCACTTTTAATTGGTCAAAATGAAGCTACTCTGATTGGTTGGTAAAGAAGCAGATGGGATATAGCTATGTAGCTTTAATTGGATGGGGAAAGCCTCAGTCCTATTGGTTGAAATAGGACTCTAGAACAGGGGTCGGGAAACTTTTTGGCTGAGAGAGTCACGAACACCACATATTTTAAAATGTAATTCCATGAGAGCCATACAATGACCCGTGTACATTACGCATTATCCAATAAAAATTTAGTGTTGTCCCAGAAGCCAGCTGTGATTGGCTTCAGCCACCCACAACCATGAACATGAGTGGTAGGAAATGAATGGATTGTAATACATGAGAATGTTTTATATTTTTAATATTATTTTTTAATTAAAGATTTGTCTGTGAGCCAGATGCAGCCATCAAAAGAGCCACACCTGGCTCGTGAGCCATAGGTTCCTGACCCCTGCTCTAGAAACTCCTTTATAAGGGCTGCTCAGATGGCAGAAACACAATGTAGGCAGACAGTTCAGTGCAGCCTTTGACTTAAAGTGCAGTGTGCATGGAGGCTTCTGTGTAGAAATAGCTGCTAGGCTCTTTTCGTCTCTGTTTTTTTTCTGTTTTGTTTTTTAAATTGAGGCCCAGTTAGTCACCAGAAGATTTTTGTAGTATGTATCTTCTATCTTGGGGTTTACAAGTATAATCAAATTGTTACAAATGTAATGGTTGGTCAATTACAATTGACCAGTAAATCTTTCCTTCCTATTGTAGCCTCACATATGTAGCTATCTGGCATTAAATATTCATTATTTATGCCAGTAACTTCTTTCAATCTCACAGGATCTTTTAAATTAAACTATATCTTTGTCCTATGTCTGTACTTCTCTCACTGACATTTTATATACAAGGCACCAGGCTGAAAAAAGGTCAAGTGGTACAGTTATAAATGGAAAAGAGATTAAAAAAGTTCTCAGGCCATGGTGTAATCTAAGAGTAAGTTAAATATGGAGCAGTACTTAGTACACATGCTCAATAGACAAGTAGGAATCCTCTGGGTAGATGTTAATGACTGGGGCAGCATAGCACATAAAATTATTTTTATAGCAAAAATAAAAAAATATTATTTTTTCATAGGCCACAGTAATTATTGTGAAAGACATCATGAGGCTTTAATAGACATAAATGTTCAGGAAAACAATTGTGAAATATAGTCATGGTATTGGCATAATTCTTTCCTACAAAAACACTATTATTGTTCTGTAAACCTTACAAATGTCAGTCTAGTGTTACCGTTAATTAACTCCAGAAGTAAAAGAAACATGTTGAAACTTATATAAATCAATGAAGAGTAAGAAAGGAATAAAAAACTAAGTAAGAAAGAGAGAGTGAGCAAAGACAACCTTACTGAAAATTCTACTTTAGTACCCATATATTAAAAAGCAGTTACAGTGTTTGGAAGGTAAATACATTCACAGAAGCAGTGACTTACATTTTTTTCATCAGAACATTAAGCAGAAATTAAAAATGGATTTTCCTCCATTAATATTCTCCAGCTGGCATGTTATGACTGAAACTTGCTGAATCTGTGCCACACTGTGATGCATTTAATGGTGTACGCAGGTACAACTAAACAATACATTACTTGTAATGTCTGAAACAACCTAGCAAAGCCTGGTACCCAAGTGTTGAAATACCACTGTTCTGTTTCTCAGAAGTTGCCTAGATATACCCAAGAGACCAAACTTCTCTGAAAAGCCTTTACTATTAATTTCTTTCTGTCACTTTTATATAGTCCAGTGATAAAAGGGTACACTTTCTTCCCTATGTCATCAGAACAGTGTTGTTTAAATGTTAATACTGGAGGCAAAGCAGTTGACACAGGAGGTTTAATAATAGGGTTTTTAATGTTTGTGTCAATAACTGACCCACTTGGTTGCAAATATCCCCTAATTTAAAAAAAGAAAAAGAGCCCCCCCCTGAAAAAAAAGATAAAACCAGAACTTTAATTTTGACATAAGCTAAATCTTTTACAGTGTCCCCAAGGTTTTAGATTCCAGGGCAGAATCTTTGTTGATGTTAAATAAAAAGGTTACTGTTTGCAGTTTCCTTCAGCTGTTATAAGACGGCTGGCAGAGACTGAACTGTCAGGTTCCAGAGGGCCAGTCCTTTTCAAAGTAACCAGACACTGTGTTTGAGAAAGGTGATAGTCGACAGGCTGACGTTATGATGCTTGTGAACCAGCCTGTGCCCCACTCTTCAAATCACCACTCAGTCCAAACAATAAGACAGTTGTTTCTATACATAAAAACCCATGGCTGGTTTTGTTTGTATAATTGCTGAGTGGAAAAAATATTTTAACTTAGTGAAGCTGGATATATTTCTAAAATTTGAGCAATTTAATTAAGTTCATTGAGTCCCTCTGGTAATTTTAAACGTTCTATTGCAATGCAGCTTATTTTCTTTCCAAATGGCTTGTTTATCTAGACAGAATTTTAGATTCCAAACAGTTGAAAATGTAGAAAAATTGAATCAAGTGGTTGCTTTTTCTAAATCAAAACTTTCAACTAATTTTCTGAACTGTCGGACATGATAAATTATTTTGCCATTGATTACATTGGGCTATTGGCATGCAAAATATATTAAACTTTTGTCTGAGATCAGGGAAAATGAACCAACCAGTCAAGACAAATTGAGAATTTGATAAATTATATTTTTCAGCTTACTTTCTTAGCACATTAACCTGCCAAACAGTCAAAACAAACTTACTAGAGGATAAATTATAAAAAATAACTTATTGAATTTATTCTATACAAAGCAGTTTTCAATAATCTTATTATCATTGTTATCTTTGTTGGCGTGTAGAAGTTCAGTTTGCCGAGGTTTATAAGAGTAGTAAATTGGTTCATCTCTAATCACGTTTTCCCACTTACAATACTCTCTTTCATATACTAATCTGACAGCACTATCATCAATAGAGAATATAAAATTTTGGCATATCTTAAAATATATTACAAGAGTTTCTTTAAATAAAAGCACTTAAGTCCCTGGCTGGGTAGCTTAGTTGGTTAGAGCATCATCCTGATAATGCCAAGGTTGTGGGTTTGATTCCTGGCCACAGCACATACAAGAATCAACCAATGAGTATATAAATGCACATATCAATCTCTCTCTCAAATAAATAAATAAATAAATAAATAAATAAATAAATTTATTCTAATGTACAGGTATATATATGTAATAAACAGAAGTTAGAAGTATAAACATAGAGTATAATTTTTATGAGTTATATTTGGTTTCTTTTTTTCCCCTTACTTCATCAAAACTGTAATTTTTTATGACTGTAGATATTCAGAAAAACATGTTCACTGCAAAAAAAAAAAGAATAAAATGTTTGTGATTTGATAAATATAATAGGCCTTAACTAGATGGTGTTGCAAAATATATTTGAAATACTGCACTGTAAGTATCTATTTGAATAAGAAATTTTTTTACAATTAGAAATATATTGCTCACAAAAATTAGGGGATATTTCAAAATAAATATGAAGCAATAAAAAAAGAAACATTTCATTTTTTATTAAACAAGAACATCAGAAATGCAAAAGACAAGTCAAAGAAAGTTGTTCAATTATGCAAATGAGATGCAAAATCAACTTTTATTTCATTGATGAAAATGCACTATACAAAAGGCTGAACAAGCTGGAGTATCTATCTGCACATTCCCTGATTGCCTAATTTATGGAAACAGTGTAATTAGACCTATATTGATATTTAGAGTCTTCTTATAATATATGCATACATTTCTAAAACACGCCCTGGCTAGATAGCTCCGTTGTTGAGAACAGTGGCCTGAAGCACAGAGGTTGCCGGTTTGACCCCCAGTCAGGGCACATACTGGCACATACCGGCACATACCGGCACAGATTGATGTTCCTGTCTCTCTCTCTTTCTCCCTGGCTAAAATCAATAAATAAAAATTATAAATAAATAAATAATGCTACCTCTTCAGGCCTTAGATTTCAACCTCCATTTTTATTGAATTTGGGCTGTATTTAACAATTGACTTTTTATATTAATAGAATATTTTAATATATACATCAAACTCAATGGGTCACAATAGCAAAGTTAATCTCCAATATTATGTTTCTTAGAATATAGATAATTTTAATTTCCTTTAATAAAAAGAGGAAGAGAGAGACACAGAGAGAGAAACATTTATCTGTTCCTGTATGTGCCCTGACCAGGGATCAAACCAGTAACCTCTAACCAACTGAACTATTTGGTCAGGGCCACAGATGATTTTTTTCAGTAATCCCAGTAGTAGCTGACTATAATTCAATATAAAATTATTTAATTTGAAGTGCTAATTTAGAAGAAGGCAAAAATAGTTTCAAGTGCTCACTACTCTGAAATATAAACTGTCCATTATATGTAACTATTTTTGCTTAAATTATAAATATAAGTTAAATAACTTAAAAACAACAGTAAAAGACGTGTTTCACTTTTAAAAGCAAATAACTTTTTTTTTTTTAAATCAACGTGGCATTATCTGTACTATGGCCACTAACTCTAATGATGTGCTTGTGCCATTCAGCCTAAGTTCTGATCACCTGCAAAATTAAATTAGAGTTACAGGAAAACAGTAGCCACATATAAGGAGAAAAATGGGTGCCAACATAATTTACCATTAGTTAACCTGAATATACTGTAGATATTATAATTATAATATAGTCAGGGCTCAAAAACACCTGGGATCTCGATGACTTTAAGAAGAAAGAGATAAAAACAATGAATTGCCCTTTCCCATGACTGAGGCTGTCAGAGTCAACCCTTAGAGAAGATTCTCAAACCAGGTATAATCAAAACCTGACCAAAAAATTACCACATTTTTCCATGTATAAGATGCACCTTAATTTTGAGGCCCAAAATTTGAAAAAAAAAATGTATTACATAAAGTTATTGGACTTAAGTTTTATTCATCATAAAATTCATACAACTCCTCATCACTGTCAAAACTCCCATCCATTAGCTTGTCCTCATCTGTGTCTGATGACAAATCACTATCTTCTTATATTGCTTTATCTTCAGTTCCATCTATGGCATTTGAAATGCCACACTTCTTAAATGGCTTGGCAACCACTGCATAAGACGTACCCAGTTTTTAGACTCCAATTTTTTTTTTCTTTTTTTTCCTGAAGCTGGAAACGGGGAGAGACAGTCAGACAGACTCCCGCGTGCGCCCGACCGGGATCCACCTGGCATGCCCACCAGGGGCGACGCTCTGCCCACCAGGGGGCGACGCTCTGCCCCTCCAGGGCGTCACTTTGCCACGACCAGAGTCACTCTAGTGCCTGGGGCAGAGGCCAAGGAGCCATCCCCAGCTCCTGGGCCATCTTTGCTCCAATGGAGCCTTGGCTGCGGGAAGGGAAGAGAGAGACAGGGAAGAAGGAGGGGGTGGGGGGTAGAGAAGCAAATGGGCGCTTCTCCTATGTGCCCTGGCCGGGAATTGAACCCGGGTCCCCTGCATGCCAGGCCAACGCTCTACCGCTGAGCCAACCGGCCAGGGCTAGACTCCAAATTTTTTTAAAAAGGATGCATCTTATTCATGGGGAAATACAGTAAATAGAACATTAACTAAATTTTAATAAATGTCTACTTTGGAAAAAAAGACACAATCTTCAGTCTACCATACCTCATTTCATAAAAAATATATTTGTAATGCAAAATTATTATTTAATGTGTTGAATTAATAAGTAAGATAATGTTTTATAGTTGAACTAAGTGGGAATAAAATCAAATGGTTAAATACTAAGATTATAATATAAAATTAAAAAAGAACTTCAAACCTTTGCTGAGTATGAGACAAATTTTCAAAGGTGAGAACACTTAAATGGCTATTGTAGGATTTTAGTATGGCAGACCGGTTGTAATATTAACCCTTTCATTGAGGATAATCAGAAAAGCTAGATAATTTTTTAAAGTCTGTTCAAAGTCATTAGAAAGTTCACAATTGAAAGTACAACAAACAATTTATAGGACAGTTTTGTAAGTAATGGGAAGGCACAGAGGTGAATCTGACACTGGCTTTTCTTTTTCCTTTAAAGGAATATGCCAGTACCTATGTAGCTGAGACACTGAGCAAAGCTTACAAAAGACTCATAGTTATGGGGAGACCGAAAATGAAATACAGACTCTAGGAAGGAAGAAGAGCCCTGGTAATCAGTTTGGGATTTTAGTAGATACATAAAGTGCTATCCTAGTAGTAGAATAATTATAAACATCCATCAAGAACAAAAGTGAGGTAGAGACATGGCTAGGAAAAATCCTGAGGAGGCCCTGGCCAGTCGTCCTGGCGTGCCGGGGACCCGGGTTCAATTCCCGGCCAGGGAACATAGGAGAAGCGCCCATTTGCTTCTCCACCCCCCCTTCCTCTCTGTCTCTCTCTTCCCCTCCCGCAGCCAAGGCTCCATTGGAGCAAAGATGGCCCAGGCGCTGGGGATGGCTCCTTGGCCTCTGCCCCAGGCGTTGGAGTGGCTCTGGTCTCGCAGAACGACGCCCCGGAGGGGCAGAGCATCGCCCCCTGGTGGGCAGAGCATCGCCCCTGGTGGGCGTGCCGGGTGGATCCCGGTCGGGCGCATGCGGGAGTCTGTCTGACTGTCTCTCCCCGTTTCCAGCTTCAAGAAAAAAAAAAAAATCCTGAGGAATTACCATCTGCAAACCAGCACAAAAGGAAATACTAAAAGGAGGGTATTTTTGGCAGAAAATTAAAAATTACAAATGGAAACAGGAAATTTAGTAAAAATGAAGAACAAAGGAGAGTAACAGGAATTAAATGAATAAATTAAAATAAATATTTAATATGCAAGGTAATTTCAATATCTGTGGGATTTTAAATACATATATAATTAAAAGATTAGAGACTATGCATTTGTTGAAAGTCATAGAACCTTTCAGTACAAGGAGCAGAACTTTAATGAGTGCTGTTTTAAAAATCAATGGGGATGCAATGCAGACTGTTACAAAATAATCCCTGTTACAGATGTATGACATACTTCATTGAAGGAAGTGGAAGAAAAATGACCTAAGTAACATAGGAAATGAATAGAAACTTGAAGACCAAGGGCTAAAAGAACTATGCATAAACATTATAGTCTAGTTCAGGGGTAGTCAATATTTTTATACCTACTGCCCACTTTTGTATCTCTGTAGTCAATCTTTTTATACCTACTGCCCACTTTTGTATCTCTGTTAGTAGTAAAATTTTTTAACCGCCACCGGTTCCACAGTAATGGCGATTTATAAAGTAGGGAAGTAACTTTACTTTATAAAATTTATAAAGCAGAGTTACAGCAAGTTAAAGCATATAATAATAATTACTTACCAAGTACTTTATGTCGGATTTTCGCTAAGTTTGGCAGAATAAATCTTTATAAAACAACTTACTATAGTTAAATCTATCTTTTTATTTATACTTTGGTTGCTCTGTGACCACCCACCATGAAAGCTGGAATGCCCACTAGTGGGCGGTAGGGACCAGGTTGACTACCACTGGTCTAGTTAGTAAAATTGTTTCCCCTAGGTTGACATTACTAATACTGCTATATATGTATACTGGTACTGAGCAAACAAACGAATATATATTGGTTAGTGGGAGCCAGTTTCTTACTATTGCAGTGAGAATTTTCACAAAAATAAAGGTGGAAGGCTAGAGTGAACCCTGTGGTACTAAATGAAAGTCAGAGAAATCAGTATGAACTTATGTTTAGCTTATACAGTTCTCCCTTGCCATATCTTGGTTCACTTTTCGTGGTCTCACAGTATTGTGGATTTTAAAATTGTATAAATTTAATTTTGTATCACAGATTTTTTGCTATATGTCAGGATTTTGTGGTATATAAATATTTTTATATATTTATTATTTTAATTATTTTTGCAGTAAAATAAGCATAAGAAGTGTTTATAACAGTGTGGCAAAGGTTTATAAGAGTGCAAAGAGGGTTTATAAAGCCTTAAAATATATATAAATAATAAAATAAATATAAGGTTTCTACTTAGTGGATTTTTGCCTATTATTGGAGGTTCTAGAACCTAACCTCCATGACAGACGAGAGACCATTGTATAGATATAGGTGGATACATGTAGAAATAGTTATAGACATGTATAGATACATAGGTAAGTACACCACATGTATTTTCTAGTTTTGTCAGCTGAAACAATAGGTAGTGGCAAACATACTCAGAATCCAGCTCTTAATTGCTAACACCATTTCCAGAAAAGGAACTAGAAATCCTTGAAGAAATGGCTGTTTCTAGTTTTAGGCACAGACTACATAAGATTCTAAATCATGTTGTAGTCCAGAAATAAGGAATTGTTCAAAAACCAAAACAATGAGGGTATGTCAATGGATACAGAAACCATCAGAAAGGTCAAAGTTGGCACAAATTAAGAAACAAAATAATATTGGGTTATAACTGAAAATATAAAATAAATACTAATGAGTTGATACTTTAACAAATTATTTGATAATTAAATGGGAAGTAATAAACAAATTTCCCATACATAAGAATTAAAAATAGTTTACATAGATATCACTGGGGATCAATTTCTTTTTCATTTTCTGTTGCATGAGGTTTTAGAACTGTTTCTATATATTTCTGCATTGCTGATTTCAAATATGAAATCCATTTTTGGTGGATGCTCTAGTTTTTATGCAATTTTAATTTCTTTTTGTTATAGTTAATGGCATGCATTGGTTTTTAAATTGGAGTTAAAGGGCAACAACTCTTGGATTGAACATAACCACAAGGCAATTAATGTTTTACAAACATGACTTTTACATAATTGTAGTTATTTTTAAATGTAAAAAATTATTATCTGATAAAAACACCCTCTTATTTTGTTTTAAGATTAAATCATGGCTTTTTCGAGTAGGTGGAAATGTAAGAATAGTCCTGATAACTTCTGTTATATATGTGGCTGTTACACACTTCAACATTAAAGGCACAATATTTCATCATTTGTGACACGTGCATATATTGCCTATTTTCAAGTTACCCTTGGTGATCAAGACAAGAATTGGGCTCCTCATATTGTGTTTCATAATTGTGAGGAAATGCTTTGTGACTGGACAAAAGGAAAACACAAAGAAATGCCTTTTGGTATTCTCATAGTTAGGCGTGAACCTAAGGACCACAGCGGTGACTGTTATTTCTGTCTGATCCATACAAAGGGCATCAGCAAGAAAAAACAGCATATGATCACATGTTCTAATATTCCTTCAGCAATATGCCCTATCCCACACTCTGAGACACTCCCAGTTCCAGTTTTCAATGGTTTTATTTCTTCTAAGGACAAAAAAAGTAAACATGGTGATCAAGTGTATTTTGATAAGATGCATGAGGAAATGGTTGTAGACTCTGAAGGATCTTCTTCTGATACCAAGCAGTCATTAACCCCTCAGCAGTTTAGCCAACCTGAATTGAATGACTTAGTAAGAATGACATAAAAATTGTCCTCGACTTTCTGAAGTATGAGGAACATAACTGGATCATTTGTGTGGACTTTAAAATGGTAAATTTCCTGCTAAGACAACAGAGGTTCCATGAAGTACCCTTGCTTTCTGTGTTTGTGGGACAGCTGAGCTTGGGAGAAACACTGGACACAGAAGGAGTGACTGAAACGTGAAGCTCTAGAAGTAAGGATGCAAAATATTGTGAATGAACCTGTAGTTAATTGAGACAGGATCATTTTCCCCCACTTCACATCAAATTTGGCTTAATAAAGCAGTTTGTTCAGGCTTTGAATAGAGAAAGTGAATGCTTTCAACATATTATTTCTGCTTTTCCTGCCTTGTCTTTTGAGAAGATAAAAGAAGGTGTATTCGATGGGCCTCAAATTTGAACCTCGTACATGATGAAGAATTTTCCAGGAAGATGAATAAGGAGGAGAAAGCAGCATGGCAGTCTTTTCTGGCAGTTACAAAGATTTGCTTGGCAACAAAAAGCAGAAAACTATGAACTTCTGGTTCAAAGGCTGCTGTAGGTTTTCTGCAACATTGTATGTGACATGAGCATTAAGATTCACTTCCTGAACAGTCACTTGATAAGTTTCCCAAAAATCTTGGAGCTGTTAGTGATGAACAGACTATTGCTGGAGCATCAAATGAGATTGTCCTTCAACAAGTACAGAAATGCAAGAGCTACAAACACAAATTTGTGGCTGAATAGAATTTAAATAAATTTTGTGCAAATTTTATAATTAAAATAAGTGTTTTAATATGTTCTATTTCAAAATTGTAGACAAATTCTGATGCAATCATACCTTTTAGTGTATTAGTATATTTACTGCATTATATAAATTATTATATTTTCACAAAGATGATGCCCAAGAAGACATTCTACTTCATTATGTTAAACTAAATGTTGAAAATTTTACAATAAGATGAAAACCTAAAATCTTGAATTGCAAAAAAACCTGTAGCTTACAGAGAAAAACTAATGTTAGATTTGGGATCAGCACACTCGAATTAGGTAAGAACAAGTGTTATTGTGGATGCAATAAAAATTTTATTTCACCCTCAAGGAAGTAGAACATGACCACCTACTCTTTAAGCATGGACTTGGTACAGTGACCTTCTTCTAAAATTTAAAGTGTGTGAAAGCAAAAACAACAACAACAACAATAATAATAAATAAATAAATAAATAAAAAGTAACTTTACACTGAAGAAATGTGGTAAACATTATTTTTAGCAAGGTGACTAAGGTTGCCATTATCAGTGATAAACATACTCTTTGTGTGTTGATGAGAATGACATTTTTACCTCTGTAATCTTCTTCCCTAAAATTCACAAATTCTGTTTAACTATGAGGAAAACATTATGGAAATCCAAATTGAAGAACATTATACAAAACACTTTATCTATACTTTTTAAAATCCTCAAAGTCATCAAAGAACCATGAAAATATGAATCACTATTACAGTCTAGAAGAGCCAAAAGAGATTTGACAAGTAAATATGAATGTAGATCTTGGATAGGATTCTGGAAGATGAAAGAAAATTGAGTAAAAACTAAGAAAATCTAAATAAAGTATGCACTTAATAGTGTATCAATTTTTATTTATTAATTATGTCAAAGTAGCATAATAATGTAAGATGGTAACAAAAAAGAAATAGGGAATTGAATATTTAGGCTTTCTAATATTTTGGCAACATTTGTGCCAATATAAAACTATTCTAAAATAAAAATTTATTAAATGTTAAAAAATATATTCAATACTGGGAAATAACACAAAACATGTGAGAAAAGGTAAATGAAGTTAAAGTCTTCTAAGTGTCTCATTCAAAAAGTGACAAAATATTAATTTATATTTGTAAAGCCGGTAGCCATGGCCACCATCACAGCCGCCTGGCTTTTTCAGGTTTACATTTAATTCCAGCAGACAGTAATGAAACTGCGGGGCCAAGAACTGGTAGACCATTACCTTTATTCCCAGCTCACACTCAGCACGCGAGTAAACACAAACATACTGGGCTCCAAAACCTACTCATTCAGTGCTCACAAAGCTACTGACACATCCGAGTTTTCCAAGAATCAAAGGCCCCCACCAGTCTTATCCTCTCTGGTTTCCCAACTTCCTTCTCCTCTCTGCACAAACTGGCTTCTCCTTCAGCACCCTGTCATCCTGACTGCCTCCTCTCCTCCAATCAAGTGACCTCTTACCCCTGTAACAACGTGGTCTCCTCCTCCCCAAATTAGCCTCCTAGCTCTTCTTTTTAAAATTTTTTGGCATGAAAGTCCGTATGCCAGCACACATTAGCATAACCAGGCCCCTTCCCAAGCATGAAAGCAATCAATTTGTATCACGTGAGAGCATCAACACATGAGCAGTGGCAATTTTTAACAATAAGAGTGAGCAAAATCAGAACATACAGATTTTACAACTAATTTGCCCAACAATATTTTAAAAAAATTAAGATTGCATTTGTAATTTTTTGGTTACCACTAAAATAAAAGTAAAAGACAATATAAGTAACACACTCATATAGGGGAAAAAATAAAATAATTAAAATTGATTAATCCAAAGAAGACAAGACTCTACACTTCATTAAAGAACATAAAACAGTTTTAAAAGTAGAAAAAAATAGTAAGATGGTAGATTGAAAACCAACACATTAGTAATTATTAGATTTAATCACATAAAATTGCAGGTAATCTTTTTGTTATAAAGATGACAATTGTATATGATTTAACTTAATACATTTAACAATTTTAATAAGTACTCCACTTATAAGGCAAAGATGTCTCTTTGGATGGGTTAAAAATGTAAAAATATGCTATGTACAGAAGACATACCTTAAACATAAGAATACATAAACATTTAAAGTCACCGGATTGAAAAAGCTATGCTATATAAAACCAAATCCAAGGTAGCTGGGAGAGCTAGTATATTTATACCAGAAAATTTTTTTTTTTTGTAAGGCCAGTAGCAACAGCCATCATCACAGCTGCCTGGCCCGTGCAGGTTTGCATTTGATTCGGACAGACGGTAATGAAACAACGGTGCCAAGAACTGGTGGGCCATTAGATTTAATCCTAGCTTGTACCCAGCGGGCAAGAAATACACACAGTGGGAAAACACTTCCCTTTCTATTCAGGGCTCCCAAAGCCACTGACTTATCCAAGTTTCCTAGAATCAAAGGTTTCTAGCTCACCAGCCTTATTCACTTCTGTTTCCCATCTCCTTCTTTCTGCACAAACTCTGCACAAACTGGCTTCTCCCTCAGCACTCTGCCATCTTGGCTGCTTCTCCTCTCCTCCACGTGGCCTTTCTCTGCTCTCCTCTCTAATACTAATCTCAAGGAACTGAGAGAGAGAGAGCAAGCTCCTGGTCTGCCCAATTTTATAGTGTAGAAATTAAAACCTTTAATCCAATATACAAACAAGGAAGTCTCTGATACAAAGTCACTTAGGATGGGAAAGGCTTAGTCTTAAAACTAAGCCTTAGGGTATAACAACCCTGCCTGCTTACAGCCTGTTCCCCACACCTAATGCAAACTATAAGCGAGCAAACCTATATACCATATTTACAAACTTATTTGACCAACAATTTTAAAACAAGAAGAGTTACAGAAAATGAAAAGAAATATGTTTTAGTGTTCTACCAAGAAAGGATAATAATCTTAAATTTATATATATATTGTTGGGCAGATAAAATATATTATGCTCACTTTGTTAAAGATGGCGCTGCCCACGTGGAGGCCATCGCCCAGGTGATATTAATGTGTGTTGGTGGCAGGCTGTGGGCAGGCAGAATTCTTGTAGCCTGGGGCTTGGTTTTGGGATTAATTCTTTCCCACCCTTTTTAGTGTGGGGTGGTACAATCCTATCATGCCTCAGAAAGTGACTTTGTATTAGAGACTTCCCTATTTTGTATATTGGATTAAAGGTCTGGATTTCTACACTATAAAATGGGGGCAGAACAGGATCTTGCTCTCTTGGTTCCTGAGATTAGCATTAGAGAGCAGAGAAAGGCCACGTGGAAGAGGCCAGGAGAAGCAGCCAAAATGGCGGAGTGTTGAGTGAGAAGTCAGTTTGTGCAGAGTTTGTGCAGGGAAAAGGAAGAAGATGGGGAACAGAGGTGAATAAGTCTAGTTAGTGAGCTAGAAATCTTTAATTCTAGGAAACTTGGATAAGTCAGTAGCTTTGTGAGCACTGAATGTGAGTGGGTTTTGGAGCCCAGTATGTGTTTTTACTTGCCCGCTGGGTGAAAGCTAGGATTAAAAATGATGGCTCATCAGTTTTTGGCTCCATTGTTTCTTTACCGACTGTCCGAATCCAATGCGAACCTGCATGGGTCAGGCTGCTGTGATAGTGGCCATCGCTACTGGCCTTACATATATCTTCAAAAATAAAAAAGTAATGAAATCTACAGTTTAGTTAAGAGAAATTCTAACATCTTCAGTAATTTAAAGAATGTGTAGATTAAAAACATGAGTTGCAAAATACTTTTGAGTACACATAAATTGTTTAATAAAATTTACCTTATTTTGAAATATATCAGTTCCCAAAGTAAGATTAAAATTACAGTGAAATAAATTTGAATATCAATAACAGAAAAGACAAGTGGAAAAATCCAAATGTTTTTATATTTAGTAATTATATTATATTTCTGGATTATCACTAGATAAAAGAGAAAGTTACTGGATTTTACATAACATTTTTACTGAATAATAATGTACATATTATCTATCAAAATTTGTGAGATAAGTCTAAAATGATTATATGAATAATAAATCTGAGACTTTTTGAAAATGAAGAACTCATAAAATAATACAATTTATGAAAACCAACAAGAAAATAGAAAAAATATGAATAGTTTTGTATTGAATTAAAAAAACAAGTGTAGTACTCCAGCTTGCTGGGAACTATTAGTGTTGCATGGAAAAAAAACCCTACTCAAGACAAAAACTTATGTCAAGAGTTAGAGAGGGTAGGAGTGACGTCACGGAAATGGCACTGTGAGCAGTGCGTCCAACTGTTGAGATCTCCCCAAAATCTCAACAAATTTATCAACTAGAAACAGAAAAATTTATCCTCAGAGCATTCCGGAGTTCCACACACACTGAAAGCGAAAGGACTGTTATCACTTGAATCTGAGAGACGGGTCAGAGAGGACGGTGTGAAGGAAGCTAACTACCGCACGGATGTTCATTCAAGCCGAGGAGGGAGTACGCCTGTGGTGAGTCAACCCACGCGTGCAACTGCCCGCCCACACTTGGGGAGCGGCAGCCTGGGCGCTGGCGGCTGCCGGCATGCCCTGAGAAACCGTGCACGCACCCCGTGCCGCGGTCTGGGAGGGATGCCAAGGCTGTCTTGCCCATTCCAGAGATTCTCTCCATGGGCGGGGCACCTCACCCAGCCATTCAAGCTAACAATCAAGCATTGGGGGAGGGGCACGCAGGCAGCCTGAAATACTTTCTGGAGCACAGCTGCGGATCCAATCACTGAAATTAGCTTAACCCACGAAATCTGCGCACCCACGGGGCTCTAATTGATAGGATCTCTCTCAGTTCAGCCATCCAAGACAAGAGGCGTGATATTTTTCAGTGCCTCTCGCTAAAGGGGTGAGGGCAACTTCTGATTGACAGAGCCTCCATATTCAGGGATATATGCTAACAAGAGGGACTTGGCAGATATTAAGATCTATATAGAAAGCAACAACTAGTGCCTCTTCTTCCCAGTCAAAATAGATTACAAAGTGTGGAAAGCCTGGGTTGAGTGGTCCAACTGAATGCTAGGCGCTGAACAGTCACCTTGACAACAATTGACTCCCAACCCCACCTGATTACACTGGAGGCTCTGACTGCCAGAGCCTTACCCAGAGCCTTGCGCTGAGTGGGGATAGAGTGGGGATTTCCCAGCTCTTTGAGCCTCTTACTCCCCAGACAGAAGCAGTGGCAGCCTCATAACTGGATCATTAGGCTGCTAATTCAGGAAGGGGAGACTAGGAGAGAGACTCCAGGAAAGCAAACTCTCTCATTGTTGGACCCTGCAAACGCCAACAAGCCTCGACTACCAGCGAGACTAAAGCCAATTATATGACATTGCCATAGAATCCCATCAACTCCAAATCCCTACCTAAGAGTGACACAGGGGCAGAGCCTGGGGTATAGAGTCACTGACCAGGAAGAGGGAGAGAAAAGAAAAAGAAAGAAGTTAACTTCTCAAAATCAAGAAAAATCCACAGACTTTATAACTTGTTCCACTAATTCTTCATTGTTGTTGTTTCTTTCTTCTATCTTATTGACTTTATTATTATTTCTATTTCCTCACCTCGGTCCTTCTATTCTCTGCCCATCTTATGCTTCCCTTTTCTTGAACTACACTACCCATGAGTGTTACATTTTATTTCTTTTCTTCATCCTTACTCTCCTTTAGGGTTACACTCCAAAACCCTTAACTCTCGCTCTCTCCCCTTTTGTCTTTTTTTTTCTCTTCCTTTTTTCTTCCTTTGTTTCTCTTTTTTTCTTATTTTTTCCTTTCTATTCGTTTCTTTTTTTCTCCTTTTACTTTTCCTCCCATTCAATCCTCAATCATGAACAAATTATTTAATTTGAGACCCAAGTTTTTTTTTTTTCTTTTTGCTTTTGTTTTTAGTTTTCCTTTGTTTGTTTGTTTTTGTGGCATTTTGGGTACTTTTTACATTGCTTTTTAACTCACTAGCATTCCTCCCAACCCAAGGTCTCCATTGTAATTAGTCTTCGCTCCACTTAATACAACAGATTTTTACTTATTATTTTTATTTTTTTCTTCTTTAATTATTATTATTTTTTCTCTCCTTTTTTCTGTTTCCTTCTTACCCCTCTCATTATATCTCTTAGTCGACCATCACTTACAAGCAAATCATTTTATGCTTGTCTAAGATTTTCTACTTTTTTTTTTTTTTTGCATTTAGTAGGTCCCTACTCCCTTTTTTTCCCCTTGAACTCTTCACCCCAAATCAGGCCCTCTGTTATAGGCAGTGTTTGTTCCATTTAGCATAATATAATTCATAGGTCATCACGATATTTCCCTAAGGAGGGGAGAGGAAGGGAAGAGAAGAAAGAACAAAGGGGGAAATAATAAATTATTACTGTTTTTTTTGTGGGGTGTTTTCCTTATTTTTTCTTTTATTCTTTATTAATTCTAATTAATACTATCAACAAGACCACCCTCAGATGCCAATAAGAAAAAGGAAATCAAATATTATGCATAAAAAGATAGAGAGGTAACACAAATAGATGTGGAAAAATCTATGGAGAAAAGATTTAACATATTGGAAGCCTTGGAGCCAAATGACAGAGAATTTAAAATAGAAATCTTAAAAATACTCAGAGATATACAAGAAAACACAGAAAGGCAATTTAGGGAGATCAGAAAACAACTCAACGATCACAAAGAATATATTACCAAGGAAATTGAAACTATAAAAACAAATCAAAATCAAACAGAAATGAAAAACTCAATTCACGAGCTGAAAAACAAGGTAACAAGCTTAGCTAATAGAACAGCCCAGATAGAAGATAGGATTAGTGAAATAGAAAACAAGCAACTTGAGGAACAACAGAGAGAAGAAGAAAGAGACTCAAAAATAATAAAAAATGAGAAAGCCCTACAGGAATTGTCTGACTCCATCAGAAAGAATAACATAAGAATAATAGGTATATCAGAGGGAGAAGAGAGAGAAAATGGAATGGAGAATATACTCAAACAAATAATAGATGAGAACTTCACAAGCCTGTGGAAAGAACTAAAGCCTCAAATTCAAGAAGCAAACAGAACACCGAGTTTTCTTAACCCCAAAAAACCCACTCCAAGGCACATCATAATGAAGATGACACAAACCAATGACAAAGAAAAAATTCTCAAGGCAGCCAGGGAAAAGAAGAGTACAACATATAAAGGAAGGCCTGCTAGATTATCATCAGATTTCTCAGCAGAAACTCTACAAGCTAGAAGAGAGTGGACCCCAATATTTAAAGCCCTGAAAGAGAGGAACTTTCAGCCAAGAATTCTATACCCATCAAAGCTATTCTTCAAGTATGAAGGAGATATAAAAACATTCACAAATACAGAAAAGATGAGGGAATTTATCATCAGAAAGCCCCCACTCCAGGAAATACTAAAGGGGGTGTTCCAACCAGAGTCAAAGAACAAAAGAAAACAACACCACAAGTAACAGCTCCACCAAGAACACAATAAAACCAAACTTAAACTGTGAGAACAAAAGAAAAAAAGGGGGGAAAGGATGAAGATTAACAGTAGCAAAGGACGATGAAGCGCAGAAATACTCATAAGATAGGGTACTACAATGAATGTGGTAGGTACCCTTTTCATTACTTAATGGTAACCACTCTTGAAAAAACCACCACAAAAACACTTGACTTAAAAAAGGTAGGAACAGAGGAAAGAAGTATGGAATATAAACAAACAAAAACAAATGATAGAAAAACAAAGGAGAAGAATCAAACAAGATACAAAACTAACAGAAAGCAATTTATAAAATGGCAATAGGGAACCCACAAGTGTCAATAATTACACTAAATGTAAATGGATTAAACTTACCAATAAAAAGACACAAAGTAGCAGAATGGATTAAAAAAGAAAATCCAACTATATGCTGCCTACAAGAAACACATCTAAGCAAGAAGGATAAAAACAAATTCAAAGTGAAAGGCTGGAAAACAATACTCCAAGCAAACAACACCCAAAAAAAAAGCAGGTGTAGCAATACTCATATCTAATAATGCTGACTATAAGACAGAAAAAGTACTCAGAGACAAAAATGGTCATTTCATAATGATTAAGGGGAAGTTGAATCAAGAAGACATAACAATCCTTAATATATATGCACCAAACCAAGGAGCACCAAAATATATAAGACAGCTACTTATTGACCTTAAAACAAAAACTGACAAAAATACAATCATACTTGGAGACCTCAATACACCACTGACGACTCTAGATCGGTCATCCAAACAGAGAATCAATAAAGATATAGGTGCCTTAAACGAAATACTAGAACACCTGGATATGATAGACATCTACAGGACACTTCATCCCAAAGCGACAGAGTATACATTTTTCTCTAGTGTACATGGAACATTCTCCAGAATTGACCATATGTTGGGCCACAAAGACAATATCAGCAAATTTAGAAAAATTGAAATTGTACCAAGCATATTCTCTGATCATAAAGCCTTGAAACTAGAATTCAACTATAAAAAAGAGGGGGAAAAACCCACAAAAATGTGGAAACTAAACAACATACTTCTAAAAAATAAATGGGTCAAAGAAGAAATAAGCACAGAGATCAAAAGATATATACAGACAAATGAAAACGAAAATATGACATATCAGAATCTCTGGGATGCAGCAAAAGCAGTAATAGGAGGAAAGTTCATATCACTTCAGGCCTATATGAACAAACAAGAGAGAGCCCAAGTAAACCACTTAACTTCACACCTTAAGGAACTAGAAAAAGAAGAACAAAGACAACCCAAAACCAGCCGAAGAAAGGAGATAATAAAAATCAGAGCAGAAATAAACAAAATAGAGAACAGAAAAACTATAGAAAAAATCAATAAAACAAGGAGCTGGTTCTTTGAAAAGATCAACAAAATTGACAAACCCTTGGCAAGACTCACCAAGGAAAAAAGGCACAGGACTCAAATAAATAAAATTCAAAATGAAAGAGGAGAGATCACCACAGACATCATAGATATACAAAGAATTATTGTAGAATACTATGAAAAACTATATGCCACCAAATACAACAATCTAGAAGAAATGGATAAATTCCTAGAACAATACAACCTTCCTAGACTGAGTCATGAAGAAGCAGAAAGCCAAAACAGACCAATCAGCAGGGAGGAAATAGAAAAAACTATTAAAGACCTCCCCAAAAATAAAAGTCCAGGCCCAGACGGTTATACTAGTGAATTCTATCAAACATTCAAAGAAGACTTGGTTCCTATTCTACTCAAAGTCTTCTAAAAAATTGAAGAAGAAGCCATACTTCCAAACACATTTTATGAGGCCAACATAACCCTCATACCAAAACCTGGCAAGGATGGCACAAAGAAAGAAAACTACAGACCAATATCTCTAGTGAATACAGATGCTAAAATACTAAACAAAATACTGGCAAACCGAATACAACAACATATTAAAAAAATAATACATCATGATCAAGTGGGATTCATCCCAGAATCTCAAGGATGGTTCAACATACGTAAAACGGTTAACGTAATACACCATGTCAACAAAACAAAAACCAAAAACCACATGATCTTATCAATAGACGCAGAAAAGGCTTTCGATAAAATACAACACAATTTTATGTTTAAGACTCTCAACAAAATGGGTATAGAAGGAAAATATCTCAACATGATAAAGGCCATATATGATAAACCATCAGCCAACATCATATTAAATGGCATAAAACTGAGGACTTTCAACCTTAAATCAGGAACAAGACAGGGTTGTGCACTCTCTCCATTCTTATTTAACGTGGTGCTAGAAGTTCTGGCCAGAGCAATCAGACAAGACAAAGAAATAAAAGGCATCCATATCGGAAAAGAAGAAGTAAAGGTATCACTTTTTGCTGATGATATGATCCTATACATCGAAAACCCAAAGGACTCCACAAAAAGATTACTAGAAACAATAAACCAATACAGTAAGGTCGCAGGATACAAAATTAACATACAAAAGTCCATAGCCTTTCTATATGCCAACAATGAAATATTAGAAAACAAACTCAAAAAAATAATCCCCTTCACGATTGCAACAAAAAAAATAAAATACCTAGGAATAAACATAACAAAGTATGTAAAGGACCTATATAACGAAAACTACAAGGCATTATTAAGAGAAATAGAAAAAGACACAATGAGATGGCAAAATATTCCTTGTTCTTGGATAGGAAGAATAAATATAATTAAAATGGCCATATTACCGAAAGCAATATATAAATTTAATGCAGTTCCCATCAAAATTCCTATGAGATTTTTTTAAAGAAATGGAACAAAAAATCATCAGATTTATATGGAATTATAAAAAACCCCGAATAGCCAAAGCAATCCTAAGGAAAAAGAATGAAGCTGGGGGCATTACAATACCTGACTTTAAACTATATTATAGGGCCACGATAATCAGAACAGCATGGTATTGGCAGAAAAATAGACACTCAGACCAATGGAGCAGAATAGAAAGCCCAGAAATAAAACCACATATATATGGTCAAATAATTTTTGATAAAGGGGCCAACAACACTCAATGGAGAAAAGAAAGCCTCTTCAACAAATGATGTTGGGAAAACTGGAAAGCCACATGCAAAAGAATGAAACTCGACTACAGCTTGTCCCCATGTACTAAAATTAATTCAAAATGGATCAAAGACCTAAATATAAGACCTGAAACAATAAAGTACATAGAAGAAGACATAGGCACTAAACTCATGGACCTGGGTTTTAAAGAACATTTTATGAACCTGACTCCAATGGCAAGAGAAGTGAAGGCAAAGATAAATGAATGGGACTACATCAGAATAAAAAGTTTTTGCTCAGCAAGAGAAACTGACATCAAAATAAACAGACAGCCAACTAAATGGGAAATGATATTTTCAAACAACAGCTCAGATAAGGGCCTAATATCCAAAATTTACAAAGAACTCATAAAACTCAACAACAAACAAACAAACAATCCAATACAAAAATGGGAAGAGGACATGAACAGACACTTCTCCCAGGAAGAAATATAAATGGCCAACAGATATATGAAAGGATGCTCAGCTTCATTAGTTATTAGAGAAATGCAAATCAAAACTACAATGAGATACCCCCTCACCCCTGTTAGATTAGCTATTATCAACAAGACGGGTAATAGCAAATGTTGGAGAGGCTGCGGAGAAAAGGGAACTCTCATCCACTGTTGGTGGAACTGTAAAATAGTACAACCATTATGGCGGAAAGTATGGTGGTTCCTCAAAAAACTGCAAATAGAACTACCTTATGACCCAGCAATCCCTCTACTGGGTATATACCCCAAAACCTCAGAAACATTGATACATAAAGACACATGTAGCCCCATGTTCACTGCAGCACTGTTCACAGTGGCCAAGACTTGGAAACAACCAAAAAGCCCTTCAATAGAAGACTGGATAAAGAAGATGTGGCACATATACACTATGGAATACTACTCAGCCATAAGAAATGATGACATCAGATCATTTACAACAAAATGGTGGGATCTTGATAACATTATATGGAGTGAAATAAGTAAATCAGAAAAAAACAAGAACTACATGATTCCATACATTGGTGGAACATAAAAACGAGACTAAGAGACATGGACAAGAGTGTGGTGGTTACCAGGGGTGGGGGGAGGGAGGATGCAGGAGGGAGGGAGGGAGAGAGTTAGGGGGAGGGGGAGGGGCACAGAGAAAACTAGATAGAGGGTGACAGAGGACAATCTGACTCTGGGCGAGGGGTATGCAACATAATTTAATGACAAGATAACCTAGACATGTTTTCTTTGAATATATGTACCCTGATTTATTAATGTCATCCCATTAACATTAATAAAAATTTATTTAAAAAAAAGAAAAGAAAAAAGAGTTAGAGAGGGTAGACTTGCCAAGGGAGGCAAAGAAGACCTGAATCTTCTTCTCCCTTAGCTTTTATTGATCAAAACCAGAACCGGCCCTGGCCGGTTGGCTCAGCGGTAGAGCGTCGGCCTAGCGTGCGGGGGACCTGGGTTCGATTCCCGGCCAGGGCACATAGGAGAAGCGCCCATTTGCTTCTCCACCCCTCCGCCGCGCCTTCCTCTCTGTCTCTCTCTTCCCCTCCCGCAGCCAAGGCTCCATTGGAGCAAAGATGGCCCGTGCGCTGGGGATGGCTCTGTGGCCTCTGCCCCAGGCGCTAGAGTGGCTCTGGTCGCAACATGGTGACACCCAGGAGGGTCGCAACATGGCGACGCCCAGGATGGGCAGAGCGTCGCCCCCTGGTGGGCGTGCCGGGTGGATCCCGGTCGGGCGCATGCGGGAGTCTGTCTGACTGTCTCTCCCTGTTTCCAGCTTCAGAAAAATGCAAAAAACAAACAAACAAACAAACAAAAAAACAGAACCAAGGTAACAGGATTACAAGGGAGAGAGGCCAGGTGACAAGATAAAGAATGACTAATGGGTTTTTTGCTGACATGGAGAAAGGGCTAATTTGGTCAGTACATTTTTTTTTTTTTTTGCTAATTAACAAACACAAAGGAAGGGGCAATCTAAGACCTCTAGGCTAATTTTCTAAAGCCTGTTCACATGCATTCCTTTGTGTCTGCACAAAGGTTACCCACTCACACTTTCTTGGTGTTTGCATCCAAGAGACATTCACTCAGGGCTTTTACAGAAACTAAAGTTCCTCAATCCAAGTTTTAGAGGGTTGAAGTTTTGATGGATGATTCTTTATAAATAAGCATGTAATTAGACTTTTTCTTTGGGCTATGTTGGCTTCAGCAGTAAATATTTCTAACATTTAAGATGTAACACCAAACTTACAGAACTCTTTTGGAGCACAGAAAAGAAAAAAATACTTCCCAACTTGTGTTATAAGGCAAATAATTTTGATTTGGAAACCTGACAAAAACCTTTTAAGAAAAAAAATTATAGGCTAATCTTTCTCATGAATATAAATTCCAAAATTCTGAGGAAATTATTAGCAAACAAAATCCAGAATTATGTATAAAAGTCATACCTGACAACCAAATTGTTTTATCTAGGGAGCGAAAAAATATATATACATATTTATATATTTATATATACTGTTGGTCAGATAAGTTATTAAATATGATATATATGTTTGCTGGCTTATAGTTTGCAGGGTGTGGGAGACAGGTTGTAAACCAGCAGGGTGGTTATAGCCTAAGGCTTAGTTTTAAGATTAAGCTTTACCCCTCACCCTTGACTGATTGCATGATGTGGGTGGCACACTTTTATGAGGAATTCCATTATGCCTCAGATAAGTGACTTTGGTTTTTTTTTTGTTTTTTGTTTATTATTCTTTTTTTTATTTTTATTAATTTTTAGAGAGGAGAGAGAGAGAGAGAGAGAGAGAGAGAGAGAGAGAGAGAGAAGGGGGGGGAGGAGCAGGAAGCATCAACTCCCATATGTGCCTTGACCAGGCAAGCCCAGGGCTCCGAACCGGCGACGTCAGCATTTCCAGGTCGACACTTGATCCACTGCGCCACCACAGGTCAGGCTCAGATAAGTGACTTTTGTATCAGAGACTTCCTTATTTGTATAAATATATTGGTTTAAAGATTTTGAATCTACACTATAAAGTGGGGCAGACCAGGAGCTTGCTTTCTCTCAGTTTCTGAGATTAGCATTAGAGAGGAGAGCAGAGAAAGGCCGAAAGGAGGAGGCCAGGACAAGCAGCTAAGATGGCACAGTGCTATAGGAGAAGCTAGTTTGTGCAGAGTTTGTGCAGAGAGAAGGAGATGGGAAATAGAGGTGAATAAGGCTAGTGGGCTAGAAACCTTTGATTCTAGGAAACTCAGATAAGTCAGTAGCTTTGTGGGCACTGAATGAGTGGATTTTGGAGCCCAGTATGTGTTTTTACTTGCCCACCAGGTGCAAGCTAGGATTAAAGGTAATGGCCCACCAGTTTTTGGCTCCATTGTTTCATTACCGTCTGTCTGAATCTAATGCGAACCTGCATGGGCCAGGCAGTTGTGATGGTGGCTACGGCTTCTGGCTTTACATTTGGCGTAATGTAAGGCCAGTAGCCAGGGCCGCCATCACAGCAGCCCAGCCCATGCAAGTTCCCATTCTGCCCCCATTTTATAGTGTAGATTCAAAACCTTTAATCCAATATACAAAATAGGCAAGTCTCTAATACAAAGTCACTTCTCTGAGGCATGATTGGATTGTACCACCCCATATCAAAACGGGTGGGAAAGGCTTAATCCCAAAACCAAGCCCCAGGCTACAGGGATTCTGCCTGTCCACAGAGACACACATTAATATCACCTGGGCAACGGCCTCCACGCGGGCAGCGCCACTTTAACAAAGTGAGCATAATACATTTTATCTGCCTAATACATAGTATGTGGCAGGATTCGATACAGTTTGGTATGGAGCCACCACCACCTTTGAGCGGTGGAGTAGAGGACTGTCTGCTCTTATGGTTCCCCATGGCTGTCCTTTTGGGGGCTATACGCTGGCTGACTTTTACAGCCATGTGTGAAGAAACCTAGAGCTCTGTGGAAGAGGCTGCCTGGGACCTGCAAACTGAGCAGCAGAAGGAGCTGGAGCAAACATGGGAGAAAGAGATGTCAACCCTGGAGCTGGAGCAAGCACCAGAGGAGGTTGACCAGGTTTGTGAGATTCACTTGGAAATGGAGCAGCCACTGCAGAAGGAATCACAGGAACAGATTGCTCTGGACGTTGTGGAGAGCCAGCAGTGGCAGGAGGCTGGGGGTTCAAGCCTGGCAGCAGGAGCTGACATTTTTATTTCCTTTTTGGAGGATGAGGAGAATCAAGCTGGAGTTGCGATCCACAGTCTCTAAAAGGTGAGAGCCCAGCAGCAAGGAGTACTTACTACACCCTGGTAGGTCTGCAATTTTGGGACATAAAAGTGGATGCCATCATGCTTTCCAGAGCAGAGATGGAAATGCTGACTGCCATTGCCACATGCTTCTCCTTCGGACAGTGTCAGACCTGCCAGGACGACAGGGATGAAGGGGGTGACTGAGTCCCCACGTGTGTGGATTGATTCCTGGACTATGACTGGAATGAGAACTGGCTCCTTTGTTGGATGAACTTACAGATTTTGGACAATGTGAAATACCCCGATGGGGGTGGGGGACGGCTTTACTGGAAGCACTCCCTTGCCCTGGGAAGCTTTTCAAATGGCTAGAAAAAGGCTGAGGACATTTTGTGCTTTTGGCAAAGTGTTCAGAGACTGGTAAAGTGTATCTTTGTAATGGATGAAATTGTATGATTTGTCATGTTGTTGTAATTTGTGTAATGTGGTTAATTTCCTTGTGCAGGAATACCTGTGCTTTAGATTAGGGATCGGGATCCTGTGGCTCACAAGCCAGATGTGGCTCTTTTGATGGCTGCATCTGGCTCGCAGACAAATCTTAAAAATAATAATAATAATAACATTAAAAATATAAAACATTCTCATGTATTTACAATCCATTCATTTCCTACCGCTCATGTTCATGGTTGCAGGTGGTTAGAGCCAATCACAGCTGTCCTCCAGGACAATACCAAATTTTTATTGGATAATGCATAATGTACCTGGGTCGTTGTATGGCTGTCATGGAATTACATTTTAAAATATGTGGTGTTCATGGCTCTTTCAGCCAAAAAGTTTCCCAACCTCTGCTTTAGATCGTGAAGCAAGCAAAAGGGGTGGAATGTTGGTCAAATAAGTTTTTAAATATGATATATATGTTTGCTTGCTTATAATTTGCCTTGGGTGTGGGGGACAGGCTGTAAACCAGCAGGGTGGTTATAGCCTAAGGCTTAGTTTTAAAACTAAGGTTTTCCCCACACCCTTGACTGATTGCATGATGTGGGATGGTGCACTCTCATGAGGAATCCCATTATGCCTCAGATAAGTGACTTTGTATCAGAGACTTTCTTATTTGTATACTGGTTTAAAGGATTTGAATCTACACTATAAAGTGGGGCAGACCAGGAGCTTGCTTTTTCTTGATTCCTGAGATTAGCATTAGAGAGGAGAGCAGGAAAAGGCCACATGGAGGAGGCCAGGAGAAGCAGCTAAGATGGTGCAGTGCTGTAAGAGAAGCCAGTTTGTGCAAAGTTTGTGCAGAGAAGGTGTTGGGCAGATAAAATGTATTATGCTCACTTTGTTAAAGATTACGCTGCCCACGAGGAGGCCGTTGCCCAGGTGATATTAATGTGTGTTGGGGTGGGCTAAAGGCAGGCAGAATCCTTGTAGCCTGGGGCTTGGTTTTGGGATTAAGCCTTTCCTACCCTTTTTGATGTGGGGCGGTGCAATCCAATCATGCCTCAGAGAAGTGACTGTATTAGAGACTTCCCTATTTTGTATATTGGATTAGAGGTGAAGCTACAATATAAAATGGGGGTAGACTACATGAGAGCTTGCACTCTTGGTTCCTGAGATTATCATTAGAGGAGAGAGCAGAGCAGAGAGCAGAGAAGGAGGCCACGTGGAGTAGGCCAGGAGAAGCAGCCAAGATGGCAGAGTATTGAGTGAGAGGCCAGTTTGTGCAGTTTGACGCTGGAGAAGGAAGGAGATGGGGAACTGAGGAGAATAAGGCTGGTGAGCTAGAAACCTTTGATTCTAGGAAACTCGGATAAGTCAGTGGCTTTGTGAGCACTGAATGTGAGTGGGTTTCGGAGCCCAGTGTATGTTTTTACTTGCCCGCCGGGTGCAAGCTAGAATTAAAGACTATGGCCCACCAGTTTGTGGCTCCGTTGTTTCTTTACCGACTGTCTGAATCCAATGCGAACCTGCATGGGCCAGGAGGCTGCTGTGATGGTGGCCCTGGCCTTGGCTTCTCGCTCTACAGAAGGAATGAGAAATAGAGGTGAATAAGGCTAGTGGGCTAGAAACCTTTGATTTTAGAAAACTCGGATAAGTCAGTAGCTTTGTGAGCACTGAATGAGTGGGTTTTGGAGCCCAGTGTGTGTTTTTACTTGCCCACCAGGTGCAAGCTAGGATTAAAGGTAATGGCCCACCAGTTTTTGGCTCCATTGTTTCATTACCGTCTGTTTGAATCTAATGTGAACCTTCATGGGCCAGGCAGCTGTGATGGTGGTTGTGACTACTGCCTTTACACATACAAATATCTACAGTTGCATATATATAAATATAAAATCATCTCAACAGTTTCAATTTTTTTATAATATTTAACACTCACTGATAGTAAAACTCTAAGTGAACCAAGAATGGAAGGCAACTTTTCTAATCTGATAAAGGATGTACAATAAACCCTCAGCAAACATTATACTTACTGTAAAATATCAAAAGTTTTCTCTCTGAGAACTAAGAAGTTGATATCCTGTTACCATGTTTAACTTCGTTTCAGAGCTCCTATCCAGTGGAATAAGGCAATATAAAGAAATAAATCTTATAAAGATTGGAAGTGAAAAAGAAAAAATCATCACACAATTTTATTCACTATTATCTATTCAAAAATTTAAAAAAATACTATTACAATTAAGAAAATATAGAAAACTCACTACAATTGACCTTCATTATTTGTGAATTCTTTTACTTGTTAACATTTCTTTGTGATACCATAATCATTAGAGGGGGTCCTCAGTTTTTGACACAGTTCCATTCTTATAACAGTGATGTAACCCGAATTTTGGGGTAAGTCAAAACACACCCTAGCCTAAGTCACTTACCTATCGTAACACAGTTGTAAAATAATAATCTAGAACATAAAAACACAACTAAGCCAAAAATGGCATAGGTAAGTGTGCTGGTATATGCCATCTCCTTTACTCATACAGCCACATTATTGTGTATTCTTCCGTGCAACCAAACTTGTTCACCAATGTGGTCTATTAGTATGATGTTAATGGCATAAACTGAAACACTCACAGCTCAAGTTTTTTAAGTTTTATGGGAGTGAGTGTCATAAACTCCAAACATCTTCTGTGGAGACTGTTGTAACCTGAGGACCCCTGTACACATACCACTTTTACGGTCATTTGTTAACACACACAAAGAGGTTAAAAATTTGCCCAGCGCATGTTTCCAGCTGAGATCAAACACGACTACATTCTGCCTTTTGTTTTAGCTCTCACACTCTAAATGAGTATACTAATTACTGCCACATTTTTTTGCTAATTTATTTAAAGAGGCCCCCAAGACTTGAGCTAGAGTGCTGTTTTGTGTTCCTATACTCAAGAAGGCAATGATATGCCTTGGCTAGGGGGCTCAGTTGGTTACAATGTTCTTCTGATGTGCCAAGGTTGCAGGTTTGATTACTTGTTAGGTCACATACAAGAATCAACCAACAAATGCATGAATGAATGAAACAACAAATTGATGTTACTGTCTCTCTCTTCCTCTCTAAAATCAATCAATAGTAGGCTATGAAAAATACATTACAGAGCAAATACATAAATAAGCTACAGTCAGGTATGAATTATAATGGTGTTGACTGTGACTTCAATGTTAATGAATCAATAGTATATACCAGGGTTGGGAAAGTTTTTGGCTGAGAGAGCCATGAATACCACATATTTTAAAATGTAATTCCATGAAAGCCATACAATGACCCATGTACGTTATGCATTATCCAATAAAAATTTGGTGTTGTCCCTGAAGACAGCTGTGATTGGCTCTAGCCACCCATGAACATGAGCGGTAAAAAATGATTGGAATGTAATACATGAGAATGTTTTATATTTTTAATGTTATTATTATTTTTATTAAAGATTTGTCTGTGAGCCAGATGCAACCATCAAAAGAGCCACATCTGTCTTGTGAGCCATAGGTTCCCGACCCCTGGTATATATGTATTAAATAAGATGTAACTAGGCAGAAACACAAAAAACAATGTTATGCATTGATCTGCTGACAAAATGTGATGAAAGGCTCACAGGACTGCACACAGCTTTATCTCCTTTGGGATACATAGTTCAGCATCACAAATTCAGTGTTCACAATAAGTTATGAGAATTAATTTTGCATGCAAGATTTATATAAAAACTTTTAGTGTCTTTATATTTTCTAGGAATAAGTAATTAGAAAATAACACTGTTTAGATATCATATATAATTTAAAAAATAAGAAAACCTAGAAATAACTTTAACAAGAAATAAACAGGACTAACGAAAAAAATATTACTAGGAGAATTTAAAAAAGTCACATCTTTCCTGTGTTCAGCCTCTTAAAGACACACATTCATAATCTGTGTGGATAGCTTTCTCTCAGTCTTCCTTATTGCCCATGACACTCAAAGTCACTGTAAGGTCAAGGACTGCTGCCATCATGGCCATTCACATGCAGGTTCTCACTGGATTTGGGCAGATGATAAAGAAACAGTGGAGCCAAGAAATGGTGGGCCATTTCTTTATTCAAGTCTTGCACTGGCTGATGAGCAAACACACAAGGCTCCCAAAGCCACTGACATTCTCTGGTTCCACAACCAGGAGAATCTTCTCCAGTGTCTCCTAGAATCAAAGGCCCCACCAGTCTCAGTGGAGCTCACAAAAGCCCCTCACCTCTGGTTTCTCATCGGCACACCTTCTCCTCTCTGCACAAACTGGCTTCTTCATCAGCTCTCTGCCTTCTCTCTGCTCTCCCTGCAAAACATGGCTTCTCCCTCTTTCTTCCTTTTCAAAACTTTCTGGCCTGAAATCCTCTCCTCCAGCAAACATTAGCAAGACAAGTGGCCCTTTCCAAGCAAGAAGGTAATTTGCAATTTCACAGGTCACTTATTTGGTTCTGCCCAGCCCCACTTTTTTACACTAAAAATGAGCAAACTCAAAAAATACAAATTTTACAAACTCATTCACCCAACAATCACACTTGTCTTAAGTATCTATAGTCACATAAGGTGACACTTTTTCTGATTCAAACTTAAAGAACTTTGGACAAATATAATAACTTACTCATTTTTTTGAAAATCATTATGCTCAAAATTTATTTGCCTCCTGATGTGTTTTTAGTTTTAATATTTTTACATTAAATGCAAATTCTCTTTAGATGGTAGAATCTGAACCTACTTTTCATTTAATACCTTTGTAACAAGACTATGAAATACAATAGGAAGGAGTACAGAATGGGAAGATTATTTAAAGGAAAGATCATTTAAAGACAATTATTGCATAATAGTGCTTTACAAACCCTACTCATACTCACAGTGTATTTCCTTTTATTAAAACTAAACCTCATAAATTACTAATAAAACCTCTTCCTTCATGCACAACCCCCAGAAGAAATGGAAGAGTGGTGCTTAATCACTAAGGTATCGGTAAGTTTCTTAGAAGTCTCCTATAAAGATCTGGCTTTCTTTTATATGGTCTAAATCTGTCTGCATTTTTCTCTAATTTAGTCTAATTTTAGACTAATTAATCAGCATCACTAATGAGTGAATAATTAATACACTGGGGAATAATTTTTTTTTCATTTTCTGTTGCATGAGGTTTTAGAACTGTTTCTATATATTTCTGCATCGCTGATTCCAAATCAGAAATCTGTTTTTTGGTGCATGCTCCAGTTTTTATGCAATTTTAATTTATTTTTTACAGTTAATGGCATGCATTGGTTTTTAAATTGTAGTTAAAGGGCAACGACTCTGGATTGAACATAACCACAAGGCAATTAATGTTTTACAAACATCACTTTTACATAATTGTACTTGTATTTAAATGTAAAAAAATATTATCTAATAAAAACATTCTCTTATTTCGTTTTAAGATTGAATCATGGCTTCTTCGAGTAGGCATAAATGTAAGAATAGTCCTGACACCTTATGTTATATATGTGGCTGTTACACACTTCAACGTCAAAGGCACAATATTTCATCATTTGTGACACGTGCATATATTGCCTATTTTCAAGTTCCCCTTGGCAATCAAGATAAGAATTGGCCTCCTCATATTGTGTTTCATAATTGTGAGGAAATGCTTTGTGACTGGACAAAAGGAAAATGCAAAGAAATGCCTTTTGGTATTCCCATAGTTTGGCATGAACCTAAGGACCACAGCAGTGACTGTTACTTCTGTCTGATCCATACAAAGGGCATCGGCAAGAAAAAACGGCATATAATCGCATATCCAAATATTCCATCAGCAATACGACCTATCCTACACTCTGAGACACTCCCTGTTCCAGTTTTCAATGGTTTTATTTCTTCTAAGGACAAAAAAAGTAAACATGGTGATCAAGTGTATTTTGATAAGATGCATGAGGAAATGGTTGTAGAATCTGAAGGGTCTTCTTCTGATGTCAAGCAGTCATTAACCCCTCAGCAGTTTAGCCAACCTGAATTGAATGACTTAGTAAGAATGACATAAAAATTGTCCTTGACTTTCTGAAGTATGAGGAGCATAACTGGATCATTTGTGTGGATCTTAAAATGGTAAATTTTCTGCTAGGACAACAGAGAGGTTTCACGAAGTATCCTTGCTTTCTGTGTTTGTGGGACAGCTGAGCTCAGGAGAAACACTGGACACAGAAGGAATGGGTGAAACATGAAGCTCTGGAAGTAGGGATGCAAAATATTGTGAATGAACCTGTAGTTAATCGAGACAGGATCATTTTTCCCCACTTCACATCAAATTTGGCTTAATAAAGCAGTTTGTTCAGGCTTTGAATAGAGAAAGTGAATGCTTTCAACATATTATTTCTGCTTTTCCTGCCTTGTCTTTTGAGAAGATAAAAGCAGGTGTATTCGATGGATCTCAAATTTGAATCCTCATACATGACGAAGAATTTGCCAGAAAGATGAATAAGGAGGAGAAAGCAGCATAGCAGTCTTTTCTGGCAGTTACAAAGACTTCCTTGGCAACAAAAAAAGCAGAAGACTATGAACTTCTGGTTCAAAGGATGCTGTTGGATTTCCGCAACATTGTATGTGACATGAACATTAAGATTCACTTCCTGAACAGTCACTTGATAAGTTTCCCAAAAATCTTGGAGCTGTTAGTGATTAGCAGATTATTTCGGGAGCATCAAACAAGATTGTCCTCAACAAGCCCAGAAACGCAAGAGCTACAAATGCAAATTTTTGGTTGAATAGAATTTAAATAAGTTTTGTGCAAATTTTATAATTAAAATAAGTGTTTTAATATGTTCTATTTCAAAATTGTAGACAAATTAGTGTATTTACTGCAGTATATAAATTATTATATTTTCACAAAGATGATGCCCAAGAGGACATTCTACTTCATTATGTTAAACTAAATGTTGGAAATTTTACAATAAGATGAAAATCTAAAATCTTGAATTGCAAAAAACCTGTAGCTTACAGAGAAAAACTAATGTTAGATTTGGGATCAGCACACTCGAATTAGGTAAGAACAAGTGTTTTTGTGATGCAACAAAAATTTTGTTCCCCAGTGTTATAGGTATTATTTACATAAAACTGTTTCTTAATCATTTTATATTTTTGGAACACTTTTAAATTTCACTATTTGAGATGCACATTATGTTATAGGCTATAGATTTTACAGTCCTAAAATAGAAAATAACATTTGTAATGCCATTTCTAGAGAAACATATTTATAATAATGTGATTATATTAATTAAGTTCTAAACAAAACAATGCATGCCATTTGGTCATATTCCTGAACCCTCACAGAGGTTCTAGTGTGAAAATGTTAGAGAAGAAACGGAATATAGAGGAAGTCTATTATATCCTATCCCAGATCAGAAAACTGGGGCTCCTCTATTAAAAGTATAAAGTTAGAAATGAAGGACCTAGAATCTTGTCTCAATGGCACAAATATGTAAGCATTATTTTGTGGTATATAATAATTATTCATTTTCCCCTCAACTTTGCCAAGAGAATGTTTCATTGTTTAGGTGAGCTGACAAAATGGATGAAGGTGGAAGACACATACTCAGGAGCACAGTTACTGATAAGTAATTACAACAAGGACATTGTAGTGGTTTAATTAAAATCTGTGCACTGAGAGAGATTATGAGCCTTTTAGCCTGATACCCCATTTAAATGATACCAGCTAACCTATTTAGCTGGTGTCAGTGCCTAAGTGTGCACATGTCCCACTTAGTCTTTGAAACCTATGCAGTCAGCAGCAGTGGGCCACTGCTGGGGAGCACAGGCACACGCCTGAACAGCATCAGGGCACACTCACATGTCTAAACTACTCATAACTATCTCTTAGACCTTCTTTGGGATTCGAAGGTTTTTTTGAAACACATTGCTCAGAACTTTTGGTGGCATTTACTCTTATTCAGAACACACTGAAATCTCTGGCAAGGAATAAAAATCTACCAAGTGCAAGTCTGCCTGAAGTCTCTCTAAATAGGGTTTTTTTTCTGATGTACTGAAACAATCTGGTTTTAAGGAGGAGGGTTCATCTCATATGACAGTCCTACACCACCAGCCCCAAAGACAACTCGGTAGTAAGACTCCAGGGTACCAGTTTTTCAATCTTCATATAGAAATTAAAGTCCCTGTTCTCACTACAGAGGAAACTGTTGGGACAAAGGAAATAAGGGAGAGAAGCACTGATATAAATTTGTTAGTGGGGCTTCCTTTCTCTTTCTCCCGCCCTCCCATCCCCATCTCATTTTGTCTTTGTTTTTTTGATAAGTCATTTATTTTGCTTTGCTGTGATTCAATTCTGCAAATTCACTTGGTTTCGAAAAGTGTTGCAAATTACTTTCTGCTTTTGAAATCAGCTTGAAGTAGGACATCCTGGCAAATCAATAAAGTCTCACAGACATAGTATCTAAGAAAAATAAAACAACTTGACCTATGGCTAAGTAGAAATTTTAATAAAAATTAAAAATATGATTCCTGGACCCTGAGCTATTTTCTTGAAAGTGTAACATGATACAGCTACCTAAATGATGACTCATCTCTGGAAACTTGAGAACAGATAACAATTTTGAAAATTTATGTAATCTAAAGAGGCTGTATAAAATAGCATCTGGTCTTTCAATACTTCCCTTAAAATATAAATTTCAGAAAATGCTAAATGTTCCATATATGGTGGAATACACAGAAAATTGAATACACATATACCCTCTTGAGAGAATTCTGTTGTCTTTCTTTTCCTTCTTTTTTAAGTGAGAGAAAAGGAGATAGAGAGACAGACTCCCGCATGCTCCCAACCAGGATCCACCTGACAATCCCTGTCTGGGGTGGAGCCTCTGCCCATCTGGGACCATGCTCACAACTAAGCTATTTATAGAGCCTCCACAGTGCCTGGGCCAATGTGCTCAAATCAACTGAGCCATGGCTGCAGGAGGGAAAGAGAGAGAAAAAGAGAGAGAAGAGGAAAGGGTGGAGAAGCAGATGGTCACTTCTCCTGCACGTCCTGACCGGGAATCAAACCCGGGATATTGTAAAACCAGTAGCCACGGCCACCATCAGAGCCACCTGACCTGTGCAGGTTTGCATTTGATTCGGACAGATAGTAATGAAACAACGGAGCCAGGAGCTGGTGGGCCATTAGCTTTAATCCTAGCTCACACCTGGCAGGCAAGCAGTGGGAAGACACTTCCCTTTCCATTTATGGCTCCCAAAGCCTCTGACTTATCCAAGTTTCCTAGAATCAAAGGTTTCTTTCTTTTCTTTTTTTTCCATAGGTTCAGAGAAAACATCTCCACGTTATTTTGACATTTGATTATGTTGCATACGCATCACCCAAAGTCAAATTTTCTTTTGTCACCTTCTATCTGGTTTTCTTTTTGCCCCTCCCCTCCCCCCACCCCTTTCTTTTCCCCCTTCCCCCCTCCCTCCCACACTCTTGTCCATGTCCCTGAGTCTCATTTTTATGTCCCACCTATGTATGGAATCATATAGTTCTTAGTTTTTTCTGATTTATTTATTTCACTCAGTATAATGTTATCAAGGTCCATCCATGTTTTAAATAATATGATGTCATCATTTCTTATGGCTCAGTAGTATTCCATGTATATATGTACCACATCTTCTTTATCCAATCATCTTCTATTGAAGGGCTTTTTGGTTGTTTCCATGTCTTGGCCACTGTGAACAATGCTGCAGTGAACATGGGGCTGCATGTGTCTTTATGTACCAATGTTTTTGAGTTTTGGGGGTATATACCCAGTAGAGGGATTGCTGGGTCATATGGTAGTTCTATTTTTAATTTTTTGAGGAAACACCATACTTTCTTCCATAGTGGTTATACTACTTTACATTCTCACCAACAGTGAATGAGGGTTCCTATTTTTCCACAGCCTCTCCAACATTTTTTATTACCTGTCTTGTTGATAATAGCTAATCTAACAGGTTTGAGGTGGTAGAATCAAAGGTTTCTACCTCACCAGCCTTATTCACTTCTGTTCCCCATCTCCTTCTCTCTGCACAAACTCTGCATAAGTTGGTTTCTCCTTCAGCACTCTGCCATCTTGGCTGCTTCTCCTATGCAATACTAATTTCAGGAAGTGAGCAAGAGCAACCCCTTTGTTTGTCTCATTTTATGGTGTAAAAATCAAAACCTTTAAGCCAATATACAAATAAGAAAGTCTCTGATACAAAGTCACTTATCTGAGGCATAATGGGATTCCTCATGAGAGTGCACCACCCCACATCATGCAACAGTTAAGGGTGTGAGGAAAAGCTTAGTTTTGAAAATATCTTAGTATTAAAAGGGCTATAATGACTTTGCTGGCTTACAGCCCGTCTCCCACACCCAATGCAAACTATAAGTGAGCAAACATATATATCATATTTACAAACTTATTTGACTAACAGACATCCACATACCAGGCTGATGCTCTACCACTGAGCCAACCTGCTAGGGCTAGAATTCCATTGTCTAATCTTCCTTGACATAGGAAATGGAATGATTGTTCAATCCATATAGGAAAAATGAGGTCTGGATGATAGGGAGAAATGAGACTAGACAACCTTTAGAGTTTGTTTTTATCTATATTAATAATTATTTGTATGCCCTCAGTGGTTAGCTCAGTCGATGGAGAGTGTTGTTCTGAAATAGCAAGGTTGCGAGTTTGATCCCCACTCAGGGCACATGTAGGAAGCAGCCAATGAGTACACAACTGAGTGGAACAACAAATTAAAGCTTCCTTTTTGCCTCTTTTCCTTCCTCTGTGTCTCTGAAAAAAAAAATTTTAATTAATTTTTTGTAAATTTATGCTGTAGGTTTACATGTCTTTCCCTGTAAATTTGTAAATTACTTCATGTAAGCATATATAATGTAGTATGTATAAATGTATATATAATCTGCTTTCCCTTTTTCTCTACTTAAATATATACTCTGCTATAGAAACTGTTCCTACTTCCATGAACCAAACTAGGTTGTCTCAGAGCTTTAATTCTCGTTCTTTTCTTTACCTGGAATGTTGCCTTTTTGAATTTCTAGCTCCTTTTTGTCATTTAGATATTAGCTTTAACATCATTTCCTCAGAAAGGCTTTTTCTTACCATCCTGTTTGTTTAAAGTAAGCTGTTATTCTCTATCCTAATACCTTGTGTGTTACCTTCATAGCACACATAAATACTCTTTTGATTACTTCATATATTCACCCTCTCTAAAAACTATAAACTCCATGAGTAGAGATTTCATGTCTGTCTTGTTTATTGTTATAATCCCATTGTCTGGTACAGAGTATGAATGAATGAATTCCCAATCCACTTGGAAGTGTTACTGAAATAAGCCAAGATTTTTGTTGTCTGTCACCCTTATTTTTTTGCCAATTACACAAGTGGCAGGGACTAAGTAGGTATAATAGCATCTTTAATTCAATTTGCAGCAACTTGAGAAGACTGGTGACTCCTGTCCAAAGGAACTTTCTTACATTCTCCTGGTGCTGCTGGTTTTTATAGGGTTTAGGGCAGGGGTAGTCAACCTTTTTATACCTACCGCCCACTTTTGTATCTCTGTTAGTAAAATTTTCTAACTGTCCACCAGTTCCACAGTAATGGTGATTTATAAAGTAGGGAAGTAACTTTACTTTATAAAATTTATAAAGCAGAGTTATAGCAAGTTAAAGCATATAATAATAATTACTTACCAAGTACTTTATGTCGGATTTCTGCTAAGTATGGCAGAATAAATCTTTACAAAACAACTTATTATTGTTAAATCTATCTTTTTATTTACACTTGGGTTGCTCTGCTACCACCCACCATGAAAGCTAGAATGCCTACTAGTGGGTGGTAGGAACCAGGTTGACTACCACTGGTTTAGGGGCTGTTCATAATGGTATAAGGGGGAAAAAATGTCCATGTGGTTATTTATGTAACAATATGTGTCCTTTGCAAGTTCTTCTGATGTTGATACAGGCTCAATTAGCATGATCCTATTTGGTGTCCTTGGTAAATCTTCAAGACAGTCAGGGCAAGGTGTCTCCCAGGAACAGCTGAGACCTGGCTCCTCTGGAACCATCTGCCTTTGGAAATTGTGAAAAGACCTCCTGCTTTATTAGGATACAAAGTAATGATTTAAGATTGGTGAACTAAGTTTCTAATTAATTTATAAGCCTTAGCTTTTCACAGTAAATCCTGTGGCTAGGCTTTTACAAACAACTATTGTGATTTAAACTCTCCTAAATTTTCAGGTCCTTCTCAATGTAAGCTTTCCCCTACATTCCTGTAAAGATAAATTTGTGCCTGCATTTCAAAGTAAAGGCCAGGGAGCCATTAAGAGAGACTAGCAAGTAGATTAACTATTTCCTAACCCATACACAAGCTTCTATTCATTACAACTAAAAGCTACTATTACTGATGTCAAATTTCTAACTTTTGGGCTCCCCTATCAGAAGTAATAAACAGAAGGTTTTATTTGAATAACTTTGCTTCTTCTTTTATTTTCCCTTTTCATATGAACTGGTTAATTTATTGACTAGTGGCTGAATACAATTAACAAGTGTTGCCCTGGCCGGTTGGCTCAGCGGTAGAGCGTCGGCCTGGCGTGCAGAAGTCCCGGGTTCGATTCCCGGCCAGGGCACATAGGAGAAGCGCCCATTTGCTTCTCCACCCCTCCCCTCCTTCCTCTCTGTCTCTCTCTTCCCCTCCCGCAGCCAAGGCTCCATTGGAGCAAAGATGGCCCGGGCACTGGGGATGGCTCCTTGGCCTCTGCCCCAGGTGCTAGAGTGGCTCTGGTCTCGGCAGAGCGACGTCCTGGAGGGGCAGAGCATCGCCCCCTGGTGGGCAGAGCGTCGCCCCCTGGTGGGCATGCCGGGTGGATCTCGGTCGGGCGCATGCGGGAGTCTGTCTGTCTCTCCCCATTTCCAGCTTCAGAAAAATACAAAAGAAAACCAAAAAAACAAAAAACAAGTGTTATCTAGATCTTTGTGTATTACCATGTAATTTTTATCTTTATGCTTACAATGTATTCTGTTTGTTTGTTTTTTTGTTTGTTTGGGGTATTGTTCTTTATTGAATTTCATTCTTTTTATTTTGAGCAGTTCTCTAATTGAATAGAAAATTGGAAAGCTACCTTACAAAAATATTAAAATATGTTATTTTAATTTCCCTTCATTTTTCTTATTTATTTTATTGGGATCTGGTGGCTCCTCATTTTATTGTGGTCTCTATCACTTGTGGATATTTCCCTTAAAGAAACCTTCGCCTTGGCCAGTTGGCTCAGTGGTAGAGCATTGGCCTGGCGTGCAGGAGTCCTGGGTTCAATTCCCAGCCAGGGCCCACAGGAGAAGCACCCATCTGCTTCTCCACCTCTCCCCCTCTCCTTCCTCTCTGTCTCTCTCTTCCCCTCCTGCAGCCAAGGCTCTATTCGAGCAAAGTTGGCCTAGGCACTGAGGAAGGCTCCATGGGCTCTGCCTCAGGTGCTAGAATGGCTCTGGTTGCAACAGAGCAACGCCCAGATGGGCAGAGCATCACCCCCTGGTGGGCATGCCGGGTGGATCCCGGTTGGGCACATGCGGGAGTCTGTCTGACTGCCTCCCCGTTTCCAACTTCAGAAAAATACAAAAAAAAAAAAAAAAAAAAAAAAAGAAACCTTCAACCTTTCTTCCAGGTCAAACCTCTCAGGTTAATAATTATAGAAACTATCCATACTTTTTAGATTACTTAATCAATAAATAAAAGCTAAAATAATTTTCTAATAAGTCTGTTATTTGGGGTTTCTTTCATTAAAATTTTTCTTTTGTTAAAGTAAGTATGGCCCTGGCCGTTTGGCTGAATGGTAGAGTGTCAGCATGGCGTTGTTGTCCCAGGTTTGATTCCCAGTCAGGGCACACAGAAGAAGCGACTATCTGCTTCTCCACCCCTTATCTCTCTTCTCTCTCTCTTCTCCTCCCTCAGCCATGGCTCAATTGGTTTGAGTGCATCAGCCCAGGTGCTGAGGATGGCTCCATGGAGCCGCCACCTCAGGTGCTAAAAATAGCTTTCTTGCAAGCATGGTCCAAGATGGGCAGAGGATCGGCAGAGTTGCCAGGTGGATCCTGGTCAGGGCGCATGTGAGAGTCTGCCTCTCTATCTCCTTTCCTCTCACTTGGAAAAGAAAAAATAAGAATAAAGAAAATAAGGTAGCTATATACCACTTTGTCTAATATTAAAAAGTAAAGTCATTCTAACTTGGTTTGTTTACCCATTGTTTAATTACCTTAAAAAGATTTTAATTAACATGGGTAAGTTTTGTTATGCCTAAATAAAATAATATACAAGTTAAATTGTTTATGCTAAATTATGGTTATACATGATTCTACTTGAGACAAAGTATTCTCAACCCTTAAAAACATGTTTAGCCAAATCCTGGCAGTTCAATATATTGTTCCTAGCATAAGTTCTACTAAGGTCTTATATTACTGTCCATATTACTATAATTTAATTATGAATACATTAACATTATTTGTTGATATTTACTTCCTATAGAAGCTATGGTGAAACTAAAATGCTGTTTTAGTTTGTCTTCAACTCAGAATTTTTAAAACCACCAAGATATCAAAAATCACTTTCAGTGTTATTTATTTCAAAATTGTTGCTATATTTTATTATAGAAAGTAGAACAACTGATCAAGTTTAGAGAGCCACTAACCCATGTCTTGTGGGTTAAGTATATATGATGTAGCTTTAAAATTTTATTTGGAGTTTTATGTTTTCCTGGGGCAGGTTTGAGAGGACTATAAGAACAAAGATAATTCTGGAGCCAAATATCAACAATTTTTCAATTCTTTATTATTTAAATTTTTCTATTTATTTTTTTTCAGAGACATAGAGAGAGTCAGAGAGAGGGATAGATAGAGACAGACAGACAGGAACGGAGAGAGATGAGAAGCATCAGTCATCAGTCTTTTGTTGTGACACCTTAGTTGTTCATTGACTGCTTTCTCATATGTGCCTTGACCATGGGGCTACAGCAGACTGAGTAACCCCTTGCTCGAGCCAACGACCTGGGTCCAAGCTGGTAAGCTTTGCTCAAACCAGATGAACCTGTGCTCAAGCTGGTGACCTTGGGGCCTTTAACCTGGGTCCTCCACATCCCAGTCCGATGCTCATTCACTGCGCCACCACCTGGTCAAGCTCTACATATTTCTTAGAGACATATATACTTATGTTTGTTTAATTGTTTTATTTGTAATTTTGATCAAAGTATTTAATGAAGACCCCCCCCCCCCATAAATCATAGGAAACAATAAAACAGTATTAAAAAGTCAAACATTATGATTTTACCTTGCATGTAAGTTTGTCTGCATTCTTTCATTTTCTCACTTCAGGAGATGGTGAGTGCCATAAAAGAAGCAATTTTTTCTCATTCTTATTTGTATAACTTGTAGTTTCTATTCTGAGAGTTGGCTGTGGTAAATCTTCCAGCATTTGTTGAAAAGACTTGAATGAAAACTCCTGTTGTGAATGAGCAACTTAAAAAATCCATAGAATATTAATAATCTGACACTTTTAAGGTAAAGCCATTGAGACTCTGTGAAATATTGAAGATAAATATATTCAAATTTTATTGGATTTTAAATCTGAACCAATTGTTTAATAGAAATAGGCTTTCCCTGCCAGACAACCTATCCA
Source organism: Saccopteryx bilineata (assembly GCF_036850765.1). Classification (NCBI taxonomy): domain Eukaryota; kingdom Metazoa; phylum Chordata; class Mammalia; order Chiroptera; family Emballonuridae; genus Saccopteryx; species Saccopteryx bilineata. Next base: position 319,218,735 of record NC_089491.1, read on the forward strand.
GAACGAGTACCCATTTCTGAAATAGCACCACTTTGGAAACCAGTGAGGTCTAATTCAACATCATGTAAGAAATCAGGTGAGCTAGAAAGAAAGCCCACAAGCTCTTACAAGTCTTTACCTCAAATAAAAGGCAGATATAGTTGCAAAAAAAAAAAATGTAGCTAATAACACAGCGAATCTTCTACAGATGAGCTGGCATTACAGTTTCTGAAATACCACTATGAAGTTTTGCTTTGTAGACTGAGGTTGACTCTTTTTATTAATGCGATCTCATGAGGGATGATATTATATCACCTTCTACGTGCGACCTGCACACAGTTGTTAAAGGCCTTTAAATCCAATGTGCACTGACCTCTCGAACATTTGCTTTCGCTGGTGGTTTCCAATTTCTCCTATATCAAATGTTGACCTTAACATTTTAACTCACCGATATAACTACTAAAATTGAGCTGGCATGATAAATGACTATTCTTGCCATCCCTGGTATTTCTTTAATATTCTTTTAGAGATTCGATTTAGTTTTTTTTTTCAGTTTGACTTTCACTTAATAATTATTTACTTAATAATTATTTGATTGTTAATTTAAATCCCCTATAAAAAATACTCAAATAATTTAATGAGTATATTCTCTATATTTTAGGGTTTGATATTATTCATTAACTTCTTTGATATTTTTTTCCAAAATTCATGAACAGTATTTTCAACTGTATTGATTCATGATTGTTGGTCAGATAAGTTTGTAAATATGATGTATATGTTTGCATGCTTATAGTTTGCATTGGGTGTGGGGGACAGGCTGTAAGCAGGCAGGGACCTTATAGCCTAAGGCTTAGTTTTAAGACTAAGCCTTTCCCACACTTTTAATCCTAAAATTTTCTCAACACTAAGCTTTTCCCCATACCCTTGACTGTTGCATGATGTGGGGTGGTGCACCCTTATGAGGAATCCCATTTATGCCTCAGATAAGTGGCTTTGTATCAGAGACTTCCTTATTTGTATATTGGCTTAAAGGTTTTGATTTCTACACTATAAATGAGACAGACCAGGGGCTTCCTCTTTCTTGGTTCCTGGAACTAGCATTGCAAGAAGAGGCAGCCAAGATGGCGAGATGCTGAAGGAGAAGCTACTTTGTGCAGAGAGAAGGAGATGGGGAACAGAGGTGAATAAGGCTGATGAAGTAGAAAGAAACCTTTGATTCTAGGAAAACTCAGATAAGTCAGTGGCTTTGGGAGCCCTGAATGGAAAGGGAAGTATTTTTCCACTGTGTGTATTTTTTGCCCACTGGGTGCAAGCTAGGATTAAAGCTAATGGCCCACCAGTTCTTGGCTGTATTGTTTCATTACCATCTGTCCAAATCAAATGCGAACCTGCACGAGTCAGGAGGATGTGATGGTGCCCATGGCTACCAGCTTTACAATGATTATCTAAAATTTATTCCTTCACATATGCCACTTTCATCATTTACCCTATCTTATTCAGTCCTACAGTTCTCACAATTATTTATAATTATTTTTTAAAAACTTTATGATTTCAGTGACTATCACAATTTTCTCTAACCATAATGCTCACTATAGTTTAGTTTCCACAGTTTACACCTGTTTATGTTGCTCTTCCTCCCAGCTAATACTAAATACTAAATTTCTGAGCCCAAATTTATTCATTCCAGGCACTGTTATCCCCAAACTATCTGTTCTTGATTGTCATCAATGACAGGACAGCGCTGTTCAAGCTTAAGACAATAACAAATTAAGATTAATCCTTCAGCTATGTCCACATAAATTATCTATGCTACCTGAAGGATTATTTTTCATTTACCAAAATTTTAGCAACTCTAATATGTAATGTTGTAAAGCCAGTAGCCACAGCCACCATGACAGCCACTTGGCTCATGCAGGTTCGCATTGGATTCAGACAGTCGGTAAAGAAACAACGGAGCCAAAAACTGGTGGGCCATTATCTTTAATCCTAGCTTGAACCTGGCAGGCAAGTAAAAACACACACTGGGCTCCAAAACCCCCTCATTCAGTGCTCACAAAGCTACTGACTTATCCAAGTTTCCTAGAATCAAAGGTTTCTAGCTCACCAGCCTTATTCACCTCTGTTCCCCATCTCCTTCTCTCTGAACAAACTGGCTTCTCCTTCAACACTCTGCTATCTTGGCTGCTTTTTCTGGCCTCCTCCCTGTGGCCTCTCTCCACTCTCCTCTCTAATGCTAATCTCAGGAACCGAGAGAGAGCAAGCTTCCAGTCTGCCCCATTTTATAGTGTAGAAATCAAAATCTTTAATTCAATATACAAACAAGGTAGTCTCTGATACAAAGTCACTTTTCTGAGGCATAATGAGATTCCTCATGAGAGTGCACCACCCCACATCATGCAATCAGTCAAGGGTGTGGGGAAAAGCTTAGTCTTAAAACTAAGCCTTAGGCTATAATGACCTGGCCTGCTTAAAGACTGTCCCCCACACCCAATGCAAACTATAAGTGAGCAAACATATATTATATTTAAAAACTTATTTGACCAACATTCCACCCCTTTTGCTGACTTCACAATCCAAAGCACAGGTATTCCTGTACAAGGAAATTAAGCACATTACACAAATTATCACAACATGACAAATTATACAATTTTAACAATTACAAAGATACACTTTTCCAGTCTCTAAGCACTTTGCCAAAAGCGCAAAATGTCCTCGGCCTTAGTTCTAGCTATTTAAAAAGCTTCCGAGGGTAGGGGAGTGCTTCCAGCAAAGCTGTTCTCCACCCTCATTAGGTTATTTCACATTGTCCAAAATCCGTAAGTCTATTCAACAAAGGAGCTAGTGCCTACTTTAGTCGTAGTCCAGGAAATCAATCCACGCATATGGGGCCTCATTCCTGCCACCCTTGTAGGTCTGATACCATCCCAAAGAGGAGCATGTGGCAATTGCTGTCAGCATTTTCATCTCTGCTCTGGAGAGCATGATGACTTCCACCCCTATGTCCCAAAATTGCAGACCTACCAGGGACAGAGCAAGTACTCCTTGCTGCTGGGCTCTCATCTTCTGGAGACTGCGGATTACAACTTTAGCCCAGTTCTGCTCATCCTCCAAGGAGGAACTGAAAACACCAGCTCCTGCTGCAAGGCTTGAGCCCCAGGCCACTGCCACCTTCTGCTCAGCAGGCCTTGCAGCCCCAGCTCTGGCCTCAGCCCCAGCCTCCTGCTGCTGCTGGCTCTCTACATGTCCAGGGTAAGCTGCAATTCATGAACCTGTGATTCCTTCTCCAGCCACTGCTCCATTTCCAGGCAAATCTCGCAAACCTGGTCGGCCTCCTCCTCCAGCGCTTCCTCCAGCTCCAGAGTCAGCATCTGTTTCTCCCACGTTTGCTCCAGCTCCTTCCACTGCTCAGTTTGCAGGTCCTGGGCAGCCTCTTCCACAGAGCTTTCATTTTCCTCATGCAAGGCTGTAAAAGTCAGCCAGTCTATAGCCCCCAAAAGGACAGCCATCGGGAAACACAACAGCAGCCAGTCCTCTGCTCCACTGCTCAAAGGTGGTGGCGGCTCCATACCGAACTGTATCAAATCCTGCCACAGACTATGCCAAATGTACGGCCAGGAGCCACCATCATGGTCATTCACATGCAGGTTCGCATTAGATTTGGACAGACGGTAATGAAACAATGGAGCTAAGAACTGATGGGCCATTACCTTTAATCCTAGCTTGCACCTGGTGGGCAAGTAAAAACACACACTGGGCTCCAAAACCCACTCATTTAGTGCTCACAAAACTACTGACTTATCCAAGTTTCCTAGAATCAAAGATTTCTAGGTCACCAGACTTATTCACCTCTGTTCCCCATCTCCTTCTCTCTGCACAAGCTCTGCACAAATTGGCTTCTCCTTCAACACTGCACTATCTTGGCTGCTTCTCCTCCCCTCCATGTGGCCTTTCTCTGCTCTCCTCTCTAACACTAATCTCAGGAACAGAGAGAGAGCAATGTCCCTATCTGCCCCATTTTATAGTGTAGAAATCAAAATCTTTAATCCAAAATCTTTAATCTTTGTATCAGAGACTATACAAACAAGGTAGTCTCTGATACAAAGTCACTTTTCTGAGGCATAATTGGATTCCTCATGAGAGTGCACCACCCTCCATCATGCAATCAGTCAAGGGTGTGGGAAAAGCTTAGTCTTAAAACTAAGCCTTAGGCTATAACCACTCCGCCTGCTTATAGCCTGTCCCCTACAGTCAATGCAAACTATAAGTGAGCAAACATATATTATATTTAAAAACTTATTTGACCAACAAATGTTTAGTCTAGTTATCTATTAACTGGTTTAACTAAAATTGCAGTGATATGCTTGCCAAAGTAAACTTGATATGCCTACAAAATAGCCAGATAAGAGCTTTTTAATTTTAATCAGTAGTTATTTATTAGGCAATAGTTTTATTATTTAAATACTAAAAGGCTAAGTGCTTGTTGGGCAGATAAAATATATTATTCTCACTTTGTTAAAGATGGCGCTGCTCACGTGGAGGCTGTTGCCCAGGTGATATTAATGTGTGTCTCTGTGGGCTGTGGGCAGGCAGGATCGTTGTAGCCTGGGGCTTGGTTTTGGGATTAAACCTTTCCTACCCTTTTTGATGTGGGGTGGTACAGTACCATCATGCCTCAGAGAAGTGACTGGATTAGAGACTTCCCTATTTTGTATATTGGATTAAAGGCTTTGAATCTACACTATAAAATGGGGGCAGAACGAGAGCTTGCTCTCTTGGTTCCTGAGATTATCATTAGAGGAGAGAGCAGAGAGGAGAGCAGAGAAAGGCCATGTGGAGGAGGCCAGGAGAGGCAGCCAAGATGGCGGAGTGTTGAGTGAGAAGCCAGTTAGTGCAGAGTTTGTGCAGAGAGAAGGAAGTAGATGGGGAACAGAGGTGAATAAGTCTGGTGAGCTAGAAACCTTTGATTCTAGGAAACTCGGATAAGTCAGTAGCTTTGTGAGCACTGAATGTGAGTGGGTTTTGGAGCCCAGTGTATGTTTTTTTACTTGCCCACCAGGTGCAAGCTAGAATTAAAGACTATGGCCCACCAGTTTTTGGCTCCGTTGTTTCTTTACCGACTGTCTGAATCCAATGCGAACCTGCATGGGCTGGGCGGCTGTGATGGTGGCGCTGGGCTGGTCACGGCTCCTGGCCTTATAGTGCTACAGTCAAAAATAAAACTGAGCAATTTTTTGAATTATTGTTTTCATTTTTTTTAATTCATTTTAGAGAGGAGAGAGAAAGGGAGAGAGAGAGAGACAGAGAAGGAGAGAGAGAAGGTGGGGAGGAGCAGGAAGCATCAACTCCCATATGTGCCTTGACCAGGCAAGCCCAGGGTTTCGAACTGGCAACTTCAGCATTTCCAGGTCAATGCTTTATCCACTGCGCCACCACAGGTCAGGCCTATTGTTTTCATTTAGATGTTATATTTAGAATCTTTTATAATCTAAAAGAATTGTGACTACTGTATGATTATTAAATTTTTACTAAAATAATTAAAGTATTTTCTGTGTCTAGTACACATCCAAAAAATAGTTTTATTTAATTTGACAAACAATCCAATATATATTTAAGCCATTCCTATTGTCTTCAATTATTGCAGGAATCAAAGGTGGACAAAAATGCCCAGACATCTTGATGATGGAAGTAGGATTTATTTAGCTGGCAGAGAAGCATGACTTCCTAACGAGGCAAGTCAAACACTTGCTCCCCAGGTTAGTTTTCTTACATCTTATAAACCCTTAACAGAACACAGGTTTACATGCAAGGGGCTCATGATCCCTTTGTCTAGGGGTTGCTATCCTTTTTTCTAGAGGTACATATCAATCACATGACTTCAAGATGGGAGGAGGTTTAGGTGAGATCAGAGAATAAGAGTTAAAAGTCTCCCATTAAGGTCTTAATAACTTTTGAGAAGAAAGGATAGGAAGGTGTAAAGCCAGTGGCCAGGGCCACCATCACAGCCGCTTGGCCCATGCAGGTTCTCATTGGGTTCAGACAGATAGTAATGAAACAACAGAGCAATAAACTGGTGGGCCATTATCTTTAATTCTAGCTTGCATTATCTTTAATTTTACTTGCTGGGGCAAGTAAAAATACACACTGGACTCCAAAACTCACTCATTCAGTGCTCACAAAGCTACTGACTTACCCAAGTTTCCTACAATCAAAGGTTTCTAGCTCACCAGCCTCATTCTCCTTTGTTTCCCATCTCCTTCTCTCTGTACAAACTCTGCACTAACTGTCTTTCTTCTCCTTTAGCACTTCGCCATCATGGCTGCTTCTCCTCTCCTCCACGTGGCCTTTCTCTGCTCTCTGCTCTAATGATAATCTCAGGAACCAAAAGAGCAAGCTCCTGGTCTGCCGCACTTTTTACAGTGTGTCCGTAAAGTCATGGTGGACTTTTGACCAGTCACAGGAAAGCAACAAAAGACGATAGAAATGTGAAATCTGCACCAAATAAAAGGAAAACTCTCCCATTTTCATACCTATTCCATGCAGTTCAATGTGGGTTCATGCACAGATTTTTTAGGGCTCCTTAGGTAGCTATCCCATATAGCCTCTACAGACTCTTCACTGACTGATGACCTACCAGAACAGGGTTTCTCCACCAAACTGCCAGTTTCCTTCAACTGCTTATCCCACTGAGTTATGTTATTCCTATGTGGTGGCACTTCATTATAAATGCGCTGATATTCACATTGCACTTTGGTCATGGATTCAAATTTAGTGAGCCACAGAACACACTGAACTTTCCTCTGTATGGTCCACATCTTGACTGGCATGGCCGTGGGCTGCTCCGCTGTATACACGGTGTTACATCATCATCTGTGCATGCGCACATGGTACCACATCATCCTACAGAAACTGGGAGGGTTTTCCTTTTATTTGGTGCAGATTTCACATTTCTATTGTCTTTTGTTGCTTTCCTGTGACCGGTCAAATGTGCACCATGACTTTACGAACACACTGTAGTGCAGAAATCAAAACCTTTAATATACAAAATAGGGAAGTCTCTAATACAAAAATCACTTATCTGAGGCATGATGGGATTACACCACCCCATATCAAAAAGGGTGGGAAAGGCTTTGTCCTAAAACGAAGCCCCAGGCTATAAGGATTCTGTCTGCTCACAGCCCACCCCCAACACACATTAAAATCACCTGGGTGATGGGCTTTCAAGTAGGCAGCACCTTCTTTAACAAAGTGAGCATAATATATTGTATTTTATCTGCCCAACAGAAGGAGTTTTTCAGATAATCTCCTAAGGGTTTTCTTCCCCCTGCATTCCTTTTTGCTTCCTCCTCAGTGGAGGAGGAGTGGGGTGGGGTCTGATTTTTTCCTTCCTTCTTTCTTAAAAACTTTCTATTATGAAAACCTCTCCATTAGCAAAATAATAGCCCTTCCCAAGCAGATACGTAATTTGCAATTTCTCTGACCACTTTTAGCTGGTGTTGCCTAGCCCTCATTGTAAGTCACACGCAAGCATAGAAATCATATTTTATAAAATTATTTGGCTAACATTCTACCCCTTTTCTTCACTTTGCTCTCTACACCACAGGCATTCCAATGCAGGAAATGAGGTACATTATACAAACAAATTACAGTGACAGTACAAGTCATACAATTTCAACAATTACAAAGGTGTCCTTTACAAAACTTCTCTGAGAGCTTTGCCTAAAACATAAAATGTCCTTGAAGCTTCTTTGTATCAGGAAGAAAAGCTTCTTGGTTCAGGGGGCTTTCCTCCTTATTCCCCTCTTTTGAGACATCCAGACGTTTTTATTATACTGGAGTCTCACCTTATTATTATTTTTCTGAATAAACCTATAACCTGCATGTTGGGCAGATAAAATGTATTATGCTCACTTTGTTAAAGATAACAGGAGGGGGCCGTCGCCCAGGTGATATTAATGTGTGTTGGGGTGGGCCAAAGGCAGGCAGAATCCTTTAGCCTGGGGCTTGGTTTTGGGATTAAGCCTTTCCTACCCTTTTTTGATGTAGGGCGGTACAATCCTATCATGCCTCAGAGGGTGACTTTGTATTAGAGACTTCCCTGTTTTGTATATTGGATTAAGGGTTTGGATTTCTACACTATAAAATGGGGATGGAATGAGAGTTTGGGCTCTTGGTTCCTGGGATGATTAGCATGAGAGAGTAGAGCCAGCAGCGGAAGGAGGCCATGTGGAGGAGGCCAGGAGAAGCAGCTAAGATGGTAGAGTGCTGAGTGAGATGCCAGTTTGTGTAGAGTTTGTATCTGGGATAAGGAAGGAGATGGGGAACAGAGGTGAATAAGTCTGGTGAGCTAGAAACCTTTGATTCTAGGAAACTCGGATAAGTCAGTAGCTTTGTGAGCACTGAATGTGATTGGGTTTTGGAGCCCAGTGTGTATTTTTACTTGCCCGCCGAGTGCAAGCTAGGATTTAAGGCTATGGCCCACCAGTTTTTGGCTCCATGGTTTCTTTACCGACTGTCCGAATCCAATGCGAACCTGCATGGGCCAGGAGGCTGCTGTGATAGTGGCCCTGGCCGTGGCTCCTGGCTTTACACTGCACAAACTTTCTGTAAAGTACACAAACCTTTAACTTTTATGAACTTTCTTTACTATTCATATATAACTAGTTTCACAACTTTCACAACTTATTTTTTCCTTTTCCTTTTAAAAGTACTTCTGAATATACCTATAACCTGCACAAAACTTTCTATAACTTACATAAACTTTTTTTTTTTTTTCTGAAGCTGGAAATGGGGAGAGATAGTCAGACAGACTCCCGCATGCGCCCGACCAGGATCCACCCGGCACGCCCACCAGGGGCAATGCTCTGCCCACCAGGGGGCGATGCTCTGCCCCTACGGGGCGTCGCTCTGCCGCGACCAGAGCCACTCTAGCACCTGGGGCAGAGGCCAAGGAGCCATCCCCAGCGCCCGGGCCATCCTTGCTCCAATGGAGCCTCGGCTGCGGGAGGGGAAGAGAGAGACAGAGAGGAAGGGGGGGGTGGAGAAGCAAATGGGCGCTTCTCCTGTGTGCCCCGGCCGGGAATCGAACCCGGGTCCCCCGCACGCCAGGCCGACGCTCTACCGCTGAGCCAACCGGCCAGGGCCAACTTACATAAACTTTTAACTTTTATGAACTTTATTTTGTAAAACCAGTAGCCATGGCCACCATCACAGCTCTCTGGCCTGTTGTTAGGCAGATAAAATATATTATGCTCACTTTGTTAAAGATAGTGCTGCCCACGTGGAAGCCCTCGCCCAGGTGATATTAATGTGTGTTGGGGCAGGCTGTGGGCAGGTGGGATCCTTGTAGCCTGGGGCTTGGTTTTAGGACTAAGCCCTTCCCACCCTTTTTGAAGTGGGTGGTACAATCCCATCATACTCCAGATAAGTGACTTTGTATTAGAGACTTCCCTATTTTGTATATTGGATTAAAGGTTTTGATTTCTACACAATAAAATGGGGGCAGAATGGGAGCTTGCTCTCTCGGTTCCTAAGATTAATATTAGAGGAGAGAGCAGGGCAGAGAGCAAAGAAAGGCCATGTGGAAGAGGCCAGGAGAGGCAGCCAAGATGGCAGAGTGTTGAGTGAGAAGCCAGTTTGTGCAGAGTTTGTGCAGGGAGAAGGAAGGAGATGGGGAACAGAGGTGAATAAGTCTGGTGAGCTAGAAACCTTTGATTCTAGGAAACTCGGATAAGTCAGTAGCTTTGTGAGCACTGAATGTGAGTGGGTTTTGAAGCCCCGTGTGTGTTTTACTTGCCCGCTGGGTGCAAGCTAGAATTAAAAATGATGGCCCATCAGTTTTTGGCTCCATTGTTTCTTTACCGACTGTCCGAATCCAATGCGAACCTGCATGGGCCAGGTGGCTGTGATAGTGGCCGTGGCCACTGGCTTTACACCTGTGCAGGTTTGCTTTTGATTTAGACAGATGGTAATGAACAATGGAGCCAAGAACTGGTGGGCCATTAGCTTTAATCCTAGCTTGTACCTGGCAGGCAAGAAATACACGCAATGGGAAAACACTTCCCTTTCCATTCAGGGCTCCCAAACCCACTGACTTATCCGAGTTTTCCTACGATCAAAGGTTTGTACCTCACCAGCCTTATTCACCTCTGTTCCCCTTCTCCTCTCTGCACAAACTGGCTTCTCCTTCAGCACTCCACCATCTCGGCTGCTTCTCCTGGCCTCCTCCATGTGGCCTTTCTCTGCTCTTCTCTCTAATGCTAATCTCAGGAACCGAGAGAGGGCAAGCTCCTGGTCTGCAGCATTTTATAGTGTAGAAATCAAAACCTTTAATCCAATATACAAACAAGGAAGTCTCTGATACAAAGTCACTTAGGGTGAGAAAGGCTCAGTCTTAAAACTAAGCCTTAGGGTATAATGACCCTGCCTGCTTACAGCCTATTCTCCTTACCCAATGCAAACTATAAGCGAGCAAACATATATATCATATTTACAAACTTATTTGACCAACACTATTCATATATAACTAGCTTTCACAACAACTTACTTTTTCCTTTTCCTTTTAAAAGTACTTCTATACCTTATACCTTTTATCATTAAAACTATATAATTCCTTTCCTATTAATCAGAATTCTTAAGTTTTAAAAACATTGTTCAGTGAGGACTAAGTTAGTAATAAGTAATCCTCTTTTAAAATGTACTCTTTTCCCTTTAGAAATGTCATTTTTCGAAGTAGCCTATTGGTCACATGATCAACATTCACAGGTTATTCTACAGTGGTAGCTATGAGCACATATATACTTTTTATTCACCATGTAGCTTCTCTCCTAGCCAAGGGACTTAAACCCCTTTCTGTATGATTCATAGCAGCACATGCATCAAACCTTAAGACAACTTGTTCAGGCTTTCCTTTGACCTTAGTTTCCCTCCCTCCCCAGAGTCCAATTATAAGGAACCCCATGGCAATGTTCCTCAAGCTTCAGGCATACACGGACCAGCCAGCTTCTGGTTGAGGCTGGAGCAGGGCATGTTGTCCTTCTCAGGGTCAACTTATAATGATTAGTAGGGTCAGTCTCTGCTGTCCATGAGGGCATTTCTGCTGGGGCTGCAGGCTTCCGTTGGCTGTGGTGAATCCAGGCAGTTGTGCCTTCTACGTTGCAGCAGTGGGAGTGGTCAGGATCAGGGTAAGGTCCCTTCCACCTGGGTTGGAGAGCAGCTGGATTCCAATCCTTGACCCACACTTGGTTTTCTGGAGAAAAAGAATGCACAGGGGCAAACAAACTGATCAGAGCCCTATGTAGCACCCACTTAGATATGGCACTGGCCACTTGGCCTAAAGCTTCTAATTATCTATATAGTTCTGTTTCTCCTAATTCTTGGGGAGTCCCTGGCAAACTATGTAATACTAGGAGAGGCCTGTTGTATAATACCTCATAAGGTGAATACCTGGTGTTCTTGGAGGGGGTGCACTAAATCTTAAACAATATTAGAGGCAAAGCTTGCACCCATTTGAGATCTGTTTCCTGACATAATTTGCTAAGCCCTAACTTCAGAGTCCTATTCATGCATCCCACCTTCCCTGAGCTCTGAGATCTGTATGTTGCATGAAGCTTCCAGGTGATGTCCAATGCTTGAGCTCTTCCTTGTACTGCCTTAGCCACAAAGGCTGGGTCATTGTCAAAGCCTATCTGGAGTGGCAGTCCAACCTTGGAATAACTACTCTGAGCAATACCCTTATTACTTCTCTAGCCTTTTCAGTCCAGGTGGGGTAGGCCTCCACCCATCCTGAGTAGGTGCATACTAACACCAACAGGTACTGGCAACCTTGACTTTTAGGCATTTCAGTGAAGTCCACCTGTATATCCTCAAAGGGGTCTTCCCCATAGGATTGGATACCAGGAGGCACTGAAGGTCCTTGTTTTGCCTTATTCTGATGGCAGCTTGAACAGCACAGCCTGACTTTCTTGGCTAGGGATACCGAAAGAAGGATATAGAAATATCTCCCTAGCAGTTCTGTCTTTTCTTCTCCCAGATGGGTGGTGTGCAAAGTCTGGACTATTGCTGGCCCCAATAGGTGGCAAACAACAACTCTACCATCTGGAAGTTGCATCCAGCCATCCTTTAATTCTTTGGCCTCTTCTTTCTCTATCCACTTTTTCTCTCCCTCAGAATATCTGAGTGCAAGTTCCGAGGTCCATGGGATGAGAGGGGCTATAGTGCCCTTGAGGTAGGGCAGGGTAGAAGCCCTCTTTGCTTTTGCATCTGCTCTGGCATTTCCCTGGGCTTTTACTGTTCCTCCCTTCTGGTGTCCTCAGCAGTAGATCACAGCTACTTGATTTGGCTTCCAGACTGCTTCCAGTAGCTGGAGAATTTCTCCTGGATGTTTGAGGTCCTTGGCCCCGGCTGTCAGGAGCCCCCTTTCCTTGTATATGGCTCTATGGACTTGCAGAGTAAGAAAGGCAAAGTGGAAATTGGTGATAGTTGAAAGCTGGGAGCCGTTTGCCTTCCAATGGGTGGACCCAGCCACAGGGGCAAAAGTGCAGTACACCTGGACTAAACTCCTGCAAGGGTTTAAGAACTTGCCTGCCATCTTTGGAGATCTAACAGGTCTAGCTGGCTGGCAGTTGTGCTGCTGCTCTCCCTACTCTATTGGAAGCAGTGTCACTGGGTTTAAAGTGGTACACACTTCTATTGCCAGCCTTGAGTTTTCACATAGTAAACTCTGGTATTTGGTGAGATGGGAATCCATGAGCCAATGATGCTTTCCTGTATTCAACAGAGCCACTACTGCATGAGGCACTCGCACCTCCAAGCCCTGTCTTAAAGTCAACCTGTCTGCCTCCTGTGCCAACACTGCTGCAGCTGCTGAGGCCCCCAAGCATGGCTGCTAGCTCCAGCACACCATCCAACTGTCTGGAGAGTCAAGCCACTGGTCCAGACTGCAACTCCCAAGTCCTGGGTTAATACACCCACTGCTGTCTTGCTCCTCTCTGAGACCTACAGTACGAAAGTTTTTGCTAGGGTAGAAAGACCTAGCACTGGGGCAACTTGTAATTCCTTTTTAAGAGTCTGAAAAGCACAATCCTGTTCTGGCCCTTAGTCCATGGGCTCTTTTTCTCCCCCCTTTTGAGACTTCATAGAGGGGTTTGGCTAGTACTGCAAAGTTGGGGATCCACAAATGACAGAATCCTACTGCACCCAGGAACTCCTAACCTCCTCTCCCCCATTGGAGAATAAATTCCAAGTATTTTACTTGCCTTTTGCAGAGCTGGGCCTTCTTCTTTGATACCTTATATCTATTCTTCTGTATATATCTGTTCCTCGAGCACATCCTTGGAGCCATGTACCGAAAAAGGATACACCCAATGTCCTGTGCAGGAAACTTTTGGAGGTCAAGAGAAAGGGCCTCTTCAAAGATGGCAGGGGAGTTCTTAAACCCTTGTGGGAGCTTAGTCAAGGTGTACTGTACCTTTGCTCCTGTGGCTGGGTCCACCCATTGGAAGGCAAACAGCTCCCGGCTTTTAGGAGCCAGTCTTATACTAAAGAAGACATCTTTTAGGTCCAGGCAAGTGAACCATGAGACTTGAGCAGGGAGGAGGCTTAGGAGTGTGTAAGAATTTGGCACTGTCAGGTGCAGAGTCACTGCTGCCTCATTTGTGACTCTCAAGTCCTGTACTGGCCAATAATCATTGTTCCCTGGTTTTCTGATGGGGAGCAAAGGAATATTCCAGGGTGAATTGCATGGGATAATTCCATGTCCCTTGAGCCTCTGTAAATGCACCTGGATTCCTTCTAAGGCTTCCCTAGGAATCAGGTATTGTTTTTGGCTAACAGGCAGTGCCCTAGGCTTTAATCCTATCTATACTGGCACTTGATTTATTGCCAGCCCAGGGGAGATTATTTTCTGCCTACACACTGGCCATTTCTGGGTTAGCCTCTGACTAGCTGGCTTCCCAGGCTTGGGTGCAAAAATTCTCTATTACTCCTCTCTAGGAACAGTTAGAATTAAGACAAGCTTAGGCTTTGGCATCTGCAAATCCAGCCGGCCATTGTCAGCAAAAAATACAGTAGCCCTTAATTTGCTCAGCAGATCACATTTTAACAAGGGCACTGGACAGTTAGGCATGTACAAAACTGATGCATAACTTCATGACCTCCTACTGTACATTTAAGGGGCATACAGAATGCCTGCTTGGCCTGTTTTCTGGTGACTCCTACACTCTGCACCCTAGAGAGTGGCACAACTGGCCGAATCACCACCGAGTGTTTAGTCCCTGTGTCAATCAGGAAGTCCATCTGTTGGCCCCCTACTACCATGTGGACCACAGACCCAGTGGAGGCTCCTGAATCTGGTCACCCTCAGTCCACGAGGGACTCCTCAGCTATGTTGAACAGTGTACCTTCCCCTCGGGAGGTGGCTGGCAGGCATGCCTCCCCCTTGTCCTGATTGGGACATTCATTTTTCCAATGACTGGTTCTCTGGCTGATGGCACACTGATCATGTCACTGGGGAGCACCGCCTGACTGCCCTTTCTTGCCCATGCCTGTTTTCTTCCCTTTTTCAAATGGAGATTTTCCTTTTCCCTTCTGTTAAAGGGCTGCCATGATCAATTCTGCCTTTTTCTGCATTTAGTGCTCATTTTCCTTTCTGCTTGCAATCTCCCTATTCACATAGACTTTATTGGGTACTTCCAGGAGTTGGGTTATATTCATTCCCATAAAGCCTTCTAATTTCTGGAGTTTTTTTTTCTTTTATATCTCCTGTACTTATGCTGACAAAGGCCATATTAACCATTCTTTGGTTCTCTGGACTCTCTGTATCAAAAGGGGTATACATTCTGTAGGTCTCACATAATCTATCAAAAAAGTCACCTGGACTTTTATTCTTTCTCTGCAAAACCTCTGCCACCTTGTTGATATAAATCTTGTTGGCTATTTCACTGTGTTTCTCACTCCTCTCAAAGGCATCTGCATTCCCAGCCCCGTCTTTGAGCAGAACCTGGTTCCTGGAGCGGTGAGAAATGCCTTCTGTCCAGGTGAGCATATGCTGAGGCTTGATAGACCTGGCAATGATGGGCCTGAGTCAGTAGCAGTCTCTGGAGTGGATGGGGAGCCAGGTGTGGAAGGGTACAGCCTCGCCAGCACGTAAGGTGAAGGAGCCAGAGCTTCTGCTTCTCTGGCTCGCTAGGGGTTAAAATTTCAGCACTGGTGGCTGCAGTGGCTCTCTGGGTCTGGTGGAATGCTTCCCTGCCTTTGCTATCAATACTTGATATCTAAGCCAAGGGGGAGGGTGCAATACTAATGTAAGCCAGGTGTCTATGTAGGGAAATTGGTCATGGTAGCCTGGATCTTTAGTGACTACCTGCCACACCTTCTGTACAGCAGACCTATCCAAGCTTCCCTCTGCCTGCTATCCTACACCGAAGATGGGCTATTCTATTTCACTCAAGATCCTGAATTTCCCAGGGACATAGTAACTCTGTAATCCCCTGAGAACCCTATCTTAAAATTCTTGACCATCCTGGCTAAAGGAGTGGATTTCCCCTGTGAACCTCCCATACCTCCCACGACAGACAACAATCACATCACAGGAAGGAATTGGGGAAGGGTTCGGGAAATTTGTAGGGAATGTCACTAGCTGCAGTCTGTCACAGGCCACTCTCCTTGTGGGAATAGCAGGCCCCCTTGGCTTATGGAAGGCTGATATAAACCATCAGCACGCAATTCTGCCTTCTTGGCAATATGAGATACCCTGCAGAACCATGGTTTGGAACTCAACACTCACTTTGGCCCTGTGGGAGAGAGTCGGAACCCTCTCCCAGTGTCCATCTCATTCACTCCATACTCATTCTCTTTCACACAACCTTCCCCACACCTGTGGAGGGCGACAAGTCACCACTCCTAACCCATGGGGACTATTCCTCACATGTGTGGAGAGTGTATAGTCACTGTTCCTAACCTATGGAGGGTGATTTGTGATTCTCCGGAGGGTGATCAGGCCTCCCTTCTGCCCAGTGGGACAGGACCCCACCTAGCTTCCCTTGCCCGGTTTTCCTTACCGTGGTTCTGATGTACCTTCATTTCCCCATTCCTTCGTTGTCTGGTCCTTGCTGGGACTGGTGAAGGGGATCCCCCTTCCATCCTACAGAGGCATCCACACACGGAAAATCCCAAGTGTATGCTCAGCAGGTGCATCTGCAGGGTGGCTTGGAGGCTCCCCCATGGGGTGCCTGAACTCTGCCATTTGCAGGCATCTTTTCTCCTTGTTTCTTGGCCAATGCACCGTATATTGCAGGAATCAAAGGAGGACATAAATGCTCAGACAACTTGATGAAGGAAGTAGGATTTATTTAGCCGGCAGAACAGCATGACATCCTAAAGAGGCAAGTCAAACATGTGCTTCCTGAAGATAGATTTCTTACATCTTATATACTCTTTTCAGAATACAGGATTACATGCAAGGGGCTCATGATCCCTTTGTCTAGAGCAGTGGTAGTCAACCTGGTCCCTACTGCCCACTAGTGGGTGTTCCACTGGGCAGTAGCGGAGCAACCAAAGTATAAACAAAAAGATAGATTTAACTATAGTAAGTTGTTTTATAAAGATTTATTCTGCCAAACTTAGCAAAAATCCGACATAAAGTACTTGGTAAGTAATTATTATTATATGCTTTAACTTGCTGTAACTCTGCTTTATAAATTTTACAAAGTAAAGTTACTCCCTACTTTATACATCACCATTACTGTGGAACCGGTGGGTGGTTAGAAAATTTTACTACTAACAGATACAAAAGTGGGTGGTAGGTATAAAAAAGTTGACTACCCCTGGTCTAGAGGTGGTGATCCTTTTTTCTAGAGATACACGTCAATCACATGACTTCAGGATGGGAGGAGGTTTAGGTGAGGTCAGAGAATAAGAGTTGGAAATCACTCATTAAGGTCTTAAAAACTTTTGAGAAAAGAAGGTAGAAAGAGGTTTTTCAGATAATCTCCTGTGGGTTCTCTTCCCCCTGCATTCTTTCTTGCTTCTTCCTCCTCAGTGGAGGAGGAGTGGGGATGGGGACTAATTTTTCCTTCCTTCTTTCTTAAAAACTTTCTATTATGAAAACCTCTCCATTAGCAAAATAATAGCCCTTCCCAAGCAGATACGTAATTTGCAATTTCTCTGACCACTTTTAGCTGGTGTTGCCTAGCCCTCATTGTAAGTCACACGCAAGCATAGAAATCATATTTTATAAAATTATTTGGCAATATTTTACCCCTTTTGCTCACTTTGCTCTCTACACCACAGGCATTCCAATGCAGGAAATGAGGTACATTATACAAAGAAATTACAATAATGGTACAAGTCATACAATTTCAACAATTACAAAGGTGCTCTTTACAAAACCTCTATGAGCGCTTTGCCTAAAACATAAAATGTCCTTGAAGCTTCTTTGCATCAGGAAGAAAAGCTTCTTGGTTCAGGGGGGCTTCCTTCCTTACAATCTTTCTCAATCTTGGCTCTTCAACCAGACCAAGAGAATAACTTAATGTAAGTATCATTTTGAGGAAATCAAGTAAATGCCTACTCAAAATAATTTACAAACTACAAGTAAACAATCTGATTTTCTTTAGGCCTTCTCTGAAACTTTTTATGTTCTGTGTTGGTCAAATAAGTTTGTAAATATGATATGTATGTTTGCTTGCTTATAGTTTGCATTGGGTATAGGGGACAGGCTGTAAGCAGGCCAGGTTGTTATAGCCTAAGGCTTAGTTTTAAGACTAAGCTTTACCCACACCCTTGACTGATTGCATAATGTGGGGTGGTGCACTCTCATGAGGAATCCCATTATGCCTCAGAAAAGTGACTTTTTATCAGAGACTTCCTTATTTGTATATTGGATTAAAGGTTTTGATTTCTACACTATAAAATGGGGCAGACTGGGAGCTTGCTTTCTCTTGGTTCTTGAGATTAGCATTAGAGAGGAGAGCAGAGAGAGGCCACGGGGAGGAGGCCATGAAAAGCAGCCAAAATGGCAGAGTGTTGAAGGAGAAGCCAGTTTGTGCAGAGAGAAGGAGATGGGGAACAGAGGTGAATAAGGCTGGTGAGCTAGAAACCTTTGATTCTAGGAAACTCAGATAAGTCAGTGGCTTTGGGAACCCTGAATGGAAAGGAAAGTGTTTTCCCACTGTGTGTATTTCTTGCCTGCCAGGTGCAAGCTAGAATTAAAGCTAATGGCCCATCAGTTCTTGGCTCTGTTATTTCATTACCATCTGTCTGAATCAAATGTGAACTTGCACGGGCCAGGCAGCTGTGATGGTGTCCGTGGCTACTGGCCTTCCATTCTGGAAATGTAGGTGACCCTATGTTGGGCAGATAAAATGTATTATGCTCACTTTGTTAAAGATAACACGAGGAGGCCGTTGCCCAGGTGATATTAATGTGTGTTGAGAATTGTTGTAGCCTGAGGCTTGGTTTTGGGATTAAGCCTGTCCCACCCTTTTTGCTGTAGGGTGGTACAATCCAATCATGCCTCAGAAGTGACTTTGTATTAGAGACTACCCTATTTTGTATATTGGATTAAAGGTTGTGAAGCTACTCTATAAAATGGGGGCAGAACGGGACTTGGCTCTTGGTTCCTGAGATTAGAAGAGAGAGCAGAGGAGAGCAGAGAAAGGCCACGTGGAGGAGGCCAGGAGAAGCAGCCAAGATGGCGGAGTGCTGAGTGAGATGCCAGTTTGTGTAGAGGTTGTATCTGGGATAAGGAAAGGAGATGGGGAACAGAGGTGAATAAGTCTGGTGAGCTAGAAACCTTTGATTCTAGGAAACTCGGATAAGTCAGTAGCTTTGTGAGCACTGAATGTGACTGGGTTTTGGAGCCCAGTGTGTATTTTTACTTGCCCGCTGGGTGCAAAGCTAGAATTAAAGACTATGGCCCACCAGTTTTTGGCTCCGCTGTTTCTTTGCCGACTGTCCGAATCCAATGCGAACCTGCATGAGCCAGGCAGCTCTGATGCTGGCCATGGCCGTGGCTCCTGGCTTTACACCCTATATTTTAACAATTCTGAGCTAAATCAAAGCATTATTCAGTAAAATAAAGTGCTTAGAAGTATGAGTCAGCCAGCCTGGAATTCAATTAACCTCTGCCATTACCTATAACTGTGAATTCTGATAATCTTTAAAAATTTCTGGATTTTATTTTTCTTGTTTGTAACATGAAGTGGTTGGATTAAGTTACCTAAAATACTTTCCTGTCTGAAAGCTCTGTGATTGAGGGAAAAAAATAATAATAACTGAGAAATGTGGTTTGGCTTCAGTAAATTTTAATTTGCAACTTTGCCTTTCCTTCCTCCACAGGTGCCAGGTACATTCAAGCTACCTCAGGCCTCCCTGACATGTAAATTGCTTGCCTGACTCCTGACAAGTTTGAGTTGGCAGCCTGAGTTGGTAGGCTCTTAGCCTAAACAATGTCTGCTCTCTTTTGAAATAATGCCAGCCCCCAATAAAATGCAACCTGAGATGAAAGCAATCTCCATACATCTAAAGTTTCTTATCTACTTCTGAAATTGGGAAAATGACCTACAGGTCTGGAGGCAGCCTGTTGCCATGTAAATGAATTACATGACACAAGTGTTGGTAAGAAGGAAAGAGATTTTTAAATGTTGGCAACTAAGAGAATGGGGGGGGGAGACTACTGTCCTCAAAAATCCATCTTCCTTTCTTAGTGCCGGCAGGGGTTTTTATAAGGGGGGAGGGCAAAAAGGGAATAAACAAAATAGAAGAATGAAATCCAAAGGAAGGGGTTGAGAGTTTTTGGCTGAGGGCATTGTAAAGCCAGGAGGCACTGCCAGGGCCACCATCACAGCAGCCTTCTGGCCCATGCAGGTTCGCATTGGATTCGGACAGTCGGTAAAGAAACAGCGGAGCCAAAAACTGGTGGGCCATAGTCTTTAATTCTAGCTTGCACCGGGCGGGCAAGTAAAAATACACACTGGGCTCCAAAACCCAGTCACATTCAGTGCTCACAAAGCCACTGACTTATTCGAGTTTCCTAGAATCAAAGGTTTCTAGCTCACCAGACTTATTCACCTCTGTTCCCCATCTCCTTCCTTATCCCAAATATAAACTCTACACAAACTGGCATCTCACTCAGCACTCCACCATCTTGGCTGCTTCTCCTGGCCTCCTCCCGTGGCCTTTCTCTGCTCTCCTCTGCTCTCTCTTCTAATGATAATCTCAGGAACCAAGAGTGCAAGTTCCCGCTTCGTCCCCATTTTATAGTGTAGAAATCCAAACCCTTAATCCAATATACAAGATAGGGAAGTCTCTAATACAAAGTCACTTCTCTGAGGCATGATTGGCTTATACCGCCCCACATCAAAAAGGGTAGGAAAGGCTCAATCCCAAAACCAAGCCCCAGGCTACAAGGATTCTGCCTGCCTCTAGCCCACCCCAACACACATTAATATCACCTGGGCGACGGCCTCCTTGTGTTATCTTTAACAAAGTGAGCATAATACATTTTATCTGCCCAATAGGCATTCAGCAAAATTTGTTCGGATAACTGATTGAAGGCTACACATCTTCAGGATTTGGTATATTTGAAAGTTGGAGTCCATTCCTTTGGCTGTTACAGAAACTGAGGCTAGGTAGTAACTTATAAATTAAATTAGAATTTTTGTTTCATATAACAAGTGTGCACAGATTCCCACAGCTGAGCTGTCTTCTTCGGCCTTGAGCAAGAGTCAGAACTGCAAGCCCCAGTGTGGTGGGAGTGAGGAGGAGGTTGGGAGCTTATGCTTATTCCTCTTGCTCAGATGTTAACCATCGAAGTGTGTCAGCTGGAGGGGAACAGGCCTTTTAACTGGAATGAGAGCTTAGCCAGAAGTGAAAGCACAGGATTAATTATATAATATTGATTTGTTACAGAATACATACTGTGATACATAGTAATATTGAATCAGGGTCATAAGAGTAACAGACTGGATTTAACATTTTACCAAAATTCTTTTATAAGCTTACTTTGTCAGTACATTCTTATTTATCTCTATTTTATGGTTAGTCAGACTAATATCAGTAAAGCAGTAATATAGCATATTTATTCCCAGTTCCCTTTATAGTGCTTGATCTCTTCCACGCTTAGGTAAGTTTTACAGTAAGATTAATATCTAGTAGTAGAAAAATCTGGGACTCTACCGTGAGAGTAATGGTGGGGTGAGAGATACTCCTGACTTCTCCCTTTGAAATCTCAACAAGTCAAACAACTATAACACATCAAAGAAACACAAGCTGAGCTCATAGGTGCCTGAAAGATCCACACTGAATGGACTAACGTGGTTGGGGGGGGGGGGCCCTGAAGATAAAACGCACTTGCAGTGGGCTCCTGAGAGAGGATAACTCTAATTTTTAATAACAGTACTGAGGAAGGAAACCCCCCTTGAGATAAGAGGCTTCAAGGATATTTTATAATTTAGGCCAAGCATTCAGAAAGAGTTTGTAAATATGATTTTTATACTTGTGTGTAATTTACAACAGCTCAAGATGGCCGATTATATTCCTGTTTAGGAAGGGCTATATATTGTAAATGAAGAAGTTTTCATACGTAGAAAGTTTTGAATAGAAGGAGGAAGGAGACTTGGACCCCCTCCCTTCTCCATACCTGGGTGAAAGAAGGTAAAACAGCCAGGAATGTAGGAGGGAAAAGGGAGACTTGAGTAGCCCTTTCCTCTTCCCATCCTTTCTCCTTAATGGGCGATTTACAAATGATGATCCTCTGACATTCTGTGAGCCCCCTTCCATCCCGAAATCGTGTGATTGACGAATATACCTCAAGACAAAGGAATCATGAGACCCATGAATGTGAACTTGTGTTCTGTAAAGGGTACATAAGATGTAAGAAATCTAATTTTGGGGAGCACGTGTCTTTGGAGCTATAGCCCCACGTGCTTCGCTGGCTTTTATTAATAAATTCTCTTTTTTCTTTTACAGTTATCCGAGTGTCAATCCTCCATGGTTTTGCTCTCCTGCAACAGTATAATAATTTTAACATGTCTTGCTTCCTAGTATGATACATCCCTCTGCCTTGTTATTAATCTTCAAAATTGTCTTAACTACTCTTATATATAGGTTTTAAGATTAGTTTATCAAATTCAATAAAATCTCTGTGGGAATTTAGATTGGAATTGCTTTGAAACTCTAGATTAATTTTGGGCAAATTGACATCTTTATGGTGTTGTGATAGGGGCCTAGTGTTGTGTATGGGACCTCAGTGTTGTGTATAGAGAGTTGGACATAAAAAGGAATTTTACACTTGCTTTTGGTAGCTACTTAGAGTAGAAGGTCCCCAATAGTCTGTACAAGGAAGTTAAGCATTGAACAGAGCTTGTTTGTGGCAATAGCTTAGAGTAGAAAATTTTTACAAGCCCAACTAGTTAGATATCTTGACTTAAATCTTGCCTACAGAAGCAAGATGTAGTTTTATGCTTTTAGCCTTGTAGCAATTACAGGAAGAACTGTAATCAGCTTTAGAACAAAGAATGCTTTCTACCAAAATGTCAAGAATGTTGTGCATACCTGTTGTAATAGCTATGACTTTGTGATTTATCCCCTTAAATAATGCTCTCTCCCTAGGCTCTGGGCTGTTAACTGTTTCCCTGTATGGATTCTCAGCTAGAAGTCACTGGCCAACTAATAAGGGCTTTTAAAATTTATAATCAATTTGGGCTTCGATCAGTAATTACTCAGGTTTGGTCCATACCAGTGTCCAATGAAAAAACTAAAGCTTTCCAAAAACAGATTTCCTTACACAATGCACTTTCAGGATTCTTGTACATATATATCTAGATAATAAAACTCAAGTCAAAGGGTGTCTTAGCTACAAGAGAAACTGAAAACATAAGTTCTATATTCTATTTTGGGGAGAGCCATTAGGGAGAAGCTGAACAGCCACATAAATATGATAAAGTTGCACTATATACTTAGCCCATCACATCATTTCTAAATAAGTATAGTTTATTTCATCCGTTCAAAGTCTTAAAAATTTTATTTTTTTCTTTACTTATTGCAGGAATCAAAGGAGGACATAAATGCCTGGACAATTTGATGAAGGAAGTAGGATTTATTTAGCCAGCAGAGCAGCATGACCTCCTAAAGAGGCAAGTCAAATACAAGCTCCCCAAAGTTAAATTTCTTATATCTTATAAACCCTTTACAGAACACAGGTTTACATGCAACGACGTTGTGATCTCTTTGTAGCAGTACACATCAATCACATGACTCCAGGATGAGAGGGGTGAGTTTAGGTGAGGTCAGAGGATAAGTGCTGGAAATCGCACATTAAGGTCTTAAAAACTTTTAAGAAAAGGAAAGAGGAAGGGGTTATTCAGATAATCTCCTGTGGGCTCCCTTCCCCCTGCATTCCTCTTGCTTCTCTTCCTCCTCAGTGGAGGAGGGGAATCCTGATTTTCTCCTTCCCTTTTTCTTTTAAACTTTCTAGTACAGAAAGTTTTCCATTAGCAAAATAATAGCCCTTCCCAAGCAGGAAGGCAATCTGTAACTTCACTGACCATTTTTAGCTTGTGTTGCTTAGCCCTCATTGTAAATAATACACAAGTATAAAAATCATATTTTACAAACTTATTTGGCCAACATTCTACCCCTTTTCCTTGCTTTTCTATCTACACCACAGGTATTCCAATGCAGGGAATGAAGTACATTAATCAAACAAATTACAGTAACGATACAAGTCATACAATTTCAACAACTACAAAGGTGCCCTTTATAAAATCTCTCTGAGCACTTTGCTTAAACATAAAATGTCCTTGAAGCTTCTTGGTTGGGGGGGGGGGGCTTCCTTCCTTACACTAACTGTTTTGGTAGAAAGCTAAAAATACATTGAATAGAAAGAGTGTTAATGGACATTCTTGTCTTATTCTGAGTTCAAAAGGAAAGATTCTGACATCTCAGTATTAGGAACGATATGTATTTTTGTAGATAATCTTGGGTTAAGAGTTTTCTTTTACTTTTAGTTTGTTAAATTTTTTGTTATTAAAAAATATAAATATTTATAAAAAATGTTTTATACCTCAAACATACTTCTATGTATGTGTGTATATAGAAGTACATAGAATATATATACTACTTTGTTAGTTTTATTAAAGATTTATGTTTTCATATTGATTGGTAAGATTGCTTATAATTTTACTCTGTGTCTTCTGTTTTTGTCTTTGTCACTCTTCTAAGAGGTTTGTCAGTTTGATAGATCTTTAAAAAAAAGCCCCAGATTTTTGTTTCCTTGATATTTCTTATTGTTTTGATTTTTTTTAATATTATTGATTTCTACTCTTAATTTTATTCTTCTTTTCCATATGTTTGTTTTGGGCTCATTTTGCTCTCTTTTTCTCTCTTTCTTTTTCTCCTAAAATCTTGAGTTGGGATCTGAGATTAGTGATTTGAAACATTTGCCTCTTTTTATCTATATGTTATTGTTATTTGGATTTTTTTTGTCTTGTCTTACTGTGATTTAAACTCTTTTTTAAAAATTCCATATTGATTTAGTTATAGTGTCATAGTCTATACAAATCAGTATTTCTATAGCTTTTATAGTCGTGGTTGGAGGGATTACAATAAATGATAGATAGCTAAATAAATAGATAGATAATATATAATGTATATAATATATAATCACAATTTACAGATATTATCATTGTATCAGTTTGAAGGAAGTGCAGAAATCTTCCCTCTCTTTACATCTCATAACATCCCCTTTTAAAATAATATAATTATATTTTATCTTTTCTTTATATATATTTAGAACTTTATCACACAATTTTATAATTTTTATTTTAACAAACAAAATTTAAAAACCCAAGAGAAAAAGTAAAGTTTATTACTGTATTTACCAATATTTTTTGCTTACTATATTTTCTTCCTTCTTGATGTTTCAAAACTTCAGTTTTAATCATTTACTCTCTGTTTAGAGACATTCCATTTTCCATTTTTTTAGGGTAGTTCTGCTGGTGACAAATTCTCTTAGCTTATCTGAGAATATTTGATTTTTCCTTTATTACTGAAGGACATTTCAGTGGTTACAAGAGTGTGAGTTGAGCTAATAGGCTTTCTTTTTCTTTTTTAAAAATTTTTATTAATTTTAATTTATTGTGTCCACCCCCTTATTCTGCATTATGCCCCCTTTGCCCACTTCCCCTTACTCAGTCCCCCCTTCCCTCTGGGATTTGCTGTCTTGTTATTTGTATAAGTGTTATGTATATATAATTTCAGCAATCCCTTTACCTTCTCTGATCCCATCCTCTCATCCCCCTTCCCTCTAACAGCTGTCCCTCTGGCCCCTGTGTCCCTGCCTCTGCCTATATTCCATCCCTCAGTTTACTTTGTTCATTAGATTCCACATATAAGTGAGATCATATGATATTTGTCTTTCTCTACCTGGCTTATTTCACTTAGCATAATATTTTCCAGGTCCATCCATGCCAAAAGGTAAGATTTTCTTCTTTCATGTGGTCATGTACTATTCCATTGAGTATATGTACCACCATTTTTAATCCACTCATCCACTCATGAACACTTGGACTGTTTCCAGATCTTGGCTATTGTAAACAATGCTTCAGTGAACATAAGAATGCACATCTTTTTTTGAATCAGTGACTTGATATTCTTAGGATGTATTTCTAAAAGTGGGTTAGCTGAATCAAAGACAGTTCCATTTTTAATTTTTTCAGGAAATGTCATAGTATTTTCCACAGTGGCTGCAAAGTCTGCATTCCCACAAGCAGTGCAGGAGGGTTCCCTTTTCTTCACACCCTCACCAGCACTTATTGTGTGTTGATTTGTTAATGAGCAACATTCTGACAGGCATGAGGTGGTATCTCATTGTGGTTTTAATTTGCATTTCTCTCGTGATTAATGACATTAAATATTCTTTCATATGCCTATTGGTCATCTGTATGTCCTCTTTGGAGAAATTTCTATTCAGTTCTTTTGCCCATTTTTAAATTGAATTGCTTACCTTCCTGGTGTTGAGTTTTAGATGTTCTTTATAAATGTTGGTTATTAACCCCTTATCAGATGTATTGGCGAATATGTTCTCCCATTATGTGGGTTGCTTTAATTTTGTTCATAGTGTCTTTTGCTGTGCAAAAGCTTTTGAGTTTAATATAGTCCCATTTGTTCATTTTGTCCTTTATTTCACTTGCCCATGGAGATAAATTGGCAAAAATATTGCAATAAGAGATATCAGAGAGTTTACTGCCTATGTTTTCTTCCAAGATGTTTTGGTTTTGCAACTTACATTTAAGTCTTTTATTCATTTTGAGTTTATTTTTGTGAATGGTGTCAGTTGGTGGTCTAGTTTTATTTTTTTGTATGTACCTGTCCAATTTTCCCAACACCATTTATTAAAGACACTGTCTTTACTACACTGGATGCTCTTACCTGCTTTGTCAAATATCAATTGACCATAAAGACGTGGGTTTATTTCTGAGTTCTCTGTCCTGTTTCATTGATCTGGATGCCAGTAACAAGTTGTTTTGATTACTATGGTCTTGTAGTATAATTTGATATCAGGAAATGTGATACCTTTCACTTTATTCTTCATTTTCAAGATTGCTGAGGTTATTTGTGTTCCTTTTTGGTTCCATATAAATTTTTGGAATATTTGTTCTATATCGTTAAAGTATGCCATTATTATTTTAATAGGAATTGTATTGAATCTATAGATTGTTTGAGTAAAATAGACATTTTAAGGATGTTTATTCTTCCTATCCATGAACACAGTATATGCTTCCACTTGTTTGTATCCTCCTTGATTTCTTTTTCCAATATCTTATAATTCTCTGAGTACAAGTTTTTACCTCCCTGGTTATATTTACTCCTAGGTACTTTATTTTATTTTTTGCAATAGAGAAGGGGATTATTTCCTTAATTTCTCTTTCAGACAGTTTATTGTTGGTGTATAAAATGCCACTGATTTCTGAATATTGATTTTATATCCTGTCACCTTGCCAAATTCATTTATCAGGTCCATTAGTTTTTTGACTGAGACTTTAGGGTTTTTTATGTACAGTATCATGTCATCAGCAAATAATGATAGTTTTACTTTTTCTTTTCCTATCTGGATACCTTTATTTCTTCCTGTTGTCTGATTGCTATGGCTAGGATTTTTAAAACTATATTGAATAAGAGTGGTGAAAGGTGGCACCCCTTCCTTGTTCCTGTTCTTAAGGGAATTGCTTTTAATATTTGCCCATTGAGTATGATGTTGGCTGTGGGTATGTCATAGATGGCTTTTATCATGTTGAGTTATGTTTTCTGTATTTCCAGTTTTCTCAGAGTTTTGATAATAAATGGGTGATGGATTTTATTAAATGCTTTTTCTGCATCTATTAATATTATCATGTGATCTTTATTCTTATTTTTGTTTGTGATAAATCACATTTTTTTATTTGTAAATATTGTACAAGCCTTACCTCCCCACAATAAATCCCACTTGATCGTGATGTATATATTTTTTCATATATTGCTGGATATAGTTTGCTAAAATTTTGTTGAGAATTTTAGCATCTATGGTCATCAGGTATATTGATCTATAGTTTTTTTTGGTTTTTTTTTGTAGTGTCTTTACCTGGTTTTGGAATGAGGATAATGCTTACCTCAGAAAAGGAGCTTGGAAGTTTTTCCTCTCTTGAATTTTTTGAAATAGCTTGAGAAAGATAGGTGTTATTTCTTCTTTGAATATTGGTAAAATTTGTCTGTAAAACCATCTGCTCCAGGACTTTTGTTTGTGGGGAGTTTTTGATAACTGTTTCAATTTTATTTGTTGTAATAGGTCTGTTTAGGTTTTCTAATTCTTCCAGATTGAGTTCTGAAAGATTATATGTTTCTAGGAATTTATTCATGTTGCCTAGGTTGTCTAATTTTTTGGCATACAGACCTTCATAGTATGTTCCTACAATTATTTTTATTTTGGTAGTGTCAGTTGTTACTTCTCAACTTTCATTTCTAGTTTTATTTATTTGAGTTTTCTCTCTTTTCTTCTTGATGAATCTGGTTAAAGGTTCATCAATTTTGTTTACCTTTTTAAAGAACCAACTTTTCCTTTCATTAATCTTTTGTATTGTATTTTTAGCCTTTATGTCTTTTCTTTCTGCTCTGACCTTTATTATTTCCTTCCTTCTACCTTCTCTGTGCTTTGTTTGTTGTTCTTTTTCTAGTTCTTTTAGATCCAGGGTTAAGTGTTTATTTGAGCTTTTGTTGCTTCTTAAGGTATGCCTGTAATACTATGAACTTCCCACTCATGACTGCTTTTGCTGTGTCCCATAAATTTTGAGTTGTATGTTTATTTTCATTTGTTTCAATAAATTATTTTATTTCTTTCTTGATCTCATTGTTAACCCATCTATTATTTAATAACATGCTATTTAGCCTCCAAGTGTTGGAATATTTTTCAGTTTTCCTATTGTAGTTAATTTCTAGTTTCATGCCATAGTGGTCTGTGAAGATGCTTGATATGATTTCAATCTTCTTAAATTTATTGAGACTTTTTTTGTGTCCTAACATGCGATCTATCCTAGAGAATGTACCATGAGCACTTGAATATACTATGAGCTTTGGGGTGAAAGGTTCTGAAGATATCTATTAAATCCAGTTGATCTAGTATGACATTTAAGGCCATTGTTTCTTTGTTAATTTTTTGTCTGGAGGATCCAACTATTGGTGTTAGTGGGCTTTGAAAATCCCCTACTATTATAATATTCCTGTTGATCTCAGCCTTTATGTCCATCAAAATCTGCTTTATATATTCAGTTGCTCCTATATTAGGCACATAGATATTTATAATTGTTATATCTTTCTGTTGGAATGCTCCATTTATCATTATGTAGTGACTTTCTTTATCCCTTACTATAGCCTTTGTTTTAATGTCTAATTTGTCTGATATAAGTATTGCTACCCTAGCTTTTTTTATTTGCCTTTGCATGAAATACTTTTTTCCATCTCTTCACTTTTAGTCTATGTGTATCTTTCATTTTGAAGTGGGTCTCTTATAGACAGCATATGTATGGATCCTATTTTCTTATCCATGCAGCTACCCTATATCTTTTGATTAGAGCATTTAATCCATTTACATTTAAGGTTATTTGTTTATTGCCATTTTATTCTTTAAATCTAAATCTTTTTCTAGATATTTTTTTCCTTTAGTTTTTTTATAGCAGGACCCTTAACATTTCTTACAGTACTGGTTTGGTTGTAATGAATTTCTTGAGGTATTTTTTTAATACCTATGAGGCTTTCTATTTCTCCTCTGATTTGATCCTCTGCTTCATTCAGCCTGCTGTTGATTCCTTCTAGTGCAGCCTTCATTTCTAATATTGTATTTGTCATTTCTGACTGGTTCTTTTTTATGACTTTAATGTCCTTTTTGATGCTTCTTATCTCTTTATTTAAGTTCTCATTATGTTCATTCATTGATGCTTTAAGATTTTTGAGCCTCCTAAAAATCATTATTTTAAACTGTGTATCTGGCGGTCCATTTAGTGCTTTTTCTGTGGATTTCTCTTGTTGATTCATTTGGGTAGCATTTCTTTGTTCATTTTGTCTGCCTACTAGGTAGCACTTTCTGAATTTTAAATTTTTGTGGCATCTTTATTAAGATAATGGGTTCAGTGGTACTGACCACCCAGGTCACCTGTTTTCCTTGTTCTAGAAATTCTTCTTGAGGGTACTATTTCCCCTCCTGTTGTATGTAAGTATTAAATGCAATTGTTTTTTTCATGGGTACAGCTATTCCTTCAGGCTGGCTAGCTCTAAGGTCAACCTAGATCATATGTATTATACACTGTGCCATGTCTGTCCTGTTGGGCATATTTATTCTCCACAGTGTCTGGTGTGTGCTAGACTCCTCCTTAGGGCATGCTGCTTGTGTAGCTAGCTGTGTCTAGGCTTGGTGTTGTCTGCCACTCACTATCAGTTGTGTTGGCTCTAGATCAGGGGTCTCAAACTCAACTCAGCATGTGGGCCGCAGAGCAAGATCACAGCCGTTCGGCGGGCTGCACTAGGTCTATAAAAGGCAACTGTTATGCAACACTTTTCTCACTGCAGTTGAAAACAAAAAAAAAATCAGTACAACAAGCACAATCGTACATGTAGTTTACTCAGTGTCACAAAACGACCAGAAACTGTAGTTCGCATCAAAACTGCTGTTAACTAAGCTAATATCTAGCTAGGATGCTAGAAAAATGAAAAATACAAGTAGGCCCCTAGGCTTACTTAATTTTATCCAAAATATTTTGAATTTTGTGGATTAGTCTGCGGGCTGCACAAAATTGTTTGGCCGGCTGCATGCGGCCCGTGGGCCGTGAGTTTGAGACCCCTGCTCTAGATCTTCCTGAGTTGGCCCCTGGAGTCTGGTGGGTGTGGTCTCTGAAGCCCACGGGTGTGGTCTGTTTGCCCTCTGGACAGTTTCAAGTGAGTCTTCTGTGAGGGGGAAGCACCAGTCTTAGGATCAGGAGTGTGTGGGGGAAGGCTCTGATCTCAACACCAGAAAACTGATCCACTGATGAGCCCCTGCTTCCTGACCTCTCAGAATGACTTATCACCATTCTGGGGTAGGAGAAACACCCAAAGGCAGAGCACTTGCTTTTCCACAATCTTATGCTGCACAAATGGGATGCTCTGCCCAAGAAAGATGGTGACTAAAGTATTAAAGAATGACTCAGCACAGGGATTCTGGTGGCTGTCCCCAACTGTGTCTCTCCCTGAGCCTCCAGCTTTACACTCTCCTCATGTAACTCCAGTCCTCTCAGCTCTTCCACTGCCAGAGCTCTAGGTAAGTGGCTGTGAATGAGATTTTCTGCGTGGGCCCTTTAAGATGGAGTCTGCATCTCAGAAAGCTCAGTTTCTTCTTTGCAGACAGAAACCCTGCTCTTTTCACCACCAAATGTCGTCAGGGCACCTCTTTTAGGCTCTGGGGCTCTAGGCTTGGGGCTGAGGACCCACACTTCTCAGGGTGAACCTCCCCACTGTGATAGTCCCTCTGGATGCTCAGCAGCCACTTGTTCCTGGGGACGGGGCAGCCCTTTCCACATCTCCATCCCTTTTACCAGTCTTTGTGTGGCTTCTCCTGTGATCCTTGGTTATAGAGTCCTCTTCCTTTAGTCCAAAGGTGGTTTTTCAAGATGATTGTTTTTAAATTAAGTTGTAATTCAATTTGTCCTGGGAGGTGGCAGTTGGAATGTCTTCCTACTTTGTTGCCATCTTTGAATCTTTGGACTGAGCTTTAATATAGACTAACCCATGGTACAAAATAGCTGGATTTTAATCTTTATACTGGGTGTAATGAAGACAATACTGAACTTTTTTCTTGGCAGGACAGACAGAAATAAGACATTGAAAGCTGGTAAGCAACTTTCTATTTCTTTTTTTCTTTTTCTTTTTTTTTCTTAAGTGAGAAGCGGGAAGGCAAAGAGAAAGACTCTCACATGTACTCCAACGAAGATCCACCTGGCAAGCCCCCTATGGGGCTATGCTCTGCCCATCTGAGATAATTGCTTTGTTGTTTGGCCACTGAGCTATTTTAGTTCCTAAGGCAAGGTCATAGAGCCATCCTCAGTGCCTGGGCCATCTTGCTCCAACTGAACCATGGCTGCAGGAGGGGAAGAAAAAGATAGAGAGAGAGGGAAAAGGGGGATGGGTAGAGAATTAGATGGCCACTTCTCGTGTGTGCTCTGACTGGGAATCAAGCCCAAGACATCCACTTGCCAGGCCCATGCTCTACCACTAATCCAACCAGCCAGGGCACAACCTTCTATTTCTATTCCAAATAAGTCTTAATGCAAAAGTCTAAGCTTCTCTAAGTGCAAGTCCTATAAAATGCTTTTTTTATACATTGTACTAAAATCCCACTTCAACTGGCAGCAAAACTGGTAACAGTAGTAGTTAAAATTGTTTATTTAAGATTCTTAGTTTACTTAGTAAATCACTCTTCTAATAAAAATGAAAAATCAAAACATTGTAAATAAACTCACTGAGTTTTCAGAATGAAATATGAAGCACAGTTTACATAAATAAATAATTGGTGAATGTATAATCATTTTTTATGGTCTGATCTGCCTGGTTTTGTTTGTTAATGTAAGAGCCTTCTAAATAAGCTCACTGTTTGCTTCTCTGGTTGAGAGTATCCTAGAAGCTGTATAAAACAACTCTCCAATAAATGTATATTCCCAGGAAATTTAGTTTCCTAACCATCATTGTGAAAAAATTTTATTCAAGTCCTGATTGTGTAGCTCAGTTGGTTAAAATGTCATCCCAATATACCAGGGTTGCAGGTTTTATCTCCAATCATGGCACTTACAAGAATCAACTGATGAATGCATAAACAAGTGGAACAACAAATTGGTATTTTTCTTTTTTTCTCTCTCTCCTGTCCTAAAATCAATCACTTAAAAAATTTTATTTGATACATGTTGTAATACTCTTGATTAAAGAGTTTCTTCTCACTCATCATGTTTCAATTCTTTGACTTTCATTAACAATAATAAAAGGAACAAATATGCAGTTGCTCTTTAGGCTCTTACAGAAAGTAAAGGGGATATTTCTCAGAAGTCTCTGCTAAATTCTTTATCAAGTCTCATTGTCTCAAATCCAGTCAGACACTGCTCAAGGAAACCCATTGGCTGGAATTGACATTGGTCCATCTTGCTTTGGAAAAGATCAGATGAAGAGAAAATAATAAAAAGAGAAACTTCTGAGTTCTGTTAGGAAGAAGCAAGAAGACAGAGGATAAATTGGCAATTAAAAAGGTATATTGTGATAACAATTTTGATATATATTAATTAAAGATTTGTTTATATGATTTTTTCCTACCTGTAAGACATTATTCTAAAAACTGGAGTTGTAAGTGTAAGCAAGAGAGATAGTTTCTGCCCTCAAAACTTATATTCTACTTGATGAATTCAGACAGTCAAATCAGTAATTTAATGTCAATGGTTAACATGTGTGATTAAGAATCTAAAACAGGGTAGAATGTGTGTGGGATGCTCATTTTAGAAAGGGGGTTTCTCTGAGTTGATGATATTTTAGCTGAGACTGAAATGATGAGAAAAGGCAGCCAGGTGAAGACTTGGAGAAGAAATGTTTCATTTCAGAGAGAAGAGCAAGTGCAAAATATCCCAAACAAGGGTAGCCTTTTGAAGTGAGAGAAGGAAGACTGGCACAACTGGAGTAACAAGAGGGAGTTAGAAGATGAGTTTTGAGACATTGTTGACAATAACTCATGCAGGCTTTCTTGGTCTTAATAAAGTTTGGATTTTATTCTACTTGACCTGGAAAGCCACTAGGGTTAGATTTGTGGGGTGAAAATAGAAAGTCATCAAAGGAAGGAAAATTTTCTGAGGTCTATCTTACAATTTTACTTGTATTTATTAGTATTTTTCAAAGCAGCTGATCTCTTTAATCATGATATTCGAGGCCATTAATTTCAGTACCCAATATTTTTTTCTGTACTGAATCATTGCTCAATTTTTCACATTACAAAATGAGTCACTTTCTAATTTTAGAGAATCCACACCATTAACTTGAAAACACAATTTTCCAATTGTCCTAAGTGGAAGTTGGGCTTTATTATAGAAGTACTGAGGTAGTCAAATATCTAAATTGGCAGGGGAGCATCCTAAATGAGCAGATTTGTCATGATGTGTACCACAAGTCATAAGCATTCTAATATTCACCAACCAGTCTAAAATGTCAACTCCATCCTCCTCCTGCATAAAAATAAACATTTTTTCCACAATAAAATCTTTTTATAAAAGTGATAAAACAACTCAGGGAAGTATTGTCATCATGACTAATTACATCCTTGGGGAATTAGAGGTACTTAGCTGCACCCAGTGTTTCATAGTATCTTAGAGCTGTGATTATTCCTTAGTAACCTCTCCATCTGTCAGGACTTGTTGGTTAATTAGATACTATTCAACTTGGCAATACTTTATTTGAAAATTCTTTTGGAAGTTGCACATTTATAAAAACATACAGGCACCCACAAACATATCAACAAAAATTTGGGTGACTGTTATTTCCTACAGAAATAAACTCCAAGTTTTAAATAACTATAGAAAAAATAGAGTCCAAAACTAAACCCTGAGACACTACTTTAACAATGAGTAATTCTAATGAGTTCAACTTAGGAAATCTTTGAGAGAAATTGCCAAATATTACATAATGTAGTTTATTTCCAATTAATAAATAGTTGTGACACTTCTATCATCCTTATGAGACTTCTTACCCATTGAATTGGGCAAAATAATAACCACATATTGTTAATAATAAACCTAGGCATAAACATATACATTAGTTTAGAAAATTGTTCCACAACAAGGTTTGTATTAAGGTGAATGAGAAAGACTAGGAAATAAATTTGAATACTGACATAATTATTTGGCAGTTCAAATGTTTAAAGAGGTTAAATATTTAAATAAATAAACTACTTTCTTATTTATATTTCTAACATAAGATACTAAGCAAAATAAATTTAACCACTCATAAAATGAATATAGTGTTGCTGGCTGGCTTAAGAATTAAGTTGACATAGACAATTTAACAGGAAAAATTACATTTAATTTTGTATGGGCTGGGCTCCATAAGAATGTAGGTTGCCCATAGATGGTCAGATAATTAGGGCTTAGATGTCATTTTGAACTGAGGAGAGCCTGTAATTTCAGAAAGAAGAAATGTAATTGTAAAGCCAGAAGCCATGGCTACCATCATAGCAGCCAGCTAGCCCATGCAGGTTCGCATTGGATTCGGACAGTCGGTAAAGAAACAACGGAGCCACAAACTGGTGGGCCATAGTCTTTAATCCTAGCTTGCACCTGGCGGGCAAGTAAAAACACACACTGGGCTTCAACACCCACTCACATTCAGTGCTCACAAAGCTACTGACTTATCTGAGTTTCCTAAAATCAAAGGTTTCTAGCTCACCAGACTTATTCAACTTTGTCCCCCATCTCCTTCCTTCTCCAGCGTCAAACTGCACACTGGCCTCTCACTCAACACTCCATGTAAAGCCAGAAGCCACGGCCAGGGCCACCACTATCAAAGCAGCCGCCTGGCCCATGCAGGTTCACATTGGATTCGGACAGTCGGTAAAGAAACAATGGAGCCAAGAACTGGTGGGCCATTATTTTTAATTCTAGCTTGCACCCGGCGGGCAAGTAAAAACACACACTGGGCTCCAAAACCCACTCACATTCAGTGCTCACAAAGCTACTGACTTATCTGAGTTTCCTAGAATCAAAGGTTTCTAGCTCACCAGACTTATTCACCTCTGTTCCCCATCTCCTTCCTTCTCCAGCGTCAAACTGCACAAACTGGCTTCTCAATACTCCGCCATCTTGGCTGCTTCTCCTGGCCACATGGCCTCTTTCTGCTCTCTTCTCTCTGCTCTCGCATGCTAATCTCAGGAACCAAGAGGGCAAACTCTTGTTCTGCCCCCATTTTATATTGTAGCTTCACAATCTCTAATCCAATATACAAAATAGGGAAGTCTCTAATACAAAGTCACTTCTCTGAGGCATGATTGGATTGTACCACCTCACATCAAAAAGGGTGGGAAAGGCTTAATCCCAAAACCAAGCCCCAGGCTACAAGGATTCTCAACACACATTAATATCACCTGGGCGATGGCCTCACGTGGGCAGCACCATTTTTAACAAAGTGAGCATAATACATTTTATCTTCCCAACAGTAATTCACATGAAGATAAAAAACAAATGTTTGATACAAATATTTGTTGGGCCATGCAGAAACTTTGGGACAGAGAGGACATTGGTTTTCAAGCCCTGTTGAGTCCCCCTACCACATCTAGCCTGTATTCTTTGTAGTAATCCATGATGATAGCTCTTTTCTTGGAACAGGCCTGTTGGACAAATCAGTTTGTAAAATTTGTGTTATTTGAGTTTGCTCACTTTTATTGTTAAAAATGGCTCTGGGCAACCACATGTGCTTGCCCTCAGAGCAGGGCCGTTGGACTGCATTCCTGCTTGGGGAGGGCCATTGTTATGCTAGTATGTGCTGGAAGGGGGGTCTTTGTGGGCCCAGGTAATTTTTAGAAGGAAGAAGAAGGAGAAGAACAAGAAGAAGCCAAGATGGAAGTGAAGGAGAGAGAAGCCAGTTTTGCAGCGTAAGAAGCCATGTTGGCAGATGGGGAACCAGAGATGACTGAGACTGGTGGGAGCCTTTGATTCTAGGAAAAACTGGATGAGTCAGTGGCTTTGGGAGCCCTGAATGGAAAGGGAAGTGTTTTCTCACTGTATGTTTACTCACCAGCCAGTTGTGAGGTTAGAATAAAGAAATGGCCCTCCAGTTTTTGGCTTCACTGTTTCTTTACAGTTGGCCTGGCTCTAATGTGAACCTGCATGTGTATGGCCATGACAGCCATGACTACTGGCCATACAAGGCCCTTTATCTAAATTTTTTCAGATAGTTATGGGGAAGATTAAAAGCTCTTCCTGACTCTTGTTTCTTAAAAATTATCAACATAGAATAATCCCCTGAGTCAAGTAGACAAGTTTTGGGGTAGAAAAATCCTGCTCCCCAACAGTGTCTATGAAACTCATAGTTATATTAATAAGCAAATTACATTAAAATTACATTTTTATAAAAGATGCCATGTAACTGAAAATTTTTTATAGCAGTATCACTTTTCACAGCTACTAGAAAATTAAGAAAAATGATCCAAATGCTTTGTTTTGCTTTTCTTTGCTTTTTTATGGTAATTAAATATGAAAAATCAAGAGGGAACATAAATAATAATTTAAGGTAGAGCTTATTTTGAAAACTTACTGTTTATAGTTTAATATGAAAGTCATAGGCTAAAAACTGATGACGGTGCTATAAGTGGAGTGTCAAGAATCGAAGATACATACCTGAAATGGATAAAAAAAAATATTAGAATGAATTTCTGAGAAATGTCATTAAAGTTTTTCCTTTTGGCATTGTCAAATGCCAACAAGGTAGGATTTATGAAGAACCATATGACTTGATTGTATATAAAAGTCAAAATTCAAATAAGGTAGAGTGCCTGCTCTTGAGGAATTTACTTTTTTATTGAGTACAAAATGTCTAACATACCTGAATTTAATAGAGTTTTATATAAGTCAGTACAAATAATAAAATTAGTCCATAATTCCAATGCCTATCCATCAAAACCACCGGAGGCCCTGGCCTGTTGGCTCAGTGGTAGAGCGTCGGCCTGGCGTGCAGAAGTCCCAGGTTCGATTCCCAGCCAGGGCACACAGGAGAAGCGCCCATCTGCTTCTCCACCCCTCCCCCTCTCCTTCCTCTCTGTCTCTCTCTTCCCTCTCGCAGCTGAGGCTCCATTGGAGCAAAGATGGCCTGGGCGCTGGGGATGGCTCCTTGGTCTCTGCCCCAGGCGCTAGAGTGGCTCTGGTCGCAACAGAGCAACGCCTCGGAGGGGCAGAGCATCACCTCCTGGTGGGCAGAGCGTCGCCCCTGGTGGGCGTGCCGGGTGGATCCCGGTCGGGTGCATGTGGGAGTCTGTCTGACTGTCTCTCCCCGTTTTCAGCTTCAGAAAAATACAAAAAAAAAAACCCCCAAAAAACAAAAGAAACAAACAAAAAAACACACCGGAAATATTTATTTTTAAACACAAAATTTTAAATCGTGAGAAATTTTAGCTCAGCAGTTCTGTGGAGGAATTTGTTTTTAAGTCTTTCAAGTGACTCATATTAACAGCTCTTCTTGGTTAACATTTAAATATTGTTGGGAAATAGAATTAAAATCACAGTCTTCTAAACCCAGGAAACCTCTTCATAATGATAGTATAGAAAGAACACAATTTTATTATTGAATGACCATTAAACCAGAATGTGATCATCATCACAGAAATCTGCTAAAAAATGGAAAGAACAGAAATAAATCTCACTCTTTCATATAGACAAGCAGGTATGACCCATTTTATACACATTTTCAAGATAAACAATAACTGGCCCTCATGTAAGAGAACTTGACAGCACCATTTTTCACACAAAGTTTATCTTAAATTCACCTGGTAATTAGGTTTATACAGATTAAAACAAATTTCTCATATCTTTATGGCCAGAGGTAGTTTTGCAACTGGAGGTAAGAATCTACTCCCACTGAAATCGGGGAGATTGGGGCACTGGCCCCTCAAATTTACATTCCAAAGGGAGAGCTTCCAGGCATTTTAGAAAGATATTTCTCAGTTATAAACATGTCAAGAAGTTTTCTAAAAGATTTATATACATCTCAAAGGGTCAGAGAAAGAATTTACAATTACAAGCATACAAGAGAAAAAGGTTTAAGCTATGAAAGAGGGGCATAGCTTCCCATATTTTTAACAGGAAAAGTAAAACCATATTTTTAATTTGTATTTGCCTTTCAAATATTTATACAATATTTCCATTATCTAAGATGGTTGTGAACAGGAGCACATGTGAAATATGAAATTTTAAAATGATTTTATTTATTGATTTGAGAGATAGATATGGTGTGGGGGGGGCAGTGGAAAACGTCGACTTGTAGTAGTTGCCTCTTGTTTGTGCCTTGATTGGGCAAGCCCAGGGTTTTGAATCAGCAGCCTCAGCATTTCAGATAGATGCTTTATCTGCTATATCACCACAGGTCAGGCTGAAATACAATTATTTTTAGTTACTCTTTTAAATTTAAATTCCAAATAGATACCAGATGAGCAGTATAAGATTGAATACTTAAAGGAGTAAATAAAAGAACTGAGGAATGAATGAAGAAATATATCTATTGTTGCATCCACTGGGTACGAGAACAAACGTCAGAGACTTTCAGGAGTTTAGATGGTACTTTATTGGCTAAGTTTAACCTGCGCAGGGGCAAACTCCCAAGATGTCCGGAGACACCGTACTCACAAGGAGCTGCAAACGGGAGTCGCGCCTGGTGCTTACAGCTAGGTCCTTATATATCCTAAGTAAGCAAGCATTATACAGAAGCAGATGTGGCAGTTAGCTATTCGCTAGGGAGGTAGCACGCAGCATAGCAACAGGGGCCGGCATAGCAACAGGGGCCGGGTTTAGCTTAGTGGCGAATTTCAAACATAAATTTTCTTGTTCTCAGCCTCACAGGGGCCCTATCAGCACTCCCTGTTTCTGCTCCTTCAATAGTTACACTCTGGCAGCCACAGCAGGGCCCTATCAGCACCTCCCTGTTCCTGCTCCAAAATGTTACACTCTGGCAGCCACAGCATGCCTCCCCAAATCTAACATTCCCCCATCTCTTTTGGGCATAAATCAAACCCTTCATTCTTCATCAGTGGGGAGAAAGGTGTAAGGTTGGGACAGACTATTAACTTTACTACATCTACCCTCTTCTTTATGAACGCAAGGAGCTTATTAAGGATTATTGGTCCAAAGATAAGAGCCAATAAGAATAATAGGAGGGGTCGAGCAATTGTGAATATGAAGGTAGTTAACCAAGGAGAAGTCTTGAACATAGAGGCATACTAGCTAGGGCTGTCTTCTTCTAGGTTCCTATTCTTTGATCTGTTTGCAAGTATCTTGATATTCTCTCTAATTACTCCAGGGTGGTTAGCGTAAAAACAACATTTTTCTCTTAAAGCAGCACACAGTCCTCCTTGCTCAAGGAGGAGGAGGTCTAGCCCTCTCCTATTTTGATGGGCTACTTCAGCTAGGGAGTCTATTTGCTTCTCAAGATATATTACCTGGTTTTGGAGAAGCGCAATGTCTTTGGAGAATGTCTTGGATAGCTGTCTGAGGGTAAGTTCCCCTTGAATGAGGGATGCTGTCCCTACTGCTGCTGACCCTACAATTCCTATGGTAGCTATGATAGGGATAAAGAGTGGAGCTCATTTTGCCCACCTCGGGGGAGCAACAAGGAATTCGGGGTTTCCTCTATATAGATATACCTGTGGAATAATATAAGCACTTACACAAAGTTCAGGATGAGTGGGGACTATACACTTGAAGATACCTTGAGTGCATACAAACTATAGTCCTTCAGGTGCCTTCATTACTTTTGGGCCCTCTAGGGTGGTAGGTAGGGTTTCTTGGTTAAGGCAATAGTCACTGTAATTGGAATTACCTAAGGTGAAATTTGCCAGGAGGTAGCAGGTTTCTTTCCCAGGTGTTATTCTGTGCTATAACTGTGCTATCTGCTGTCCTGATTAAAACCCATTCCTGCAACTCTAGTCCCTTACTGGGTAAACAATAGAAAGTCATCAGTCCTAAGTGGAGGAGAAGGTGAGCTTTAGAGCCTCTCCAGGTGTCCGCTTGACTTGCCATCTCTGAGATCCTTCGTTGGGTGGTTGGGCCGGCTTCACGTGGGAGAGGTGGACCTAGTAGGGCTTTTCAGCTACCTTAATAGCTGTAGGTGTACTCAGGATCACCTGGAACGGTCTATTCTACCATGGCTCAAGGTTGCCCCGTCTGTGGTTGAGAATCCATACCCACTGTTCAGGCTCTGGTGGCTCCGGTAGTCAGGAGCTGTGTTTCTCATTCGACTGGGCTGATCTCTGGAGGGCCTGCACCTCGCTTCTGATGTGCTGCAGGGCCTGCAAGGACTTGAGGAAATTATGATTAGAAATCTCTAGTTCCCCTCTGGTCAATCGAGGTACAAGGGGCACAGGTTACCCAAATAAGATTTCATAAGGGGTCTATTTATTGAGATAGGGGGTACATCTGGTTCTAAAAAGCGCTAAAGGGAGGAGCTCAACCTAGTTTTCGCCGATATCCCCTCTCAGCTTAATTATAGTTTTCTTCAGAGTCCTGTTCATTCTTTCTACCTGTCCTGAAATTTGGGGCCTATAAATGCAATGCAATTTCCAATTAATACCTAACTTAGTGGCTAATTCTTGAGATATCCTGGATATGAATGTAGGTCCATTGTCTGATCCTAGGGCTAGGGGAATGCTATATCTAGGTATGATTTCCCTTAATAAGACTTTGCAGATTGTGGAAGTAGCCTCTCCTCACGTGAGGAATGCTTCCACCTATCCTGAGAAGGTGTCTACTAATACTAATAGATACTTATAACCTGACTTCCTAGGAGTCATCTCTGTGAAATCTATTTCCCACAGTTCTCCCAGAGCTTTACCCCAATACCTTACAAAGGGGGGTAGCTTCTTATTCTGCGCATTTACTCTGGCACAGATGCTGCACCTTGAGACAATGGAGTGGACAATATCCCTGATGTTGGGCCCTACATAATACTTCCTGATAAGTTGTTCTAGCTTGTTTTGTCCTAGATAAGTACTAGTATAAATATCTCCTACTATTTCTCTTACTATTCCCTGGGGTAAATAGAGCTGGAAGTCAGGAAGCTCTATCTATCCCTGCTGATTTTTCTTCCCTTTCAACTGCATCCCTTCCTGCTCTTCTTCTAGGGAATATCTATAATAGGATTCAGAGGTAGCATTGGCTTAGGCAGCAATGGCAGAAGGCTTTCTTGTGGCCCAGTGGCTGCCTCTCTTGTAGCTGAGTCTGCTAGGTTGTTACCCTTTACAATAGGAGAGTCCCCTCTCTGGTGTCCTTTGCAGTGGATGATGGCAACTTTGGTAGGTAGCCAAATGGCGTTTAGGAGGGCAAGAATTTCATTGCAGTTTTTAATGTCTTTCCCACCTGCTTCAGTAAGCCTCTCTCCTTGCATATGGTTCCATGGACATGGGCAGTGGCGAATGCATATTGGCTGTCAGTGTAGATGTTGGCAACTTTTCCCTCTGCTATCTGTAAGGCTCGGGTTAGTCCTATTAGCTCTGCCCTTTGTGCAGATGTTCCTGTGGGCAGTGCTTTCTGCCACAGGACCTTATTTTCTGTGGTCACCGCTGCCCCTGCATGTCGCTGTCCATCCTTAATAAAACTGCTCCTGTCAGTAAAGAGGGTCAGGTCTGCCTTCCTGTATGCTTGATCCCTTAAGTCCGGGCGGGAGCCAGTCACTGTGTCAAGGATTTGTTTTCAACTGTGGACCAAAGTGGAGTCCGGTATTGGCAACAGGGTCACTGGATTCAGGGCAGCAGTTTTGAGGAACTGAACAGATGGAGGGTTCAGCAGCTGAGCCTGATACTGTGTTAGCTGTGCATTAGATAGCCACCTGTCAGGAGGTGCTCGCAACATTTGCTCTACATGGTGCTCCCTAATGACTTTGATGTCCTGCCCTAAAGTCAATTTACTAGCCTCCTTGACTAATATGGAGGTGGCAGCAAGTGCCCTCAGACATGTTGGCCATCCGGAGGCTACAGGATCAAGTTTCTTAAACAGATAGGCGACAGGCTTCTTCCACGGCCCAAATTCCTGACTCAGTATCCCTAAAGCTACCCCTCCCTTTTCTGCTATAAATAGCTGAAAGGGTTTAGCCAGATCTGGCAGGGCCAAAGCTGGGGCAGCCACCAGGGCCTCTTTAAGTGCTTGGAATGCTTGCTTCTCCTTATCTGTCCATGTGAACTGCTCTTTCTTACCTCTGGTTAGTTCATGCAGGGGTTTAGCTAGTTCTGCAAAGCCTAATATCCACAGTCGGCAGTATCCTACTGCACCCAGGAATTCTCGTACCTGTCTCTTGTTAGTAAGCTCGGGGATCTGCAAGACCATCTGAATTCACTGGCTGGACAATGTCCTTTGCCCACTGTAAATTATACCCCAAATAACTTACAGTTTGCATCACAATCTGGGCCTTCTTGGTGGAGACTCGATACCCCATTCACCCGAGATCTTGTAGCATGTCCGAGGTAGCTTCCTCACACTCTCCTTCATCCTTGGCAGCTATGAGGATGTCAACCAGATACTGGAGCAGTGCATTCGATGGATGGGAGGAGTGGAAAGCCTGCAGATCTTTGCTGAGGGCTTCATTAAAAATGGTGTGTGTGGGGGGAATTCTTAAACCCTTGTGGTAGTCTGGTCCAAGTGAACTGCCCCACCATTCCATTATCTGGGCTAATCCATTCAAAGGCAAAGATCTCTTGGCTCTGAGGCACCAGGGGAATTCAAAAGAAGGCATCCTTCAAATCTAGGACAGACTAATAGGTATGGGTTGGGGGCAATGAGCTCAGTAAGGTATACGGGTTGGGCACCGTGGGATGAATACTCTCTACCTGCGCATTCACCTCCCGCAAGTCCTGGACCAGATGATAGTCTTGGCTCCCTGGTTTCTGGACGGGAAGCAGCGGGGTGTTCCAGGCCGATTGGCACCTTTGGAGGATGCCTGCCTCTAGTAGGCGTTGCAAGTGCTGGGCGATTCTGGGTACTGTCTAGCTCGGGCTGGGACCGGGTACTGCCTGATCCTAACTGGTCTAGCAGAGCTAAGCACTTGCACCAGGACAGGCGGTTGGTGAGCGGCCAAACCTGGGGGGTTGGTTTCCGCCCAAACCTCAGGTACCTGGGCATGCAGGGCATCTGGAACCCCTTCCTCGGCCTTTTTACCTTCTAGGACGGTGGCAAGTAAGTGTTCTTCAGACAGTGGGACAGTTACTTCCATGCTGACCTCTGCCTCTTTGTTCCCTATAGGGCTTTTTTCCTGTCGGAAGGTTATGGTGGCCTGAAGTTTCTGTAATAAGTCCCTTCCAAGCGGTGGGTAAGGGCAGTCTGGAATGACTAGGAAAGAGTGGGTGATGGTGCCTCGACCTAAGTCAGTAATTCTTGCGGTGGCCCATGGGTAGGCTTCTGCTTTGCCCGTTGCCCCTATTATCTTAGTAGTTGCCTTCTGCATCTGACCCTGTGGTTTCTTTAGGACTGAATAGGTGGCTCCTGTGTCAACTGTAAGGTGACTATGGGCTCCTGGGAGCGGACAGGAATGGAGTCCTGGCCCCATCAGTCTAAGGTTTGGAGCAAGACCTCTGGGGCTTGTTTTGGCCTCTGGCTGTCGGCCCTCAACTTTGGGCACTCTCTCTTCTAGTGTCCATTCTCCTTGCAATAGGCGCATTGATCCTTGTCTATTTGCTGTCCTTGGCCCTTCCTCTGTCCCCCTTTTCCTTTGGGGGGAGGTTTCTGAGCAGCAATCAGGATCTTGGCTACCTCTTTTGCTCTTCCAACTTCTGGATCATCCCTGTTAATATATACTTTCCTGGGCTATTTCTAATAGCTTAATCCTATTCTCTTCTTTAAATCCCTCTATCTTCTGAAGCTTTTTCCTAATATCTGAAGTGGCCTGAGTCACAAAGGCTATATTTACTAGTCTCCTGTTCTCTTCTGCCTCAGGATATAGAGGGGTATATACTCTATAAGCCTCTATGAGTCTTTCTAGAAAGGCTGCTGGGGGTTCCTCTCTTCCCTGGATGACTTCACTTACCTTGCTAAAGTTGGTTGGCTTTCTAGCTGCTGCCTTGAGCTCCCTCAACAGAGCCCGGTGATACTAAAGGAG
This sequence comes from Saccopteryx bilineata, assembly GCF_036850765.1. Classification (NCBI taxonomy): domain Eukaryota; kingdom Metazoa; phylum Chordata; class Mammalia; order Chiroptera; family Emballonuridae; genus Saccopteryx; species Saccopteryx bilineata. Next base: position 319,263,075 of record NC_089491.1, read on the forward strand.
TGCATCCCTTCCCCTAGTGGTATTAGGGTCCCAGGTAGGAGGTTGAGACAGGAGAACATCTTCTATTTCCCTTCTTCCCTCCCGAGTTTCCCTTTCTTCTCCTAATACTGCCTTAGCAGCTTCTCTTATTATTCTGTCCCTTTCTTCTGAAGTGAAGAGAGTTTGTAAAATCTGCTGACAATCGTCCTATGTGGGCTGATGGGTCCTAAAAATGGTCTCAAGGAGAGATATTAGTCCCTGAGGTTTCTCGGAAAATGGGGGATTCTGATGTTTCCAATTGTATAAATCACCAGTGGAAAAAGGCACATAGATGAGGCGAGGAGGTGCCTGTGGGCCAGCATCTGGTGCCGGCGGCACCTGCCGGAGAGGCAAAATGGCTGCGCCTCCTGGAGGAGGAGGCAAAATGGCTGCACCTCCCATAGGAGGAGACAAAATGGCTGTATCTACCCACACATCCATATACAGGTATTGGTCTGGGTGGGGAGCCCTATAGACCATGGCTCTGACAGCAAACAAAGTTGGAAGGTCAAAAGTGCCCTCTGTGGGCCATCCCACATTAAATGTAGGTCATTCCAGCTGGCTCAAGGTCCAGAGGAAACCTAGACTCGGCTGTGGACCTCCGTACCCCTGAGCCCTCTTCTGGAAATCAGAAAAATTCTTCAACAGGCACTTGAGCGGGGATCCCGGCACAGACTCCTGTTGTCCCATCCTAGATGACTCAAGAATAATGAGAAAGAGTAGGATACAGGCAACACACACTATTAACACAGGGAACACACTTGTCTCTCTCACACTCAACTCAGTCATTTGAGCTCAGACAAAACACAGTGCAGCACGGTGCAAAAAGGATTCCTAGTGTGACCAGTCACTCCTAAAGTTAACAAATCCAAATATTCAAATTTCAGAGAGTGGCGTCCCACTCTTTGTGTGCTCCAGAGCCCAAAAGCCAAACCAAATGAGGATCCTCCATGAATACTTACTCAGCTCGAGCTGTCCTTCCGGTCTCCAACCCAAAACTCTGCCGAGGGAGAATCCCGGGTGAGCCCCCCAAAATGTTGCATCCACCAGGTATGAGAACAAACGTCGGAGACTTTCAGGAGTTTAGATGTTACTTTATTGGCCAAGTTTAACCTGCGCAGGGGCAAACTCCCAAGATGTCCGGAGGCACCGTACTCACAAGGAGCTGCAAACAGGAGTCGCGCCTGGCGCTTACAGCTAGGTCCTTATATATCCTAAGTGAACAAGCATTATACAGAAGCAGATGTGGCAGTTAGCTATTCGCTAGGGAGGTAGCATGCAGCATAGCAACAGAAGCCGGGTTTAGCTTAGTGGCGAATTTCAAACATAAACTTCTTTGTTCTCAGCCTCACAGGGGCCCTATCAGCACTCCCTGTTTCTGCTCCTTCAATAGTTACACTCTGGCAGCCACAGCAGGGCCCTATCAGCACCTCCCTGTTCCTGCTCCAAAATGTTACACTCTGGCAGCCACAGCATGCCTCCCCGAATCTAACATTTATATATACATATTTTTTGCAAGAGAGAATGGGGGGGGGGTGAGAGAGAGGGACAGAAGGGAGAGAAATGAGAAGCATCAGCTTGTAGTTGTAGCACTTTAGTTGTTCATGAATTGCTTTCTCATATGTGCCTTGACTCAGGGGTTCCAGTGACCCCTTGCTCAAGCCAGCAACCTTTGTCTAAGCCAGCGACCATGGGGTCATGTCTATGATCTCACACTCAAACCAGCAGCTCCTCACTCAAGCTGGTTAGCTCACACTTAAGCTGGATGAACCCATGCTCAAGCCAGTGACCTTGAGGTTTTGAACCAGGGTCCTAAGTGACCCAGGTTGATGCTCTATTAACTGTACCACTGCCTGGTCAGGTGTATGAATGAATATTCTTTTCCATGATGAGATTTCATGGAAAGTGTGCTATCACATTTTGCTTTCATGGAGTCTTAGAGATTTTAGTTTTAGATAGGAATTGTACTAGCTGGCCTTCAAGGCTTCTTCACCAATGAGATTCTTAGACTGTTTGATTTAAATTACATTCAAAGATGCAAGGGTTTAAATAAAGCAAGAATGTTAGAAGCACTTGTACACTCTCCTCTAAGTCGGGAACCTATGGCTCATGAGCCAGATGCGGCTGTTTTGATGGCTGCATCTGGCTTGCGAACAAATCTTTAATAAAAAAAAATAATGTTAAAAATATAAAACATTCTCACCCTGGCCGGTTGGCTCAGCGGTAGAGCGTCGGCCTAGCGTGCGGAGGACCCAGGTTCGATTCCCGGCCAGGGCACATAGGAGAAGCGCCCATTTGCTTCTCCACCCCTCCGCCGCGCCTTCCTCTCTGTCTCTCTCTTTCCCTCCTGCAGCCAAGGCTCCATTGGAGCAAAGATGGCCCAGGCGCTGGGGATGGCTCTGTGGCCTCTGCCTCAGGCGCTAGAGTGGCTCTGGTCGCAACATGGCGACGCCCGGGATGGGCAGAGCATTGCCCCCTGGTGGGCAGAGCGTAGCCCCATGGTGGGCGTGCTGGGTGGATCCCGGTCGGGCGCATGCGGGAGTCTGTCTGACTGTCTCTCCCTGTTTCCAGCTTCAGAAAAATGCAAAAAAAAAAAATATATATATATATATATAAAACATTCTCATGTATTACATTTTATTCATTTTCTACCATTAATGTTCATGTTCATGGTTGTCCTCTGGGACAACACCAAATTTTTATTGGATAATGTATAACGTACAAGGGTCATTGTGAGGTCAGGAAGTAAACTTCTCTTCTTTTAATCAAGTAGTCAGCTAGCTAATTGCAGAAACTCTTTTGATGAAGAAGATGGCTAAAAGAAAAAAAGATGGAGTATCATACTTTTCAGCAGGAATAGACAGAGGAATTCGCTTTTGTGGAGAGAGCAAGCAGGTTCTGCAGTGTGTCTAATATGCAATGATAAAATTGCATCGATGAAACGGTCAAATATAAAGCAGCACTTTGACACACACCATACTACATTTGCATCGAAATATACAGCGGGGGACTCAGGAAGAAAGCATGTCAAGAGCTACTGTGCAGAGTGCAAGCTAGTCATCAGCACCTCCATGTTTGGACCCAACAAGGTGACTTGGAATTTGGCTAGCTTTGCTGGTGCTTTAGCAATTGTGAGAAACAGAAAGCCATTGTGAGAAACAGTAGGGAGTGTGCCAAAACATTCATGCTTGATGTTGCCAATAAACTTTTTGATGACTTTTCAGATAAAGACAAGATAATCAAATGAATAAAAGTCATGCCTCTGTTGGCAAGAACTGTTCATGATTGTACCATCATGATGGCAAATCAAACTGAGGCAAAACAAGTGAAGGACATAAATGCAGCACCATTCTTTTCTCTCACTTTGAATGAGTCAACAGACATAATCATTTATCCCAGTTCAGCGTGATTGCAAGGTATGCTGTTGGTGACACACTATGTGAGGAAACTCTTGTTGTTATGCCTATGAAAGAAACAACAAGAGGGGAGGATTTATTTAAGTCTTTCACTGAGTTTGCTAAAGAAAAATATCTACCGATGGATAAACTTATTTTGGTGTATACTGATGATGCTCTGTGCATGGTGGGGAACAACAGAGGATTCGTAGCGCTTCTTCATAAACATGAAAAGAGACCCAACCTAAGTTTTCACTGCATCCTACATCAGGAGGCGCTTTGTGCTCAGATATATGGTGAGCAGCTTGGTGAGATGATGTTGCTGGTCATTCAGGTGGTCAACTTTATTGTTGCTCGAACTTTAAATGATCACTAGTTTAAAACACTGCTGGATGAAGTTGAGAATAATTATCCTGGTCTGCTTCTGCACAGCAATGTGCATTGGTGGTCAATAGGGAAGGTGCTCAACCATTTCATGGCTTGTCTGAGTAAAATCCGGGCTTTTCTTGAAATGAAAAACATCGAGCATCCTGAGTTATCTAACACTGAGTGGCTCCTGAAGTTCTACTATCTCGTGGACATGACTGAACATCTGAACCAGATCAATGTGAAAATGCAAGGTGTTGGAAATACAGTTTTATCCCTTCAACAAGCAGTGTTTGTATTTGAAAACAAGCTGGAACTCTTCATTGCTGACATTTAAACAGGTCATTTACTATACTTTCAAAAACCGGGAGAGTTTAAAGATTCATGCACAGCAAGTGACGCTGGTCAACATCTTGTTCTTCAGCAGCTACCTGGCTTCACATCTAATCTCCTGCAGTCATTCAAAGTGTGCTTTGGAGAATTTCGTGAGCACACTCATCTTTTTAAGTTCATCACTCATCCACACGAGTGTGCAGTGGACAGCGCCGACCTGAGTTACATTCCTGGTGTCTCCATCAGAGATTTTGAGCTACAAGCTGCTGACCTGAAGGCCTCAGACATGTGGGTGAATAAGTTCAAGTCACTGAATGAAGATGTGGAAAGACTTGTATGACAGCAAGTAGAGTTGACGAGCAAACACAAGTGGGGAGAAATGAAAAACTTCAACCCTCAGACCAGCTGAGTGTCAAAACTTGGAATGCACTTCTCGTCACATACCACACACTGCAGTGTGTGAGTATTGCTGTACTGAAAATGTTTGGCTCTACGTATGCATGTGAGCAGTCTTTTTCACATGTAAAGAATGTTAAGCCCAACCTGTGATCACGTTTAATGGATGGAAGTGTCAACGCCTGTGTGAAGCTTAACCTCCCCATGTATCAAGCAGACTACAGAGCCATCAGCAAAACCATGCAGCACCAGAAGTTGCATTAATCAGTGGTCCCCAACCTTTTTTGGGCCACGGACCAGTTTAATGTCAGAAAATGTTTTCACGAGCCGGCCTTTAGGGTGGGACGGATAAATGTATCATGTGATCGAGACAAGCGTGAAGAGTGACTCTTAGATGGATGTAACAGAAGAAATCTGGTTATTTTTTAAAAATAAAATATTGTTCAGACTTAAATATAAATAAAACAGAAATAATGTAAGTTATTTATTCTTTCCCTGTGGACTAGTGCCAAATGGCCCATGGACTGGTACAGGTCCATAGCCTGGGGGTTGGGGACCACTGGCATTAATGGTAAGAAGTATTTTATTCATCATTAGTTAGCAACAGCATAACAACGTTATTAAAAAAATTCAGAGACTTTTTGTACTTTAAAAGTGTTGGTCTTACATAAAATGCACACATTTACTTGTATTTAGTGTTAAACATATTGTATGGCTCTCACGAAATTACATTTTAAAATATGAGGCGTTCATGGCTCTCTCAGCCAAAAAGGTTCCCGACTCCTGTTATAGTCACTGAGACAAAGATATTTTAGTGTTTAGGGTACCACTAGTTGGTAGGATTTATGACCCTAGTATGAGATAAAAGGTATGGCCATGTGGGATCAGCCATTAGGGTCTCTCATAGCAACAAAAATTCTAGATAACCAGAAATACAAAAGAGAAATTAATCTGACATCTTTTGAAATGCAATTATATCCTACTATGAAATTATAAAATTAACATAATAACCAAGAAAGAAACAGCACTTTATAGTCATCATTGGTTCTTATGAAAAGGAATAACAGTTTTGTGGTAGCAGGCAGACAGACATAAGCAGAGCAAGGACTATAGGCCAGGCACAGGAGGTCACAAAGGAAGAAAGCCCTAGGTACCTAGTAATGGAAAACTGGGAAAACAAGGACCTGACCCCCAGGATGGCCTTTTCTCCTTTAGCTGGAGTAGGGGAAATGGTTGCAGTTAGGCTTGCTCTTTTGTTTTCCAGCTGCAATCACTTTACATAATTAGTGATGTACGCACATAGTAGAAAGGCACTTTTGTGTGTGTAGCCTATGTAAGACTACTGGTTCTTTCCCCGTGGGTGGTTTTCCACTATTTACTCATCTGTTACCCAAGAGAAGTGGTTTCCCCCTGCATGTTCACTTGCCCATATCTGTGAAAATCCAATAAATGAGAATGGCTCAATGCCTTTCAGCTCTGCAGTTCTTCTGTGGTTTGCCCAAATCCACTGTGAATTTCCCTAGCCTTAACCACCTTCATTACACCTGGCATAGTTGGCAGGATTCAGTTCAGACTGGTATAGAGCTGCCAACGCCCTTGAAGGGTGGGATAGAGGAGTGGACATTCTTGAGCATGTAGAGCATGTGGTTCCCTGTGGTTACCTTGTTAGGGACCATGGAGTGGGTGTTTCTACAATCTTGTAAACAGAAACTGAAAGCTCTCTGAGAGATGCTGCCTGAGTCTGCGAGCTCCAGTGTGAGCTGAAAGCCAAGTGCCAACAGCGGCAGGCACTGGAGGATGCCAAACAGGTGCTGGAGAAGGAGCTGCATTTGTGCTGGCAGAGTAATTCTGAGTTGATGGTGGCTGAAACTGCCTTTGGTACACTCAGAGCCTGGCCATTGGTCTCCCAAAAGGTAAAAGCCCAACAGCAGAGGGTGACTCAGAGGCAGGCGCAACCCCTCTGCAAGTAGTGGAGCACTCTGTGGTCTGGTCCTATCCCTACACAGAGTTGATGGAATTAGGGGCAAAATTCTAGCAGACACCCAAATCTCTGGCAGCTTGGTTGCTGTGGTTGTGGGACATGAGAATGGATGATATTGTGCTCTCTGGAGCAGCAAAGGGGAAATTAGCCACCCTCACCACATACTCCTCCTTGAGGCAGCATCTTCAGAACTACCATGACAACTCAGGAGATCATACCCTATTAGAATGGGTTATGACTGCCATTTGTAGAGTCTGGCAGAATGCTGGAGACTTACCAGGGGCAGTGAATTGGTGGCAGCTGTATACTGAGCTGCAACCGGTCCTCCAGGAACTAGGTATGAGGAGTGTAGTGCTCAACCTGCAGTCCTGTGGGCCAGATGAGGAAGTATGTATGGCATGGATGAGGGACCATATTCTCTGTCACACCCCATCCACCCTTTTTGGGTCACTGGTGGCTATTTTGGGCTCCTGTGTGGGGCAGCCCATCAATGCTGTTACAAGAATGATGATGGATTTGGGGGATGTAGAAGCAGTGAGGAACAGTTAAGGATGTGTTGGCTACTGCCTATGCTGCCCCTCTGAGTAACAAAGGAAATGGACCTGTAAAAGTTATGTAAACACAGATATGGGTAGATTTGATTATAGCCAGGGCAGATAAGAAATTAGATGGCAAATCTAATATAGTCCTGTTAGAGCTTTGACAGCAGTTTAAGCTGGGACAGAAGTTCCAGTTGCTGAAAAGGGGGAAACAAGCAGCCCTGGCAACTGCCAAGAAAACAGTCTGCCTGTGTCACCCAGTTGCAAGATTACATGTTAGAAGCAACTAATGGAGAAGAGGCCCCCCACTGTTGTTCCAATCTGAATAAGGGAAAGGTTGTGGGACCCATCCAATGTGGATGTGTGGGGACCGAAGACCTCATGTGGAATTGCCAATCCACTGGTCCCCTTCTAATGTGCAGCAGGTACTGGCCTTGGTAGATACAGGTGCAGAATGTTCCCTCCCCTATGGGAACCCAGAATGGTTCCCTGAGACCCTGATGGCCATTGACAGTTATCGGGGCCAAACTGTTCAAGAGAAACCAATCACTATTCCATTAAGGATGGGAAGACTGCCTCCTAAGCCATACAAGATATATGTATCCCCTGTCCCTGTATATATTTTGGGGGTGGATGTTTTACAAGGACTGTGGTTGGAAACCACAGCTAGGTAGTTCCACCTACAAATCTGGGTCATGAAAGTGGTGTTGTGGGGTCATGCAGCACAAGGGGTCCCCTTACTGCTCCCCTTTCCATGGTATGTGACTTAACACAGAACTGTATTGCCTGACAGGTGGTCATGAAGAAATCACAGGGACAATCCTCAAACTGAAAAGGTGGGGATCATCCAACTAGTGCACAGCCCTTACAACTCCCCAGTGTGAACTGTGCTCAAGACAGATGTAACCTGATGAATATAGTAGATTACAGAGAATTTATTAATGTTGTCCCCGCTTGCATGCTGCTGATCCCTCCATAGCTGACCTGATGGATCAGCTAAGCCATGATTTGGGAACACACCACTTTGTGGCAGATTTGGCTAACACTCTTTTTCTCTGTTGATATTGCTGCAAAGAGTAAAGACCAATTTGCCTTCATTTGGGAAAGGTGGCAAAGGACCTTACTGTGTTACCACATGGCTACTTGCATAGCCCCACCTTGTGTCATGGGCTGGTGGCTGCTGACCTGGCTAAATCAGTGGCCCCCAAACCCCGGGCCGCAGACTGATACCGGTCCGTGGGCCATTTGTTACCGGTCTGCAGAGAAAGAATAAATAACTTACATTACTTCTGTTTTATTTATATTTAAGTCTGAATGATGTTTTATTTTTTAAAAAGTGATCAGATTCCCTGTGTTACATCCGTCTAAGACTCATTCTTGATGTTTGTCTCGGTCACGTGATACATTTATCTGTCCCACCTTAAGGACCGGTCCGTGAAAATATTTTCTGACATTAAATCGGTCCATGGCCCAAAAAAGGTTGGGGACCACTGGGCTAAATGGAAACAACCAGAGGTGGTTTGCATGTTCCATTATATTGATGATATCATGCTAACCAGTGATTCTCTTCCAGAATTGGAGCAAGCAGTCCCTACCCTGCTGTCTCATTTGAAAGTATGTGGCTTGGCGGTGAATGAGGGCAAATTACAAGGACCTGGGTTATCTGTCAAGTGTTTGGGGATTGTTTGATTGGATAAGCTGAAGGTTATCTCTGATGCAGTTATATATAAGGTCCAGGCATTTCCCATGCCCACTGCATTAAAACAGTTACAGAAATTCCTGGGTCTGTTGGGGTATTGGTGAACATTCAGTTCTGTGCCCCTATATAACCTTATTTGGGAGGGGGTTTTCTGGAATTGGACTGATCAGGCACAAGGTGCTTTTGCAGCAGCTAAGAGAACTGTCAAGGCAGCCTAGACCTTGAATATGTTTGACCCCACCAGGCTCTGTGAGTTTGATATCCATGTGACCTCTGAGGGGTTTATATGGGGCTTGTGGCAACCTATTGGGTTTTGTTTCCAGTGGTAGAAAGGCACTGAGATCCATTACTCATTAGTGGAGAAACAGTTGTGGTTGTGTATGATGACCTTCTAGCCACTGAGAGTATTATGATCATAATTCCAGTTACTGTTGGGACAATGTACCCCATTGAAGGATGGGTGATATATTGAACAGTGAAACCACATAGTGGTATGGCCCAAACCTCCATCCACCCTGGCCAAATGGGTTGCATTCTTTCAACAACACTGTACTCATAGCACCAGCCTTTTGGGGACAGAACTGCAGGACAGACAGTGGGTCCTGTCACCTATGCAACTCTAGAGACAGCCATGGCTGGGGTTCAAGACTCAGAATCTGAAGTAAGTTCCTAACAAGAGGGGCAGATGTCTATCTCTGAGAATGCCTGCTATACTGATGTTTCTAGCAGGGGCCAACCTGCCAAGTGGATGGCCATAGACTTCTATCTGGCCACTGAGACTATTTGGATGGATAGAGGTACAGACCAAAGCAGTCAATGGACCGAATGAAGAACTATATAGTTGCCTATAATAAATTTTCATTTTTGTTGATTTGCACAAACAGCTGGGCTATCTATCTATCATGGATTGACCCTTTGGATTGCTACTTGGCACATTAACCAGGGGTTAGTAATGCATCATCTGTAGGATTAGGCTATGTGGCAAGACTTATGAGAAGTATGACACCAGAAATAGGTGACAGTAAATCAGGTCATGGGGCATGCCCCTCTAGTCCATCCTGGAAATACTGAGGCAGACACCTTGGCAAGGGTACGATGGTTGGAGACTGTACCTGCAGGTGATGTGGCACAGTGGCTTCACTGGTGTCTGCTCCAAGAAGGGCAGAAAACTGTGTGGGCTATGATTAAGGAATGAAACTTGCCTGTGTCCTATGCAGAAGTACTTGTAGCTTGTGATCAATGTGCAGTGTGTTCCAAAGCGTACCTTTGGAAACAACTGGCATTACCTGGACAGATCCAGGGAAATCTTGTTCTGCTGACATAGTGGCAGGTAGACATCATCAGACCCTTACTGAAATCAGACAGGTACCAGTATGGGTCACATGTGTAGATACTGCCACCAATCTGCTTGATGCCTACCCCACCTATAACCCAGACCAGAGGGCAGTCATACAGGCTCTGGACTACCTTTGTGTTGCCTATGGATGGCTGCTGGTCCTTGAGAGTGACAACATACCCATTTTACTGGTTCTGTGGTGAAGCAATGGGCTCAAGACTTGGGAGTGGACTGAGAGTACCACATTTCCTACCACCCACAGGCTTATGGTATCACTGAATGGTTTAATGGACTCTTGAAGCAGGGACTGTGACAAGAGGGAGGCACTGGTTCCCTTGCTAAATGAACATGCCACTTGTGGACAGTATCCTAGATTTTGAATGACAGACTCTGATGGGGGGGAGGGTGAGTGGCACCTGCAAAGGCCCTCTTGCACTGGGCAGCTGCTCCCATCCAGTTGCAGATATGCACCAAGGACATTTTACTCAAGCCGGGCTTTGGGCAAAAGGACAATGGGCTCCTGCTTGACCCAACAGCCCTCCCTAAAGATCAACAGCTTCAATGGACATGGACCTGGATTGCATAGGCCCTCCTCTTACAATATGTGGTCTTACTGGCACTGTGGGCTAGGGGGTTAGAGGTAATTCTCCAGTTAACTCTCTGGGTAACTGGCACCTGACCACTAAGGCAGAAGTGTATTATCCCTTGAGCTCAGGGAGACAGCATCATGACATCCACCTTTGTAATTTCCCTGTGGCCAATGATGAGTTCTCCCATTTTGCTGAACATAGAACCAGCAGATCCTGGTGTAGAAGCCAATAAGTTTTGATACACCTGCCTGGGCAGCCTCTGGTCCCTGCTACTGTGTTGTCTGCAGACAGAACTCTGGCCTGTATTTTATCAGAAGACAAAGATTTGCCTCTCTTAGTACTGCTAACAGCTCTTTCTTTTCATCCATAGCTTAGTCCTGGCAAATGCTTGGCAGACAATGTAAGCAAGGCCTTGCCTGACCGGGAAAAAGACACCCAGAAGGTGGAACACCAAACTGGGAACCACTCCAAGAATGGTGGCTGTCTTTAATAGCAAGCTGGCGCACCACCTTGATTGGCATTTTCAATATAGCTTGTACCTTAGTAGTCTGTTGCTGTACTGTGAATGCAATGTATCTTACTCCATGCACAGGGGCAACTCACGGGTAGATGAGAAAGAGCAAACATTTGATAACTAATTTCTTGCTGGACCATCTAGAAATAATGAACCACAGAGGGAAGTCTAACAACAGACTTTGCAGGGTTCTTTCCTGTCTGCCACACCACACTTAGTTCATATTATGCCAAGGTACCAGCTCGCTTTCTAGAACAGGATTTTCTATCTAATTTCTTTAGGGAGGCAAGAGGGAGATAAAAGGCTCTTCTTGAGTCTTTTGTTCCTTTAAAATTATCAGCTTAAAATAATCAATATTCCCAAAAGCATATTTTGGAGTGGCCAACTTTGCTCCCCCTTATGCTCCCCCTCAGCTGATAGGAGCTCAGGAAGAGACATCTATAGAGAAAAGATGGAAGCAAACAAAGAAAGTTATTGATTAGTTATAGTTTAAAACAGGGGTCCCCAAACTACGGCCCGCGGGCCGCATGCGGCCCCCTGAGGCCATTTATCCGGCCCCCGCCGCACTTCTGGAAGGGGCACCTCTTTCATTGGTGGTCACTGAGAGGAGCATAGTTCCCATTGAAATACTGGTCAGTTTGTTGATTTAAATTTACTTGTTCTTTATTTTAAATATTGTATTTGTTTTCATTTTGTTTTTTTACTTTAAAATAAGATATGTGCAGTGTGCATAGGGATTTGTTCATAGTTTTTTTTATAGTCCGGCCCTCCAACGGTCTGAGGCACAGTGAACTGGCCCCCTGTGAAAAAAGTTTGGGGACCCCTGATTTAAAACCTAGTTGGGTGTTTGTAATTGGTTGGCTTTAGGTTTCACTTTCATAACTTGAGGTATTTGTAGGCTAATTATTTTGGTTTGTTTCCATATGTTACCATGACATTAGGGCCACCTCAGTCTACTGGTCTCCTTGTTTAATTAATTTAACAGAAGGTATCCCATAAGAGCTCTCTGGAAAAAAAATAAACATAATTATCATTCAAAATATTTTTATAATGCTTTACTATTTTAATGAGATTTTCTTCAGGATAGTGTGATGTCTGGGATGTATTTCTTGACCATAAAGTAACTGACCTAAACTTTAATATCACTAGGGAAAGGTCAGATCTCAAGCTTACCTTCCAGATGAGGCTTTTGTCCACATGTGCTCAGGAAAAACTTAATTAAATCAGAAGCATATAAGATCTTCAACAACATATAATTTGAGGAGCTTTTGGAAGTCTAAGGGAGTAACATATTTTTAAACACTAATTATTTTTTTTTACACATGCTTTCCCCCCTATATTAATAGGTATAGTTAAAAATCCTCAAAGGTAATTGAAAAGTCTTATAAGGACATTGCATTTCCAAGCAAGTTTCCATATCTAAAAGTAGACTAAATCATTTGTGGAACTTTTCCAGGGATAGGAAGAGAATTACAATAGCATAACATGACTAAACATATAGCCTAATACTTTGTTATATTAGGTAGCTGTTGATTTGCTTTTAGTGAATATATGAAAAAGCTATGGTATATATTAGTAATAATCTATGGAGTTTGTGGTTGAAATAACTCTCAAATGGACTTGCTCATATCAGTAATTGTGATAGTACAAAGTAAGTAAGTTTTATTTTGAACAAATTAATGCATACACAAAGTTGACAATTTACCAATAACTAAGTTGCTTTTATTTATGAAATGTCAGTTTCTTACCCAAAGCTTTCACCACTATCACCTGTCCTGCTCTTTAGAAGAAGGATGTTTTGACTTTCTTAGCTATTTCTTCTGGTATTAACCTAAATGTTTCTAAATAATATATTTATATTACATGTATTTGATTTATTAATATTAAAATATCAATTTAATTTTATAATTTATGGCTAATTAGTTAACTCAAACTAGCACACACCATCTTTCATTCATGTCTGCTTTCTCCTTGCTTTCAGAATATTTAGTTAAATAGTGGTCAGTGTTTATATTGTTAAGACTATGCGACTTTCAAGTGCTCAGTTGACCCAAGTAATGAAGTAAAAAACTTTTTTTTACAAATAATGTTTAGGTTTTTGGGTTTTTTGTTTGCTTAGTTATCTAGGCACCTAGGTACCTATCTATTTTAATGATAAATAATGTACTTATTGATAAGTATTTTGCTCAGTATTTCAATAGATCCATAAAACACCTTACAACATATTTTTTTTTTTTTTTCATTTTTCTGAAGCTGGAAACAGGGAGAGACAGTCAGACTCCCGCATGCGCCCGACCGGGATCCACCCGGCACGCCCACCAGGGGCGACGCTCTGCCCACCAGGGGGCGATGCGTCGCCATGTTGCGACCAGAGCCACTCTAGCGCCTGAGGTAGAGGCCACAGAGCCATCCCCAGCACCCGGGCCATCTTTGCTCCAATGGAGCCTTGGCTGCGGGAGGGGAAGAGAGAGACAGAGAGGAAAGCGCGGCGGAGGGGTGGAGAAGCAAATGGGCGCTTCTCCTGTGTGCCCTGGCCGGGAATCGAACCCGGGTCCTCCGCACGCTAGGCCGACGCTCTACCGCTGAGCCAACCGGCCAGGGCTACAACATATTTTTAAATGTTCAAAATCATCTTGAGTTTATTTCCTTTCTTAGGAAGACCTTTTATTTATATCTTTCTTTTTCTCAAGTTTGGACTGATTTTTCTCTAGGCCTTACTAAACTTGTCATTTTTGGACTTTTCATTACCAATTTTCTATGTTGAATAATTTATTTTCTAAATTTTAGGTTTTCTGTATTCTTAGTTTATTCCTATAGTCTGCTGATATTTGCCTTTTTTTATTTATTCACGCCAGATTTATTGATTTTAGTGAGAGGGATGAAGGGAAAGAGAGAGAAGAAAACAACAGAGAGAGAGAGAGAGAGAGAGAGAGAGAGAAAGTTAGAAACAATGAGCTGTTTCTGTGTGTGCCCTGACTGGGAATGGAAATGGCAACTTTTATGCATGATACTTACCCTTTATTACACTTCTAAAAAAATATTAGAAATGTTCATATTTTTGTTCATGCACAAGAAAAAGTATGATTATTTTAATTTCATATTTGATTAATTGTTTTGCTGGGTATTGATAGTTTGAATACTTCTATCTAATAGAAAATTGTTTCTTCTCAGAAATTTGAAAATATTGCTTTACATTTTTAAAATTTTCAGTGTCATTCTTAAGAGAATTCTAACTGCATTCTGGTTTTCAATCATGGTTCATAACTTGTCTTGTTTTTGTTACTTTTTGGATCTTCCTTTTATTCCTTTATTCAAAACATATTTATCTTCATGGTAATCTAAAATGACAATAATGTGCCTTATCTTACTTCTATTCTTATTAACTTTATTAGAAAGTGTTTGTTATTTAGAATTGATATAGATTATAAAGGGTTTCACAGGAAGAATGACAAGCCTCAAGGACCTTATTGCTCTAAATAAGAACTTCAATCTCACCCTCCATCTTTTATCATAACTAGTGCTTCTAATCACTGTTTTCATGAGTTCTTAAAAGCAAATTACATTTGTTTTTCTGTGATTTTTTTTTTGCTTTCTTTCTTCTACTTAAGCATTGATCTGATAACTGCCTCAAATGCACGTTCAGTTATCAATCCTTATTTCTATTTTTTTTAAAAATGTGGAACCCATTTATTTGGGTTCCAAGTTATCTTCAGAGTAAGAGAAAGCTAGACTCACCTTTTCCTGCTGCCAAACAAGATTTACAGCTAAATTACAGAGCAATCAACCTGAATAACAAGCTGAATGATAACTAAACATTAACATTATAACCAAGGATTTAAAGAATGAGCCACATAGAGACAAGTAAGAAGAACAGAAATGCAAAAAAGGCTGGCCCAGCAAACTCCTGCAGTAGCTAAGAATCTGGAGAGGTATCTTGGCTGCAAAAGTCTCACTTAAAAGTAACATAGGGCCACAACTCTGTGCCAAGATCCCCAACCCAGAGCACTAGAGCCAGAAAGAGGAAACTGCATAGCAACTGCTGGCAAAAATCAGCAAAGGTTCAGTCATCCTGGGAGAGGAGGGAGTCTGCTAGAAACCTAGATGGCATCCTCCCAAGGTAGAGCACTCATTGTTAAAGTGCCAGCCTTGGGAATGCACTAGCCCTGTCCTCCAACTACTGTCAAACATCCCTGCTGAGCTCAAGTCCTGCAAAAACTTCTGGTGGCTGCATTCAACTGGGACATTTGGTGTGCTCTTTTTCTGAAGAAGCTCTTGGTGGAGACACAGACAGTAATTGAGCCATGTAACTTTGAAATGGCAGCCATTCTTTTCTACTTTGCACACACAGTCAGCATCCCCCACTTGTTGATTCATGTAGCCTGTTATTTGATTTTGGTGGCCCCTGTTGCTGAGCTCAGTCATGCAGGACGATTGGAGTACTGTGTGGAACTTGGAACTCTAGAGCATGTCTTTCTGGGTGACTCTTGTCTGGCTTCACACGAACATTGAGTTGTGTAGTTAAGGCTTTGGGGAGATTATTTTCAAACTCCCTACAAAATCAACCTGTGTTACTCCTTCACCACAGTCATTTGACTTGTTCATTCTATGCCTGAAGGACCCACCTTGCTGAGGTTGTACGTTAAAAGAGGACAGCTAGCTGCACCGAACTTGAATATGCAGTGTGCTCCTTCTTGGGAACTAAGGTCAGAGACACAAGCAGAAAATAAGCAGTATGGCTTTGGATTAGGGGCCAGTTTTTCCCCATTGAGTGCCTGACTGCACTGCCACCAAGCAAGAAACCCACTAACCTTATCCTGCCAAACCCAGTCACCCTGCCCTATTAAACTTGTACCTTGTGAAAGAATCTATGAGTTGCAACCAACTTACAATCTTTCTATGGAAGATTCCTGAGGAAGAATAGGCAATTTCAAGTGGTGGCAAAGCAATGGACAGGAGGAGCCAGGCTTCAGGGTGACTTGGACCACTTAATGATCTGTTCTGGCTCAGAACTGAAAGAAGGTTGACTCTTTTCAGGCACACCCAGGCCCAGTAGACACCACCATAAACAGAAAATTGCTTGGCAGCTACAGATAGGCTGCCCAAGGTGGATGATATATGTGTCTGACATTGACCTGTACTGGAACCCCACCAAAGTGTACTCAGAGCCAACATAACCAATGGTGGGCTTTGGACCACACCAGAACTTTACTATCCATACAAGTGTAACACCCAAAGGGGGATTCCCAACAGGCACCAGACACTGCGGGAAACAACGCTGCTCCAGGGAGCAGTCTCTGCACATCATCTCATACATGGCAACTGAGATCAATTTTTATAGTCAGACACCCTGAAGGTTAACAATACCCACAAACAGGACAACAGCATTCAAGACTCAGCTACAATAGGAGGGTGCACTTAACTCACACAAGAGACATTTCTTGGAGCACCTAGTTTTGGTGATCTGGAAGATTGTGCCACTGAGCCTGAAAAGACATCTACAATATAAAACTGACATAACAAGATTAGGAGTCATATCAGGTCTACCTAATACAGAGAAAAACACACAAAAAGCAAATAATTAATTAAATAAATATAAACAAACAAATAAACAAAAAAACATGCTACAAATAAAAGCAAAAAAGAGATCCCCAGGAATAGAATTACTGTAACTGAAATGAAAGCAACAAAAACACCAGATGCAAAGTTCAAAATAATGGTTAAAAGGAAGCTCAAGGAACATAGAAAAAAAATAGATAATCTCAGTGATAATTTAAACAAATAAGATAGTAAGAATTTAAAAAAGACATAAAAACCATACCAAAAAAACCCAAAACCAAACAAACAAAAAACAAAACACAACCAAACAAACCAGTCAGAAATGAAGAATATGATTTCTGAAATGAAGAATATGCTTGAAGAAATCAACAGCAGGTTAGATGAAGCAGAGCATTAAATCAGTGAATTTAAAGAAAAGATGACAGAAAAAGAAAACCAAAGTGTAGTATCAAAAAGAAAAACAGAATTTTAAAAAATGAGAAAAGTCTAAGGGACCTCTAGAAAACATCAAGCATAACAACACCCACATCATATCAGTTCCAGAAAAAGAAGAGAGAGGGCAAGAGATTGAGAACCTGTTTAAAGAAATAATGGCTGAAAACATCCCCAAACTGGTAAAGTCATACAAGTCCAGGAAACACAGAGTCCCAAATAAGATGAATCTAAAGGGGGCCACATCAAGGCACATAATAATTAAAATGGTAAAAAATAAAGATGAAGTGAGAATCTAAAGAGCAACAATGGAAATGCAGTTAGTTACCTACAAAGAAGATTCCATAAGGCTGTTGGCTGACATCTCAGCAGAAACACTTCAGGTAAAAAAAGATTGGCATAAAATTGTTTAAAATGATGAAAGTAAAGTACTTACAACCTAGACTACTCTACCAGCAAGGCTCTCATTTAAAATGGGAGGTAAAATAAAGAGTTTTACAGACTCTGCCCCCCAAAAAGGTAATAATTTTTTTTTTTTTGTATTTTTCTGAAGCTGGAAACGGGGAGGCAGTCAGACAGACTCCTGCATGCACCCGACTGGGATCCACCCAGCACGCCCACCAGGGGGTGATGCTCTGCCCATCCGGGGTGTTGCTCTGTCTCAACCAGAGCCACTCTAGCGACTGGGGCAGAGGCCAAGGAGCCATATCCAGCGCCCGGGCCATCTTTGCTCCAATGGAGCCTCAGCTGCGGGACGGGAAGAGAGAGACAGAGAGGAAGGAGAGGGGGAGGGGTGGAGAAGCAGATGGGCACCTCTCCTGTGTGCCCTGACCAGGAATCGAACCCAGGACCTCCGCATGCCAGGCCGATGCTCTACCACTGAGCCAACCAGCCAGAGCCAAAGGTAATAATTTTATCACCACCAAACCAGTAATACAAGAAATGTTGAAGGGTCTTCATTAAGAAGAAGAAAGAAAACATAAAAGAACATAAAAACATACCTATCAATAATCATTTTAAGTATAAATAGCTTAAATGCTCCAATAAAAAGATATAGGTAGCTGAATGATTGAGAAAACAAGACCCATATATATGGTGTCTACAAGAGATCTACCTTAGAATGAAAGACACACAGACTAAAAATAAAGAGGTTGAAAAGGTATTTAATGCAAGTAAAAAAAAAAAAAACTAGAGGAGCAATGCTTAGATTAGACAAAATATAGTTTAAAACAAAAGCTATAGTAAGACAAAGAAATGGTCACTACATAATGATAATGAGATCAAGCCAAAAAAGAGGATATAACCTTTGTAAACATTTGTGCACCCAATATAGGAGCCTATAAATATGTAAAACAAAATTTGATGGGCATAAAGAGATTTATTAACAGTAATACAGGCATTGTAGAGGATTTTAGGACCCCATACACATCAATTGATAGACCTTCAGAACAGAAAATTAACAGAATCAGTGGCCATAAATCACACACTAGATCAGATGGGTTTCATTGATATCTTCACAGCATTTGATGCCAAAGTATAGAAGAATATATATTATTTTCAAATGAACATGGAACATTTTTTAGGATAGGCCAAATGTTAAAACACAGGAAAAAGGCCTGACCTGTGATGGCACAGTGGGATGAAGTGTCGACCTGGAACACTGAAGTCACTGGTTCAAAACCCTGGGCTTGCCTGGTCAAGGCACATATGGGAGTTGATGCTTCCTGCTCCTCCCCTCTTCTCTCTCTCTCTCTCTCTCTTTCTCTCCTTTCTGAAAATTGAATAAATTCTTTTAAAAAACACAGGAAAAAAATCTCAATAAATTTAAGAAGATTGAGATCATATCAAGTAATTTCTCTGACCATAACAATATTAAACTAGACATCAATCACATGAAAAATAGTGAAAAACACACAAATACATGGAGACTAAAAAAGATGTTACTAAGCAATGAATGGTTCAACAATAGATCAAGGAAGAAATCAAAAGATACCTTCAAGGCCTTGTTGGTTGGTTCAGCGGTAGAGCATCAGCCTGGTATGTGGATGTCTCAGATTTGATTTCCAGTCAGGGCACACAGGAGAAGTGCCTATTTGCTTTTCCACCCCTCCCTCCATCTCTTCTCTCTCTCTCTCTCTCTCTCTCTCTCTTCTCCTTCCCTCATGCGGCCATGGCTTGATTAGAACAAGTTGGCCCAGGGTATTGAGGATGGCTCCATGACTTCTGCCTCAGGTGCTAAAAAATGGCTCTGGTTGCAACAGAGCAAGGGCCCCAAATGGGCAGAGCATCACCGCCTAGTGGGCTTGCTCAGTGGATCCCAGTCAGGAAATATGCAAGAGTCTGTCTCTGCTTCCCCTCTTCACATTAAATTAAAAAAAAAAGATACCTTGAAACAAATGAAATTAAGAACACAACAAATCAAAACCTATTAAACACAGCAAAAGCAGTTTCAAGAATGAAATTTACAGCATTATAGGCCTACTTCAAGAAATAAACAAAAAATATCTCAAATCAACAATTTAACCTTAGACTTGAAGTACCTAAAAAAAATGAACCAAGCCTAAAAAAAGTAAATAAATAAATATCATATCAGAAATAAATGAAAAAGAGTGAAAAAAATACAAAAGATCTATGAGACCAAAAGCTGGATCTCTGAAAGATGAGCAAGATTAACAAACATTTAACCAGACTCATCAAGGGAAAAAAAGAAAAGACCTAAATAAATAAAATAAAAAATGAAAGAGAAGTAATACCACAGAGAAACAAAGGATTGTAATGACATACTATAAACAAATATATGTCAACCAATTGGTCAATCTGGATGAAATGGATAAATTCCTAGAAAGATACAATCTTCCAAAACTGAATCAAGAAGAATCAGAGAATATGAATAGACAGATTACAGCTAGTAAAATTAAAGCAGTAATTGAAAAACTCCCAACAAACAAAGGTTCCTGACTGTATGCTTCACCTGTGCATTTTACCAAACATTCAAAGAGAAGTAACAACAATTCTTTTCAAACTATTCCAAATAATTCAAGAGGAGGAAAGACTTCCAAGGTCATTTCAAGAGGCCAGTATTATCCTAATTCCAAAACCAAATAAAAACACTACAAAGAAAGAAAATTATACGCCACTATTCCCAATGAACATGGGTGCTAAATTTCCAGCAAAATATTAGCAAAATTGATCCAGCAGTATGTTTAAAAGTTTATACATTATGATCAAGTGGGGTTTATTTTAGGGATACAAGTTTAGTACAATATTCACAAATCAATTAATATGATTCACCACATGAAGAAAATTAGGCCTAAAATCACACAACCATATCAATAGATGAATAAAAATAATATAATAAAATACAGCACCAATTTATAATAAAAACTCTCCACAAAGTGGGAACACACACCAATATAATTAAGGCCACATATGACAAACACACAGCCAACATCTTACTCAAGGGCAGAAAAGTGAAAAGATTTGCCTTAAGACAAGAATGTTTACTATCAACATTGTTATTCAGCACATACTGTAAGTTCTAGCTATAGCAATCAGAAAAGAAAGAGGAATAAAAGGCATCCAAATTAAAAAGAAAGAAGTAAAACTGTCATTACTTGTAGATAATACAATACTGTATATAGAAAACCCTAAAGACTCCACCAATAAATGAATAAGTAAATTCATTAAGGTAGCAAGATACAAAATTAATATTCAGATATCAGTGTTGGTTTTATGCACTCATAATGAACCATCAGAAAGAGAAAGAAGTTTCATTTACAATTGCAACAACAAAAAATTAGATATCTAGAAATAAATTCCACCAAAGATGTAAAAGTCTGTACTCAGAAAATTATAAGATACTAAAGAAAAAAATTGAGGAAGATACAAATTAATGGAAGCATATAATGTGTTCATGAATAGGAAAAAGTTAACATCATTAAAATGTCCATACTACCCAAAGCAATCTACAGATTCAACATATTATATTTTCTATTAAAATATACTACTCACAAAAATTAGGGGATATTTCAAAATGAATATTGAAGCTATAAAATATCCCCTAATTTTTATGAGCAGTATATTAATGTCATATCTCATGGGTCCAGAACAAATATATAAAAAAGTTATAAGGAACCACAAAAGAGGCTGAGTAGCCTCAATCATCATGAGAAAGAAAGACAAAGTTGGAGATACCATGCAACCTGATATCAAACTATACTACAAGACCATAGCAATCAACATAAAAACATACATACAGATTACTGAAACAAAATAGAAACTCCAGAACTAAACTCACACCTTTATGGTCAAGTAATATATGATGAAGGAGACATGAACATATAATGATGTAAAAGCCATCTTTTTAGTAAATGATGTTGGGAAAATTGGACAGATACATGCAAAAAATAAAACTAGACCACAACCTTACCTCATACATAAGAATAAACACAAAATGAATTAAAGACTTAAATATTAGATTTGAAACCATAAAAATCCTAGAAGAAAACAGGCAATAAAATCTCAGACATTTCTTTTCTTTGCTAATATATCTCGTTGGGCAAGGGAAATAAAGGAAAAATAAACAAACAGGACTACATCAAACTAAAATGTTCTTGGACAGAAAAAGAAACCACCAAAAGAATGAAAAGACAACTCACTGAATTGGAGAATATAGTCGTTAATTGTACATCTGATAAGAAATTAATATCGATAATTTATAAGAAACTCACACAACACCAAAAAACCCCAAACAATTCAATTAAAAAGTGGCAATGGACCTGAATTGACACTTTTCCAAAGAGGACATACCAATGGCCAATAGACATATGAAAAGATGCTCATCATCACTAATCATCAGAAAATTGCAAATTAAAACCACAATCAGTACAATTCTACAACATCTGTCTATTGTGTTGTGGATTTATCACCCCAGGTCAAGTCTATCCTTTTGTCACCATTAATCTCTCCACTAACCTCTCTGACCTCTTCCAACTCTTCTTTCCATCTGGTAATCATTATACTGTTGTCTGTTTATAAGGGTTGCTTATTTATTTAGCTTAATCTCTTCACCTTTTTCACTGAGCCTCTTACCTATATAATTTTATTAGCCAATGTCACTGCAATAAATTAAAAAAAAATCACAACGAGATATTACCACAGAAGGTTATCATCAATAAATCCACACATAAAATTTGTTGGGAAGTGTGTGGAGAAAAGGGTATACTTGTGCACTGTTATTGGGGAAATGATTGGTATACCACTGTGGAAAACAGTATGGAGTTTCCTCAAAAAATAAAAAATTCAACTACTATATGGCCCAGCATTTTCAATTCTGGGGATATATTCAAAGAAACCTGAAGCACTGGTTTAAAAGATTATGTGCATCACTATGTTCATAGCAGTGGTATACAATAGCCAAGATCTGGATACAGCCCAAGTGTCCATAAATATGTATAGATGAGTAGCTGAAAGGGCTGTGTGGTACATTTATACCAGAGAATACTGCTCAACTGTAAGAAAGAGGAAAATCTTACCTTTCTTGACAATATGGATGGCCCTAGAGTATATTATGCTAAGTAAAATAAGCCAGTTAAAGAAAGACAAATATTATGATTTCACTTATATGTGGAATCTAATGAATAAAATCAACAAACAAAATAGAGTCAAACTCTTAGATACAGAGAATAAACTGATGAGAGGGTAGGGGACCTGGGGGCTGAGTGAAATAGGTAAAGGAATTAAAAAGGAAAAAAAAAAAAGACCAATGGACACAGACAACCTCTGTGTCCACATACCTCTGGTATGGTGATTACCAGAGGGAAGGGGAATGAGAAATGGGGGCAGGTGGAAGAGAGTAAACAGAGAATAAATGGTGATGAAAGGAGACTAGACTTTAGATGGTGAGCACAGAATGTTATGTGCAAATAATGTATTACAAAATTGTACTCCTTAAACCTACATAATTTATTGACCAACGTAACTCCAATAAATCAAACAAAATAATATTAAACATCATTCAATTGGTTTTGATATTTTTATAGATATTTCTCGTATCTATGCAAATTACTCATTTTAAGTTGATTCTAAATGGCTTTTAATGTCTACCTTATGACATCTATTTTGAGCTCTTTTTTATTTTTATTTAAAATTTTTTTTTATTTTGAGCTCTTAATCATATTTTTTATGCCTTAAAGTAAATTTTTTTCCCCATCAAGATATATATGTAAGTATTGTTATTGACTTTACACATGAATGACAACTTGAGTGGCTATAGAATTATGGGGTTTAAATATATTTGGTGTTGTAAAAGATAAGCTTATTTTTTTATTCTTTTTAATTTATTAATTAACTTTCAAAGTCTATTTTCTGCTTGAATTTGGTAGGGTTTGTAGTTCTTTATTATGTAATTCAAAATCTTAGGTAAATATTTCTAGGTGCAAACTTTCCTTTGAACATCTAGTACTCAATAAAAATATTTGATGGTTACAAAAAAAAGCTTTTATTTATTTTTTTCCTCTTTCCCCATATTTGTTTTTCCTTTTTGTATAACACTTTACTTACTTATTTTTTCTGTAATTTTAATGGTGTTTGAGTAGGTATAAGAAATAAATACAGGAAATCAATCTTTTATGTTTAAGCAGATGTCTCAATTTAATTTTTAAAAGAAAATAATCAACAAATTTAAACCTTCCTAATATTAGCATTAAGATACATTCTATCTAGTCCCCAATAAAGAGGAAGGTCAAGTACAATAGTTTGAAACTTCTTAAAAAAAAGTCGTTCTTTAATACCTCTTGCCTTTCTTTTTCTACTACTCCTGTACTCCTTGGTATACACCTTTCTCTACTGGCAACTGTATTACTAATTTTAATTTATATTGATTCTGTTTTAAACTGTTTGTTTGTATTTCTTTTTTACTTCCTGGCACATATTTTCCTTTTTCCATAGCTACCTCTAATAATTGTACCTTTGTATTACTTTTGTGTCAAGAAAATGTTATTCTATTTATTACATTTATGAATATTACAATCTGTGTAATCCACTTTAGAAGTATTTACATCAAAGGAACAAAAATGTGTAATATTTTTTAGAATATTTATAAATATCACTTAAGTGAGCTCTTTCTTTCTTATTTCCATTTGAGACATGACATCTCAGAATAAAGGGGCCTTGTATTTCCTCGCTTGCCCACAGCAGCATAGTAATAATGAGAATAGAAACTTAAATATTGGACCAGTGAAATCTCCATAGTCAGTCTTATGCACACCCAACCTTTTATCGTGATAGACAAAGAGAAAGATAGACAGATAAATAATAGACAGAATCAACATTTCTTACAGTAAAACTACTAACATTTTATTTGCTTTAATGAGGTGTGATTTACAGTGCTAAATACATTATTCTCACAGATTTTTGTGGACTTTGATTCAATAGAACATTATTCCCATATTGGCATATTATATTATTACAAAGACAATGAAATAAAAATAAATAAAAGTGCCATGCAATTACCACTGAATCATGTGAGCTTTCCATTGTCTGACGCCTATTATAGAATAAGAATAATGCTTATGTTTATGGAATGATTGTCTCTGTGGAAGTCAAAGGAATTTTAGACATAGTTTCAATATATGTGTTTAATAATTACAATAAAACTAGTGAATAAAAATGTACAGTTTGAAAGAATGATTTTATTTATCATCACCTATTTAGTTAAAAAATTATATTTCTCAACAAAAAGGTTAAATATGGTAAAAATGATTTTACATGGTATAATTTGTTACCTAAAGCAGCATCCATAAGTAAATTGTGTTTAAAAGAACTAGCAACTAGTGTTAGTGACACACTTAAATGTTTTCTTTCTTAATCCTTTTATTTTTTCCTTCAGCCCACCAACCTGCCTCACTTCTGACAGCTGTCAGTTGTCCCATATTTCCATGCCTCTGTTTTTGTTTTGTTCCACATATAAGTGAGCTCATTTGTCAGTTGTCTTTGGCTTATTTCATTTAGCATAATAATATCTAGGTCTATCCATGTTGTCAAGAAAACATCAGATTTAGTCTTTTTTTTCTCTTTCCTCCTCCTCCTCCTCCTCCTCTTCTTCTCTTCCTCTTCTTCCTCCTCCTCCTCCTCCTCCTCCTCCTCCTCCTTCCTCCTCCTCCTCCTCCTCCTCCTCCTCCTCCTCCTCCTCCTCCTCCTCCTCCTCCTCCTCCTCCTCCTCCTCCTCCTCCTCCTCCTCTTCTTCTTCTTCTTCTTCTTCTTCTTCTTCTTCTTCTTCTTCTTCTTCTTCTTCTTCTTCTTCTTCTCCTCCTCCTCCTCTTCCTCCTCCTCCTCCTCCTCCTCCTTCTTCTTTTTCTTTTTCTTTACACTTAAATAATATTCCACTGTGTAAATGTACCACTGCTTTTTTACCCATTCATTTAATGATGGGCACTTGAGCTGTTTCCAGATCTTAGCTATTGTAAATAATTCTGCAATGAACATAGAGGTGCATATATTCTTTCAAATAAGTGTTTCGTGTTTCTTTGGCTATATTGCCAGAAGTGGGATCACTAGGTCAAAACATAGTTCCATTTTAATTTTCTGAGAAAACATACCATTTTCCACAGTGGCTGGACCAGTCTGCATTCACACCAACAGTGCATAAGAATTCCCATTTCTCCACACCCAGGCCAGCAATTCTTTGATTTATTGATGACAGACATTCTGGCAGGATTGAGATCAAATCTCATTGTGGTTTTAATTTGTATCTCTCTGATAATTAGTGACATTGAGCACTTTTTCCATGTCTATTGGTTCTCTGTATGTCCTCTTTGGAGAAGGATCTATTCGAGTCTATTTGCCTATTTTTTTAATCGACCTGTTTGTTGTCTTCTTGGTGTTGAGCTGTATAAGTTTTTATATAATTTGGAAATTAACTCATTATCAGATGTATCATTGGCAAATATGTTCTGCTCAATGGTTCCCTTTTTCTTTTTATTTTTTTTCTGTGCAAAACCTTTTTAGTTTGATGCAGTACCATTTGTTTATTTTTTTCTTTGTTGCACTTGCTGAGGAGATACATTGGCAACAACATTGATACAGGAAAAATCTGAGGTTTTACTGCCTTTTTATTTCTAGGAATTTTGTAGTTTTGTGATATATTTAAGTCTTTAATACATTTTGAGTTTATTCTTGTGTATGATGAAAATTGGTGGTCTAGTATCATTTTTTTGCATGTACCTGTTAAATTTTTTCCACACCATTTATTAAAGAGAATATCTTTATCTCGTATGTTTTTGTCTCCTTTATCAAATATTGACAATAAAGTTGTACGTTTATTTCTGCTCTCTATTCCTTGCTGTTAATCTATATGCATGTTCTTGTACCAATACCATACTGTCTTGATTACAATGGCTTTCTATTATAGTTGAATACAGGGGTCAGGAACCTATGGCTCGCGAGCCAAATGTGGCTCTTTTGATGGCTGCATCCGGCTCGCAGACAAATCTTTAATAATAAAAAAAAATGTTAAAAATATAAAACATTCTCATGTATTACAATCCATTCATTTCCTACTGCTCATGTTCATGGTTGCGGGTGGCTGGAACCAATCACAGCTGTCTTTCGGGACAACACCAAATTTTTATTGAATAATGCGTAACGTACACGGGTTGTTGTATGGCTCTCATGGAATTACATTTTAAAATATGTGGCATTAATGGCTCTCTCAGCCAAAAACGTTCCCGACCCCTGGTTTAATATCACATAGTGTAATACCTCCAACTTTGTTCTTTTTTCTCAAGATTGCTGAGGGTATTTGGGAGAATTTTATGGGAATCTGTAGATTGCTTTGAGTGATATGAACATTTTAATGATGTTAATTTTTCTTATCAATGAACATACTATATATGCTAGATTAACGTCTTTAGAGTTATGTACTACCTTTCTTTGTCTTTTGTTATGGCCTTTGTTTGAAGTCTGTTTTATCTGATATAAGTTTTGCTACTCTAACTTTTTTGTGTGTGTCCATTTGCATGTAATATTTATTTCTATATTTTCACTTCCAGTGTTTGTTTATCTTTTGTTCTGAGGTAGGTCTTTTGTATACAGTGTATATATGGGTCATGATTTCTTATCTATTCAGTAGTCTCATGTCTTTTGATTAGATTATATAATCCATTTACATTTAAGGTTATTATTGATATTTATTTATTGCCACTTTATTTTTTATACTTATGTTTATCTTTATTTTTTATTTTTTTTCTCCTTAAAGCTGAATCTTTAGTAGTTTTTGCTATACTGATTTGATGGTACTGAACACCTTTCGCTTTTTGTGTTTTTTTTTGTTTGTTTGGGAACCTCTTTATTTTACCTTCAATTTTAAATGATGACCTTGCTAGTTAGAGCAGTCTTGGTTGTAGTTCTTTGCTTTTCTTCATTTTGAATTTTTGTGCCAATCTATTCTGGCCTGAAGTGTTGCTCTTGAAAAATCAGCTGACAGTCTCATGGGAGCTCCCTTGTGGATACTAACTGTTCCTCACTTGCTGTTTTTAATTCTCTCTTGTGTTTAATCTTTCTCATTTTAATTAGGATGTGTTTTTGTGTAGACCTCTTTTGTGTACATCTAGATGGGGACTCTCTGTGTTTACTAAACTTGTGTGTCTTTTTCCTTCATAAGATTTGGAAAGTATTCAGCCATTATTTCCTCAAACAGGTTCTTGATCCCTTGCTCACTCCTGTTTCTGGTACTCCTATGATTCATATATATTGTTACATTTTATGTTGTCTTAGATTTTCCTCATTTTTTAAAATTCTTTTTTCTTTATTTTTTAATGCTCTGCTTGGGTTTACTGTTATCTTGTCCTCTAAATCACTGATTTAATAATCTGCTTCATCTAACCTGCTGTTAACTCCTTCTAGTGTATTATTTATTTCAGATATTGTATTCTTTATTTCTGACAGAAACCATTTTTTATGGTTTTTGTGTCCTTTTTAATGCTTTCTGTCTCTTTGCTTATGTTCCCACTGAGATCATTCATTCTTTTCTTAAGGTCCTTAACATTGTCATCACCATTGTTTTAAAATCTGCATCTGATAACTTGAATTCTTCTATTTTACTTAATTTTTTTTTGGAATTTACTTCTTCTTTCATTTATAGCATATTTCTCCCCCCACCCCATTTTTTTCTCTGAGTATTAAGTAGATATGCTATGATGCCCAAAGCTGTTATGTTGGTTTTATGTTGTGGGTATCTAATTGGGATCAGTTTTGCAATCTTCTAGATTACCAGAGTTTGGTGCTCTAGGAGTGTTTCTTGTGGGTTATGTGCCACCTTCTATTGCAGTTGAGCCTTGAAAGTTTTTAGTCCTCTTGTGAGTGGAGTTAACCATTC
The DNA here is from genome assembly GCF_036850765.1 of Saccopteryx bilineata. Taxonomy (NCBI): domain Eukaryota; kingdom Metazoa; phylum Chordata; class Mammalia; order Chiroptera; family Emballonuridae; genus Saccopteryx; species Saccopteryx bilineata. Next base: position 319,291,604 of record NC_089491.1, read on the forward strand.
AGATTGGCTGACTATAAGAATAAGCCTCAATCGCCATGTTTGGCCTTCTGTGCAGAAGCTGCCTCCTGAAGTAGAATTGTTCACAGCAGGGTCTGGTGCTTTCTAGGATCCTCTTTTGGGTATGAAGCTTGTATGGCTAGTTGGGTCAAGCTGTAATGTGGTCCAAAGCCTACAACTAGTTGCATTGGTTCTGTGACCACTTGTGCAGGGTATGGGATATTATTAATATCAGACATTGTGTGTAACTGGCCTTGGACTACCTGTCTGGAGCTACCACACAATTTGCTGTATGTGGTATTGAATCTACTGGACCTGAATATTTGTGGGAGGGGCCAATCCATGTATAAGAGTAAGCTTCCTCCAACTTAGAGCTGTGGGGCAGATATATAAAAGCTCTGAGGCTCCCTGATTTCTACCTCCACCAGTTAGGTACTTTGTCTCTTCCTGACATTGCATGGTCTGATTCAAAAGCATTCTAAAGAAAAACTGTTTGGTGGGCCCCGGCTAGCCACTACTCACAGACTCTTCCATAGATCATCAGCACAGTAGGGCAGGGTGACCTGAGTTGAGAGGATGGGGCTAGTGGGTTCCTTACCTGTGGGTCATGTGGCCTAGCCCTCGATTAGGGAAGAGTGGCCACTACTCCAGAACTCAGTCTCTAATTCTAGCTCCCCCAGTAGGAGCATGCTGCAGGTTCAGGTTGACTGCAGCCAGCCATCCCCTCTGTAAGAGCAAGTTCAGCAGGTTGGAGCCACTGGGGCTTGAGAGGACAGAGCAAGAGTCTCCTGTTATGAGTGGTGTGGTTAAGCACTTTGTCCTAGTTCCCAACAATAGCCTCTGAGGGAGATGCACTCTTAATATCCTAGTTCCAAACAGCACTCCTTTCACTCCCCCATAGGAATGAGTTCAGCAGGGTGACCCACTAGGACTTGGGATAGCAGGCCCAAACGGTCTCCCATTGTGGGTGGTGCAAGCAAGCCAGAAGAGGGGTAGGCACTTTATCTCCTCCCCAGGCAAGAGCCTTCAAAGGAGACTTGCAACCGAAAGTCCCAGCTCTGAGCAGCCCTCAGATTCCCCCTCAGAACTGAATTCAGCAAGGCTGGGCCTTTAGGTGCTGGGAAGGCAGGTCATAACAGGGGCTGGGGGAATAACATGAGCTGAGTTTGTAGGGAAGGTATGAGTGTCCCACCCACCCTTGCAATGTAGTCACACAACTGAGCACACACTCATCTGTATCTTGGACAAAGCTTCCTAGGAGACATGCTTTGTAAATTCTAACTCTATAAATTCTAACTCTGACTCCCCTATAAAACTGAACTCAGGGTGGTGGAGCTACAGGGAGTGGAAGGGCAGAACAAATGATTTAATAGGTGGGGTGGGGTGCCTGTTATGCATCCAGGTGGGGAAGAATGGTTCGCTTTTTATAGCCACAGAGTCCAATCACTTTCTGATTCTCTACCAAGAGCTATTGCAGACAAAGACCACCCCAAAAGTCACTGCTGGTTACAGCCAGTAGACCCCTTTGCAGGACCTGAGCTCAGCATACTGGTGTCACCAGTAGTTGGAGGACCAGGCAGGGCACTCCCCAGGCTGGTGCTGTCACAATAGGAGTGCTCAACCCTGGGAAGGTGGCATCGGGGTCTCTACCAGACTCCCTTCTCTCCCAGATGGACTGAATTTTCACCACCAGGTGCTATTCCAGCTCCTCTTTCCATCTCTGTTGCTCTGCATTGGGGATCACTGCCTGGGGTTGAGAACCCATGCTCTTGCGGGGAGGGAGTTTTCCAGCTGGCATATCTCTCCAGCTTTTCAGCTGCTACACATAGGTGTGGGGTTCAGACTTTTCTGCTTCTCTGCCCTTTTTATCAGTCTCTATGTGACTTATGTAAATCTTTGGTTTTAATATTTCAGTTCATCCAGACTTCAGCTGTTCTTCAGTTTGATTACTCTGCATTTTAGCTTTACATCTTGTTTGGTTTTGGGAACAGGTGTATGTTTCTTCCTCCTACTCTGTAGCCATCTTGAAATCCCCCCTGAACCCAAATTTTAAAGAAAAAAGTCAGAAACAAGATAAACAGTCAAATAGCAAAGTAGTTTCTTCCTCTTTCCCTGATTCAGGTTCTTGCTAGAAGATAAACTAGACCAAATGTGACTGAGATTTTAATAACTGAATGTAATTGGAAAACTATAAAAATCTCTTCAAATAAATATTCTTAGGAGATCTACAACTCATCAGAAAAAATAAGATTTAACTTAGTCCTGGTTGGGATGGTGATGGATAAAAAAATAAAATAATTTCATGTTATATCCTACTGAGTTAAACATTTCAATATCCTCTTCAAATCTTTACATAGTGAGACACTGTTATGCTGAGGTGTTAGTGTTTTCATTAATATTTTATTTTTTAAAACTCATTATAATGGTATGGGTCATGAAAGAAAAAGATATTGCACCAAACTACTGTCTGAAAATATAATTCTAAGAGGTGCCTACATAAGTAATTTCCAACCTTTTCAAATTATCAAATAAGTTAATAAGGTCCCCTTTAATTATTTTTCTATTTTGCATCAAAAGAGTCTCCTATTCTCCAATCCACCATGAGTTTATATTTTACTACCTGAAATTGTGTTTCTTTTTAAACATCTACCAAATATCTTACCTAAATATTACTTCTAAATACTGTTCTTTTAAAAGTGGCAACATTATCTACTCTCATTCAAAGATATATCCCAAGCATCCTGCTTATAGTTGATATTCAATAAACATTTGTTGATTAAATATAATCTTAGCCCATGCATTTTTGTATTTATTTTCTATTAAACTAGTGATATTGCATAATTTTTAAATATTTCATTTTCTATTAACTCACCAGAATTGTTACCCAGAAATGTTGTTTTTCCAGGCCGGATTAATTTAACAAATGTTCGCTTTATCATGGGGTTAATATAGTTAGAAATGACTGCTCAAAAGAAATGAGTGATAACTCTTGCCAAATAAAATGTATGTGTTATAGCAAACTATATATTTGCTTTTATGTTAAATTATATAGTAAATGTCTATAAATACCAGATAGCAAGATGATGATAAGATTAACTTTCCTTTTCACTTTGATCTGATAAAATAAGCTGTAATCTCATTTACTATTTTTATAGATTTTTGTTATAATCAGAATAAGTATCAATATTAAGTAATGCATCACCACATTATTGTTTATTAAAGATACACATTAGATGCACTATAAAGTTATTAATCTTTTATTTCTAAAAGTTCTTGGAAATGAAATTCTTGACATTCACCAGTACTATATTTTGTGTACTTATCTCACTAGTTCTAAGTTTGGGGATTCTAAAATGTTAAAAATTTTCATGAGACTTGTTAGCTGGATACTGTACAAATCCAAGATTTTATTTTCTACCTTAAAAATGACTAGCTATAACAATGATTAATGTCAATCAATTATTGCTGTGTTAGTATGGCTTTGTAAGGAATCCATGATTTATACTCAAATTTAATTTGGGGAAGAAGAGGGAGCTATAAACATAAAAACTTCAGAAAACAATACAATTTCTGGCATATATTTTAATTAGAATATACTATCTCTTGTACTGAAAATCAGGTAATAAAATACCTTGACACAAAGTTGAAATGTTAAATCAATTAAGATTCTAATGAGAAACTATAGCCCTGAAGGATATTTCACTTGTAGAAATAGAAATTTGAAGGATTTGAAACTTCTTAAATTGATTTTTTTTCCTAGTTTACTTTTATTTATTTTTTCTTCTTGTTGAATTTATTGGTATGACACTAGTTAACAAAATTATGCAGAATTCAGGTGCACAATTCCACACCACATCACCTGTACACTGTATTGTGTGTTCACTACCCCAGGTCGTCTTCCTCTATCACCATTTATCCCACCCATTCGTTCCTCCACCTTCTCCCACCCTTCTTCCCCTGTAGTCATCACACTGTTTTCTGTGCCTATGAGTTTTTTCTCTTCTTTTTTTCTTTTTTACTCAATACCTTCACTACCCACCCACCTTCCCAACATCTATCTCAACAGCTGTCAGCCTGCTGTCTATCTACGGATTTTTATTTTGCTTGTTAGTTCATTTGTGCATATGAGTGAAATCATATGACATTTGTCTTTCTCTGGCTTATTTAACTTAGCATAATGGTTAAAATGGATTATATCATTCAGAAAGTGATCCACAGTGTTGTACATCTGAAATTAACACAAAATCATATTAAATGTAAACTGTAATCAAAAAATTAAATAAATAAATAAATAAATAAATATATATATATATATATATATATATATATATATATATATATATATATATTGAAGCTAAAGAAAAAACTCATTGTAAAAAAAAAAGCGGGTTCGGGGAAGAATAATCTCAGAACATTTTGGAATTCTTCTGAATATTTATTTGACTTAAATCTTACTGGCCACTAGATGGCACCTAGTATTTGGTAACCATAACACTTTATTTCTATGGCTTAAAATAACTCTAGCATCAGGCCAATTCTGACAGAGCAAAAATTAATCCTGCTACAGACATGGAACACTTCCTTGTCAGAAGTCTAAATTTAAAATGCATGTGATTTTTTTTGGTTAACCCAAGAAAATACATAATACCTTTTTATGGTACCTAGGTTTTCTAATTTATAACTAGAAATTGTACAATTTAAATTTTCTTACATAGGATAGTTGATTTCTATTATTTTAAAGTAGAGATTGAAGTCATCTTGCACTAAGTATGCTTTATTCTTTAAACATTAATTTCATTTCTCTAAGGCCTACTTATGGTATCATTTAAAATAGATATTCTAAAACTTAGAAAGTGAATTGTGACCAACACTAGCCTTAGAAAATTCAGAGTAACAGACCCTGTTTTTATTCATTTATTAATTCTTCAGAAAATATTTTTGAACAATATCTATGACAAAACCCTATGCCATGTACACAGTACTATTTGAATAGTACTGTGTGCATGGCATAGGGTTCCACCTCATAACATTTCACATGAAAAAAAAAAACCTACCTAATTGTCTATTTAATGCCTAAGAAACTATCTAAGAGAATGGCAGCATTCAAGTGATTATAAATTTACTATCATCAATAAATTCAGAAAAATAAAATTTCTATTTAAATAAATTATTTTTAGGATAAAATAAGGACAATTTTTTAAAGTGTTAATAACTGATATGTTTATCTGTTATCACATGGTTGTATATTTTCATACTGAGGGACAATTTAGTTATGGTGCAACTAAGGTAAGAGAAAGGTCCTCATGTTCTCTGAAACACTATTTTCTGTTGCTGCTTTATTATTCTTTCTTCTATATGTCTTTTCTTCTTGTTCTGTATTGCTCTCTCATTTTCTTTGCCATCCTCCCTTCACTCTATACCAGGGGTCAGGAACCTTTTTGCTGAGAGAGCCATGAACGCTACATATTTTAAAATGTAATTCTATGAGAGCCATACAATATGTTTAACACTAACTACAAGTAAATGTGTGCATTTTATGTAAGACCAACACTTTTAAAGTACAATAAGTCTCTGAATTCATTTTAATAACGTTGTTATGCTATTGTTAACCAATGATGAATAAAGTACTTCTTACCATTAATGTGTCTTCTGGTGCTGCATGGTTTTGCTGATGGCTTTGTAGTCTGGTTGATACGTGGTGAGGTTAAGCTTCATGCAGGCGTTGACACTTCCATTCATTAAACATGATCATAGGTTGGGCTTAAGGTTCTTTAGATGTGAGAAAGACTGCTCACATGCATATGTAGAGCCAAACACTGTCAGTACAGCAAAACTCACATGCTGCAGTGTGTGGTATGTGACAGGAAGCGTGTTCCAAGTTTTGACAATCAGCTGGTCTGAGGGTTGAAGTTTTTTCATTTCTCCCCACTTGTGTTTGCTCTCCAACTCTGCTTGCTGTCATGCAAGTCTTTCCAAATCTTCATTCAGTGACTTTAACTTATTCACCCACATATTTGAGGCCTTCAGGTCAGCAGCTTGTAGCTCAAAATCTCTGACCAGGACACCAGGAATGTAACTCAGGTTGGCGCTGTCCACTGCACACTCGTGTGGATGGGTGATGAACTTAAAAAGACGAGTGTGCTCACAAAATTCTCCAAAGCATGCTTTGAATGACTGCAGGAGATTAGATGTGAAGCCAGGTAGCTGCTGAAGAACAAGATGTTGACCAGCGTCACTTGCTGTGCATGCATCTTTAAACTCTCCTAGTTTTTCAAAGTGTAGTAAATGACCTGTTTAAATGTCGGAGATGAAGAGTTCCAGCTTGTTTTCAAATGCAAACACTGCTTGGTGAAGGGATAAGACTGTATTTCCAATGCCTTGCATTTTCACATTGATCTGGTTCAGATGTTCAGTCATGTCCATGAGATAGTAGAACTTCAGGAGCCACTCAGTGTTAGCTAACTCAGGATGCTCAATGTTTTTCATTTCAAGAAAAGTCCGGATTTTGCTCAGACAAGCCGCGAAATGGCTGAGCACCTTCCTTCTTGACAACCAACGTATATTGCTGTGCAGAAGCAGACCAGGATAATTATTCTCAACTTCATCAAGAAGTGTTTTAAACTGGCGATCATTTAAAGCTCGGGCAACAATAAAGTTGACTACCCAAATGACCAGCGACATTGCCTCACCAAGCTGCTTACCACACATCTGAGCACAAAGCGCCTCCTGATGTAGGATGCAGTGAAAAGTTAGGATGGATCTCTTTTCATGTGCATGAAGAAGCGCTATGAATCCTCTGTTTTTCCCCATCATGCACGGAGCACCATCAGTACACACTGAAATAAGTTTACCCATCGGTAGATATTTTTCTTTAGCAAACTCAGTGAAAGACTTGAATAAATCCTCCCCTTTTGTTGTCTCTTTCATAGGCAAAACAGCAAGATTTTCCTCATGTAGTGTGTCACCGACAGTATACCTTGCAATCACGCTAAACTGGGATAAATGGCTTACATTTGTTGACTCATCCAAAGTGAGAGAAAAGAATGGTGCTGCATTTATGTCCTTCACTTGTATTGCCTCAATTTGATTTGCCATCATGATGGTATGATTGTGAACAGTTCTTGCCGACAGAGGCATGACTTTTATTCATTTGATTATCTTGTCTTTATCTGAAAAGTCATCAAAAAGTTCATTGGCAACATCAAGCATGAATATTTTGGCATAGTCCCCATCTGTGAATGGCTTTTTGTTTCTCACAATTGCTAAAGCATCAGCAAAGCTATCCAAATTCCAATCACCTTGTTGGATCCAAACAAGGTGTTGCTGCTGAATAGCTTGCACTCTGCACAGTAGCTCTTGACATGCTTTCTTCCTGCTGTTCCTTGCTGGATATTTCGATGCAAATGTAGTATTGCGTGTGTCCAAGTGCGGCTTTATATTTGACTATTTCATAGATGCAATTTTATCATTGCATATTAGACACACTGCAGAACCTGCTCTCTCTACAAAGGCAAATTCCTCTGGCCATTCTGCTGAAAAGTACAATACTCCTCATCTTTTTTTTTCTTTTAGCCATCTTCTTTGTCAAAAGGGTTTCTGCAATTAACTAGCTGACTACTTGATTAAAAGTAGGAAAGTTTACTTCCTGACCTCACAACAACCCATGTACATTACACATTATCCAATAAAAATTTGATGTTGTCCTGGAGGACAGCTGTGATTGGCTCCAGCCACTGGCAACCCTGAACATGAACAGTAGGAAATGAATGGATTGTAATACATGAGAATGTTTTATATTTTTAACGTTATTATTTTTTTATTAAAAATTTGTCTGCAAGCCAGATGCAGCCATCAAAAGAGCCATATCTGGCTCATGAGCCATAGGTTTCCAACCTCTGCTCTATAGATTCCCTCAAGGTGCTCCCACCTATGTCCATGGCTTTTATTAACAGATACACACAGGAGAAGGAACCATCTGCTTCTCTACCCCTCCCTCTTCCTATTCTTTCTCTTTTACTCTCTCTCTTTCTTTTTTCCTCCCACAGCTATAACTTGAGTGTTTTGAGCACATCACCCTGGGCACTAAGGATGGCTCTGTGAAGCCTCTGTCTCAGGTGCTAAAAATAGCTTGGTTTTGAACATGGCCCCAGATGAGCAGAGCATCCACCCCAGATGGGGGTAGCCAGGTGGATCCTGGTTGGGGTGCATGTGGGAGTCTGTCTCTCTATCGCCTCTTTTCTCACTTGGAAAAGGAGAAAAAAATAACCAAAGAAGAATTAACACCTATCCTTCTCAAACTATTTTAAAAAATTTAAGAGGATGGAAGACTCCTAAGCTCATTTTACTAGACCAACATTATCCTAATAACAAAGCCAGACAAAGATACTACAAAGAAAGAAAATTATATGCCAATATCTATGATAAACATATATGCTCAAATTTTCAACAAAATATTAGTAAAAACTAAGTCCAGCAATACTTTAAAGGGTCTTATGTCATGATCAGATAAGATTTATTCCAGGGATGCAAAGTTGGTATGACATCCATAAATCAATAAACATAATAAAGCACATAAACAAAATAAAGACTAAAAATCACATGAGTATACCATTAAATGTAGAAATAAATCATTTGATAAAATCCAACCCCCCTTTGTTTAAAAAGTGCTCAACAAAATTGGGAACAAAGAAAATATACCTCAACGTAATAAAGGCCATATATGACAAAGCCACAGTCAACATCATATTCAATGGGCAAAAACACAAGCATTTCCTTAAGACCAAAAACAAGACATGTATGTCCTCTATCACCCTGGAAACATATTCAACATAGTACTAGAAGTCCTAGCCACAGCATTCAGATAAGAATAATAAAAAATGGCATCCAAATTGGAAAGGAAGAAGTGTAACTACCATTATTTGCAGATGACATGATACTGTATAGAGAGAAGCCTAAAAGATCTCTCCAAGAAAAACAGACAAAGAAAGAAACAAACAAAACTACTAGAAATAATAAATGAATTCAGTAAAGTAGCAGGATACAAATTAAATATCCAGAAATAAGTTAGTCTTTTATACACCAATAATGATCTATTAGAAAGGGAAACTAAGAAAACAATCTTATTCACAATTGCTTCAAAAACAATTAAATACCTAGAAATAAATTTAAACCAAGGATGTAAAAAAAAACTGTACTTGGAAAAGTATGACACTGAAGAAAGAAATTGAAGGAGACACCAATAATTGGAAGCATATATTGTGTTCATAGATAGAAAAACTTACATCATTAAAATGTGCATACCACCCAAAACAATCTATAGATTCAATGGAATTCCTATCAAAATATCAATGGTATATTTCATAGAACTAGAACTTGTATTCCAAAAATTCATATGGATCCACAAAAGAATAGCCTCATCAATCTTGGGAAAAAAATGTTGGAGAGAAATAACATTACATGATTTTAAGCTATACTACAAGACCATAATAATCAAAACAGTGTGAAGTTGGCATAGAAATAGTCACATAGATGAATAAAATATAATATTGAGCCCAGAAATCAACCCACACCTATATGGTCAATTAATATTTGACAAGGCAAGAACATAAAATGAGATAAGACAGTCTATTCAATAATTAGTGTTGGGAAAATTAGACAGATAGGTGCAAAAAAATTGAAACTAGACCACCTTTTTACATCATACACAAGAATAAACTTTAAAAAATATTAAAGACTTAAATATTAGACTCAAAACCAAAAAATCCTAGAAGAAAACATAGGCAGCAAAATCTTGGAAACTTCTCAAAGCAGTATTGTTTCTAATATATCTCCTCAATCAAGGGAAACAAAAGAAAAAAATAAACATATGGGACTCTATCAAACTAAAAAAAAATTTGTACAGCAAAAGAAACCATCAACAAAATGAGAGAACATATTTTCTGATAAAGGGTTAATATTCAAAATTTATAAATAACTAGAAAACTCAACACCAAAAAACAAACAATTTAATTAAAAAATGACGACTGACCTGATAGAGCCTTCTCTCCAGAATATATACAGGTAACCAATAGATATATGAAAATATGTGTAACATCACTAATCATCAAAGGAATGTAATTAATACCACAATAAGATATCACCTCACTCCTGTCAGAATGGCTATCATCAATAAATCAACAAACAAGCGTTGACAAGGGTGTGGAGAAAAGGGAACCCTTATTCACTATTGGTGAGAATGCAGATTGGTATAGCCACTATGGAAAGCAGTATGGAATTACCTCACAAAATTAAAAATGGAACTGCTTTTTGACCCAGTGATCCTGCTTCAGGGAATATCTCTTAAGAATTCCAAAATACTAATTTGAAACAATACATGCACACTTATGTTCACTGCAGTGATATTTATAATAGCTAAGCTCTGGAAACAGCCCAAGTTCCCATCAGTAGTTGAGTGGATAAAAAAATCTGTGCTATATTTACACAATGGAATACTATGCTGCCACAAAAAAGAAGGAAATCTTACTTTTTGTGACATCATGATTGTACCTGGAAATCATTATGCTTAGTAAAATAAACCAGTCAGGGAAAAACAATTACCATATGATTTTACTCATATGTGGATCTGATGAACAAAATGAACTAATAAATTATAGATGGACTCATACATAGAGAATAGGCTGACAGATCTTAGGGGGAGGTGGCTTGGTGTATGAGGAGTCATTGAACAGAAAAGGACAAAAAAGAAAAAAAAACTCATGGATATGGACAACAGTGTGGTGATTGCTGGAGGTGTGGGTGGTATAAGGGGTTTGGGGGAGCATATGGGGGGGTAAATGGTGATAGATGAAGACTTGACTTGGGGGGGTGAACAAACAATATGATGTACAAAGATGTGTTCTAGAATTGAACACCTGAAACGTCTATAATTATGTTTTCCAGTGTCAACCTAATAAATTCAATTTTTTAAAAACAGAAAGACTAATGTATGCCAATCATATATCTCATAAAGACTTACATCCAGAATTCATATATTAGTCATTAAGAAAATGCAAATTAAAACCAAGAAGAGATACCACCACTTACCTATTTGGATGGCTAAAATGAAAAAGACTGACCATACCCAGTGTTGGTTAGAATATGGAGCAACTGGATCTCTCAAACATTGTAGGTTTGAAATGCAAAATGATACAACCCCTTTGGAAAACAGTTTGGCAAGTTAAAAAGTTAACTACCTACCATCCATATGATCCAGCCATTCCTTTCCTGTGTATTTATCCTGGAAAAGAAAGCATATATCCATACAAAGACTGCACTGACGGAAATGTTCCTAGCCACTTTATTTGTAATAGCCCCAAAGTGGAAATAACCCAAATGTCCATCAATAAGTGAATGAATAAATAATTGTAGTTTATTCATATATATGTCAAGCCTAAACAATTTGTACGTTTAAAATATGTGGTTTACTACATGTTAATTATACCTTGATAAATTGTTACAGTTTGCAAGAAATTGCAAAGAAATAGCAACTAAATGTAATGTAGGATCCTAGAAAGGATTATAAAAAGAAAAGCAACATTAATATTAAAATTAATGAAATTTAAATAAAGGCTGTAGTTTAGTTAATAATATTTAAAAAACAAATTAAAAGTGAATACCTTTGTTTTTATGTAAAATGTTATATACAGGGTATTTTAAAAAATGTTGTTTAACCAATTACAACAAATATTTTCCTGAATAAGAGAGGTGTAATATTTTTTTTTCTCTTTTACTTCTCTACTACATTATTTAAACCAGTTTCAGTTTTGGAGATTGGGAAATAAAGAGGAGAAACCATATAGTAGTAGGAATCATAGATACAAGGCACAACTGCAACTGTCTCAGCCTAGTATTGAGAAAATCAAACCCTAGAGGGAACGATTTGTTCAAGGTCACACAGTTTTCTGTAGGGAGCAAGAGTTAATAAGGGGGAAAAAGAAAGAGAAAGGGAAAGTAGTAGGAAACACCAATTTATCTCATTTTCAAAACTAAAGAGGTATCATTTCTATAATTCTTAACTAGGTTGAGGTCCATTTGGGAAAAAGAACACAATTTCCAACTAAGTATTCTGATGTTTGTTAGGTGATGGTTAAGTGCCACTTACATTGCATTCAGTGACAAATTTCCTATTACTATTTGAATTTATGCCAGGGTCTCCCCAACACCTATGCAGTATTTATAATGTTGTACATAGAAAATCTGAGGCAGTAAAAATATCATTGTTTAGCCCAGGGGTCCTCAAACTATGGCCCGCGGGCCACATGCGGCCCCCTGAGGCCATTTATCCAGCCCCTACCGCACTTCCAGAAGGGGCACCTCTTTCATTGGTGGTCAGTGAGAGGAGCATAGTTCCCATTGAAATACTGGTCATTTTGTTGATTTAAATTTACTTGTTCTTTATTTTAAATATTGTATTTGTTCCTGTTTTGTTTTTTTACTTTAAAATAAGATATGTGCAGTGTGCATAGGGATTTGTTCATAGTTTTTTTTTTATAGTCCGGCCCTCCAACGGTCTGAGGGACAGTGAACTGGCCCCTTGTGTAAAAAGTTTGGGGACCCCTGGTTTAGCCTATTCATTAAGGACATCCTTAATCCTCACTTTTCTCTTTTCCCCTTGACAGATGGTGATAAGACATGATAAGTTCAAAATAATATTCATAATGAAGGGCCTACAACTTGCAATTGGACACCTGAGAAAATCAGTTTGTTTGAAAGCTTAATGCCACCTCGGAGTTAGAAGAGATTATGAGGTCAAAATAAAAAGGCCTAAACTATGTTCTAACTTATGTCCAATTATTTTTCTCTGTAAGATACAAGTGTCATTCTTTCAAGTATTTGCACTGTATATTTTTAACGTAAGATATCTACATGTAAAACCAAACAACAGTAAATTGTGTTCATTTTATCTAATAATTTATTAGGCTCTAAAAATCTATGATAGCTTTTGTGACAAATTATAAATAGGCTTTTTCACTACAGTTTCAAATATATTTAGGAATTTGGGTTTTATTGAGCATGGCCCGTCATCTTTACAGACATTAGAGAGAACTCTTAATTTGCAGCCTGTTTGAGGTCAAGAGAAAACAATAAACAAAGGCAAGAGTAACTGTGGTAATAAAAGGTTTTCTTTATAAAACCTGTAAAGAATATCAGACTTTAGAGACAGCAAAACTGGGTCTTTTATTTATATGCATATGATGATCTTGACCAACTTACTTTGATTTTCTAGACCCAGGTTTCATAATTTGCAAAGTTGGCATAATGACAATAGTACTATCCACTATATAGTAGGTCTCTGAGGATTAAATAAAATAATGTATGTGCAATACTTAGCATATAGCTCTTAAGCGCATAGAACATTTTTTATAAAGTTTAGATGCTCCATTATCACCATTATTATCACTATAATTGGTGTATCCCCAAGGTGGTTCCTTCCAGTAACAGGATTGTGGAATTTTTGGATACCTTCTCCTTAACAGCCATTACAAACACTCTAAACTTTAGAGTCTAAAGAAATGCATGCCCCTCTCTATCCACTTGACAGTCTCATGGACTCATCCAGTATTGCATGACAGCTGTTGATGGCACTGGGCTTCATGACTGCCACAAGTGGAGCTTGCCAATGTCACTGGGGTGACTGTCCAGCAGCTGCCTGCATCATTTCCATTTATCTTGGCAGTCTTCCTCCAAGCCTGCACAAATAATGCTATTCTTACCAACCTGTTTTCAGAGAAGTCTTGTTTTCTTGGTTTTTAAACAATGTTATAGCCCTTCTCTTAGAGCCTGTCTTCCTCTTTCTCCCATAACAATGATATATGAGAAAATCTCTTTATAAGCCAACTACTTAAAATTTAGCAAAGGAGATGGACATATTAACAAGTTATGAAAGAGTATGGTAAGTTTCATTTGCTATACTCTTATTAGCTTCTCTTTCCCCTCTTGCATAATGTTTGTTTCTATTTTTCCAATTTCCTGGTCACACTGTATGTCAGATCATAAACTTGGTTGCCTAATTGGCCTTCCTGTCTCTAGATCCTTCCTCCTCTTTTTCATCCAAAATGTCACTGCTAAATTAGTCTTTCCAATAGACTACTTTAAGTAAGAGGTCTTCTCCCAATTTCTCAAGAAAAAGGGTCTTTAAGAAACAAATCAAGCAGACTCAGATTTTTTTTAGAGTAAGTAGTTGATCTGATTAAACAACCCCTAGAATTTGAGAGAATTCATTTCTTACCATCCCACCCTTACCTTCTTACTACTATTTTTAATTTACAAAAGTATTAAGAAAATAGGCAACTTCTTTTGCTAAATTTCCTCAGCTATCCTCTAGACCACCCGGCTCATACAGAGGGACTGCTCAGTGTCCAATCAAAACCTAAGCTCATGGGAAAACTCCATAAGTACTTGATAATTGTAATTGGTTCCTCTCTGGCAAGCCCAAGACCTTGCTATTTCCATTTGTGCTACTTATCAAGCTATTCTCTCGTAGCTCCAATGCCACTATTTTACACTTGGCTTTATGATGGTACTGCTGGAACTCTGCAAGCACATTTCTGCATTTCACCTCCACAGTGAAGGTTATGAGCTCTACCAAGAGGGGACACTAGAGGAGTTCTGCTAGGAAAAGGGAGAGGAAGAAGATTCTTGTTCCCTCCTGTTTTACTTCCTGTCTCCTTCCTGTTCCTCTGAACATCATCCTGGCACTGCTTCTTCATTCTGGCAGTGGCAGTTCCTTTCTGTAGAGGCAGCTGAACCTGATATATAGATTTTTTCACATTTGCAAAACCAGATTCACCATTGACTCTCCCTCCCCTACCATAAAACAACAACTGGAAGTATGACATCTCCTCCTCAGAAGTTTGGTTCATAGGTTCATGGGGACCCTCTTCTGTAGTCTGAATTCAGAACTCAATGGAACCCCTCTTCTAAATTTTAACGAAAACATTTCACCTCTTCCTCTAGCATCTCATCCTATACTTGCTAGCTCAGTGACACACAAGAGATAGATCTCTACTACCAGATAGATTATCTAGTTAACAAGTTTCTTCTGAGTTAACAATTCTTTTAAAAAAAAATTAAATTACAGTTGAAATACAATATATTATTTTCAGGTGTACAACATATTAAACATCTATATAACTTATGAAGTGATCACCTCAATAAGTTTACTACCCATCTAAGTATGATGTAACCATGCATCAGAGTTATTCAATATTAACTATGGTTCCTATGCTGTGATTTATATCTCAATGACTGTTTTATAACTGGTAACCTTAATCCCTTCCCCTTTTTTACCCATCTTTCCAACAGCCTTCTTATCTGGCAACTATTAATTTCCCTGTATATATGAGTTTCTTTCTGTTTTGTTTATTTTGTTTTTCTAGTTCTACATATAAGTGAAATAATATGGTATTTGTCTTTCTCTGTCTGACATTTCACTTAATATAATACTATATCCATCAATGCTGTCCAAATGGCACAATTTCATTCTTTTTCATGAGCAAATAATATTTCATTGTATATATGTACCACTTCTTCTTTATCTATTTGTCTACTGAATGGACATTTAGGTTGAGTTAGCAGTTCTTTATTTTAAATACCTCTGATTGAATAACTGGTAGAGAATCTATCACCTGAATGGAGCCTGAATGATGATTATTAGCTGACCTGTCTGATGATTATTTTTACTTTTCCCAGTTTCTCCATAAAATGTAGAGCTGAGTGTATGTAAGGGAGAAGCGAACATGGTAAGAACCAGAGCCTGTCCATGAGCACTTCCACTGTGCATCCAGCCACACCAGGCCCCAAGTAACTCTGTTAGTAAAACTAGAGAGTCTACATGTGTTTTGCTCATCCTCTACTTTTACATTTCACCAATTAACTGTATTACACCTTCCCCATGTTTCATTTGTGGAGATAAGTCATCTCTGACTTAGCAAGCACACACATGTTTAATATAGTAGTCATAGAAGATACCCAGAAAATATTTGATAAATAAGTAAATTAAAATTCATTAGTTGTTTTAAGGATATTTTTTATTTAATTTGTGTGTGTGTGTGTGTGTGTGTGTGTGTAACAGAGAAAGAGTGAGAAAGAGAGAGAGACAGATAGGGGTAGACAGACAGGAAGGGAGAGAGATGAGAAGCATCAATTCTTCGCTGTGGCACCTTAGTTGTTCATTGATTGCTTTCTCATATGTGCTTTGGCCAGGGAGCTACAGCAGACTGAGTGACACCTTGCTTGAGCCAGCTACCTTGGGCTCAAGCTGGTGAGCCTTGCTCAAACCAGATGAGCCCATGCTCAAGCTGGCAACCTTGGGGTCTCAAACCTGGGTCCTCTGCATTACAGTCTGACACTCTATCCACTGTGCCACTGCCTGGTCAGGCAAGGATATTTATTAAGACGTTAAATTGCTCGGAAGTGTTTCATCTGTTACTACTAATATCAGGTCCTTCTGAGAATTTTTATAGGACTTAAGGGGTTAAATTACAATAATTTCTTATAAGGGTTCAGTCCCAGAATTTCCTGCAAGGTGTTAAGACACTATAGATAACAAGAAATTTAATTCACAAATCTTACTTTATTTTGTTTCCTAAGGAATGAAGGGAGTTGCTTTTGTAAATGGAAGGAGTCTCTCTTGAGAGTTCCCAGAGGCCCAGATGGCTCCAGAGGCACCAGACCCTGGCCATTCTAGAACATCAAGTATACCAGATAGACCCATGCCAGTGTCAGAAGAACATTTCGGGGAGGTATTCCTGAAAAGCAACTTCCACCTCCCATGAACTGTTACATGGCTAACTGCATGCTTTTTAATGAATTACTAACTTCCCTAGATATAAACTGGTCAGTCAGTCAAGATTGTTAAGGTGGGCTTTGGATGCTGTGAGGCCCCCTGCCTTCTCAGGTTGCTGGCACTTTGATTCAAGACACTCCTTCCATTCAGTTCCCATTTTATATGATTTTTTGGGGGCTCAGTGGCAATAGACAACTCTAACCCTGGCTTGTTCTGGTAACAGGACCAGTCTCAAATGAAAAGGCACCTACTAATAAGCTCTGCACATATACATGTTATTGGTTATTAAACTATTATTCTTTGGCTCCAAATACACTCTTCTATAGTATACTTTGTGATGTCAGGGTTGGTATACTACTTGGTAGTACCTTCTCAGTATTTTTAGTCCCAGTTCTGCAAGATCTATCCTACAAGTTTTTAGATCAATAAACCTAACCTTTTTTTTAGTTTGTCTGAAAACCACATTTTCTCTTTGCCTTCTGGCTCCCTCTCAGATTCTTCCCACTGTAGATACTATAGAGCAGGGGTCGGGAACATTTTTGGCTGAGAGAGCCATGAACACCACATATTTTAAAATGTAATTCTGTGAGAGCCATACAACAACCTGTGTACGTTACGCATTATCCAATAAAAATTTGGTGTTGTCCTAGAGCAGCGATTTTTAACCTTTTTCTTTCTCATGGCACACATAAACTAATTACTAGGGGGGAAGAAATAAGTGCCCCTGACTAAACTCAGCTGTTTCCATCTCATGGCACACATAAATGAGTTACTAAGGGAGAAGAGGTCAGTGCCCCTCTTTTCCCTTAGTAATTAGTTTATGTGAGCTATGAAAAAAAAAAGGTTGAAAATCACTGTCCTAGAGGACAGCTGTGATTGGCTCCAGCCACCCGCAACCATGAACATGAGTGGTAAGAAGTGAATGGATTGTTGTTGGGCAGATAAAATATATTATGCTCATTTTGTTAAAGATGGCGCTGCCCACGTAGAGGCCGTTGCCCAGGTGATATTAATGTGTATCTCTGTGGGCTGTGGGCAGGCAGAATCCTTGTAACCTGGGGCTTGGTTTTGGGATTAAGCCTTTCCCACCCTTTTTGATGTGGGGTGAAACAATCCCATCATGCCCCAGATAAGTGACTTTGTATTAGAGACTTCCCTATTTTGTATATTGGATTAAAGGTTTGGATTTCTACACTATAAAATAGGGGCAGAACGGGAGCTTGCTCTCTTGGTTCCTGAGATTATCATTAGAGGAGAGAGCAGAGCAGAGAGCAGAGAAAGGCCACGTGGAGTAGGCCAGGAGAAGCAGCCAAGATGGCGGAGTGTTGAGTGAGAAGCCAGTTTGTGCAGTGTTTGTGCAGGGAGAAGGAAGGAGATGGGGAACAGAGGTGAATAAGTCTGGTGAGCTAGAAACCTTTGATTCTAGGAAACTTAGAAAAGTCAGTAGCTTTGTGAGCACTGATTGTGAGTGGGTTTTGGAGCCCAGTGTGTGTTTTTTGCTTGCCCGCCTGGTGCAAGCTAGGATTAAAGACTATGGCCCACCAGTTTTTGGCTCCGTTGTTTCTTTACCGACTGTCTGAATCCAGTGCGAACCTGCATGGGCCAGGCTGCTGTGATGGCAGCCCTGGCCATGAATACTGACTTTACAACTGTAATACATGAGAATGTTTTATATTTTTAATGTTATTATTTTTTTTATTAAAGATTTGTCTGCGGGCCAGATGCAGCCATCAAAAGAGCTACATCTGGCTCGCGAGCCATAAGTTTCCGACCCCGCTATAGAGAAACCAGAAGCCAGGAGGATAACAGAAGAAATTTCCTAATCCTATTTGCTTGTCCTTATCAGCATCTCTGCAAAAACAGTTCTTACACTTCTTCATCTTGGCAGTGGCAGTTGGTTATTGTTTCTCCCACACTCCCTGAAACAGACTCACGTACCTTGCTTTCTCCATCTTCATGTAATTCCAAATGTATAAAAGAAACTGCAAAACTGTCATTTGGAGGAACATTTGACATCTTTCCTAGCATTGTCATTAGTTTTGGTTCAAATAAATTAGAAATTACCCAAGGGTTTGGACATTTATATGCTGACACCATTATGGTGAGGCATGGTATGTGTTTATCACACTGTTTTATTTTTTTCCTGTGTACATAGGAAGACTGCATTTCTGAGCTCTACCCTTTAGAGTTAGATGTGATCAACTGAATGGGTTCAGGCGAATAAAATATAGATAGAAGTGACACACAGTACTCAGAAACCCAGTGGCCCACTGCTGGGGAGAGACAGGAAAATCTCTTAACTCTCTGTTCCAGGAAAATATCAGCTACCACTGAGTATAAAGAGGATAGAAAACCTGCCTCCCAGTCATTCTTTTTTTTTTTTTTTTTTTTGTATTTTTCTGAAGCTGGAAACGGGGAGAGACAGTCAGACAGACTCCCGCATGCGCCCGACCGGGATCCACCCGGCATGCCCACCAGGGGCGACACTCTGCCCACCAGGGGGCAATGCTCTGCCCCTCCGGGGCGTCGCTCTGCCGCGACCAGAGCCACTCTAGCGCCTGGGGCAGAGGCCAAGGAGCCATCCCCAGCGCCCAGGCCATCTTTGCTCCAATGGAGCCTTGGCTGCGGGAGGGGAAGAGAGAGACAGAGAGGAAGGAGGGGGTGGGGGTGGAGAAGCAAATGGGCGCTTCTCCTACGTGCCCTGGCCTGGAATCGAACCCGGGTCCCCCGCACGCCAGGCCGATGCTCTACCGCTGAGCCAACCGGCCAGGGCCATCCCAGTCATTCTTAAGTGATCCTAAGAAAAATCATCTTCTGTTGGTAGAGAAGCAGTAAATAATTCCTGCACTAAAACAAAAGATGTCTAAGTTTTCTGGAGAGGAACAAGAAATGTATGCTTGCCAAATTCCTTACATATAGATGACAGGGTATGCTGCCATATATAAGAGCAAAAAACTCTGCCAGTGCTCTGGAAGCTAGGATGTGTGGGAGAATGCTATAGGCTGAATATATGTGTCACCCCCTAAATTTATATGTTGAAATTCTAATCTCAAGTGAGATAGTATTATGAGGGGGGCTTCTGTGAGATGATTAGATTGTGACAGTAGAGCCTTCATAAATGAGACTTAGTGTCCTTAGAAAGAAAGCCCAGAGAGCTCCTCCTCCCCATCCACTATGTGAGGACACAGTGAAAATACAGCAATCTCTGAAGCACAAAGCCATTCCTGACCAGACACTGAATCTGCCAGTGCCTTGATCTTGGACTTCCTAGTCTCCAAAATTATGAGAAATAAATGTTTGTTGTTTATTAGCCACTCAGCACATCATATTCTGTTATAACTGTCCTAACAGACCAAGACAGAGAGAGTTGCCTGCCAACAGAGGAGGAATTAGAACACTGAAAAAGCCCACCCCTGGTGCTTTGGTGGGTACCCTACACTGAAGATGGAGAACAAGTAGGAACCATCTCTTGCCTAATAGCCATACACTTTTTTGAGTAAAAAGGAACAACAATCTATGTATTTGGGAGGGGCAAGAGCAAGGAGAGAAATAGGTGGCATAGATGTACAGGGGATCCTCAAAGCTGAATGTAGAACAAAAACACTGAGAAAAAACTTGTGGCTCCCAAAAAAAAAAAAAAAAAAAAAAAAAAAAAAAAAAAAAAAAAAAACTTGTGGCTCCCTAGTCCCTACAGTAAATACAAGGGTGTAGACATCAACTACTGGAATTAATTGAAGCCTGTGTAATAAATACAGGAAAAATATTGACCACATTGAATTTGGCACAAATTAAAAAAGAGAGAGAGAGAGAGAGAGAGAAATACATTTCTTTTTTTAAAAATTGCATTTATTGTGGTAACATTGGTTAATAAAACTATATAGGTGTCGAGTATACAATTCTATAATACATCTTCTTTGTGTGTTCACCACCTCAAATCAAGTCCCCTTCCATCACCATTTATTCCCCTTTACCCCCCCCCCCACCATCCCCCTCTCCCTCCGGTAATCACCACACTGATGTCTGAGTCTATATTTTTTCTTATCTTTAGTTAATCCCTTCAACTTTTTTACCCAGCTCACCAAATCTCCTACTCTCTGACAGCTGTTAGTCTGTTCTCTATGAGTCTGTTTATATTTTACTTATTAGTTTTTTTATTATTAGATTACACATATAAGTGAAAGAATATGATATTTATCTTTTTCAGAATGGCTTATTTCACTTAGCATAATACTTTCTGGGTTCATCCATGCTATCACAAAGGGTAAAGTTTTCTTTTTTACAGCTGAGTATTTCATTATGTAAATATACCACACTTTTTCATTCACTCATGCACTGATGAACACTAAGGCTACTTCCAAATTCTGGTCATTGTAAATAACACTGCAATGAATGTAGGGGTGCATATATTCTCCCCCCCCCCTTTTTTTTTACAGAGACAGAGTTAGAGAGAAGGATAGTTAGGGACAGACAGACAGGAACGGAGAGAGATGAGAAGCGTCAATCATCAGTTTTTCATTGGGACACCTTAGTTGTTCATTGATTGCTTTCTCATATGTGCTTTGACTGTGGGCCTTCAGCAGACCGAGTAACCCCTTGCTCAAGCCAGCAACCTTGGGTTCAAGCTGGTGAGCTTTACTCAAACCTGATGAACCTGTGCTCAAGCTGACAACCTCGGGGTTGAGGTCAAATCTGGGTCCTCCGCATCTCAGTCCGACGCTCTATCCACTGCGCCACTGCCTGGTCAGGCGCATATATTCTTTTGAATCAGTATTTTGAATTTCTTTGTATATATTCCCAGGAGTGGAATCATTGGGTCAAAAGACACTTTAATTTTTTATTTTCTGATGACTCCCAATACTGATTTTTACAGTGGCTATACCAATCTGCATTTCTACCAAGATTGCACAAGAGTTTTCTTTTCTCCACATCCTCACCAACATTTGTTGTTTGTTGATTTATTGATGAAAGCCATTCTGACAGGTGTAGGCTGATATCTCTGTATGATTTTAATTTACATGTCTCTGATAATTAGGGCTGTTGAGCACCTGTTCATATGTCTATAGGCCATCTGTATGTTCTCTTTGAAGGAATATTTTTTCAGGTCCTTTGCCCATTTTTCAATTGGATTGTTTATATTCTTGGTGTTTAATTTTATAAGTTCTTTATAAATTTGGATATTAATCACTTATCAGATGTATCATTGATGAATATGCTCTCTGTTTAGTAGGTTGTGTTATTGCTGCTGATGGTTTCCTTTGAGTTGCAAAAGCTTTTTAGTTTAATGTAGATCTATTTGTATATTTATTTTTTCTTTTGTTTCCCATGACTGAGATATATCAGAAATATTATGGCCATGAGAAATGTTTGAGATTTTCTTGGCTATGTTTTCTTCTACGATATCTATGGTTTTAAATCTAATATTTAAGTCTTCAATCCATTTTGAGTTTATTTTGTGTATGGTGTAAGAAAGTTGGCTAGTTTCAATTTTTTGAACATATCTGTCCAATTTTTTCAACACCATTTACTGAATAGACTGTCTTTACCCTACTGTATATTCTTGCCTTCTTTGTCAAATATTAATTGACCATAGAAATGTGGGTTGATTTCTGGGCTCTCTATTCTGTTCCATTGATCTATATATTAGTTTTTATGTTATTACCATGCTGTTTTGATTACTATTGCCTTGTAGTAAGTATAGTTATATATCAGTTAGTGTGATGCCTCAAACTTTGTTCTTTTTTCTCAAGATTGCTTTGTCTATTCAGGATCTTTCATGGTTTCATATAAATTTTAGGATTATTTGTTCTAGATCTGTGAAATACACCATTGGTATCTTGAAAGTATTTGTGTTGAATCTATAGATTGCTTTGAGTAGAGTGACATTATAATGGTGTTAACTCTTCCTAACTATAAACATAATATATACTCATACTTATTCATATCTTATTCAATTTCTTAAGTGCTTATAATTTTTTTAATTTTTAAGCTTTATTGAGTTGAGAGAGAGAGGAAGGGAGAGAGAATGGGAAGAGAGAATGAGAAGCATCAACCCAGTTGTTTTGCTTTAGTTTTTGATTGGTTGCTTTCTCATATATGCTTTGGCTGGAGGACTCAAGCCGAACCACTGACCCCCTTGCTCAAGCCAGTAACCTTGGGCTTAAGCCAGAAATCTTGGGCTTTAAGCCAGAGACCTTTGGGCTTAAGCCAGTGACCTTAGGATCATGTTGATTATCTTGCACTCTAGCCAGTGACCCCATGCTCAAGCTGTACACTCAAGTGAGGACTGTCGTGTTTTGAACCCAGTATCTCAGCATTCTAGATTAATACTCTACCCACTGCTCCACCACTGGTCAGGCAGTGCTTATATTTTTTTGAGTAGAGTTCTTTTATTTCCTTGGTTAAATTTATTCTTAGTTACCTAATTTTTTATTGTTATTGCAATTGTAAATGGAACTGCTTTCTTAGTTTCCCTTTTTGATAGTTTAGTATTGGTGTATGAAAATGCCATCAATTTTAGAATATTAATTTTATACTCTGCTACTTTTCTGAATTCATTTCCCAGTTCTAGAAGTTTTTGCTGGAGTTTTTGGGTTTGCTATACACAGAATTATGTTATCTGCAAATAGTGATATTTTTACTTTTTCTTTTCCAATTTGAATGCCTTTTATTTTATCTTATTTTCTGACTGCTTTTACTAGGACTTTGAGTACTGTTTGAATAATAGTGGTAAAAATAGACATTCTTCTCTTGTTTCTGGTCTTAAGGAAAACACTTGTAGTTTTTGCACATTGAAAATGATATTAGCTGTGGGTTTTTCATTTATGGCTTTTATTACATTTAGATATAATACATGCCTCTAATCTCACTTTGTTGAGAGTTTTTTTTTGTTTTTTTTTTTACCATGAATAGGTGCTGTACTTTATTAAATGCTTTTTCTACATCTTTTGATATTATCATGTGATTTTATACTTTATTTGGTTTATGTGATTTATTATGGTTGTAAATTTGTGAATGTTGTACCAACCTTGTATCCTTGGAATAAATCCCACTTGGTTTAATGTATTGCTAGATCTGTTTGCTAATATAAATATTTTGTTGAGGATTTTAGCATCATTGTTTATCAGGGATATTGGCCTACAATTTTTTTTTTAATTTTTTTATTTTTCTGAAGCTGGATACGGGGAGAGATAGACAGACTCCCGCATGCGCCCGACCGGGATCCACCCGGCACGCCCACCAGGGGCGACGCTCTGCCCACCAGGGGGCAATGCTCTGCCCCTCTGGGGCGTTGCTCTGTCGCGACCAGAGCCACTCTAGCGCCTGGGACAGAAGCCAAGGAGCCATCCCCAGCGCCTGGGCCATCCTTGCTCCAGTGGAGCCTCGCTGTGGGAGAGGAAGAGAGAGACAGAGAGGAAGGAGAGGGGGAGTGGTGGAGAAGCAGATGGGAGCTTCTCCTGTGTGCCCTGGCCGGGAATTGAACCCGGGACTTCTACACGCCAGGCCGACGCTCTACCACTGAGCCAACCGGCCAGGGTGGCCTACAATTTTTTTATTTTAGTATCTTTATTTGATTTTGAAATTAGGATAATGCTGGCCTTGTAAAATAAACTTGAAAGTCTTTCTTTCTCATAACTTTTTGAAATTTTGAGGATAGGTGTTGGTTCTTCTTTGAATATTTTGTAAAATTCAACTTTGCAGCCAATCTACAATGTTAGTTTGATGGGATTTTTTTTATTACAGCTTCAATTTCATTAGTTGTACTATGTCTCTCTGTCTATTTCGTGATTTTTTCTGATTCATTTTGGAAAATTGTATGTTCCTGGAAATTTATCCATATCCAGATTGTCCGATTTGTTGACATAACATTTTTGTTTGTTTGTTTTTAACAAAACTTTGTGCTTCTTTGGTGTCAGCTGTTATTTCTACTTTTTATTTCTGATTATTCATGTATTCTTTCTCTTTTTTGCTTTAGGAGTCTGGTTAGAGGTTTTTCAATCTTGTTTATTGTTTCAAATAACAAGCTCTTTGTTCCTTTGATCTTTTGTATTTTTAAAATATTTTATTTTGTTTATTTCTACTCTGACATTTATCATTTTATTTCTTCTACTCACTTTGGGCTTTGTTTATTGTTTTCTTTCTAGTTCCTTTAAGTATAAAATTGGATTTTTTAGTTTCAGGTCTTATATTTAGGTCTTTGATTCATTTTGAATTAATTTTTGTGCAGGGGGACAAACTGTAGTTAAGCTTTATTCTTTTGCATATGGCTTTCCAATTTTCCCAGCACCATTTATTGAAGAGATTTTCTTTTCTCTGTTGTATGTTTTTGAGTCTTTTTTCAAAGATGACTTGTCCATTTAGATGTGGTTTTATTTCTGGACTCTCAATTCTGTTCCATTGGTCTGTATATCTGTTCTGCCAATACCATGCTATCTTGATTATTGTGGCTCTGTAGTATAATTTGAAGTCAAGTAGTGTGATACCTCTGGCTATATTCTATTTCCTCAAGATTGCTTTGGCTATTTGGGGTTTCTTATGATTCTATACAAACTTGGCAATTTTTTGTTTTATTTGTTTAAAAAATGACATTGGGATTTTGATGGGGATTGCATTAAATTTGTATATTGCTTTGGGTAATATGGCCATTTTTACTATGTTAATTTGTCCAATCCATGAACATAAAATATTTTTCTATTTCATTGTGTCTTTTTCAATTTATTTTAATAATTTTTATAGTTTTCAGTATATAAGTCCTTCACATCCTTTGTTAAGTTTATTCCTAGGTATTTTACTTATTTATTTTTGGTTGCAATTGTAAAAGGAATTTTTTTTTATTTTTTAGTTCATTTTTTGAAATTTCATTGTTGACATATAGAAAAGCAGTAGACTTTTGTATATTGATTTTGTATCCTGCGACTTTACTCTATTAGTTTATTGTTTATAGTAGTTTTTTATGGTGGAGTCTTAAGGGTTTTCTTTATATCATACATGTCATCTGCAAAAAATGATACCTTTACTTCTTCTTTTCTGATATAAATGCCTTTTATTTCTTTCTCTTGCTTGATCACTCTGGCTAAAACTTCCAGAACTATGTTGAATTAGAATGGAGTGGGCAACCTTGTCTTGTTCTTAACTTTAGAGGAAAAGCCTTCATTTTTTCACCATTTAGTATGATATTAGTTGATGGTTTGTATATATGGCCTATATATTGAGGTGCTTTCTTCTATTCTGATTTTATTGAGTGTTTTATACATAAAGGGATATTGTATCTGTACAAATGTCTTTTCTGCATCTATTGATAGAATGATATGATTTTTGTTCTTTGTTTTGTTGATGTGGTGTATTACATTGATTGATTTCCATATGTTCAACCATCCTTGTGCTCCTGGAATAAATACCACATGATCATGATGTATTATTTTTTTAATGTGTTGTTGTATTGGATTTGCTAGTATTTTATTTAGGATTTATGCATTTGTATTTCATTAGAGATATTGGTCTTTTGTGTGTGTGTGTGTGTGTGTGTGTGTGTGTGTTTGTGTGTTTTCCTTGCCAGGTTTTAGCATGAGGCTTGTGTTGGCCTTATAAAATGCATTGGTGAGTATTGTTTCTTCTATTTTATGGAAGATTTTGAGATGAATAGGTATGAAATCTTTTTAAATGTTTGACAGAATTTACTAGTATAGCCATCTGGCCCTGAACTTTTGTTTTTGGAGAGTTTTTTGATAGTTGTTTCTATTTCCTCCCTGTTTATAGATCTATTTAGGTTTTCTACTTCTTTGTGACTCAGTCTAGGAAGATTGAATAGTTCTAACAATTTATTTCCTTTAGGTTGTTGAATTTAATGGCATATAATCTTTCATAATATTCTACTATGATCTTTTGTATGACATATCTATGATGTCTGTCGTAATTTCTCCTCTTTCATTTCAGATTTTGTCTATATGAGTCCTTCGTCTTTTTTCCTTAGTGAGTCTTGCCAGGGGTTTGTCAATTTTATTGATATTTCAAAGAATCAACTCTGTTATATTAATTTTTCTGTAGTTTTTTTTCTCTATTTCATTTAGTTCTGCTCTTTTACTATTTTCTTTTTTCTGCTGACTTTGGGTTGCCATTGTTCTTCTTTTTCTAGTTCCTTCAGGTGTGAAGTTAGGTTATTTACCTGGGATCTCTCTTGTTTCTTGACATAAGTCTGTAATGCTATAAACTTCCCTCTTATTACTGCTTTCACTGCATCATGAAATTTTATATGTCGTGTTGTCATTTTCATTTGTCTATGTATATATTTTGATCTCTTTTTTTAATTTCTTCTTTGACCCAGTCATTTTTTAGAAGTATGTTGTGTAATTTTCACATTTTTATATATTTTTTTACTTTTTTTTTTTTACAGTTGAATTCTAATTTCAAAGTCTTATGATCAGAATATATACTTGGTATAACTTCAATCTTCTTGAATTTGTTGATGTTAGATTTGTGGCCCAACATATGGTCTGTCTTTGAGAATGTGCCATACATACTGGAGAGGAATGTATAATCTGACGTTTTGGGTTGAAATGTCTTATAAATGTTTATTATGTCCATTTAGTCCAGAATGTCATTTAAGATCAATATTTCTTTATTGATTTTTTGTTTGGATAATCTATCTAAAGATGTCAATGGTGTGTTAAAATCTCTAAGTATGATTGTGTTTTTGTCTGCTTCTATTTTTAAATCAGTTAGTAGATGTCATATATATTTTGGTGCTTCCTGGTTTGGTGCATATATCTTAAGAAGTGTTATGTCTTCTTGATACTATATACTCTTTATCATTATGAAATGTTTATCTTTGCCTCTGGTCATCTTAGTTGTCCTGAAGTCAGCATTGTCAGATATGAGTATGACTACACCCGCTTTTCTTTGGATATTATTCACTTGAAGAATCGTTTTCCAACCTTTCACTTTGAATCTATTTTTGTCCTTGAAACTTAGATGTGTCTCTTGCAGGCAGCATATAGTTGGATTTTGCTTTTCGATCCAATCTGCTACTCTGTGCCATGTTATTGGTGAGTTCAGTTTATTTACATTTATGGTAATTATTGACACTTGAGGATTTCCTATAGCCACTTTATGTTTTGTTATCTGGTAGCTCTGTGTCTTGTTTGATTCTTCTCCTTTTTGTGTCTGTTTGTTGTTTCTGTTTAGTGGTGTTTCATACTTTTTCCCCGTTCCTTCTTTTTTAAGCCATGTTTTTCAGTAGAGTTTTTTTCATGAGTGGTTACCATTAGGTTAAGAAAAAATTTTAATATGTACAAAAGTCCTTTGTCTTATGAGTGCTTCTGTACTCTATTCTCCTTTGCTACTGCTAATCTTTATCCTTTCCTTTTTATGTTATTATTGTCACAGATTATCTTTGTTTTTATTGTGAAAACAAAGCTTTTGCTTATAGTTTTGATTTATTTGTTCTTTGATTCTTGTCAAATGACTCCCTTTAGTATTTTCTGCAGTGGGGGTTTTCTGGTGATAAATTCCTTCAGCTTCTGTATGTCTGTAAAAGTTTTTATTTTTCTTTCTTATTTGAAGGATAACTTTGTTGGATATAGTATTCCTGGCTGGTAGTTCCTTTCTTTCAGTACTTTAAATGTTTGTGTCTACTCTCTTCTGGCTTATAGAGTTTCTGCTGAGAGTCTGATGATAACCTAATTTGCTTTTCTTTATATGTTTTGGCGTTCTTTTCTCTAGCTGTCTTGGAAATTCTTTCTTTGTCATTGATTTTTGACAATTTTATTATAATGTGCTTTGGAGTAAGACTGTTTGGGTTGTGGTAACTCGACCTTCAGTTGCTTCTTAGATTCGAGTCTCTAACTCTTTCCATAGGCTTGACAAAGTCTCATCAATTGTGTGCTTGAATAGGCTTGCCATTCCCTTATCCTTCTCTTTTTCTGGTAAGCCCATTATTCTTATATTGCTCTTTCTTATCGAGTCAGGCAATATTTATAGAGCTGTCTCAGTTTTTTTTTAATTCATGAGTCTTTCTCCTTTGCTCTCTATAGCATCTTTAGATGCTATCAATGTCTCTGATTCTTCCCTCTATCAGGCTTGTTCTATTAGCTAAACTTGCTACCTTAGTCTTCAGTTTATATACTGAGTTCTTCATCTCTGTTTTTAAAGTTTCAATCTTCTTGGTGAGGTATTTTTTTTGTTCATTAATTCATTTTTTTGTTTTTTAGATTTTATTTATTCATTTTGAGAGGATAGAAAGAGAGAAGGGAAGAGTGAGAGAGAGAAGGGTGAGGGAGCAGTAAGCACTGACTCCCATATATGTTTTGATTATGCAAATCCAGGGCATCAAACTGGCTACCTCAGCATTCCGGTGGACACTTCATTTACTGAGTTTTCTGAGTTCATTAAGTTGCCTATTGGTATACTCTTGTATATTGTAGAGTATTTTACGAACTTTAATTTTGAATTCTCTATTGTTTAACTTCAAGGTTTCCATGGGATTGAGATTTTTTTTTTGGAGATTTTTCATTTTCTTTGTGAATTATGTCTCTGTCTTGTTTAGACATGGTATTTGATTTCTTTTTTCTTGATGGCACTTGAGAGTGGTATTGTTAAGAACTCTAACAAAAACAAACAACTAAAAAATTGAAAAATAAAAAAACTCAATAAAAATGTAATAAATTAAGACAAGAAGAAAAATCACAGGAAAAAGATCAAAAGCAAACAAAAAATCAAGTACAAAACACCTACAAAAATAAGAATAAAAATATAAAAATTAAAGAAAATGAAGTTCAAAAATGAAAAAGAAAAAAAAAGAAAAAGGGGCAAAAAGTGGAAAAATAAATTTCAGTTTTGAGAAGTTTCTTTCAGTGGATGTTGCTGTATTACAACTTTTAGCTCTGTGAAGTTCCTGGGATATCCACTGAGATGTTGCTGTTGCAATGATGTAGGTGGGACTGCAGTTGCATTGATGTGTGGGGCGTGTTCTGAAGCCTTTATGGTTTTGACCTTATGGCTTTAGCTTTATGGCTTCAACTTTCTGGCTTTACAGCTCTAGAAATGGCGATCTCAGGCTTCTGGGCACTACTTTCCATGTCTCAACAGACCTGGGGACTAGATATTCAGCACCTCTGTTCTTCAGGGGAGAGAGTGGTCCTGAAGAGTTAGCTGTGGGATTTTTCTCTGCCACTGTTAGTACAGCAAGGTGAGGGAGGCAGGATCTGGGAGGCTGGAGGACTGCACTTCAGTTTTCTCTGTCTCTGCTGAGTGCAGACTGTGGGCAGACCATGGGAAAACTGGCCATGACCACTTTGGTTTATTTCCTTCTCTGGCCCTCTGTCTCACACTCCTCTTGGCAGAAGATAACCCAGTCACTCTGAGTTTTCCTCTCCATAATCCTCAGACAAAATCCAGAGAACCAGAAGGCCCAAGCTTCCCTCCTTCTCATAGTTCAGCAGAGAAAAATCCCCAGTCACTTCTGGTTTGTCTCCTCTCCTTTCCAAAGCTCACTGCAAATGTGTTTTATCTTCTGCTCCCCTTTTCATCCCCTCCCACCCTTAGTCCATTCAGTGCATGGATCTTTCAGGCACACCTGTGAGCCCAGCTGGTGTTCCATCACTGCATTATAGTTGTTTAATTTGTTGAAATTTCAAGAGGAGAGATTGGGAATATTTCTCATGCTGCCATTACTTTGATGTCATCCCAAAATTGAATTTTAATTTGAAATTTTTCTTGTTCCTAGAGGTAGGCCTGTAATGCTATGATTTTCCCTTTTAAGACTGCTTTTTCTATTTCAAGGCATCTTCTAATTTCTTCTTTGATCTTATTGTTAACCCATTGATTGTTTAGTAACATTTAATCTTCATGTATTTGTGGATTTTTTAGTATTTTTCTTGTGATTCATTTCTAGTTTCAATCATTATAGTCAGAGAAGATGCTTGTTATGATTTTAATCTTAAACTTATTGAGATTTGTTTTATGGCCTAACAAGTAGTGTATTCCATGTACACTTGAAAAGAATGTATATTCTGCTGCTTTAAAGTCAAATGCTTTTGAATATATCAATTAATTCTATCTGATTTAGTGTGTCACTCAGGCTTCTGTTTCCTTATTAATTTTCTGTCTGGAAGATATATCATATATGATTATATTACTATCTCTCCCTTTATGATAATAAAGATGTGCTTTATATATTTAGGTGCTTCTAAGTTGAGTGCATGAATGTTTACAAGGATTATATTCTCTTTTTAGATTTCTCCCTTTGTCACTGTGAAGTGACCTTTCTTGGCTTTTATTAAAACCTTTGTATTAAAGGATGTCTTATCAAATATAAGTATTGCTACTCTAGTTTTTTCCCCCATTTCTGTTTGCAGGAAATGTCCTTTTCCATCTTTTTACTTTTAATCAGTGTGTACCTTTTGTTCTGAGGTAGGTCTCATAGACACACATATATGAGTCTTGTTCTCTTATCTATTCGCCTACTCTATATCTTTTGATTGAAACATTTAATCCCTTATTTTTAAAGTGATTATTGATAAGTATGTATTTACTGACATCTTATTCTTTTATGTTTTTATTTTCCTCCTTCTCTTTCTTCTTCACCTCTTCCTTTTTTTTCTTCTTCTCATCTTTTTCCTCTTCCTCTTTCTACATTTTTCTCTTCTCCTCCTCCTTCTTCTTCATCAAAAAAGATCTTTTGACATGTTTTTTGTAAGACTGACTTGGTGGTACAAACTTCTTTATTTTTTTACTATCTGAATAGCTCTTAATCTCTCCTCAATTTTAAATGATAGCCTTGCTGGTTAAATTAGTCTTTATTATAGATCTTTGCTCTTCATCACCTTGAATATTTCCTGTCAATCCCTTCTGGCCTAAAATATTTTTGCTGAGAAATTACCAGACAGTCTTATGAAAGTTCTTTGCAGGTTACTAACTATCTTTCTCTTGCTTTCTTTTTGCCTTTAACCTTTGCCATTTAAATTATGATGTATTATGATGTGGGCCTATTTGGGTTCTTCTTTTTTGAAGACTCTATGCACTTGGTGGACTTATGTGTCTTCTTTTCTCACTAAATTAGGAATATTTGTAGTCATTATTATTATTTTTTAAATTTTATTTATTCACTTTAGAGAGTTGGAGGAAGAGAGGGAGAGAGAGAAGGAGAGAGAGAAAAATATAGGGAGAGGAGCAGGAAGCATCAACTCCCATATGTGTCCTGACCAGCAAGGCCAGGGTTTTCAACTGGTGACATAGCACTCCAGGTTGACACTTTATCCACTGCTTCACCACAGTTGAGGCTGCAGTCATTTTATAAATAGATTCCTGTTCTCTTGCTCTCTTTCTCTCTTCTCCTTCTGGTACCCCTTTTGATGTGGATGTGAACATGGTTACAAAGGTCCCTTAAACTATCCTCACATTTTTTTTTCTTTCTTTTTTTTTTTTTTTTGCTGCTCTGTTTGAGTGTCTTTGTTACCTTGTTTTCTAAATTGCTAATTTGATCCCCTGCTTTATATAACCTGGAAGTAAAGGCTTGTTGGCGTTTGCAGGGTCCAACGATGAGAGAGTTTGCTTTCCTGGATTCTCTCTCCTAGTCCCCCCTTTCTGAATTAGCAGCCTGGTGATCCAGCTATAAGGCTGCAACTGCTTCTGCCTGGGGAGTAAGAGGCTCAAAGAGCTGGGAAATCCCCACTCTATCCCCACTCAGTGCAAGGCTTTGGGAAAGGCTCTGAGAGTCAGGGCCTCCAGTGTAATCAGGCGGGGGTGGGAGTCAATTGTTGTCAAGGTGACTGTTCAGCGCCTATCATTTAGTTGGACCTCTCAACCCAGGCTTTCCACACTTTGTAGCCTGTTTTTGCAGGGAAGAAGAGGCACTAGTCTCTGCTTATGACTAGTGTAGTATAGACCTTATTATCTGCCAAGTCCTTCTTGTTAGCGTTTATTCCTGAATATGGAGGCTCTATCAATCAGAAGTTGCCCCCACCCCTTTAGCGAGAGGCACTAAAAAATATCACGCCTCTTGTCTTGGATCGCTGAACTGAGAGAGATCTTATCAATTAGAACCGAGGGTGCGCAGATTTTATGGGTTAAGCTAATTTCAGTGATTGGGTCGCAGCTGTGCTTCCGAAGGTATTTTAGGCTGCCTGCGCGCGCCCCTCCCCCAACGCTTGATTGTTAGCTTGAATGGCTGGGTGAGGTGCCCCGCCCACGGAGAGAATCTCCCAAGCCTCTCCCGCTCGCCCCCGCTGCTGGCGGCTGGACCGCACCAGGCGCAGGATAATGGAGCCCCCTGGGTGTGCGGGCCAGCAGGGCGCCCTGGGCGCGTGGAATGCCCAAGGCACGCGCGCGAATGGGGCGCTCCGGGCACCGGTGGCCGTGGACCCTCACTCGCAGTGTGCGGGCCGCTGGGAACGTCAGCGGTGCTCAACCGGACCGGGCGCGCATGCGGCTGCTCGCCGCGGCTCGCGGCGGCGCGGCGGCGGCTTGTGGCGGCCACTCGCGGTGGCGGCTCGCGGTTCCCAAGTATATGGGCTGACTCACCGCAGGCGCACTCCCTCGCGGCTTGAATGAGCGTCGCTGCGGTAGCTTCCTCCACACCCTCGTCTCTCAGATTCAAGTGATAACAGTCCTTTTGCTTTCAGTTTGTGTGGAACTCCGGAATGCTCCGAGGATAAATTTTTCTGTTTCTAGTTGATAAATTTGTTGTGATTTAGGGGAGAGCTGTCGGACGTGCTTCTCACGGCGCCATTTCCGTGACGTCACCCTCTATATAACCTAATGTTTATTTCTTTTAGTGTATTATTTCTATTATTGCTTTTAGAGAGAGAGAGAAAGGGAGAGAAATCAATTTACTATTTCACCTATTTATGCACTCACTGGTTGATTCTTGTATGTATTCTGACTAGGTATGAAACCCACAACCTTGGCATATCAGAATGATGGTCTAACTAACTGAGCCACTCAGCCAGGGTCTCTTCTAGTGTATTCTTGATTGCAGATATTCTTTATTTCTGACTGGCTGTTTTTTATGATTTCTCTGTCCTTTTTCATGCTGTTGTTCTCACTAAGTTCCTTGAGCATCCTTATAACCATTTTTTGTACTCTATATCTGATAAATTTCTGGCCTCCATTTCATTTAGTTCTTTTTTATGGAGATTTCTTCTGTTTATTTGGTACTTTTGTTTTTTCTATGTATTGGCAGATAAGTTATGTTGGATGATCTTATGTAGTAGATATCCTGTGACACCTCTTGGTACAGTCTTGTTGATCACCTGAGCTGGATGATACAGGATTATTTTTTGTGGGGGTTATATGGGCTTTTTGTTGTAATTGAGTCTTGATTATTATTGGCCCATTGGTGCTAGGGTTTACCCTGAGGCTGGCTGATGGTGAGAATCAACCCTGACCATAGTGTATAAGTTACTATGCAGGTGCTGACCACACAGGGCATAATTTGCTTCAGCAGGTTCTGGTGTCTTCTGAGATCTCCCATTGGACATGCTACTTGTAAAGCTAATTGGATCCTTCTCTGATGTCATCTGAAGCTGGCCACTGAGTTATTTTTTTAGAGCCTTTAGGGAAGAGCTTTAATATCAGTCAATGTCAAATATTGCTTATGACTGTCCCTGGGTAGCATATTTGGAGCTATAAGTGATCCACAATTGTGGTTACTTTTGCCAGGACTGGGCATACATGAAAAAGATGAAGTTGTGCACCAAGATGGCTTTTACCAGCCTCGTGCTATTGGGCTGGTCAGCAAAAGTACCAAGGTATCTTGAGATCTGCTTTCTCCTTTCTCTGCCTACTGGCTACTTATTAAGCTCAGTCACTGGAAAAGCCTCTGGTAGTACTTGAGTAGTGTAAAGCCAGTAGCCATGGCCACCATCACAGCCACCTGGCCCATGCAGGTTCGCATTAGATTCGGACAGATGGTAATGAAACAACAGAGCCAAGAACTGGTGGGCCATTACCTTTAATCCTAGCTTACACCTGGCGGGCAAGTAAAAACACACACTGGGCTCCAAAACCTACTTATTCAGTGCTCACAAAGCTACTGAATTATCCAAGTTTCCTAGAATCAAAGGTTTCTAGCTCACTAGCCTTATTCACCTCTGTTCCCCATCTCCTTCTCTCTGCACAAACTCTGCACAAACTGGCTTCTTCTTTAGCACTCTACCATTTTAGCTGCTTCTGTTGGCCTCCTCCACGTAGCCTTTCTCTACTCTCCTTTCCTCCATGTGGCCTTTCTCTGCTCTCTAATACTAATCTCAGGAACCGAGAGAGAGCAAACTCCTGGTCTGCCCCATCGTATAGTGTAGAAACCAAAACCTTTAATCCAATATACAAACAAGGAAGTCTCTGATACAAAGTCACGTCTCTGAGGCATAATGGGATTCCTCATGAGAATGCACCACCCCACATCAAAAAGGGTGGGAAAGGCTTAGTCCCAAAACCAAACCCAGGCTACAAGGATCCTGCCTTCCCACAGCCCACCTTCAACAAACATTAATATAATCACACCCATCCTAAGCAAGAAGGGCAACCAGTACCATCACCTGGGCAATGGGCTTCCACGTGGGCAGCACCATCTTTAACAAAGTGAGCATAATCTATTTTATCTGCCCAACAAGTAGCATGAAGTAGTTTTGCAGTGAGTCTCCATGTAGAGACAAGTGGTGTTCACCAAATTGAGAAAGGTTTAAACTCAATGCCTGTGCTGGGTTTGAGGCCACTCAGTAAATTCCCTGTTTTAGCTGCAGTCCACAGGGTGCTCACACATTACCAGAGTCTGAAGAAGTCATTAGGGTGGAGCCTACAAAGTTTATTAGGCCTGAAGTGACCAATATATGGTCATGTGAATGGAAGGCTCTGTACTGGTTGGGCATGTTAAAGAAAAATGGCCCCCATCCTAAAACCACAAAACTCAGTGTATCCCAGTTTCTTCTGGTATCTGGGCTCAGCAGAAAAGGGCCTCCAAAAGTCAAGAGATGAAGTTAGTGAGTAGTTAGGTTTAGGGAAAGGTGAGGGTAGTGGTTTTTGTCACAGAACCACACAACTCAGTCTTTCCTGAATTCTGTGTAGACTTTAGTAGAGTGGAATCACCAGGGTTCAAGAGACTGAGGCTATTAGGAGCCTGGAGAGTGGGGCTAGTGGATTTCCCATGAAAAGGAGGTACCAGTCAGGTTCATGGGAAAGTCAGGGGAATGACCTCCACCCCAAAGACATTTATCTCAGTCACTGACACTCTCAAAGTCTTCTTGACTATAGTACTCCAGCCTGCTGGGAACTACCAGTGTCATGCGTGTTGGTCAAATAAGTTTGTAAATATGATATATATGTTTGCTCGCTTATAGTTTGCATTGGGTGTGGGAGACAGGATGTAAGCTGGCAAAGTCCTTATAGCCTAAGGCTTATTTTTAAGACTAAGCTTTTCACACCCTTTTAATACTAATATCTTTTTAACATCCTTCTAATACTGAGATCTTCTCAAAACTAAGCTTTTCCCCACACGCTTGACTATTGCATGATGTGAGGTGGTACACTCTTATGAGGAATCCCATTATGCCTCAGATAAGTGACTTTGTTTCAGAGACTTCCTTATTTGTATATTGGAATATTAATTTTTCTACACTATAAAATAAAACAGACCGGGGTGTCTCTCTTTCTTGGTTCCTGCCATCAGCATTGCAGAGGCCTCCCTGATCCCTTGACCTCCATGGGAAAAGCAGGTTTTCTGTTTTTCCCTTGGCTTTTCTGTGGCTTGCCTGTCTTGGTGAGACACCAATAAATAGAATGGCCTACCATCCGTGGACTCCGCCGTTTTTTTACCATTTGCTCAAATTCAATGAGAACCTGCATGTGAGTGGCCACAGTGGTGACTCCTGGCCATACAGCATGGAAAAAACCTGCTCAAGACACAAACTTTTGTCAAGAGGAAGAGAGAGAGAGGGAGGCCTGCCAAGGGAGGCAAAGAGAGACCTGAATCTCCTTCTCCCTCAGCTTTTATTATTGGAAGCAGAACAGAGGTAAGAAGATTAGAAGGAAGGGAGATCAGGTGACAAGGGGAAGAATGATTAATGGTAGTTTTGCTGACATGGAGAAAGGGCTAAGTTGATCAGAACATTATTTTCTTTTATAATTAACAAGCACAAGGGAAGAGGCAATCCAGAACCTTTAGGCTAATTTTCTAAAGCCTATCCACATGCATTCCTTTGTGTCTTCACAAAGGTCACCCACTCACACTTCCTTGGTGTTTGCATCCAAGAGAAATTCACTCAGGGCTTTTTAACTGAAGTTCCCCAATCCAAGTCACAGAGGGTTCAAGGTTAAGTGAGTGATTCCCTACACTTGACCTCTACACCCTAGCCCTGGCAGCTAATTCTTTAGCAGGTTGTAAACTCCACAAGGTGGGGTGAGAGGGAGTCTAAATTGTGGGGATATTTACCCTCAGGCTGATGCTTTAAGGAGAAGAATGCTCCACCCAAGAAAGATGCCTTCTGAAGTGGGAAAGAGAGACTCAACACAGGCAGCCTGGTAGCTGTTTCTTTAGTTCTTTCCCCAGAGCCACACACCCCAGTTTCTCCTCAAATGACTCCAGTTGTCCCTCCTTCCACCAGAACTCAGGGTGAGTGGCCGAGAATCAGATTTTATGTGTTGTCTTTTTTAATAGTGTGCCTGTGTGTCTATATACTCCTGTTTTTCCCTGGCAAACAGAATTTCTTCTGCTTTTCACAGACAGATATTATGTGAGCACCTTTCCTGGCTCTGGTGCTCTAAGTTCAGGAGCCTGGCATGGGGTTGAGATTTTAGCTCCTCAGGGGAAACCTTTGCAACTAAGATAGCCTTCCAGAATCTCAGTTGCCACCCATGGGAATGGGCCAGTCTTTTTTTGTCTCTGCCTTTCCTACCAGTCTCTATGAGGCTTCTTCTGTAAACCCTTAGTTGTAAGACTTCTGTTCAGCTAGTCTTCAGTTGGTTATTCAGGTTGATTGCTCTATACTTTAGTTATAATACTAGTTTGGTCCTGGGAGGAGATGAATGTAATTGCCACCTACTCTTCTGACATCCTGGGTCTCTTGCACAATTCTAAGTATAAATATTTACTTTGGTTTGACTCTTCTTTTATACATAATATTTAGAATTCAATAATAAAACAAAACAAAATTTAATACACAAAAGAACAAAATAAACCACACACTATTTATAAGGCAAAGAAATCAAAAGACCAGCTTTGTGAGTGGTAGCACAGCAGACAAAGCATTGACCCAGAGCACCAAACTTTCCTGTTTAAAATCCCATGGTCGCCAGGTTGAGCATGGGTATGCCAACTTTAGCAAAGAGTAGCTGGCTTGAATGCAGGATCATTGACATGATCCCAAGGTCACTGACTTGAGCCTATGGGTCACTGGGTTAAGCCCAATGACATCGGTCTGAGCAATGGTTACTGGCTTGACTAGAGCCTTCTGGTCCAAGCACATATGAGAAGCAATGAATGGAAAATAAAGGTGATGCAACTACGAGTTGGTGTTCCTCATTTCTCCCCTCCCTCACTCTCCTTTTCTGTCTTTCTTTCACAAATCAATAAAAAAAAATTTTAATTAAAGAAACACTTTAAAATGACTAAATTATGATTACAATGATCTCACCTGAATAATCCAAGATAATTTTCCCTTTGAAAATCTTCAACAAATTTTTTTTTTGCCTAGTAAGGCAAAATATTTTTAAGTTTTAGAGGTTAAGATGGGAGCTTTTGGGGTGGAAGAGGGAAGCATTATTTTGCTTAATATATTCTTATTTTATTATTAATATATTCTGCTTAATAAAAATTCTTTTTAATTGCATTATGATCTCTCATTTGCACCTCCCTCTTTCACTCACTGTCTCCTTCCCTTCATCCTTCCAACTTTCTTCCTGAGTGCTTTACCTCTAAAATGTCTTTGTTGATTTTCCTTTTTTTTCTCTACTTCTTCTGCCACTAGGAATTTGGTTAGTTTATATTAACAGGTTCTCCTACCACCTGTGTCATGTCTCATTTTGCACCAAGTAATTTCTTCTAAATCTTGATCTGCTTACTCTCACTGGCATAAAATCCCTGGCTGACATTTTTTAATATTTATTTATTTATTTATTTTTAGAGAGAGAGAAAGAGAAAGAAAGAAAGAAAGAAAGAAAGAAAGAAAGAAAGAAAGAAAGAAAGAAAGAAAGAAAAAGAGAAAGGGGCAGGAGCAGGAAGCTTCAACTTCCATATGTACCTTGACCAGGCAAGCCCAGGGTTTCAAACTAGCAACCTCAGCGTCCCAGGTCGACACTTTATTCACTGCACCACCACAGGTCAGGCAGTTGCCTTTTCATTAGTTTCAAGATGAAGTTCTTTTTGTCACCTCAAATTTTTTACCATGGTTCAAACCACTCTTATCCACATGCATTTAATATTCTAGACAAGTGGTTTTCCATCTTTCACTGGTGAGAATAGGACAATTATTTTGGAGACTGCTAAGAGAGAAATCATTCTGAGAATAAGCAAATTCAGTTAAGATCTTTGGGCCTATGCTCTTCATACATCATCAGGATAGTTAACTCTTTTGCAGACCGGCGCAAAATTTCTGGCCATGGACCGATGGTTGAAAACACTGTTCAAGACCCTATAGGATATGATAAACAAAATTATCGTAATATTTTAAAACAAATGAAACATGGATAAAACGAACATCAAGAAAAGCATTGAATGGAGAGATAGTTCAAGACATGTAGCAGAGGTAAGTAGAGAATGTGCTGTAATGTGAAAAAGAAGGCCTGGTTTGGTGGGAGCTTAGGATGTATAAAAAGAAGTATGATAGCCTCCTAAAACAAACAAAAAATAAAACAATTGTTATAAATTCCTAAAATGTTTCCTTATAGAGCTTCTTTCTTCTTTATATATATCCCATAGGTATAGAATAAGAAAAAGAAAACAATTTATTTTACCCTTATTACCTATTCAAATCTATGTTGTAGGGTTATTTTCTCATTAGGCAGATAAAATCTAAAGGAAGTCTTCTAATTTTTTGGTCAATCATGTGTAGTAAAATGTCCTCTGTTCATCTTTACTCACAAAAGAAATCTCATTTCAGCAATTAAAATGCCCAGTCCATGTAAGATCAAACTTTACTTACATCAGAGCTTTTTCACAGCCCCAGTTCACCTATTTAGGCTGTTACCTGAAGGCAGAAAAGGGTCTGTGAGTTCCTTCTCTATTTACTCTATTTCTTTTTCTACATAGGTGGTCTAACTTTAGAATGTGCAACAGTTGGGAAATATTGTCTTGGGGCTTTTGCCAAAACAGAATCAGAAATAGTTAAATTTTAACATTCTGTTGCATATCTTTGGTAGCACAACTAAAACATACAATTTTCATACAGCTGTCAATGCCATATAGTTGAAGTGGAGATGGAGAATTTAAGGGTAAGCACTAGAATAACAAAGTAAGCACATTTATACTCTGCCAGGAAATACCTAACCACACATGTAATAACTGTAATGTTTTCTAAACTTTTCCACCAACTTGCTCTGAATTACTGAGAAAGAGGACCGACTTCTGTAGAATATGAAGTCTTAGTGTAAAAGGCAGTTTTATTTATATTTCTCTTTTTTTTTTAAGTGAGGGGAGGGGACATAGACAGGCTCCCCGACCAGAATCCACCCAGCAACCCCTGTCTGGGGCTGATGCTTGAATCAACTAAGCTATCCTCAGCACTTGGGACCTACACTTGAAACAATGGAACCACTGGCTGTGAGAGTGTGCTTTTCTTGTGTGCCCTGACTAGGGATCAAACCCAGGATGTTCACCTGCTGGGCCAATGCTCTATGCACTGAGCCCACTAGCCATGGACTTATTTACCTTTCTTTTTTTTGTTTTTGTTTTCCGAAGTTGGAAACGGGGAGGCAGTCAGACAGACTCCCGCATACACCTGACCGGGATCCACCTGGCATGCCCACCAGGGGGTGATGCTCTGCCCATCTGGGGCGTTGCTCTGTCGCAGCCAGAGCCATTCTAGCACCTGAGGCAGAGGCCATGGAGCCATCCTCAGCTCCCGGGCCAACCCTACTCCAATGGAGCCTTGGCTGCGGGAGGGGAAGAGAAAGACAGAGAGGAAGGAGAGGGGGAGGGGTGGAGAAGCAGATGGGCACTTCTCCTGTGTGCCCTGGCCGGGAATCAAACCTAACACTCTCACACACCAGGCTGACACTCTTCCACTGAGCCAACCGGCCAGGGCCTATTTATCTTTCTTAACAGACATGTTTTACTAATTAAGCACACAAATTTTGTATGCTATATCATAGTGTCTGTTTATTTTACATAAAAATTATGTTTTCTCTAATATTTCCTTAAAATTGTTTCATCAGGGATATACATCACTTTTAACCTCTAATTCCAGTCAAATCCTGACAAAATTTCATAACCCCCAGTTTGATAATGTATGGCCAGCAGTTGCGGCCATTGCCACTATGCACATGCAAGTTCACATTAAATTTGGGAAGACGGCAAAGAAACAGCAGAGCCAAAAAAACAGTGGGTCATTTCTTTATTCTAGCCTCACACTAGCTGGTGAGTAAACACACACAGCGCTCCAAAACCCTGACACATTCTCCAGTTCCACAACCAGGAAAATATTCTCCGTTTTTTCCTAGAATCAAAGGCTTCCACCAGTCTCAGTCACCTCTGGTTCCCCATCTGCACACCTTCTCTCTTCTCCTCTCTGCACAAACTCTCTTCTCCTTCAGCACCCTGCCACTTAGCTTCCTTCTTCCTTCTCCTTTTTCTTCTATTTTTCTTTTTAAAATCTTTTGTCATGAAACTCCTTCTCCAGCAAACATTAGCATAACAATTGCCCTTCCCAAGCAAGAAGATAATTTACAATTTGCAATAAACTGCCCTGTTCTGAGGGCAAGCACACACATGGCTGCCCAGTGCCATTTTTAATAATAAAAGTGAGCAAACTCAAAAAACACAAATTTTACACTCATTTGCTCAACAGATAACCATGAACCTGTAGAAATAATGGTATGTGTTGGGCAGATAAAATGTATTATGCTCACTTTGTTAAAGATGGTGCTGCCCACGTGGAGGCCGTTGCCCAGGTGTGTCTCTGTGGGCAGGCAGGATCCTTGTAGCCTGGGGCTTGGTTTTAGGATTAAGCCTTTCCCACCCGTTTTGATGTGTGGTGGTACAATCCCATCCTGCCCCAGATAGGTGACTTTGTATTAGAAACTTCCCTATTTTGTATATTGGATTAAAGGTTATGAATCTACACTATAAAGTGGGAGCAGAACAGGAGCTTGCTCTCTCGGTTTTTGGGGTTAGCATTAGAGAGCAGAGCAGAGAAAGGCCACGTGGAGGAGGTCAGGAGAAGCAGCCAAGATGGTGGAGTGTTGAGTGAGAGGCCAGTTAGTGCAGAGTTTATGCAGGGAGAAGGAAGGAGATGGGGAACAGAGGTGAATAAGTCTGGTGAGCTAGAAACCTTTGATTCTAGGAAACTCGGATAAGTCAGTAGCTTTGTGAGCACTGAATGTGAGTGGGTTTTGGAGCCCAGTGTGTGTTTTTGCTTGCCCGCCGGGTGCAAGCTAGGATTAAAGATGATGGCCCACCAGTTTTTGGCTCCATTGTTTCTTTACTGACTGTCCGAATCCAATGTGAACCTGCATGGGCTGGGCGGCTGTGATGGTAGCCCTGGCTACTGGCTTTACAGTATGCATGTAATTCTAGAGGATGCTTTGGGACTTAGTTTTTCTTTTGTTTTCCTTCTTATTAGTAATATGAATAACCTTTCAAGCTGTTTTTAGCAGAGGATCTTAAATTTCTACTCAAAGGGGACCTTTTTACAGATATCAACTTTTCCTTAACCTCTCCTCTTAACAAATCCTTGTTCAGTCTCTGATTAATGTTCAGTTTCAGGAAGCACTCAACTTAGAATAGAATTAGATATATCTTTGGAAAGGAAAAGGAAATTTTAAAAATATAAATTTTTAACTTACTCAAAGGAAAATTGGTTCCCCAAGAGAAGAAAGGTATAAATGGTGTTGAGCTGAGAGTAATGCATTTACAAATTCATTTCATGCAAGTTGCCTTGCTGTACCTGTTATGGACTCATTTAAATATTAAAGATTATTTATGGTGAAGATGGAAGGGCCTGAAGGAGCTTAAAAAGTAACAAAGCACAGCCAGGAGGCTCCTTTACCAGCTTCCTGAAACAACTTGCAACACAAGCAAGGTAAACAGGATATGCAAATAGGACAAACAGGGAACCTTCCCCTCATGCCCCTCTTTTCCCAGAGACACAAGTGACACAGGTCTACAGACAATGGGATTCGGCACCTTTCACGTAAAAGCTGAAAAGGTATATAAAATTTAGGAAAGCCAACTTCGGGGGGTTCATGTCTTGGTGCCTATTGGGCCACACTGCTCTGCCGGCAAATAAATCTTCTCCCTCCAACACGTCTGAGTGTCTTTGTCCTCCCAGAGTCTTTTCCTTTGTTCCTGCAACAATAGTTTCTCTACCTCTAATGCCAACTATAATGGGAATAGAAGGACTCCTTGCACAACTTTATAAGCCCAGAGCTGATATTCTGGTGATACTCAAAGATAAGTGGAAATTATTCAGTTCTATGTCAGTTCAAAAAACTAACTTCTGCTATTCCAAGATAGACATCCCTGCAGTTCTTGTTAGTATTAAACTGAGAATGGATAGATATATGACTAAGCTGCAAAAGTGACCAATATCAAAGAGGAAGAAGAGAATGATTTAGCTCATTCTAAATGTTAAAAACAAAAACTCTCATAATTGAGGAGAAATATCCTGGAACCAAGGACATTAGTAGTTTACCATGGTGAAAAGTGAACTCAAAGTGTAGAACAGTATTTTCAAAGTGTACATCCCAAGGCTTTTTGTATCAGAAACCCAGCTGGGGATAGGGGCTGCCCAGCTTGTTAAAAATGCAGATTCCTATGCTCTA
The DNA here is from genome assembly GCF_036850765.1 of Saccopteryx bilineata. NCBI lineage: Eukaryota > Metazoa > Chordata > Mammalia > Chiroptera > Emballonuridae > Saccopteryx > Saccopteryx bilineata. Next base: position 319,335,387 of record NC_089491.1, read on the forward strand.
TGGAATTAAATTTTGGGAGTTGAAAACTGCCCCCAGGAGATTCTTAACAATGTTTAACCTTGGGAAACATTAGATTAGGATCTAATATACCAATAATGTAAGGAGGGGAAAATTATTAATTAGAATAAAGTTAGCAACAATAGTGCAAAGGGTAGATAAATTCACAATTCTGAAATCCATGTAACTCTAAAAATCTTTTCTTTTCTTTTTTTTTGGTATATTATTTAGAGACAATTCCCAACCTGATCTAGACTTATTAGCTGGTAGAAATAAAGTGGCCTGAATATATGTGAGATCGTGAATAGCCTCTATTTATCCTACTTTGTGTGGCTGTTTGAGTTTCACTGCATAGTCACTGTGGAATACCCTAAATGAGGTTAGTTCATAATACATAGTACATTGTTGGGCAGATAAATTAATTTATGCTCACTTTGTTAAAAATGGCTGCTGCTCTCACGTGGTGATGCTCTCATGTGATACAGTTAATTGACCTTCTTGCTTGGGAAGGGGCTTGGTTATGCTAATGTGTGTTGCCGAAGGGGCTTTTGTGCCAAAAAGTTTTAAAAGGAGGACTGATTAGGCCATTTTGGAGAGAGTGGCCACGTTCTTGTAGAGAGGAAGAACCCATATTGTAGCAGGGCAGAGGGCCATGTGGAGGAGGCAGCTAAAATGGCAGGACGATGAAGGAGAAGCCTGTTTGTGCAGGAGAAGGAGATGGAAAACAGAGGTGAATAAGACTGGTGACATAGAAGCCTTTGATTCTAGGAAAACTTGGATGAGTCAGAGGCTTTGGGAGCCACAAATGGAAAGGGAAGTGTTTTCTCACTGTGGGTTTTTACTCACTTGCCGAGTGTGAGTCTAGAATAAAGGAAAATGGACCACCAGTTTTTGGCTCCACTGTTTCTTTTTGATCTGTCTAAATTAAATGCGAACCTACATGGGCCAGGCAGCTGTGATGGTGGCCGTGGCTCCTGGCCATACATACATGCACCATATTCTGAATTTAGAAACACATTTGGCCTAAAAGCTTTCAGATAAGAAAATCGGCAACTGCGGTTGTTTGAAAACTATTCAGACCTGACCTGTGGTGGCACAGTGGAAAGAGCATTGACCTGGAACATTGAGGTTGCCAGTTCGAAACCCTGGGCTTGCCTGGTCAAGGCACATATGGGAGTGGATGCTTCCTGATCCTCCCCCTTCTCTCTCTCTTCTCAATAAAATAAATAAATAAATAAATAAATTTAAAAGAAGTACAGTTGTCTCTTGCCATATTGTGGTTCACTTTTTGCAGTCTCAGTGTATCAAGGATTTTAAAATTGCATGTTTCTAGTTTTGTATCACAAATTTTTTGCTATTTCATGAGATTTTGCAGTATATAGATATTTTTATATATTTATTATTTTAATTATTTTTGTGGTAAAATAAGCATTTTCTACCCTAAAAAATTGAAAACAATATATAAAAATAAAGCCTTAAATACATATATAAATTATAAAGTAAATATAAGGTCATTACTTCACAGATTTTCACCTATTGCGGAGGTTTCTGGAACTTAACCCCCTTGATAGACAAAGAAGCACTGTATTCAGTTGTAAGATAAAAAAATATGCATCTGAAATAACCTGAATCTATAGAAAGTATTGAGGGGAATTTTTGTGGAAAAGAGGAGAGGGGAAAGAATAGATGGAGAGAGGCTTTGGGCTGTAATGCAGTTCTTACACCTGTAGAAGGAGAGTGGGGGACAGAAGGACAGAATAAGGTAAGTTCCAGCCTGCAGAGAATTTCTGAGAAGTCTCAGCCATGCCAAAGTGAACAAAATCTCCCATGAAGGGGTCTTGCATTTGGCAGAAATGGCCTGGCCCAGGCACCCCTGCCACAACTGAATAGCAGAGGACTAGAACATCCTCAACATAAATGTCTTGGCAAATTTGAAGGCACAGCAGCTAGTCTCACAGCTGGGTTTATTTATTTATTTATTCATTTTTCAAAGAAAATCTGGGTGGCTCACTCAGACCCCTTGATAATCTCTGACTTATCAGGTAGAACAGAGAAGCTGGGAACTCCACTTAGAGTTGAAATATAGCAGCAAAATGTACTTCCCAGTTCTGTACACTTTGCTTTTAGAGTCTCCTTGTTACAGCAGTCTAATTGTATTTTAGCAAATACAGTTGACATTTTTATTTTTCTCTCTCATATATAGAGTGTGTCCGTAAAGTCATGGTGCACTTTTGACCAGTCACAGGAAAGCAACAAAAGACGATAGAAATGTGAAATCTGCACCAAATAAAAGGAAAAGCCTCCCAGTTTCTGTAGGATGATGTGGCAGCATGTGCGCATGGGCAGATGATGACGTAACACCGTGTATACAGCGGAGCAGCCCACGGCCATGCCAGTCGAGATGTGGATGGTACAGAGGAAAGTTCACTGTGTTCTGTGGCTTGCTAAATTCGAACCCATGACCAAAGTGCAACATGAATATTGGCGCATTTATAATGAAGCGCCACCACACAGGAATAACATTACTCGGTGGGATAAGCAGTTGAAGGAAACCGGCAGTTTGGTGGAGAAACCCGTTCTGGTAGGCCATCAGTCAGTGACGAGTCTGTAGAAGCTATACGGGCTAGCTACCTAAGGAGCCCTAAAAAATCTGTGTGTGAGCCCACATCGAACTGCATTGAATAGGTATGAAACTGGGAGAGGTTTCCTTTTATTTGGTGTAAATTTCACATTTCTATATTCTTTTGTTGCTTTCCTGTGACTGGTGAAAAGTGCACCATGACTTTATGGACACACTGTATTTGTCAAAGCATATGTCTTCATTAAGAATTTGGCAAACATGATCACTATAGGTAAAAATAAAACAAACTTTTGACCTATTGAAGTCATTCAGCCTTGAGATGGGAAAAAAACTATCCAAGAAATTTTGTTCTCCAGCTCTTCTGGAGAACCTTATAACATTTGGCTCTCTGTTCTAGTTCACATTTTTTCTAGTTCATTGTTGTTGAGAAAAGTGACTGTGATCAAAACGATCAAGGTTGACAAGGACCAGAACCAAATGGCCCAGTCCTTTGTCCTGCATAGATGTCATGGTTTCTGCTTCTCTGAATATCTCCTGAGGTAAGACCTAGCTGAAAGAACATTTCTGGCTATTTAGTAAACAAAAATAGATCTTATAAAGTTTGTTACCAACCCTACCAACATGGACCCTTTGCATATCCTCAGAACCCCATCTGGTCTTTTCCTTTATAGTCAGATAATGTTGAATTTTCCAGAGAAGTATAACATACTAATAAAGGCCACTGCTCAACAAGAATAGAGGGATAATTGGGACTCTGTGCTCTTTTACTAAGACATATAAAAAAATCTCATATATTTTTTATAAAATAGACATTTATAATGCTGATCTATTTTTGGCAAACTGTCTTGTTAATGATATTTAGGTTCATGTCACCCCTTTGTTTCTTTGCTTTTTCAAAATAACATCACCTGGAAAATCAAATATTAATAAAAATCACTTAAGAATTTAAGTGTCTTTACTTGTTCTGGTTTCCTATTGTGGCTCTGTGGGATTTAAGTGTAAGAAAGGATGAGAAATACTTTCACTAGTTGTTGCCTTTTCCTCAGAGTTCCATCTTAGTTGTTCTCAGAGACTTTAGCATCATGCTCATTACTTATTTCTTTCTTTCTTCATTTTTTCCCACTTTGTAGATAATTGCTACTTAATTGGTACTCTTCTATGCAAACCTAGTCACAAGACACACTGCTAAATAAAGGAATCATTAGTCTGTGTATGTTGTAGAGTTCCTTAAAAGGTTGGCTGGAATAAGCAAAGTCATTAGCAGTTTATTTGCAACAGTTCACTTATGAAAAGCTCTGTGGAGAATACAACAACAGTGTGTATATAACTGAGGAATTAACACAGGATTTCTGTATTTTGGAGTGTTAGCTATGGGAATAAACAGAAGCAGATGTGAAATGTTCCTGCAGTTAGCATGCACAGTCTGTTCTGACATATGCAAATGCTACACATGCTTTCAGAAACTGCAACCCCTTTTGCATCTCTCCTTACTGAAAAAGCCTTAACAGAAATGCTTGCTTTGCAGAGTGCTGTTAATTACTAACTGGTCAATACCAGCTTTTCTTGTTATTAGTGCTATGCAGAAAGCCAAGTAGGAAAGCATCACAAACAAGGTGATAACATTGTTTTCCAGCTTGCCTTGACAAGTGCTTTCTTGCCAGAAGATTCCCTAAAAATAGAAAATAAAGTCAGAGAGGGCAGGAAAGTTCTCAGAAGACTGACAGAAGAAACCACCTGTGCAATCCAGACATGAGTTTAAATACTTTTCTTCTTGGGATTCAGGTAAACTCTATGATGATCCAAGTTTCTAGCCAAAGACAGGAGAATCCTGGTCTTGGGATAAATTTGCACATAAGAACTTATTTTATCATTGAGGCCCTGGCCGGTTGGCTCAGTGGTAGAGCGTCGGCCTGGCATGCAGAAGTCCTGGGTTTGATTCCCGGCCAGGGCACACAGGAGAAGCGCCCATCTGCTTCTCCACCCCTCCCCCTCTCCTTCCTCTCTGTCTCTCCCCCTCCCGCAGCCGAGGCTCCATTGGAGCAAAGATGGCCCAGGCACTGGGGATGGCTCCTTGGCCTCTGCCCCAGGTGCTAGAGTGGCTCTGGTCGCAACAGAGTGACGCCCCAGAGGGGCAGAGCATCACTCCCTGGTGGGCAGAGCATCGCCCCCTGGTGGGCGTGCCAGGTGGATCTCGGTCGGGCGCATGTGGGAATCTGTCTGACTGTCTCTCCCGTTTCCAGCTTTAGAAAAATACAAAAAAAAACAACAACAACAACAAAAAACAAGAACTTATTTTATCATTGAAATATAGCAAAGAAAGACTCTTAGCATAAATAATTTTTTGCAGAACTTACTTTTTCTAAAAAGACTTCCTATTCCTGGATGTGAGGCTGGTGTCCTGGACTGTGGCCTTGGGCTAGCTTTGCAAGGTTGCAGGTGTTCTCAGATTGTTTCTCCCTGAATTAACCTTTTAGATAAACATTGTAAGAAAGCTTGTTTCGTTGCTTTGTTTTACTGCTATATTTCCTCTCTTCCCCATTTCTCAACCAGTATATAGTTTTGTCTTTAGAAGCTAGCCCCAAACTGTGTTCACTGCCGCATTGATTTGAATGACTTAGGTCTTCATGTGGTCGTGTGCTGGCATTAAAGACTCTTTAATTTCTTAATTTGGCTACTTGAATGTGTGTGTGGCAAGATGTCTGTTTCTCATTGTTCTGAGACAACAATTGGAGGCCCCAGCAATATTTGTGTTTTCTGGACACATTTGTCTTTGCCACAGAAGTGGGGCAGCTGACCTCCTCGGCCTGTCAGGAATGAAGACCCAGCAGGGGAGGCACCACCTGATATGTTCTAGGGCCCCACTGGTCTTTTCTCTCTGGCTGACAGTCAGCCACAGACAGACAATCAGCATGCCTATTCACCCATTTGGAGTCATCAAGAAAGCCGCTGGAAGTAAGCAGAGCAAATTTGCAATTTGTTCAATTTGTGGTTTGTTTGTGGCTAGCCTTTTGTACTATTGTGATCGAGGATCTGATGTGATTGCCCTCACACAATGGGCTCTCCAGTGCCAAGACATTGACAAAGAGTAATTTGGAAGAGGGATTTGTATGCTCTTGGGAGGACAGTTGCTGGGACTAAGTCTCACCTCAAGTTTCCCAGGACACATTTGAATTTGCTCTCTCATATGTTTGTCCTCTGCTTGTTTTGTTTATTTTTACAGCAGATCTTAAAGGACATGTCCTGGTTTGGTCCCTCTTTGGGATCTCCTTCCTGCATTCTTCACTCAATAGAGGGCCTTTATTTTCAAGGGTCCCTTTCTGATTTTGCTCCTGCTGAGATCTCATTCTTCACTTTTGTTTTGTTATTCTGTCTCTATGTTGAAAATTCCTGAGTGAATGTGTGAATAAGGAGCTCAGGTACCTGAGCCTGAGTTTCCAGTTTGTGGTTTCTCATGGACACCCCCTTCCCCCCTTTTGTCTAAAAAGTTCTTTGTCCTTTGGTTCTCCAGGATATGATCCAATGGGTGACATTTTAGAAAAGTGGCACAAACCTCGGTTCTTGATCCTTTTTGTGATCTTAGGAAGCTCATTTGTACTCATATTGTTTGTAATAGTGGGGGAAGGGCAAAATAAGAGTCAAACTCCTCTTGAGTGTATGCTTAATAATTTCAAAATTAGATTTTTCTGATAATTATAGTGTAAAACTAAGCAAGGGGAGACTTTGAACTCTGTGAACTAGAATAGCCATCCTTTAGGGTAAAGTTGCCTAAACAGGGCACATTAGGTCCTAGAGATGTCCGAGATGTATAGAATGTCATAGTTAAGCCACCAGGCCATGCAGACCAATTTTCATATATAGATATATAAAGGGCCCTAGTAAAGAATCCCCCTGCCTGGCTGAAAGGTCGTGCTGTCAGAGATGGTCATCATGTTTTGCTAGCAACAGCCCCAAATCAGAAAAGAAGGTCCCTGTTTTATAAGCTGTTCAGGAAAATTCAGAATTGCTCCCTCCATATCTTCCTCCTCCATCAGCTCCACCTGCCTCAGAAAGCCCAGAGCCAATACCTAAATGGACTAGGAGGCAAGAAAAGAAAAAGGAAGCAGAGTCCTTCTCACCTTTAAAAGAAGCCCCATTAAACAAAGAAGAGAAAGAGAAGAGCCTTATCTTGTTTACATCCCTTTTTCCTCTAGTGACTTGTATAATTGGAAGGCTCAGAACCCCCCTTTTTCAGAGAAGCCTCAGGCTCTAACAGGACTGTTGGAATCTGTGCTGTACACATGTTGCCCTACTTAGGATGATTTCCGGAAGCTTTTAGTTACCTTGTTTATTACTGAAGAGAGAAAAAAAATCAAATCAGAGGCAAGAAAATCTGTCATGTTAGGGAGAAATGACTCTGAGGAGGACAATCGAGACCATCCAGGGAAGGTGTTCCCCATTGTCTGGCCTAAATAGGCCCCTAACACTACTGCAGGAGAGGAATCTTTGAACACTTTTTACCAGTTTCTGTTAGCCAGGATCAGGGGAGCTGCTAAGAAACCCATGAATTTGTATAAGGTGTCAGAAGTTATCCAGGGCCCTCAGGAAACTTCCTCAGATTTCTTAGAGAGACTGCAAGAAGCTTACAGGGGCTACACTCCTCTAGACCCTGAAGCATCAAAAAATACATGGGCAGTTAACTTAGCTTTTGTGTCCCAGTCAGCTCCAGCTATTAGGAGGAAGCTACAAAAATTAGAAGGGTTCCCGGGGATAGTAATTTCCCAGTTGTTAGAAGTAGCTCAGCAAGTTTTTAATAATAGAGACACCCTTGAGGAGAAACACTAAGAAGATGATTAAGGTAGTTGTAGCTGTTTTAGAACATCAGAATAAAAGGAAAGGTACAGCAGACCCCAAGAGTCCTTAATTTACAGGAGGATTGCTGGGGCCAGGGCTCCATACCCATTAGCCCCCAGGAACCCAAGGTAACTTTACAAGTTGGAGTCTACCCAGTAGACTTTTTCATTGACACTAGAGCTTCTCACTCTGTTCTCACTGCCCCCCCCCCCCCAAAAAAAAAAAACCATTCTCAGAGGAGCAAGTACCCATACAAGGTGCTACTGAGAATTCAATTCTTTGTCCCTGGACTTCCTGGAGGACTGCCAATTTAGGAGATAACACTGTCACCCATTCCTTTTTGGTTATTCTGGACTATCCTTATCTTTTACTTAGAAGAAACTTGTTAAGAAAACTAAAGGCAACTATCTCTTGTAGTCATAACCCTGCTGAGTTCCACGCTGAGGGTGATAACCAGGTGCGGCTTATAATCACTTGCCCTTTGTCAGAAAAATATTCATTAAATATAGATACTAAGAAAGAACGAGTTTCAAATGACTATTTAACAGACCTACAAGTATAGATTTCCTTCAGTTTGGGTGGAAACCAACCTGCCTGGGCTTGCAAAACATCAAGCCCCACTAGTTGATCAGCTTACTGCAAATGCCATCCCAATATGGGTGAAACAATACCCTGAAGTGGTCAGCAAACTCACTAGTCAACAGAGCCAAATATCAATAGTACAACGATTGAAATTTCTCTTGAGAACCAAATTTTTTAAACTTAAACTATATAGGTAGGTACATTCCTTATCAAGATAGCGCCTGCATGTGGTATTTTGTAGAAGAGCCACACTCAAGGAGCCAAAGAGCCACATGTATGGCTTGTGAGCTGTAGTTTGCCGACCAGGGCCGTATGTCAAGGGAAGCTAAAAAGGGAATAACCCCTATATTAAGAGACTGGTAGAATCTAGTATTCTTGTTCCTTGCCAATCCTAATGGAATACTCCTTTACTGCCTGTCCAGAAGCAAGGCACCAAAGATTATCATCCAGTCCAGGACTTATAGGAAGTAAACAAATGGGTAGAGACAATAACCCAACTGTGCCTAACCCCTTCACACTCTCTTGAGCCTGTTGTCACTGAACTTGAAATTTTACACACTCTTAAATTTGAAAGATGCTTTCTTCAGTATTCCCCTGACCCCTGTAAGTCAGCCCATCTTTGCCTTCAAGTGGAATGACCTAGAGGCAGGCATTTCAGGACAACTAACCTGGACCAGATTACCACAGGGCTTCAAGAATTCACCAACCCTCTTTGATGAGGCACTACATCAGGACCTGCTCACCTTCCACCAGGAACATCCAGAATACATGGTCCTGCAGTATGCCGCTGCAGAAATAAAAGTAAGCTGCCAGACAGCCACTGAGGGACTTTTACAAGCACTGCAGACTCTAGTGTACTGAGTGTCAGCTAAAAAGGTGCAACTCTGCACCTGCACATTGAGGCAGGGAAGCGTACTCTCTCCTCCAGTTGTATAGAGCAATCCTTTGAATCTCAACGCCCTCTAACAAGAGAAAAGTTGGAGAATTTCTCAGGGCTGTTGGGTACTATAGGCTGTAGATCCCTAGATTTGCAGAGATAGCCAAGCCTTTATACTCCTATATAGCAGGAACCCAAGAGTTAATTTAGACAGATAAAGAACAAGGAGATTTTAAATTGTCTCAGAGCCATAGCAGCCACTACCATACTAGTAAGAGAGGCAAATAAATTGACTATAGGGAAACAACTGTTCCTGATGGCCCCACATGCAGTAAAAACTTTGCTTAAAGGAATTCCAGAAAAGTAGATGTCTAATGCTAGGATCACGCAGTATCAGATTCTGCTCATAAATCAGCTTTGTATTAAGTTTGCCAGACGCTGGCTATCAACCCAGCAAATCTGATGCCTAACAAGGATCCAAGCATCCCCTTGCATGACTGCTCTGAGATATTAGACTCTGTTCAAACTGCAAGACTGGACCTCACTGATAAGCTCTTAGCTGGTGGAGAAAAGCAGCTATTCACAGATAGTAGGAGTTTTGTCTTGGATGGATTTCAACATGTGGAGCAGTTGTAGTGACACTTGATAAGGTCATCTAGGCCCAAGCATTGCCCCACAGGACCTTGGGTCAGTGAGCAGAACATATTGCTCTCACCCAGGTGTTAAGATGAGCCAAAAGAAAGAAGGTCAACATTTACACTGACAGTAGGTGTGCTTTTGCTACTGCTCATATTCATGCAATCATCTACAAAGAGAGATGATTTCTGACATCTGCTGAAAAGGACATTAAAACAAAGAAGAAATTTTAGCCTTACTAAAAGCCATTTGGTTACCAGAGACTGCAGCCCTTATTCATTGCCCAGGGTACCAAAAAGGAAACTCACTAGAGGCAAAAGGAAATTGGGCAGTTGATGAAGCAGCAAGGAAAAGTAGCTTTAAAATCAGTAGGGCCTTTAGAAATTTTAGTAACTTTACTGGAACCCTTGTTGCCAGAGGCTCCTTTTTACATCCAATTAGAAAAAGATTTTGCCAGCAGGAAAGGGACAACTAAGTATTATTTGAGAAAAATGAGAAAAGCCAGGCTTAGAAGCTATTACAGAAAGCATAGTGTCCAAGTGTTTAGTTTGTACCCAAGTAAACACTAAAAAAAATAGAGAAGTCATAAAGAGGACTAGGGAAAGAGGAGCTTTCCCAGGTGAACACTGGGAAATAGACTTTACGGAAGTAAAATGCACAGGAATATAAGTACCCATTAGTTTTTATTGGTACCTTTTTAGGATATGTAGAAGCTTTCCCTACTAGAAAAGAGACCACAGTATTAGGTCTAATAATAGGGCTGCATTTATATCTAAGGCCTCAAAGCTAGTAGGAAAGGCACTCAATATTAATTAGAAATTACATTATACTTATAGGCCTCAGAGTTTGAAAAAAATAAACCAAACTCTGAATACATCCTAACCAAATTCAGTCTAAAAACTGGTGAAAACTAGACTGACTTACTCCCCCTAGTTTTACTAGAAGCTATATTTACCCCATACCAAGCAGGATTCACCTTGTATAAAATTATATTCAGCAGGGCAATGCCACTTCTCCCTAAGCACCCTTGGAGACTCCCTCGTAGATGGTGCAGATGGATCCCACCAATCCCTGTAAGTTGATCCTGAGAAGGACGACATATCCTGCTCCAGCCACAAACCGGAAGCTGGCTGGTCTTTGTATGACAGAAGCCTGAGGAACCTCGCTGTGGGACTCCTTATAATTGAACTTTAGGAAGGGGTGGGGGGGAAGCTTGAGTCTGGAAAAAGGCCAGAGCAAGTCATCTTAAGGTTTGATACATGTGCCACTGTGGGTCATACAGAAGGGAGATATAAGTCCCTTTACTGGAAGAGAAGCTGCAAGGTAAATAAAAAATATATGTATGTTTATAGCTACCTCTGTAAATATTAGTTATGTGTTTATAGGCTACTTAGGGGAAAAACACCTCCAAAAAGAAGTATATTTGAAAAGAGAATTCCTTGTTACTAGATTGATTGTCACTACAGGTTAAGTTTTTTTAGAACTTAAGAGTTCTGATTAATTAGAAAGAAATTGTATACTTTTAATAATAAAAGGTATAAGGTATAGAGATACTTTTAAAAGAAAAAAGGGAGGGGAGTAAGATGGCAATGGAGTAGGCAGACATTTTATCTTCTATCTCCCAGAACCAAAGTGGATTACAACTTAATTTTAAGAACAATCATTTGGAAAAACCAACTTTGGGTTAAACCAAAAGAAATCTATAACCAAAGATCACCAAAGAAGCCATACTAAGACTGGTAGGAAAAGCAGAAATTCTACATAACAATAAAAGGAGAAATGCAGGTCCTGGGAGCAAGCGGCAGTCTGGAGGGACTTGCATGGCAGGAGAGGGGTTTTCCAAGAGGTGCGGGTCCTGGGCCCCAGGACCAAAGCCCCAGCCTGCAGCCCCAGAGCCAAGAAGAGGCATATAAACAGTATGTAGCTGTGAAACAAGCCAGGATATTGTTTGTGAGAAAGAGAGAGATTTCTTGGATCCAAGATTTGTCTTAAAAGGACTACACAGAAAACCTCCTTCACAACTACTCACTCAGGGCTCCAGGGAATGGGGAGAGCTGAGAGGACTGGAGTAGCAGGAAGAGAGTGTAATCTAGGAGGCACAGGGAGAAACACTATGAGAGACAGACACCCTAACTTCTGGACTGAGTCACTCCCCAAATCTAAAGTGAATAATTTCTCTGGAACCAGCAATATCAGCAAAGGGAAGCAGGTCACCAGTCAAATGGTAGCTTTCCAGCTGCAGTCAGAGCAAGGAAGCCACTAGGGATACAGTACTGAGTGCTGAGCTCTGAGCTATATCACCATCCCCACACTGCTGAGAGCTTACTGAAGGGCTGGTGGCGGGGGGATGCAGGAGCATGGTCTGTCAAAGGGGACAGAAGTGGGGGGGAGAGGACAGCCATGGTGTGGCCTGAGCACACGAGCACAGTCCCACTCACAGGGGCGGAAGCAAGGGGCTGGCCATTGCTGCAGAAGGGGCACACAAAAGTGGTCTGACTCGCGGCTGTAGACTGGGTGCGCAAGAGCGGTCCCACCTGCAGTCCAGCCCTCAAGGATGAGGAGGAAGCCAAGCAACCGGCTAAGTCTTCCAGCTGGGTGCACAAGTGCAGCCTTGCTTGCAAGGACAAGGCTTGTGGCCCCAACGCATAGCATAGTCCCGCCGATGGGGATGGGGTGGAGGCTGGGGCTGGACAGGGCTTGCAGCCCTGACACCCCAAGGAAGTCCTGCCCACAGGGGTGGGATGGAAGCCAGGGAACCTGTGGAAGCTTGCAGCCAGTCAGTGAATGCAGTTCCACCGGAGGGGGCGGGGTAGAGGGTGGGGCTGGTCAAGGCTTGTAGCCAGGCACGCAAGTGCAATCCTGCCCATGGGTGCAGGGCTGAAGCTGGGAAACAGGCCAAAGCTTGCGCCAGCTGCACATGATCAGTCCTGCCTGTGAGGGTGATGTAGAGGCTGGGGCCAGCCAAGGCTTGCAGCCCAGGTGAGCAAACACAGTCCCTCCCACAGAGGCGAGATGGAAGCCACAGCAACTGCATCAGTGGGCCAATGTCAGCAATGCCTGTGCCCAAATGCCCCAGGCGGCGACAGTGGAGGTGGCCGGCCTGCACACAGACTACACCTAGGGAACACAGAGGCCACACCACTGGACTTCTGTGGCCACAACATTCTTATACACAGACAAAATGGGAAGGCAGAGAATTACAACCCAAATGAATCAATAAAAAAAATCCACAGAAAACAATCTAAATGAGATGGAAATAACCAAATTACCAGATGCAGAATTTAAAATAATGATTGTTAGGATGCTCAAAGATTTTAGAGCAACAATGGATGGACATAATAAACACCTAAATAAAGAGATAGCAAGTATTAAAAAGGACATTGAAATAATAAAAAACAAAAGTCAGAAATTACAAATACAATATCAGAAATGAAGACCACACTACAAGGAATTAAAAGCAGGATGGATAAAGATGGGATCAAATTAGCAATTTAGAGCACAAGATAAATGAAAGCATGGAAGCAGAGCAGCAAAAAGAAAAGAGGCTTAAAAAGTCTTAGGAAACTCTAAAGAGACCTCTCTAACAACACAAAAAGAAACAACATCCACATCATAGGGTTTCCTGAAAGAGAAGAAAAAGATCAAGGGATAGAAAATCTGAATGAAGAAATTATACCTGAAAACTTCCCTAAGTTGATGAAGAAAAAAGTCACACAAGTTCAAGAAGCCCAAAGAGTCCCATTAAGGATGAATTGAAAGAGACCTACACCAAGACACATCATAATTAAAATACAAACAATTAAGAGATAAAGAAAGAATACTAACAGCTGCTAGAGAAAGGCAGTCAGTTACCTACAGAGGAGCCCCTATAATGATGACATCTGACATCTCAACAGAATCATTAGAGGCCAGAAGGTATTGGCAAGAAATATTTAAAGTAATGCAGAACAAAAGCCTACAACCAAGACTTCTCTATCTAGCAAGGCTATCATTTAAAACTGAAGGAGAACTAAAAAGCTTCCCAGACAAAACAAACAAACAAACACTCAAGAAATTCATTAAAACCAAGCCAATGCTACAAGAAATGTTAAGAGGCCTTCTGTAAACACAACAAAAAGGAAAAAAAAATCTAGTAAAAGAGGAATGTAGATTTAAAGAATAAAATAGCAATAAACAACTACATATTAATAATACCTTAAATGTAAATGGTTTAAATCATCCAATAAAAAGATACAGTGTAGCTGCATGGATAAGAAAACAGGGTCCATACATATGCTGTTTACAAGAGATTTACCTCAAAACAAAAGATACACATAGACTGAAAGTAAAGAGATGGAAAAAAATATTTCATAAAAATGGAAATAAAAAAAAGCTGGGGTAGCAATACTTATATCTGACAAAATAGACTTTAAAACAAAGGCTATATATAGTAAGAATAAAGAAGGTCACTACATAATGATAAAGGGAGCAATCCAACAGGAAGATATAACCATTATAAATATCTATGCACCTAATATAGAAGCACCTAAATATATAAAGCAGACTTTGATGGACATAAAAGGCAAGATCAATAGCAATACTTTAATAGTAGGGGATTTAATACCCCACTAATGTTACTGGATAGATCCTTAAGAAAAAAAATTAATAAAGAAACAGCAGACTTAAAAGACACACTACATCAACTAGATTTAATAAATATCTTTAGAACCTTTCACTCCAAAACAGCAGAATATACATTCTTTTCAAGTGCTAATGGTACATTCTCTAGGACAGACCACATGTTAGGACACAAAACGAGTCTCAATAAATTTAAGAAGATTGAAATCATATCAATCATCTTCTTGGATCACAATGGAATGAAACTAGAAATCAACTATAGAAAAACTGAAAAAACACTCAAACACTTGGAAACTAAGAAGCATGTTATTAAGTAACAAGTGGGTTAGCAAGGAGATCAAGGAAGAAATAAAAAATTTCCTTAAAACAAATTATAACAAACATATAACAACTCAAAATTTATGGGACACAGCAAAAGCAGTCCTGAAACAGAAGTTCATAGCATTACAGGCAAACCTTAAGAAGCTACAAAAAGCTCAAATAAACAATTTAACCCTGCATTTAAACGAACTAAAAAAAGAACAACAAGTAAAGCCCAAAGGAAGTAGAAGGAAGAAAATAATAAAGATCAGATAGGAAATAAATGACATAGAGGCTAAGATCAATGAAATCAAGAGCTGGTTCTTTGAAAAGGTAAACAAGATTGATGAACTTTTAACCAGACTCAAGAAAAAAGAGAGAGGACTCAAATAAATAAAATTAGAAATCAGGGAGGAGAAGTAATAACTGACACAGCAGAAATACAAAGAATTGTAAGAAAATACTATAAAGAACTGTATGCCATAAAATTAGACAACCTAGACTAAATGGACAAATTCCACAAAACACATACTCTTTCAAAAATCAATATAGAAGAATCAGAAAACCTAAACAGACCAATTTCATCAAATGAGATTGAAACAGTTATCAAAAATCTTTCAACAAACAAAAGTCCTGGGCCATATAGATGGCTTCACAGGCAAAATTTACCAAATATTCAAAAAAGAACTAACTCCCATCATTCTCAAGCTATTTCAAAAAATTCAAGAGGAGGGAAGACTTCCAAACTCCTTTTATGAAGCAAGCATAAGTCTGATTCCAAAACCAGGCACAGATACTACAAAAAAGAAACTATAGACCAATATCCCTAGTGAACTTAGATACTAAAATTCTCAACAAAATATTATCAAACTGGATTCAGCAATACATGAAAAAAATCATATATGATGATCAGGTGGGATTTACTTCGGGGAGACAAGGCTGACAATATTTGCAAAAAAAATCAATATGAATCAACACATAAACAAAAGAAAAAATAAAAGTCACATGATAATATCAATAGATGCAGAAAAAGCATTTGATAAAATCCAGCACCAATTTATGATCAAAACTCTCAGCAAAGTGGAAATACAGAAAACATACCTCAGTATGATAAAGGCAATCTATGACAAACCCAGAGCTAACATCATAATCAATGGCAAAAATTAAAAGAAATCCCCTTAACATCAGGAACCAGCAGGGGTGCCTGCTTTTACCACTCTTATTCAACATAGTTCTGGAAGTCCTAACCACAGCAATCAGACAAGAAGAATAAATAAAAGGCATCTAAATTGGAAAAGAAGAAGTAAAACTATCATTATTTGCTGATGATATGATACTGTACATAGAAAATCCTAAAGTCTCAGTCCAAAAACTACTGGATCTGATAAATGAATTCAGCAATGTGGCAGGATATAAAATCAATATCCAGAAATCAGTGGCATTTTTATACAACAACAATAAACTGTCTGAAAAAGAAATTAAGGAAACAATCCCTTTCACTATTGCAACAACAACAACAACAAAATACCTAGTAGTAAATTTAACCAAAGAGGTTAAAGACTTGTACTCATAAAATTATAAAACATTGCTAAAGGAATTCAAGGAAGATACAAACAAATGGAAGCATATACCATGTTCATGGATAGGAAGAATAAACATCATTAAAATGTCTATATTATCCAAAGCAATCTATAAATTTAATGCAATTTCTATTAAAATACCAATGACATACTTCAAAGATATAGAACAAATATTCCAAAAACTTATATGACACAAAAAAGAACAAAAATAGCCTCAGAAATCCTGAAAAAGAAGAAGAAAGTGGAGGGTATTACACTTCCAGATATCAAGTTATAGTACAAGGCCATTGTACTCAAAACAGTTTGGTGCTGGCATAAAAACAGGCATATGCATCAATGAAACAGAGCAGAGATCCCAGAAATAAACACACATCTATATGGACAATTGATATTTGACAAAGGAGGTAAGGGCACACAATGGAGTAAAGACAGTCTCTTTAACAAATGGTGTTGGGAAAATTGGACAGGTACTTGTAAAAAAAATGAAACTGGATCACCAACTTACACCATTCATGAAAATAAACTCAAAATGGATAAAAGACTTAAATGTAAATTGTGAAACCATAAACATCTTGGAAGAAAACATAGGGGGTAAACTCTTCAATATCTCTCATAGTAATATTTTTGCTGATTTATCTCCATGGGCAAGTGAAATAAAGCACAGTGAAAGACACCATTAACAAAATAAAATGACAACACACACAATGGAAAAATATATTCAGCAATACGTCTGATAAAGGATTAATAACCAAAATCTATAAAGAACTTCTAAAACTTAACACCAGAAAGGTAAACAATCGAATCAAAAAATGGGCAAAAGAAATGAAGACACTTCTCCAAAAAGGACATATAGATGGCTAATAGGCATATGAGAAAATGTTCAACATCACTAATCATTAGAGAAATGCAAATTAAAACCACAATGAGATACTACCTCACACCTGTTAGAATGGTGTTCATTAACAAAACAACACATAATAAGTGCTGAAGATGGTGTGCCCTTTGACCCAGTTATCTCACTTTTAGGAATATATCCTATGAATATCAAATCACTGATTCAAAAGAAGAAATGTACCCTTATGTTTATTGCAGCATTGTCTACAATAGCTAAGATCTGAAAACAGCCCAAGTGTCCTTCAGTGGATGAGTGGATTAAAGGTTTTGGTACATATACCCAATGAAATACTATGCGGCCATGAGGAAGAAGGAAATCTTACCTTTTGCGACAACATGGATAAATCTGGAAACTATCATGCTAAGTAAAATAAATCAGGCAGAGAAAGAAAGATATCATTTGACCTCACTCATTTTAGGAATGTTATGAACAATGTGAACTGAGGAATGGAACAGAAGCAGGGGCAAAATCAAAAGGACCAGATGGAAAGTGGTCAGAGGGAAAGTGGAAGAGTAGATAGGATCAGAGAAGGAAAAGAGATTAGTGAAATTATATATACGTAAGCAGGGGTCTTCAAACTTTTTACACAGGGGGCCAGTTCACTGTCCCTCAGACCATTGGAGGGCTGCCAAATACAGTGTTCCTCTCACTGACTACCAATGAAAGAGGTGCCCCTTCCAGAAGTGCAGTGGGGGCTGGATAAATGGCCTCAGGGGGCCGCGTTGCGGCCCGCGGGCTGTAGTTTGGGGATGCCTGTTAAAGAATAGGATAGAAAATCCTGGAGGGAAGGGAGAAAAGAGGAGAGGCTAAAGGGAACACAAGTGTGGGGGGGAGATATTTGATGAGACACTTGAATCTATATAAACAGAATAAATTAAAATCATATATAAAAAAGTGAGAAAGTAAGTAGTTATGAAAGCTAGTTATTTCTGAATAGATAAGAAAGTTCATAAAAGTTAAGGGTTGATATAAGTTACAGAAGGTTTGTGCAGGTCGTAAGCAGTTTGTACAAAGGGAAAAAAACAGGTTTAAAGAACAAAATAAGTCTCTATTATATATTCTAGTATGTTATGTCTCAAATTTATTTATATAGAGAACATAGTTTTAAACTATGACATAGTTTTAAAAAATAGACAAGGCTTAGATTTTCTTTTCCTTCAACAAGGTGACTTATGTACAGCATTAGGATATTTAATTAGTCACCATAGCAAACTACCCTGTTGTCTATTGCAATTAGTCCTCTTATTTTAATTTTCTCTTGTTTAATATTAAGACCATGTTTATTTACTATTATAACAAGGTTTGTTCAAGAAAGAATAAACTCTATCAAATTAATAGTAATCAGAAATCAATATATACCAATACAAGAGGATAGCAACAAAAATGAAAATGATTCAATGATTTGATTAAAATTTAATTAAAACTAGTAGAAAATAAAAGATAGAAAAGAAAATCTCTTAGCATGAATAATTTTTGGCAGAATTTACATTTTCTAAAAAAAAACTTCTTACTTCTGGACTTGAGGCTGGTTTCCCAGACTGTGGCCTGAGGCTATCTTTGCAAGGTTGCAGGTGTTCTCAGAATGTTTCTCCCTAAATTAACCCTATAGATAAACATTGTAAGAAAGCTTGTTTCACTGCTTTGTTTTACTGCTATGATTCTTCTCCTCCACATTCCTCATTCAGTATGTAATTTTGTCTTTAAAAGCTAGCCCCAAACTCTGTTCGGTGCTGCATTGATTTGAGCCACTTAGGTCTCCATGCGGTTGTGTGCCGGCATTAAAGACTCCTTAATTTTTTTTTTTTTTTTTTATAATTTTATTTTTTTAATGGGGTGACATCAATAAATCAGGATACATATATTCAAAGATAACAAGTCCAGGTTATCTTGTCGTTCAATTATGTTGCATACCCACCACCCAAAGTCAGATTGTCCTCTGTCACCTTCTATCTTGTTGTCTTTGTGCCCTTCCCCACCCCCTATCCCTCTCCCATTCCCCCCTCCCCCCCGTAACCACCACACTCTTGTCAATGTCTCTTAGTTTCAGTATTATGTCCCACCTATGTATGGAATAATACAGTTCCTGGTTTTTTCTGATTTACTTATTTCGCTTCGTATCATGTTATCAAGATCCCACCATTTTGCTGTAAATGTTCTGATGTCATCATTTCTTATGGCTGAGTAGTATTCCATAGTGTATATGTGCCACATCTTCTTTATCCAGTCATCTATTGATGGGCTTTTTGGTTGTTTCCATGTCCTGGCCACTGTGAACAATGCTGCAATAAACATGGGGCTGCATGTGTCTTTACGTATCAATGTTTCTGAGTTTTGGGGATATATACCCAGTAGAGGGATTGCTGGGTCATAAGGTAGTTCTATTTGCAGTTTTTTGAGGAACCACCATACTTTCTTCCATAATGGTTGTACTACTTTACATTCCCACCAACAGTGTATGAGGGTTCCTTTTTCTCCACAGCCTCTCCAACATTTGCTATTACCTGACTTGCTAATAACAGCTAATCTAACAGGTGTGAGGTGGTATCTCATTGCCGTTTTGATTTGCATTTCTCTAATAGCTAAAGAAGATGAGTATCTTTTCATATATCTGTTGGCCATTTGTATTTCTTCCTGGGAGAAGTGTCTATTCATATCCTCTTCCCATTTTTTTATTGGATTGTTTGTTTGTTTGTTGTTGAGTTTTATGAGTTCTTTGTATATTTTGGATATTAGGCCCTTATCTGAGCTGTTGTTTGAAAATATCATTTCCCATTTAGTTGGCTTTCTGTTTATTTTGTTATCAGTTTCTCTTGCTGAGCAAAAACTTCTTAGTCTGATGTAGTCCCATTCATTAATTTTTGCCTTCACTTCTCTTGCCATTGGAAGGACTCCTTAATTTTTTAATTTGGCTACTTGATTGTGTGTGTGGCAAGACATCTATTTCTCACTGTTCTGATACAACAATTATTTTTCTATTTCTTGACCAGAAGTTGAAAATTACTTTTCACTATAAAAATTAAAATAGAAGCAAATAGCATGACTTTCTGTTCTTATCTTTAAAGGACATGTGATAGGTTTCATTTTTCCTATCACTTGTATTCTAGAAAAGAAAACAACTTTTATGGTGTAAAATGTTATTCCTTCTGTCTCATTGTCAGTAATACTGAGATTTGTCATTATTAGAAAATGTTAAGTTTTTCTAAAGTTATATATGAACCTCAGAAATGGTAACACTTCATTAGAAAGAAAACTGTAACAAAGCTTCCTCATGGTGGTTTCTGTAATGTACTAGTTATCACATTCGCCTCACACAAAGCTTTCTCTAGATGCTTTTTAATCTATAAATGACCAAACTATTCATTAGTACTTTGACAAGTGGTTGATATTAATGAGTTAGAATTCTTTTTAATTCTTTAAATTACAATATACTTTTAGGATGATGAGGGCACACTTTTCCTCAATTTTTTTATTTTAGAAAAAATATTTTTGTGATTATGTGTTAATGAATGTATGCACATATTTCATACTTCTCATGTTTTTCTATGACTAAACTAGATCTAGTTTAAGTACATTTCACTGGAATTCAAATGATCAGTACATTCTTCTCTAGATGTCCTAACATGTACTCTGATCTTATACCAAAACACTAATTTTTTGTAATCTCTTTGTATAAACATATAACACCTGACTGAAGTTATTAAGGGGCCAAGACAGCCTTAAAATTATTGAATTGAAATCTTATCTCCTCTGTAAAAGATGATCAACTATATGAAATATTAAGATTCTTTACTTTTCAACTTGATTCTATCATGCAATTCTCAGATTTGACAAAAAATAGAAAATACTAAATCTTGTACAGAGTGTAAGTCTTATTTGCTCACAACTCTATAACAATCTCATCTCCATCTTTATTTGATTTGAGAACAGCCTATATTTTTCTAGGGTTTTCTTTTCTTTTTTTCTCTTTCTCTCTCTTTTTTTTTTAATTAAATGAAAGGCAGGGAGATGGAGACAGACTTCCACATGTACCTGACCTGGATCTACCCAGATCCACCTGGCAGGCCCTCTATCAGGTGATGCTCTGCCTGTCTGGGCCACTGCTTCATTGCTTGGCAACAGAACTATTCCAGAGGCTGAGGTGGAGGCCATGGAGTCATCCTCAGTGCCTGGGGCCAACTTTGCTGTGATCATTTGAGACATGGCTGCAGAAGGGGAAGGGGGGAGGGATGGAGAAGCAGATAGTTGCTTCTCCTGTGCGCCCTGACTGGGAATCAAATCCAGGACTTCTACATGCCAGGTGAATGCTCTACTGCTAGCCAACTGGCCAGGGCCATTTTTCTAGGTTTTTAAATTGCTGTTCAGAATAAAGTCAATTTTCTAAACATACTAAGTAGTATAAATATACTTTAAAAATAATACTTATTTTATTTATTAAAATAATACATAAACTTCAGGAATGTAATGTGTCAAGTAAGAAAGATTTCTCATGAAAAGTGTATCAACCAATGGTCATTGGTGCCAATTCAGAAGCCAACAGAAACCTTCATCTTGGGGTGTGTGAAGAAAGAAACTTCATTTACTGTGAACAGTTTGACCGCAATGACTATGGAAACAGCATTACTGTAGACTAGCTTGATAGTACTAACAGCAAGCTACTGATGTTGCCCCATGACCAAGTGGCCTTGGGGCCAGGCTCCTCTGCAGCTTTTCTGTGATTCACTGGAGCAGAAACACCCTCACTACTTCAGCTCCAGCCCAGGAAATAGAGCCTTCAGTTAGCCGTGGAAAGTATGCTCCCCTTCCCAAGCCAGAGAGAAGCTGGTTTCCAGGCAGAAGTTCCTGCCCCTGTCCCCTGATTGGTCAGACTAGAGATACTCTGATTGGTCAGAACTGCCACAGCTGAAAAGGGAAAGCCTCAGTCCTACTAGTTGAAATAGGATTCCAGAAATTTCTTTGTAAAGGCTGGCTCTGATGGCAGGAACACAGTGCAGGCAGGAACACAGTGCAGGCAGGAACACAGTGCAGGCAGGCAGTTTAGCACAAAGTGCGATTAGTGAGAGGTCCCTGTACAAAAATGGCTGCTGAGCTCTGTTTTGTTGTTTTTTTGCCCAGTTAACCAACTGGAGCTCTTCTTAGTAGGTGCTCCCCACAACACACACACACACACACACACACACACTCAGGGTTCACAAGAGTAGGAAGAGGAGTGAAAAATGTAGAAAAACTAAAAAAATGCATATATTGTGCATCATGACTTTGGTTTTGTTAAGCCTAATCTGGAGGGACCCGAAACATTGAAGACACGAACAAAGTCCATCGATTACACATCAAAGCTTTATTGTCTAGCTTGGCTAAGCCGCGGCAACTCCAACAGAGGTCTGAGGGAGAGCGTGTGCCGGCCCTTTGTTCTACCTAGTTTTTATAGTTTTGTAAGTGGCAAGTACAGAAGCAAAAATTGTAATTAGGAGCCCCTTACCACTATTGGTTATAGTCATATGTCCTTTAACATGATAGGACCACGTTCAATTTGCAAGCCATACATCATTTTGGAGAAAACAAAATTTACAAGTCAACACAATGGTAGAAAGATGTCTTCTTACTTATTAAAAGGTATTCCTATATTACCTAGTGTTTATCTGTCATCTCTCTGTCCAGAGTCACACGTGTTAACTATACGCATTTACATAGGAGAGGTAGTTCCTGTGGGGACAAATGCCCGCAAATTGTTCATTGCTCAAGAAAAGGTTTATTTTGGCTTTTCTCTCCCTGTACCTGGCTAGCCATTCACCCTTTTCCCCACAGGCGTGGTGGAATGTCTGGGAATCCATGTTTTCCTCCCTTTTGCATTTACAATACAATGCCAAGGGCCATCCTGGTCATGCCAACCACACAGTACAGAGACTATTTCTCACAATTTCTCTGCACACCTTAACCCAAATTAATAAAATGTTCTTCAAGCCTCCCAAAATATTAATATTAATTCTGTAGCTTTTGGTACTTTACAACACTTGCGGGTGAGGTGGCGCAGTGGCTCCTCATTCCCCCCTCTAAATGGGAGGATAAGACGTGGTATCTACCGAGAGGAGAGGCTGGTGGGTAGGCTGAAATGTAGGTGGATGGACCAGGAGGTTGGCGGCCCCTAGCTGGCGTTTGACCAGGGTGGGATAAGCAATAATCAGGTATTGCTCTTTGTTAAATGGGCAGGTGAGATGGGTCGTTAGGCCCAGCACCTGACCCCTGGATATAAAAAAACACCCTGTTTATATTTTGGTCTCCAAAAGATATTAAAATTTCAAATTTGTGTGTTGTGATTTTTACTCATCTGAATTCCCATGTTTGGATTTGGAGGCAGACTGGAAAAATATAAAATAAACAACAATATTAAAACAACCAATGCTAACAGATATTATAACAAGTGTCCTAATACAATGAAGTGATTAAAACCTATTAGATTATTAAGCAATGTCTTAACTAATACAACAGGATTTAAAATAAAATTTTTAGTCTTAAATGTCCTTAACATGTTAATGTAATTTTACCAAGTCCATGTTGACACCATTACCGCTTCATATTATTTGTAAATGTAACCCAACCCCACTTCAGTTTGAGAAGTGTCCCAAGGAGCAGGAGTCACAAACATTCAGCAAGAGTTCACAAGGCACTGGAGTTGTGGTCACATTTCCACGCTTTGCAGCTAGAGTTCAAGTCCCAATGACCACTGCTTCTAGCTGGTAACAATTCAGGTAGACTGGAAAAGCCATCTGCAGCACATATGGAGACAGAGCTTCTGTTTTCTTTAAACTGGAGAGGTGAACTCAGGGTGCCTTTCTCTGGAGTTCTGCAATCATGGCATGATGAAGAGAACCTGTGGATACACTATCCTGGGTAGCAGAGGTAAATTTGTCTAAATTAGGAGTAAGTCCCAGCCTAAAATAGGCATGGGGCATTGAGGCAAGAGAAATAAAGGAAACACTACATATTAAACAAAGTAGCAGAAAATAAGGCTATCAAGACCCACAACAGAGATCTTCGAGGGATGAATAAAAAAAGCCCTGAATATTCAGGCAAGGCATAATAAGTGGCCCTGTGTCCATAAGAAAGGAGATCAGTTTACCTGCTACTTGGAAGAAATACCCTGGGCTCATCCACAGCAATGTGAGATGGGGCTGGTGGCCTTGGGCACCTTTAGTCTTCAGTGGCAAGCCTCTGTAGGCTGGCAAGGTCAGGTCACAGGTAGCCGGAGCAGGGTGAGAAGAGACTGAACCCTCCCTTGGAGGAGTGAGGGAGCAGCTTACTTTCCAGTGTCCCCTCCCTTTTTTTTACAGCAAAGGCATGTCCCTGGTGGGGGCAGAGAAGCCTGGCAGGCTTTAGCTCAATGACCTTCCTTTTCACTCTTGAAGCAGGGCCCTGATGTCCTATGAAGTCACTTCGGGGCATTGGAGCCTTTATGGGCATATGCCAAGAGCTGGTATTTTGCCTGATCCCTTTTTGGGCTCTGTCTGCCTTTTCTATTCCTCTCTTGGTCATTATAGACCTTAAATGCCATGCTCAGAAGATCTCGTTGAGGGTTTGAGGGTCCCCATCTGCCTATATAAACTTTTTCCGTATACCTAGAGCTGATTGGAAAAAGACAAAACAGCATTATCAGCTGGATTAAATAAAAGGGGGCAGAAGTTTGCAGGAAGAGAAAAGAAGTTTGGCATCTCTTGTAGAATTCCAGAGTCTTTCAGCTGCTGAATAAACCTGTACATCAGTACTCAAAAGAAAAAAAATTTTTTAAAGTCCAAAACACAAAGTTTTATTGAAAACAATAAAATACAGAAACAGCAGATTCTCATTTTAATGTAAAACTGACATTTCCCAGAACTTTCCTAGTACCACATCATTCTGATCACTATTAAAAAACAAAACAAAGTCCCAATTCCAAAATAATTAGCAAACCTGCTGATAAACATTCTTCTCATGGTTCTAGTTATTTTTCTAAATTTTACATTTGCACTTTTTCAAGAATGAGAGTTTTTTTTTGTAAATTTAACTGATTAACATTTGTGAGGACTAGACTTTCTTTATATTTAGTTTTTAAAAAACCCATCCACACACCCTATTCAAACTAAGAGAAAATATACATTTGTTTATTAAAGCGCACCTGCTTTAGATAATTTTTTTCTCTTCACACATTAGCATAGAAAGCCAATGTTTGATTCATGCTGAAAATCTATACAAAATGAAAAGACCTGCTATTCCAGGGAAACCTTAAGACAAAAGCAAAAGCCTTATGCTACAAAAGAAAAACAGAGCAGAGGCATGGGGACTGCGAAGTCAGTTCAGATGAATAAGCACCACAAGGATGAAGACAATTTTTGTACAAACATATGCAAGAAGTTTTAAAAGATGCATTCAACATCCATTTTCCTGCAGAAATAATTGTCATGTCAGACAGTCTAACTCCTGAAACAAGTTTAGATTTTAACAGAATTTTAATTCTCTCCTATATTTATCAATAGAATCAGAGCCTTGCGTGGGGTGGCTCTTCTTTCCCCCTTGCCACCACATAGACCTGTAAGCATTTGTTGAGTACACTTTATAATACCTTTACTTCAAAATTGTAAGAAATACATGTCTTTATGTTAACTTAACAAATCATAGTACATGAATTTTCAAGTAATATTTCCATACTTATTAAAACATTTCTATTTCATTAATTAACAGGCAAATTAAAGTGCACAATAAGGCTGGAAAATTCCAGTGTGGCTTTCATTATTTTTCTATATTATTAATGAAAATTTACACCTTTGTTAGGTAAATCTACTCTGCTTTAAGCTTTGTAGCTTGCAGCAGCAGCCTGAAGTTTGAAGTAGTTTAGCCAAAATTAGCAAGTCTTTAGGATTCACATTCCATTCTATTTAAATTTAAATGAGTGCATTATAGCCCTGGTCGGTTGACTCAGTGGTAGAGCATCAGCCTGGCATGCAGGAGTCCAGGGTTTGATTCCTGGCCAGGGCACACAGGAGAAGTGCCTATCTGCTTCTCCACCCCTCCCCCTCTCCTTCTTCTCTGTCTCTCTCTTCCCCTCCCACAGCCAAGGCTCCTTTGGAGCAAAGTTGGCCCAGGCACTGAGAATGGCTCTATGGCCTCTGCCTCAGGTGCTAGAATGGCTCTGGTTGCAGCAGAGAGACACCCCAAATGGACAGAGCATCGCCCCTGGTGGATGTGCTGGGTGGATCCTGGTCAGGCGCATGCGGGAGTCTGTCTGACTGCCTCCCTGTTTCCAACTTCAGAAAAATACAAAAAAAAAAAAAGTTTAAATGAGTGCGCTATATTTATTCCAATTAAAATTAGAAATTTGTAGGGATGATATCATCTTATTTTTTTCAATATTAAAGCTGGCATTTCCAATTCTTGCATGCAAAGACCAAACACAAATGAGGATCAGACAAGGTAACAAATCAGAGAGAAACCCAGGATTTTAGAGATTAGAACATGGCCTGCTTGATTCTTATGCAGGGCTATTATGATAGGAACAAAAGGATAGAAACTAAACAGAACTCTCTCGAAAAGGTTCGAGAATGGCCGTTTATGAGATTCTGTTTAGCTACATTCAAACAGGCGTTCCCTTCGCTCTCATTTCAGGCATAGAACAGTAAAAAAATAAAATGAGTTTAGAGAAAGAGAAAAACTGGAAAAAAATCTATATTTTCCCAAACTCTTAAGTATTTCTACTTACTAAAGAAAATCAGATAATAACACAACTTTAAAAAGCATCTTAGTCTTTTAATCATTTATAAATTCTAAGAGCTGCAACAACCACCAGCCGAAATCCGTTTCAATCCCCGCTGATCTGGGAAGCCACCGCTTCTGCCTCCACTGTCGCCTGCTTGCTTCACCTCGGAGGCACGGGGCAGGGCAATTTGTGAGGCCAGCATGAACCCTAGTCCATGGGCAGCCTGTCCCTGCCACTTTACTGGCTCTTGGCTCATCACCCCTGCCTGGGGAGGCCAGCCTTCTGCTCTTAGAAGCCAAGATTTCCAAGAGCCTGATACAAAGGCTTTGGGAGCAGAGGTTTACAGAACTGCGAAGTTTAAAATGGCCATAGCCGTGATATTCTCATCTTCTGAATTACTCTCAGATTTCAAGCTTTTACATTCCTCTGTTTCTACCTCATTCTGATTAAACAACTTATTTGCTTACGGAGGGGAGGTGGCAGCAGCGGGTGTGTGTGCGAGCGGCTGGGCTACTTCACTCACGCTCTGCGATCCAGCTTGCTGCTCATTCTCCCGGAGCCACCTCCTACCCTCTGCAGCAGGAGCCCAGGCCCAGGGCCCAGCATGCCACCCCAGCCCCTCCCTCATCTGTATGTGAGAGAGGGGAAGGGAGAGCAAGTGGGTGCTGGGAGGAGGCAGCCGGACCGACGAGCACCCGCGCATCTGGCATGAGGGGGAGCCGCTGCCCCTTCGCCTTCCCTTTTCTCCCCCCACACTATACTTAAAAGCTTCACTCTCTAAAAGCTTTGACGAATGCAGTGACAAAAACAGATAGACAAACAGCAAAAAAACCAAACAGCAAAAACAGATAGAAAGCTCTGGTGTGCAGACTGACGGTGGTTCCTCGATCCCAGATGAGCCCCCAAAATGTTAAGCCTAATCCGGAGGGACCCGAAACATTGAAGACATGAACAAAGTCCATCGATTACACATCAAAGCTTTATTGTCTAGCTTGGCCAAGCGGCGGCAACTCCAACAGAGGTCTGAGGGAGAGCGCGTGCCAGCCCTTTGTTCTACCTAGTTTTTATAGTTTTGTAAGTGGCAAGTACAGAAGCAAAAATTGTAATTAGGAGCCCCTTACCACTATTGGTTATAGTCATATGTCCTTTAACATGATAGGACCACGTTCAATTTGCAAGCCATACATCATTTTGGAGAAAACAAAATTTACAAGTCAACACAATGGTAGAAAGATGTCTTCTTACTTATTAAAAGGCATTCCTATATTACCTAGTGTTTATCTGTCATCTCTCTGTCCAGAGTCACACGTGTTAACCATATGCATTTACATAGGAGAGGTAGTTCCTGTGGGGACAAATGCCCGCAAATTGTTTATTGCTATAAGAAAAGGTTTATTTTGGCTTTTCTCTCCCTGTACCTGGCTAGCCATTCACCCTTTTCCCCACAGACATGGTGGAATGTCTGGGAATCCATGTTTTCCTCCCTTTTGCATTTACAATACAATGCCAAGGGCCATCCTGGTCATGCCAACCACACAGTACAGAGACTATTTCTCACAATTTCTCTGCACACCTTAACCCAAATTAATAAAATGTTCTTCAAGCCTCCCAAAATATTAATATTAATTCTGTAGCTTTTGGTACTTTACAACACTTGCGGGTGAGGTGGCGCAGTGGCTCCTCAGTTTGAATGCCTTGATCTTTTCAATTGGTATATATCACAATATAACAGGAATTCTGAAAGGAAATGTTTCTGATCTAAGTACTATGCTAATTGTGGTTTATGAGATATATCTAAGCATTCTGAATCCTTGAGTCAGGCACCTGGGCTCCTGGTCTGTGGTGGAATGTACAGACAGGTGAGAGGAAAAGCTCTCTATAGGTCCCTCTTGTTTCTGCATGTCTTAGGAGCAGAGCCTTTTGTTGCAGACTCTCTTTAAGGATATTTGTATAGAAAACAGCCATGGAAGATTGAGCTACCACTGTATTTATCTATGTATAAGAAACCCCATATATAAGACTCACCTTAATTTTGGGGCCCACATTTTGGGAAAAAAAAGTATTACACAAAATTATTGAACTCAAGTTTTATTCATCATAAAATTTATACTACTCCTCATTACTATCAAAACTCCCATCCATTAGTTTGTCCTCATCTGTGTCTGATGATGAATCACTGTCTTCAAAAATGAGCACAAAAACAAGGAAAAGTAGGAAATACAAGTAAGAAAATCTACAACCACTATATAAGGTGCACCCAGTTTTAAGACCCCCAAATTTTTAAAAAAACTATGTGTTTTTTACATGGGGAAATATGGTATCTTCCTCTAGAAGAAGAGGCAGATTTCTTTACTGTCCTGTATAATAAGAATACTGTCTCCCTCCTGACCGTTGTCAGACATGCTTACTGCCCATTATAGCTGATTTGGGTTTTCAAATTCAGAGCTCCTCTCCTGGAACACAACTCACTGCATGTGCAGTTATAATCAGTCTGTCTTAGGTGTGCCCTGTGAAAACCTGAATCAGAGATTTGGCACAATCTATATTGATTTACATGCTGGTTGCTGTACCATGAATAATGAAATTCTTTGACCAAGAAGTTTCATATCTTCTGCAATATCCATAAAACAGTGGTAGGTTAACTTGTCACAGTTGTTGACAGTTAGTGGTGAATATGGGATATGAACAAGACAGGCTTTGTAGAAGAGAAAAAATAGGACTTCTCAAAGCAATGAACAATATTTGAGGAAAATCCGTAAAAATTAATAGTAAACATATCGACCAAATTGCATTGCCATTCCAACAGTAAGTGAGCATTTTTTTTATTGCTTATTCATGAAGAAGCATTAGAAAATTGTTTGTAGGCCAAGTATCAGGAAGTAGATTCACAGACAGGTGGATGGATGGTACTCTGATTGCTGCTAACTCCTCTCCTATAGTTTAGCGGTAGAATTCCTTGACAATATATCAGTCAGCCCAGGTTGCCCCATTGTGACAACTAACAACTGATACTATGAGTCATTCTGAGTAGACAGAGATTTCTAACCTCTTTCAGATAACTGAAGAATGTATACTCTACTGGGCTGAAAGAAGAAAATTTTATTAATAGTGTGGTCAGGAACTAGGCATATTTTGGTAAGTTGATTGATTTACATGAGAGATGAGTGGGAGGGTATGTATTGCTTGTTAAGAAGAAATGGCAACAGCTAGTCAGTCTCATGGCTCAGTCTCTGGAAACCTAGCATGACTAACTTAGAAGCATCCAGAGATGACAGTATAAGGCCAAAAAGTGTTATTTGTTTGTTTGCTTATTTTGCAGTGGGTCATGTATATCATAAGGAAGATTACTCTCAGGAAGATTTCTCTGAGATAGACAAGTTCCTTTGATAAACCATAGGTGAGACATTGACTAGACTTTGGACTCTCACTGCCTTGATTGGGTTAATAATACTAATGGAGTTCACTCACCACTGGAGAATTAGAATCTGGCTCAAAGAATTTTAGATGTTATTTTATTCAGTCCTGACACCATGGAAAACTCCCCTATCTGTATTTAAGAAACATTATATTGACAATGAAATAGCAAATGCTCTCGTTAAGGTAGGTTTCTTTTAAAAAGATGGAAAAAAAAGATGACTTCTGTGCAAGTCAAACCCAAATCAATTAAATGGTATGAACCAAAGAGCCACAGAATCAAAGTAATGTGACTGTGCTTGCTGAATCAGAGTATCCCCAAAGCAGAAATATTTAGGTAAATGATAATGACCTTGCTACCATGTGTCTTTGGTGGCCCATAACATTGGATTTTGTCTGGTTGAGCCATGAGCAGCCACGATGTCACTGGAGACCTAAAGTTAATGTGACTTAATAGCACAACTCTGCTCTCATCCTTCACGTAGCCTATTTCCTCCTTCTCTTCTTAGCCCAATCTCAGCTGTTTTAAAAAGAAATATTATTAGGGAAAGGCTAAAGTTTACATATCCCTAAGGGTGACTGAATTCCATATATAGACATTCTAATAATTTATTGAAATATGGAGAGGTTAAGGAGAAATTTTTATAGCTCCTTTGAGTACAAGCAGAAAAGTCACAATTTTATATAATCCAATAGGGGTAAAAAGACACCAAAATTTAATTAATGGTGTTTGGGCAAGTTTTGTAGTGGGAAAAAAAAATTTAAATGACCTTGTTGGAACCCTTTGGATAATTCAATGTACTGTTGTCTAGGCTTCCCTTGGTGAATGTACAATTGATATTGGGATTTTCCATGCTTGTACTCTAAATATTCATAAAGTCCAGGGGGACTTTTATGATTAGGAAGAAGTACATGTGGGGAAATGCCAGTGAGACACATAAAATACTTACTAGCCCATTTCTCTGTTACCTCTGCAGTCTAAAACAAAGATACCAAATTCAGAGAAGCTCTCTTAAATATCTGTTCATGAATTATTCAGCTAACAGAAACCCAGTGGTATTCACTGGGATGCTCTGGCTGTCACCTCAGTGCCAGCTACACAGAACAAAAAATGACTGTGGTTCCTTCTTTCAGTTGGCAGGTCTCAAGACAGATCTCACAGCTCTATCCATTACTGCCGTTGAAACTAGTTATAGTTTTAATGGTTCTTGGGCTATTGCTAATCACCTAGATGTTTGGTCTTCCATTTGGAAAACTATAATCTGGCAGGTTTCGAGCATCATCTTGCTAGACTGGCTATATCTGGCTTTTTACCTTGTCTCAGAGTTATTAATGAGACCTCACCACCATTGACACTGGTTCAGATCACAGCGTTACCTTTCTAGTTCAATTAGACAGCTCTGGCCACTGATAGATGTCAGGTTTCCAGCTTTCCAGTCATTTGCAATTTGATAACTATCATGAACAAGGGGTTGCAAGGCTGTTTATGATCTTCCATATACTCTACTATTCAAAATAAGCTGGTATTGTTGATTTTTGGAATAGTCAAATGAAATATCTGACTTTAACTCTCTCACCTCACCCTAATCCAGAGAATTTAGAAACACAACTTGATCACTGAATATGGCTTTCTTCAGACATGTACCATCATACCTTGACCACTTTCTAGATAATCATAATGATAGAGATATTAAGGGCCTATTTTTAAAAATTGGAATTCTAAGCTATTTCTAGGATAGGTGTATTTGGATTTTTCTTTTCTCTAAAAGTAATTTCAAGAATGATCTGGTTGGTGTCCTTTTTTTGCTAGCAGCCAACCAAAATGGGACCCAATAAACTCTAACTGAAAAAGGTAAATCTTTTGGTAAAAGATAAACTTCTTATTAGAGAAGTTATATGTCTGCATGGGGCATGACTACCCACCATGACCTGCCCAGTTAGAAATATATAATCACCACTCTGCGAGGATACTTTCATTTAGACTCACTATAGTGCCCCTCTTTGGCCCACAATGTGCAGTTTTAATATGAACCTCTTTTCAAGTCAGACACTTGGCTTAACTTGTAGGATTTACATGGTCTTAGAACATAAGGATCATAACCAGGTGGTTAAGCACACCCTTTAGAGAGGCCCCCAACAAAGGCCAACATGTGTCAAAGTGGGGGATAAATGGACTTGGATAAGTTTTATAATAATGCTCATGTATGGCCAGTATCCACAGCCACCAGCAGAGCCTCCTGGCCCATGCAGGTTCACATTAGATATGGACAGACAGTTATGAAACAATGGAGCCAAAAACTGGTGGGCCATCAGCTTTAATCCTAGCTTGCACCTGGTGGGCAAGAAATACACACAGTGGAAAAACACTTCCATTTCCATTCAGAGCTTCCAAAGCCACTGGCTTATTCAAGTTTCCTAGTATCAAAGGTTTTGAGCTCATCAGCCTTATTTACCTCTGTTCCCCATCTCCTTCTCTCTATGCAAACTGCACAAACTGGCTTCTCTTTCAGTATTCTGCCATCATGGTTGCTTCTCCTGGCCTCCTCCACGTGGTCTCTCTCTGCTCTCCTCTCTGCTCTCTCCTCTAATGCTAATCTCAGAAACCAAGAGGTTGCAAGCTCCTGGTCTGCCCCACTTTATACTGTAGAAATCAAAACCTTTAATCCAATATACGAACAAGGAAGTCTCTGATCCGAAGTCACTTCTCTGAGGCATAATGGGATTCCTCATGAGAGTGCACCACCACACATCAAAAAGGGTGGGAAAGGCTTAGTCCTAAAATCAAGTCCCAGGCTACAAGAATCCTGCCTGCCCACAGCCTGCCCCCAACACACATTAACACAATCACACCCATTCCAAGCATCAGGGCAACTAATATCACCTGTGTGATGGGCCCTCACGTGGGCAGTGCCATCTTTAACAAAGAGAACATAATATATTTTATCTGCTCAACAGCTCATGTTCCACTTTCCCTTATCTTCTTTATGAACTGTTGAGCATTAGTAGGGAATAACTGGAAAAAAAATTAAAGTTATAGATATACATAGATGTCATGGTGATAGGTTAAATAGAATGACTGATGGAGTCATGTATTTATGGGAAAATCTGCCAGAAGCCTAGATGGTTTAAAAACAAAAATAGATATTGTTGGGAGACAATTATTCATGGGTTTCTCACCATTTCTGCTTTTTTTCAAAAGTGAAGCATTGACTGTATTTTATGTTGAAACCAGAAATAAAAGCATTCATGCTGCCTGTCACCAGTTCAGCCACATAAATGGAGGCAAGAATTGAATTGTTTATGGGTGTTTTATTCAGATGACAAAAGATCTGGGGAGATGGGAGTAATGTACCAAAAGCTGTCTCAAACATCTATCTAGAGCAGGGGTCAGGAACCTATGGCTTGTGAGCCAGATGTGGCTCTTTTGATGGCTGCATCTGGCTCGCAGACAAATTTTTAATAAAAAAAATAATGTTAAAAATATAAAACATTCTCATGTATTACAATCCATTCATTTTCTACCACTCATGTTCATGGTTGTGGGTGGCTGGCACCAATCACAGCTGTTCTCTGGGACAACATCAAATTTTTATTGGATAATGCGTAATGTACACGGGTTGTTGTATGGCTCTCATGGAATTAAAATTTTAAAACATGTGGCATTCATGGCTCTCTCAGCCAAAAAGTTTCCCGACCCCTGATCTAGAGCCAACCTTTTTATAAGGGGAAAAAAAGAGTAAGTAAGAGTTTTGGAATTTCAAGGAAAAGTTAATCAGATCATGGTCAAAGTTAATTGGATCATAGTTAGCAGGAGTTCTGTCCTTGTAGTACCCTGAGGCACAAAAGTGGACTACTTGCAGATCTCATGAAGTCATGCAAGCCCATTCAGGCATCCCAGCTCCTGGAACAAAGCCTATACCTGCATTAACCATTCAGCCCACTGACCATGAACAAAGACACCACTACTCAAGTAATATTTTAACTCTTGAGTTCTCCCTATTAGTTTGACTTATTTTTTTAAGAACATTTGTCTAGTGAAGAGCTTTGAAAGATAAAGATGATGTCTCCTATTTACAGCATAGAACACACTCCAGTCTGATAGATAATTTTTTTTCAGGACAAAAAGAAAGCATGTTTCTCATCCATTTTAAAGATCCAGTTTCAATAATCTCAAGGTTTTCTTCTTCCAGTATAACTATTTGAGTGCTGTTGACATAGAATGTACAAACCTGTACAGAATTTTTTATCAGAGTTTATTTGAACCAAACTGATGAAAATGCAGGAAATCAAGACCTCAAATTCTCTAGATAATCAGAATTTTGTCCTTTGTTTTATGAACTTGAAATTAAGGAGTAAACATAAGAAGATTATATAAAGGTGGAAGAAAGCAGATAATAGCAGAGTAATAGCTATGTGAGAAATACTCCTGGTCTTTCCCCTTGAAATTCAACAAATTGAACAACTATAATGTTGCAGAGGAACCCCAGCTCAGCTCACAGGCATGCCTAAAAGATCTGTGCAATGACTGGACTAAAGGTGGGAAAGGTTGAAAAGGGGGAAGAAAAAGAAAATGCACTTTGGTCCACTTTGGAGAGAGAAGCCCGGAGTGACTAGGTTTTGTTTTTGTTGTTTTTTTTTCTCTGCCAAGACTATGAGGAGGAGGAAAGCCTGGAGTGACTGAGTTTTCTCTGTCATGGAAACAGAGAGGAAAGCCCAGAGTGACTGGACCTCCTTCTGCCAGGAGGAGCAGTGAGATTAAGGGGAAGAAGGAGAGATACTCAACCAAAGTGGCAGCAGAACAAAGGGTCACAGCCAGTGTTCTTTTGGTCTGCCCACAGCCCATGCTCAGTACAGAAACAGAGAAAACCAAAGTGTACCTTCCACCCTCCCAGATCCTGCCACCCTCACCTTGTGAGATATAGAGTGGCAGACCTCACAGCTAACTCTCCAGAGTCATTTTCTCCCCTGAAGAACAGAGGTGCCCTGTGTCTGGTCCCCTGGGCTGTTGGAATGTGGGGAGAATGCCTGAAGGCCTAAGATTGCCTTTGCTGAAGGCATAAAGCCTGAAAACCCTCATAACATGCTGTACCTACCAATGTGACTGTAGCCTCACCTACATCATTGTGACAGCAACATCTCAGCAGAAGTAATCACAGAAATTTCGCAGAGCTGAAATATGTAATGGAGTGACACCTTCTGGAAGAAAACAGTAACCTCTCAAAACTGAATATTTTTTCTTTTTTCCTTTTTTTGAATTTTATTTTTTAAAATTTAAAAATTTTTTACTTTCATTTTTGGCATTTGATAAGCTACAACATCCTTTATGATTAAAACACTCTATAAAATTTGTATAGAAGGAAAGTACCTCAATATAATAAAGACCATATATGACAAATTATCAGCTAATGTTATATTAAATGGTGAAAAAAAATCAAGGCTTTTCCTCTAAAATCAAGAATAAGACAAAGCTGTCCACTCTCGCCACTCTTATTCAACATAGCTCTGGAAGCTTTAGCCAGAGCAATTAGGCAAGAGAAAGAAATAAAATGCATCTATATTGGGGAAGAAGAAGTAAAAGTATCACTTTTTGCAGATGACACGATCTTATATATAGGAAACTCCAACTCCACCAAAAACTATAAGAAAAAATAAACCAATAATACAGTAGGGTCATAGGATACAAAATCAATATACAAAATTCTATTGCTTTTCTACACACCAACAATAAAACTTCAGAAAATTAAATCAGAAAAACAATTCCTTTTACAATTGCAACAACAACAACAACAACAAAACATAGGGATAAACTTAATAAAGCATATAAAGGAAGATATGCTGAAAACTACAAAGCATTATTGAAAGAAATTGAAAAAGACACAATGAAATAGGAAAATATTCCATGTTAATAGATTGGAAAAATCAACATAGTTAAAATAGCCATATTACCCAGATCAATATACCAATTTTATTGCAATCCCCATCAAAATCCTAATGTCATTTTAAAAATAATAGAACAAAAAATCACCAGGTTTGTATGGAACTATAAAAACCCTTGAATAGCCAAAGCAATCCTGAGAAAAATGAATGAAGCTGGAGGTATGTTGGGCAGATAAAATATATTATGCTCACTTTGTTAAAGATGATACTGCCCACATGGAAGCTTGTTGCCCAGGTGATTACTTGGGAAGGGCATAATTATATGAATGTGTGTTGGGGGAGGGCTTTCACACCAAAGGGTTTTAAAAGGAAGAGAAATCACGTTGTTCCAGGGGAAGAGGAATTACATTCTAGGAGGAGAGCAGAGAGGAGAGAAGATAAAGGCCACATGGAGGAGAGGAGAAGCAGCCAAGATGGTGGAGTGCTGAAGGAGAAGCCAGTTTGTGCAGAGTTTGTGCAGAGAGAAGGAGATGGGGAGCAGAGGTAAATAAGGCTAGTGAGCTAGAAACCTTTGATTCTAGGAAACTCGGACAAGTCAGTAGCTTTGTGAGCACTGAATGAGTGGGTTTTGGAGCCCAGTGTATATTTTTACTTGCCTGCCAGGTGCAAGCTAGGATTAAAGAATGGCCCACTAGTTCTTGACTCCATTGTTTCATTACCATCTGTCCGAATCCTATGCGAACCTTCATGGACCAGGCTGCTGTGATGGTGACTGTGGCTACTGGCTTTACATGGTATCACACTATTTGCCTTCAAATTATACTACAGAGCTATGATAATCAAAACAACATATTATTGGCAGAGAAACAGACACATAGACCAATGGAATAGAATTGAGAGTCCAGAAATAAAACCACATATATATATGGACAAATAATTTTCAACAAAGGAGCCAAAAACAAACAATGGAGGAAAGAAAGCCTCTTCAATGAATGCTGCTGGAAAAATTGAAAAGCAACATGCAAAAGAATGAAGCTTGACTACAGTTTGTCTCTCTGCACACAAAAAATAACTCAAAATGAATTAAAGACCTAAATATAAGATCTGAAAGCATTACATAGAAGAAAGCATAGATATTAAACTAATGGACGTTGGCCATAGAGAAAATTTTATCAATTTGACCTCAAAGGCAAGGGAAGTAAAGGAAAAAATAAATGAATGAGACTATATCAAATTGAAAAGTTTCTTCATAGCAAAAGAAACCGACAAGAAAACAGCAGCCAACTAATTGAGAATTGATATTTTCAAACAACAGCTCTGATAAAGGGTTAATAGCCAAAATATATAAAAACTTGCAAAGCTCAGCAACAGACAAGCAAACAATCCCATTAAAAAATGAGGAGAGGACCTGAACAGACACTTCTCATAAGAGAACATACAAATGGCCAAAATATATATGAAAACATGTTAATCTTCACTAGCTAGTTGGTAAATGCAAATCAAAACTCCAATGAGATACCACCTCACACCTATTAGATTGCCTGTTGTCAACAAGACTGTTAATAACAAGTGTTGGAGATGGCTGTAGGGAAAAAGGAACCCTCATTTACTGATGGTGGGAATACAAATTGGTACAACCATTGTGGAAGAAAGTATGGTGGTTCCTCAAAAAATTATGAATAGCCTGACCAGGCGGTGGCACAGTGGATAGAGCATTGGACTGGGATGCAGAGGACCCAGGTTCAAGACCCCGAGGTTGCCAGCTTGAGCACGAGCTCATCTGGTTTGAGCAAAAGCCTAACAGCTTGAACCCAAGGTCGCTGGCTCCAGCAAGGGGTTACTCAGTCTGCTGAAGGCCTGCAGTCAAGGCACATATGAGAAAGCAGTCAACAACTAAGGTGTTGCAACGCGCAATGAAAAACTAGTGATTGACGCTTTTCATCTCTCTCCATTCCTGTCTGTCTGTCCCTGTCTATCCCTCTCTCTGACTCACTCTCTGTCTCTGTAAAATATAAATAAATAAAAAATTAAAAAAAATTATGAATAGAACTACCATATGACCCAGCAATCCCTCTACTGAATATCTATTCCCAAAACTCAAAAACATTGGTATGTAAAGACACATGCATCCCCATGTTCACCACAGCATTATTCATAGTGGCCAGGACATGGCAACAACCTAAATGTCCTTTGATAGAGGATTGGATAAAGAAGATGTGGTACATATATACAATGAAATACTACTCAGCTATAAGCAATGATGACATATTGCCATTTATAACAACCCTGAGAACATTATACTGAGTGAAATACATAAATCAGAAAAACCTAAAACTATATGATTTTGCACATAGGTGGGATATAAAACTAAGACTGATGGACATAGATAAAATTGAAGTGGTTACCAGGGCATATGGGTTGTGGGAGAAGTGGGTAAAGAGGGATAATATACAGTGATGGAAAATAATTTGACTTTGGGTGATGGATATATAATATAATCAATAGTTCAAATACTATAGAAACATTTACCTGAAAGCTATGTACTTTTGATCTTATTGATGAATGTCACCCCATTAAAGTTAATTTCCTAAATAAAATTTTTTTTTAAGTGAGTGGAAGAAAGCAAGGTAGGAATTGAATTACAAGATAGTTAACAAGATTATATGCTCTTTTATTTCAAAAGTGTGTTAATCTGTAGGACTATGCTATGAAAACATACAGGACTAGGATAAACAATTAGAGGAAGAGAGGCACTTTAGGGCAAAAGCCCTGAGCTGATGAAAGTCCAGGGGCCTCTCTAACCCTTACTGGAAATAGTGCATACTGGACACAGTGCATGTTGGAAAGAATAAAACAGCATGATAAGATTCAGTAATGGAATATATTTAGGCTCACAGAACAGAGATTAGAAGTCAGCATGTTCCTTGTCATTTACTTCCCTCCCTGAAAACTTCTGTCTGTTTCCTTGAGGTATTTGTACTTGCTAATAAATATCTGAGTAAGGCTGGGGATGAGGCTTTAGCCTTTCAGTCTGTGGAACATGGTTGTTGCCTCCCCTTGGCCACTCAGAGCATCTGGCCTCTGGGCAGTTCATTGTTGCCACAACATTAACCTAGATGCACATAAACAATGGGGCTTACTTAAGGCAAAGATAAACCTAATCCACAGCATATGGATACACTTTTTAAAAATGTCAAGATTACAGTTGATTTAAAATGTCAAAATCACATGGCCTAAAACAGTGATCCCCAACCCCCGGTACCAGTCCATGGGCCATTTGGTACTGGTCCACAGAGAAAGAATAAATAACTTACATTATTTCCGTTTATTTATATTTAAGTCTGAACGATGTTTTATTTTTAAAAAATGACCAGATTCCCTCTGTTACATCCATCTAAGACTCATTCTTGATGCTTGTCTCGGTCACATGATACGTTTATCCGTCTCACCCTAAAGGCCGGTCCGTGAAAATATTTTCTGACATTAAACCAGTCCGTGGCCCAAAAAAGGTTGGGGACCACTGCCCTAGACAAATGTTACAATCTTGTTAATGATTGTGTCATGCTGCCATGCCCCCCAACCTGTATGTGGTCAAAGGGTATATAACCAGCCTCTGAAATATACTTGGCATGCACAATTTGGGTCTACTATGCCCTGTGTCAGCCATATACAGTCAGAATATTTAATAAATCTCCTCTGTAAAGCCAGCAGGCATGGCCAGAGCCACTATCACAGCAGCCACCTGGCCCATGCAGGTTCGCATTGGATTCGGACAGTCGGTAAAGAAACAACGGAGCCACAAACTGGTGGGCCATAGTCTTTAATCCTAGCTTGCACCCAGCGGGCAAGTAAAAACACACACTGGGCTCCAAAACCCAATCACATTCAGTGCTCACAAAGCCACTCACTTATCCGAGTTTCCTAGAATCAAAGGTTTCTAGCTCACCAGCCTTATTCTCCTCAGTTCCCCATCTCCTTCCTTATCCCAGATACAAACTCTACACAAACTGGCATCTCACTCAGCACTCTGCCATCTTGGCTGCTTCTCCTGGCCTCCTCCACGTGGCCTCCTTCCGCTGCTGGCTCTACTCTCTCTGCTCTCTCATGCTAACCTCAGGAACCAAGAGCGCAAACTCTCGTTCCGCCCGCATTTTATATTGTAGCTTCACAACCTCTAATCCAATATACAAAATAGGGAAGTCTCTAATACAAAGTCACTTCTCTGAGGCATGATTGGATTGTACCACCTCACATCAAAAAGGGTGGGAAAGGCTTAATCCCAAAACCAAGCCCCAGGCTACAATGATCCTGCCTGCCCCCCAACACACATTAATATCACCTGGGCAACGGCCTCCACGTGGGCAGCGTTATCTTTAACAAAGTGAGCATAATACATTTTATCTGCCCAACAATCCACCCCTATGCTCACTTTACTACCCACAATCTACATCACCGGCATCCCTGTGCAAGGAAATTAGCACATTACACAAGTTACAACAGCACAAACCATACAATTTCAACAATCACAAAGGTACACTTCACCAGTCTCTGAGCACTTAGCCCAAAGCACAAAATGTCCTCAGCCTTCTTTCTAGCCATGGGAAAAGCTTCCTGGGGCAGGGGAGTGCTTCCAGCAAAGCCACCCCTCACCCCCATCAGGGTATTTCACATTGTCCAAAATCCGTAATCCATAAATCCATCCAACAAAGGAGCCAGTGCCCACTCCGGTCCTAGTCCAGGAAATCAGTCCACGCACATGGGGCGTTAGCCACCCCCCTCATCCCTGCTGTCCTCGCAGGTCTTACACTGTCCCAAAGAGGGGCACGTGGCAATGGCAGTCAGCATTTCCATCTCTGCTCCAGAGAACATGTCCAGCCCTGTGTCCCAAAATCGCAGACCTACCAGGGCCATAGTAGGTGCTCCTTCCAGCTGGGCTCTCATCTTATGGAGACTGCGGATTGCAATTCCAGCCCGATTCTCCTCATCCTCCAGAGAGGATCTGAAAACACCAGCTCCAGCTGCCGGGTTCGAGCCCCGGGCCGCTGCCGCCTTCTGCTCCGCAGGCCTTGCAGCTCCGGACCCGGCCTCAGTTTCAGCCCCGGCCTCAGCCTCAGCCCTGGCCTCCCACCGCTGCTGGCTCTCCACAACATCCAGGGCAATCTGCAACTCA
The DNA here is from genome assembly GCF_036850765.1 of Saccopteryx bilineata. NCBI lineage: Eukaryota > Metazoa > Chordata > Mammalia > Chiroptera > Emballonuridae > Saccopteryx > Saccopteryx bilineata. The sequence goes on from NC_089491.1 coordinate 319,376,464, forward strand.
CGAACTTGTGAATCCTCCTCCAGTGTTTGCTCCATTTCCAGGCGAATCTCACACACCTGGTTGGCCTCCTCCTCCAGCACTTCCTCCAGCTCCAGGGTCAGCATCTGTTTCTCCCCGCGTTTGCTCCAGCTCCTTCCACTGCTCGGTTGGCAGGTCCCGGGCAGCCTCTTCCACAGAGCTCTCAGTTTCCTCGCGCATGGCTGTAAAAGTCAGCCAGCCTACGGTCCCCAAAAGGACAGCCATGGGGAACCATAACAGCAGCCAGTCCTCTACTCCACCACTCAAAGGCTCCTTGCTGATCTGTATCGAATCCTGCCACAGACTACGCCAAATGTAAAGCCAGGAGCTATGGCCAGTGCAACTATCAGAGCAGCCAGGCCCATGCAGGTTCGCATTGGATTCGGACAGTCGGTAAAGAAACAATGGAGCCACAAACTGGTGGGCCATAGTCTTTAATCCTAGCTTGCACCCAGCGGGCAAGTAAAAACACACACTGGGCTCCAAAACCCAATCACATTCAGTGCTCACAAAGCCACTCACTTATCCGAGTTTCCTAGAATCAAAGGTTTCTAGCTCACCAGCCTTATTCTCCTCAGTTCCCCATCTCCTTCCTTATCCCAGATACAAACTCTACACAAACTGGCATCTCACTCAGCACTCTGCCATCTTGACTGCTTCTCCTGGCCTCCTACACATGGCCTCCTTCCGCTGCTGGCTCTACTCTCTCTGCTCTCTCATGCTAACCTCAGGAACCAAGAGCGCAAACTCTCGTTCCGCCCGCATTTTATATTGTAGCTTCACAACCTCTAATCCAATATACAAAATAGGGAAGTTTCTAATACAAAGTCACTTCTCTGAGGCATGATTGGATTATACCGCCCCACATCAAAAAGGGTGGGAAAGGCTTAATCCCAAAACCAAGCCCCAGGCTACAATGATCCTGCCTGCCCCCCAACACACATTAATATCACCTGGGCAACGGCCTCCACGTGGGCAGCGTTATCTTTAACAAAGTGAGCATAATACATTTTATCTGCCCAACATCCTCCTTTAATAAAACTCTTCAAAATTCATCTGGATTTGGTGTCTCTATGTAAACCCGCTGAAGTGAGGTAAGGTACTTTTCAGAATCTGGGGTACAGTACTGTTGGGCAGATAAAATATATTATGTTCACTTTGTTAAAGATGGCGCTGTCCAAGTGGAAGCCCGTCACCTAGGTGATATTGTGTATTGGGGGCAGGCTGTGGGCAGGCAGGATCCTTGTAGCCTGGAGCTTGGTTTTAGGACTAAGCCTTTTCCACCCTTTTTGATGTGGAGTGGTGCAATCCCATCATGCCTCAGATAAGTGACTTTGTATTAGAGACTTCCCTATTTTGTATATTGGATAAAAGGTTTTGATTTTTGCACTATAAAGTGGGGCAGACCTGAAGCTTGCTCTCTCCTGGTACCTGAGATTAACATTAGAGAGGAGAGCAGAGAGAGGCCACGTGGAGGAGGCCAGAAGAAGCAGCCAAGATGGCAGAGTGTTGAAGGAGAAGCCAGTTTGTGCAGAGTTTGTGCAGAGAGAAGGAGATGAGGAACAGAGGAGACTGAGGCTAGTGAGGTTAGAAACCTTTGATTCTAAGAAACTTGGATAAGTCAGTAGCTTTGTGAGCACTGAATGTGAGTGGGTTTTGGAGCCCAGTGTGTGTTTTTTCTTGCCCACCGGGTGCGAGCTATGATTAAAGATGATAGCCCACCAGTTTTTGGCTCCGTTGTTTCTTTACCGACTGTCCGAATCCAATGTGAACCTGCATGGGCCAGGCTGCTGTGATGGTAGCAATGGCTTCTGGCTTTACAGTGGCCATGGCTACTGGCTTCACAAGTACTTTACAACATTATTTCAGAAAATTTAATTGAAAGAAATTAGATGATTATATTTTTATTTAGAATAAAAATTCTGGAAGTGTGTAAAGCCAGTATCCCTGAGAAGGAAAGAAGCAAAAAGAATACTAGGGAAAGGAGCCAGTGGGGATAACCAAGTCAACCAGTGATAAATTAACTAAATCCCATAGTTCTCTAAATCGGTGCTTAGAATCACTTACAATACAAAGCAAAAATAACAGGATCTGTGTGTAACTATGGCCAGTGACCTGGAAACCCCTTCCCCCTTGCTGACCTCATCAAAACTTTCCTTCCCTCTCCTTGAGTCCTAGGAAACCTTAAACAAAGAAATCACATGCCCATTGCTTAGCTACTGTAAAGGTATATAACCTGAAAGAAAGTCAACTTCAGAGAGTGTAAAGCCAGTAGCCACGACCACAATCACAGCCACCTGGCCCATGCAGGTTTGCATTTGATTCGGACACTTGGTAATGGAACAATAGAGCCAAGAACTGGTGGGCCATTAGCTTTAATCCTAGTTTGCACCTGGTGGGTGTAAAGCCAGTAGCCAGGGCCACCATCACAGCTGCTTGGCCCGTGCAGGTTCGCATTGGATTCAGACAGATGGTAATGAAACAACAGAGCCAAGCACTGGTGGGCCATTAGTTTTAATCCTAGCTTGCACCTGTCAGGCAAGTAAAAACACACACTGGGCTCCAAAACCCACTCACTTAGTGCTCACAAAGCCACTGACTTATCTGAGTTTCCTAGAATCAAATGTTTCTAACCTCACTAGTCTCATTCATCTCTGCTCCTCATCTCCTCTCTGCACAAACTGCACAAACTGGCTTCTCCTTCAACACTCTGCCATCTTGGCTGCCTCTCCTCTCCTCCACATGGCCTTTCTCTGCTCTCTGCTCTAATGATAATCTCAGGAACCAAGAGAGCAAGCTCCCGGTCAGCCCCACTTTATAGTGCAGAAATCAAAACCTTTCATCCAATATACAAAATAGGGAAGTCTCTAATACAAAGTCACTTATTTGAGGCATGATAGGATTGCACCACCCCACATCAAAAAGGGTGGAAAAGGCTTAGTCCTAAAACCAAGCCCCAGGCTACAAGGATTCTGCCTGCCCACAGCCCGCCCCCAACGCACATTAATATCACCTGGGCAATGGGCATCCACGTGGGCAGCGCCATCTTTAACAAAGTGAGCATAATATATTTTATCTGCCCAATAGCAGGCAAGTAAAAACACACACTGGGCTCCAAAACCCACTCATTCAGTGCTCACAAAGCTACTGACTTTACTGAGTTTTCCTAGGATCAAAGGTTTCTACCTCACCAGCCTTATTCACCTCTGTTACCCATCTTCTTCTCTCTGCACAAACTGCACAAACTGGCTTCTCCCTCAGCACTCCACCATCTTGACTACTTCTCCTGACCTTCTCCACATGGCCTTCTCTGCTCTCCTCTCTAATGCTAATCTCAGGAACTGAGAGAGCAAGCTCTCGATCTGCCCCAATTTATATTGTAGAAATCAAAACATTAATTCCAACACACAAACAAGGAAGTCTCTGATACAAAGTCACTTATATGAGGCATAATGGGATTCCTCATGGGAGTGCACCACCCTACATCATGCAATCAGTCAAGTCTTAAAACTAAGCCTTAAGCTATAATGAACTTGCCTGCTTACAGCCTGTCTCCCACACCCAATGCAAACTATAAGTGAGCAAACATATATCATATTTAAAAACTTATTTGATCAACAGGGAGCCAGTGTTTTGGAGCTACAAACTCCACATACTCCACCAGTTTTAATAAATCCTACATCCTTCATCAAGTTTTCTGGGCGTTCTTGTCGTCCTTTGATTCCTGCAATACTTACAATAGTCTAAGCAAGAGATAATGGCAATGAAGGGTTGACTTTAAGAGATGTATCTGAGAGAAATTTAATAGAATTTGATGAATCACTGGATACCACTAAATGAGGGACAGATTAAAGAAAATTGTGAAAAAGTGGACAATATTAAAAATGACACCCGAGTCAACTGTGATATCTTAATTGAGAGGTGAAATCTACAAGGATGAGCTTGTCTAAATTAGCTTCGTTAAGAACATGTTGAATAAGCAGGTAGATATGTCCTATAGTATTAAAGCTGAATAGTGAGTTCTGGGCTAGAGGTGCAGATTTGAGACCTGTTGATAAAATATATATATTTAAATTATGGTACACAGTGAGATTCCTTGGATAGAGAATATGAAATATGACAAAAATCCTGATGATAAAAATTTACAAAACAATGTTTTTTTGAAAGAGGTTTAGACAATGAAAGCAGGGGTATTGAATCTAGAAAGTGACTCTTAGAATTAATGTATTTTATTCTAAAGAACAGGGAAGATTTTTTTTTTTAGAGAAATGTAACCTCTCTAACTGGCACACATTATTATATTAAATCATTGTTTCCATGAGGCACTGAGATCTCAAAAAGATGCACAGTGAAAAAAATGTCAGGGGGAGTATAGATTTTTTAAATACAACACATTTTTTTGTAATAAAAATACTAAAAATAAAACTTATGTAATCTTTTGGGCTAGTACAAATGTGCAAGTGACAGTGATTTTCAAGATAAGCAAATAAAGGAAGTTGTGATATATTTATCTTTCTAAAAATGATGGCATAGATTTTTAAATGTCTTGGTACCTGTGTGTTGGTCAAATAAGTTTGTAAATGTGATATATATGTTTGCTCGTTTTGGGTGTGGGAAACAGGCTATAAGTTGGCAAAGTCATTATAGCCTAAGGCTTAGTTTTAAGACTAAGCCTTTCCCACTCTTTTAATACTAAGATCTTCTCAACACTAAACTTTTCCCCAAACCCTTGACTGTTGCATGATGTGGGGTATTGCACTCTTATGAGGAATCCCATTATGCCTCAGATAAGAAAGTGACTTTGTATCAGAGACTGACTTATTTGTATACAGTATTGGTTTAAAGGTTTTGATTTCTACAATATAAAATGGGGCAGAGGAGCCCGTGCTGGAGGAGAGCAGAGAAAGGCCACATGGAGGAGAGGAGAAGCAGCCAAGATGGCGAAATGCTGAAGGAGAAGCCAGTTTGTGCAAAGAGAAGGAGATGGGAAACAGAGGTGAAGAGGGCTGGTGAGGTACAAACCTTTGATCCTAGGAAAACTCGGATAAGTCAGTGGCTTTGGGAGCCCTGAATGGAAAGGGAAGTGTTTTCCCACTGTGTGTATTTCTTGCCCACTGGGTGCAAACTAGGATTAAAGGTAATGGCCCACCAGTTCTTGGCTCCATTGTTTCATTACTGTCTGTCCGAATCAAATGCGAACCTGCATGGGCCAGGTGGCTGTGATGGTGGCCGTGGCTACTGGCCTTACCTTTTCCTCTCTGTGTGACAGAGAGGAAATCCATTTCATGCCCAGTGGCACCCAAGGAGGTTAAGAGAGGACTCAGCTCCATACTGGGATTCAGGTCTTTGTCATGGCAGAAGAAACTTTTCAAGAGGGTGATAGAAAGATTATTAAGTTCATTAAATTTATTAAAGCAATATAGTATGCATTCCACAAGTGAAAGCAAGCAACCTTGGAGAATGGAGCTACCAGATGGAGTATGGGTCGAAAGTGTTTACTAGTTTTAGTCAAAGGGCACAGAATGGTCCTCGGCTTCTGACACTGTGGGGTGGGGTGTCTGCAGACAGGGCTCCTCCCTGTTTATCCTCTCTGGAAAGTGATTTCTTTTTTGGCTTTTTGGAACTGTCATGGTGATTGGGTGGGTATCCGGGGTAGGTGGGGGTGGTGGTGCCAAATCCATAATGCAAATTTATTACAAAGATATTACAGTTTTCTTTCAGTTGGTATGGCTACCAAATCTGGTTGAGACTGGATTTGTTGATTTCAATTACAGGAAATTGGGGAGGGGGAGGCAGGAGAACAGGTGGTCAGTGAAGGTTGTATCTGCTATTTTCTAGCAAAGGTCAAAAAGAGGAGGGGTAAAGCTTGCAGCCCTTGTTCCCTGTTCTAATTTTCCTGCTGGGCATTGACTATGCTCATCAAACCATGTAAGCATGATTTAATCTTTAACCACGCTGGTTCTTCTGACCAGATGGAGGAGAGGGCTAACAACTCGGATGTGTATGATATATCCTTATTACAGTGGTCTTAAAATCTATTTTAATTCCTCTTTTAAAGAAAAAAGGCATAATACCTAGTAACGAAGAATATTCACAAAAAGTGCCAACTATCATGATGTTTACATTTCCAAATTATTGTATTTGCACTGCTAAAAAACTGGAAGAGAGTATTATATTTGGTATAGGTTTTCAAAGACTGCTTCTTCACTTTGTGTTTGAAAATGTTATGGAAAGGAATCCTTAAAAATACAACAAAACTTTTCAAAGAATTAATTATAAAATATCTGCCCCCTCACATTCTCTGCCTTCTTCCATCACCACTAGCTTCTTATAGAATTGAAAATTAGAATAAAAGGAGAGAAAGACAAACAGAACATAAGACCAGGCACGTTTATGAAGGACAAGAAACATGCTCTCTTGTGTTATTATGAGCAAAGTTTGTAATAGGATGGTAATTAAACTTGTCCCTCACACTGGTAAGTTTGAAGAAGCAGAGCCTCTATTTTTCCAAATTATTTCATAATTTACTAAGACTTATTCCTCCCATGTCCTTCTGACAATTTATGCAATGTTACCAGATTCTCTCCTCATCAATTTTCTTCTTGGGGTTTTTGAAAGAGAGAAGTGTAGGTTATTCTCTAGACCTAGTTCTTTGTGCTTACTATTGCAAATCGCCTTAAAAAGTATATACCATGAGACTGTACACATTAAGTATAAGGGAGGCTCACTGTGTAATCTATGCATAACACAAAGGATTTATTTCTTTTAAAAACTATTTGTAGATTAAGATCTAAACTCTCATTATGTTTTTTCCTTCCCAGAGAATTCCACATAGATTTCTTTTCTTTTTCCTTCCCTTGCTAATTGAATATTCTTTTTTTAATGTTCCTTTCCACTATCTTTGCTTTGCTTTCTTTGAAGAGAAAGTTCAGTTTTTATTCTTATTTATTCCTTTCCATTTTTTTTCTATTGAATAGATGGTCTGTTGTTTGTATTCACTATTAAGCCAGAAAATTTTCCGACATCATTTATTTAATGAACTAATTACAATTCTTCTGACTTTAATTTGGTCAACTACAATTTATGTTTGGATTCCTTGAGTTCCTAGACTGACAGAAATTGTGTCACTTCTAGCAGCTCCGAATGCCATTGAAAATAAAAATTTAGTGTCGTTCCAATCAGTCAGCTCTCCCTTCTCCTTTTTAATTATTTATTTTATTTTTAAGGCTCAACTTCTGTCATTATGGAGAAGGTTGTTCATTATTCCAAAAACTGCTAAAAACAGGATTGCTACCCAAGCAGAAGAGAATTTGTTTTAAGTGGTGAGACATTTGGGTTGATTGTGGAAGAAAAAGGTGTCTCATATTTTCCCTTCACTGATAGAAATGCTTTATTTTAGAATTCTCAGACTTGGCCCTTACTCACTTTATTCTCAAAATAGAATGTAGTGACATTTATTAAAGGAGTAATGGATTCTACTTTGTTTCTTCATAACTAAATGCTTTAAAATTTAAACATTTCATGAAGAAAGATTAACAAAATGTATCTACTAACACTAATATACTTAATTTAGTGGATTCCAGTCTGTAGACTGTTAAAACAGTAAGATTAAATGTTGAAAGAGTTATTCTAAATATTTATTTAGCCCAACCTACCTGTATCATTGTAATTGGTGTTTCTCTAAGCTACAAAGAAAACAGAATTTAATTTGATTCAACAAATATTTATTAAGTTACCACTATCGCCAAGACACTATGCAGAGTACTGCATAAAATACAAATATAGGAAATGTAGTCTTGTAAAAACTCAAGTTGTGTTCTGTTTATTTCAGACAAGATTTATTGAGCAGTTACGTACAATGCTAAGTATTAAAGAGTACAACACATTTTCTGTAGGCAAAGGAACATGCAGTCTGGTAAACTGGATTTGACGAATCCTTAAAATTATATACAAAATTGTTCACAGAGGTCATATGTGTGTGTGAATGTGTATGTATACATTCATTTTCTCAGAAGAGGGGTTGAGATCTGCCTTGAAGTTCAATTAGACTATTTTCTGGATTCACAAAAAATTCATGGACATTCCTCCCCAAAATATTAAAACTTATGTGTGCAATGCAGGGTAGACTGCCAGAACTATAAGAGAGATCCAAATTACTGTTACTCCCTTGGCTCATTCAATTGCCTGCATGGTGCTTGGGACAAGCTGATGTTTTCTGAGATGATCATTAACAAACTATTTCACAAAGCAAAGGAAAACAAACCTTAGAATCAGAAGGAAATTTTTTAAATGTTAAAGGCGAGAAGAGCATAGTCAACAAATCATTGAACAGGGAACAAGCTTTTGGATCCTTGAGGGAAGCCAGCTCCAGATGGCCCTGGAGGACATGTAGAGCCTGGGTGAGAGACAGAAGAGGGTGCGTGTCTAGCATGGGAGATGGCCTACACAAAGTTGCAGGAGAGGGAATGGGCAGCAAGTGGACAGAAATGCTTTTCTGATGCTTCTGGATACATCCTGAACTGCTGGGCTTCTAGACTAAAATTCTTTGGAGTCTAATTGACCTTCAACGCAGATCTCAAAGTTGTCACACCTGTTATGCCACTGCTGGCTGAGCCAGAAAGCAGAGATTTTGTTTGCAAATTGGTATAGATAACACGTACACACACACACGTTAGTGTCACATATATGTATGTGCCGTATATATGTGTGTGTGTATATATATACATATATATGTTATCAGCTCTGACACAGCTCTTTTGATCATAATTAATGTATTTATGAATATATACCTTTTGCTGAGCCTTATGTAAGAACTAAAGATGAAAAATAGCTTCTGTTATCAAGGAGCAAATGATATCAAGAGCAGAAGAAGGAAGGTAAGTGTTGTAAAGAACACAGAATGAATAAAGGCAGGGAAGTAGGTAACCTCCTGTCTCTTGGAATTGACAAGTATTTAATTTGAACTGTTATTGAAAAAGTAGTCCTGGCCTGACCTGTGGTGGCACAGTGGCTAAAGCATTGATCTGGAATGCTGAGGTTGCCGGTTTGAAACCCTGGGCTTCCCTGGTCAAGGCACATATGGGATTTGATGGTTCCTGCTCCTCTCCCCTTCTCTCTCTCTCTCTCTCTCTCTCTTCTCTAAAATAAATAAATAAATTCTTTAAAATAATAAAAAATGAAAAAAGAGTCCCTCCAGGAATGAATTTGATAAAATAAGAGTTCATAGAAACAAGTATATCATATTCAAGGGCTTGGGTTTTTAAATTTTATTTACTTATTTATTTATTTATTTATTTATTTATTTATTCTTTTCCAAATGAGAGGAGAGATAGAGAGACAGACTCCTTCATGCACCCTTACTGGGATCCACCCAGCAACCCTTGTCGGGGGCTTATTCTTTGCCCATCTGGGGCCATGTTATAATAGTAACTGAGCTACTTTTAAGGCAGAGGTTGGAGGGAGCCATCCTTAGTACCTGGGCTGATGTGCTAAAACAAATCAAGCCATGGCTTTGAGAGAAAAGAGAGAGAGAGAGAGAGAGAGAGAGAGAGAGAAGGGAGAAAAGTAGAGAAGCAGATGGTCGCTTCTCCTTTGTGTCCTGACTCAGAATTGAACCCAGGACTTTCACACACCAGGCCAACACTCTACCACTGAACCAACCAGCCAGGGCCTAGAAACTTGAATTTTAGATATCAGAAAAACTTTAAAAGATTTTAAGCACAAGAACAATATAATTAGATTTAAATTTTAGATGATCTATCTCATAACAATATAGATAGTAAGACTAAAGATTAGAACAAATTTGCAGTCATATAATAGATGGTATTTCTTTAGGACAAATTTTCAGTCATATAATAGATGGTGTTTCTTATTAAATATGGGAAAGGAAGAATAGGAAGGAAACTATGATAAATACTAGATTTAACTTTTAAGTAGATGATGGTTCTTCTCAATAAGGGAGTGAACCAAAGGAGGTAAAAGGTGTAAGCCAAATTACGATAAAATTTCTTAAGAGAGGTTGAATTTGAGGGATCTGAGCAAATAAAAACATGCAGAAATCTGATTTTAAATTGATTTTAGTGAGAAAGGAAGAGAGCTAGAGAAATAAGAATACCAATCTATTCCTGTATGTGTCTAACTGGGAACCTCTGCACTTCCAGATGACACTTTAACTTACAATCTGGCCAGGGCACAGTAATCTATTTTATAAACTGATGTTTGAAAAGACCTCTAGATCAGTGGTTACCAAACTAGGACCAGCAGGCTCGATCTGGCCTGCCACCCATTTTCATGCATCCTGTGAGGTAAGAATAGTTTTGTCATATTTAAATGGTTGAAAAATGTTGTATTAGTTTCCAAGAGCTTCTATAACAATGTACTACAGACTGAGTGGCTTAAACAACAGACATTTATTTCCACACAGTTTGGGAGGCTGGAAGTCCAGGTATCCATATGGTGTCAGCAGGTTGGTCTTCAGAGGCCTCTCTCCTTGCTGGCTGGTGGCGGTCTTCTCCCTGTGTTGTTACACATCGGTCTTCCTTCTATATCTGTCTGTCTAACATTCTCTTCCTATAATGGCACCAGTTGTAATGCATTGGGGCCCACTACAATGACCTCATTTTAATTAAATTACTCTTTAAAGATTCTATTTCTAAAAACAGTCACATTCTGAGGATTTAGGGCTTCAACATGCGAACTTGAGGGAGAAACCATTCATTCATAGCATATGTCATCATAAGTAAAAGTTGCATGAAATTCAAACGAGAGTGTTTATTTTGGAAATGGGCATGTTTCTTTGTTCATATGTTTTCTATGCCTGCTTTTTCTGTTACAACAGTGAGGTTGAGTGGTTGTGACAGGAACCGTAAACTTGCAAAGCCCAAATTATCCACTGTCTGTCTCATTACAAAACAAGTCTGCTGTCCTTTACTCTAGGAAAAGGGTGAGTTGGTGGTTACCAGTTTTGGACTGGTGATATGAATAATGAGATTTCTAAAGAAGAGTGAGTTGTGTGGAAGAAAAGAGGGGAGTCTTGCACTGGTACAATATAAACAGGTAAAAGGAAGAACAGAAAAGGAGCGAGGTAATTGAGAGAGAATGAGCAGAGTGGCCAGAGAGACAGACAATCAGTGCAGGGAGCAGTGCTGAGAAAACACAGGTTCTGATGTCACTGAGGCCAGCATCCTGCATGGAGCGCTTGGTGAATTAGAGCAAACACTATAGGGTTGAGAATAATTGGCCTTAAGAATGACTTTTAGATTTACTGATCATTTATTTGTTTTGGAAATGTAATATGTATAAATTTAATATGTGTTAAATACTTAATGTATATATTTTAATATATATTTACTTTTTAAATATTAATTATAGAAATATTTAATTCAATATATGTTTGATTTGGTATAGCTGTTACTGTGGCTTTCTTTCATAGGGCTTGCAGAGTGTTCTCAAGAAAATAATCAGTGTTTGTGCTACGTTAATCTTATGAAACATTTCTTTTTTTTTTTTAATAAATTTTTATTAATGTTAATGGGATGACATTAATAATTCAGGGTACATATATTCAAAGAAAACATGTCTAGGTTATCTTCTCATTAAATTATGTTGCATACCCCTCGCCCAGAGTCAGATTGTCCTCTGTCACCCTCTATCTGGTTTTCTCTGTGCCCCTCCCCCTCCCCCTAAATCTCTCCCTCCCTCCCTCCTGCGTCCTCCCTCCCCCCAACCCTGGTAACCACCACACTCTTGTCCATGTCTCTTAGTCTCGTTTTTATGTTCCACCAATGTATGGAATCATGTAGTTCTTGTTTTTTTCTAATTTACTTATTTCACTCCGTATAATGTTATCAAGATCCCACCATTTTGCTATAAATGATCTAATGTCATCATTTCTTATGGCTGAGTAGTATTCCATAGTGTATATGTGCCACATCTTCTTTATCCAATCTTCTATTGAAGGTCTTTTTGGTTGTTTCCATGTCTTGGCCACTGTGAACTGTGCTGCTATGAACATGGGGCTACATGTGTCTTTACGTATCAATGATTCTGAGGTTTTGGGATATATACCCAGTAGAGGGATTGCTGGGTCATAAGGTAGTTCTATTTTCAGTTTTTTGAGGAACCACCATACTTTCCTCCATAGTGGTTGTACTACTTTACATTCCCACCAACAGTGTATGAGGGTTTATGAAACATTTCTTATGAATTGTCTCTAAAATAATATTTAACCAGTGAGTGAGATTAAAAGAACACTTTTCAATACATTCTAAAGTCAGTTGTTGGGTACACATTTTAAACAGTGATATTTGCAAATATTTCTGCTTATATATGTCAAATTTACTAGAAAAATACCAAATTTTATTTTACTTTATACTGAGAAGATAATTTATTTTGTAATTTATTTATTTTATTTTTTACTATCAAATTCTTAACTATTTCTCTTTAAAGCAAACCACTTTCAAAGAGTGGTTCTTAGTGAAATGTCCATATTTTGTACTGTTTCATATTGTGTGCCCTGGATGAAGTTATTCAAGATCAATGGCCCTGAGAACTTAATCACCAATTAAAAAAAGGCATTTTAATGAAAAAGCAAGCCATAATTATGAACAAGTGGTTTCAAAGTTATGATTATATTAAAGCAGATACACCCTTTCTATTCATTAATTAATGAGACCAGCACAAAACACCTACATATACTTATAAGAATTATTTGCTATGAACAAGATATTAAACATTTAGTTTCAGTGTGCAAGAGTATAAGCATATTGCAAAAATACTAAAAAAACTGTCTCCAAAATTCAATACATTAAAGACAAATATGAGATAAACACAGACATTAACAATTGTTTTTTTTCAGTGTAATTTCATCACTATTAAATTCTCTTATGCTTCGTGTTTACTCTTGAAATTTTTGTCTTCTATTATTAATGTTGTTGTTTTACTATTTGGTTATTATCTTTAAATCTACATTTTTGTCCAAAAGATTTTTGAGCTTTTCTATATTTCTTGATATATTATTTATATATTATATATTTTCTACCCAAAGTTACATATTTTCTAGCATTTTGTTTCTTAGAAAAAAAATAAAAATATTTAAAGGAAAAAATAAAAAATACTCTTGAGAATATGTTCATCTGAACTAAGTACTTCAACACACATTGTAATATTTGTATTGGGCTGGTCTTATTACTTTATCATTTGAAGAACAATGGAATACAGCGGTTTGCACATGAGAAAAGTGTTTCCATTTAAAAACCTCAACATTCTATGTAGAAATTACTCTAACATATCAAGGTCTTAGAAATATTTTTAATTAATTGATTTTTAATAAATATATTCAAATGATAATATGCTTGGTTTCATAGCTAATATAAGAGCATCATTATAGTTACCAAATAAATGCTTTTCAGCCACATGCTTGGTGTACTTAATGACTATCTCCTTCACAGGAAAACACAACTTCAAATAAAATATTCTAGATTTCTTGAATTCTTTCATATATAGATATATTTATAATTTAATATTAAAATTTTTTTTTCTTTGTTACCAATTGAGAGGAGGGAAGATAGACAGATTCTTACATGGGCACTGATCGGGATCCAACCCGCAACCTCCATTTGGGGTCGATGATCTGCCTATCTGGGGCCATTCTCCCAACCAAGATATTTTTTAGCACTTGAGGTGGGGGCTCCACAGAGCTATCCTCAGTGCTTGGGGCCAATATATTCAAATCAATTGAGCCATGACTGCAGGAGGGGAAGAAAGAGAGAGAGAGAAGGGGGGTGGGGAGGGGTAGAGAAGCAGATGGTTGCTTTTCCTGTGTGCCCTGACAGGGAATCAAACCAGGGACATTCACATGCCGGCTGATGCTCTACCACTGAGCCAACTGGCCAGGGCCTCTAATATCCTGATACAGACTTTACCTTGAAAAACAACTCTTCTTAAACATGTTTTAAAAAATATCTGTTTCCTAAAATATGAGATCATCATCTCTTTAATTCTAGGCTTTTTGTTAAATGGATACTGCATTGATCCAACTTTTGAGTACATTTCACTTTCAGAAAAAAAAAGAAAAAGAAAAGGAAAAAGAAAGGAGTACTCTTGGATGTAGAGGGACAAAAAAAGAAAGGAATGTGTGGTTAAAATATTTTTAATACTGTTTCTCACTTACCTACTCATTTAGATGTTTTGATTTTTAAAATTCTTTGCTTTGTAGTTTTTAAAATGTGAGTATGGATGTTTAATCCAGCACATGCCAAAATCCCCAAAAGGAGAGCAAATATTTTATGAGAACAGAGTGATTTTTCATCTGCCCAAATGTACATGCTGGATGCTCAGCTCACAAAGCGTCAATGGAATAGTCAAGGCTGAATTCAAGCCTCACTGTGGGACCTACGAGTTGCTATCATGGTATATTCCTAATTCATTAAGTAGAGGAAGAAATTTAAGATCAAGGTTTGTTTAAAGTACAGATGAGAGAACAGCTGCACAGTCTTCGCTTACTTTTCAATTAATGAAGAGTAAATCCAGAAATACAAAAGAATGAGGGAGTAGTTTTACTTTTGAGCAAGTACCTTTATCATTTGGCAAAGGTTATTCAGAAATAAAATTTATCGGTTTCTACATGTATCACTCAATTTTTTCTATTTTTTAAATAAATCGTGAACAATCCAAAATTAGACCAAATCTTGTGAGTTATATATTTTTGGTTTGCTTGTTTGCATGCTTGTTCTCCAACCACATGCCAGCCCTCAACACTTTACATGCACGCACTACACTTAGACTGCCAGGGAGCCAAGTATGAAAAACAAAAACCCCAGTCTCAGAAGCTTGAGCCCTGAGTTAGGCAACATTTTCAACTTTCCTCAAGATATTTTCTTTCATTGCTTTTTGATGAAAATACCATATGGCTCTATGGTTCACATAAAAAAATGTAATCATATACATCTGGACAGAGTGAAAAATGCCAAGGGTGACCCAGGTGCTAAATTATGTTACCTTAATCCACACTTGGTTAAGAAAAAGTTAAAATAATAGAGTCTAGAAATACTAAACTCGCTTTCTATTTCATAGAATTTGAAATTGTAATTTTAAACCTTGTACAATTTTTTAAAAGCTACCAAATAGGCTACTAAAGTTTGGAGGGTTTAGCTTCAACATAAAACCTCCTATAACTCAATTTTTATTTGAGCAGTCAAGGAAAACACACACACACACACACGCACACACACACAAACACACACACAGGACCTGGTTGAGATATGAGCCTCTTCATTTTTGTTTTTCTTTTTCCATTTACAGCCTCCATCTTTTTCACTTCAACCCTATCTTTTGGCCTATTCCTTAAATCTCTTTTTTCTGCTTATAATATTTTCAATTTTGATATAATTATATATTTATTGGGTCTCTTAAAAGTCTAAAAGTATCCAGCTGATATATAATACTATATTTTAACTTTAATTTTTTTAAAGTATGTGTACTGTTTCTAAAATGGTATAAATAAATAGCCTATGTTGTTTTATACTTTGACCAAATGGTTTCTGGAGGAGCACCAATGCAAATTTACAAGAAGAAATCAAGACCAGTACCAATCTGAAAGCCACCTACCACAGTCTGCTGCTTTGTTTTGTTCTCTACCAAGTGCTATGTATGCTGAATTAAAAGAAATAGCTAAGATGTCCTTAACCTCAAATTGACTACTGTCTTGAGAAATTTTAAATCAGAGTACTCTTTTTAGCAGTCATATTGATTTTTAATAGAATTTTAAAAATAAGGTTCCTCTCCTTAAAGCAATCATGAGATAATTCAAAGTATTACCCCCAAGCCCTTATTCATCAATATTACACAACACTGTCCATTGATACTTTCAAACAAATCCCAAGAGCACATTTTGTGAAAAAATTAGATGGAGAAGTCTGTCTTCAGTGGTTAAAACTCCATTTTTAAAAAATATGAAATAAGAAGATAGTATATATATATTTTTTGCTTTCACATTAATGTGTTTTTTTTGTTTGTTTGTTTTTTACAGAGGCAGAGATAGACAGGGACAGACAGACAGGAACGGAGAAGCATCAATCATTAGTTTTTCGTTGCGCGTTGTGACTTCTTAGTTGTTCATTGATTGCTTTCTCATATGTGCCTTGACCGCGGACCTTCAGCAGACTGAGTAACCCCTTGCTGGAGCCAGCGACCTTGGGTCCAAGCTGGTGAGCTTTATGCTCAAGCCAGATGAGCCCGCGCTCAACCTGGCGACCTTGGGGTCTTGAACCTGGGTCCTTCCGTATCCCAGTCCAACGCTCTATCCACTGCGCCACCTCCTGGTCAGGCTTATATTAATGTTTTAATGCTTACATCATAGTATCAAAAACAAACCAAGGACTATGTGGAAGTGCTATAAAGCCTAAACTTGGGAACAAATTTCAGTTTCTCTTTTCCTGATGTTATATGTCAGCTTATATGATGATTAATATAGGTTGTATATGTGTGGTACTCAGATCTTATATACCATTCAACAGATAGTTACAACCACAGATAATCAAAATTATTCTAGATACTAAATCATTGCACTATAAAATGGAAATTAGCACTATTAGAAAGACTTCATACTTGAAGAGGTAGAATAGTTTTATTTGTTGTCAGAGATATGTTATGGCCATTTACTTTTATTTTTTATTTTTTGGTGAAAGTTTATAGTAATATATCTTTTTTTTTCTTTTTACAGATACAGAGAGAGAGGGATAGGTAGAAACAGACAGACAGGAATGGAGAGAGATGAGAAGCATCAATCATCAGTTTTCGTGGTGACACCTTAGTTGTCCATTGACTGCTTTCTCATATGTGCCTTGACCATGGGCCTTCAGCAGACCGAGTAACCCCTTGCTTGAGCCAGCGATGTTGAGTCCCAGCTGGTGAGCTTTGCTTAAACCAGATAAGCCCATGCTTAAGCTGGCGACCTTGGGGTCTCGAACCTGGGTCTTCCGCATCCCAGTCCGATGCTCTATCCACTGCACCACTGCCTGGTCAGGCTATAGTAATATATCTTAATAAGTATGAGGTTACACAAAGATAGCTCTCAAGGATTTTGGAAAATGAACTTGTCCCATGAAAAGTAAATTGTAAAAGCAACAAGAAATGGATCAAAGAGATAAACAGTCATCGAAAGAGTTTGGTTTTAACTCTAGTCCAATTATACACACACACATACACAAACACACACTCACATACGCATACACTCAAAAGGACTATGCCCATTAGAAAGGCAATTGGTCATTAAAGAAATAAAAAGAGAGTCATAGAGGTAGCTGTTAGCAGTAACCATTTAAACACTTTCTACGGTAGAGAAAGACTCAACCCTCAGCAACAGATATTTCCCTCTGGTGGGGATGGGTGGAAGAGATGGCTGATGGACTTGACTGCTTTCTGCTGCCATTGGCGAACCTCTTGCTTTGTGAGAGAGGTGTATTAAGCGACCTTAAAATGGGGCAATTCAATATTTCATTTAACGTTTTTTCAAATTCTACTCTAAAATGGCACTTTCCTCATTATAACTTACTTCTCTATGTGGTTTGACTATAGAGAAGAGTACAAAACTAGAATATAATATCTACTCTCCCCTCCTCCCAGCTTAGTCAAAGTTTCAATTTCTACAGTTTCTGTTACCTGCTGTAAACCAGTCCAAAAATATATTTTATTCCCCTAGATAAAAAATTTCTAGGGGGAGGCAGAAGAGTGTAAAAGGGGGATAAATAGAGACAGAAGACTTGACTTGGAGTGATAAACACACAATACAATATGCAAATGATGTATTATAGAATTGTACACCTGAAACATATAATTTTATTAACTGATGTCACCACAACAAATATTTTTTTAAAATCCAGAAATAAACAATTCATAAGTTTTAAATTGAGCACTGTTTGGAGTAGTGTGATAGAATATTGTGACTTTCTACTCTCTCCTGCCCAGAATAAGAATGATCCCTTCCTCAGGTATATCCATGCTGTAAAAGCTCCCCTCCCACTAGTCAGGTAGTTATTGTCTTATTACCAAATGGACTGTCATGGTATTAGCTTTTATTCAAATAACTCTTTCTTTACTTAATAATTGCCCCAAAGTGCAAGAGTAGTAATGTTAGCAATTCAGGTATGCTAAAAGAGAAGCTGTTAAGGTGCTTCTTTAGACCAAAAGATGAAAGTTCTCAATAAGGGAAGAAAAAATATCATATGCTGAGCTTGCTAAGATCTATGATAAGACCTAACCAGGTGGTGTTGCAGTAGATAGAGCATAGGACTGGGACGTGGAAGACCCAGGTTCAAAACTCCGAGGTTGCCAGCTTGAGCAAGGGTTCATCTGGTTTGAGTAAGGCTCAACAGCTTGGGCCCAAGGTTGCTGACTTGAGCAAGGGGTCACTTGGTCTGCTGTAGCCCCCCAGTCAAGGCACATATGAGAAAGCAATCAATGATCAACTATGGTGCCGAAACAAAGAGTGGATGCTTCTCATCTCTCTCCCTTCGTGTCTGTTAGTCCCTATCTGTTCCTCTCTCTGACTCTCTCTGTCTCTGTCAAAAATAAAAATAAAAAAAGATGTAATATATGGCCCTGGCTGGTTGACTCAGTGGTGTGTCGGCCCCATAGTATTCCATTCTGTATATGTACCACTGCTTTTTAATCCACTCATCCACTGATGGACACTTGGGCTGTTTCCAGATCTTGGCTATTGAAAACAATGCTTCTATAAACATGGGGGTGCATTTCTTCTTTTGAATCAGTGATATGGTGTTCTTAAGATATATTCCTAAAAATGGGATGGCTGGGTCAAAAGACAGTTCCGTTTTTAATTGTTTGAGGAATCTCTATACTGTTCTCCACAGTGGCTGCACCAGTCTGCATTCCCACCAGCAGTGCAGGAGGGTTCCCTTTTCTCCACATCCTCACCAGCACTTATTCTGTGTTGTTTTGTTAATGAGCACCATTCTGACTGGTATGAGGTGGTATCTCATTGTGGTTTTAATTTGCACTTCTCTAATGATTAGTGATGATGAACATTTTTTTATCTGCCTATTGGCCATCTGTATGTCCTTTTTGGAGAAGTGTCTATTCATTTCTTTTGCCCATTTTGTGATTGTATTATCTTGGATAGGAAGTATAAATAAAAATCATTGAGTTTTACAAGTTTTTTATAAATTTTGGTTATTAACCCCTTATCAGACATATTGTCGAATATGTTCTCCCATTGTGTGGTTTGTCTTTTTATTTTGTTCTATTGTCTTTAGCTGTGCAAAAGCTTTTTAGCTTGATATACTCCCATTTGTTTATCCTGTTTTTTATTTCACTTGCCCATGAAGATAAATCAGCAAATATATTGTTGCGAGAGATGTCAGAGAGCTTACTGCCTGTTTTCTTCTAAGATGCTTATGGTTTCACAACTTACACTTAAGTTCTTTTTTTTTTTTTTTTTTTCATTTTTCTGAAGCTGGAAACAGGGAGAGACAGTCAGACAGACTCCCGCATGCGCCTGACCGGGATCCACCCGGCACGCCCACCAGGGGCGACGCTCTGCCCACCAGGGGGCGATGCTCTGCCCATCCTGGGCGTCGCCATGTTGCGACCAGAGCCACTCTAGCGCCTGGGGCAGAGGCCACAGAGCCATCCCCAGCGCCCGGGCCATCTTTGCTCCAATGGAGCCTTGGCTGCAGGAGGGGAAGAGAGAGACAGAGAGGAAAGCGCGTGGAGGGGTGGAGAAGCAAATGGGCGCTTCTCCTGTGTGCCCTAGCCGGGAATCGAACCCGGGTCCTCCGCACGCTAGGCCGACGCTCTACTGCTGAGCCAACCGGCCAGGGCTTTAAGTTCTTTATCCATTTTGAGTTTATTTTTGTGAATGTGGTAAGTTGGTGGTCTAGTTTCATTCTTTTTGCAGGTAGCTGTACAATTTTCCCAAGAACGTTTGTTATAGAGGCTGTCTTTACTCCATTGTATGCTCTTACTTCCTTTGTCAAATATCAGTTGTACATAGAGCTTTGGTTTATTTCTGGGTTCTCTGTTCTGTTCCATTGATCTATATGCCTGTTCTTATGCCAGTACCAAGCTGTTTTGAGTACATGGCCTTGTAGTATAACTTAATATCAGGAAGTGTGATACTTCCAACTTTATTCTTCTTTTTCAAGATTGCTGAGGCTATTCTTGTTCTTTTTGGTTCCATATAAATTTTTGGAATATATGTTCTATATTTTTAAAGTATGTCATTGGTATTTTTTTTAGAGAGGAGGGGGGGAGAGAGAGAGAGAGAGAAGGAGGAGGAGCAGGAAGCATCAACTCCCATATGTACCTTGACCAGGCAAACCAGTGTTTTGAACCGGCAACCTCAGTGTTTCCAGGTTGACGCTTTATCCACTGCACCACCACAGGTCAGGCTGTCATTGGTATTTTAATTGGTATTGCATTGAATTTATAAACTGCTTTGGGTAATATAGACATTTTAATGATTTTTATTTATTCTTCCTATAAATGAACATGGTATATGCTTCCACCTGTTTGTATCTTCCTTGATTTCTTTTATCAATATTTTATAATTTTCCAAGTACAAGTCTTTAATCTCCTTGGTTAAATTTACTCCGAGGTACTTTATTTTTTTGTTGCAATAGTGAAGGGGATTGTTTCCTTTATTTCTCTTTCAGACAGTTCATTGTTGGTCTATAAAAAATGCCTCTGATTTCTGAGTATTAATTTTATATCCTGTCACCTTGCTGAATTCATTTATCAGGACAATTAGTTTTTTGACTGAGATTTTAGGTTCTTCTATATACAATATCATATCATCTGCAAATAATGATAGTTTTCCTTCTTCTTTTCCAATTTGGATGCCTTTTTATTTCCTCTTTTTATCTGATTGCTATGGCTAGGACTTCCAGAACTATGTTTAATAAGAGTGGTAAAAGGGGGCAACCTTGCCTTGTTCCTGATCTTAAGGGGATTGCTTTTCATTTTTGCCCATTGAGTATGATGTTGGCTGTGGGTTTCTCATAGATGGCCTTTATCGTGTTGAGGTATGTTCCCTGTATTTCCACTTTGCTGAGAGTTTTGATCATAAATGGGTGCTGGATTTTATCAAATGCTTTTTTCTGCATCTATTGAAATTACCATGTGGTGTTGCTCCTTCAATTTGTTTATGCGATGAATCACATTGATTGATTTGTGAATATTGTACCAGCCTTGCCATCCCAGAATAAATCCCACTTGATCATAATGTATGATTTTTTTCATGTATTGCTGGATGCAGTTTGCTAATATTTTGTTGAGGATTTTAGCATCTAAATTCATCAGAGATATTGGCCTATAATTTTCTTTCTTTGTGTTGTCTTTGCCTGGTTTTGGAATTAGAATTATGCTCACCTCATAAAAGAAACTTGGAAGTCTTTCTTCCTCTTGAATTTTTTGAAATAACTTGAGAAGGATAGGAGTTAGTTCTTCTTTGAATATTTGGTAGAATTCACCTGGAAGCTATCTGGCCCAGGGCTTTTGTTTGTTGGGAGTTTTTTGATAACTGTTTTGATCTCATTTGTTGTAATCGGTCTGTTTAGGTTTTCTGATTCTTCCAGATTCATTTTTGGAAGATTATATGTTTCAAGGAATTTGTCCATTTCACCTAGGTTGTCAAATTTTATGGCATACAGTTCTTCGTAGTATTTTCTTACAATCCTTTGTATTTCTGTTGTGTCAGTTGTTATTTCTCCACCCTCATTTCTCATTTTACTTATTTGAGTCCTCTCTCTTTTTTTCTTGGTGAGTCTTGTTAGAGATTCATCGATCTTCTTTACCTTTGCAAAGAACCAGCTCTTGGTTTCATTGATCCTCTGTATTGTTTTTTTAGCCTTTATGTCATTTATTTTCAGTCTGATCTTTATTATTTTCTTCCTTCTACTACCTCTGGGCTTTACTTGCTGTTCTTTTTCTAGTTCTTTTAGATGCAGGGTTAAATTGTTTATTTGAGCTTTTTCTAGCTTCTTAAGATATGTCTTTAGTACTATGAACTTCCCTCTCAGGACTGCTTTTGATGCGTCCCATAAATTTTGAGTTGTTGTACACTCATTATCATTTGTTTCTAGATACTTTTTAATTCTTCTTTGATCTCATTGTTAACCCATTTGTTATTTAATAACATGCTATTTAGTTTTCAAATGAGTATTTTTTTAATTTTTCTGTTTTGCTTGATTTCTAGTTTCTTGCCATTGTGATCAGAGAAGATGCTTGATATAATTTCAATCCGCTTAAATTTGTTGAGGCCCCTTTTGTACCCTAACATGTGGTCTATCTTAGAGAATGTATCATGAACACTTAAAAAGAATGTATATTCTGCTGCTTTAGGGTGAAAGGTTCTGAAGATATCTATTAAATCCAGTTGATCTAGTGTGTCCTGAAAGGCTGCTCTTTGTTAATTTTCTTTCTTGAGGATCTATCTAGTAATGTTCGTGGGGTATTGAAATTCCCTACTATTATAGTATTGATGTTGCTCTCATCCTCTATATTCATCAAAGTCTGCTTTATGTATTTAAGTGTTCCTATGATAGGTGCATAGATATTTATAATGGTTATATCTTCTTGTTGGACTGCTCCCTTTATCATTATGTAGTGACCTTCTTTATCTCTTACCATATATAGCCTTTGTTTTAAAGTCTATTTTGTCATTCTCTCCAGACTTTTAATTTATTTTGTTTTGTGTTTTCTTATTTTTCAGCACTCAGTAGGGTGTAGTCACAGAGGTTCAGTGGGTGTGGCCCCTGTGCTCCTGTTGTGAGGTCTGTCCACCGGGCTGCCACCATCATTGCTGCCTGGGCATTTGGGTTCAGGTGCTGTTGGTGCTGGCCCACCTCCGCAGCTGCCACTACCCGGGGCAGGCTCTTGCATACCTGTGCGCACCAGTTTGGGCCACTTCGGTGGCCGCCCTAGCTTCTGCTGCCACTGAGAGCGAGCCTGTGCCGCTGGCAATTTTGCTCATGGGTTTGGGCCTCCGCAGCATCTGCCCTGGCTTTGGCCCCTGGAGGCAGGCCTGTGCGCACCCACTTGGACCACTTCCGGGGATGCCTCGGCTTCTGCTGCTACCAAGGACTTGTCCTCATCACTGAGGGTCTGCGTGTTGGCTCAGACCCTCTCAGCAGCCACTGACAGGGGGACCCGTGCATGCCTGTTCGGACCATTCCTGAGGTGGCCTGGCTTCCGCTGCCCCTGAGGGTGCGTCCGCACCTAGGGCAGGTTTGCGCGCCACCCAAACCCCTGCAGAAGCTATAGGGATTTCTGCTTTCACTGGCAGGTCCACACGCGCCCCTGTGGTCCCGCTCCACTGTTGCTCAGGCCTCCGCCCCTGCCAAGGGCAGAGCAAGCAGGTCTGTGTGTGAGCTTGAACCTCTGCAGTGGCAGCAATGGTTCCCACCTCCGCTGGCCCGCCTGCTGAACCGCCCTGGCTTCTGCAGCCGCACCCTACCCCCTCTGGCCGCCTGCCTCAGCCAGCATTCAGCAGTTTGGGGGGGGGGGTGTAGCTTAGACCTCTGCACTCCCTATTTGTGTCCCTAATGTGCTACCTGTCTCTAAGTGCCTTTGTTCTAACTGGGGCAAGTGAGCCTCCAGTGGATGGAATAATTTCTTCCCTTTGCTGGTGATGCTGTTCCCAGGAAAAATGTTCACTTTAGATTTGGGGAGTGACTCAGACCAGGGATTAGGGTGTCCATCCCTCAAAGTGTCTCCTCCTGTGCCTCTGAGACCACACTCTTCCCTGGCAACTTCAGTCCTCCCAGCGCTCTCCGCTGCTGGAGCTCCGGAAAAGTGGCTGTGAACAAGGCTCTCCGTGCAGTCCCTTTAATACGGAGCCTGAGTCTGAGCCATGCAGTCCCTTTAATATGGAGCCTGGGTCTGAGAATTAATCAGGAATAAAATACTTCAAAACCTTCTGTTTTTGAGAATTAACATGCTCTTTATTTCACAGATCAAAAGGAGGAGAGAGAGTTACATAGGATTAGTTAAGATAGTAGCTATTTCTTTATGTATTTTTCAAGGTAACTTATCTAGTAGGTTCTATTTTGAACAGCTATAATTTGATGTAGTCCATGTGGATGAGATTTGATATGTCTCGTGTATCAATGAGAATTATAGTATTTTTAAATAAAAATTTTAAGTTCTGTTTATTTTGTATTTTTTTTATCATAAAAAGTATGGTTATAGGTGTGTTTGATGCTAACTATATAGTATATATGCATGTGTCAGTCTAGGGAAACTCTAAAAAGTATTTGCCTATATTATTAATAAATACACTTAAGATCACTCAAGTAACATAGTTTCATAACCACAGATCTAATACTAAATTAGGTTGGAACCAAAAGAAAGTCAGGTCAGTAGGTATGGGATTAACACCCACAAAATCACCTTGCTTGATCTTGATCTAAAAGTAGTCTAATTTACATAATCAAATTACAAAGTGAGTGTTTTTATTATTAAAAAAAAGACTTTATCAAATACTTCCTTTTAATATGCTAGTATTTAGGTACAGGTTAAATTAATAGTGATATGGTTAGGTCATGGGAAAGTGCTGTGAACAGTAATATTGCACATAACCACATGTGACCAGTAATCTATATTTCCTCATGTATAAGATGCTCCCATGTATAAGACACTCCTTAATTTTGGAGCCCGATATTTGAAAAAAATGTATTACATAAAGTTATTGAACTCAAATTTTATTCATCATAAAATTTATACAACTCCTCATCACTGTCAAAACTCCCATCCATTAGCTTGTCCTCATCTGTGTCTGATGATGAATCACTCTCTTCAACAATGAGCACAAAAACAAGTGTGAAAAAGAGAAATGCAAGCAAAAAAACCTACAATCACTGTATAAGACGCACCTAGTTTTTAAACCCCAAATTTTTTGAAAAAAGGTCCATTTTATACATGGGAAATATGGTAGTTATCCTTAGGTGTACGCAAGGCTCAGGTCTCCAGCATTTGGGAAATACTCTTTGCTGTGACCCTCAGATAAAAGTGATTTTACTCCCCTTTCTATAAAAGAAACTTTAGTGTCCTATAAATAAGGATATTCCCCATGGACTTCAATGTTTCTCCATGTTATCCTTTAATTTGCAATTGCCCCAAGTTTTCTCTCTCTGCTCCATGTCTCACTTATTGTGCATGCTATTCCTATTTTGTATCATATTATTCTACCAAAATAATTTCTTACTCTCCAGAATCCTACCAGCAAGTGTTTGTGACCTTGGTGAATTCTTCTATATCTTGAGAAAGGTAAAAATGTCTATAACAGTGACTCAAACTCTAGAAGCAGACAAGGAAAAAGATTAATAAATTTGACTACATAAAATTAAATTTTATTTTGTATATCATGACATACACAAACACATACACACAACAACCACAACAAAGACAAATGATAAGCTAGGACATAAATATTTGTAATTTATGTCAACAAAAATTAATATCCTTAATATATAAAAGGCCTCTAAAAATAGAGAAAAATAGTAACAATAAAATAATGGACAGGAGATATAAAGCAAGATCACACAAAAAGAAATAAATGCAAGTGACTCTCAAATGTATAAAATATATTTTATATTAAACATAAGTTAAAATCCATTGAGACACAGATGTCATCTAATAGACTGAAAAAATTAAAAAGCTTGTTATTACCTGCTAGTATATAATACCAAATCTAGACTTAGAGGACAAATAATCCACTTTCCTAAACATAAATTTCCAGGAGACAAATAGAGAGTGAGAAATGGAAAAAAAGCTTTAGAGTAAAAGAAATTTAAGATATACATCAATCAGTTGCAAAATTTGGACCATATATTGATCTCAATTTGAAAAACAGTTAAAAACAATTATAAGACCATCAGGAAAATTTGAGCACTGACTAAATGATTATGAAAAGAATTATTGGTAAAAGTTATGTATAGTAATGGTATTGTGGCTCTCTAATTAAGTCCTTATATTTTAAAGACTCATATATTTATGTATAAAATGATAGTGTTTGGCATCTGCTTCAAAATATCACATGGTAGGCAGACAACAAAAAAAGGAGGATGTATTTATAAAATAAAATTTGACAATGAATTGATTGTTGTTTGTTAGGTGATAATTACCTTAATCTCTACTTTTTATGTTATTGATGTATTTTTCATAAGAAAGTTATTAAAAGTGTATCAAAGAATATATGTTAAAAGAATAGTTTTTCCTCTGCAGCTCACTTTACTATAATGTGTACCAAAAAATATTGTTTTTATATTTTTTTGAAGTGAGAAGTGGGAGTCAGAGAGGCAGACTTCTGCATGTGCCCAACCCGGGATCCAGGTAAGCCCACTAGCGGGCAGTGCTGCCCATCTGGACCATTGCTCCATTGCAAATGAAGTCATTCCAGCACCTGAAGCAGAGGCCGTGGAGTCATCCTCAGCGCCAGGGCCAGCTTTGCTCCAGTGGAGCCTTGGCTAGGGGAGGGGAAGAGAGAGACAGAAAGAAAGGAGAGGGAGAAGGGTGGAGAAGCAGATGGGCGTTTTTCATGTGTGCCCTGACCAGGAATTGAACCTGGTACTTCCACATGCTGGGCTGACACTCTACCACTGAACTAACAGGCCAAGGCACAAAATGTTTTAATTACAATAATAAAAGCAATGTCTGTACTCAACTCTGAAAGTCTGAAGACAAAGACAAAGTTTATTTTTTCTGGATTGCATATTAAACAATTTCTAGCCCAAGATCATCACCCTTGTTTTTCCATGCCCCCTATCCTCTTCCTTTTGCTAAGACACTCTTTCTAAATTCCTCTTATTCTACTCTTCACTCTTCTTTGTTTACTGTACTCTGGGACCCACCAACCCTGCTTTCAGCAGCCATCTATGCACAATAAATTCTCTCATTTTTTCTCCTTGCTAATCGAGGGACTGCTCTCCAAACAGTCTTGCCACACACAAAGTGACTGCAAAATTGTTTCTCTTAAGAAAATCTCCCACCAGATTTAAATCATTTTTCCATGCTATAAATTCATTACCTTATGCATAAAATAGATGAGTATTTAAAAAAAATCTTAATCTTCTTATGGATATAGTCACTGACTTATACCATTCATGTATCAGAGAAATAGTTTGTTAGGAATTAATTATATTGTTTGTATTTAAATTTTTTATTTATAAAAACTTACTTTGCTGTTAAAACAAATTTGTATAGAGATATACATAAAAATGTAATATGTAAGAAATATAAATTATCAAAGAAACAATTATCTTTAAGTAGTTCTAAATTAGAATATTATCATATAACATATAATAAACTTCTCATGTTTTATGCTTTAATTTTGAAAAATTGCTTTAAATTTTTTCACCATTTTATTTCATCAGTTTACCCCAAAATCCTTACCGAAACATTACAACTACACACAAGCTTCAACTTACTGCAAAACTTTTGAATGGTTTTATGGTTAACTTTGTGGCAAATTTTGTATTATGCAGAATTTCTGAAAATCTCTTATCATTTCAGCACACATTTATTGAGTTCCAGATAATGCATTAGTGCCTGACATTACCAAGGTATCACTTTTTCCCCTCTCTGTCCCTAAGGATCTCCTGACAGAGTTCCATTGCTTTCCAAGGACGCATGGCTACAAAATGCAACTCCAGATTCCCCCGCAACTTCTGCAGTTTGGATCAAGAAGATGTTATTGATTCTTTTCTATGTTTATTTAGTGCATGGAACCCTTGACTCTTACAATTCATGTATCTCAGACTGGTATACCATTTACTTCTAGGGAACTATTCACTTATTTTAGGGTTACACAATCATTTTTATATTGCCCCTAGATAAAAAGTAAAATTTGTTTTAGTGAAGATCCCCAAATACAATCGCAAGTTTATGCACTAAATTACTGTTTAGTTTAAATGGAGTTAAATGATATCTTTGGAAAGGCTAACTATGAACAGGACAGTTATTTTCAGAAGAAGCTAGAAATAACATTGTAACTTGTGGGAAATGGTCAACAATGAGTTCACTTCAGTGATGTCATTTGTTCAATATAAGATTATCCAATAAGTCTCAGAATTCATTTTTACTGCAGTGCAAAGAAGTTTATTTGCACCATATGCACCTTAGTTGATTAGCTGTCAAATTTACTACTGTAATGGAATGTGAAATAGGAAAACAAGCCTAATTTCTTTTTCCTAGAAGCAAGTTCTTTTTTTTTTTTTTTTTTTTTTTTTTGAGATAGAGCGAGAGTCACAGAGAGGGATAGATAGGGACAGATAGACAGGAACAAAGAGAGACAAGAAGCATCAATCATCAGTTTTTCATTGCGATACCTTAGTTGTTCATTGATTGCTTTTTATATGTGCCTTGACAGCAGGCCTTCAGTCAATGTAGTAACTCCTTGCTCCAGTCAGTGACCTTGGGTCCAAGCTGGTGAGCTTTTTGCTCAAGCCAGATGAGGCCGTGCTCAAGCTGGAGACCTTGGGGTCTCGAATCTGGGTCCTCCGCATCCCAGTCCAACGTTCTATCCACTGCACCACTGCCTGGTCAGGCGAAGCAAGTTCTTTTTGAAAAATAGTACCATTTAGTCAGTTGGTTTGAAAAGGACTCAGAAACTTTAAAAATATTTTTATGCGTTTGAGTCACACTGATGACAATTACTAGGGAAGCAAAATCTGAATGAATTGAGAAATGCTCTGGAAAATGGCTGTTTTATCATTTATTTTATATATAGAATCAAGGGAGGAGATGTAAGGGGGTTACATGAAATCCACTGGTGATACAGGAGGGACGCTGGAGAAAGCTAAGGGGGAAATCCCTGGGGTTGGAGAAAAAGTAAAACAAATAGACACATACTTCTTTTACGTAGGCAGTTATAGGATAGCTAACAGTTAACATGATAATAGCAATGAGGGGATTTGTGGTCTAGAAAAGAAGATTACTCTTAACATTTCAAAAGCATGTTATTCTTACACTTTAAAGGTGTATTAGAAGGTATGTTATTGTAGATGAAGAAAAAACAAACAAACAACCAAATAGGCTCAGTTAAGGTAAACATTGGCCTTTGTTAGGAAAAAATATCAGCCTAGGCCCTGACTACCCACCATGAACTGCTTTTAGTTGGAAAGTTTTAATTTCAGATCATACTGTGTGGTTACTGTAGGTCTCTGAGTCTGTGAGGCTGCCATGTAGGTCTCCACTGAACTCATCAGGTGTGGTATGTGGCCCCTTTTATGCCCACACTTTTCCCCTATTGGTCATAATTCAATCCAGAGGACTCAGTAACTTTTTATTTAAGCCCTCTCAAGTACTATAGTGACATTATTCCCCATGGTTTAGCTTCTTTCCCAGTTTCCCTTACTCTGAAATTTCTTATTCAATGCAAAAACTCATGTCACATGTTTTAGTCCTAAGGGAAATTACTGTGACCTGTTTTTTTTCTTTCCTTGGGAGTTTATTTTTCTCTATTTCTCCCTCCCCTTGATTTTTGGCTATTTCTTCTAGCTATAGTCCTCTAAATTCTAAATCTGGCAAGGCATGCTAGCTGTCTACTGAGGATGCATCTAATCTTGGCTCTGTCTGTCATTTGGCCTTTTTAAAATAGTCCCAGTTAAAGGTGTTGTGCAATAAAGATAAATAGGCTTGTCTTTCTGAATGCTGTGACTCACCCTCATTAAGCCACTGCTGCCTTAAATGACTTTTCCCTTCAGAGATACACATGTACTTTCCAAAAGAATTAAGGGCAGAAGAGTCATATTTTCGTTAATCCACATTTATGGATCACATACTAGGTCAGTGGTTTTCAAAGTGTGTGCCAGGGCACACTGGTGCACCCTAGAAGATTTCCAGGTGCGCTCTATGGTATTCCAGAGAAACATATGCCTGTTGGGGACCAAAAAACAAACAAGGTTTTTGGAGTTTAGATTTTTGGGGGGACAGAGGTGTGGGGAATTGGCTGTAAACTGATAGTCTGCCCAACCCCCCCACCTCACTTGCCTGATTAGGTTGCAAAAGGCTGTTAAACTGTGGTGCTGGATTGTTTACACCACCTCCCATGTTCCCCAGAGAGACTGGAGGCAAGTTTCTATCCTTTGTTTGGTGTAAAGTTAAGATGATATGTATGGTGGGGGTTTTGGATTGATGAGTAAACATAAGGAATTGTCTCTTAAAGCCTTTTGGATTTCTATAAAAGAAGAATATGTGGCAATATCTAAAAAAGCTTTGAACATTTTATTATAATTTTCAACATCTTATTTATGTGAATTAGGATTTTTTACCCTCAACACAATTTAGAGTAAAAAGAGAGGAATTCTTCAATGTATTGATGAGGAAATGAGAGTTTGCCTTTCAAATATATGCCCAAACATTGAAGACATAGCTAGGACACATCAGGCTTATGTTTCTCATAAACACAAGAATAAAAAAACTTAACACATTCGTGCCAGGACCTGCCAAATTTACTAAATCTTACGAAGAATGTATCTATATATATAAAAAGATAACTTTTTTGTCATTTTCTTTTATTTTTTAACCCCTCTTTTTTTTATGAATTCTAAAAAGCATAACTCAAAAATGTAACATAAAAATGTTTTTTAATGTCAGAATAAATTTAATTTTGTTGTATTTATTTTATTTAATTACCATAAAAGCATGCTTGGGCTTTATATTTTTTTCTTTAATATTGGACTTAATTATTCTAACATATTTCTCAGAAATTCGTATATAATACACCTACCATTATTTGTAGGATTTTAAATGTACCCCGACTTCAAAAAGTTTGAGAACCATTGGTTGGGTACATGGATTGGGAACATGTGACCCAACTGCATACAGGAAAAATAATTCACCAACTATTTCATCCCAGCTTATTTAGATTTAATATCAACAATCTGAAAGTCACAAATTTTTCGAGAATTAGTCTGAAATTTCTTCAGCTGTGTATTCTTGACTTTTGCAACCCTGAACAGAATATATACTTTAGTTGCTTTTGATTTCCTGTCATGAGATTCTTATAACCTATAACATGCTACTTCTTTGACAAACAATCCTAGGTGTTGGATATACCTTTATATATGTTTTATTCCTTTTATGTTCTGATTTCTGTAAATAGTGTGTTATATTTTATTTTTTAAATTATAAATTATTAACAGTAGCAAGCAAATATTAAATATTTACCTCTATTGGTTTGTCCATGACCTGTCTGAGTAACTTATTTCATAAGGACAACTTAAAAATTTGATATTGATCAGTTGTTTCATGTATTTTTATGATATGTTACACAATTTACCTTGGTAAATTTTCAAATATATTAGATATTATGGACAGATAAATAAAAAAGAAACAAAACTGTGTTCTATTAACAAAAGTTAATATTAATTAAAACAAAGATGACACTTTTATTTGGAAAAGCAGCTTTTTAAAACATTCTTCATAAGCAAACCAATCTCTTAGCAGTTTTCCCCTAGTGACTAATCAAGTAAATGCTCGCACCTGAAAACCATGAATTCTTGAATCAATGTTATATGTATAACTCATTAGTTTAAGTGTACAGTAATCATAGACTGTCACCTGCCAGTTGTTACATGTCAAGGGCATTTGATATAAGCAGTCCTTTCTAAAGGTGAGCAGAAAGAGAAAAAAATAATGGTAAGCAGAGAAACTGATTGATATTTTACATAAATGAAAAGTATGTGCACTTAGAGGGTAAAATTATAGAGCTTTAAATAAATGTGTGCATCAGAAAATAGATAAAATGAATTAAAAAAATTCTAAATTATAACTCTATGTATAAAATGTCAGATTCCTTAATAGAAAGATCCCCTTATGGGTCAGTGATTCTCTGAATCTATGTATTTGGTTCTTAAAAATATTGTTCATTTAAAATAATTATTTATTTTTACTAAGTAGCATTTAAAACATGCTTGCATAAATTTGAATAAATGAAGGAAAGTATGAATGAATGAATAATTGTGTCCCTAGAATTAGATGGCATCATTTTTTTTTTTTTTTTTTAGGATTCATCCCAGATGGTTTCTTGCCTCTCCCTTTCTCTTTAATGAACTATAAGTAAAAATGAGATGATATTCATATTTCAGGTGCTTAAAAAAACTAGAATTAATTTTTTTTTGGAAGAGAGGGAGAGAGACAGACAGACAGACAGAAAGGGAGAGAGATGAGAAGCATTGACTCATAGTTGTGGCACTTTAGTTGTTCATTGATTGCTTCTCATATATGCCTTGGCCGAGGGCCTTCAGCAGAGCCAGTGACCCCTTGCTCAAGCCTGCGACCTTGGGCTTCAAGCCAATGACATTTGGGCTAAAGCCAGAGACCATGGGATCATGTTTATGATCCCATGCTCAAGCCAGCGATCCTGTGCTCAAGCTCATGAGCCTGCACTCAAACCAGATAAGCCCACACTCAAGTTGGCGACTTTGAGGTTTTGAACCTGGGACCTCAGAGTCCTAGGTTAATGCTCTATCCACTGTGCCACCACTGAGCAGGTTAGAATTAATTTTTGATTTTATCTTTAGTTCATGAAATTGCTATAAATCTTGTTTTAACAGTGTTCACAAGTGCGAGCAATGGCAGCATAAGAAAATATTCATTCAGAGATGTGAAAAATAGAGGTCTGTTTCATGTAAATATAGTGCCATACAAAAACAATGCAACGTCTTGTGATAATTAGCTACAAGATGGTTATAAAATGTTGTTTGTCAATTTCCAGACTAATAAAGGATTTAAGTTCTAATCATATAGCCAAGTACCTTGCACAATAAAGACCACTCAATGCATTTTCTCATGCTGAAAGTTAACTGAGGCCCTGGCCAATTGGCTCAGTGGTAACTAATGTCAACCAATCAACTTCACCTCTGCTCAAATTTTATATGTAGTTATTTGTAAACTACTTTTTCTGTGGAATGTTGGTTTACTGTAATAGGTGTGATAGGATATATATATATCGCCAAAAAAGGATTATTTCTAAGACCTGTGAGAGTCTTTAAAATACTCTGTGTCCTGGAGACCAGCACATAGTTAGAGGTATGGCATGAGCGGGTGGAATAGTAAAAAATGCCTGTGCAGGTGTCAGCAAAGCCAGGCTGTAGAAGGCTTTGTAATGACATAACAAGAAGCACCAAATTCATCCTGGAGGAAATGTGGAACCATTGAAACATATTACAAATGGAAGTCAGAGTCATATGTGAAAAGAAACACTTGGTTTTCAATGGATTTGATCTAGATAAAACTGTAGTAACTGATTGGAAAGAAGGTAAGAGGTGGTTGTCTCAATCTGAGGGGTAAAATGGAGGTGGATTTATTTATAAGGTCAGGCCCATGGGAATAATGAGAAAGGAGTTGACTTAAGTCTTTTAAGAAGATCATATTACTAGGAATTGATAATAACAGTAAAGAGATAAAAAAAGGAAAGTATATATTATGATTGACTCAGGTTTGTAGCTGAATCGTTAGATGAATGGTAATGCCTATCTCAGAGAAGAGGGGTAATGAAAGAAATGCTTATTTATTTATTTATTTATTTAGAGACAAGAACATCAAGTAGCTCCTGTATGTACCCTGACTGGGTAATTGAACTGTCAACCTCCACGCTCCCAGACAGGTGCTCCAATCAACTATGTTATCTGGTCAGAAATGTTTATTCAAGTAATTGAATGATTAATTAATGAAAAGAAGTTTCTAGTCTATCTCCAAAATTTATTATCAATCAGATCTTGGGCATATTACCTAAATCTCATTTTCTTCAACTGAAAAAGAATGGCAATTGTGTCCTCTCAGTCAATCTTATGGAGTTGATATCAAAAAGTGAGGTAATAATATATTTTCTAATTTCGAAAATATTTAATATTAAAACATTATTTTAAAAATGGATCTTTTTTAATCTTCTATAAATATATTTTTATAAGATATCTATCCCATCCTTATTATTTTATCCCATCCTTAGCAATAATTAATCACTACCATAAATGTTATGTTTAACACTTCTTTACTTTAAAATATAGTTTTATATATATATGTATATATATACATTCTCAAACAAGACATAACAGAGTTTTTCTTGTTTTTAGTTGTATTATAGTGTTTTTTTATCTAGACTTATGCACCTTTCTTTTATTCATTCATTATTATTTTTATTATGGTTATAAAAAATTATGCATAAAAGTAAAAAAAATAAAACACAAAATAAAACTAGAAACAACTCAAATATCCACTCACTAAATGATAAACTAAGCTGTGATCTATTCTCCCAGAGTAATATTACATAACAGGGAAAAATTACAGCTGAGTATAGCAATAGAAAATGTGAATTGTTATCTACTTTGAAAAATAGCAAGATGTTATACAAATATAATAAGTAATACTTTTATGAATTCTATGTAGGTAAAAATAAAAGAAAAATATGTTTGCCAAGAACAGTATTTCTTACTAAAACAAGCTACAACTCTTGAGAAGGTTTTAACAATTATGAACCAGGAAGGAAATTCTTTGGTGAGAAGGACCCTGGAGGTTTTCCTTCCAGTTTCTCCCTCAGCCTTTATGTTCTCTTATTTAGAGCTACTCTGTTACCATGCCAGTTGTTGCCAGGGGTGCCTGTTTTTCCTTTTCTGAGGCTTAAGCACGTATTAAGAACTATTTCTGTATGGAGCAGGGTTTAGGCATTAGCCAGGCTGTTTATTTTGTTCCACTCAAGGACAAAGTCCAATTCCATTAAAATTAAAACATTACCTAACTCAAATCGTAGGAAATTTAGTATTTATTTCAATACAAAAAGCTGCTATATTTCTCTGAGGTTTCCTAAAACATTAAGAATTTTAGTGGATAATATACATATATATATAACACTTAGACACAGTCAACAGTGTGGTGATAGCCAGAGGGAAGGGAGATGGAGACTAGGGCGAGGTGGGCAAAGAGGGCGATATGGGAGATGTTGCTAGGGGCAGAGGTTGCACAGTGCAGTGGGCAGGTCGTGGTTTGTTGAGCTGTGCACTTGAAACTTGCAAATTTTGTTGAACCTATTTCATCTCCATAAATTCAATATATATATTTTTAGACATCTAAATCAGATCCAGAACTGCAGAACTTATTCTTTAAGCTCTATAAACAGCTCTAAGTATTGTAATACTAGATAGAATCATGTTATTAAAAATATAAATGTGATGGCTAGGAGTTACTCTATTTCATTTATTAATACATCTTTCCTTCCTGTGTGCTCAGTGTTAAGGAATACAATACTGATTACGAAGACATGCCAATTCAAGTCTACATAACTTTTCAATGCATATCTGTTATAAAAAGATCAAGTTTAAATTTTGGGTGGAAAAACAAAGGAGGAAGTCTTGTTTATGCATCCATCTCAATATAAGCAGCTTATTTCTCATCAAGGACATAAGCTTCAGTTTACTAGTATCATGATATTGCTTTGTTTGCCATATATATATGATATATACATACATAGATACCTATATAATATATACAATTATCATCTATTACATTATAAACATGGTAATGACAATCATCATGGTTTGTTTAAATAAATATTTTGTTTCTGCTATTAATAATTATCATTTCTTTAACGAACTTTGTCAGACACCATTCTAACTTTGCAGTCTGTGAGATGAGTAGTCTTATTATCTTCCTTTTGCAGATGAGAAAGCTGAGACCCAAGGAGGTTATACAATGAGATCAAGTCAGACAGTTCATAAGTATCAGACTCAGTATCAAAACGTACATGTCTGGGAAAATGGAAACAGAAGGAGACGTTGCTAGGGGCAGAAGGGCGCAGGACGTGATGGTGGTTTGTTGAGTTGTGCACTTGAAACCTGTATGTTTTTATGAATCTATTTCATCCCAATAAATTCAATAGATACTATATAATAATAATAAAAAAACAACTTCAAGGGGGAAAAAAAAGAAAAGAAAGCTTCATATGTCTGGTTCCAGGGACCAAGCTCTCAAACCTCATCCTTTATTGCCTTTACTAAACAGATATGTAAAATGAGGTCATGTAAAATACCACTGTAGAGAGTTAAGATAGCAGTCCAAGGAGAAAAAGATTTTTTTTTTATTTTTGTATTTTTCTGAAGTTGAAAACGGGGAGGCAGTCAGACAGACTCCCACATGCACCCCACATGCTCACCAGGGGGTGATGCTCTGCCCATCTGGGGGTTGCTCTGTTGCAACCAGGGCCATTCTAATGCCTGAGGCAGAGGCCATAGAGCCATCTTCAGCACCCGGGCCAACTTTGCTCCAATGGAGCCTTGGCTGCGGGAGGGAAAGAGAGAGACAGAGAGGAAGGAGAGGGGGAGGGGTGGAGAAGCAGATGGGCACCTCTCCTGTGTGCCCTGGAGGGGAATCGAACCTGGGACTCCTGCACTCCAGGCTGACACTCTACCACTGAGAAAAAGATATTTTGATTGTGGTTAGTTATTTTGAAAATTAATCTTCACAGTCTTTTTGCATATATTAAGTAGGTACATTCTCCCATCCCTCACCCCCCATTAGCCTTGCCTATGAGGCTATGACCTCTTCCAGCATAAGGACTCATTCTAACTATTTGTACTCTCCTGAACCTGATACAGTACCTGTCACACACTTGAAAAATGGTTGAAAAGATAAATGAAGGAGTGACCCATGGAACAAACTGGCAAATTCAAGGAAGTGTTTGAGATAACTGAATGCTTCAGAGTGAAATTTGATATTGAGAAACAGTAAAATACTTTGGTTAAATTAATTAGATGGGTAGTCTATGTTACTCTGTTTCATTGGCAAAAAGGAATTGGTTACTAATGTAACTATCTTAGTTGATTACTTGTGCCCTTGCATCATAATCTACCAGAGATTATTCTTGTGATTAGTTTAATGGGGTCCAAAAATTAAACCTGAAAATATACCATACTCTTGTCTAACAGCATAAGCATAATACTTTATTCAAATATGAACATTTTTAGCAAATATAGTGTATTAAAATATTAAATTATAGTACTATTTATTTTTTTAAAGGTTTTATTTTTATTCATTTTAGAGTGAGGAGAGAAAGAGGGAGAGAGAGAAAGAGGGAGGAGCAGGAAGCATCAAGTCCCATATGCACTTTGACAAGGTAAACTGGGGTTTTGAAACAGTGATCTCAGCATTCCAGGTCAACACTTTATCAACTGCGCCACCACAGGTCAGACTCACAGTGTATTTAAGAATCTACTAAATTACTCATTCCCAATGAAAACGAGGTAATGTGCACAAAATTTAAAATATTTGCTTTCCCACACTAAAGAAAACATTTAACATTAGTAAAAAAAAAGCCAAATTATAATCTTCAAAATATTTTAATAGAAGAAAATATGAGGTAAGCATGTGTAGATTTTGTGTTTTTAGCACCTGAAACTATCACTGCCCAGAGAAAATGTATATGAGAGAGGTAAGTCAGATACTCATCCCACTAGTCTGTATAAGAAGGCTGGGCCAGTTGTCACAATAGTCTGTTCACTCAGTTAATGATTATTTATTTTTTTATTTTTTGTATTTTTCTGAAGTGAGAAGCAGGGGGAGGCAGACAGATAGAATCCCAATATGTGCCTGAATGAGATCCACCCGGCATGCCCACCAGGGGGCGTTGCTCCACTGCAATCGGAACCATTCTAGCACCTGAGGCAGAGGCCATAGAGCTGTCCTCAGAGCCCTGGCCAACTTTGCTTCAATGGAGCCTTTCGCTTCTGGAGGGAAAGAAAGAGAGAGAAAGGACAGGGGGAAGGGTGGAGAAGCAGATGAGTGCTTCTCCTGTGTGCCCTGGCCGGTAATTGAACCTGAGACTTCCACATGCCAGGCTGATGCTCTACCATTGAGCCAACCAGCCAGGACCCCAGTTAATGATTATTGAACACTCATTATGTAACAGGCAGTGCACTAAGTGTTCTGTAGTAGTACACTGTGTGCATATGCTACCTTAAAGCACTTCTAACATTCATTGTATTATCTTGTTTTGAGTTAAGGGGTGGGCAACCTTGATGTCCTTCTTTCACATTACAAATGTAGAAACTGAGGCTCAGCATGGTTCACTACACTACCCAAATTCACAGAAGTGGTGGGGAAACTGGAGCTACAAGAGCAGTAACAGTTATAATAAAAAGGAGAGAGGAAACAGAAATAGCCCATCAAAAGGTTCTGCTTCATAAATGTCATGATTTGAAAGCAATGTTAAATGGCTTGGTTATACATGAAACACACACCAAACCCATTTTATCACTAAGGGTTAAGTTTCTTTTGATTAATGCAGGCCAACTTCCTATAACAATACTGTTTTTGAATAGAGTTGGTCTATGCTTATTTTATGCTTTTCTCTCTTTTTGCTTAAACATAATTGAAAAAGCAAGCTTAAAGAAAGGCACCCTATGAATAAATAAGGTATGTAATGAGCACCCATTATACATGATTTTTTCACTCATGTGGAACCCCTATAACCCACTAATGAGTTCACCACTTGTGAGGTACTAAGGTCTTTTGTTTCAACTAGGTTAATCATATTTTATGACCAACCATTATGTCTCTTCCATTTATGTATACTACTATTTCATTGCTAGGTACAGTATTCATACTTTATGGTCCAATTTATTATTTGGCTGCATCTGAAAATGAAGTCTATATGAATATTTTACTTGATATGCAAAACACAATAAAGTTACTGTTATCTTTATAAACAGACAATAAATCATATAAAAAGGCATATTTTATAAAAATAAAAAAATTAGGATGATTTTAAGCTTCCTATTTACAATGTCAAGAAATTAAGCATCCAGCAATTTATTTGGCCCAATATCAATGTTTACAATGGCTATGACTTACTGAGTACCTTCTCTACACTTGATTCTTCATATATACATTTATATATTCATTATTTCACCTAGCTGAATTTTTTAATTGGACATACAAAATAATTATCTCCATTTTACAGCTGAGAAAACTGATTACGGCAAGTGTAAATAACTATCATATTACAGAACAGCGAATGTGAGCTTTTATTCCACCCCGATCATACTGTCGACTACATCATACCTTTCGCCATTTCCTACTTCTCCCACCCTCTCAGACAAGCAGGCTGAGGTTCTGTCTTAATCCCCATGTCATCATCTCTGTAAGTCATCAATTTAGTTATTCATTCAACATACATTTGTTGAATACCTATCCAGGGCCAGCCATAGTTTTAGCAACTGATGACACAAAGTTAGGAAGACAAAGTCCCTGATTTTAAGCGTTTATAGACTCAGGGCAAAATCAGGCAACAAGACATAAATAAACAAGAGAACTTCAGAAAGTAATAAATGTTGGTAAGATAAACAAAACAATGAAAGAATGCAGGAAGGGCAGCTGGTAGAAATGGAGCGTGTCTATTTTAAATTGGAAGTTC
Organism: Saccopteryx bilineata; assembly: GCF_036850765.1. Classification (NCBI taxonomy): domain Eukaryota; kingdom Metazoa; phylum Chordata; class Mammalia; order Chiroptera; family Emballonuridae; genus Saccopteryx; species Saccopteryx bilineata. Next base: position 319,415,903 of record NC_089491.1, read on the forward strand.
CTTTCTGAGGAGGTGCCATTTGAACTAGACCGTGAATGATATGAAAAAGATACCAGGTGATCTGGGACTGGGTATTCATGTCAGAGGGAACATGAGTGTAAAGGCCTAAGGCAGGTACAAGGTCAGCATGTTCAAGGGTTAACTGGAATGGCAATGGGGCCGGAATTTAGTGGGCTGAGAAGAAAGTAGTAGGAGGAGGTGAGGTTGAAGAAATAAACAAGTTCCTGGTTCTGTACAGCCTTACAGATCCTGGGAAAGAGTCTGGTTTTATTTTAAGTGCAGCAGGAGGCCACTGGAGTATGTGGAAATGTCCCAGTGTTAGCGGGATTGCAGCTCAGCCTCTTATCACAGCCAGCTTACCTCATGTTTACCTCTGGCTAGTGTGTGAGATCCCATTGCCACGGAGCAGCTGCCCCACCTGTCCATCACTCTATTAGAATCTCCAGTATTTCCTTTGCATTTACCTGATAAATTTCATTGCCTGATACTGTTGCCAGAGCTGCATTAGTTTGCCACCCATTTTGGATGCCTTGGCACTGCCTTCAGCTGCTCTATCATTCACTGAAATTAACTTTCTTTGCCCCAATGCTGATGATACCAGCTTGGTGTTAGGGAAACACCAATAGGGTGAAAGTGGGGATGATTCACTCTGAAATATGGCAGCCATTTATTAAACTCTGGAAGAAAAACTGACTTCTTAAAAGATAATTCATATTAACCCAAATGAATTTTTAATCTGTAGAGTATCATAACTTTAATAAAGTGACCTGAATTATAATAAGATGACTTGGAATCACCACATATACATGTGTCCCCAGGGTTAGCCGTTCTAAATTAATTCTGCTTTTCAAAGTTCCTTGACTTTCTTAACCTCTGAACAGGTTTTTATAAGCTCCACATTTTTTTTTTTTTTTTTTACTCTTCTTCTCTCGGCACTGAGGAGTGGGACTGGGGAGGAGAAAGCTATTGGAGAGAAGAGCATGAGTCATAGGCAACTGGTTTTTTTGTTGTTGTTGTTTGTTTGTTTTGTATTTTTCTGAAGTTGGAAACGGGGAGGCAAACAGACTCCTGCATGCGCCTGACCGGGATCCACCTGGCATGCCCACCAGGGGGCGATGCTCTGCCCATCTGGGGCGTCAGAGGCAACTGTTTTAAGGAAAAAATTTAAGTTTAAGGATTTGTTTTGTAAGTATATATATACATACAAGTACATATTTATTCATAGTACGTATACATACATTTCTAGAGAGAATGAATTTTAATTTAAAACAAGCTTTGATATTAATTAAATTTGAATCCTAAGATTAACAATAAAAGCTTCCAAGTCATTTCTATGGTCTTGAAATATAGTTATAATAAATTCTCTAGTATTTTTCCCATAATTTAGTTGAACTGGTTAAGGAAAGGAGCTAGGGACAGCAATTATTACATATATATTTCAATTTGATGACTTAGTAATTATTTTATTATTTTATGTAAAGATTATTATTTAGAAATGTTCACACATGTAAGATCTCAGAAGTGTTATTTCCCTTACTCCTAATATTAAGAAGTAGCTTCTATGACAACAAAAATCAAATGTAAATAAAAAAAGAAGGCTAGGACTCAGGAGAAGTAAATCTGCCCAGGAGAACAGTAAAAGGACCTCCCAGGATAACTGCTGGGCAACAGACCTGGAACGGAACTAATTCCTACTGAAGCAGGAAAACTGGAAATAAATTTTTTGGGAAAACGTCATTTGATAGAATTTATGATATAATATAAAGTTTTTCAAAAGTATATATGACAGAGGCATATCATGTAGGAAGAAAGAAATGCAAAAAAACACCATGAATACCAAAAGATAAAACTATAAATACCAAGAAGTCAAACCGAAAAACTTGGATCCAGAGAGTACAACATTTGTAGGCTTAATTATGTAAGTCTTCATTGATTTAACTAAAAACAGTGCCACAAGCCCACAGGAGAATGGGTGAGGGAGAGCATCATCTCTGCCATCCGGGCAGCACAACTGCTTGGGCACAACCAACACCTACGGGCCACCCCAACTCTGCCACATTTCAGTTATGTCATCTTGGGCAAGTTAGTTACCCTCTATGATTTTCAGAGATCTCATCTATTAAATGGAATAATACTATTAAGTCCATAGGCTTATTGTGAAGATTATGAGGAAGTTTTTTTTAAATTTTATTTATAAAATTAAATTTAATGGGGTGACATTGAGCAATAAGAGTACATAGGTTTCAGGTAAATATTTCTATAGCCTTTGAACTATTGATTATATTGTGTACCCATCACCCAAAGTCAAATCATTTTCCATCACTGTATATCTGTCCCTCTTTACTCCCCTCCCCCAAAACCTCTTCCCCCTGGTAACCACTTCACTTTTATCTATGTTCATGAGTCTCATTTTTATATCCCACCTATGTGTAAAATCATATAGTTCTTCACTTTTTCTGATTTACTTATTTCACTCACTATAATGTTCTCAAGGTTCAGGAGGAAAGTTTTTAAATAAAGAGTTTAACATTATTCTTGGACTCTTGTTAGTGCTTAGAAAGTGATACTTATTTTTGCATTATGCATTATCCCTTGACTTAAAATTTTTTTTTTCATTTATTTGAGAAAGAGAGAGAAAGAGAGAGGAAGAGAGAGAGAAGCATCTACTTGTTGTTCCACTTAGTTGTTCCATTTAGTTATGTACTCACTGGTTGTTTCTCATATGTGCCCTGACTGGGGGTCGAACTGTGACCTCAGTGTCGTGAGACAACACTCTATCAGCTGAGCCACTGGCCAGAGCCTATCCCTTGAGTTTGACACGTATACTACCTAATTGATAGTCTATGACTTTGTTATACTTTATCAATAAGTCAATACACTAGAATAAGTATTTGAAAATATAAAACCAAAATGTCCTACCTCTTAAAACTTCAATAAAATTATTTTTATCTACAAAAATATTGCATTTATGATTACTGGTTTTATTTTTATTTTGTTTATTTTCCAAGTCAGCTGAATTTCCAGATTAATTAGTTGTGTAAGAGCATAGAGATTCAGACATTTTGTACATATTAAGCCCTTTTGTTGATTTTGATAAGTTGAGAAGTATATTGTGTTTAGTTCTTAGGATCATTTTCTTACTTTCCAAACAAAAGATTCTCTGCTGTGAATCTATCAGTTTAAACTTCCCAGGATAGGCTCTCTTTAACCCTCCTCTATCTTTTTTTTGAGTAAATAATTATATGATGTTGTCTCCCTAATGCATACATTATTATAAATCAAAGCTCTTTCAAAAGAATTACATGAAAATGAATCACATAGTAAATATTAATCGTGTTTTGAAGTAATAAACAATAGCTATACTGGCTTTAAGCCAAGTTAAACTAAAAAAATAAAATTAAATAAAGTAGAGGTTACTGAGTTTAAGCTGATGTTATTTTTCACATCATTTCTCTAGAGTTAGAAAATCCATGAACAATAACAACAAAATCACCCAAATTGGAGGAAACAAAAGAATTAGAAGAGTACATAAACCTAATTTATCACATTTCTAACTTTAAGGTCAAGGAGCGTGAGAAACTTAAGCATATAGATACATTCAGAGTCTATATTTGTTTGGTGTCATTTAATCGCCGATATTGCATGTGAATTTCTATGGTGTTACTATGCTAGCCACATTTCTCAACTAAATTGCTGAAGGAGTTTATACATAACATTTCCCCTTCTGTATTCACTCTGAATAAGTCAGCAATTCTCTCCTCTCTCTAAAATCAATAAATAAAATCTTTAAAAAAATTAATAAGTCAGCATTTGCTATTCACTCTTTTGAGTTTTAAGTACTGTTTGTGCGCACTGTAAGTGTTGTATAAAATTGGAAATTTCCAAGATGTTGTTTATGTTCAAGGACAAATTTAAATGAGGGGACATCAGACTTGGAAGAGTTTCCAAAAACAAAGACAACTCATAATCTCTATGAAAAAAAAAAAGACTATTTGAAAAATACAGTAAGAGGATGAATTGCAGAACATACATGCAACACTAATTATCACTGGTAAGTCCCTCTCCCCAGGCTTTCTGCCTGTACTCCGGGGTTTTTGACAGTGCTCAAGAGCTACACTGCACTGCGACTTTCAGGGGGCACCTAACAAACCACCCATATTTTGAAAGCAGTGAGCAGGAGAATTAATGAGTTGCTTGGCCCTCCTCCTTTGAATGTGTACTTATTGATTTTGACAGAGGCGTAGGGACGTGAATGATAGAGAGTAGAGTAGCATACCTCATATAGCTCTCTGCCTTTATTTGTTTTTGAAATGGATTGAGACTGATGGCAAATAAGACTGGGTAGGAAAGACAAGACACGGAAAACTATAATGGTCACAGAAAGAGAGTATCGACTAGAATATCCAGCTTTTAACCAGTTGCTATTTTTATAATCTAGGATTTTAGGTGCACATAAGCTATTTGAATATCATGCATATGAATACATTCACAAAGTTATATGCAGTTTACAGCCTTGAAAACAAGGTTTTCCTAACTTACAGAACTGTAAGTTCAATTTCGTGTACCTGGGTCTGAAAAAAAAAATCAGACTGTGTTCTTCTAGTTTCATATATCATCACCCGTGAAAGAGATTTATGGTGTTCGACCACAATGACACTTTTGTTAAAGATGCATGAAGTCAATGATCTGGACGTTTGACAGTGACAAACATTTCCTTGTCACTTAAATGAGACGTAAGTGACTCAGAAGAGAAGATACAATACTGGGGGTATTTGTTTGCTTTTTAGTTTGATTTTATTCTGTGTGTTTTGCAAAGGCATGCTGTTGGCTAGACCAAAATTAAGGTTAGCAATGAAATGCTATTGGTATTTTCTCATTCCATTTAGTCTTTAGCATCTCTTAGTTTGAGGAGCTAAAAACTGTAGATGAAGACTAGGTCTCCATGTGACCACACTCTTGTATTAGTTTCCTAAGGTTGCCTTAACAATGTAACACAAATGAAATGGCTTAAAACAACAGAAATGTACTGTTTTACAGCTCTGGAGGCTAGATGTCTAAAATGAAGGTGTCAGCAGGGCCACCCTTGCACTGAAATCTGTAGGAGAATCCTTCCTTGTCTCTTCTAGCTACTGGTGTTTGCCAGTGGTCCTTGATGTTCGTTCCTTGGCCTATAGACACATCATTCGGATCTCTGCCTCTGTTGTTTTCCCTGAGTCTGTCTTTGCATCTTCCTCCTCTTAAAAGAACAGGAGTTATGTTGTAATAAGGGTTTATTCTACTTCAGTAGGACCTCATCTTAAATTAAGTAATCTGATCTGAAAAGACTATTTCCAAATAAGTTTATATTCTGAGGTACTAAGGGTTAAAACTTTAATATATATTTTTTGAAGGACAAAATTAATTCCATATAATTCTCAATAGCTTTTTTTTTTCTAAACCCAATATGTTTTGGGTGATATTTTTAGATGTAAGAAGCCTATCTTAGCAAGGAACAAAATTGTAAGAGAACATACAGTTACATTTGAATTTCACTAACTGTCTTATGTTCTCTATTTAATTATATTCTTTTCCTTTTGTTATAATTAGGAGCCTGTAGAAGCCATGTTTGAAGAACAGTTTCTTACTTTATAATTTGATGAAATTTTTAAAATAAAAAATTAATTTGTTCTGTTTATCAACTATCTACTAATAAAGTAGTATAGCTTCTTCAACCCTTAATTCTAGCTGCGATTCAGATTCTCTTAAGATGAGCCCGCAACTCAAGTTATAAGTTAAGTGCCTACCATGTGCTAGGATCCGAGGAAGAAACTGTCTACACATCTCTCCCTAAATTCATATTTTCTATCTATCTATCTATCTATCTATCTATCTATCTATCTATCTATCATCTATCTATAACTGAACAAAGTAATTGTAGTTACATGAGGCCAACCACTTCTGATACAGTGTTAAATGCAGAAAACACACCCTTTTGAATTCTTCCTTAAGCCAAATAACTGGCATGACTAATTTCTCCTCACTGACTGAAATGGCTGTTTTGGTTGTATGTATGGACTAACTTATCCATACATACTTATGGTCACTGTTTTATACTTGGTTGTGAGGAGAAAAATCAATCTTACTTTACCTTCTGGAAGATTTGGTTCTCTACTTGTCATTCTAAAGAAGGCTAATTTTTTTTTCTTTTTTTAAAATTTAAAGGGTTATAATTTTATTTTACTTAATTGTAAAGCACAGAGTTAGCATTTGAAGCCATTAAAATATGACAATGTGTTTGTCTATCTGGTATAAACAATACTGAATCGAACTCAACCTATAAAAACCTTTCATTTTTAGCGTTAATATGACAATTTTATATTTTAAAGATAATATCCCTAGGCTTGGTCCATTTATAGAAACCTGAGGAAAAAATTGGTTTTGTTCTAATGGTAAAACTTAGCTTTCATCTGTTATAATATCTTCCTGTCCTATCTCCCCATTCTAATTCTCTCCACCCACGATTTATCACTACATAGCACCATCACTACATAGCCTGTTAGTTACTATCTGACACTCATTGCACATTAAATGACATTCAAATTCCCCATCATGGTTCATAAGCTGCTGCCTGGTCTAAACTATCTCCTTTGTCCCACTGCCTACCATACTCCACACCACACACTGGCCTCTTGGCACCTACTGTCTTAAAGGAACAGGTTCTTTCCTTCGCTGGCTCCTCCTTTCTGGTCCCTGTGTACTTTCAGGACCTCCCCTTTTACTTACAGGACTCAGTGTATGTTTGCAACACCTCTTCTGGATGCTTTCCTTGTTTACTCTGTTTGAATAGAATGCCCTGTGTCATTCTCCAACCTCCTGCACTGTTTATTTCCTTAAGAGCACTTAACACTCTTCATTACTTGTTTACCCGTTATTACCTGTTTCCTCTCTAGACTGTAAGCTCTGCGAATGCAGAGAATAAGTCTGTCTTGTTGACCACAATACATCCAATTTCTACCTTGTTGCTTGATATATATTAGGTCTTCATTAACTATTTATGGGAGAAATGGATAAACACGTAATATTTGGCTTCCCTGTAGACTCAGTACATTTTTAATATTATTTTTGTTTTTGGTGATCTGCTTACTATTATATGACTGAAATTTTTAAAAAAATACCAAGACATGGATGTTCTGCTTTTATTTTTGCTTTTTGTTAAGTGGTCTTTTTGAGTGATAACATTGATTTTAAGAGTTAATTGACAGCTTTTAAAAGATAATATTTGACCACACTACTCCTTTGTTATTATATTCTAAGAGTAACAAAAATCACCATTCTCTTATTTGTGCCTCACACATCACAGGGTTAATTGAGAACACAAAAAGACAAAGATCAAGTACTGCAACTACAAATCACAAAGTTTAAAAAAGGTAACTCTTCTTTCTGAAAAATAACATAAGAAATCATTTTTAAAAAGTGGAGCTATACAACTTACTCGCACCACTCATAGGTTGCTGGGAAATTTTAATGTTGATATAAGTATCACAAATAAATACTCCATTATATATATGAAATGGCTGAATTGGTGGCTACTGTCTTTATTACCATCAGTGAAAGTATCAAAACCACATTTGTTTAAACCATTCATGTGATACATTATTCTTTTTAAAGATTTCCCATCTAATCGTTCTCTATTTTTCATACTTATTCAAGACCTAGCCCATAATGATAAATTAAATACCACATCATATATGATAAATAAATGAGTAGTCATTAAATATATTGAATATATTTAAATATATTAAACACATTTAAATATATTAAATACATGGCATTAGGTTAAGAATTGAAGTATACATATTGGTTTTGTGACCTTTCCTAAACATTACTTGTTCCCCATAGTGTAGTGCTCAGGAAATGAGGCTTAGGGCCAGTTTCTCAGCTTTGCCACTTACTGCCACTTAACCATTTTTTTCTATAATATGTGAATAATATTACTTACTCATCTTTGTTCAATTACAGTGTACTTTTTTCTTTAATTTTACCTGTAGAGGTCACTGGTGTCACAGGGCAATCTTTCTCTCTGTTTTGGTTTTGATGGGTAATTACCTGCTGACAGGTAATATATTACAGGAATAAGGTAATATATTCTTACAATTTACTATTCAGTAAGGAATTCATTAACATAAAGATTATGACCTAGAATATACCCTTGGGAAACTTTCATGTTGATATGCTTTTATTTGGAAGGGGAGTCACTATGTTTGCTAGTGGAAAATAGTTGACAGAAACTTCATTTTTAGCTTACTTCTTATTGGATATAACTGTAGGGTTCAGTCAAATGACAATGAACAAACAAAAAAGTGAGCCACTCATTTAAAATTTAATAAATGGCTATATCCATGAATGTCATAAGAGGTATGGTTGTCATAAGAAAAATGAATTATGTAAACCTAGTTAATGGAACTAACTTTACATATTTTATTAAATATGTTCACAAATTCTAAATAGTAGCCTTCATTTCATTCAGGTTGTTAATATAACACAGACTACGAGAGATGCCTTCCATGAATTATTTAGTCAAAATGGTGACAGTAAACTTTAGCATTTTACAATCTAATGCAAATTCAATTTTTACATTTGTGTAATTAATTGCTGTATATATGGTATTTATTTACCTAAGTATTAAATGTTTATTTTTAAATAATTAGTTTCCTAATTGGTGAAAATGGCCTGAATAGATTTATTGTTGACTGATTCTTTCTTTGAACAAATATTAAAATATGGAGGTTTAAGAAAAGTTGAACTAAATCCAATCTACTTTTTCATCTCGAACAAAAATGGGATCAGCCAGGGAGATTCCTTAAGGATTGAAAGTTCTCGATTCAATTCTTGCCTGGGAAGAATGTATCACCCACAGCCAATTACACCACAGCTATATTGGTCAGAGTACAGTACACAGAATTCATTGTTACTGTTTATTTTTTGTGGAGGAAAAACAATAAGTATGACCAAGATCTAAAGGAGGCTAGGTAATTTTTCACTGAAGTTTAGACTGGTAATACAATCAATTCAGAAAGTTTATTTTTAAGAACCTGATAATCTATTTTTTTTAATCCTGAATTGACAATGAGATCCTAAATCCATATGATAATTGTAAAACTCCATGATTGTTAGGACTGGGCTCATTAAGCTTTTGCAAAAAGAAAATAGGGTTTTAAGAGTTAATATTTTAATTCTTTGGAAATTTCTTTATAACTTCTCTCTGTTTCACAATGAAAGGCAAAAACTATCTTGAAGTTGCAATGCAAGTGAATTAGTTTTAAAAGAAAATAAATGTATTTGCACTAGAAGTGCAAATGTTTGACAGAAATTGGAAAGTGGCTCTTAAAGAAACTATCAGCAGGAAAACCATTAGTTTGAAGATTTACTTCTAGTGGATTCTCAGACCACTAGTGGCTGAAGCAGCTTAAAGTGTCTAGGGGACATTCAGGCTTCAAATATCGAGGCACATATGTTTTGCTGTAGTCCGAAGAGCCATGTAAAAATATAATGTGAAAGTTACAACAAAAGTTATCAAATAGAAACTATTTAACTTGAGATCAGTTCTCCTTATTTGGATATATATATTTATATTTAGGCTGCTTATAATCTTTGTATAATTGGCTCTTACTCTATGGTTCTGCAAATGTATTTTGAGAAAAAGATATTCTTTTTCAATTTTTTTGTGGAGGTAAGATAAAAATACACATAATAGAAATGAATATTTTTTTTACATAAGCAGTGATAGTAAAACAAATCATCATTTTAACTTTATATATCAAATTAGTTCTAAAAGCTTCTAAAATTTTTAACTCATTAGAAAAGGACCATAATCAAAGCATAGGACTTAATATTAACATTAATCAATTTAATGAGTAAATATTATCTTGAGCCTATATGGTATACTAATCTTTGTTCAGATATAAATGTAAAATGTGATCTTCCTTTCAGTCAATTTACAGTTAGTTAAAAGGTACAAAGTAAAAATAACGATCATATAGTATTACAAAACAAATTATGTAAGTAGTAAATAAAATAATAACTTACTAAGAAAAAGAAGATATTTATGTCTATGAACCACCACCATGAACAAAAATTATTTGTGAGAGTATTTAAGCACAAAGTCAAGCACAGGGTGTTCATGTCTCCTAGAAGCAAATGTTCACAGACTTACCAATTTAATTCTCTTATTTGGTAAATGAGGAAACAAAGGATGAAAATATTAAATGGCTTGTCCAACAACATATAAAATATTAATAATGGATTATGCTGTTAAAATTACAAAGGTAGAATTTATCTATGTGTAAAGAATTTTTATAAATTTTTATTTGAACCAAACAAAGGATATTCCTGAAAGCAAGATCTCAGCAGACTGAGATACATACACCCTTCAAGGAATAACAGTTCACAGTTTTGTTTTGTTTTTTAATGTATTTGTGATTAAAGAGGGAATGTATGAAAGATTACATGAGGGTAGAAGAAAGTAATGGGGAATGGCTCAAAATATAAAAGAGTTAAAAATTATGTGCTCTCTTAGGGGTGGTCATGTGGAGATTGGATTACAGGGTAGTTAAGATTATGTGCTCACTTGAGGGTATGAATGCGTGATCAGATAGGAAAAAGAGGGGATCAAAAGGGGCATTTCAAAGGTGTATTAATCAGGGGTTGGAAACCTATGGCTCACGAGCCAGATGTGGCTCTTTTGATGGCTGCATCTGGCTTGCAGACAAATCTTTAATAAAAAAATAATAACAACGTTAAAAACATAAAACATTCTCATGTATCACAATCCATTCATTTCCTACCACTCATGTTCATGGTTGCGGGTGGCTGGAGCCAATCACAGCTGTCCTCCGGGACAACACCAAATTTTTATTAGATAATGCGTAACGTACACAGGTCGTTGTATGGCTCTCACAGAATTACATTTTAAAATATGTGGCGTTCATGACTCTCTCAGCCAAAAAGTTTCTCGACCCCTGACCTAGATGCACAGAAACAACAGCCAGGGCTTGCTTAAGGCCAAGATAAGCCTTTTAATAAAGAAGTTGCATTCCAACCATTACTTGCCCAGCAAGAAATTTATGATTAGATTACCCTGTGAAGTTACTTTTCATAGAACCCCCTTTTGTCGTCCAACAACTAAATCATGGCAGCATGCCTGGATTTGTTTTCATGTCCCTGTGCTCCCCTTCCTCCATTCTATGTCCTGTTACCAAAATGATTTTCAAAAATGCCTTTGATCTCTCACTGACTTGTTTAAAGACCTCTTCAAGGGTCCCTGAGATCTGGACTTATGACTGCTTTTCTTCCTTTCTCTCACTCACCTTTTTTCTCTTCATGCAAACAAAATACAAGCCAAGCTATTCCTCAAACTCATTCTGAATGTTTTTAAAACACGATGCCTTTGTGCACACTGTACTTTTACCCATAACAGCTTCCCTCTTATCTCTTCAACCGCAAGCTTATCCATTGGTGTTCTACTCAAAAACCACTTATGGACCCTTTCTTAATTTCTTTCACTCAAAATGAATCTTATATTAATTTTATAACAACTGATTTTATAATATATAATTTATAATATATAATATATAATATATAATTTATAATAAAATTAATTTTATGATAACATGCAAATATATATGCTTAGCTTACTATATCTCTGGAATATCGATCTATTGTTCCTAAAAAAGTGGAAGTCCACTGAAGACTGAGACTTTCCGATATAAGCTAAATCACGGTGCAGAATATCTGGGTTTTGAACTTTATAGTTGGCTTAATGAAGATAAGACTGGTGTGACAGAAACAAAACATTGGGAACCTGTTGACAACCTTCTGTCCCAGCTCCAAATAAATTTTACTGCAAAAGCCTAAGCCTTATGTGGGTCTAATAAGATATTTTTTATATGATACCATGCATGAACCACACACATTTCAACTGGTATCAGAATCTATATCCCTTCTACTTACTGAATGACTTACATATAACCACAGAGCATTAGCAATCACATGGCAGTTTATTAGTAATAATAATAAACAGAATTAAAATAGTGAACATCTTTGTCACTTAACAGTTGACAGGTACTAATCTGGGTGCTGTAGATGGAGTCAGGATTTGAAGCTAGGCTGTAGACTCCAGGATCCATGATTTGTCAGTGTGATCTCTGGAATCAACTGTTCTGGACTATATCCTGATTAGTCCACTTACTAACTAACAGATCTCTCTGTGTCTCAGGGATTCACCTATAAAATAGAAATATTAATAGTGTCCAACTCATAGGTTTTTAAAGAGGTCATGTTAGCTAATTCATGGTAAATATTTTTAGAGTAATGCCTACTTTACAGAGGTGCTTAGGTATTAACTCTACTACAGTTTGTTTTAATTATTTGTTGCATTACATGGATTCAAGCTTTTTAAGTAAAACTTTTCTTACTTTTTCACCTCTTATCAAAATTTCATTTTATAGAACTACCATATGACCCAGACATCCCCCCAAACTTGAAAACATTGATACATAAAGACACATGCACCCCCATGTTCATCACAGCATTGTTCACAGTGGTCAAGGCATGGAAACAACCAGTGTCCCTCAAGAGAGGATTGGATAAAGAAGATGTGGTACTTATATACAATAGAATACTACTCAGTCATAAGAAATGATGACGTATTGCCATTTACGACAACATGCATGGACATTTAGGTCATTATACTGAGAGAAATAAGTAAAATAGAAAAAGCTAAGAACTATATGATTTTACACGAAGGTGAGATATAAAACTGAGACTCATGGACATAGATAAAAGTGAAGTGGTTACTAGGAGGAAGAGGTTGTGGGGGAGGGGTGTAAAGATGGACTATGCAATGATGAAAAATGATTTGACTTTCAGTGATGGGCATACAATACAATCAACAGTTCCAATGCTATAGAGATGTTTACCTGGAGCTTATGTAGTCTTATTGATTGATGTCACCCCATTTAATTTAATTTTCTAAATAAAATTAAAAAAAATCCTATTCTAGTTTAAGGACCTGCCTATGAAACAACTCCTTTGGAAAATCATTCCCAATGCTATCAGGATTATTCTTTCAGTGTAGTAAATTATGAACTTCACACAGTTATTGACTATAACATATATTAGCTTTTGGAAATAGTTACGGTCAATTATAGCTACCAATAATGTGGGAAATAACTATAATAAATGACCAACTTTTCCTCATGATAACAAACAATGATTGTTGAACCTTTTGTGCTTTGAATCTAATATCTCCACTGACGTGTCTAAACATGTAAAAATGTTTCTTGTGGCCTGACCAGGCAGTGTGGCTAAGTGGGTAGAATGTCGGACTGAGATGCGGAAGACCCATGTTCGAGACCACCAGGTCACCAGCTTGAGCGTGGGCTCATCTGGTTTGAGCATAAAAAGCTCACCAGCTTGAACCCAAAGTTGCTGGCTCAAGCAAGGGGTTAGTCGGTCTGCTGCAACCCCACAGTCAAGGCACATATGAGAAAGCAATCAATGAACAACTAAGGTGTCACCACGAAAACTGATGATTGATGCTTCTCATCTTTCCGTGTTCCTGTCTGTCTGTCCCTATCTATCCCTCTTTCTGACTCTCTCTCTGTCTCTGTTAAAAAAAATGTTTCTTGTAGTCATGATACCTGAGTGGGAATATAAAAGTCTATAACTACAGCAGAATTCTAATTTATAAATTGGAAGAATGGTCCTGGCCATTTGGCTCAGTGGTAAAGCATCAGCTGGCGTGTGGATGTCCCTGGTTTGATTCCCGGCCAGGGTACACAGGAGAAGCACCCATCTGTTTCTCCACTCTTCCCCTCTCTGTCTCACTTCTTTCTTTCTCTCTATTTCTTTCTACTCCTCCCCTCCTGCAGCTATGGCTCTATAGATCAAGTTGACCCTGGCCATTGAGGATGGCTCCATGGCCTTGGTCTCAGGCATTAAAAACAATGGCTCCCCTTACAATGGAGCAAGGGGCCAAGATGGGCAGAGCATCACCCCCTAGTGGGCTTGCTGGGTGGAACCCAGTCAGGGCACATGCAAGGATGTGTCTCTGCCTCCCTCCTCTCACTAAATAAAAAAAATATACAAAAAAAACCCCCTATAAATTGGAAGAAAGAAAAAAAAAAAACTCTCAAGGCCCCAGGTAGTGTTAACATAACAAAGATGAAATTTTACTCAATATGTTTTTAAAATTCCAAATTAAATTTTTTTTCTTACAAGAATTGTTTTGGTATCTGAAGAACCATAGTCAATTTGCCAGGTTATATTAAAGCATGTTTTTGATGAGGTAACCCATATATATGTATTTTCCTATAATAAAATGTAAATATTTATCAGCCATTTTCCCTGAATAAGATGAAAGTGATATCAAAATTTTCAGGACTTGATAGCTTGTTAGGTCAGTCCTACTTCATAATGTGGTTCTAGACAGTGACACCAATAACTAAAAGAGAAGCTGAAATGAAGCATTTTGATATTTTCAGTATTTGGACATACATTCTGAAACAGAAACATAAAATCAATCACTAGTTAATGTGTTCTTTAGTACTGAAGTAATTTTTTATTACTTTTTTCTAGTTATTTAATGGAAATAAACTATATAATATCAAGTATTATTTTATATATTAATAGGATTATAGCAAACACTAATCTACTTTGACCCAGTTTTAAGATTTCATGAGATTTTATATACATATATACATATTTATATATTTTTATTTATATATTTCATTTATATATTATATTTATAGTATATTTTATATATTTATATTTATATATATTATATATATTTTATATTTACATATATTTATTTTTATATTATTTTATACTGGCTGATATAATCTCAAGATAACAGTAAGATACCTATAGTGGCGAAGATTAGGAAGGAAAATGGGGAGAATGAGATATAAAATGAAAGTGAAAAAGAAAAAGCCTAGTAATCTAAACACTGAGTGCCTTTTATGTTTCTCAGTGAAACTGAATTCTTTTGTACAAATCACTTTCAGTCTCCCTGCTTGCTACAGGGTGAGGAATATAAGAAAACTAATATCAAATGTTTCAAATACATTTTCTGGGCTTCATGACAAAGGGAACTTGATTACAAAAGTCATTTAAACATATACTTTTCAAGCTCCAAGGAGTCCTTGAAATACAATGAAACATTCTAGCAAATGTCTAAGAACCTCTAAAAATAGATCATTTTCTTCTCTTTCAAGCCTAACAATTTTCAAACATAAGCTCTACATATGTTGAATTTGATAGAAAGGTATGGGATAGTGTAATTTATGGATATATCAAAAATATTTGGAAAACTAATTTCAAAGTATCTCTGATCTTAAGTACTAATATTTAAAAATTTAAAAATACTCAGCACACATGAAAGAGAATGAAGAGACAACATACACAACCAATATACCTTACTATTATAAAAATTGACATTAAGCTTTCTAAATAAAAACTTTATTTGGGGTAAACTGAGATAAATATACAATATTAAAACAGAGACAACCATCCCATATAATATTTTTTCTTCTTTTTTTTAATACCCTTTTTAACTAATATGCAGTGTTGAATCCCTGGCCCCTCCAATTTGACTCCTGACATTTTCTAAACATGATGTATATAACACTGGGATAACTAAAAGCAATACTTCATAATGCGACTCAAGGCACATTTACAATTTAAAGCCAAGGATTAGAGTGGGAATCCACTTTTCATGAAACACACACACACACACACACACACACACACACACAAAGACTTAGAATGTAACTTTTTAAAAATTGAATTTATTGGTGTACAAGTTTGAGGTGTTCAACTCAATAAAACATTATCTGCACACTGGATCCTGTGCCCATCACCACAAGCAAAGTCGTGTTTGTCCCCATTTCCCCCCCTTTTGCCCACCACCACCTCTCCCTCACCTCCCCACCCCCCTTTCCTTCTGGCTATCACCACTTTATTGTCTGTGTCCATGTGCCACAGATATAGATAGATGATATAGATATAGATATAGATATAGATATAGATATAGATAGATATAGATATAGATAGATGGATATGTTGATAGATATAGATAGATAGATAGATTTATTTATTTATTTATTTTCTTAATCCCTTCACTTTTTGTCACCCAGCCCCCCAAGCTCCTCCCCTCTGGCAGCTGTCAGTCTTTTCCATGTATTCATACTTCTGCTTCTCTTTCGTTTGTCAGTTTGTTTATTAAATTCCAAATATAAGTGAGATCATATTTGTCTTAAAATGCAACTTTAACAGTCTCCAAGCCTAAGGAGAATTCCGACATAGCTTCTTTATTAGGAATAGCACAAGGCCCTGGCCAGTTGGCTCAGTGGTAGAGCATTGGCCCTGTGTGTGGAAGTCCCAGGTTCAGTTCCCAGCCAGGGCACACAGAAGAAATACCCCTCTGCTTCTCCACCCATCTCCCTCTCTTTCCTCTCTGTCCCTCTCTTCCCCTCCTGCAGCCAAAGGCTCCTTGGAGCAAAGTTGGCTCAGATGCTGAGAATGACTCCATAGCCTCTGCCTCAGGTGCTAGAATGGCTCTGGCCACAATGGAGCAATGCCCCAGATGGGCAGAGCATCGCCCCCTAGTGGGCATGCCGGGTAGATCCCAGTCGGGCACATGTGAGAGTCTGTCTGACTGCCTCCCTGCTTCTAACTTCAGAAAAATACAAAAAAAAAAATAGCACAAAAACAATCAATTGATTTTGCAACTGACAGAATATGCAATATTTCTATTATCCCCATAGCACAGAAGCCCCCACATCTGATAATATGATCAGGTTCTGCATGTAAGAATCGAGAAGCCAGGTGGTCAACCACAAAACAAGGTCAAGACTGGGAAAAATAAACTCAGAGAAAAAGAGAATGAACTCAAAAAACAATTTTAAAACGTGAAGAAATCTAATACCCAATACTGGTATACTTAGAAGATATTGTGGATTCAGTTCCAGACCACCACAATAAAGCAAATATCATAATATAGCAAGGCACATGAATTTTTTGTGCATGTAAAAATTATGTTTACATTATATTTTATTCTACTGTATGCAATAGAATTATTTCTTCAAAGAGCACATCTTTTAATTTAAAAATACTTTATTTCTAAAAAATGGTAACCATTGGCGAGTTGTAATCTTCTTGTTGGCAGAGGATCTTACTAAAGCACGTTAGTTAGCTGCTAGAAGAATTTTTTTGACAAGTGAGAAAAGGAAAACACAGATAGATGGTTAGACAAATGGGGCCAACCTAGTCACGCAACTTACAGCCAGCTAGTAAATCACAAGGTCATGTCTTAACCAAGAACACTTGAGACCAAATGGTTTATAGCTCTCCTCCCTAACCAGAAAGTAAATAGCTTAAGTTACCTTGGTCAGGGAGATAGGTAACAGATACTCACTTTGTGCTGTTAGTGCCAGTTAAACACAAGGACTGATGAAATCAGAATAAATAACAAAAAACTCAATAAGAGCCCCAAAAAATCTAAGATAAAGGCAAAGATGACCAGAAAATGATTCTGGTCCCTCTATGCACTCATCTTGGCCCATCAACATATTAAAGAAAACACCTAGAAAGCTGATGAATATTAAGCTGAAACATTACCCTGAAACCTCCCTAGGATTCCTGTCCATAGAAGAGAGATAAAAGCTCTCAAGATTGCATTTTGAAGATTTTTGGAGAAAAGAGCTAGTTCTCTTGGTTACTTTACTGTATACGTTTGCACACAAAAGAATTACAGATGAGGAGAGTGCAAAAAGAAAAATGTCTCCAATAGCTTTAGCCAGGTAGCCCAATTGGTTAGAGCATCCTCAATACACCAAGGTTGTGGGTTTGACCTCCAGTCAGGACATATACAGGAATCAACCAATGAATACATAAATAAGTGGAACAATAAATCAGTGTTTCTCTCTCTTCCTTCCTCTCTCTCTAAAATCAGTCAATATAGAAAAGTCTCATGTACCTGACCAGGTGGTGGTACAGTGGATAGAGCATTGGCCTAGGACTCAGAGGACCCAGGTTCAAAACCCCGAAGTTGCCGGCTTGAGTGCGAGCTCATCCAGCTTCAGTGTGGGTTTACCAGATTGAGCACAGGGTCGCTGGCTTGAATGTGGAATCATAAGCAAAACCTTATGGTTGCTAGTTTAAGCCCAAAGGTCATTGTCTTGAAGCCCAAGGTCACTGGCTTGAGCCCAAAGTCACTGACTTGAGCAAGGGGTCACTTATCTGCCATAGCACCCTCCCTCTGGTCAAAGCACATATGAGAAAGCAATCAATGGACAAGGAAGGTGTCACAACGAAGAATTAATGCTTCTCATCTTTCTCCCTTCCTGTCTGTCTGTCCCTCTCTCAAAAACAGAGAAAGAGAGAGAGAGAGAGAGAGAAAGAAAGAAAGAAAGAAAGAAAGAAAGAAAGATTTTAAAAAGTCTCATGCATGTAAGATTTTTTATAAGTCAAAATCTACATCCTCATATTGCCACTCATTTTTTAATTATATAAGAATCATTCCCTTTCATCAGTCTCTTTTATATCTCACTGAACTGGATAAGGAATAAAGATATTTTTCTTGTAGCCCTGCTAGGGAAGCTCAGTTGGTTAGAGCATTGTCCCAATATATCAAGGTTGTGGGTTTGACTTCCATTCAGGACACATACATAAGTTAGCCAATGTATGCATGGGTAAATGGAGCAACAAACTGATGTTTCTCTCTCTCAACCCTCTTCTCTCTCTAAAACAAAAATAAAAATAATAAAACAATAATAATAATAATAATACCACAATGTGAAAACACAATAAACTCCCTTAAAAAATAGATACTTTTCTTGTTAACAAGCAGTTTATATCTGATATCATTAATCTATTGCATTAATAAGAAATAGAGCTGCTTGGGTTGTCACCCATTATATTCTCCCTAAGAACCCTAAAAACTATATTAAAGAAAAATAACTGTTTTTTTTCCTTTTCTATTGAAGTTAAAATAGGAAGAGAGATCATTAGAAAATAACACACAAAAAACTTTAGAAAAACCCAGATAAACTAGAATGGAGCCTGTTTTCTTTGCAACTCCTGGAACCAAACCTCAGACTGACTAGGTAATTAAGAAACTGATAAGCCTTTGCACCTTGGAAATTTGTCATTGACCTGACACTTCAATGAATATAATTACAGTAATACTTTAAATTTATCTGTCTTTTCAAATTGCAACGATACTTATTATCTCAAATTTACTCTGACTCCCCAACACGGGACAAGATTTATACACTAAGAGATGAAAAATACATTATCTAAGTAAAAAGGAGTAGCCCTGAAGGATCATCTATACAGAAAAAAAAAATGTGTATGTGGACTATTTAATATGCCAGAGACGATTTACATTCTCTTCTACAGAGAGCTTCTGCATTTGATAACTGTGTCTGAGGAAGCAAGTTTGTTTTTTTAAAATGAATTCACTCCTTGCTTAAAGCTCTTCAGTGCAGACTGAGACAATAGATACATTGATCTGAAGTATACTGTTTGCCTACTGTGCAGATCTTCACTCTGCGATAATGACTCTTGAAAATACACTATTCAAAGTTTTACATGTAAACTAAATAAAAAATGTAATAATAATAAATAAATAAACCTACAAGACAAAGGGATCGCTCTGGATCATGCCTATGCCTTTTCTTGGGTATGAATGTTTTACTTTCTTTCTCCTAAACTCTAAATGTCCCCAAGAAACTTGCAACCAGAGAGCAGTGGGCAGTGGCAGCTCATGCAGCTCATGCCGAGTTTACTCCCTGAACTTGTCTCGAAGGTCCCCTTTTCTCTGACTTCCCAGTGAGTTCACAGCAGCTCTGTCTTGGCTCACTTCTTTCCTATAACAATTCAAATGAGCCAAAGCAGAGCAGCATCTAAGCTCTCTCCTGTTGCTTCTTCTACCTTAAGTTTTTCCTTTTTTCATTGTCCCCAGATTAATAACCATACTCTCAAAATCACCTGGACTCATGTTGTGAAATCTTTTCTGCATGAAGTCAAGAACCCACACACTATAGGCAGGTCTGAGGCAGATCTGTTCTGGGCCAGTCCCTTTGTGGTGACATTGCCTTGGTGTTGATGAAAATGAAATATCTGCAAAGTGCAATAAAGCAAAGCAGAATAAAATGTGGTATGCCATTAAACCAAATTCTAAAACACATGAAGAAATAAAATACTAAATACAACTAAATAAATCAAGAATTTGTACATTCACTCCAAACTACATGGTTATAGAAGCAACAAATTGGATTTAACATTTTATAGCAATCCTTTTGTAACTAACTTTGTTAGTGCATTCTTATGAAATATTCCAACAAGATCCTCAAATTCATAAATGAAAGAATAACTTTTATCTTTTAAATGGCAAAAAAATATTCTTTAAAAAAGAGAAAAGAATAAAAATGCTTAGTTTAAAAAACACAAATTTAATATCTTTAAATAAAAAACATGGTCATTAAAATTTAATTGGTACATTATTAGAAAGATAATTCAAAGAATTTATTAAGAATTCAGTATTTAGAAAAAAGAGAAAAATATAAAGCAAACCTCAAAATGACATAGTAAAAGTAAGTCCATATATATTAGCTAAACAAAATACTAGAAATAGCTCAAATTTACCTTTTAAAAAAATTACAAATTGGATTTTAATAATATAATAATAAGTTGATGGCTAGAGATATATTAAGTTCTGAGAACAGATATATTATACAAATACTAAACATAGGAAAACTAGTGCAGTCCTATTAACATCAGATTTTAATGGAATAAATATGCTATACGATTGATTTACTGATATTAGTCTGACTAGCTATAAAATAGAGTTAAATTTATAACTCTAACAAGGTTGTAAAAGGATTCCTGTAAAATGTTAAATCCAGTTTGTTCTTATAACCATGATTCAATATTACTAGTTTAGTCACCACAGTTATGTATTTTTTAACAAATCAAAAGTATAAAATCAATCCTGTACTTTCACCTCTGGCCAAGATCTTGTTACATTTACAAAGCCTGTTTCTCTCCAGATGATGAATATCATATCGAGAGTTAATATCTGAGCAAGAGGACTGCTTGACTGTGAGAATCTGTGAACCTTTGTTACATGAAACAAACACCCCAGGTTATAAGCTATTTGCTAGCTTTAGTTCCTATAACAACCAATGGAGGGAACTGACTCCAACATTCAAATATGTGAGCTTTAGAAGATGTGTGGCCTTCAATCAGTTATCATCTGAACAAATTGTGCTTACTCCTCCCAGCAAAGAACTCTCAACCCCTGTTGTTCCAGTTTTGCTTATTCCCTTCCCCCTCCTTCTCTCTCTTTATAAAAACCCCTGCCTACACCAGAAATGGAGATGGTTTTTTTGAGAACGGGAGTCCCCCTATCTTCTTGGGAGGCTGGCACTAAAACAAACCTCTTTCCTTCTCACCAGCACCTGTGGCATGTAATTGGTTTTCACGGCAACAGGCAGCCAGTCCTGACTGTTATTTTTTTCAGTTATGTTACAGAATTTAAGGCAAAAATATTAATAAGCTTATTATGTACAGTAATAAAGGGAAAATTTTACTAAGAAATGGTCACAATAATAAACTTATTTGCTATTAAGAAATAAGAGTCTTGAAATATTTAAAGCAAATTGGCACAATTATAAGAAGAAATGAATACTTCCATATATTAGCAGGAGATGTAAGGCAATGATAATTGAAGCTGACTACATATTAGTTAGAATATGGTTTTGAACAATAAACTTAAGAAGCTTGACCTAACAAATATATATATATATATAAACCTCTGTACCCCTAAAATAATATGTGTATATAGAATAACAATCAAACTAACAATGTAGTTGATCACAAAATGTTATCACATTTCAAATAATTAGCAATAGTTTTATAACAGTCAGATGTAATTTGACACCAATAATAAAAGGTCATATAAACAATTAAATGTCCCTTTAACTATCTCATGTATTAAATGACAATAATTACAATGACAAATAGGAAATATAATTAAATAAAAATTAAGTTATATATATGTTTTAAGATATAATAATTCAAAACCAATTAAATGTAGTTAAAAATGTTGGGTTTATTTTATAGAATTATATAAATTTTTTTCTTTAGTAGAAGACTTAAAAATAAATGAGATAGATATATTTACCTCAAGAAGCCAAAGAGAAGAAAGTAGAAGTAACTGGATTAATAAAATTATAAACTAGATAGTTATTCTATTGACAGAGTTCTTGAACCTGCATAAGAGAACAAATAAAAATAGTGTTTCTACACTACTGGCATAATTACCAAAACATCAAACTCATAGCTAGTAGAACTAATGACAAAGTTCAGCAAAATTATTGAATAAATGACATAAAATTCAAGTATTACAATATATCAATAATTTCCCTGAAGAAAATAAAGTGCAAAAAATATTTTATTCATAATAGTAACAAAATTTATAAGGTACCTAGGAATATATCTATTAACAAATGTGCAATGTAGTCACAGAGAATCTTATAAATTACAACTGAAGGAACAAAAAAGACATAAGAAATACACTATTATCATGGATGGGAAGACTAAATATTTTTTAAATGTCAATTCCCCTCAAATTATTGTAGACATTCAGTAAAATTTCAATAAATATTAAGGATTTTATAAATCTTGGTAAGCTGATTCTACAATTCACTTAGAAGAGCAAAGGGCCAAAAGTTACAGAATTTGAAAGAACAAGGTAGAGATAACAAGATCTACTATAAATCTATAGAAATTTAAGCCATGTAGATATACAAAAAAAGAGAGGCAGAAACATATCCATAAAAGCTTGAGAATTGGCACATTATAGAAAAACATAAATACCCTATTTCCACCTACTATTTGAGAACCTGTAAACATTTCCTTTACAGTAAGTCCTCTATCAAATTTCCTATGAGAAAATGGCAAGTTCTCTGCCCCAGTATGGGATATAACAGATTGCATTGGGAATGAACATCTGATTCACACAAAACCAATGCATTTCTCTCTTCTAGGAGTTTAAAACTGGGACTCAGACCACTCTAATCAGTTAAATTTTGAATTATATAATCAGGATGTAAGACTACAGTTGGAGAATTTTATTTTAGAAATCATCTATCATGAAGAGATAGTTCACTAACAAAAACAGGGGGGAAAAAAGGGAACACAGAAAAATGAAGAAAGATGGGAAACCATGAAACCCAGAAGAAACTATTTCTGATGGCTTTTCATGACCTGGCTTCTGTCTCTAAAGATGTCTATTTTTACTTCCAGCCTTGGAGTGCCAATTTTTTTATAATATGTTTTTCTCTTGCTTAAACTACTTTGAGAGATTTTGGTTATTTCCAATCAAAGCTTTGAGCAACACAGATGGACTATTACCAAATTTCTCTTGGCCTTAGCAATTAAAAATGACAATGCCCAACTTTATAAAATATCACAACCTCTACAATCTAATTGACAGAACAGCTTATAGAGACATAAAACAGATCCCATTAATACTTTCAAAATGAGCAAAGAGTAGATATAGAAAGGCAATGTCTAGAAATTGTTTCTCTATGTCTTGTGTGGGTAAGATTGGGTTGAAGTCAGTGGAGGCAGAGCTAAAAAGGCTTTTCAGCAACTATGTTAGCCTTTTGCCATTCATTTAGCATGAACATGTTCTACAGTCTTAAATTATGCAGTTGTTTGGAGTTTCCAATGCACATATTCCATAAATGGAAGTGAAGAAAAAGCACTTCCATTGTCACTCAGCCTCAGCGCTGTGCACTTGTATGAAATGAAGCCAAATGTGAAGGTCATGCAAAGGTCAAAACTAGATGGAGTGACACTGGTTCTGCCTTAAAATATTTTTGTCTCTTTCTAAATATTTCAGGCCATTTATTTATATTTTAATTTATTTTTGCTATTGTAATACTATTGGCTTATTTC
Organism: Saccopteryx bilineata; assembly: GCF_036850765.1. Classification (NCBI taxonomy): domain Eukaryota; kingdom Metazoa; phylum Chordata; class Mammalia; order Chiroptera; family Emballonuridae; genus Saccopteryx; species Saccopteryx bilineata. The sequence goes on from NC_089491.1 coordinate 319,439,912, forward strand.
ATGATTGTTAAATGTCAGTAATATGATCTAGTTTCTTTCCAATATTTATTTTTCTTCTTAGAGATGATTAGCTGAATATAGATTCCCAGTACGGCTTCCAGCAGTTATACCACCATAATTTTGAGTAACACACAGTGTCCTCCACAACTTTTTTTTTTTTTTCTGAAGCTGGAAATGGGGAGAGACAGTCAGACAGACTCCCGCATGCGCCCAACCAGGATTCACCCGGCACGCCCACCACGGGGCGACGCTCTGCCCCTCCGGGGCATCGCTCTGTTGTGACCAGAGCCACTCCAGCGCCTGGGGCAGAGGTCAAGGAGCCATTCCCAGCGCCCGGGCCATCTTTGCTCCAATGGAGCCTCGCTGCGGGAGGGGAAGAGAGAGACAGAGAGGAAGGCGCGGCGGAGGGGTGGAGAAGCAGATGGGCGCCTCTCCTGTGTGCCCCGGCCGGGAATCGAACCCGGGACTTCTGCATGCCAGGCCGATGCTCTACCACTGAGCAAACCGGCCAGGGCTCCTCCACAACTTTTGAAGCTTTCTTCTCTTATTTCACTTTGGGTATCCTCAATGATGGAGTTACCATGTCTGGAGCTCTCTGAGTAGGTTATAAGCTATAGTATCTGGTTCCACAGTGATATAATTATTAACATCAGTAATGTAAATGACATCTTTCTAATAGATTCTGGCCAGTGCATTCTTTATAAAGTGTTCCTACTAGTTATTTCCCCCCCTTTTGAGGGGAGGGTTGGCTTGCTTTTTTTTCCTTCTTTTTTTTATCATTACCCTCTGTATTAGTGGATTTGCAAAAATGTTGCTTTACTGTACCTAGACTGACCAGGGGCTGGTATATCTGAATTATGTTCTATGATCTTAAGCACAAGAATTCTGTCTGTAAATTATAGATGACATTCATATTGAAAGCTGCCTCCTTTATTTATGTGAGACAGAGTCATTTATACCTGCTGGCTAGGATATTTTCTTGGATTTTAGGCTGACATTATCATTTTCCATGGAAATCTTGTTACTTTAAAAAGTAAAAGGAGTTCTATTAATAATTACGCTAGGACTGTAGGCATAAATACACACACACTATCACAGTCATATCAAGATTTGTCTTTATGGCAGTTATGTTTGCAAAACTTAATTGTAATGAAGCATTTGGTGGCTTTATTGTGATTTCCTTCACACTTAAAATTATATAGTGTTAAAAATATGGCAAATCTCTGAAACACCAGTTTTACATTGTGCTGCTTCTGTTCCCAAATCTTAACTCTACTATTGAACTGGTCACAAGATATTGCTATTATTGGTTTATAGCTTCATCTCCTGGAACTAACACATTGTTTATGATTTTGAAAGGAATCAACCTGTATATTTTCTGAATTGAAGTTATATGAATAAATTGAAAAGAAAAAAATATTTTTTTAAATTTTCTTTTTAAGTGTGTTAATAATGTTAGGATTATCTGTGCAAAAGATATGGTGCATTATATATAATGTCCTTATATATTATTAAAATAGCTCTATGAAGCATACTAATACATCACTGTACAATTCATAAGAAAATTGGTATACCTGGATAGAAGGAGCAACATGGTACAAAGGTTTAGAGAATCAACTCTGGAAAGGTTGCTTGAGTCTGAATCCAGATTTTGACATTCAGTGGCTATGTGATCTTAGAAAACTAGTCTTTCCCTGTATCTGTTTTTATCTGTAAAATGGGAAGGTAATAGTATTCTTCTCAGGTATTTTTAAAACATGAAGGGGTTTTTTCACATAAAGAGCTTAAAACAGTTCCCAGTTATTATAAACACACAAGAGTCAGCTATAATCTTGCTATAATAATAATTATAATAATAATTGCTATTATTATTAGAGATTAAACCTGACATGCACAGATCAATAGAGATACAACTGAACATGTTATACTCAAAGATTCAGACTACAACTGAGTTCTTTGCTAATTCATGTAATAAAAAATTCTACATGTTGCACTTAAATTGAATACTAACTTAAGAATGGAAATAAGACCATGTAGGTGAAAGAATTCACATGGAAGAAGACGACAGACTTATACTGAAATCTACAGGCCTGACCTATATCAAAAATATTAAATTTCAAATATTAAATTTTAAATATTAAAGGCTGCAAAATAAGTATGGAGATTATTTATAACTTTTTACTTCTTTTTCCAATCAATTTTCAAAGAGTAGAAATGTATTTAAAATATTTTCACTTACATTTCTGAATGTAAGAATATATATTATCTTTTCTTTAATGCAGAACTGTTTCACTTAAATATGGGAAAGTTTATGTACATAATAAAAAAATGACAGTTGCATTTTCCAAAGATTTATGAATTAATTGGGAAGATCACTTAAAGTTTAGAAACAAAATATCCATATCATTTTAGAGTATATGTATAAAAATGATTTAAATGTGTAATATTTTCACAAATGCTTTATATTAAAAATATTTTATAAACTGAACACTGAAAGCCTCCTGCATAAAATTGTTAAAAGTAGATTATGGGTTATTTAAGTGTTTAAAAAGAGAATTTCTAACCTCTTATATTACTTTCTAAGCACCATCTCTCTGCTGTTTGATATTGTTTTATTGAGTGTGTCTTTAGAAAATTCTAAATGTTTCCACTCAGAGTGAAGTCAACCAATACAAGGTACTGATGAATTCTACAATATAGTGCACATGTATCTGACTTTTATTTAAGTCTTCAGAGACTAATTATTGATGGCTTTAAGTCATTATATGACATGTGACTACATTTCCAGGCCATATACTGCTTTCCTTTAGACTTTGGCTCAAAAATTGGCATATCTTTGCATTATTATTTTAATTTCATTTCTAAATATGATAAAATGAGTTTCTTTAAGAACAGTATAAACCTCTTGCATATCACATTCATCACTACACATTGTGTTAATTGACTATGTTAGCTGTCATACTGCCAGCAGATGTTGCAATATTATGTCTGCATGTATGTACATGTATGTATATGCCTGTGTGTGTGTGTGTGTTTGTGGATATACGTACTCTCATATGTTAATAAAGCAAATGGTTTATTTTTACCTTTTTGATTTGTTTGTTTTATTTTGTACAAATATTTTGTTTAAAAAAGCACTGACTATTTTTGTTAGTTGTTCTATTTGCTTACCTTAAAAGTTGACCTGTAGAACAGGTGTGAAATTGAGAGGTCAGCCATTTTCAAAGGGCATGGCAACAGTTGGGAAGATTGAGTTTCTTACACTTTATACCTTGTGATGTTTGTTGGTTTTTAAGCTACTGAGCTATTTTATCTGAAAACATGTCTTGTTTTATTAATTATCACATTAGCCAGTGAATAAAAATATGCATTATTATTTTAATGTATAATTTATATGTTACTTCCTATGAAATCAAATGAGGAAAATGTTTTATGTGCTAGGAAGAATTAATAAATATAGAAAATCAATTTGATTGTTAAGAGGAATGAAAGAAAGAATTGTTTCTCTCTTTTAACATCCCAAATCCACCATATTACTATGTTTTATCTCTATATTCTCTTTACCTCTTTCTACCTTACCTTTGGTAGTTTACTAAAACATCCTAGCTTTGTTCTGATTAAATTTATTCATTTTAAAATCAGACCTCAGAGTATCCTGTGCACATTTCAAGAACAGGATAGGAAGGAGATAGTGTTGTGATTCAATTCTAGCAACACGTATCAACTGAGGATTCTTGCCAAACAAACTCAACTTTGTCCCTATCCTAAACACGCAGGCAATCCAGTTAAGATAGTCAAATGCCCAGTGCATGTAAGAAATAGTGTCCTAAGAGATCTGAAAACAGAGTGATCTCACCATCTGGAATGGTGGGAGACTTCAAAAGGATGAGCTATACACAGAAAATGTGCAGAGTAGGATAGAAAGAAACACGTAGACTACTGCAAGTGACTTGTAGACAGAGGTGTACATGAGCTGTCACAGAAAATCCAGCTGAGCTGGACTGACAGAGGACTTGAATTAGAGAATAGTGAAAATAAGGATGCAATGGTGCAGGCATGATTGTGTGAAGGGCAAAGCAGATGCATTAATCTCAACCAAGACAGGTACTTAATTAGACATAGAACTATGTTGCAAAACTAGATCTTGGAGGCATCTCAAACAAATTAAAATAATTTGTCTGAAATCCATTATTGATTTGTCCATGTTCTTCTTTACTTTATTATAACTATAAAGAAACTTATGTGTTTCTTTTATTTGTATGGACCAATGTCACCCCATTAAATTTAACTTCTAAAAAATGATAAAAAAAATTAATTATATTAGAAAAAGACTTAGGAAATTTGCCTTTAAGTTTCCACGTAATATATGTTTTTATTTCTGAAAAATGAAGGTGATACGTATGTATTTAAAAAAATACAGAAATGACACAAAATAAAAATGTTGAACTTTTTAAAGAGTTGTTTAATAAGGTTTTACCACACTACAATAATGACATTTCTTGTAAAACATGTGATCATTTAAAGCTAGACTGAAAGTCTAGTGAAAACTTAATTTGCTGTTTAAAAAGATTTGGGTAAAGTTATAAAAACATTGGATTAATGAGAAGATTTATTTTTAAAAGATGAAAACTAAATTATGTTGCATAAATTATTATAAATCACATCTGAGGAATAAAAAAATAACTGATTTAATCAAATAAATAAAAGGAACTTCTTAACCTGTTCTCTTCGTACAGGTATGGAAGAGTATGGCATACCGTATTTCTTTCATACTTGGATGCAAAATCAGAGTAGATTCTATTCTTCAGTTCCACAGGAACTGGCTAAGACAGATTCAAATGACAAAAGATGAGTCTTATTTCATAGTTCAATTTCCATATTCATTCAATGAAAGCTTGAAAGGTCAGAGATCTTGATAACAAGTATCAGTAGATGAACTGAGCCTCTCCTGCCTGCATTTGTATTAGTTCTCCTGTTAGTTTTTGTTATGCTTTGCTACCAATTTTATTTATATGCAAAAAGTGAGGCTAACAAAGAAGAGAACAAGTCTGGTGACACAAAATAATATTCATGACTGAAAGAAATTAAGAACTTAATATGAATGCTGTTTGGGAAAAATAAAGTATTTTTTTTATTTCCTTAAATTTGGTATATATGTTTTAAAGCTATCAATTTAACCAGCAAACTGGTTTAAGATGACGAAAAAAAAACCCCTAAAAACCCTGTTTCTTTCACAAATTTGTGGCATAATATGTATACTCTTGAAAGAATTCAAGATTAAAATATTGGAGCTGAGCAGGGAAACAGCTACATTAATCCAATGTCCCTGTATGTTGAAGGATGGAAGTTGTTTCAATGACTCATTTCTTCCTACATTGAAAAATATATTTGACTTATACAGATATGAATTTTTAAGATAATTTTACTACCTACATTTGTGAGACTTGCCAATTAATGTTTTAAATTTTGTTTCTAATAGTCAGAAGCCCTGCAAGGTAAAAGATGATGGTTAGTGTGGCACATTTCTTACTCCTTATGAGAATCAAGTGTGCAATGCATTTCCCTAGGCATCCTCGTGCCACACCCTCTTTGGCTTTTAAGTATTACTTGGGAGACATGGTGAAGGCAGCTATGCTTGCAGAAGTCATTCTTGCCATAGTGATTCACAATCAAATTTTTATTAACCAGACTTTGCCTATTCTTTCTGGATTTACTTTTCTTGTTTGACATAATAATGTGACAAAAATATGTTCCAAAACTCTACTTCTCCACCCAGTGATGGTTTTTATAAATTCTTATGACTATTTCAAATACTTCACAAGTAATGTTTGGAAAGTCAGTTAAATCACCATTTTTTTTCTTCTTGCATGCTGAGAAATACACAATTGAGCATTTATATCCTTTGGTTGTCATATTATAAATATGCATGAGAATGTTTTATAAGTTAATGTTACCAAAAGTCAAATAAAAGAGATAAAAGAAGTTGCATATTTTTATGTAAAAAAGAATAATTACAGTTTGTGCACCTGTGTTCATGAAATTACGTAGTGTTCTTTACATTAATTAGATGTGGTATTTTGACTAAAACTTAAAGGTAGAATGAAAAAACCAAGCTATTAAGAACTGAAGAAGTGCTAACCTTAATGGCATTGTACTTTAGATCTGTCAACAAAGTTATCAGGATAGCAATTTTAGAGATAATATGCTAGGTATGTCCTACAGCAGTGGTCCTCAACCTTTTTTGGGCCACGAACCAGTTTAATGTCAGAAAATATTTTCGCAGACTGGCCTTTAGGGTGGGACGGATAAATGTTTCACGTGACCGAGACAAACGTCAAGAGTGAGTCTTAGATGGATGTAACAGAGGGAATCTGGTCATTTTTAAAAATAAAACATCGTTCAGACTTAAATATAAATAAAACAAAAATAATGTAAGTTATTTATTGTTTCTCTGCAGACCGGTACCAAATGGCCCACAGACCGGTACCGGTCCACGGCCCAGGGGTTGGGGACCACTGGCCTATAGTATCCTACTTGTATTTAATAAAAATGTGCTTTTACAATCAAATATTTGCCCTAAGTTCTACTTCAAGATATTTGTATTTATTCAGCTAAAAAGTTAAAATCAAGCATTCAATTTCAGTGAGACTTGAGACAAGGGGATTTGGAAATAGTTGTGTACCTAATAAAATTTACAGAAATCACGTACTACCATATGAAAGTCAGTTAAAACGCTCCACTCCAATTTTTTCTTCCCATAAATGCATGATTCTTAGAAGTGTGGAATGATATATGCAAGCTTTACTTATTGGATTTACCTTTACAGGTAAACAAATTACTGTTTCTCTCTAAAGAGCAGTGCTACCCGCTCTATGAAAGACGTTCTTATGAGAAAGAAATCACCCAAATAGGTCCCCTTGATGTAACTCTTTTACATTTTCCTGGCCAAGTCAAAAGTGCCAGATTACATACTAATACCTTCTCCCTGAGGACTAGCCACTCAGGGTATCAAAGGGAGTGCTCTGTCATAAAACAGAGTAAAGGGTTTTTCTTATAGTAGTTCTTCAGTAAAAGGTAATTTAAATCAATTGTGTAAGAATATTTGCATTACCCACATGTGACTAAAATGACCAGTTGTTCCATTATTTCACAGACTTAGCCATAAATAACAAAAATAGCCAAAGTCGTTGCTATACTGGATATTCATTTCTCCCTCAATAGATTTCTACATCTACTTATTTGCCCAATTTAAAATTTGAGTTACCATCCAACAACCTGATAATTATATAATAAATATCACCAATGATTGGTTGGTTACCTTGAGGAATAATTCATTGTCTTATAATGAAAAAATACTAAAACTTTATTTGAGGACAAAAAATACTATCAAGTAGAGTAGTTAGTTTGGAAGTGTTTTTAAAATTACTATTATTATTTGAAGCTTTATAGGTACAAGTTCATTCTAAAGCAATGCTTGTAGAACTTTAAAATTTTTATCTCCAAATGATAGTTGACATTGAAATTCTTCAACTATGTTACACAGTCTCCCTTTCTAAAAGAGAACCTACTTCAAAACAGGTCACCCACAAAATTTTGTAGAATTGAAAGGTCATCTCTTAATTGGTTTAGTCTTTGTCAGACTTGGCTTATAGATGCCCTAACTTTGTATGTATAAGGAAGGTGAAGTTAAATGTGTGCATAAAGTATTACTCAAGCAAGTAACATGTTTCTTCAATTTAAGTTTACATATTTTAATATACATGTGCATTGTTCTTAAAAATCTTAAATTGAAGTTGAAAGATTTGACCTATCAAACTGGGCTAATAAAAGATATGGTGGTAAGTGCAAATTTCATGGTCACTACTGAAAGACCAATAAAAAGCCTCTGTCATTGTCCATGTTTTATCTATTTTTAAAAACCATAGAGGGGAAAGTACTCTCAGGGAAAAAAAATGAAGCTTTACTGCAAAAGAAATGAATGCAAGAAATAGCACTTTAAGTAGTGAAGAGTTGTGAAGCATTGCAACTTCATCGCCTGCTAAGGAGCAACAGCTGTACCTAATTTCAACTTGACGTGCTTCAGATCTCATATTCATATAGGTATTTAATGATCCAAGCATAATGGTCCTATATAGAATAATTACTTATATGAAGGAGCAAACTTTATACGCATTCCTTTTTCAATGATCCTTTAAGAGGAAAAAATGCACTGGTTCTTTGAACAATGAATAGTCTTATTCACCAATCCAAATATTTGGGGCTAAACAGCTTATCTTTGAAAAGAGAATAGTCATGGTGCTGAGGTTATTTCTTTCTGACAGACTCTTTTTGTCTCCCTCCTTGCCAGGATAGACAGTACAATGAAAAAAGGTAGAATGCCAAGCCAGTCATTAAGTCATACTGGTAGATGGTTATAAGAAATACCAGAAACAAAATGAAATAGGGTATTTTTGAGTGGGTGTATTTCGAAAGCAGAGATTCACCGTTCTGAGCTTGACTTTGCTGGGTAGGAAGATCAGCAGAAGCAGAGCTCTCAGACTCCTCGTCCCCCGAGAAACACAGCGATTGTCCCAAGTTTAATAAGCCTTCATTTTTATGCCTTGCCTCTTCTATGTTTTCAGCAGCTTCAGTGATTAAAATTTTGGGCCCTAAATATTTTTTCACATTGCATTCTCCTTGTTGAAAAATCTGACCTTTAAATTTTTCTCTTCTACTAACTGATGTCACTGTTCCTGAACTTTTGGAAACTCCTTCAGGTGTATCTCCAGGATGTGGGTATTTCTCAATACTCTGGATTTCACGTGTTGGATTATGATTATATTCTGATTTAGTAGGAATAGACTGGCAAATCATGGTAGTAACTGTATTCTCTAACACAATTGCTTGTTTGGAGGATGATACGGAAGTTGCAGCACAGCTATTGGAAATGTGAGAAGCGTTCTCAGAAGCTCTAATTGTGTCTGAGTTTAAAGCAGAATGAATAACGACATCCACATGCAATTCCTTTGATAATTCTTGGACCTGCCCATAATCTCTATTTTCTGGAAATATTTTTTTGTCTGTTGGTAAGATTCCGAAATTCAAATTCAGTTCTGAGGCTGATGCTGTCTGATCGCCTCTAATGACCTGTGAGGGTTCTTCTATAGATGTTACATTTCCAGTGCCCCGTTTCTCCCTGTCATGTGTCTTTGCAGGATTGTACGTAGACACGGTTTCATCACTCTCCATTTCATCTACATGTACATTACAAATACCTACATCTGATTTTTTTTCAAAATCATTGTCATAGATTACACCCACTGTGTCTCCTTGACAAAAGTTATAATGTGAATCATCATTTTTCCCTTCATGTGGATCAAACGCTGTTTCCTTTACCTCGATGGGCCTGTCACTTCGTGCTGTCTCTAGAGGTAGCTTAGCAATTATTGCTTTTTCTCTAGCAGACACGCTTTCTAGAGTACTTTCTGATGTTGTCTTAATTATATAAGCTGTACCTGCTTCTGCTTTCTCAGTAATATCATGATCAGCTAGAGAAGACAGTTCACAGCTCGCTGTTTCTTGGCAGGTAAACAATTTTTCTGTAGGTGTAGCCGTCAAACTCCTTGTATTATCTCTTTTTTTCCACATGTCTTCACAATCCGCTTGTTTTCTGATCTGCTGTGTTGTATTTGTCTTACTCTCTCCCGCTTTTCCCTGACTTTCCAGAAAATTCCACCGTTGTTTATGCCGAGTGTTCTTATTCTGATCTTCAGGATTAATCCAATCTGAATTTTCTTCTTCGACTTGGAAAAGATAATCATTCCCCAAAACATTTTCAATTCTTGGTGAACACACCTGACCGGGCATCTCTCCTAAAGTAGTGCCTTTATTAGTGAAGAAATCACACTCTGAGGTTGTTAACACACTTTCTTCCCAATTTAGGTTTCTTTGTGGGGATTGAAAGGAATCTGCTCTGATTGCCTGGTGAGGACTTGTGGAGTCTTGACTCTGCAGAGCAGTGAGTTCCCTGCTACTGGCCCCGCTCCCTTTTACACTCTGCTCCGAGCGGCTCGTCTTCTGCTCTTGGTCATGTGAGATTGATTGAAGAGTTTTGCTTTGTTTTTCATTAATGTCTAAATGTATTCTTTGCTTCTCCTTCTCCTTCTTACCATTCCCATAATCTTTCTTGGGAGATCCCTTTTCTACTGATTCTTCCAAATGGAAATCTCTTCTTAAACATTCCCAATCTTTTATTTTAACTTTCATATCTCCTCCTTCATATTTTTTATTAAGGTTGTCTGCCATTAGCTGTTCCGAGGAGGAACAAGGTATTTTCACTCTACCTCTCTTTTGAGCTGGGTTAGCATTATCATCCAATACTTCTTTGTTGCTGATATGTAATTGCATGAATTCATCACTGCCAGTATTTCCCAATGATGGCTTGATTTTTGTCATATCTGAAGTAATTTTTTCTGAAGGTTGATGACTACATTCATTTCCTGAGAAATAGTTTTCATCTCTCTTTAAGGAGCTTCCTGCTGATGAACTTGGAGACAAAGTCATTTTAAGCGAGTCAGTGTATACTTCATCATGAATATGCGTCTCCTCTAACCCTTCAGCTCTATTTGAAAAATTGACTGGAACTGTTGAAAATGTGTTCTTTTCATCTCTGGAAGCAGTGCTTCTTATTAAGCGTTGATTTATCTTAAGGAATAAAAACAATAAGGAATAATGATTTAATGATTTTAAGTATACAAAATGAACTAGATAGGTTTCATCAACTTGGCTACTAATTATCTGGTAGATTTCCTCATTTCATTTGTGGATTTAGTGCAAATTCTGGAAGCTAGATGTTTGGGGGATCTTTGTAGGCTATGTCTTGGGAATGAGATTAATAAGAAAAGGGACCAAAATTAATCATTCTCCTTCCCAGCTTCCAAATATCACATTGTATTATTCAACTATTCTTGCTTGTCATTGCACTTTCTCCTCACTTGGGATATGCACACTGATAGCTCCATGCTAATCAATTAGAGAGCAGCTTCCTGGGTGCCCCTTGCTGCATTCACACTTGCTGTAGGTGCCCCTATTACAGTTTCTCTTATTAATATGTTTTCTGCAAAGCCCCTGCAAACTATTAATAGCAAAACGTCACTCAAAGAAAAGTGAGGGAGTTAATGTCTCTGCAAATTCTGTTTTAATGACCCTCTGCCAACTGGTACTCAAATGTATTTGAGCTCTTCAGTGATGCCAACTGTCAGGATTTAACAGTGAGATGCCTGTGTGTGTGTTTTTTTTTTTTCCTCCTCATAACTGACATTTGCATGATCTCAATAATTATATGCAAATCTTACGTTTTCCCCTTCTTCTCACATAAGGCTCATGTTACTTGTCAACTGCACAGCTGTCTTGTAAGCCAATGCCTGTGGGTTCCACAGATTTGGTTGTATTTCCATCTATTATAGAGCTTCATTGTTTTATGCATTAATGTCAGCGTGGAGCAAATTAGCTTCTAAATTATAGGTCCCTGTTCATTTATTGGACATACAATCTCAGTAACTTCTAAACAAACTTTTATATTTGAGCCTGCTCATTGTAATGAGGTATATTGGTGAAGTATGTGATTTTTTCAGGGCCCTTTCATTATATTCTGTGGTTTGGGGAAAAAAATGGCAATGTTAACTTTCAGCTGCTGAGAATTCTCACAATGGTGACAACTTTGTACTTTCTTAAAGTTAGAGCAAAGTAAATTGCATACTTTAGTGATGCAGCTTCCATATCACCATAGAAAAGGGAGAATGTGTGGGGAAAGAGATGAGCTCTATTTCTTTTCTGTTTCAGTCCTGACACTTGAAGAGGCAAATGTCATTTTAATCTTAGATGATTATGAATCTATGTATTCTAATGAGAAGAGTTCTAACCAAATTCAGTAAAAGGTAAATTATATTATGTGACTCATTTACTCCTATTTCTTCTTTTGTAATAAGTATGCTATCTAAACCATCCCTCTCTCCCAAATTCCAATAGATTGAATGTTCACCAAGTGTGAAATTTATAACAAATGTAATACTGTATTGCACAGTACTGCACTTGTTTCCTGTTAAAAAAAATATGGTACAGGATATTTTTCTCCTTATTTTGTAATGTAATACTTTCCAATGCTATAGAACTTAAGAGATTCTTACAAAGATGTAAGTTAAAAAAATGCTACCAGATGCAATACTTGTGGTGCTGGACAGAACCCTAACAATCATCTATTCCAGCCCCCTCATTTTACAGGTGACTTTATGCTGAGTGTACACTTGCCACAAATATTAGAAATGCACATCAGAATAGTGCTACCTCTTCTGTAACTCCTACAAACTACTAATCAGAGCTACTGGTAAAGAGATAAAAAAATTAATGTTATTAATTTACCACTGCAGAGAGCAGAAGCAGCAGACTGAAATCAAAGTGCCTTGTTGATCAAGTTAGAGATGCAAGGGCAGACTAGGCTGTGCTTTCACATTTGCAAATTACATTAGTTGAAGCTATTGAAAGGCCAGCATTACATCATCTTTGAAGCATAAATGGATTCATCTTCTTTAATACTGTGGCAACCAGAACACTTACCATCAGCTCTAATTCTTTCTCATCGTGTTCATCATGTCCCGTGTTTGCATCTTTTACATTTTGATTACCGGTGTCCAAGTCTTCCTTCTCCTCATGAGAACAAACAATTATTGGGACATAGGTATCTGAAAAATTAATATAATTGTACCTGTGTAAGATTGTATAATTGTAGGCTTTAACAAAAAGCAACACATTTTGTTTAAAATTTAAAGAAGATTACCTGTAACCTTGGAATTCTCAAAGTTATTCTCATACGATGTTCCTGAAGATTCTTCTTTACTGTTAAATTTAAAACAAGATGTTACACATTTCTCTGGAACCATATCTTCTATGTATTTTTATACAGGGGGAATTTCAAAACAATAATGAACCAAATGAATATTATATAAACTTTCATATATTCTTGCATTACTTTGTATATTTTTGAATACGCCCGATCTCTTAGAATGATGCAAAGGTATATATTAGTTGTAAGAATTTTAAAAATAATTTACACAATGCCATATTTCTAAAGAAGATTATGTTGCTCACATAAAACTTATATAGCCAAAATACACATACTGTATATGCAAATGTCGATGATTCCATCATTCATGAATTTAATCTTCGCAAGTAGTAACATTCTTTTCTCTTAGTTTAAATGATCAAGTTTTATGAATTGACAGTGCCTCTGTGGCCATGGAAATTGTTTCCAACATCCTAATTATTAGTTTTATTTGTGTTCCATTTTAACCAAATTTTATTTGGACTGATACATACAACATTAGCTCTCTCTCTCTCTCCAGAGAAGGACAGAAAAAAAAAAAAAACTTACAAAAAACTGAAAGGCAGCTAAATTTATACTCAGTTAAAAGACTTTATGTGTGTATTGCCACAGGCCAATTTTACAACCGAGACTTTAGATTGCACATACGAAAGCATAACTTTCCTTCTTTAAAATGATTTAAGTTACACTTTTCTATCATATTCAGCATAGTAGTTGAGAAAGATAAATACCTTTACTTTCAAATGTAATCTGTTTGTAGGTGTGTTTGTGGAATCATTAAATTTAGATTTGTCCATAACTCTTGACAAAATATGTTACTGAAAAAGACCATTCTGTGTATAGTTATGTCACAAGTCAATCTATCAGATTTGCTTGCTCTGTTTCAGCTGAATCTGCAATAAAAAAAAAATCTAAAAATTTGGCAATGACTGATAAGTTTCTGTAAAAGAGCTGATTTTTCCATAGACAATTTTGATCTAAATCTCAGGGAAGCTAATCTTATCTCAATAAATCATGAGAAAATTACAAATTTCATATTGACTAAGAAAGCAATTCAGTATTATTTGAATTTATATACTTAATTTTATGTTAACCCAAAATATTTGGTATTTTCCAGGGAGCCATGAATGAAAATAATATTTCTATATAATTTCATTAGAAAATTAGTATTTACAGTGGCAGATTAAGGTTAGCTGAGGCCCAGGGCACAGAGAAAATTTGGGGGCCCTTAAGAAAAAGAGAGAGACAGGGAAAATAAAAATACATGTAAAGTTGAGGTTTTGAGGGGCCTTTCAGAAGCTGGGGCCCAGGGTACATGCCCTGTGTGCCTGCTGTTAAATCCACCTCTGAGTATTTACATAATTGACAATCTATATATCTATAATGTTTAATGACACCAATAGCCATAAAAAGACCCATTTTGTGAAATACTATTGAAAGCTGACAGACACATTTGTCCTTCTCTGTGAATATACTCTGTGAGCTTAAAAATATATAAATAACTTAACATCACTTATTGTTTCTACTGCCTTCTATTACCATAACAGTGAAGAAAATTCTCATTTGTAGGAGGAAAATAGTTATTTAAAAGCTTTCATTTTTGCCCAACCAAACCACTATCAAAAATTTTAATTCAATTATCTAAAATACCTCAATTTTTAAAATGATTGCATCAAAAAGAAAGGAACATGTTTTAAACTCATTTTGGGGAGAAATAATTAAGCACCAAACTATGTATTATTATATTGATATCTTATAAAAACATATCTTATAAAAACAGAAATATAAGGAGAAATATTAGATTTAGTGACAAATACAAGAGAAGCCAAAATAGATGAAAATTAAATATATCAAATGATTATTTAAAAAAACTAGCCCTGGCCGGTTGGCTCAGCGGTAGAGCGTCGGCCTAGCGTGCGGAGGACCCGGGTTCGATTCCCGGCTAGGGCACACAGGAGAAGCACCCATTTGCTTCTCCACCCCTCCGCCACACCTTCCTCTCTGTCTCTCTCTTCCCCTCCTGCAGCCAAGGCTCCATTGGAACAAAGATGGCCCGGGCGCTGGGGATGGCTCTGTGGCCTCTGCCTCAGGCGCTAGAGTGGCTCTGATCGCAACATGGCGACGCCCAGGATGGGCAGAGCATCGCCCCCTGGTGGGAAGAGCATCACCCCTAGTGGGCGTCCCGGGTGGATCCCGGTCGGGCGCATGCGGGAGTCTGTCTGACTGTCTCTCCCTGTTTCCAGCTTCAGAGAAATGCAAAAAAAAAAAAAAAAAAAAAAAAAAAAAAAAAAAAAAAAAAACTAATGGAAGACATGTATGTAGTAAGACTCTTAAGGAATAAAATTGTATCAAGACCTAGAAAAACTGAGAAATATACCATGTTCATAGATGAGAAGAAGGTATTATAAAGATATTCATTCTTTCCCAAATTGATCTGTTTTCAATTAGATTTTAATCAAAATTACAATAGTTTTTCACAAATTTTGAAAATATGAATCTAAAGAAAGTAAGCATCAGAACTAAAGAGAGCTGAAATATTTCTGAGAAATAGCAGAAAGGAGGAAACTGCTATACATAATTTTAAGAGTTCTTGTGAAGATTTAGTTTAAAGCAATAACTTTGGCATGGAGACAGATGAGGACTGAGGAATTTAGTAACAGATCTACATGAACTGAACTTTAGTATATGACAAACAGCATGTCAGACAACAAGGAAGTAAGAAACTTTTAGTAAATGGAGACAGGGAACATGGTAGCTCTTATGGGAAAAGATGAAATTAGCAAAACATAAATTTAAAAATCAACTCCAAATTGATTGCAATCTTAACTGTCAAAAAACCTTGAAAGTGTTAATAGAAAATATATGTAAATACTTTTTTATAAATTTTTTTAGATTTATTCATTTTTAGAGAGAAAGAGAGAGAGAGAAGGGAGGAAGCGCAGGAAGCATCAACTCCCATATGTGCCTTGACCAAGCAAATTCAGGGTTTCAAACCAGCAACCTCAGCATTTCAGGTCCACATTTTATCCACTGTACCAACACAGGTCAGGCATAAATATCTTTCAGATCTCACAATAGAAAATGTTTTCTTAAATAAGGATAAAAACAGTAACTATAAAAAAGATTGTCAATTTACTTTATCAAAATTTAAGCTATTTATTAAAAGACATTATAATAAAAAATACAAATTATAAACTAAGATAAGATGCTTGCATTACACAAAATCAATACAAATAAGTATTAAAAATATACAGAACTCCTATAAATCGTTAAGAAAACACAAAAATTTTAATGGAATCAGGGGAGAGAGTCAGACATTTCACAGAAAATAAGATACACTTAGCCAATAAGTACATAAAGGGATGGTTAACATTATTAAAAAACAGAGAGCTCTGACTGGGTTGCTCAGTTGGTTAAGGTGTCATCCCAATAAACCAAGTTTTTGGGTTCAATTCCAGGTCAGGGCACACATAAGAATCAATCAGTAAAAGTATAAATAGGTGGAACAAAAAAAATTGATGTTTCTTCCTCTATCTATCCTGAAAAAATCATTAATAAAAAGAACAGAGAAATATAAATCAAGACCATAAGGAGGGACTCTTTTATACCGCTTAATTGATGAAAGTTGTTATCATCTGCATAAACTTGGACCAACCCAGATGCTTATCAAATGAGTAGAGGCAAAACTATGCCATATCACACACACACACAAACACACACACACACACAGACACACACACACACACACAAAACAACTGTATACTACTCAAAGATAATAAAGCACAAAGACATAAAACAATATGAATAGATCTTATCAAAATAATATTAAATGAACATTTCCAAAGCATTATATCAGAGGACTTTTTATTAAACTAAAAATAACTAAGACAATTTAAATATATGCTCCAAGGAACACATAGAATATAATAAAAAGTTATATAAACAACTTGATTTTTCAAGATATGGTTTCATCAGGTGGGGTAAGTTAAGGGACAGAAATGAGAAAAGAAAATGGTTAGTTATTGTTTTGAGTGGTAGTTTCAAAGGTGCTAATTACATTATTTATAATATCTGAATAATTAAATTCTAGTTTCCCACTCTGAAATTCAAAATACTCATTATATGATTAAGTTATATCTAAAGAGTAAAATAAAACAACTTTAGAAAACTTGGAGCAAAAGATAGACTTGCTGGTTGATGATAATAAGGCCCAGACCTACATACAATTGTGATATAAATGAAACATTCTTAAGTGTTTTTAGTCTTCCCTGTATGTTTCGAGTCCTTTTTGAGTTTTGTACTTTTCTGCATTCCCAGAGTCTAACACAGAGACTGACACATCACAATGGTCACAAAGGTGCTGCTGAGTAAATGCCAAGCGTCCTCTCTCCTCTCTCCTTCTCTCCACCTCTTATCAATATCATTATGCATTGTTCTTCTCTTCCTTCTTCACTAAAAGTTAATTTCAAAAAAAGTTCTATCTATTAAATGATGAATATTTTTAGTGTCTTATAATGCTTTAAATATCATCCCTTTCAAAGTTCAGGACAGTGTTTTTAATTATGGGTTCAAATAATAAAACAAAAATTTAAAAATCTAATATAAATTTAGAAATTAAAAAGTCAAAATGTATGTACTTTGTAAAGCAACAGTTACATTTTAGTGAACCTTATATAATGTATTCATTTATACTCTTTAATTGTAAGAGGGGAATTTATTCTTCTAATAGATATTTTGAATACACACTATGGGCCATAAGTTATAAATAAGCACTGGAAAATCACACATAAACAATCTATAGCCTTTTACCTCAAGGAAGCAATAATGTAACAATGGAAAACACATCAATAAGCCCTGGCCAGTGGCTCAGTGGATAGAAAATTGGCCCATCATATGGATGTTCTGGGTTTGATTCCCAGTCAGGGCACACAAGAGAAGCAACCATCTGCTTCTTCGTTCCTCCTTATCCCCCTTTCTATCCCTTTTCCCTTCCCTCAGTCAGTGGCTCAATTGGTTCAAGCATCAGCCCCAGACACTAAGTATAGCTCGGTTGATTTGAGCATCCACCCACAACGAGGCATTGCCCAGTGGATCCTGGTTGAGGCGCATGCAGGAATCTGTCTATCTCCCTTCTTCTAACTTAAAAAAACAACACACCAATAAGCAATTGTTATAACAAATGATAAATATTATAATAAATAATGTGATATGATAGGTATTCTCTTAGGAAAAAAGAGAGGACAGAAATGAGAACATTCCTTTGGGGGAAATTAGAGAACTTTTCAAAGAGAAAGCAACATTCTGAGTTAAATTTTAGGGAAAGTAGAAGTTCTCCAATTAGAAAAGTATGGTAAGGTCATTTCAATCAGAGGAAATAACAAGTGGACAAAGAATAAAAGAAAGTTCCAAGAAAAGATAGAAATCATGAAACAATGAGATTTTCAGGGTATTTGGACTGCCGTTTGGGGTAAGAAGGCCAAAGAGCAGAAGTAGAATTCATTTCAGTCAAATTTAAAGATCTTAGCATGCCACACAAAATGGGGATGAATTATTTATGCACTTTTTAATCACTGTAAGGGAGTGAAAGGTGGGATGTTAAATGGGAGGTATGTTCAGATTTATACTTAGGGACAAATCTCTGGAGATACATTTAGAGAGGTTGGATGGAATGAGCCACAATATAGCAGGAAGACTAGTCATGAGGTTGCTGAAATATTTCAGGTGCAAAATGATAAGGATTAAAGGTGACAGCAATGAGGAAAGAAAATAGGAATTAAATTTGAGTTACAATTTTTGATGTAGCATCACTATGATTTGTTGATTAATTTCCTACAAATAGATTTTAAGAACACCTCTCTTCATCTGAACTTGGTTTCGTTTATGAGCTTTAGAAACCTAGTATGTCCCCTTCTATGGAGGAGTTAAGTCTGGTGGTTAACTGGGGTCAGTAACATATTTAATCTGAAGTTTGGTTTCTGATGTATTATAGGCTGTGTGATTTGCTTCTCAGGTAGCCATGAAAAGTACTTTTCTCTTTAGTCTCTGGTACATGTGCCTGAACAGTGGAAGAGCAAGTTATGCCTAGGTGCCTGGCTTTTATTCTAATCCTTCTCTGGTGAAAAATAAAATGCTTTCTCAGCCATATTCTGTTCACCTAGGTTCATACCATTCCAAGTCATTCTTGACCAACCTGTGAGTGGTAACAAACCTGCTTTGCTAGATTTAGATATTCTACCAAGAACAATTTCTAAGAAGTTAGAAATTAGGCTTATAAAGGAACTTCAGACATCTCATTTGTTCAGAAGCTCTGCGCTCTTGACCTTGACTCTCCCTTCCCCCATGAATGCTATAGCTTTTAAATCTAACAATAGTTCCCTAAATTACCTTCATATTAGAAACATCAGGTCCTATCTCTGTAAATTCTAAATTAAAAGGCCTGCACATGGAGGTGAAGAGAGGAACTGGAGAATGATGGTAGGGGAATTGCTTAAGATGGTTTAGATATGAAGCCAGATTGGTAAACTCCTGAAGTACACAATAATGTACCTCAGAGCACAAAGCCCTTTGGACTTAGCTGTTTAGACTGCCCCTTCCCTAGGCAGTTAAGAAAGTTACTCCTCACCTTAAATTGAACCTCCAGGCCCCAAGCAGAGTTCTCCTACATTGTACTAGTTTTATATGTGTGTAGCATGATTTACAACTACCCAGATGATATGTATGAGTAGAGAGAAATAAAGGTTGAGGCAGAGTCTTCTAGTTTGAGAATTTAAGGATGGAACTCATGTCACATGAGATGAATTCAGGACAGTGAACAAGAATAAAGGAGAGGGTGACTTCTATTGAAGGAAATGTGTTCAGCTTAGAAAATCTTTGGGATGTAGGCTTTTAATCAAATGGGAAATAAAAATTAGCCTTTGTTAAATAGAAAATGTCCTGTTTTTGTTACTTTTCCTTTATTTCTCACAATATTTTTGACCAAAGCTTTGTACCATCTATACAATTTGAAGAAAAATTTTCCCCACTTCAAAGAAATGGGACTTACATTGAAATTTATGTAATGGTCTTAAATAGATAATAAATAATATGTGTTGACTATATGAAGAAGTAAACATTTTCAGCCAATAGTGATCCTTATGAAAATGTACTAGTTATTTAAATATATAGCAACTGATATTCATTCATCATTCAATCAACACTTAACAAATATATAACAAGTGCCCACAAAATTTCAGATATTGTACCATAATAAGACTGAGTTTCTTCCCTCAAAGGACTCACAAGCCAGCAGTGAAGTTAGACAATTAAGTAAAACAGTACATTCATCCCTCATTATCTGAAGTTTTGTTTTCCAGGGTTTCAGTTAGCCATGGTCAACCATGGTCTGAAAATATTAAATTAAAAATTCCAAAGTAAACAGGTCACAGCTTTAAATAGCACACAGTTTTGAGAATTGTGATGATATTTTGAGCCATCCTGCCCCATCCCTCCTGGGCTGTGATTCATCTTTTTGTCTGACACTTCCATACTATCAATGCTCCCCATCCATTACTCAGTTGCTTTCTTGGTTCTCAGATTGATTGTCATGCTATTGTATTGGTGTGTTCAAGTCACCTTTGTTTTACTTAACAAAGGCTTCAAAATGGAAGAATAGTGATGCCAGCAATTCAGATATGCCAAAGAAAAGCCAGAAAATACTTTCTTTAAGTGAAATGGAGAAAGTTATTTGGCTTCATAAATGAAAAAACTCATATGCTGAGGTTTCTAACATCTTAGGTGAGAATGAATCTTCTATGTGGAAAATTGTGAAGAAGAAGAAAAAAATAAATTCAGGCTAATTTTGCCTTTTCACTTCAGACTACAAAGTTTGTAGTCATAGTGCATGGTAGTGCTTAGTTATGATGAAAACAAAACATTAAATTTGTGAGTAGAAGACATTTAACTGAACTGATATAATCTGGTGCTATCTGTGGTTTCAGGTGTTCACTGGGTCTTGGAGCTATCACTTTTGAATAAGGAAAAACTACTGTGACTGAATAATGTAATTTGTATGCTCAGCAAGGTTCAGGGTACAGCAGGGAAGACTTCCAGGAGGACAGGGACTCTAAATTAAAACTTAGACAATAAGTAACATTAGAGAAGCAGAAGCAGAAATTCCAAGAGTAAGACATCATGTGCTTTACTCTTCAGTAAAAAAGGAATTCTTTTTAACATGTCAAGTAATTCAAGATACAATTTAGAAATAATGAAAGTTTGAAAGCCAGGGCACCTAGAGCAGAGATGACGTCAGAGTAATGGTAATATGAGAGATTCTCTCAATCTCTTCTTTTGAAATTTTAACAAATTGAACAACTATAATGCAGTGAAGGAATACCAGCTGGGCTCATAAGTGCACCTGGAAGATCCACACACCAAATGAACTAAAGGTGAGACAGGGTGAAAAGGGTGGGCAGAAGATAAAATGCAATCACAGTGGGCTTTGGAGAGGAGACAAACCTGGTGTGACTGGGTTTTTTATTTCTCTGTTAGACTACAGGGAGGAAGGAAGCTCAGGCTTTCTGGATTTTGTCTGAGGGGTACAAAGAGGAAAACTTGGAGTGACTGGGTCTCCTTCTGCTGGGAGGAACATGAGACAGAGGACCAGAGGGGTAGATAAACCAAAGCAGCCAGAGTGTGGAGTCATAGCCAGTGTTCCTGCAGTCTGCCTGCAGCCCACACTCAGCAGAGACAGAGAAATCTAAAGTGTGGCCCCCAGCCTCCCAGATCCCGCCTCCCTCATCTTGCGGTACTGAGAGTGGCAGAGACAAATCCCACAGCTAGCTCTCCAAAGCCACTCTCTCCTGAAGAACAACTCTGATAGGGGTTAATATCCAAAATATATAAAGAATTCATAAAGCTCAGCAAAAAACAAGCAAGCAATCCAATTAAAAAGTGAGGAGAGGACATGGACACTTCTTCCAAGAAGAAATACAAATGGACAACAGATATATGAAAAAATGCTCATCTTCACTAGCTATTCAAGAAATGGAAATCAAAACTACAATGAGATATCACCTCATAACTTAGATTGGCTAATATCAACAAGACAGGTAATAAGTGTTGGAAAGGCTATGGAGAGGCAGTGTACCCCTCCTACACTGCTGGGGGTATACAAATTAGTACAACTGTTTTGGAAGAAGGTATGGTGGTATCTCAGAAAATTAAGTATAGAACTACCATATCACCCAGCAATCCCTTTACTGGGTATCTACCCCCCCAAACTAAAAAACATTGGTGCATAAAGACACATGTGCACCCATGTTCATTGCAGCCTTATTCACAGTGACCAAGACATGGATACAACCAAAGTGTCCCTTAATAGAGGATTGGATAAAGAAGTTGTTGTACATATATATCATACAATGGAATACTACTCAGCCATAAGAAATGATGACATAGTGACATTTACAACAACATGAGTGAACCTTGAAAACATTATATTGAGTGAAATAAATCAATCAGAAAAAGCTAAGAACTGTATGATTTCACACATAGGTGGGATACAAAATTGATACTCATGGACATAGATAAAAGTGAATAGTTACCAAAGGTAGGGGGTGAGGGATGGGAATGGAGATGGGGATGGGAGAGGGGAGTGAAGAGGGACAAATATAAGGTGATGAAAAATGATTTGACTTTGGGTGATTGGCATACAAGATAATCAACAGTTCAAATGTTATAGAAATGTTTACCTGAAACCTATGTACTCATATTGATGAATGTCACCCTATTAAAGTTAATTTTCTAAATAAAATTTAAAATAAAAAGAAATCCAGGGTACCAACTGGTAATCAATTGTGCCAAAAGTCACAAAATTAAATTCTAACAGTGCCTCTTAAAATGTGGTTCTGAGATATCTTCTGTGAAAATCACCAGTATTTGTTACAAATGCTACTTCGGGGCTCTAAATTTAGGTATACTGAGTTAGCATCTCTGAACTGGGAAGTGGGAATTTGCATTTTTTTTAACTGGAAACTCAGGAGAATGTAAACACGAATGGTTGGATTCACTAGGGTTTAGCTGCACATATAAAATGACAACAAGCAGACAGCCCGCCCGCGGAAACAAGGCTTGTCACCTGACTCAGGAGCCGGCTTCTCCCCTGGGGGTGGAGCAAAAGCCCAGAACAGGTGGAGTCCTGCAACTGAGCATGGGCACATAGACCCGCCCAGCCCGTGGGTCCAAGGCTTGCAGCTGACCCACAAGTGGGCTTCTCCTGCAGTGGAGGGGCGAAAGCCTGGAATTAGGAGGAGACCCACAGCTGAGCAAAGGTGCTCACCCCTGCCCTCAGGGCCGAGCATAACTCTACCCACAGGGGCAGAGCAAAGGCTAAGGCCACCAGGGCTTGTATACCCGAGCACATGACCAACAGCCACTCCTGTGAAGGAGAGGCAGAAACCACAGAAACAGCCCAAGTGGGCTGGCACCAGCAACGCTCATACCCAAATACCCTAGGCAGCAGCAGCAGAGGGGGTGGTGGACTTGCAGACAGACCACACCTAAGAAAAACAGAGGCCACACCCAGTGGACTCCAGTGGCCAAAACTTTCCTTTAAACAGAAAAAATGAGAAGGCAGAGAAATGCAACACAAATGAATCAATAGAAATCCCCCCAAAAGGGCCTGAATGAGTCAAATATAACCAAATAACCAGAGGCAGAGTTTAAAATAATGATTGTGAGGATGCTCAAAGATCTTAGAACAACAATAGATGGTCATTACAAACACCTAAATAAAGAGATAACAAATATAATAAAGGACATTGAAATAATAAAAAAGAATCAGTCAGAAATGACAAATACAATATCAGAAATGAGGAACACAATGGAAGGAATTAAAAGCAGGATAGATGAAGCTGAGAATCGAATCAGTGAGGTAGAGGACAAGATAAATGAAGACATGGAAGCAGAGCAGAAAAAAGAAAAGAGACTCAAAAAGTCTGAGGAAACTCTAAAAGAGCTCTGTGACAACATGAAGAGAAATAACATCTGCATCATAGGGGTTCCTGAAGAAGAAGAGAAAGAATAAGGGATAGAGACTTTGTTCAAACATATCATAGCTGAAAACTTCCCTAAATTAAGGCAGGAAAATGTCTCACAAGTTCAAGAAGCACAGAGAACTCCATTAAAGAGAAACAAAAAAATTTACAGCAAGACACATCATAATTAAAATACCAAGGTTAAGTGATAAAGAGAAAATATTAAAGGCTGCTAGAGTAAAAAAGGCTATCACCTACAAAGGAGCCCCCATAAGGATGACTTCTGACTTCTCAACAGAAACACTTGAGGCCAGAAGGGAATGGCAAGAAATATTCAAAGTAATGCAGAACAAGAGCCTAAAACCAAGACTACTTTATCCAGGAGGTCTATCATTTAAAATTGAAGGAGAAATAAAAAGCTTTCTAGACAAAAAAAAAAACAAAAACCTCAAGGAATTCACTACAACCAAACCAATGCTACAAGAAATGCTAAGGGGCCTGTTGTAAACAGATCAAAGGTGAAAAAGAATATAGCAAAAGAGGAATGCAGTTTTAAAGAATAAAATGGCAATAAACAACTACATATCAATAATAATCTGAAATGTAAATTGATTAAATGATCCAATCAAAAAACATAGGGTAGCTGTGTGGATAAGAAAACAGGACCCATACATATGCTGTCTACAAAAGACACACTTTAAAACAAAAGATGCACATAGGCTAAAGATAAATGGATGGAAAAAAATATTTCACGCAAATGGAAATAAAAAAAAGCTGGGGTAGCAATACTTATATTAGACAAAATGGACTTTAAAACAAAGGCTATAGTAAGAGATAAAGAAGGTCATTATATAATGATAAAGGGAGCAATCCAACAGGAAGATAGAATTGTTATAAATATCTATGTGCCTAATATAGGACCACCTAAATATATAAAGCAGACTGATGGATTTAAAGGGCGAGATCAACAGCAATACTATAATAGTAGGGGATTTCAATACCCCACTAACATTACTAGATAGATCCTCAAGAAAGAAAAATAACAAATAAACAGCAGACGTAAAGGACACACTAGATCAACTCAATTTAATAGATATCTTCAGAACCTTTCACCCTAAAGCATCAGAATATACATTCTTTTCAAGTGCTCATGGTACACTCTCTAGGATAGACTACATGTTAGGGCACAAAAGCAGCCTCAACAAATTTAAAAAAATTGAAATAATATCAAGCACTTTTTCTGATCACAATGGCATGAAACTAGAAATCAACCACAACAGAAAAACTGAAAAATACTCAAACACTTGGAAACTAAATAGCATGTTATTAAATAATGAATGGGTTAACAATGAGATCAAAGAAGAAATAAAAAAAATTCCTAGAAATGAATGATAATGAGCATACATCAACTCAAAATTTATGGGACACAGCAAAAGCAGTCCTGAGAGGGAAGTTTATAGCATTACAGGCATACCTGAAGAGGCTAGAAAAAGCTCAAATAAACAACTTGACCCTAAAAGAACTAGAAAAAGATCAGCAAGTAAAGCCCAGAGGTAGTAGAAGGAAGGAAATAACAAAGATCAGAGCAGAAATAAATGACATAGAGGCAAAAGAAACAATACAGAGGATCAATGAAACCAGGAGCTGGTTCTTTGAAAAGGTAAACAAGATCAATGAACCTTTAACCAGACTCACCAAGAAAAAAAGAGAGAGGACTCAAATAAATAAAATTAGAAATGAGAGTGGAGAAATAACAACTGACACAACAGAAATACAAAATATTGTAAGAAAATACTATAAAGAACTGTATGCCAAAAACCTAGACAACCGAGAGGAAGTGGACAAATTTCTTGAAACATATAATCTTCCAAAAATTAATCTGGAAGAATCAGAAAACCTAAACAGACCAATTACAACAAATGAGATAGAAACGGCTATCAAAAAACTCCCAATAAAGAAAAGTCCTGGGCCAGATGGCTTCACAAGTGAATTCTACCAAATATTCAAAGAAGAACTAACTCCTATCCTTCTCAAGCAATTTCAAAAAATTCAAGAGGAAGGAAGACTTCCAAGCTCCTTTTATGAGGCGAACATAATTCTGATTTCAAAACCAGGCAAAGACAACACAAAGAAAGAAAATTATAGGCCAATATCCCTGATGAATTTAGATGCTAAAATCCTCAACAAAATATTAGCAAATGGGATCCAGCAATATATGGAAAAAATCATACACCATGATCAAGTGGAATTTATTCTTGGGAGGCAAGGCTGGTACAATAATCAATGTGATTCATCACATAAACAAAAGGAAGGAGAAAAACCACATGATAATTTTAATAGATGCAGAAAAAGCATTTGATAAAATCCAGCACCCATTCATGATCAAAACTCTCAGCAAAGTGGGAATACAGGAACATACCTCAACATGATAAAGGCCATCTATGACAAACCCACAGCCAACATCATACTCAATGGGCAAAAATTAAAAGCAATCCCCTTAAGATCAGGAAAAAGGCAGGGGTGCCCCCTTTCATCATTCTTATTGAACATAGTTCTGAAAGTCCTAGCCACAGCAATCAGACAAGAAGAAGAAATAAAAGGCACCCAAATTGGAAAAGAAGTAAACTATCATTATTTGCAGATGATATGATATTGTATATAGAAAACCCTAAAGTCTCAGTCAAAAAAACTACTGGACCTGATAAATGAATTCAGCAAGGTGGCAGGATATAAAATTAATACTCAGAAATCAGAAGCATTTTTATACACTAACAATGAGCTATCAGAAAGAGAAATTAAGGAAGCAATCCCCTTCACCATTGCAACCAAGAAAATAAAGTACCTAGGAATAAAGTTAACCAGGGAGATTAAAGACTTGTACTCGGAAAATTATAAAACATTGATAAAAGAAATCAGGGAAGATACAAACAAGTGAAAGCATATACCGTGCTCATGGTTAGGAAGAATAAACATCATTAAAATGTCTATATTACCCAAAGGAATTTATAAATTCAATGCAATACCAATTAAAATACCAGTGACTTACCTCAAAGATATAGAACACATATTCCAAAAATTTATATGGAACCAAAAGAGAACACAAATAGCTTCAGCAATCTTGAAAAGGAAGAATAAAGTGGGAGGTATCACACTTCCATATATCAAGTTATACTACAAGGCCAAAGTACTCAAAACAGCCTGGTACTGGCATAAGAATAGGCAGATAGATCAATGGAACATGACAGAGAACCCAGAAATAAACTCACAGCTCTATGGACAACTGATATTTGACAAAGGAGATAAGAGCATACAATGGAGTAAAGACAGCCTCTTCAACAAATGGTGTTTGGAAAATTGGATAGCTACCTGCAAAAAAATGAAACTGGACCACCAATTTACACCATTCACAAAAACAAATTCAAAATGGATAAAAGACTTATTTGTAAGCCATAAAACCATAAGCATCTTAAGAAGAAAACATAAGCAGTAAGCTCTCTGACATCTCTCGCAGCAATATATTTATCTCCATGGGCAAGTGAAATAAAAGACAGGATAAACAGATGGGACTATATCAAACTAAATAGCTTTTGTGCAGCTAAAGACAATAAGAACAGAATAAAAAGACAAACTACACAATGGGAGAACATATTTGACAATACATCTATCTGATAAGGGGTTAATAACCAAAATTTATAAAGAACTTGTAAAACTCAATACCAGAAAGACAAACGATCCAATCAAAAATGGGAAAAAGAAATGAATAGACACTTCTCCAAAGAGGACATACAGATGGCCAATAGGCATATGAAAAAATGCTCAACATCACAAATCATTAGAGAAATGCAAATTAAAACCACAATGAGATATCACTTCACACCAGTCAGAATGGCGCTCATCAACAAAACAAGAAGAATAAGCGCTGGCGAGGATGTGGAGAAAAGATAACCCTCCTGCACTGCTGGTGGGAATGCAGACTGGTGCATCCACTGTGGAAAAGAGTATAGAGATTCCTCAAAAAATTAAAAATCAATCTGCCTTTTGACCCAGCTATCCCACGTTTAGGAATATACCCGAAGAACACCGTAGCACTGTTTCAAAAGAAGAAATGCACCTCCATGTTTATGGCAGCATTGTTAACAATAACAAAGATCTGGGAACAGCCCAAGTGTCCATCAGGGGATGAGTGGATTAAAAAGCTTTGGTACATATATACTGTGGAATACTACTCAGCCATAAGAAATGATGACATCGGATCATTTATAACAACATGGATGGACCTTTATAACATTATACTGAGTGAAATAAGTAAATCAGAAAAAACTAAGAACTATATGATTCCATACATAGGTGGGACATAAAAATGAGACTCAGAGACATGGACTAGAATGTGGGGGTTATGGGGGGGGGGAAGAGAGGGAGGGGGTTGGGGGAAGGAAGGGGCACAAAGAAAACCAGTTAGAAGGTGACCGAAGACAGTTGGACTTTGGGTGATGGGAATGCAGCATAATCAAATGTCAGAATAACCTGGAGATGTTTTCTCTGAACATATGTACCCTGATTTATCAATGTCACCCCATTAAAATTAATTTAAAAAATAAAATAAATAAAATGACAACAAGCAGACACTCTCTGACTACAAGAAAAGTGATTCAGGAAGTGCCTCTTTATGTCTCGGTTGCTTTAGTCAGTCACATCCAATATGTAAGGACAGTTGCAGTTCTGTGCACACACAGAAAAATTGTTTATGTATCTTATATATACCCAGAAATAAATAAATGCATTGAAGACTCAACCAGTCTATATGCCTTACAGAATAAAATAGTGAAACATTAATGACTTTGAAATTGACAGGTATTTGCAAACTAATGAATTAAGTCATAAGCAAACAATAATTTTTGTTTGAGTCAGCTGTTAATCACTCAAAAATTGAGGCCTAGAGACTATCTCTGAGCCTCATGAAATTTCCAGAAAGTTTAGTTTATTTTTTATGTCAAGTTCCTCCAATTCATAGGATCTCAGATATGTAAAAAACCATATACTTGGGTCGTGTCATTTCATCACATCATAGAGAAGCTAGAGCCTCAAGAGGACAGCAGAAGTCACACATGTTAACTACTAGTCAAGCTAGAAGTAGATTCAAGTTTCTTGATCCTCATGTCAGTGTTTTTCAGTAGAGAGTCAATCCACAATGATGCAAATCCCAATCTTTCCTGTCGTTTACCACTCACAAAGCCACTTAGTATCTATGTGACCACAGACAAAGAAATTAACCTTTCCATATCTCATTATTTTTCAAAATATGGCCTATTCTGTACAGAGGACAATTACTTAGCATAGTTCTCAATATGTGGAATGTTTAAGAAATATATCATTTTATCACTACTGTTACTTATCATTATTAGTTAGATGTGGTAAATACCACAGTGATTATTAGTTCTATGTTACTGCAGTACCCAATTCCAAAGCTAAACCTTTTACTTGAAATTATCTATATTTTTAATATTTATTCTATTCTTACATATCTTTAATTCACTAGTTACTTTTAAGAGTAAAATTTGCAACCCATAATGCATATTTACTTAGTCTTTTTTTTAATATGCCCTCCATATTATTTTATATTTAATCCATATATGTAATATGTCCTCCTTCTTTGGACTACCCTCCGAAAAAGTAATTAGATCTTTAGTGAAAGCAATTTTTTATTTAAAGTGTCATTGCCAAATGCAGTTTGCATAGGAACACTAATTCATGTTTTCTGTTACTATACAACTGATTTATTCAGTGTCAAAATTTAGGTAGTATGTTAATATTACTACAGTTTCTGGGTATGTGGTACTTCCACTTTTAAAGTTATGGTTAATTTAAACACTGTCAAAATTTAGAAAATCAAAAAATGCAGTAATGTTAGTATATAAGTAATAATATGACTTTCCTCAAGTTCTGTAATGTCATTGTACTAAAAGCCCATAATCCTCTTAAAATAAGAGTGGAACCTCTTAGAGACCTGTTCCACACAATCTAAGTCTAATGTAATGGAGTGACTCAACCAGTCAGGGTAAATGTCAGGATTAGCTTGTAGACAGAGGAATCAAAATGTTGGCATAGGGTTTTTTTTTATAATGGGTTTGCTGGCAGAACACAGGTATTGTGAAAACCACCAGTCAATCAAAGCCATAATAAGACAGGAAAAGACTCAACGTCACTGATATTGGACATGTAGATTCCAACATGTCTGATACATCTGATCTACACATTGGCCCTCTGATCTACAACTATGGTGGGAGCAACAAAAAATCCTTCAAAAAATTTGAGAAACAGTCTGCTGAGGTCAGGAAGGGCTCCTTCAAGCATGCCTGGATCTTGGATAAACTAAGACCTGAACCTGAGTGTGGCTGAAGACTGGTGAAAATTCAAAACCAGCAAGGATTATGTGACTATCATTGATGCTCCAAGACACAGAAACTTTATCAAAATCATGATTATGGGCACATCTTGGGCTGACTGTGCTGTCCCGAGTTTTGTTGCTGGTGTTGGTAAATTTGAAGCAGGTATCTCCAAGAACTGACAGACCATGAGCATGCCCTTCTGACTTACACTAGAGGTGTGAAAATAACTGATTGTTGGTGTTAACAAAATGAACTCCACTGAGCCACCCTGCCAGAAGAGATACAAAGAAATTGTTAAAGAAGTCAGCACCTACATTAAGAAAACTGGCTGCAACCCTGACATAATATTTGTGCTGATTTCTGGTTGGAATGGTGACAACATGCTGGAGCCAAGTGCTAACATGCCTTGGTTTGAGGAATGGAAGGTCAACATAAAGACAGCAATGCCAGTAGAAACATGCTCTTGAAGCTCTGAATTGTGTCCTGTCACCAACTCATAAAATTGACAAGTCCCTGTGGCTGCCTCTCCAGGATGTGTACAGAACTGATGGTATTGGTACTGTCCCTGTGTCCTGAGTGGAGACTGGTGTTCTCAAACTTGGCATGGTGGTCAGCTTTGTTCCAGTCATCATCACAACTGAAGTCAAGTCTGTTGAAATTCACCATGAAGATTTGAGTGAAGCTCTTCCTGGGGAATGTGGGCTTCAATGTCAGGAACGTGTCTGTCAAAGATGTTCATCTTGGCAATGTGGCTGGTGACAGCAAAAATGACCCAACAATGGAAGCAGCTGACTTCACAGCTCAGGTGATTATTCTAATCCATCCAGGCCAAATCAGTGCTGTCTATGCACCTGTGCTGGACTGTCACACAGCTCACAATGCTAGCAAATTTGCTGAGCTAAAGGAGAAGATTGATTGTTGTTCTGGGAAAAAGCTGGAAGATGGCCCAAAGTTTTTGAAATCTGGTGATGCTGCCATCATGGTTTGTGGCAAGCCCATATGTTTTGGGAGCTTCTCTAACTATTCTCTTCTGGGTTGTTTTGTTGTTCATGACATGAGACAAACAGTTGCTGGGTGTCATCAAAGCAGTGGACAAGAAGTCAATAGGAGCTGGCAAAGTCAACAGGTCTGTCCAGAAAGCTCAGACAGCTAAAAAATACTGTCCCCAATACCTACCACCCCAGTCTTAATCACTGAAGTAAGAGTGGTCTCACAACTATTTGTCTCAATTGGCCATTTCAGTTTAATAGTAAAATACTGGGTAATGATTACAGTGCATCGTAAAACCTTCAGAAAGGAAGGAGAATGTTTTGTGGACCATTTGACTTTTAGGTGTATATGTGTGTGGCAATTTTTAAGTTATTAGTTTCTAAAACCCAGTACTTTTTAATGGAATTAGCTTGACTAAAAACCTTGCACAGAATTTTGAGACCCATTAAAACAAAATCAAATGAGAAAAAAAAGTTGGCATAAAAATGATCATTTTCAAACTGAGTCATAATGAAGGAGCTTTCAGTCAAGATGATACAGTAGGTAAGTGCTGTACTAGCTTCCTCTCACAACTACATCAAATTTACAGCTAAACTACTAAACAACCATCAATGAGAACTAACTGAAGCCCAGCTGAACAGAAGTCCTATAACTAAGGATACCCAGAAGAAGCTGTTGAGAATGGTGGTAGGGAAAGAGATGCAAAATGGGCCGATCCCACATCCACTTGTGTCAGATAAAAATTGGGAGGAATCTCTCAGATGCTGAGATCCTCCCTGTGGACAGAAAGTCCCAGACCCACACCAGGTTCCCTAGTCCAGGGTTCCAGGGCCAGGAACCAAAGTCCCCATAAATTCTGACTGTAAAAACCAGTAGAGAGTATGACAGAGTGACAAAGAGGGCTGCTGGAGTTTCAGGACTTCCTCATAAAAAGCTTTCACATGGATTTCTTTATTGATAGACTCACTTTTTAATGGAGTCACTCCTTCTGAGATCCAGTGCTGAGGCAACAAGTTGAAAGGCACCAGGGATATATAGGGAGGAATTGAATTATCTTGTTTCAGAACAGGGGATAGAAGGACAACTTTTTCCCAGACAGAAGTACTGGCAAAAAAGAGAAAGCAAGGGATTGAAACCTTATTTGAATAAATAATGATGAAAAACTTTCTTGAAGAAGGAAATGGATATACAAGCCCAGAAAATGCAGAGTCCCAAACAAGACAAACCCAAAAAGGTCCACACCAGGACACTTCATAATTAAAATGACAAAGGTTAAAGACAAAGAGAGAATCTCAAAAGCACCAAGAGAAAAGCAGTTAGTTACCTACAAGAGAACACCCATAAGTCTGTCAGATGATTTCTCAACAGAAACTTTGCTGTCCAGAAAGGACTGGCACAAAATATTCAAAGTGTTGAAAAACAAGGGCCTATGACCAAGATTACTCTACTCAGCAAAATTATCATTTAAAATTAAATGTCAGATAAAGGGTTTCCCAGAAAGAAAAAAAAAGCTGAGTTTATCACAACCAAACCAGTAATACAAACAAAGGTAAATTAATTTATTTAAGGAGAAAAAATAAAAAGATAAAAATATGAATATCAAACTGACACTAAATAGATATCAATCAACAATTACTTTAAATGCAAATGGATTAAATGCTCCAATCAAAAGGTATACATTAGCTGAATAAGACCCTCATATATGCTGTCTATGAGAGACTCACTTCAATTGAAAGACAGCACAAACTAAAAGTAAAGGCATAGAAAAAGATATTTCATGAAAATGGAAACAAGCAAACAGACAAAGCTGAATAACAATCCTTATACCAGGAAAATTAGACTTTAAAACAAGGCTATAAGAAGAGACAAAGCAAACAAACAGCAATTCTTCTTCTAGGTATTTATCAAAGAAACTAAATACACGAACTCAAAAAGATATGCATTCATAGGTTCATTACAACATTCAGTTACTTATTTCTTTTAGAGAGGAAAGAGAGAGAGAGAGAGAGAGAGAGAGAAGGGGGAGGAACAGCAAGTATCAACTCCTATCTCTTCCTTGACCAGGCAAGCCCAGGTTTTCCTTTTTTTGTTTGTTTGTTTTTCTGAAGCTGGAAACAGGGAGAGACAGTCAGACAGACTCCCGCATGCGCCTGACCGGGATGCACCCGGCACGCCCGCCAGGGGCTGCGCTTTGCCCACCAGGGGGCGATCTGCCCCTCCGGAGACCAGAGCCACTCTAGCGCCTGGGGCAGAGACCAAGGAGCCATCCCCAGCGCCCAGGCCATCTTTGCTCCAATGGAGCCTTGGCTGCGGGAGGGGAAGAGAGAGACAGAGAAGAAGGAGGGGGGGGTGGAGAAGCAAATGGGCGCTTCTCCTATGTGCCCTGGCCGGAATCGAACCCGGGTCCCCCGCACGCCAGGCCGACGCTCTACCGCTGAGCCAACCGGCCAGGGCCAACAAGCCCAGGTTTTCTACCAGAGACCTCAGCATTGCAGGTTGACATTTGTCCACTGAGCCACCACAGGTCAGGTGCAACATTGTTTACATTAGCCAAGATATGGAAGCTAGAATGAATAAAGAAGTGGTACATATATACAATGGGATGTGACTCAGCCCTAATAAAAGAATGAAATTTTGCCATAAGCAACATGGAGGGATCTACAGAGTATTCTGCTGAATGAAATAAGAAAGATAGAGAAAGGTAAATACCATACGTTCTCACTTATATGTAAAACCTAAAAAACAAAACCCACAAACAAAACATAAACAGATTCATAGATATAGAGGTTGATGGCTGCCAGATGGCAGAGGGGCATATGTAAAAAGGGGGAAGGGATAAAGAACTACAGCTTAGTAGTTGCAAAACAGCGATGGGAATGTAAAGTGCAGCATAGGGAGCATAGTCAATAATATTATAATAACTATGCATGTTGTCAAATAGAAACTAGATTTATCAGGATGATCACTTTGTAAGTTATATAAGTATCTAATCAGTACAATGCTGTATCCCTGAAACTAATATAGTATTTTATGTCAACTATAATTGGAAAAAAATTTTTTTAAAGAGTACATTAAGTCATGAATGTTGTATTTGTGTCCAATTAATACCCTGCATGAAAATATTCAGCACTGCCTACAGGGAACCAAATTTGTAATTCTTGGGCATCACCTCTCTATGATAAACAGCTAAAAAATGAAAGTTGAACTCTTCAAGAACTTTGGGCTTGCCATCTTTGTTCAAAACCTGTGGTCCTATTTAATTTCCTCTACCCTTTCCCCATTAAAAAAAAAAAAGCAATAAATGAATGTAGAGACGTTAAATGAGAAATAATATGCACCTCATTAGAGATTTCTTTTTTAAAGACCTTTAAAAAGAGT
The DNA here is from genome assembly GCF_036850765.1 of Saccopteryx bilineata. Classification (NCBI taxonomy): domain Eukaryota; kingdom Metazoa; phylum Chordata; class Mammalia; order Chiroptera; family Emballonuridae; genus Saccopteryx; species Saccopteryx bilineata. The sequence continues at coordinate 319,474,534 of NC_089491.1, forward strand.
ATATTATCATTGGCATTGATAAGTGGATACTATTAGAAGTACTAAAAAGGGTTTTCTTAAAGTAAATAATTATATATTTTGTATTATTTATTTTCATAATTTTATGATGATATACTCTAAAAATTGTCTTTCTAGTACTCTGACATTTTATATTCACTTATAGACTGGAAGAAGAAAGGAAGCAGACACTTGTACTTAATGAGAAGAAAAGTTCCTAATACATTAACCAGCTATTAGAACTTAAATATTTATCCCTTTGGTGTTGTAATACCGACAGTCTTCTCTTGACCAAGAATAAAACTGAAAACAGCAGAAGAGAAATATTTGATTAAAAGAAAGACAAAGAAACAAATGTCTAAGTGTGAACAGAAGTGTCTAAGAAAAAAAAATGTTAAAGGAATGATGCAGAAGTAATTCAGAGTGAAAAGATGAATTAAATTTAATTCCTTAATGATAATGCTAGGAAGAAAAACAAAATGAGGACTGTCTTTATTATTAGAAGGGATTATAAGAAACAAGAAAGTATGTCAAAGAAAAAAATAAAAAATTTTGATGACTTTATATTTCTCTTAGATGTTGAATATGCAGGCTAAAACTAACATGGTAAGGAACATAGGTTTTGTGGGCATAACATTCTTTATCTTCAAAATTAAAGCTCTGGGTTAGATTAAGGATATCAGATACAACACCTTCATGCTTGCCTCTCTCTCTAGCACCCATGGCAAGCACTGATATAGATCAGGGGTGATAGTCAGGCAGCCACTCTGTGTATAGTCAGGCAGCCACTACCCATCTACCCTCTTATTCCTCAAAATGAAAGTAATTCTCAATTTTGATATTAAATAACATGCCTTCTAATTTTGGAGTTCTATGTTTATATAAATAATAGCATCTAAAAAGGAAATTTTGAAATTTTTAATAAAAAATTTCTTAAGCTTTTTTTCAAAAGAAATATAAATGTTAGTAGGATCAATAGAAATAACTGTTAAAATTGCAACAGTCAAAAATAAATTCTCAATTAAACTTTAAGGTCAACATCATTAGTTAAAATTGATAGAAATCTTACCTGCACACTTTGCTAGCTTGTCATTTCTAATACAGGTCATGGAAGGATTTATTCCTACATTAGTTTACTTTTGTCCAGCTAAAACATTTCAAATAGTGGAAGATTGCCAATATCTACAAGTGACTAGAATAAATAAATGTATTGAATAATACATATTTTATAAGCTAATGCATTACTTAAATTTTTTTTTTCAACTGAGAGAGAAAAGCATTAACTCATCATTCCACCTAGTTGTTCCATGTTTTGTGTACCCATTGATTACTTCTTCTTCATGCCCTGACCAGGATGAAACCTCAGTGTGCCTGGACAACGCTTTATCCACTGAGCCACCCGGCCAGGACCTACATTACTTTAATATGTAATCATAAACAATGATAAACCACAAGTCCCTTGAGTAAACACTAGTGAACTGATCAAGTATTTAAGTAAGAATATTACTATTATGTTAGTGACTGACCAGATGGTTTTATTGTCACTTTCTTATTGTCTATGAAGTGGAATTACTACATTTCTAAAACAAAGTAACTACACTACAGTTTGTCCTTATGTACAAAAATTAGCTCAAAATGGATCAAAGTCCTAAATATAAGATCTGAAACAATAAATTACATAGAGGAAACATAAGTAATAAACTTATAGACCTTTGTCTTAGAGAAGATTTTATGAATTTGACCCCAAAAACAAAGGAAGTAAAGGCAAAAATAAATTAATAGGATATATCAAGCTAAAACATTTTTGCACAGCAAAGGAAACTGTCAATAAAACAAAAAGGCAACCAACCAAAGGGGAGAAAATATTTGCAAACAATAAACAAAAGGTTAATATCCAAAATATATAAAGAATTCACACAGCTTAACACTAATCAAACAAACAGTCCAATCAAAAAGGAACAGAAGAACTGAACAGACACTTTTGTCATACAAATGGCCAACAGATATCTGAAAAGATATTCAACTCCCCTAGCTATTAGGGAAATGCAAATCAAATCTACAATGAGATACCACTCCACAACTGTTTGAGTAACTATCATTAACAACAGAACAACAGTGGTTCCCAACTCCCCGGGCCATGGACCAGTACCGGTCCGTGGGCCATTTGGTACCGGTCCACAGAGAAAGAATAAATAACTTACATTATTTCTGTTTTATTTCTATTTAAGTCTGAACGATGTTTTATTTTTAAAAAATGACCAGATTTTCTCTGTTAATCCGTCTAAGACTCACTCTTGACGTTTGTCTTGGTCACGTGATACATTTATCTGTCCCACCCTAAAGGCCGTTTCATGAAAATGTTTTCTGACATTAAAGCAGTCCATGGCCCAAAAAAGGTTGGAGACCACTGATTAACAAGACAAGCAATAACAAATATTGGAGAGGTTGTGGAGAAAAAGGAACCCTCATTCATTCACCACTGGTGGGAATGTAAGCTGGTATAGCCACTATGGAAAACAGTATGGAGCATCTTCGAAAAATTAAGAATAAAGTTTTTATATGACCTGGAAGCTCCTCTTCTGGGTATCTACCTGTAAAATTTAAAAACACCTATTTACAAAGATATATGTACTTTTATGTTCATTGCAGCGTTATTTACAGTGACCAAGTCATGGAAAGTGTCATTTGCTAGATGACTGGATAAAAAAGATATGGTCCATATATACAGTGGAATACTACTCAGCTGTAAGAAAAGATGAAATACTGTCATTTGCAACATGGATGGATCTTGAGAATATCATGCTAAAAGAAATGTCAGTGAGAAAAAGCTAAGAACTACTGTATATGATTTCACTCAAATGTGGAATATAAAACTGACACTCAGACACAGACAACAGTATGGTGGTTACCAAAGGGAATGAGGGGGAATAATGCATAATAGGGGACAAATAGATGGTGATAGAAGATGAGTTGACTTTGGCTGATGAGCACACATTGCAACATTTGGGTTATGTAACATAGTAATGTATACTTGAAACCTACATAATCTTATTAACCAATGTTGACCCAATAAATTTAATTAAAAAAAGAAAAGGTAATTTAAAATATAAATTGAAGTTCCACTATATGTTTGGAAGGGTTATGTTTAAAAGGTTTAGGAGAGGGAGAAAATACAAAGGGGCATTAGACTTCCATGTTTTCAAATCAAATAATTGAGAAATGACATCTCTCAGAAGGTGAATTTGTTGCCCAACTGAGGATGGCTAGATGTGAGGCCAGAGCACCAAGTCTCAGTCACTTACCTGCACATCTGTGCCCTCCATTGTTTCTCAACAGAATAAAACTTACATGTAGATGTTCATTTTGTTATTATATATATATAATTATATAATTATATTAATTATATATATATAGGTGAGAGGGGAGAAGATTGTGAAGCAGATTCCTGCATGCACACCGGGATCCATCCAGCAGCCCATCTTGGGTTGATGCTTGAGCACCAAGCTATTTTTAGCACCTGAGACAAATGCACTCTAACCAACCAAGCTACCCTCAGTGCCCAGGGCCATGTTTGAATTAATCAAGCCACTGGCTATGGGAGGGGATGTGGGAGAGAAGGGAGTGGGGAGAAGCAAATGGTCACTTCTCCTGTGTATCCTATGAATCAAACCTGGCACATCCATATGCCAGGCTGATGTTCTATCCACTGAGCCATTGGCTAGGGCCCACTTTGTTATTTTTTATAGGGAACAAAGTGTCAAATGTCTCCAATGTTTTTCCTAGCTTCTGTTCTATTCCTGTCTCTTGACAAAGAATTTCAAACATATATCAATATTCATTCCTTTAGCTGGAGAGTAAATCAGGTGAAATGGTATATAATTCTATACAAATACTAGAAGAGCAATTCCTCAGTATTGCTTGTATTACTTATAGGAGATCATAGATTTTATGTTTGTAAAAAAATCAGCAGATATCTTTAGTACCATAATTGGGACCAACAAAAGTCAAAGTATGGCAAATCATGTTAGAAATGTTACAATACTCCATGACATTCTATGACTCCTTTTTTTTTTTTTTTTTTTTAAATTTTTATTTTATTTATTCATTTTAGAGAGGAGAGAGAGGGGGAAAGAGAGAGAGAGAGACAGAGAGAGAGGAGAGAGAGACAGGGGGGAGGAGCTGGAAGCATCAACTCCCATATGTGCCTTGACCAGGCAAGCCCAGGGTTTTGAACGGGCGACCTCAGCATTTCCAGGTCGACGCTTTATCCACTGCGCCACCACAAGTTTTTTAATTTTATTTATTTATTTTATTTATTTATTCATTTTAGAAAGGAGAGAGAGAGGGAGAGAAGAGAGAGACAGAGAGAGAGAAGGGGGAGGAGCAGGAAGCATCAACTCCCATATGTGCCTTGACCAGGCAAGCCCAGGGTTTTGAACCGGCGACCTCAGCATTTCCAGGTCGACGCTTTATCCACTGCGCCACCACAGGTCAGGCCATGACTCCTTTTAATAATATGTTGGACTTAAAAGTTATGAAGTCATTTTTTTAGATCCTGAACCATTTCTTTATTGCTATAAAATCAATATATATCTATTATCTCCTCTATATTTTAAATGTATTATACTATCGGTCATTGTCTTTTAGTTCTAATAAGGTTTTAGTAACTTTTATGATATGAAATTTGTTGGAATTCATTTCCATTTTCAAACAATTCAGTTTTACAAATATATTTTCAAACTCACTTTTCTACTTATGCTTATCACAGCATAAATTGATATATCAAAGGAAAGAGAAATGTGGTAAATTGGGTTGGATGGTTTGCATTCAAATTCAAATAAGAACACTATTATCAAACTGGATTTATATTTAATGGCATTTCAAAGTTTTCTAGGCAGACTCAGTATGTCTTAAAGCATTATTTCTAGATTTAATGCTTTTGTGAATTTACCTCACACATTAAAATCATCTTATTGCAACTTTTTGCCAATTCTTCACAGTAATATTATAAAAGGGAGTAGAGGATACATTTAAAAAGCAAATGAGAAAAAGAACTCAATGAAAGCTTATTAGGCAACCTGTTGATGAGAGCATATAAGAAAGTCATTACTATGCAAAATGTTGACATGATAAGCCTTAATGACTCCTCCAGGGAAGGTTTAGTCTATGTGTCAGAGACTAGTTTGGGATTCATTAACGTGAACCAGGACTTCTTAAAACAAAAATTAGTAAGGCAAGGCACTGAGGCATACCTCAAAACTATCCATATTTTGTTACACATTTTCTTTGCCACCCTGCTTCCACATGTTTTGTGAAATATTTTCTTTCTTCCATTCTTTGTTATATATTTCTTCACAAAAAAATCTTTAATTATGAAATTCACCACTTCAAATCAAAGACTCCACCCCTGCAGCCCACATCTCTTTAAGGCAGGTTTACTTATACAAACCACTCCAACATTTTGACTAAATTAGTCAAACTTTAGCACAAGATCTGACATGATATATTTTTCCAGTGTCAAATTGGTTTTTAGCTAAAGGCAGAGCACTGTGAACAAAGTACTCATTATTATTATTTTTATTTTATTTTATTTTTTTACAGAGACAGAGAGAGAGTCAGAGAGAAGGATAGATAGGGACAGACAGACAGGAATGGAGAGAGATGAGAAGCAGCAATCATTAGTTTTTCTTTATGACATCTTAGTTGTTCATTGATTGCTTTCTCATATGTGCCTTGATCGTGGGACTTCAGCAGACTGAGCAACCCCTTGCTTGAGCCAGCGACCTTGGGTCCAAGCTGGTGAGCTTTTTGCTCAAGCTGGCGACCTTGGGGTCTCAAACCTGGGTCCTCCACATACCAGTCCGATGTTCTATCCACTGCGCCACCGCCTGGTCAGGCTCGTTATTATTTTTTTTTAATGAAGCTCTGAAACATAAATCATATGACTAGCAGCTGAAGAATTTGGACTGAAGGTGGGTGGGAAAAGAGTAGGGGAGAAGAGAAAGAAAAAGGGGAGCAAAGTCCCCAGAGAAGTGTAACTACACCAAGTAAAGAGTGTAAATATATCAGTGTAACATTAAATGAGGAAATGGATTCAAAAGACTCAGTGTCTGACATACAGCAAGTAATCAATTAGCTATTTTTATTATGTTGACATTTTGAACTATGGAAGAAGATAAAGTTAATGTGCACATCTTCTATTGAAATAATAAAATAACTGTTATAAAGTTAAAGTAGTTCTGTCTTTAATATAATATGAAGAAGGGAATCAAATTTATAATTCCTTATTCCTGCAGTAGAATTAGCTATAAAATTTATGGAAAGTTACTTACATATCTTTTGAAGCTTACCCACGTACCATGTATGTAAAATATGTTATAATACAACTTTTTATCTGGAACTTCATATGCTAACTATATATATGTATATATATTTGCCACTTCATTACTCTAGCTTCATCTAAAATACAATACAATCTTTATTATTTTTCTTCTAAATTTCAAGAAGAATAGATCCTTATTTCTAAACTTAAAAACACCATAGATTTTAAACTCTGCAGTAGGTCTATAGAAGTCTATCTTTATCATAAAATATTTATTTCTCATACAGCTTTATAGAGGTATAATTTGCATACAACAAATCCATTCATTTTAGTGTTTGATGTTCCAGCACTCCAAAAAGAAATCTTTTGCCCACCTGAGTCATTCTTCATTCCCACCCCCAGTCCTAAGTAACCACTAATCTTTTTTTATCTTTATATATTTGCCTATTCTGCATATTACATAAAAAGGGAATCATGCAATATGTGTTCTTTTATGTCTGATATCTTTTGAGGAGCATAATGTTCTTCAGGTCAATGATGTTCAATGTATTAGTATTTTTTTATATTGTTGAGTTATATTCTAGACCTCATTGATTCACTCACCAGTTGAGGTACTTTTGAGTTGTTTCCACCTTTTGGGTTTTGTGGCTAGTGCTTCTGTGGACATTTGCATGCAAGTGTTTGTGGGACATTTGTTTTAATTTTCCTGAGTAGATATCAGAAGCAAAATTGTTGGGTTTGTGATAATTCTATAATTTTAAATTCTTCACATACTCCCTAATACTTAATATCTGTCTTATTCAGTGTAGTAATTCTACCAGGTGTGAAGTAATACCTTATTGTGGTTTTGATTTGTATTTTTCTAGTTATTAATGATTTTGAATACTTTTAATGGCTTATTAGTCATTAATATTTGTTTTAGAGAAAAGTTTATTAAACTCCATTGGCCATTTTTAAATTGAATTATTTGTCTTTTTATTAGTAAGTTGTGATAGTTCATCTGGTACACATATAAGTGAGATCATATAGTATTTGTCTTTCTTTTCTCTCCATTATAGTCTCCAGGTCCATCCATGTTGTCTCAACAGGTAAGATCTCCATTTTTTTTTTTTTTTTTTTTTTTTTACGGCTGAGTAATATTACATTGTGTAATGTAGTGTAAATTTTTTTTATCCACTTATCTACTGATGGGCACTTCATCTGTTTTCAGTGCTATGGTAAATAACATTGTATTGAACATAAGTGTGCATATATTCTTTTAAATTAGTGTTTCATAATTCTTAGGATATATTTCTCAGTAGTGCAATCATTGGGTCAAAATGCAGTTGTATTTTTAATTTTTTGAGGAAATTTCATATTGTGTTCCATAGTGGCTGCATCAATCTGCATTCCTACCAACAGTGCACAGGGTTCTCTGATATCTCATTATGGCTTGAATTTGCATCTCTCTGATGATTAAAACTTTGAGTATTTATCATATATCTATTGGCCATCTGTATGTTTTTCTTTGCAGCAGTGTCTATTCAAGTCATTTGTTTATTTCTTTAAATTTTTATTGGATTTATTGGGGTGAGATTGCTTAATAAAACTATACAGGTTTCGGGGGCACAATTCTACAATTCATCATCCATATATTGTACTGTGTCTTCACCACCCCAAGTCAAGTCTCCTTCCATCACTATTTATTCCCCTCTGCTTTCCCTATCCCTTTTCCCTTTGGCAATTCTCACGCTACTGTCTGTGTGTATAAATAATTTTTTAACTTTATCCCTTCATTTTTTTTTACCAATCCACCCCCAACCTTCATGTCCTCTAACAGCTGTCAGTCTGTCCTCTTTCTCTATGAGTGTTTATATTTTTTCAGGTGTTTCTATTTTGTTTGTTTGTTTATCTTGTTCATTATATTCCACATATAAGGTCCATTCATGTTGTTGCAAAAGGTAAGATTCCCTTCTTTTTTTTACACCTGAGTAGTATTCTCCTGTGTAAATGTACCACAGCTTTTCTATTCACTCATCTACTGATGGGCACTTAGGCTTTATCCATTTTCTAATCGGATTGTCTTCCTGGTGTTGAGTTGTACAAGTTCTGTGTATATTTTGGAAATTAACCCCTTAACATGGACAAATATGTTCTTTCATTTAGTGGGTCCCTGTTTCATTTTGTTGATGTTTATTTTGCTATGAAAAAGCTTTTTACTTTAATGTAGTTCCATTTGTTTATTTTTTCCCTTGTTTTTCTTGCTTATGGAGATACATTGGCAAAAATATTGCTCCTAGAGATGTTTGATATTTTACTGCCTATGTTTTCTTATAGGATTTTTATGGTTTCATGACTCACATTTAAGTCTTTTATCCATTTTAAGTATTGTTGTATATGGTGTAAATTGGTGTTCAGTTGCATCTTTTTTTTTATTTGCATGTAACTGTCCAGTTTTCTCACCCCCCATTTATTAAAGAGACTGCCTTTATTAAAGAGACTGCCTTTGCTCTTGTTTCCTTTGTCTAGTATTAATTGACCATAAAGGCATGGATTATTTCTGGGTTCTCTGTTCTGTTCCATTGACCATATACCTGTTGTTGTGCCAGTACCAGGTTGTTTCGACAAGTAATACAATTTTTGCATTAGCTTTAAGGTCTTTGCTACCTTGAAAATATATGCATAGAATTATTTGACAAAAACTATTTAAGTGGGAGGAAATCTTATTTTTAACAAAAATAATCTTTATTATGTAATTATCACAAGCAGTTAATTAGCTTAACATTTTTGCTTGTGTTAGTTTCAATACCAAAGGCTACAAAACATTCACAAGTCATTGGTCCAAGTTTTAGACTGGATTCAGAGATGATGCAAAAGAATATATATATATATATATATATATATATATATATATATATATATTCAAGATAAGCAGTACAACTGATTTAGGAAGCTTACAGTACAAATACAACCTTATTTTCTCTGGAGCCTACCACTGGAAGAGAAGTAGCAGGCAAGAAGGAGCTCATCAGTGCCAAGATGGCTCTTCTGGTTAAAGGCTTAGAGATTAGTATAAGAGCAATATGGTGCTTAGGAAGGACAAGTTGAGAACCAGATATGAACCAACAGGCCTAAATCAGGTGACAGAAGAAGTTGGGCCACAAACTAGGATTTCTGAAGGAGTCAAGTTCAAGAGCCAAATTCTGCTGAGATGCAGGTCCATTGTGAGAAGGTGTCAATCTCTGCCATACTTTTAATGAGGCAGCATAAGACTTTACAGTCAACACTCTGAACAACGTGACTATCAATGGGTTTAAAAGAACTTAGGCCTTCTATTAGATTTTTCACTAATTCTGAATAATAGTTGAAAAATATTTATTGTGTACTCATTTTATAAATATTTAATATGTGTTAAGCATTTTGCTAGTAGTTAAACCATAGCACAAATCAGTATTAAACAAATTGTGCCCTCATAAAGTTTACAATCTAAAGAAAAATAAGATGCTCATCTTCTTTAGTTATTAGAGAAATGCAAATCAAAACTGCAATGAGATACCACCTCACACCTGTTAGATTAGCTATTATTAACAAGACAGGTAATAGCAAATGTTGGAGAGGCTGTGGAGAAAAAGGAACCCTCATACACTGTTGGTGGGAATGTAAAGTAGTACAACCATTATGGAAGAAAGTATGGTGGTTCCTCAAAAAACTGAAAATAGAACTACCTTATGACCCAGCAATCCCTCTACTGGGTATATACCCCCGAAACTCAGAAACATTGATACGTAAAGACATATGCAACCCCATGTTTATTGCAGCATTGTTCACAGTGGCCAGGACATGGAAACAACCAAAAAGCCCGTCAATAGATGACTGGATAAAGAAGATGTGGCACATATACACTATGGAATACTACTCAGCCATAAGAAATGATGACATCGGATCATTTACAGCAAAATGGTGGGATCTTGATAACATTATACGAAGTGAAATAAGTAAATCAGAAAAAAACAGGAACTGCATTATCCCATACGTAGGTGGGACATAAAGGTGAGACTAAGAGACATTGATAAGAGTGTGGTGGTTACAGGGGGGAGGAGAGGGAGAGGGAAAGGGGGAGGGAGAGGGGCACAAAGAAAACTAAATAGAAGGTGACAGAGGACAATCTGACTTTGGGTGATGGGTATGCAACATAATTGAATGACAAGATAACCTGGACATGTTATCTTTGAATATATGTATCTTGATTTATTGATGTCGCCCCATTAAAAAAAATTATTAAAAAAATAATAAAAAAAGAAAAAGAAAAGCAAACCAGCAGTTTAAAATCACAATTGTACCTTTCATGATGGGGGAAACATGGGGTCCTATAAAGGAAAATAAGAGTGCTAACTGCAACTCAGGGAGACAATAGCAACTGTGTACACATATAATCTTTTAGAGAACAGGGTGGAGCAGGATCAGATCCTGTAGTATGATCACAGATCACATTAAAAGTTTGATTTTCTGAATCATAAAATACACATCTTTTTCAAAAAGAAAAATTAATACTTTCTACAAGTTTTCCTCATTCTAAATGGAAATTAACTTTCCATGTTATTTAATGTGCTTTTTTCCTCTTCTTCAAGTCAGCACAGGGGCAAAAGATTTTCTAATAAGTGCCTTATTTATAAAGCTCACTTATATATCTCAGTATCCCAGAGTCTTTAATGTTGCTATTATTGCCTAAAAGTTTCTCATGCCATAGTTACAAAAATGTTGTTTTGTAATTTTCCTTTATTTAGTATTACTCTTTTGATGGATACTGAGACTAGATGACTTTCAATTGCTAAAAATAATTATAACTCAAAACACTTGTGTTTATGTCTTGTTTCTACCAGGCTTTCTCAACCCTTGTGCAAATTTGAGTCACCTGGGAGACGTTTTAAAAATATCTATTCTTTGGTATCTGTGTGTGTGTGTGTGTGTGTGTGTGTGTGTGTGTGCGCGCGCGCGCGCACGCGCGTGCATTTGCCTGTGCCCCCCCATATCAATTAAGTTAGAGTATTTGTGGTGACATCTGGGCCCACGTAGTTTATTTTTAATTTACTATATACAGCCAGGTTTGAGAGACCTGGTTACATTAACATTCTATACTGCCTTTTACTATATGATGACATGTTAGTGTGAAATTAAGTCCTCCAGTAAAAATACTCTGCTATAAGGTATTCCATGGGAAGGAGAGAGGAGAGATTACACAAAATCAAACAGGCCAGAAATAACCTAAATTGTATATGGACTATATTTCTGGTCCTGTTGGGTCTATCTATAAAACAGTTTTCATTCTCCATGGGTATTACATGTTAATACTTAAAGAAATTTAATTTTATTATTATTTTTAACTGAAAGGAAACCTAGTATGGTTTAAGGTAGCAGATGTTCATCATTTCTACATTAACAACTCCATTGCTAATTATAAAAATCATGTTTGTGACCTGAGCTAATAAAATGTTTTCCAGGTGTACTATATAGCAAATTGCCCAACAATCATTGTAAATACGAGCAACATAAAGTATGTCCTCAAGGATGCTAGTAGATTAGATCCCATAAAAGAAACAATTAGAATTTTGAGGTGAAAATAATAGAGATAAGTTGACAGTTACTGCAGAAAGGTAGACTGCAATTCAATGGTTCAAATCTAAGTTCTTGAAGAATGCTGATGGTTTGATGTGTTTGAAATTTATCATATGTAAGAGAATGTTTCATATAAAAATACAGTGACTATATATACTGTGATCTCTTTTCCTGATTTGATAATAAGTGAAGGCACTTGCAAGATTATACTTGTTATTTTCAGAATCATCACTTTACAATGGTTTGCTTGATTTATATGTGAATGGTGTTGATTTTATTTAAAAATTTTTTTTCTCATAAGAACTAATTTACATAATCTTATCTGACATGTATAATACTAGTTAGTGGTCTATATTGGAGATCATCAAAACATTTTAAAAATAAAAATAATGATAGATACAATTATTTAGTAGTTTTTAAGATAACTCATATGTGGACTTTCTTCTTTGACCAGATGAACACACACTTCTATGTCACTAAAATTGCAAATGAATCCTTCAGTGAAAAAGATGTATTTAAAGGATAAGATATGGGGATATGGGTAGCCAGAAAGCATCCAGAGAAAGGAGAAAAGTACCCTAAAAGATACTGGCATGTAAGATAAATGGGTAATTGCATGTTTCATCTACACTTTTTCTACACCATCTCTTTCTCTCAGAAAACCTGTGGGTAGTGACTGCTCCTATGGGAAATAAACCCAAGAGTCAGTAGGAGTCCTAAAGAGAGGAAGAACCCAATGTAAACAGAAGGGAAGGTCCATCATTTGAACTTGCTCAGTGCATTTACACTGGTTGCTTCATTCAGCATGGAACTCTTGTCCTGCAGATTTCTTCATTACTGACTATCTTTGAGTCTCTAATCAACTGTTGCCTTCTCAGTGAAGTACAATTCTTACTTCTTATTTTTCTTATGCGGCTCTACATTTTATATTATGTTTATTACTTAATAGTTTTCTCCCCATTAGAATATAAGCTACATGAATACAGGAATTGTTGTTATTTTGCTGCTGTATATCAGTGCTTAAAATAATACCTAGAGCACAATATGTGTTAAATAAATATTTGTTGACGGTATAAAGATTCTATGTTAATTTCTTCCAGTAATTGATAATTTTACTCCCTATGAATGCATAAACTAAAGAGCATAGTAAGAGCTTTGCAACTGATATGATTATTTTTATTTCATGTTAACCAAGACCAATACTCTTTTAATCTTGAGGTCAATAGTATTATAGAAGAAAACATACTAGTGTAATTTCCATACATCCAAAAGGACAAAGATTCAAATACTTGGGCTAACCTTTTTCATTAAGTTAAAGTGTAAACCTTAATTTTTGAAGGAAGAATTGGTATCAAAACTAATTGCAGAAATAAATTCTTTTAAGAGTGACAAAAGTAAAATAAATCACCCATAAAATAGGTATATATATATATATATAAATCTGTTGCATAATTCACATCTACTTAACATATTTATTATTGAATTTATGTTTTAAACATTCCAACATGTAGAGACAGTAAATTAAAATCAGTTATGAACATAGAAAAGATTATTTAATCCATGACAAAACCAAAATCACAGTCATAAGTATGTTGGTATTTATAAATGTCAAAAGAAATATTCAAGGCAGTGAGAATCTTTAACATAATTAATGAAAAACTCCTAAAGAGAAAAATATTAGGGAATTTATACTCAACATTTCAAATTGCATTTAACCTAATTCATGCTTTTTTCTTCACTTTAATTTATCGTGCATACTCTTTCTGGATTAATTATTATTACTCAATACTACTTTGTCCTTGAGCATAGTCACTAAAATTCAAAACTCTTAGCCTAACAAGATTGTACAATTCTTTTACAGCTCTTTTTTTTTTCAAAAGAGAGACAGACAGATAGGAAGGGAGAGAAATGAGAGCATCAATTCATAGCTGTGGCACCTTAGTTGTTTATTGATTGCTTTCTCACATGTGCCTTGACCAGGGCACTCCAGCTAAGACAGTGACCCCTTGCTCAAGATAGTGATGTTGAGGTCAAGCCAGCGAGCTTGGGCTTCAAGCCAGCAACCTTTGGGCTCAAGCCAGCGACCATAGGGTTATGCCTATAATCCCATGCTCAAACTGGTGACCTTGTGCTCAAGCTGAGTGAGCCTGCGCTCAAGCCAGCCACTTTGGGATTTCAAACCTGAGTCCTTAGCATCCCAGATCAATGCTCTATCCACTGTGACACCACCTGGTCAGGCTTCTTATAATTTTAATATATACTGCTACCTATGTTCAACTTGCTAAATAAATGATCAGTTCCCTTTACATATTCCTTGACTAGAACAAAGAGCTGTTAGTTAAAAATGTACACACATACACATACATGTCAAGAAATTTAACACATATTCAAATTAATTTTGCCTTTAGACACAGTATTAACCTTTCTATAAAAGGATGCACTTAGAATAAATTTAAACTTTAGGTGCTCTCTAGCACATTAGACTTTTTCAAATCTATAAAACTCTTTTTAAAAATTTTTTTTTATTGACTGATTTCAGAGAGAGAGTAAGGAGTAGAGAGAGGGACAGAAACATCAATCTGTTTCTATATGTGCCCTAACTGGGAATTGAACCAACAACCTTTAAATATTAGGATGATGCTCCAACCAGCTGAGTTATCTGGCCAGGGCTCAACAAGATTTTCTTTTCAATGTCTTATTTATACAATTACATTCCTGAGTAAAATTTTATTTAAAAATTAGATACCTATAAAATAGAATAACTAATATTTTAAATTATTCATTATATGTCCAAGAGAGTTTCAAAAATTCTAACACAGCTATCTTTTACAGTAGGATTGATAAACTGAGTAATCTGAAATACTTTAATTTTGTAAAAAAAAAAAAAAAAGTCTCCTCCCCTTCTCTGACTCCCACAGGAAGTACAGTAGTAATGTCAATACCTCTATTAATCCTAAAACTAAAGAGGGAGAGCTCTTTAGCTAGTCTGCTATTAACCTATTGGACTGACGCTTGATATGTTAGTGCTGCCAAAGCACAGTCCTTGTAATAGCAGCAGAGTTCATCTGTTAAGAGAATCCAGTTGGTTATGAGCTGTTTCTTCTCTGAATTTTGCATTAAAATACTGCACTCTTTTATTAGTTTGCTAGTTAAAACCTCAAAGGAAAATCTAAAGTTATTGTGGTTATTTGACATACAAAATAAAAATCAGCAACAGAAACAATATAATCTTGTTAAATTTTAAAGTATGTATATAAGGATAGGGACTTCAACATTTCATTCAAGTGAGCATTAAACAAATGACAACATGAAAGACATAGAGCAACATAAGTAGCTACGTAAAATGCATAGAATTTCCTATAGAATGCATTACTGAAGAACACTATTTTCCTAGGAGATAATTAAGAAGAGAATTTATAACCATTTGGTTTGAATAGTTTTAAGAATCATTCTGCCTGAAAACAAGGATAAAATTAGATGGTATCTTTATAAAAATACAATTCAGTGAAAATTGTTAAGAAATCATTGGAAACAATGATTAAAACTTTATACTAAATACAATAATTTTATATACCTACTTAAAATTATATGTGTGGATTATATATTTTTTCTGCTACACCTGAATATGATTTTTAAAATTGTGCAAATTTTCTATTGATAAATGTTTAGAAGTTTAAGATATAATAATATAGTATTATGAAATTATTTATAAACATTAATTCTCAAAACAAAATATTATCAAAATGTGATTTTTTTTTTGCCTAACTGTATTTCACATATAGTTTATGAGGTTAAGATTAGCCTGAGAAATTCTATGTAATTTGGAGTTATGTGAAGATAACCACAGTGATTTTTAAGAATGAAAATCAACTAGGAGTTTTCTTACAGATTTTCTTACAGAGTCATTAGGGTAGGTTTGTATGTGCCTTAAATCAGAAGAACATCAGGTTTTAAATGGGTTCTAAAATCTGTTTCACTATTAGGAAAAGCATCTACTATTTGGCATGCTTTACAAATATAAACTGGGTAAATATTTTGATCTTTTTGACTACCACAAATTTCCAAAGGGATAAGCAAAATTCAAATCCACAGAGGCGCATAGAACTTCACTTCTAGTTGGCACTACCGTACAGAACACATAGACCATTTTTACAAGAACTTGATGGGGCAGAGAACAGTAAAATTTTATGACAGTTTTTTCCAGGTACAATTAGTCTCTCTCACTAAACAACACAGTAGAACAAGTTAGCAATTTATTTTCATTTGTCATAAAATCTTTAAAGAGCGGGACCGTATGATGTAGGTTCCAGTTATTAACACTACAGGGACAGTTACCAAGAACTATTAGAGAAGCAGAATGAAAATGTGAAAAGATTTGAGAGATGTTCTGAGTAGGCTTTTCTTTTTTATATAGTGGTAGGATACAGAGAATGCTTTAAAACAAAGGAATGGCCCAAATGCAATGGTGTATAATATATTTTCTTGGAGGAAAGGAATTATATATAATTCAATTTTATCTTCTATTCAAAGACATGAAGACACGATAAGGTGAAATTGTGTGCATCTAACTCTGTTATTTTTAGGCCAAAGTACCATTAAGAACTCTAAGAAAAAAAAACACATTGTAGTTCATTTTTTAAAAAGTAGCAAGTGTCCAAATTATGAACAGGTGATGTTTCAGAATCTTTTGTAACAAAAAAGTTGCTAGAATTTGGAAATAATTTTTCTCCATAGAAATAATGCCATAAATATTAGTTAGTTTTCCTGGTTAATGACTAAAAACTTATTGGACCTATGGCATAATTAATTTTGAAACTGTATTATCCTGTCTTCTGGCAGTAGAAATGATATTGAGAAAAACAGGCATTTCTTCATTACTCTCAGGAATAGAACTAGCTATATACAAAGTGTGGAATTTATCAGCTATGCCATTTTGAGTATCTACAGAGTATCAGAAATGGGGAGATGTATGTGTTAGCTGATATATTTCTTATAGCAATTCTGGCAAGTATAAATTATTATTTTACACCTGAATAAAATGGATACAGAATATAATTTTTTCAAGTTTACACAGTAATTAGTAGGAATGAAAGCCCAAATTGTCCCCACATTAAAGCCTGTGCTATTCCCATTATGCCTCATGGTTTCTGAGTCCTCCTTCCCCTCAAATATACAGACACACACACACACATGCACACACACAAGCACACTCACACACTCCACACCCTGAGTCCTCAGGCTTCTACAGAGCCCTTACCATAATTGTGTACTCAAGTCTGTCTGAACCCTCATAGTGCTTTCTGCTCTACAGTTATTGATTTCCATGGTCTCAGTCTAAATTCCAAGCCCATTTGTGAAACTGACCCTTAATTGGGTGTAAGACAGAAACAACCCCTGACGTCCTAGAGGCGTCAGCGTTTAAAGAGAGGAAATTGTGTGTGTGATATATGTCTGTGTGCATACACACATAAAGGCACACATATATAATACATGTACACATAAATAGATGTATTTTCAAGCACAGTTTTAAAGAGAGTTATCATAGTAGAAAGGATCTTTATTCTGACAAGAGGCTGGGCAATGGGGCCTACCTCAAATGTGTGCCCGTTAAGTCCCCTTCCCTTACATATTACTCCTGTTGAGGTGCTGGGATGAAAACTTGGAACAGGGCTGAGTTACAGTCAGCAGAATGGGAAGAAAGTGAAAAACTGTCCTGGTTCACAATCTGTTTTGTTGTTGTTGTTTTTTGAGTTCTTAGGCCCTGCTCTATCTTTTACAGGCTGCAGATGGGCTTTGGGTGGGAAATTAGGTACAGAGAGATCCCAGAGGATCATGTGAGGTATGAAATCCACAGGGATTCCCTTCAGCTGGAGCTTGAGAGAAACCCTGAATGATGAGACCCTTTTCTTCTCTCAGAAAAGGTTCAAAGTGGCTCTCGGGAAAGTCTATGTTGAACAGAATGAATTTTACAAAACCAGAGAACCATGGAGCCTTGGTCGATCTCCAAGGAAACTCTAAGCTGTTTGGCTCCTTGCTGCAAACAGCTGGCAGCTCCAAAAAGTCTTCTTGATGGGTTCTTTGCAGCTGTGTTATGTGTTTCCATATGGTCTTGACAGAGGTCCCTCCACAATTAGTGTGGACTCAGAACAAGTTAGCTATGAAATACATTAAGTTCTAAAGGCCTCGTGGGGCAATTTATACCTCTATGGACTATTTCCAGGATCCCAGATTATATTGTAAGTGTAAATTAAAGTGTAAATTAAGGAAGTCTCACAATTCAATGCCACTGGCTGAAACTGGAACACGACCATATCTTATGCCTCATTTTCTAACACTTTTCTTGGTCTCATTTTAATTTTACCTTCCTGACAGATAAACTTTCTGTAATCCTATATTAATGAATTAGAGAGCACTTTGTTCTATCCCATTCTTGAATTTTCCCAGTTCTATACTTCAGGTACAAAAAGTGACCACAGATCAATTTTATTCTTTACATTAAAGTTTTTCAGGAATCTATTTGCATTTACCTAGCCAAATTATAAATACAATTTCTCTATTGAAAGTAATAAATTGGTTTCACTTACTAAAATACAAAACCAGATGGAGTTAGTCTGTACCCAACAGTTGGGAACATACATTTAGCAGCTGGTGAAGGGAAAAAAAAATGCTGAAAAGGTAATTCCCTTACTCAATACAGATCACACATTCTAGAAAACTCTAAATGCAATGTAAATGTTTCTTATTTTATTTGTTTATCCATGGCTTCCACTGTTTACCCAAAGAACCTGAGTTTGGTTTGGTGTTCTCTCTCTACCTCTCTGCTCTCATCCCCTGTGAGGCCTTTTCCCTGGGGCCTCTCCTTGTCTTCACAGGGTCTGGTTCCTGCCACGGTTTTTGGTTAGATACAGATGTCTAACAGTCCTTAAAGTGCTTTTGAAATGGGTTTTGGAACCTGCACAAGGATGGCCGTGATGTCTAGGAAACAATGCAAGTTCAAGAATCAGAAAATTAGCTGAACAAGATCATAGTTGGCTTTTTTTTTTTTAACAGAGACAGAGAGATAGAGAGAAGGATAGACAGGAACAGACAGACAGGAATGGAGAGAGATGAGAAGCATCAATTATCAGTTTTTCGTTGAGAGACCTTAGTTGTTCATTGATTGCTTTCTCAAATGTGCCTTGACCGTGGGCCTTCAGCAGACGGAGTAACCCCTTGCTCGAGCCAGCAACCTTGAGTCCAAGCTGGTGAGCTTTGATCAAAGCAAATGAGCCTGCACTCAAGCTGGTGACCTCAGGGTCTCGAACCTGGGTCCCCCGCATCCCAGTCCTACACTCTATCTGCTGTGCCACCGCTTGGTCAGGCATATAGTTGGCTTTTGATGACTCTTCAATATATGCCCAACAGGTACTGAAATTTTTAAAAAATATAAGCTCATTTTACTTTTAATTTAATCAACACAACATCAGGCATTGTTACTCCCTATATAGGGAGTTAACTGAGGCTTTGAGAAATTAAGTTACATGTCCTGGCCACATAGCTCCTAAGTATAATTTCTGGAATTAATGCACATTTCAATGGCAAAATTAATGCCTTTTTAAACCTTTACTAGCTGATCCTCCATTATTTCAGCTATTAAATATGGAAATATTAAGTCATTAAGATCTCTTCCAACTTTAAGATATTCCAGATAAAAGGTGACACACATTTCAGAAAATTTGCAATTCAGTTAGTTTTGCTTATTTATTAAGTCCTGCAAGAGATAAAGAACTGGCTCTCAAAAGCTGAACATTTGCCTGATCTGTGGTGGAGCAGTGGGATAAAGCATCGACCTGGAAATGCTGAGGTCGCCGGTTTGAAACCCTGGGCTTGCCTGGTCAAGGCACATATGGGAGTTGATGCTTCCTGCTCCTCCCCCCTTCTCTCTCTGTCTCTCTTCTCTCTTCTCTCTCTCTCTCTCTCTCTCCCCCTCTCTCTCCTTTCTAAAAAAAAAAAAAAAGAACAAATTTTAAAAAATTAAGAAAAAAAAAGCTGAACATTTAAGAACCCTGAAAGAAAAGAGGAGAGGACTTTTGGGCAGGGTGAGCCTTCTAGGGTTTTTCAAATCCACCTACAGGTGGATTTAGCCTTGTCTTTTTAGAGCACTTAATATTTACGGATAACTTACTATATACCACACACTGTGTCAAAAGTTTGTATGTATCATCTATATATCTCAAAACCCCCTATGGGGTATTATTATTATTATTCCTAATTAACAGATGAGGAAACAGAGTTTAAGTTGCTCAAGGTCACACAGTTAGCATGTGATAAAGCTTGGACTCAAAGCCAGATATGTTTGACTTTGAAGCTCATAATTTTAACTTTGAGCTTATCTGCTTCTTTATGCTATTTTAGGCTACTTATCTATGTACATTTAATGTCAATTATATCAAAGTCATTTATTCCTTTCAAAATAAAGCTCTTGGGTTATAGATCAGCCATCTGCATAGTTTGTCCGCACGTACCCCGGTGCCACACCTGTGATAACACTTAGCAAGTATCTCATGATGTGTGCCTTATTGGTGCAATTAAATACTTTTGGGTCCCTCTTAGTGACATGGCTTTGAGTTACAGACTCTGCTTTCCTCTCCTTTTAGGCGTTTCTTTTTGTCCAAAGTGGATAGATTAACAAGCATCATAGAAAATAAACAACCACATCAATGTGGAGCTTTGTAAACTCTGATTTGAAAAAAAGAAAAAGAAAAAAAATCTCTGTAGAAAAGGATATATTGTTTAGGGTATTAACTGAAATCCTACCTTCCTAAATGGGTTCCCATAGTTTATCCTAAACTTATTGACACTCTCAGAAGATACAATCTCCAAGACACTGATAGCAAATTAACTTTGGTATTAAGAGGAATTCAAGTTAGATATTACTCTCTACATGAAGACAACTTGATTTTCATTCCAACTCTGACTTATACACTACTATTAATCTACTTGCATGCATGAAGCTAAAATTCACACACATTTCCCTTCTGTATTTATCTTCAGACACGAGTGACCTCCAAATTAAGCTCCACAGGAAGTATGAGAATGGTTTTCAAAAGCCCATTTAGATTCTGTAACTCTTTAGGAAAAAGTGGATATTTTAGAGGCTATCATTTTTTTTTATATCAAATAAGTATGAGTTTATTTTTATGTTAGCCAAGTACATGTTTTATAAAATAGCACTAATAAGATGTGCCATTTTTACCTAACCAAATTCTTTGCAATAAAATCCAACTGTAATATTCATTTAGAAATTTGATAATGCTCTCTTGTGTGAGTTTTGGAAATATTTGAAACTCCACTGCATATAAATTATATCATGGAAAAGCTGTATAAATATTCTATAGTGGCACATTCTGTTCCAAGGACCTGTCAGAATTTCCTTTATGCACTCCATTTTGAGTGGTATATAAATCAGATGTAAAATTCCTGTTGGACTGAAAATCAGCACAAAAGGCCTCCTCCAAAGGCAAATACTTTTTTCAAAATCAGGTTTGAATTATGTTGGTGATTTTTAAGTTATAGAAGTGCAAAAAATATATTTGTGGTTTTGAAGGAGAGAGTTTTTTTCCACTTTTATAACTCATTAGGAAACTTTACAGGCTTTTAGACCATTCTGTGGTTTAGTTCTTCTCAGGTTTTTCCCAAAAGCAGTATTAAAACTTGAATGGTGTTTGCTATGACTCTAACGATTCCTGTTCTGAATACAAATATGCACATGGATATATAAACATATATAGTTATGCATATTTTAGATCATAAGTTCTAATAACATAGACACTGGGGCAGATTAGGTCTATCATTTGCCCATTTTGTTGTTGATGGCAAATGAAAGTTTGGTTTATCAAAGGAGTCCTCATCTATACTATGGTTCAACATGTATTGCTCGTAATTTTAAAACTGCATTTTTAACTTACAGAAAAGTCCTGAGTCAAACACTGCTTGTTTTATAAGCCCTTTGATAATAAGGCTGTGCCTTTTCTAAATTTTGCTTTCCTCTAACATACAGAGCAACTTAGTTTGTTTAGTAGATATGATTATCTCATTTGGAAAGTATTTAATGTATGTTTATGTATAAAAATTAGTTTGTAAATAGTGGTGAACTTAGTTTGTAGGACTAACATGTTGCTGAGTAATTTCATAAATGTCTGAATTATTATTTTAGCATATTTAAAATTTTTAATTATATATTTTTTCTTAATAACATCAGTTGAAATCTGAAAAAGCTTTCTTTGGACCAAAAAGAAAATGGTATAATTCAAATATTTAAGTAAGCCAATCCTTCAAATTACTTTAAAGGAAAGTGAAAATAGAAATATTTTAATGGTTGAATTGCTTCCATCTATATTATATTTACTTCATTAATGCATTAGACTTACATATTTAATGTAGGCATTAGAGCATAAAGAAGTTTAGAATTTCCCAGTATCATTTCTTAAGTTTTTATTTAATTCTGCTTAGAATCTGGGTGTCTTGATCCCTAATACAGTTACCTTTTTAACATATTATACTATTTCTGGTACAGTTACTAAAATCTTTGGGACTTGACAGTTTGGACAACCCAAAGGATAATCAAACATTTGCCTGTAGCTGGTGGAGCACTGTGGACTTTCCTATTGGGACATTGCAGAGAAGAAGGGATCTGTCTCTTCCTGGATGTTTTATCTACCAAACTAGTGTCATGGAAATTAGCCAGCTCTACAATAAAACCAGTTTTCTTCTTTTCTTACCTATCTTTCTTTCTTTCTTTCTTTCTTTCTTTCTTTCTTTCTTTCTTTCTTTCTTTCTTTCTTCTTTCTTTTCTTTCTTTCTTTTTTGTCTTTCTTTCTTCCTTTCCTTCTCTTTCTCTCTCTCTCTCTTTCTTACTCTGTCTTTCTTTCTTTCTTTTTTCATATTAATAGGAGAGTAAGTTTACTAATGAGGGGTTATATTCCAAATCTTAAATGTATAAGCTGAATATTTTTATTTTAAGTTAGATCTTTTTTATTCTGCTCTATTTCCTTTTAAGAAATTATACTCCTTTTTGTTCCATGTTACATTTGGTTATAATCTTATTATAAAGCTTTATGTGTAATTCATACATTACTCATATGTTTATGTCTTTCTCTTAGCTTATTATTAAAGTCACAGCTTTTATGATTTAACTTAACATGTATCACTCCAAACAAAAATCTTTGCAGCTTGTAAGGGAAGTCTAAAAATCTCTGAGAACTAGGCACATTGAAACACAGTTTTATGTTGATTAGAAATGTTTTAAAGTACAGCAAAGACATTCAAAACATGATGGAAATAAATATACTTTAAATGACAAAATAAATACTTTTACAAATTAAGAATCTAGATCCCATAGTTTGAACTTATACAATTTATCTCATTAGGCAAGCAATATACACATTGCACTCCCTTCTCTATCTATTACATTATACCATAATTTTACTAACATTTGGAGAGGAGAAAATACAGTGCTATTATTTGAATAGCACTGACCTTGTTAAGGCCCAGCAGCATTGTTTTATATAAAATAGGCAGTATATTTTAAAACAGAATAGCTATCTCTTAAGAGCATATATAATAAACAATTACAAACTTTAAGATTATAAAGAGAAAAGAATGTAACACATATTCTCACCTTGACTTTACCTTTAAGCAGCCTTTTATTTGCCTATTAGGAACTTCTTCTGAAGGTTTTACAGGCTTCAGCTCTTGTTCTTTCTTTTGACAAATCAATATATAATTTGTGCCATTATTATTTGACCAAAATGTACCAATAGAAGTTTCATAACGTATACAAAACTCGACTTTACCGCCATCTTTCTGATAAGGAGGAACCAATGAAATCTTAAAAGAGAACTGGTCAGTTTCACCATCACAGGAATTTGGAACATATTCTGCTAAAATGTCAAAATGTGTCTGCCAGTTATCTAAGGACATTCTCACATATACTAATTTCTCAAAAGAAATATTTAAAACTCGAATAATACCCTTCATACTTGTAGACCCAGGGAGATACTCAGCTGATTCCAAAATCGCTTTCTGTACTTGAAGTTGCTGCATAAGATCTTTTGAAGAAGGCAAGTCAAATAGTGGAGATAAAACATATTCTTCTGGGTAGAAAGTGTCCTTTGGTAAGTCGAAATTGGGTAAAACACCTGGTAAATCCCAGCAATCAAATTCTTTGACAGATACAAGGTTGAATCCAAAGGTGTCAGCAAATGAAACTCTTCTTGTTCTGGAAGATGGAATGTCTAGATACATATCTTCAGAAGAATCAGAACCTTGTCTACTAGGTTGAGGGGAGAAACCGAGTTTGAAGGTAGCTTTAACTTCTTCATCTTCAGAAAGAGGATCAGATAAATTAGGAACTCCTAAAAAGTTATCTTTGTTAATTTGACTAGTTTCTTCAGAAGGCTCCATTGGGCTCTCTGATATCAACTAAGGGAGAACTGTACAACTTAGTACAGGCTGATATTTGAGATAGAGAGGCTAAAATAAGTATAATGTTACAGTTGACATTACAAGAAGAAGTCAGCTCTATAAATAGGTGCTTTGGAGTGTAAACTATGCCAGCTCGCCTCCGAAGGCCTTTAATATGATAACATCCATGTTACTCTCCCAAGTATGTTTCAGATTTAACTTTTAGTTTTTAAAGTTGCATGTGTTTATGAGATGAATTGCAAAGAAACATTTTGCTGTGTTAGAAAATATGACACTTAACAATAAAAATATTGTTTTATCCAGTTACTAAAAATAAAATCTTGGGCTATTTATTTTAAAAGAAAATAAATGTAATATCACAATACTAAATATGTAGTTTGGGTTAAACCAATCCATTGGAACAGGCAAGCACAATAGAAGAGAATAAGAACATTTATAGAACTGAAAATGTCCAGTTCCTAATAATAATAAAAGGTACCATTTACCGGGACTTATAATGTAAAATGTGGACTATAATATACTTAAATAGAAGTGCTGGGACATATGAAGAAGAAAACATGATTTAGATGGAGAAGATATCATTTGAAATAAACCATGAGGGGGCAGGTATGATATCAACATGCAGGGTTGAAGTGAGGTGGATTTTCCCAGTAGAAGAAGTAGTGTGAGTTAAGGTCTCTAGAACAAATAACTAGTTGAATGCATTATTTTAAACATTCATTTGTTTTTTAAAATTAAGCCATGATAAAATACAACACTTAATGTATTATTGAGTTGAAAATATAAGTGAGCGATGATAATTCTTTTCCAGGAATAAATTAGTTATGTAGAATAAAATGTTTATTTTTAGCAAAATTCTATTTTATACCCACAAAACACAAGCTACTCACATCTTGGTATCTAAACAGTTGCTCTCATGTGAATTTTAAAGTGTGAGAAACCTGTTTAGATTCTCATAGACTTTTTTTGTGTTAATGTAAAACCAACTTTGGGGATAGTAATTGAGTAAAAACCCTATAACTAATTTAAGCATACATATGTTTTTACCCAGAATGCTTCAGCTAGAAATCTGCCCTATCAGTATGGGATAAGTATGCAGAGATAAATATAAATATATGTTCATAACAAAACTATTTTAAAACTCTAGTAATATCCATCAATAAGAACTGGATAAATAATTTTACAGCCATAAAATATAATGTTTTAGTCATCAAAAGAATTAAAGTAGCACTTTTTGTGTTAAAATGAAAAGATAACCAAGACAAATGGCTAAGTAAAAAAAAATGGTGTGCACATATACATGCATAGAAAATTTCAGGAAAGACCAGAAACAATTAGCAGTGATTATCTCTAGCCGCAGAGGTGGAAGATTATAGAAGAAAAGGGACTTATTTATTTCAGTCCAAAATCTACTATACTGTTTGAAATGCTAAACATGAACAAGACTTTTTTTCTAATTATCTTCAAACTTAAATAAAACATGTTTGAGAGTCAAAGATGGCTGAAGAGTAGAAGGAAGCTACATTCACCTTGTTCCTGGCCCCAAACAGGATTTACACGTAAATTATAGAGTAATCAAACTGAATAACCAATTGAAGGCTAGCAGAGCTGAAAAATGATAACCAAGGATTTACAGAAGCCTCACAGAGACTGGTAAGAAAGGCAGAGAAGTGGAAAGAGCTGATCCCACACCCATGTGTGGTGGCTGAGATACTGGAGGATACATTGGCTGTAACCAGACCCCGCCCCCCACCAGGAGCATGAAGTCTCAAACCCATGCAAGGACCCTCAATTGAGGAACAGAGATGGGAAGAAGAGCCTACATACCATCTGGTGGTGAAAAAATCAGTGGGGAAATCAGTCTCCTTGGGAGAGAAGGGAGTCTACTAGAGATCCTGATACCAACTTCCCAGGGTCAAAGACTCTGATTGTTACACCATCAGTCTACTAGTCTAGGGAGTGCACTGCTAGAGTGACATTAGTCTTCTATGTTTTGGTTTTAAAGGGGGGAATGCAGGCTGCTCCCACCAGGAATCTTTGGGGTACTCTTCATCTGGAGAAACTCTTGGCAGAGAATCAGACAGCGATTGAACTATGTAACTTTGGAATGGAGACCATTATTCCCCACCTTAAGCACATAGCTGGTGCCTTCTGCTTCATGTGTTGGATCACCGGCCTGCTCTGCCACTACTGAGTTCAGTTGCACAGGGGGATCAGAGTGTTTCACAGAGCTGGGACATTGGAGTGCTGTCTCCTGGGGAGGTTTTTGTCTAAGAATCATACAGGCAGGTGCTACCCTTACCAAAGGGGCCACTGCTATTTCACCTGTGAGTTCAGCCTGTGCTATCTGGGGAAGGGGAAGATGTACCCACCTCCTTCCTATAGGCTTGCCATCACCACTCCCAAAGGGAAACTCTTTGGATCTGCCCTTCTAATTCCCAGTAGCCCTGCCTTGATGAGTTCAGTTCCATGAGGAGAAGGGTGTGATGCCTGGAGCTGGGACAATCAAAATGTGTCTCCCTCAGAGGTTATTGTCTGGGACCATACAGAATAAATGACCCTCTGCTGTGGACTCAATGGGCACCACCCCCAACTAGGGACTATTTGATCTGTCTACCCAAGCCTGAAGACTCTGTCCTGCTGAGCTTGCTCTTAAACAGAGGACAGTTGGTTACACCTAAACTGAACCCAGGGTGTGCTCCACTGGGAGAGCTAGAATTGGAGATTCTGGCACAAATGAAGAAGTTTGGCTCTGGAGTAAGGGGCCATTTTCACCTCACTGAGTGTCTTGTCATGTAGCCCCAAAGTAGAGGACCCACTAGTCTGGTCCTCTTGCCCCTGGCTTCCCAGCACGACTGAGCTCATAATCTGAAGCTCATAACCTGTGGAAATGTCTGTGAGGTAAATCCAGCCTGAACAACTCTACAATCTTTCTTTGAAGTACTCTGGAAGGCAGAGGAGAAAGCAGAATGCCTGAGAGGTTGAGCAGACTTCATGGAACCTTGGACGTTTTATAAACCTGCCTCAGTTTTCACTTAAAGGAGCAGACACTTGTATACAGATCAACAGTAAAAAGCATGGCAGCTCTTAACAGGTAGCCCAAGGCAGGTTACACACAACATTACTTATTGACTTGTACATAATTCTTGCCCAAATGGATCCAGATCCAGCACAATCAGTGGCAGGTTTCAGACCACACCAGAACTTAATCTAACTAGTCATACAGGCAAGGAATCTGGCAGGCATAAGATCCTACTGGGAATAACACTGCTTCAAGGGTATCCACTGCACAGCAAATTATATATGGTGATTGAAGTTTATCATTGTAATCAGTCAATCTAAAGGGTTAACTTCCCCCAAGAAAGGGTAAACAGTATTCAAAACTCAAGTACAGCAGGCAGGGATACCTAACCCACAAGAAACATTCTTGGTGCACCAAGGTTAGGTGATCTGGAAGACTGTGCCACTGAACCCAACAAGACATGTACATTATAAAGCCATCATAACAATCTCAGGAGTCATGGAGATCTACCTAATACACAGAAACAAAATGAAGAGACAAAGAAATATGTCCCAAATGAAAAAACAGGAGAAGTCCTCAGGGAAAATAATTAAATAAAATGGAAACAACCAAGGTACCAGATGCAGAGTTTAAAATAATGATTACTGGGATGTTCAAAGACCTTAGGGAAAGAATGGATGACCTCAGTGAGAGCTTAAACAAAGAGATAAAAATCCTAATAAAAGACATAGAAAACATTTTTTTAAAAAGTCATAAATGAAGAATACAATATCTAAAATGAAGAATACACTACACAGAATCAACAGCAGGTCAGAAGAAGCAGAGGATTGAGTCATTGATTTAGTAGACAAGATAACAGAAAGCCCTCAAGCAGAGTATCAAATGGAAACAATAAATTTAAAAAATAAGTAAAGTCTAAGAGACCTCTGGGACATCACTAAACATAACAAAATCCACATCATAAGAATACCAAAAGGAAAAGAGAATGATCAAGGAATCTAGACCTGTTTGAAGAAATAATGGCTGAAAACTTTTCTAACCTGGTGAAGGAGAAAGTCACACAAATTCAAGAAGCACAGAGTCCCAATCAAAATTAATTCAAAGAGACCTACACCAAGACACATAATTAAAATAGCAAGAGTTAAAGACAAAGAGAGAATCTTAATAGCAGCAAGAGAAAAAGAGTTAGTTACCCAGAAGGGAGCTTTTATAAGGTTGTCAGGTGATTTGTAAACAGAAACACCTCAGGCATGAAATATCAAAAAAAAAAGGCAATCATAAAACAAACATAGCAAGAGTAATAGTAGTGTGAGAGATACCCCTGGTCTCTCTCCTTGAAATTTCAACAAAGTGAGCAGGTATAATGCTGCAAAGCAAAACAAGCTGGGCTTGCAGGCTTGTTTGAAAGATCTACGCACTGAATGGACTAAAGGTGGGAAGAGTTGAGAAGGTGGGCAGAAGATAAGATGCACTCATGATGGGCTCCAAAGTGGAAAAAGGCCCTGATTGTCTGGGATTTCATCCACTGTGGCTTAGGAAAGGAGAAAACCCCAAGTGACTGTTTTTGTTTGTTTGTTCGTTTTTTATCTGCCAGGGCTCCAGAGAGAGGAAAAGCCTTGAGTGACTGGATTGCCTTCTGACAGGAGGAGCTGTGAGATTGAAGGGCAGAGGGGGAAATACTAAACCAAAGTGGTGGCAGAAAGACAAGTCATGTCCAGTGTACCCACAGTCTGCCCACAGCTCTCACTTGACACAGAGACAGAGAAAACCAAAGTATGGCCCCCCAGCCTCCCAGATGCTACCTGCCTCACCTCCCATGGTACTGAGAGTGGCAATGATGAACCTAACAGTTAACTCTCCAGAGACACTCTCTCCACTGAAGAACAGAGGTGCTCTACAGCTGGTCTCCTGGTCTGATGAGACACAGGGAAGAGCACCCAGAGTCTTGAAATCATCATTGCTAAAATTGTAAAGCTATAAAGTAGTAAAGCCCTCACAACATGCCCCACCCACCAATATAACTGTGACTCTGCCTACATCATTGGGACAGCTATATCTCAGCAGAGGTCAGCCCAGGAATTTTAGAGCTAATTCTTGTAACACAGTGACACCTACTGGAAAAAAAAACAAAAATATCTCAAAACTGAAAAACTATTTTTCTTTTATTCCTCTTTTCCTTTATTGTTTTGAATTTTATTTTATTTATTTTTATATTTCTTACTCTTATTTTTTAGGTGTTTTGTGTGTTTTTTATTTTTATTTTGGTTTTTACTGTTTTTTGTGGTTTTTCTTTTTTGTCAATATTTTTAAAATTTTTATAGTTTTCATTTTGTTATTGAATTTTACTTTTAATATTTTTAATTATTTTTTTAGAGTTTTCAACAATACTATGTTCAAATGCCAACAAGAAAGAAGAAATTGAATATCATAGCTACACAAGAAAGAGACATATAGTTCAGGAGGAAAATAAAAAATCTCCAGAAAGCAGATTAATCACATGAAAACCTTCGAGTTAAATGATAGAGAATTCAAAATTGAAGTTCTGAAAATACTCAACGAGATGTGAGAAAACACTGATAGGCAATTTAATGAGCTCAAAAACAAATTAGTGAACAAAATGAGTACTTCATCAAGGAGACTGAAACTTTAAAAACACAGATGAAGAACTCACTACGTGAATTAAAAACTGAGGTATCGTTTAACTAATATAACTGGCTAGATAAAGGAGAGAATCAGTGACATTTTAAAGACAGGCAACTAATGACATTACAGAGAGAAGAGGAGAAAGACTCATGAATTAAAAAAAAATGAGGAAGCTCTACAAGAATTGTCTGACTTTAGCAGAAAAAGCAATATAAGAAGAAGAGGAAGAGAAGGGAATGGAAAGCCTATTCAAACAAATAATTGATGAGAACTTCTCAAGCCTATAGAAAGACTTAGTTCCTCAATCCAAGAAGCAAACAGAACATTGAGTTACCGCAACCTAAACAGACCCAGCGATCCCTTTATGGGTTATCTACCAAAAAAACCCTAAAAATTATTGGTACCTAAAGACACATGCACCTCCATGTTCATCATAGCATTATTCACAGTGGCCAAGACATGGAAACAACCAAAGTATTCTTTGATAGAGGATTGGATAAAAAAAGATGTGGTATATCTATACAATATAGTACAACTTAGCCATAAGAAATTATGACATATTGCCATTTATGACAACATGGATATAGCTTGAAAACATTATACTGGGTGAAATAAGTAAATCAGAAAAAGCTAAGAACTATATGATTTCACACATAGATGGAATATAAAACTGAGACTTATGGAAATAGATAAAAGTGAAGTGGTTACCAGGGACAGACAGTAAAAAGAGGGGACTAAAAGGGACAAATATACAGTGATGGAAAATGATTTGACTTTGGGAGATGGTTATACAAGATAATCAACTGTTCAAATGCTATAGAAGTGTTTACCTGAAACTTTGGTACTCTTATTTATCAATGTTACCTTGTTAAAGTTAATTTCTAAATAAAAATTTTAAAAAGGTTATAGAAAAAAAGGAACCCTCATTCACTGCTGGTGGGACTATAACTTGGTACAGCCATTATAGAAAACAATATAGAGGTTCTTCAGAAATTAAGAATAGAGTTACCAAATGCCTATCAACTCCATTTCTGGGTATCTACCCCCCCAAATTGAAAACATTTATTCACAAAGATATATGCACTTTTATGTTAATTGCAACATTATTCATGGTGGCCAAGATGTGGAGACAACCAAAATATCTCTCACTAGATGACTGGATAAAGAAGATGTGGTACATATTTAACAATAGAATACTACTCAGCCATAAAGTGAAATACCACCATTTGTGACAATATGGATAGTTCTTGACAATACCATGCTAAGCATAATAGGTCAGACAGAAAATGTCAACTATATGATTTCACTCATATGTGAGATGTAAAACTGAAAACAACAAATGAAACATGACAAATAAAAATTTGTAGATAAAGACAACAGTATGATGGTTACCAGAGCAAAAAGGGAGTGGAGGGGTTAAAAAATAAAGGGGGTCATATATATGGTGACAAAAGGAGATTAGACTTTGGGTGGTTAACACATTGTCATGATTTTTACAAATGATTTATTATAGAATTGTACACTTGAAACTTATGTAATTCCATTAAACTATATCGCCCCAATATGTTTAATTAAATAATCTTTTAAAACTAGCAATCATTTTTTTATATTTCTGCTTGTCAAAGGTTAATTTCAAAAATACATCAATAGATAGATCATAAGTAGCTAATAGATGTAGATAGGCATACAAATATATAATAATCCAAATATATAATATTAAATAATGACTTGTAACTTGTTTCATTGTAGTCTTTTCAAAGGCTATAGTATGTAATAGCCTGACCAGGTGGTGGCACAATGGACAGATCATTGGACTGGGACACTGGGGACCCAAGTTTGAAACCTCATGGTCGCCAGCTTGAGCCAGGGCTCATCCGGCTTGTGCAGGGTCTCACTAGCTTGAGTATGATGTCGCTGGTTTGAGCATGGGATCATAAACATGACCCCATGGTCGCTGGCTTGAGCCTAAGGTCATTGGCTTGAAGCCCAAGGTCACTGGCTTGAGCCCAAGGTCGCTGGCTTGAGCAAGGGGTCACTCAACTCTGCTGCAGCCCCCAAGTCAAGACACATATGAGAAAGCAATCAATGAACAACTAAGGAGACTAAGGAACCATAAGAAAGAATTGATGCTTCTTATCTCTCTCCCTGCCTGTCTGTCCCTACCTGTCCTCTCTGTCTCTGTCACAAAATAAAGACTATGATATGTAATGCTTAACTTTACAAGATATAAGATAGCATTACTTTAAAAAATGATCTTATTATTTGAGCTAAACCTTTCCCTTCTTTAAAAAAAATTTTTTTTCAAGTGAGAGGGGGAAGCTAGAGAGACAGACTCCCACATGCTCTCTGACAGGCACCCACCCCACAACCTCAACTGGAGCCAATGCTAGAATCAACTGAGCCATCCTCAGCAGCTGTCTGGAGCTGCTGCTGCAGCAAATTGAGTCTCTGGCTATGAGAGAGGAAGAGAGAGGGAAGGGGAGACAAAAGGGAAGAGAAGCAGATGGTCACTTATTACGTGTGCCCTCACTGAGGATTGAACTTGGGCTGATGACTTATCCACTTATCCAACCGGCCAGGGCCAAACTTTCCCCTCCTTAATTTGTCCTTTACACAGAGTATGACTTCATTTATGTGTAGTAATCACTGCCTATCTTTTGGTGTTTATAACCTTCACATAATTGTATATGGTTGACATATTTCCCCTAAGTCACCACTTGGCTGTGTTGGAATCCATGGGAGTCCGAAAGACCAGAGTAACAGGCTTTATTGAAAGGAAGAAAGGAACCCTGCCAGTCACTTTTCCTGATGGAGAAGAGAGCTGGTTACAGACTAGGGGCGAGTTATATAGTGTTTGGGAGAGCCTGAGGGGCTAATGAGGCAAAAGTCCTGCTATGTCCGGAATGCTCCTCCTTGGGGGGCTTCGAGCATGTGGGTGTTGAATCAAAAGTCTTGGTGTGTCTGGAGCCCCTCCTTGGGGCGGCTTGTCAGCTTTTTGGAATTCCTCTGTCTCGGGGCGATAGTCCAGTAAGGGTGAGGTCTGACAGATAAGCGGAACATCAAGAGGGCAGTTTGGAATACACATATCTATCAGGCAGTAGTAGAGTGATTTCACATTTTTAATCTTTTCTCTCATGTTAATCCTTGTTGCATCGACAATGTCTACTTGGAGACCACATGGCATGCACTGAGGGATCTATGAGAGACCATCTCACAATCTCCTATACAAGTTTCATGAGTCCTTGCCTGTATTTATTGATTTACACAAAACAGAAGCAGAGGCAAGAATGAGGAATTCAGGAAGCCGAGAAAAGAATTAGAAAGTCAGAAAGGGGAACTTCTTTAGAGCAGATTAAAGGCCAAGTGAATTAGCTCAAATGTCCCCACCTATTGATTAATCGGAATTGCTAAGTCTATCCCTCTTGTGCTGCGTTTAGCACAGTACTGAGTTCAGTATTTTTGCCAGTAAAGCCACTTTGGCTTTTGCCTCAGCACACTGAACTCTGTCCCTGTTCTATGTTCCTATTCAGGGCCTCTTCAGTATGTGTTCATTTTAAGTTTAAAATTATATTGTCCTAGTCATAAAGCTCTTTGAAAGTTAATTTGTCCAACTGTCATCTTTTAAAGATTCCCTTAAAGATTTGTTAACAAAAATCAATTTTATCATTACCTTGCAAAAATCCACTCACTGTTTTGTAAGGAAGCACATTACACTTTTTTTTTTCTTTTTTTTTTTTTCTTTATTCATTTTTAAAGAGGAGAGAGAGAGGGAGAGAGAGAGAGAGAGAAGGCGGGAGGAGCTGGAAGCATCAACTCCCATATGTGCCTTGACCAGGCAAGCCCAGGGTTTTGAACCGGCGACCTCAGCATTTCCAGGTCGATGCGTTATCCACTGCGCCACCACAGGTCAGGCACATTACACTTTTGAAAAAATTAATAGGCCCTGGCCGGTTGGCTCAGCGGTAGAGCATTGGCCTGGCGTGCGGGGGACCCGGGTTCGATTCCCAGCCAGGGCACATAGGAGAGGCGCCCATTTGCTTCTCCACCCCCCCTCCTTCCTCTCTGTCTCTCTCTTCCCCTCCCGCAGCCGGGGCTCCATTGGAGCAAAGATGGCCCGGGCACTGGGGATGGCTCCTTGGCCTCTGCCCCAGGCACTAGAGTGGCTCTGGTGGCGGTAGAGCGATGCCCCGGAGGGGCAGAGCATCGCCCCCTGGTGGGCAGAGCATCGCCCCTGGTGGGCGTGCCAGGTGGATCCCTGTCGGGCGGATCCCGGTGGGGCGCATGCGGGAGTCTGTCTGACTGTCTCTCCCCTTTTCCAGCTTCAGAAAAATACAAAAAAAAAAAAAAAAAAGAAAAAATTAATAAAAATCTCTTATTTTGTGTTACAATCTAATTTATATTAGTTTTTCTATTTTATTTTTATTTTTGTTTAGAATCAACATTTGGTATCCTAAGAACTTACTGTATTAACCAGTTTTCACAAAAAAAAAATTATGTCCACTGAAGCTAAATTTTTAAGGTATTACATTCCTATCAAAAAGTTCACAAATCATAAGTATACAACTCACTTAACTTTCCTCAAAGTTAACTGGTTCAAAAAATAGACCAGCACCCCAGCCAGAAATTCATCTCAAACCCATTCCTAGCAGCTACCTCTGAAAGGCAGCTACTATCTTGAACCTTACCACCATTATTTAGTTTTTCTGGTATTTAAACTAAATTTAAATGAAACCAAACTATTGAGTATATAGCTTCTTTTGCTTAATATAATGTTTCTGAGGTTTATACATTCTATTTGCTGTATAATATTTTATTTTATAAATAAATCAAAACATTTATTCTACTGTTAAAAGGAACATTTAGTTTGTTTCTAGACATGAACCACTAAAGACAGTTTTGCTATTCTTGTATATTTCATTTGGTGCACAGATCTATGCATTTCTGTGCACCTAGCTGCTCCTGAGTTTGCTCCTGGGTGTTTGCTGAATCATAAGGTATATGCACATTCAGCTTTAATAGATGCCACCGGTGGTATATCCAAAGTGGCATAACAAATACACAGTCCTGAACAGTAATGTGCAAGAGTTTTCTGAGTTGTTTTCCATCCTTGTAAGCACTTATTACTCTCAGTAGTTTTATTTGTCAGTATGGTAGTCATAAAATTATATCTTACTGTGTTTCTCATTTGATTTTTTCTAACATCTAGTAGAGTTAACCTTCTCATTTTAGTGCCATTTGGATATCTGCTTTTGTGAAGTGACTCTTTAAGTCAGATATATGATACCTAGCTAGCTAAATAACAGATATAAAATGAGTCTTTTGTATGTGTCTATATGTGTATTATTTCTCCAATTATGTATCTTGTCTTTTCACTTTCAATGGTGTCTTTTCATAAGTAAAATTTATTTTAGTCAAGTCCATTTGCCAGCCCTTTAAGCAAATATTTTTGGTTTTCACATTTAAATCTACAGTCCATCTGGAATAGATTTGTGGATATAATAAAAGGTCGGAGAATCAAGATTTATTTTGTAGCATAAGCATATTCAGTGTGTCCTGCATCACTTACTGAATGGACTTCATTCTCCCTGCACTGTTGTGTCACCTTTGTAAAAAAATAGTGACCCCAAGTGTGTATCTGGACATTGCTTCTGTTTTATTATTTCTGTGCTAATATTGTGTTTTAATTATTGTATGTTTATTGTGAGTCTTCATATCATCTAAAGTAAGACCCAGCTTGTTCTTTTTCAAAATTTTCTTGGCCTTATGCAACTCTGTTTAAATTTGAGAATTTGCTTGATAATTTCCTCAACAAATTCAGCTAGCATTTTACTTGGAATGCATCGAGGCTATAAATTACTTGAAGAGAATTGACATTTTTACAAAATTGAGTTTTCCCCTCTGTAAACATCATATAGCCTACATAGTAAGGTCTTTATAAATTTTCTCAATAATATTTTGGAATTTTCAGTGAGAAGCCCTTTTACATATAACATTAGATTCACTTCTTGATATTTGATTTGTTGTCCTAGTGTAAATAGTGTCATTTTAAACATTCCTTTTCCTATTTGTCTTTCAGTGATGTATAGAAATACAGTTGATTCTTGCATACTGACTTTGTTTTTTGTTTTTTTTTTTTGCATTTTTCTGAAGCTGGAAACAGGGAGAGACAGTCAGACAGACTCCCGCATGCGCCCGACCGGGATCCACCCGGCACGCCCACCATGGGGCAATGCTCTGCCCACCAGGGGGCGATGCTCTGCCCATCCTGGGCGTCGCCATGTTGCGACCAGAGCCACTCTAGCGCCTGGGGCAGAGGCCACAGAGCCATCCCCAGCGCCCAGGCCATCTTTGCTCCAATGGAGCCTTGGCTGCGGGAGGGGAAGAGAGAGACAGAGAGGAAGGCACGGCGGAGGGGTGGAGAAGCAAATGGGCGCTTCTCCTGTCTGCCCTGGCCGGGAATCGAACCCGGGTCCTCCGCACGCTAGGCCGACGCTCTACCGCTGAGCCAACCGGCCAGGGCTGCATACTGACTTTGTATCTAGTAATCTTACTAAATCTGAAACTGGAAAAATGACCCTCAGGTCTGGTTGCCTGCTTCCTTGAAAACCAATTACATGACACAGGTGCTATGAGAAAAAAAGAGGCTTTTCAGGTGCCAACCTCCTGAGAAGATAGAGGGACTCCTGTCCTTAAAACTCATCTCACTCTCTTGGTACAGGCAGGGGATTTTATAAGGAGGAAGAAGGAGAAATAAGCAAAACTAGAACAAAAGGACCCAAAGAACAAGGTTGAGAGTTCTTTGCTGAGGGACTCAATACAATTTGTTCGGATAAGTGGATGAAGTTCCCATATCTCCTGGAGCTGGCACATCTAAAAGTTGGAATCTGTATGGTTGTTATGAGAACTGAAGCTACCAAGTAACTTGTAAACTAAGATTTTTGTTTCATGTAATAAGTACTTACAAACCCCAGAGTCAGGCTGGGTTTTTTGGTTTTATCAGCACAGTGGTGGGGTGGGTGGGGAGCTGACTATTCATTTTAATCATTCTGGTGATAACTCTTGATATCCATCAGCTGAGGGGAATAGGCCTATTAACTGTAACAAGAACTTGGCCATAAGTGACAGCACTGGGTTGATTATATACTTTTGATTTGTTACAGAATACATAACTGTGATCACTAAACTACTAATATTAAATCATGGTGATAAGAGCAACAAACTGGATTTAACATTTTATAGAAATTCTTTTATAAATTTACTTTGTTAGTACATTCTTTTTTATAATTTTTATAAATTTTAATTTATTGTGTTTACATGGAGTACATTCTTATTTATCTCTATTTTATGGCTAGTCAGACTAATATCAGTAAATTAGTAATATAGCCATGTTTATTCCAGGTTATAAATTTATTTATTAATTGTAGTTATTTGCAGTTTATTTTGTACTTTATGTGTACAATATGGTGTCATCTGTGAATAATGGCAGTTTATTTCATAATCATGTTTATATCTGTTGTTTTACTTTCTTGTTTCAATTGCACTGGCAAAATAACCCAATACAATGTTCAACAGTATTAGCTGTGAATGACATCATTGGCTAAATCCTCATCTATGGAGTAAAAATTTTAACATTTCACCATTATGACATTTAATTTTGATAAAACTGGATATTCACATACAAAATAATTAAGTTGTACACCACCTCCCACTATATATAAAGATTAATTCAAAATGAAATCAAAGACAAATATTAAGAGCTCATGCTTTTAATATTCATTAGCTTGTATTAAGCAATAGTTTCTTAATATGACACCAAAAACAGAAGTGACAAAAATAAATAAATTTGGCTTCATGAAAACTAAAGACTTTTGTGCCCCAAAGACACTATCAAGAAAGCACAGAGACTAGCTATAGAATGAGAGAAAATATTCACAAATAATATATGTGATAAAAAACTCAAATGTAGACTATATCAAGTTTTTACATCTTAACAATAAAAGGACAAATAAGCCAATCCAAAGCAGTCAAAAAATTTGCTAAGATATTTCTGTAAAGAAGATTTATGAATAGCCAATTAGCAAATGAAAATATGCTTAACCTTATTAATATTTAAGAAAATATGAATTAAAACCACAATACAATACATCCTCATTAAGACGTCTATAATTAAAAAGCTTACAGTAACAGGTGTTGTTGAGACTTTGAAGAAAGAAAATCCTCACACATTGCTAGTAGGAATACAAAATGTCACAGACACTTTGGAAAACAGTTTGGCAGGTCCTCAAATAGTTATATAGGAATTGCCACATGGGCCCTAATTTCAGTCCTAAGAATATGTCCAAGACAAATGAAAATGTATATCAACACCAAAACTAATATATTAATATTTATAAGAACACATTCATGATAGCTCAAAGTCGAAAAAACCCAAGTGTACATCAACAGATGAGTAGACTAAGAAAATGTGACATATCCTTACATGATGAATAAAATGTCTTTCAGCAATCAAAAAAAAAAAAAAAGCAGTAATACAGGTTATAAAATGAATGAACCTTGAAAACAATATTCTAGGTAAAATAAGCCAGGAAGAAAAGGCCATATGTTACATGATCATTTATATGCAGTGTCCAGAATAGGTAAATCCAGTGAGAGAGAACGTAGATCAGTGGTTGTCAGAGGCTGAGGGACAGAAGAATGGAAAGTGACTGCTAATGAGTTCTGGGTTACTTTTTGTGGTGATGAAAATGTTTGGGAATTAGCAAGTGGTGATATTGCACATATGAGTAAATATACTAAAAAACTACTAAACTATACTTTAAAAGGATACATTTTAAGGTATGTGAATTCTATCTTAATTTTTAAAGATCAATTTTCTGGTAAAATACTCCATCTTGTACTATTTTCTTAAATATACTTATCACAGTATTTTGAAAATTCATGTCTGATAACCATTTTTCTGCCTTTCTCATTGTCTTTGGCAAGATAATTAGTCTACCACAAGCTATGATACCATAATGGAAAAGGAAATCAATTTCTCTGTCTTTTGATAGTACAAATTCTCCATCAATTTATATTTGTGTAATTAATTTTATAAATTTAAACACAAGATATTAGTCTTGTTAACATCTTTCATCTACTCTAGCACCCAGCTTTCATATTAGTTACAGCAATCAATTTTATTACAACAAGCATTCCTAGGTAGAATATAATTATCTATAATTTAAATTCATTAAAACTTTTTGATGCAATATTTCTAAATTCCTTCACCAGGGCATGTATATAAATTTCTAGTAATCTATGTAATGATAACCTATGAGATTACTATGATAAAAAAATAATCAAAACTTATTTTTATATATTTTATATGGACTCACAGTAAGAAAATCTTTACAAAAAATAAAATAGAACATATTTATGGAGCAATAAAATACTTTAAAATCTCTTTTTACAAATGTAGATATTAAAGAAAAGGGAGACAGAGAAACTTGACCTCATATAGCAAGTTGGTAGTAATAGGATGTAATTAGTCCCAGAGATGGTTCCCTTCATATATTTCCTACTTTACAATAAATTCAGTTCAACTAAAATCCACTGAGGAGAGAGATCATTCCAGTCAAAAAAATTGTATGCAAACTATGGTTCATACATTACCAGGCAGGTGACCTTGGGTAAGTATTTGACTTTTCTAAAGGATCCTTATTTTCTTCATATACATATAAACAAAGATGATAACAGCACTGTTAAGAATATTAAATGAGATGATATCCATAAAGGTCAAGCACAGTGCTTAGCATATAGCAGGTGTCCAGATAGCAATAATATATACTGAATTTAAAAATAAGATACTTCATTGTCACAAACTTTTGAAAAAAATTATATTTCAAAGCAAAATACTTATTAGACATTATTGGTTTTGTGATAAATGTTTGTTTCTGCTTAATTTTTTAAAGACAGTAACTTACAGTGTTCAATTAACCCTTGAAAAAAATAATAATAATTGTAACTATTATATCTTATTCCATTGAAATTGTCAACTCCCAATCTTCTTATATCTCCTTTCCCCAAATTCTATCAGCTTCTGTGAAAAACATTCACCTATACAACCAAATCACAAAAATGACCCAAAAGAACATTAGAACTTCCTAGAGGTCTAAAGGATAAAGGTCATGGTGATGGGAAGAATCTGATACTATCTTTTTTATACTTATAAAATTTAAATTTACTTTAATAATTCCTTCAGGAAGGTTAAATTTAAGTTACTTTTTATCTGCAGACTCCACAGAATGAGAATGTGATCACAGTCATGTTTTCTCATTACAATGAAATCTCACTAACATATAAAACAATTAGATGATCTCAAAGGTTCTTTGTATTTTATAATTCTCACTATATGCCTTATGACGGTCATTTCAGTGTGCTTAAATTTTTATTGAATTCTGCCTATTTTTTCATTGCAGGTACCCATGTTATGTGTTGGGACAGATACTATTGATTGATGCCCAAAACTTTCATTTCATATGATTTATTTCACTAAATATTTACTGATACTCCAACCTTTTGCCACGATGATGAAGAAGTGCCCTTGTCTTTAAAAGGACCACAGTTTATCACTGCAAAAATACAAAGAATTGTAAGAATATACTATGAAGACCAATATCCCCCCCCAAATTAGACAGCTTAGGAAAATTAAATAAATTCCTAGAAATACAAAATCATCATCTAAAACTGAATCTGGAGAATCAGAAAATCTAAACAGACCAATTATAACAAATCAAATTTAAACCATTATTAAAAAAAAAAAAAAAAAACACCAGCAAACAAAGGTCCTAGGACAGAATGCTTCACAGGTGAATTTTACCAAACATTCAAAGTAGAACTAACACCTATCTTTCTCAAGCTATTTCAAAAATTCAAGAGGAGGAAAGACTTCCAAGCTCCTTTTATGAGGCAAGCATTATTGTCATTCCAAAACCAGGTAAAGACACTACAAAGAAAGAGAATTATAGCCAACATACCTGATAAAAATAGAAGCTAAAATTTTCAACAAAATATTAGCAAACCAGACCCAGCAATAGATAAAAAATTTTATACATCATGATCAATTGGGATTTATTCTGGGGAGGTAAGGCTGGCACAATATTCACAAATCAATAAATCTGATAAATCATAAACAAAAGGAAAGATAAAAATCACACAATTATATCAATAGATGCAGAAATAGCATTTGATAAAATCCAGCATCCATGTATGATCAACACTCTCCGCAAAGTGGAAATACAGGGAACATACCTCAACATAATAAAAGCCATCTATGACAAATCCACAGCCAACATAACACTCAATGAGCAAAAATTAAAAGCAATCCCTTTAAGATTAGGAACAAGGCAGGGATGACCCCTTTCAACTCTCTTATTCAACATAGT
The DNA here is from genome assembly GCF_036850765.1 of Saccopteryx bilineata. Taxonomy (NCBI): domain Eukaryota; kingdom Metazoa; phylum Chordata; class Mammalia; order Chiroptera; family Emballonuridae; genus Saccopteryx; species Saccopteryx bilineata. The sequence continues at coordinate 319,515,998 of NC_089491.1, forward strand.
TCTGGAGGTCCTAGCCACAGCAAAAAGACAAGAAGAAGTAAAAGGCATCCAAATTGGAAAAAAAAGAAGTAAAACTATTATTATTTGCTGATGACATCATACTGTACATAGAAAACCCTAAAGTCTCAGTCAAGAAACCACTAGACTTGTTAAATGAATTTGGCAAGGTGGCAGGATATAAAATTAATATTCAGAAATCAGTGGTATTTTTATACACAAACAATAAACTGTCAGAAAGAGAAATTAAGGAAACAACTCCCTTCACTAGTGTAACAACAAAAAATAAAAGTACTGTGGATAAGTCCTGCCAGGGGTGAGGACGACAGAGATGCAAAGACCCGACTCCGGGGACCAGGTTCAGTGATGCAGTTCTACTTTATTCAGGAAGTAAACTAGCTTATATACATGGGTTCAGCCAATAGGATGTTACAGCGTGTCCTTCATAGCCAATGGCTAAAAAGATCAGGGAGCTGCATGGTTGGTGCTGAGTCACTTCCTTATAGTGGGCGAGCTCCCTTCCTGAGTGTGCCCAGGAGGGTTCCGGGAGCTGGAGCAGTCTCACAGCATTGCATCAGCCACAGCTGTTAGGAATGCACTCTTTGCTCCACCTACAATTCCCCCTTCTTTTTAAATTAAGGCCAGTTGAACTTTCTTGATGACTGCTTGTTGCTGTTGTAGCTTCTGAATGCTAAGCATTATGCAACAGAACCCTAGTAGAACTAAAACAGCTATAATACCTATTATACTATATGCTAATAGATTAGCTGGAGTAAACAATGAGGCAAGCTTCTGTAATGTTTGACTAGTTAGGAAATTGAACAGGGGTCTTAAACAGGGGATTCCTCCTAGGGGTCGGGATGTCATTTCCCTCCCATTGTGTTATAGAGACTTTTCAGGTGCTGTTAAACACAGTTCCATTTTGATTGTAAAAAATGGACATAGGTCCATGCATGCCCCCTTTCCACAGAGGTCCCAGCATCCAAACATGAAACAGATGGCTTGCGAAGGGCTGCATACTGCATATGGTTGCATTCTGTTTCTCAGCTTCTGATGCTAAACTCTGAGGTTGACGGACTGCACATCCGGGCCAGAGGCAATGTGTCAGTCTCTCCAGGGAATTCCTTCTCTTGGGAGTGTTCTTAGATGTTTGTCATATAGGAATGGGCAAAGAGGCAACCCTGGGAAGGCAAGGTTAGTGGGGCGGGCCCAGCTGTTGGTAGCTAGGGGGAGGAGGGCTTGTAGGCCAAGTACTGAGCCTTGGTTGGTAGTACCGTTTTCAGCAAAGTCCCCCATAGTATGATTTCGAAGGAGGACCCACCCCTCTGAGGGGTCGGTATTATTATTCAGAGTAAACTTAAGTAACATTGAGTCACTGAGGTTACCCCATATAGTGCCATTCCAATGTTGGGATTCCCAGCCACTATTGTCACAAGGGAGACTAAGGGAGCAATTACTGGAATATACTGCTGGAAACTGTGGGCTATTAACTTCAACAGGCATAATTATGCCAGGGTGGGAACAGCTGCCTAGACATGGGGTCCGCCCGTGTCTGGGAGTTAGCGATTACTATAGCACACATAAGCAGGAACAGAGTACGAGGGCCTGGGGCCCACTAGGGGCCAATCTCTGGGCTTGCTCCGCTAAAGCCTCCACATCCCCCCAGGTGATGGGGCATGCATGCCGGCCATGAGGTCTTCTTCTGGAGTGCTGAGGACCTCTTCCCCTCAGGCATAGTCAGTGTGGAGAAGGCCAGGGCTGTGGCTTTGAACAGGTGAAGACTGAACCATTTAGTGGGTGCCCAAGAAACCCTGTCAAGCATGTTTGGGGTTCCTGGGATCCAAATTGGCTGAAAAACACAAGCATAAACACTCCCTTGTGTTAAAAGAGGGTGTGATCCCCACCACTGTGCTGTGGCTGGGTCTTTCCAGTGTCATTTTAGAGAGAGGGGTGGGGAGAGGGAGAGCAAGAGATACAGAAAAATAGACAAGACAGACAAACAGACATGCAAGGGGAGAAAAGAAAAAAGACACATGGGGGCGTGTAGGCTGGCCCATGGGTCTACAGCAGGAACACATGTTGGAGTTAAAGCTGGGGTAGAAAATGGCGTCTGAGAGGCTGGGAATGCAGAAGTAGTGACTTCCGCTTTTTCCTGTGGCAGAGCTAATGGCACAGTTAACAATTTGGTTGGTTTTATTTCTGCATGCTCAGCCACGATTTTGTCAAACTCAGAGGCCTAACTACTTTCCTCCTCAGTGGAGGGGGCCAAATAGGAAGGTAGGGGCTCCTCAGAGAGAGAGGCAACCTGAAATATCTTTGGCACCTGCAGAGGGTCCCCAGCAGGAGCACTGGTCAGGCAGGTGTCTATCGCCAATAAGGCAGGAGTGAGGCCAAGAGGAAAAGTTTGCCCCCCATGCACCTCAGCCAAACAAATGCATCAGAGAGCTCAGGCCCAAGTATCCAGGTCCCAGTTGGGCATCTCCTCAATCCAGGGATTGAGACCAGAGAGAATCTCACAGTAAGTACAGAGTTCCTTTTCACAAACTTCAACTCACCTACTCTGCAATAGGGCATGCAGAGCTCAAGCCTGCGGGGCTCGAGAGTGAGGGAGAAGGTTTTCCATTGCAGAGGGGTCACTCACCCGTCCCTTGGATGCCAGTTAGGTCCCTGTTCAAGGCACCAGTTGTGGACAAGTCCTGACTAGGGTGAGGATGATGAAGACGCAAAGACCCGACTCTGGGGACCAGGTTCAGTGATGCAGATCCACTTTATTCAGGAAGTAAACTAGCTTATATACATGGGTTCAGCCAATAAGATGTTACAGCGTGTTCTTCATAGCCAATGGCTGAAAAGATCAGGGAGCTGCATGGTTGGCACTGAGTCACTTCTTTATAGCGGGCAATCTCCCTTCCTGGGTGTGTCCAGGAAGATTCCAGGAGCTGGAGTATTCTCACAGCATTGCATCAGCCACAGCTGTTAGGAATGCACTCTATGCTCCACCTACAAAGTACCTAGGAATAAATTTAACCAAGAAGGTAAAACAGTTGAACTCAGATAATTATAAGACATTAAAAAAAGAAATCAAGCAAGATACAAACAAGTGAAAGCATATACCATGTTCATGAATAGGAAGAATAAACATCATTAAAATGTCTATACTACCTAAAGCAATCTATAAATTCAATGCAATTTCTATTAAAATACCAATGACATACTTCAAAGATAAAGAACAAATATTCCAAACATTTATATGGACCAAAAAAAGAACATGAATAGCCTTGTTAATCTTGAAAATAAAGAATAAAGTGGGAGGTATTACACTTCCTGATATCAAGTTATATTACCAGGCCATAGTAATAAAAACATCTTGGTACTGGCATAAGAACAGGCATACAGATCAATGGAACAGAACAGAGAACCCAGAAATAAAACAATGTCTTTATGGTCAATTGATATTTGACAAAGGAGGTAAGAACATACAATGGAGTACAGACAGTCTTTTTAATAAATGGTGTTGGGCCTGACCAGGCGGTAGCGCAGTGGATAGAGCATTGGACTGGGATGTGGAAGGACCCAGGTTCGAGACCCCGAGGTCGCCAGCTTGAGCGCGGGCTCATCTAGTTTGAGCAAAAAGCTCACCAGCTTTGACACAGGGTCGCTGGCTCCAGCAAGGGGTTACTCACTCTGCTGAAAGCCCACGGTCAAGGCACATATGAGAAAGCAATCAATGAACAACTAAGGAGTAGCAACGCTCAATGAAAAACTAATGATTGATGCTTCTCATCTCTCCGTTCCTATCTGTCTATCCCTCTCTCTGACTCTCTGTCTCTGTAAAAAAATAAAAAAATAATAATAAAAAAAATAAATAAATAAATGGTGTTGGGAAAATTGGATAGGTATATGCAAAAAAGTGAAACTAGACCATCAACTTATACCATTCACAAAAATAAACTAAAAATGGATAAAAGACTTAAATGTAAGTCATAAAACCATAAACTTCTTGGAAGAAAATATAGGCAGTAAACTCTTTGATATTTATCATAGTAATATTTTTTTGCCAGTATATCTCCATGGGTAAGTAAAATAAACGACAAGATAAACAAGTGGGACTACATCAAACTAAAAATGGTTTGCACAGCAAAAGACATCATTAATAAAATAAAAAGACAACCCACACAATGGGAGAACATATTTGCCGATACATCTAACAAAGGGTTAATAACCAATATTTATAAAGAACTTCTAAAACTCAATACCAGGAAGGTAAACAATCCAATTAAAAAATGGAAAAGGGAACTGAATAGACACTTCTCCAAAGAGGACATACAAATAGCCAAGAGACATATGAAAAAATGTTCAATGTCACTCATCATCAGAGAAAAGCAAATTAAAACCACAATGAGATACCACCTCACACCTGTCAGAATGGTGCTCATTAACAAATCAACACACAGTATATGCTGACAAGGGTGTGGAGAAAAGGGAACCCTTCTGCACTGCCGGTGGGAATGTAGACGTGTGCAGCCACTCTAGAAAACAGTATGATGTTTTCTCAAAAAATTAAAAATGGAACTGCTATCTCACTTTTAGGAATATATCCTAAGAATACTAAATCACTGAATCAAAAGAAAATACGCACACCCATGTTTATTATTTTTTATTTTTTATTTTTTTTATATTTTTCTGAAGCTGGAAATGGGGAGAGACAGTCAGATAGACTCCCGCTTGCGCCTGACTGGGATCCACCCAGCACGCCCACCAGGGGTTACGCTCTGCCCACCAGGGGGCAATGCTCTGCCCCTCTGGGGTGTCGCTCTGCTGCAACCAGAGCCACTCCAGCGCCCGAGGCAGAGGCCAAGGAGCTATCCCCAGTGCCCAGGCCATCTTTGCTCCAATGGAGCCTTGGCTGCAGGAGGGGAAGAGAGACAGAGAGGAAGAAGGGGGGGTGGAGAAGCAAATGGGCGCCTCTCCTATGTGCCCTGGCCGGGAATCAAACCCAGGTCCCCTGCACGCCAAGCCGACACTCCACCTCTGAGCCAACCGGCCGGGGCCACACCCATGTTTATTGAAGCATTGTTTACAATAGCTAAGATCTGGAAACAGCCCAAGTATCCATCTGTGGACGAGTGGATTAAAAAGCAGTGGTACATATACACAATGGAATACTATGTGGCTGTGAAAAAGAAGGAAATCTTACCTTTTGTGACAACATGGATGGACCTGGAGATTATTATGCTAAAGTGAAATAAACCAGGCAGAGGAAGAAAAATATCATATGATTTCACATATATGTGGAATCTAACAAAGTGAACTGAGGAACGGAAAAAATTTGTATGTTGGTCTGCTTGTATCTCAATCTATCACTGTATATATAACACATAGATACAGATAACATGTCAACAAATCCCAGAAGGAATGGGGGGAGAAAGTTACAGGAAGAAGGACAAAGTGGGTGTAATGGGGGCATGTGATTGGGGGGTGAGGGTGTTAAATTGAGTGGGACACTTGAATCCATAATAAATTAAAATTAATAATAAAAAAGATTCAATAGCAGATATTACAGCAATAGCAGACACATGGTAGACTTAACTCAAGAGAACAAAATAAGTGAAAAAATACTCTGCATTTAATAAATTATAGTATCTGGCATGTGAAAAAAGAGTTAGACAACTATTAATTGTTTAAACCATCTAAAGAAAAAGACACAAACTGTTGGCAAGAGAAGAGAGAGAGTCAGTTAAGAGAGACTAACCCAAGTCTCCTTTTTCCAGAGCTTTTATTGATCAGAAGGTAACTGGATTGCAGGGGAGGGAGATTAGGTGATGAGGGGGAAAATGTAGCAGGTTTGCAGGGGAGGAGCAATGTATAAACCTCTAGGCTAACTTTGTAAAGCCCATTCACATGCATTCCTTTGAGTTTGCACAAAGGTCACTCCCTTCCTCACACAGTTTCTAGTTGTTTGTATCCAAGAAACCTGCCTCCCTGTGTTTACAGCAGGGGAGCACATTCACATCACCATTCACACTCAGGGTGTTTTAATTAAGTTCCCCAATCCAAGTTATAGAGGTTTCAATATCAGATAGGTGATTACCTGCATTTCCCCCTGCCTTGTTTCTTTAAGGAAGGAGACATAGAGGTGGGCTGTAGAGCGAAAAAAGCCATGAAGCTCATTGGTCCTCATGTTGTATTCAGTGTCAGGTGTTGGAAGTTATTGTTAGGAGTTCATGATGTGTTTTGACTCTCCAGAGGGGATCCACTCCATTTCTGTAAGTAAGAAAGCACAAACTGACCCTCAACCCTGTGCTAAAACAGGATAAAGTCCTTCCCATGGAGATCCTGGCTCCCAACTCTGAACATATACCTACTGGTCCTCAGAGAAATGTTTGGTTGTTTTGGAATAATGCCATTCAAGAGCAGGAAGATTGTCTTTATAAAAATCCCCAAAACTTAGGGTGTATAAGGCCATAGCTAATCAATCCCTTGGGGACTCTGATTGGCCATGGGGACCCCCTTTTTGTATTTTAAGATAGGTTTTTAAGGTGCAATGAGCACATTCAGTACAGGCCTGTCCTGTTGGATTATAAGGGATACCTGTAACATGTTTACAGTATATTCAGTAGGGGAAACTAAAGTTTTTACTAGAACCTTCCAAGCATTAGGGTCATATCATATCTATTTTCTAGGGCCTCAATTATGCTCAAGTATCCAATCCCTTGAATACTCTTTTTCAATTCCTTAAATACAGAATAAGGTAAATTCTGATGGACTCGCTATCCCTGTTGTACAAAAAAATGAGGAAAGTTGTAGCTTTAATAGCATCTTGGTCTCCTAACATTAATCTTTCTTGGAGACAATTTTCTATTAAGGAAAGAGTATGACTCTTCTCAGGTCCCAGGGGAAGAGGTGAAGAAGGATAGGGGGAAGCCAAAGGCTCCTTGAGAGGCAAGGGAGGAGGAAAAGATGTGTTGTCCTTATCAGCCTCCGCAAACTTTATTGTTGCCTTAACTGGCAGTTCAGGTTAACTGTGGTGTGATTTCTCTCTTATTTTCTGTTTGGGAATATGCAAAGGATATAAAGCAGAGCAGATAAAATTTCATGTCAGGAGAAGAGGAACAGAAACCTTTAATCCTTGTTCAAAGTGCTTTTTCAGAACTCTACCTACTTGCTCTCATACTTCTAAGTCTAAAGTTTCCTCATCAGGGAACCATAGACAGTGCTCTCTACAGCAAGAAGGAGTTGCTATAATGCTTTAGGCTCTACCATACACTGAACAGCATGGAACAATTGTTGTAAATTCCTAACATAAATGCATTGCTGCTTGGTGAGCTCTTTACCATGTCAAAATTCCTCTTTGAACTTTGTGCATCAGTCCCTCCTTTAAGGTGAGTAGGGACTGTTTCTCACCGAAATTCCCCATAGGATATGGGCCGTTAAATTGCACTTCACACACAGATTCCACTCAATCATGTCAGGAGTCACATCTGGTAGTCCTCCAGCCTGCTGGAGACTTCTGGTGTTACATGGAAAAACTGCTCAAGACACAAACTCTTGACAAGAGAAGAGGGAGAGGCAGTCAAAAGAGACTAACCCCCTAAGTTTCCTTTTCTCAAGCTTTATTTGATCAGAAGGTAACAGGATTGTGAGAGAAGGGAGATTAGGTGATAAGGAAAAAGAATTTAACAGGATTGCAGGAGAAGGGCAATCTATTAACCAGTAGACTAATTTTCTTTTTTTTTTTTTAATTTTTAATTTATTGTGTTTACATGGATTCAAGTGTCCAACTGAATATAACTCCTGCACCCCCACACCCCTGTGTCCCTTTTTATACCTTATTTATCCCCCTTCCCCTAACTCCCATCTCCCTTCCCTCTAGAATTTGCTGTCCTGTTATCTATATCTCTGTATCATGTATATATAGTTTTACTAATTGTGGACAAGTCCTGCTGGGGGTGAGGACAACAGAGACGCAAAGACCTGACTCTGGGGACCAGGTTCAGTTACACAGATCCACTTTATTCAAGAAGTAAACTAGCTTATATACATGGGTTCAGCCAATAGGATGTTACACCGTGTTCCTCAAAGCCAATGGCTGAAAAGATCAGGGAGCTGCGTGGTTGGCACTAAATCACTTCCTTATAGTGGGTGAGCTCCCTTCCTGGGTATGCCCAGGAGGGTTCTGGGAGCTAGCTGGATATTCTTACAGCATTGCATCAGCCATAGCTGCTAGGAATGTGCTCTGCACTCCACCCACAGCTCCCCCTTCTCTTTTAATTAAGGCCAATTGGACTTGATGAATGACAGCTTGCTTTTGTTGTAGCTTCTGAATGCTATGCATTATGCAACAGAACCCTAGTAGAACTAAAACAACTATAATACCTATTATACTATATGCTAATAGATTAGCTGGATTAAACAATGAGGCAAGCTTCTGTAATATTTGACTAGTTAGGAAATAAAATGAGGGTCTTAAACGGGGGGATCCCTCCTAGGGGTTGGGATGTCATTTCCCTCCCATTGTGTTACAGAGACCTTCTAGGTGCCATTAAACACAGTTCCATTTTGATTGTAAAAAATGGATGTAGGTCCATGCATGCCCCCTTCCCACAAAGGTCCCAGCGTCCAAACACAGAATGGATGGCTTGCCGTGGGCTGTGTACTGCATATGGTTGCAAGGCACATTACACAAATTACAACAACATGACAAATTATACAATTCCAACAATTACAAAGGTATATTTCACCAGTCTCTGAGCACTTTGCCAAAAGCACAAAATGTCCTCGGCCTTCTTAATAGCCATGGGAAAAGCTTCCCGGGGCAGGGAAAGGGCCTCCAGCAAAGCTTCCCCCCACCCTCATCGGGTATTTTACATTGCCCAAAATCCATAAGTTCATTCAACAAAGGAGCCAGTGCTCACTCTGGTCATAGTCAGGAAATCAGTCCGTTCACATGAGGCCTCAGCCACCCTCCTCATCCCTGTCATCCTGGCAGGTCTTACACTGTCCCAAAGAGGAACATGTGGCAATGGCAGTCAGCATTTCCATCTCTGCTCTGGAGAGCATGATGGCATCTACCCCTATATCCCAAAATGTCAGCGAACCCACCAGTGGCTTAGCAGGCACTCCCTGCTGTTCTAGTGGCCACTCTGCGATGCAAGCCTGGCTTCCATTCATCCTCCCACCACAGCTGCCACTGTTTACCTTCTGGAGTCTGCAAATCGCAGCTCTGGCCCAATTATCCTCATCCTCCAAAGATGAACTGAAAACACCAGCTTGGGCTGCCAGGCTCGAGCACCGGGCTGCTGCTACCTGCATCTGAGAGTCAGCAGTTACTATAGCACACATAAGCAAGAACAGAGCACCAGGGCCTGGGGGCCCGTCAGGAGTAATTCTCTAAGCCTGAACTGCCAAAGCCTCCACATCCCCCCAGGTAATGGGGTGCTCACACTGGCTCCGAGGTGTTCTTCTGGAGTGCTGAGGACCCCTCCCCTCAGGTATAGTCGGTGTGGAGAAGGTCAGGTCTGTGGCTTTGGATGAGTGAAGACTGAACGGCTTAGTTGGTGCCCAAGAAATCCTGTCAAGCAGGTTGGGGGGTTCCTGGGATCCAAATTGGCTAAAAAACACAAGCATAACCTCTCCCTTGCATTAGAAGAGGGTATGATCCCTGCCACTGTGCCATGGCTGGGTCCTTTCAGCATCATTTCAGAAAGAGGGGCAGGCGAGAGAGAGAGAGAGCAAGAGATACAAGACAGACAGACAGAAATAAAAGATACATGGGGGCATATAGGCTGGCCCATGGGTCTGCAACAGGAACACGTGTTGGAGAAAATGGCATCTGAGAGGCTGGGGTGGGGTATTGAACCCTGGCAGGGAATGCAGAAGTAACGACTTCTGCTTTTTTCGGTGGCAGAGCTGATGGCGCAGTTAGCAATTCAGTTGGTTTAGTTTGTGCGCGCTCTGCTGCAAGTTCATCAAACTCGGTGGCCCAGCCCTTTCCTTCCTCTACAGGGGGAGGCGAATAGGAAGGTAGGGGTTCCTCTGAAAGAGGAGTGGCCTGTAGGACCTTAGGGACTGGTGGAGGGTCCCCAGCAGGAGCACCGGTCAAGCAGGCGTGTATTGCCAATTAGGCAGGGGTGAGGCCGAGAGGAAAAGTTTGTTGCCCATGCACCTCGGCTTCACAGATGCATCGGAGAGCTTGGACCCAAGCATCTGGGTCCCAGAGAGGTGCGTTCCTAATCCAGGGATTGAAACCAGAGAGGATCTCCCAGTAAGTACAGAGATCCTTTCCACAAACTTTAACTCGCTTACTCTGCAATAGGGCGTGCAGGGCTCAAGCCTGTGGGGCTTGAGAGTGGGGGAGAAGGTTTTCCATTGCAGAGGGTCACTCACCCATCCCTTGGATGCTGGTTAGGTCCCTGCCCCATGTTGGGCACCAGTTGTGGACAAGTCCTGCTGGGGTTGAGGACGACAGAGACACAAAGACCCAACTCCGGGGACCAGGTTCAGTGATACAGATCCACTTTATTCAGGAAGTAAACTAGCTTATATTCATGGGTTCAGCCAGTAGGGTGTTACAGCATGTCCTTCATGGCCAATGGCTGAAAAGATCAGGGAGCTGCATGATTGATGCTAAGTCACTTCCTTAAAATGGGTGAGCTCCCTTCCTGGGTATGCCCAGGAGGGTTCTGGGAGCTGGAGTATTCTCACAGCATTGCATCAGCCACAGCTGCTAGGAATGTGTTCTGTGCTCCACCCACAACTAATCCCTTTATCTTCTCTGATCCCATCACTTCATCTCCTCTGACTGCTGTCCTTCTGGTCCCTGTGACCCCACCTCTGCCTCTATTCCATTCCTCAGTTAACATTGTTCATTAGATTCCACATATAAGTGAGATCATATAATATTTGTCTTTCTCTGCCTGGCTTATTTCACCTAACATAATAATTTCCAGGGCCATCCATGCTGTCACAAAAGGTAAGATTTTCTTCTTTTTCACAGCCGCAGAGTATTTCATTGTGTATATGTATCATGGCTTTTTAATCCACTTGTCCACTGAAGGGCTCTTTCCAGATCTTGGCTATTGTAAACAATGCTGCAATAATCATGGGGTACATATCTTCTTTTGAATCAGTGATTTGGTATTCTTAGGATATATTTCTAAAAGTGGGATAGCTAGGTCAAAAGGCAGGTCCATTTTTAATTTTTTGAGGAAACATCATACTGTTTCCTAGAGTGGCTGCACAAGTCTGCATTCCCACCAGCAGTGCAGGAGGGTTGCCTTTTCTCCACACCATTGTCAGCACTTACTGTGTGTTGATTTGTTAATGAGCACCATTCTGACAGGTGTGAGGTGGTATCTCATTGTGGTTTTAATTTGCTTTTCTCTGATGATGAGTGACATTGAACATTTTTTTATATGTCAATTAGCTATTTGTATGTCCTCTTTGGAGAAGTATCTATTCAGTTCCCTTTTCCATTTTTTAATTGGATTGTTTACCTCCTGATGTTGAGTTTTAGAAGTTCTTTTAAAATTGGTTATTAACCCCTTGTCAGATGTATCGGCGAATATGTTCTCCCATTGTGTGGGTTGTCTTTTTATTTTGTTCATTGTGTCTTTTGCTGTTCAAAAACCTTTTTAGTTTGATATAGTCCCACTTGTTTATTTTGTCCTTTATTCACTTGCTTATGGAAATAAATCAGGAAAAATATTGCTATAAGAGATATTGGAAAATTTACTGCTTATGTTTTCTTCCAAGATGTTTATGACTTCATGACTTACATTTAAGTCTTTTATCTTTTTTGAATTTATTTTTCTGAATGGTGTTAGTTGGTGGTCTAGTTTCACTTTTTTGCATATACCTGTCCGATTTTCCCAGCACCATTTATTAAAGAGACTATCTTTACTCCATTGTGTGTTCTTACCTCCTTTGTCAAATATTAATTGGCCATAAAGGCATGGGTTTATTTCTGGGTTCTCTGTTCTGTTCCATTGATCTGTATGCCTGTTCTTATGACAGTAAAATGCTTTGAGTACAACGGCCTTGTAGTATAACTTGATATCAGGAAGTGTAATGCCTCCCACTTTATTCTTCATTTTCAAGGTTGCTGAGGCTAATCATGTTCATTGTTGGTTTCATATAAATGTTTGGAATATTTGTTCTATATCTTTGAGGTATGCCATTGGTATTTTAATAGGAATTGCATTGAATTTATAGATTGCTTTGGGTAATATAGATATTTTAATGATGTTTATTCTTTCTATCCTTGAACATACTTTATGCTTCCACTTCTGTATTCTGCTTCATGGGCCCAGGTGTCATTCACTCACCCTTTTCTGAAATTTGAGGAGTATGGAGGCCGGTAGATGAATTTACTTTCCACACCATCTCTATGTGCTTCTTTTTTTTTTAACAGAGACAGAGAGAGAGTCAGAGAGACGGATAGACAAGGACAGACAGACAGGAACGGAGAGAGATGAGAAGCATCAATTATCAGTTTTTCATTGAGAGACTTTAGTTGTTCATTGATTGCTTTCTCATATGTGCCTTGACCGTGGGCCTTCAGCAGACTGAGTAACCCGTTGCTCGTGCCAGTGACCTTGGATCCAAGCTGGTGAGCTTTTGCTCAAACCACTTGAGCTCGCACTCAAGCTGAAGACCTCGGGGTCTCAAACCTGGTCCTCTGCATCCCAATCCGACACTCTATCCACTGCACCACCGCCTGGTCAGGCTCTATGTGCTTTTGTATAAATTATCTGGTTACACAAATAATCATCTTGAAACTTATTGCTCACTTCTTATCTATTCAACAGTTTGATGAGACAGTAAGGAATATTATTAAAGACAATAAGGTACCAACTCCTTTAATTATTCTCTCTTAAGAATCTGCCATTTTAGAAGACCTATTCAGATTTAGAATCCTGATATTTTAACCTCTTTTTGGTGAAAGGTTTTTATCTCCATCTCGAAGAATACTGTATGTGGTTTCTCACAAATGGCTTAAACTTTCTACATCTCAGCTTTATTCTTTATAAAATAGAGATAATTACAGTGGGTTTTATTTGCCCAGCATTTGGCAGGCATGCTCCATGCATCAACTCCCTGTAAGGTCTTTATATTGAGTTTGAAATATGTCCTAAGAACAAACAGAACTGAAATATATTGATAATTGGGACTGAAAGCCAGACAATGCTTAGAGCAGAAAGGAGTTGAATGTCAGTGTTTGAGTCCTGTGTTACCCTCTGCCATTTACACATACACATCTATTTAATCTACCTGAATAAACACTATAAGTGAATAGAACTTTACAACTGGTATAAATTAAAATTCTCAAACTGTTTCATTAAACTTACAAATAATGTAATACTTTCTTAAAGAGTTATAGAAACACTAAGTTGACAACTGATGTGGTTTATTTTCAGTAATTTTTCTAAGAAATATAAAAGATGTAGCATACTAATATTTTAATGAAGTGAATTATAATCCCATGATTTCTTCATTAAGATTGGAAAAGCCTGTAGTTGCAGGAGGGTTTATATTAATTTTTCAGTAATTTTGAATTTAAATGGCATTTATGTTTTAATTTTTTTAATTATAGAATTTTTGTTTTATAATTGAAAAGTGCTCATAGACAATTTGCTCCAGTAATCATTAGTGATTAATGGTTTCAGTGTCTATCAGTAAGTATTTTGAAAATGCTTCTTACACAATAGAGATAATAAATAGCCAATAAATTTCATAAGGAATTATTTTGTAAGAAGGAAACAGTGTAGATTTTTTATTTATTTATAGGTCTGTCTTTTAAAACAGCACTTATATAAGGAGTATATCAAATCAGAATGTTAATCCAACTGTCGTAGTCTGTTTAAATAATAGCAACAAATGCCTAAAGAATCACCTAAAATATTAATCTGTTCTCTATTTTGAAAATATAATCCTGTGAAAATGCTGTCCTTTTTAAGCCAAGCTTAAAAACTATCTTTTGAAATGTATGGAGGTGATATTGGATCACAAAACCATACAAATTTCTAGTGTACAACTCAACAGATAAAATCTGCACAATGCATAATGAGCCTATTGCCCCAAGCAAAGTTCATTTTCATCTCCTTTCCTCCACTTGCCGGCCTCCATCTACCCCCTACCTCCCTTCCCTCTGGCTATCACCACACTATTGTCTGTGGTTGTGTGTTATGTATATATGTTTTTGGCTAATCCTGTCACCTTCTTGTATCCACTGCTCCATACCACCCCCCTCCGACAGCTGTAAGACTTTCATGTATCCTTGCCTCTGTTCATTAGTTTATTTTGTTCATTAGATCCCACATATAAGTGACATCATATGATATTTCTTTTTCCCTGACTAGCTTATTTCACTTAACATATACTTTCCAGGTCTATGCAGTCTATCTCAAAAAGTAAGATTTTCTTTTTTATTTATGACAGTGTAGTATTTTATTATGTAAATGTACTACAACTTTTTATCCAGTTGTCCACTGATAGGCACATAGGCTGTTTCCAGAGCTTGTCTATTTTAAATAATGCTACAATGAACATAGGGGTGCACATATTATTTTGAATTAGTGTTTTAGTTTACTTAGTATATATTCCCAAAAGCAGAATTGATGAGTCAATATCTAGTTTTATTTTTAATTTTTTGAGAAAACTTGATACTGTTTTCCACAGTGGCTGCACCATTCTGCATTCTCACCAACAGTATGAGGGTTCTCTTTTCTCCACATTCTCACAAACTTATTGTTTGTTGATTTACTAATGACAGTCATTCTGGCAGGTTTGAGGTAATATTTCATTATGGTTTTATTTTCCAGCTCTCTGATAATTAGTGACATTGACCATTATTTCATATGTTTATACCATCTGTATATCTTTTTTGGAAAAGTGTCTATTCAAGTCCTTTGTCCATTTTTAAAATGGATTGTTTGTCTTCCCAGTGTTGAATTATATGTTTTTATATATTTTTGAAATTTTCTCTTTATCAAATGTATCATTGGCAAATATGTTCTCCCATGCAGTAAATTGTCTTTTCATTTTGTTGATTGTTTCTTTTGCTTCACAAAAGCTTATTAGTTTGAGGCAGTCTTTTGTTTATTTTTCCTTTGTTTCTTTTTTGCCTAAGGAGATATATTGGCAAAAATATTGCTATAAGAGATGTCTAAAATTTTACTGTTTAGGTTTTCTTCCAGCATGTTTATGGTTTCATGAGTTACATTTAAATCTTATCCATTCTAAGTTTATTCTTCTATGGTGTAATTTAGTGGTCTAGGTTTATTTTTTGGCATGTACCTGTGTAATTTTTCCAACAATAGTTATTGAAGACATTGTCGTTACTTCTTTGGATGCTCTTGCCTTCCTTTTCAAATATTGATTGAAAAAAAGGCATGGGTTTATTTCTGTGCTTTCTATTCTGTTCCATGCTTCTATATGCCTGTTCTTGTGCAAATACTATGCTGTTTTGAATACTATGGTTTTATATTAAAGTTTGATATCAGGTAATGTCATATCTTTAACTTTGTTTTCCTTCTCAAGATTGCTGAGGTGATTTCATATCTTTTGTGTTCCATATAAATATTTGAAATATTTGTCCCACATCTCTGAGATATATTATTGGTACTTTAAAAGGAATTACACCGAATTTATAGATTTCTTTGAGTAGTTTGGACATTTTATTATTATTTTTTCATTTCCATAGACATGATATATGCTTCCACTTATTTGTATATTCCTTAATTTCTTTCTTCAGTATCTTATAATTTTCTTAAGTATAAGTTTTTTACCTCCTTAGTTAAATTTATTCCTAGTACCTTATGTTTTATTGCAATAGTAGATTTAATTGTTTTCTTAATTTCTCTTTTTGAATATTAATTTTTTATCCTGCTACTTTGCCTAATTTATTTATTAGGTCTAGTATTTTTTGGTGGTGAAGTAATTAGGGTTTCTATGTGTAATGTTATAGCATCTGTAAAAAAATGACAGTTTTAATTCCTCCTTTTCAATTTGGATACCTTTTATTTCTTTTTCTTGTCTGATTGCTGTGGCTAGAACATCCCATATTGTGTTGAATAAGAGTGGTTAAAGCTGGCATCCCTGTATGTTTCTAATCTTAAGGAAAATGATTGTTATTTTCCCATTGAGTAGGATGTTGGCTGTGTCTTTGTCAAATATGACCCTTATGTTGAAGTATGATCCCTCTATTCCCACTTTGCTTATTATAAAAGATGCTGAGTTTTATAAAAAAAATTTCATTTATTAAAATGATCATGTAATTTTTATTCTTTATTTTGTTTTAGTGATGTATCATGTTTATTGATTTGTAAATATTGTAAGAACCTTGCAACCTTGGAATAAATCCCACTTGACCATGGTGTATCATCTTTTAATGCATTGCTGAATTTGGTTTGCTAATATTTTGTTGAGGAGTTAAACATCTATGTGTAATAGAAATGTATTTTTTTTTCTCTGTAGTGTCTTCATCTGGTTTTAGAATTAGGACACTGATAACTTCATTTAAAATACTTGGATGTCTTTCTTTCTCTCGAAATTTTTAGAATTTTATGGTGAAGCCATCTAGTCCAGGATTTTGTTTGCTAGAAGGTTTTTTTTATTACTGCTTCATTATTTGTAATCAGTCTATTCCAGTTTTCTGATTCTTCCTGATTCAGTTTTGGAAGACTGACTGCATATAGGAATTTTTGTATATTGTCCAATTTTTTGCCCTATTATTTTTTAACAATATGTTGTAGTTCTGTGGTGTCAGTTGTCACATCTCCTCTTTTTTTTTCCTGATTTTATTAATTTGAGTCCTTTCCCTTTTTTTCTTGATGAGTTTCATTAAAGGTTTGTCAATCAATCTTGCTTATCTTTTCAAAGAACCAGCTCTTGGTTTGGGGGGTTTTGTTTTGTTTTTTAGTGTCCATGTCACTTATTTCTGCTTTGATCTTTATTATATAATTTCTTCTACTTACTCTGGGCTGTTTATTTTTCTTTTTCTAGTTCTTTTAGGTGTAAGGTTAAATTATTTACTTAAATATTTTCTTACTTCTTGAAGTAGGCCTATAATACAAAAAACTTAAATTCTCAGGACTGCTTTTGCTGTGTTGCATAGATTTTGATTTGCTTTGTGTTTATATGCATTTGCTTACAGGCAATTTCTGATACTTTAATTGATCTCATTGTTAACCCACTTATTATTTAATAACATGCTATTTAGTTTCCATATGATTTTTATTCTTCCTTGTGTTTATGTGACGAATCACATTTATTGATTTGTGAATGTTGTACTAGCCTTGCCTCACTGAATGAATCCCATTTGATCATGATATATGATCTTTTTGATGTATTGCTAAATCTGGTTTGCTAATATTTTGTTGAGAATTTTAGTATCTATGTTCATCAAGGATATTGGCCTATAGTTCTCTTTCTTTGTAGTGTCTTTACCTGGTTTTGGAATAGGAATAATGCTTGCCTCAGAAAAAGAGTTTGAAAGTCTTACTTACTCTTGAATTTTTTGAAATAGCTTAAGGATAAGTGTTAGTTCTTCTTTGAATGTTTGGTAAAGTTTGCCTGTGAAGACATCTGGTCTAGGACTATAGATTGGTATGAGTTTTTTTATAACTGTCTCAATTTTATTTGTTGTAATCAGTTTGTTTAGGTTTTCTGATTCTTCCAGATTGAGCTTTGGAAAACTATATGTTTCTAAGAATTAACTATTTCACCTAGGTTATCCAACTTTTTGGCATATAGATCATCATAGAATTTTCTTACAATCCTTTGTATTACTTCAGTGTCAATTGTTACTTCTCCACTCTCATTTCTAATTTTATTTACTTGAGTTCTTTCTCTTTTTTTCTTGGTGGGTCTGGTTAAATGTTCACCCATCTTGGTTACCTTTTCTAAGAACCAGCTCTTTGTTTCATTGATCTTTTGTATTGTTTTTTTAGCCTCTATGTCACTTATTTCTGCTCTGATCTTTATTATTTCCTTTCTTCTACTTCCTCTAGGCTTTATTTGTTGTTCTTTTTCTAGTTATTTTAGATACAGGGTTAAGTTGATTATTTGAGCTTTTTCTTGCTTCTTAAAGTACACTTGTAATGCTATGAACTTTCCTCTCAGAACTGCTTTTGCTGTGCCCCATAAATTTTGAGTTGCTGTATGTTTGTTTTCATTTGTTTAAGAAAATTTTTTATTTCTTCCTTGATCTCATTGTTAGCCCATTTGTTATTTAATAACATGCTATTTAGTCTCCAAGTGTTTGAATACTTTTTAGTTTTTCTATTGTAGTTGATTTCTAGTTTTATGCCATTGTGATCAGAAAAGATGCTTGATATGATTTCAATCTTCTTAAATTTACTGAGACTCGTTTTGTGTCCTAACATGTGGTGTATCCTAGAGAATGTACCATAAGCACTTGAAAAGAATGTATATTTTTCTTCTTTGGGGTTAAAAGTTTTGAAGATGTCATTAAATCCAGTTGATCTACTGTGTCATTTAAGGCCTCTGTTTCTTTTTTAATTTTCTGTCTGGAGGGTGTATTCATTGATGTTAGTGACATATTACAATCCCTACTATTATAGTATTGCTATCTATATCGTTCTTTATGTCCATCTAAACCACTTTATATCTTTTGGTGCTCCTATATTAGGTGCGTAAATATTTACAATGGTTATAACCTCCTCTTGGATTGCTCCCTTTATCATTGTGTAGTGACCCTGTTTATCCCTTACTATAGCCTTTGATTTAAAGGCTATTTTTCCAGATGTAAATATTGCTACACTAGCTTTTTTTTAACTTCCATTTGCATGACTTTATTTCACCCCTTTATTTTTTTATAGATAAATTTTTATTAATGTTAATGGGGTGACATCAATAAATCAGGGTACATATATTCAAAGAAAACATGTCCAGGTTATCTTGTCATTCAATTATGTTGCATACCCATCACCCAAAGTCATATTGTCCTCTGTCACCCTCTATCTAGTTTTCTTTGTGCCCCTCCCCATCCCCCTTCCCCTCTCCTCCTTCTCTCCTGTGTCCCCTTCCCCCGCACCCTCGGTAACCACCACACTCTTGTCCATGTCTCTTAGTCTCATTTTTATGTCCCACCAATGTATGAAATCATATAGTTCTTGTTTTTTTCTGATTTACTAATTTCACTCCATATAATATTATCAAGATCCCACCATTTTCTTGTAAATGATCCGATGTCATCATTTCTTATGGTTGAGTAGTATTCCATAGTGTATATGTGCCACATCTTCTTTATCCAGTCTTCTATTGAGGGGCTTTTTGGTTGTTTCCATGTCCTGGCCACTGTGAACAATGCTGCAATGAACATGGGGCTACATGTGTCTTTATGTATCAATGTTTCTGAGTTTTGGTGGTATATACCCAGTAGAGGGATTGCTGGGTCATAAGGTAGTTCTATTTTCAGTTTTTTGAGGAACCACCATACTTTCTTCCATAATGGTTGTACTACTTTACAGTCCCACCAACACTGAATGAGGGTTCCTTTTTCTCCACAGCCTCTCCAGCATTTGCTGTTACCCGTCTTGTTGATAATAGCTAATCTAACAGATGTGAGGAGGTATCTCATTGTAGTTTTGATTTGCATTTCTCTAATAGCTAAAGAAGATGAGCATCTTTTCATATATCTGTTGGCCATTTGTATTTCTTCCTGGGAGAAGTGTCTGTTCATGTCTTCTTCCCATTTTTTTATTGGATTGTTTGTTTGTTTGTTGTTGAGTTTTATGAGTTCTTTGTAAATTTTGGATATTAGGTGTTGCGGACCATTAATGGCAGGAAGCCATTATAGATTTAAGGCTTAGCAAAAGGCTAAGTCATTCCCCCTCCATCTCCATATTTGGCTTTGATGCTGAGTATTTGCACCCACTCCACTTCCTTCCTTGGGTTGCAGAAAGCAATATACATGCATATACATGCCCTTCCTCTGGCTCTTTGTTTGTTTCAGATGTTTGTAGATTTCACTAATGTATCCTGTTTTTGCCTTGGGAGAGTTCCTGTCTTAGCCTTTGATGTGCAACTTTGTATCAGGGTCCTTGATTTGCATAGGTCTATATAATAAAGTGAACTGTGGCTGTGAGGCACTCGGATACTGCCAGGCAGTTTGAGGAGTCCTCCTGGTCCCATCAGTTTTGTTCTGACAAAGTGTGTTTCCTTAATTCTGCACCATTATTTGGAGCCGCGCTGGTCCGCGGCAATTAGGCCCTTATCTGAACTGTTGTTTGAAAATATCATTTCCCATTTAGTTGGATGTCTGTTTATTTTGTTGTCACTTTCTCTTGCTGAGCAAAAACTTTTTAGTCTGATGTAGTCCCATTCATTTATCTTTGCCTTCACTTCTCTTGCCATTGGAGTCACATTCATAAAATGCTCTTTAAAACCCAGGTCCATAAGTTTAGTACCTGTGTCTTCATCTATGTACTTTATTGTCTCAGGTCTTATATTTAGGTCTTTGATCCATTTTGGATTAATTTTTGTACAAGGGGACAAGCTGTAGTCGAGTTTCATTCTTTTGCATGTGGCTTTCCAGTTTTCCCAGCACCATTTGTTGAAGAGGCTTTCTTTTCTCCATTGTGTGTTGTTGGCCCCTTTATCAAAAATTATTTGACCATATATATGTGGTTTTACTTCTGGACTTTCTATTCTGTTCCATTGGTCTGAGTGTCTATTTTTCTGCCAATACCATGCTGTTTTGATTGTCGTGGCCCTATAATATAGTTTGAAGTCAGGTATTGTAATGCCCCCAGCTGCATTCTTTTTCCTTAGGATTGCTTTGGCTAATCAGGTTTTTTTATAGTTCCATATAAATATGATGATTTTTTGTTCCATTTCTTTAAAGAACATCATAGGAATTTTGATGGGAATTGCATTAAATTTATACATTGCTTTGGGTAATATGGCCATTTTGATTATATTTATTCTTTCTATCCATGAACAAGGAATATTTTTCCATCTTATTGTATTTTTTTCAATTTCCCTTAACAATGCTTTGTAGTATTTGTTATATAGGTCCTTTACATTCTTTGTTATGTTTATTCCTAGGTATTTTATTTGTTTTGTTGCAATCTTGAAGGGGATTATTTTTTTGAGTTCGTTTTCTAATATTTCATTGTTGGCATATAGAAAGGTTATGGACTTTTGTATGTTAATTTTGTATCCTGTCACCTTACTGTATTGGTTTATTGTTTCTAGTAATCTTTTTGTGGAGTCTTTGGGGTTTTCGATGTAAAGGATCATATCATCTGCGAAAAGTGATACCTTTATTTCTTCTTTTCTGATATGGATGCCTTTTATTTCTTTCTCTTGTCTGATTGCTCTGGCCAGAACTTCTAGCACCACATTAAATAAGAGTGGAGAGAGTGGACAACCCTGTCTTGTTCCTGATTTAAGGGAGAAAGTCTTTAGTTTTATGCCATTTAATATGATGTTGGCTGATGGTTTATCATATATGGCCTTTATCATGTTGAGATATTTTCCTTCTATACCCATTTTATTGAGTGTCTTAAACATAAAGTTGTGTTGTATTTTATCGAATGCCTTTTCTGCATCTATTGATAAGATCCTGTGGTTTTTGTTCTCTTTTGTTGATATGGTGTATTATGTTAACCATTTTACGTATGTTGAACCATCCTTGAGATTCTGGGATGAATCCCACTTGATTATGATGTATTATTTTTTTAAGATGTTGTTGTACTTGATTTGCCAGTATTTTGTTTAGTATTTTAGCATCTGTATTGATTAGAGATATTGGTCTGTAGTGTTCTTTTTTTGTGCCGTCCTTGCCAGGTTTTGGTATGAGGGTTATGTTGGCCTCATAAAATGTGTTTGGAAGTATTGCTTCTTCTTCAATTTTTTGGAAGACTTTGAGTAGAATAGGAAGCATGTCTTCTTTGAATGTTTGATAGAATTCACTAGTATAACCATCTGGGCCTGGACTTTTATTTTTGGGGAGGTTTTTAAATAATTTTTTCTATTTCCTCCCTGCTAATCGGTCTGTTTAGGCTTTCTGCTTCTTCATGACTCAGTCTAGGAAGGTTGTATTGTTCTAGGAATTTATCCATTTCTTCTAGATTGTTGAATTTGGTGGCATATAGTTTTTTGTAGTATTCTACAATAAGTCTTTCTATATCTATGATGTCTGTGGTGATTTCTCCTCTTTCATTTTGGATTTTGTTTATATGGGTCCTTTCTCTTTTTTCCTTGGTGAGTCTTGCCAAGAGTTTGTCAATTTTGTTGATCTTTTCAAAGAACCAGCTCCTTGTTTTATTATTTTTTTCTATAGTTTTTCCGTTCTCTATTTCATTTATTTCTGCTCTGATTTTTATTATTTCCTTTCTTCGGCCGGTTTTGGGTTGTCTTTGTTCTTCCTTTTCTAGTTCCTTAAGGTGTGAAGTTAAGTGGTTTACTTGGGCTCTGTTTTGTTTGTTCATGTGGGCCTGAAGTGAGATGATCTTCCCTCTTATTACTGCTTTTGCTGCATCTCAGAGATTCTGATATGTCATATTGTCATTTTCATTTGTCTGTATATATCTTTTGATTTCTGTGCTTATTTCTTCTTTGACCCATTCATTTTTTAAAAGTATGTTGTTTAGTTTCCACGTTTTTGTGGGGTTTTTTTCCTCTTTTTTGCAGTTGAATTCTAGTTTCAAGGCCTTATGATCAGAAAATATGCTTGGTACAATTTCAATCTTTCTGAATTTGCTGATGTTATTCTTGTGGCCCAACATATGGTCAATTCTTGAGTATGTTCCATGTAAACTAGAGAAAAATATATACTCTGTCGCTTTGGGATGAAGTGTCCTGTAGATGTCTATCATATCCAGGTGCTCTAGTGTTTCCTTCAAGGCCAATATATCTTTATTGATTCTCTGTTTGGGTGAATGATCTAGAGCCATCAGTGGTGTATTGAGGTCTCCAAGTATGATTGTATTTTTGTCCGTTTTTGTTTTTAGGTCAATAAGTAGTTGTCTTATATTTTGGTGCTCCTTGGTTTGGTGCAAATATATTAAGAATTGTTATGTCTTCTTGATTCAGTGTCCCCTTAATCATTATGAAATGACCATTTTTGTCTCTGAGTACTTTTGCTGTCTTGTAGTCAGCATTATTGTATATGAGTATGCTACACCTGCTTTTTTTTTTTAATGTTATTTGCTTGGAGTATTGTTTTCCAGCCTTTCACTTTGAATTTGTTTTTATCCTTGTTGCTTAGATGTGTTTCTTGTAGGCAGCATACAGTTGGATTTTTTTTTCTAATCCATTCTGCTACTCTGTGTCTTTTTATTGGTGAATTTAATCCATTTACGTTTAGTGTAATTATTGACACTTGTGAATTCCCTATTGCTATTTTATAAATTGCTTTCTGTTAGTTTTGTATCTTGTTTGATTCTTCTCTTTTGTTTTTCTATCATTTGTTTGTTTGTATTTCATACTTCTTTCCTCTGTTGCTACCTTTTTTAAGTCATGTGCTTCTGTGGTAGTTTTTTCAAGGGTGGTTACCATTAAGTAATGAAAAGGGTACCTACCATATTCATTGTAGTACCCTATCTTGTGAGTGTTTCTGCACTTCATCGTCCTTTGCTACTGTTAATCTCCATCCTCTCCCCCCCCCTTTTTTTTTGCTTTTGTTGTCACAGTTTAAATTTGGTTTTATTGTGTTCTTGGTGGAGATTTTACTTGTGGTTTTGTTTTGTTTTGTCCTCTGGATCTGGTTGGAGAACCCCCTTTAGTAATTCCTGGAGTGGGGGTTTTCTGATGATAATATCCCTCATCTTTTTCGTATTTGTGAATGTTTTTATTTCTCCTTCGTACTTGAAGGATAACTTTGATGGGTATAGTATTCTTGGCTGAAAGTTCCTCTCTTTCAGGGCTTTAAATATTGCGGTCCACTCTCTCATAACTTGTAGAGTTTCTGCTGAAAAATCTGATGCTAATCTAATAGGCCTTCCTTTATATGTTGTATTCTTCTTTTCCCTGGCTGCCTTGAGAATTTTTTCTTTGTCCTTGGTTTGTGCCATTTTCATTATGATGTGCCTTGGAGTAGGTTTCTTGGGGTTAAGAAAACTCGATGTTTTGTTTGCTTCTTAAATTTGAGGCTTTAGTTCTTTCCACAGGCTTGGGAAGTTCTTGTCTATTATTTTCTTGAATATATTCTCCATTCCATTTTCTCTCTCTTCTCCCTCTGATATACTTATTATTCTTATGTTATTCTTTTTGATGGAGTCAGACAATTCCTATAGGGCTTTCTCATTTTTTAAAATTTTTGAGTCTCTCTCTTCTTCTCTCTGTTGTGCCTGAAGTTGCTTGTCTTCTATGTCACTAATCCTACCTTCTATCTGGCCTGTTCTATTAGCTAAGCTTGTTACCTTGTTTTTTAGTTCATGAATTGAGTTTTTCATCTCTGTTTGATTTGCTTTTATAGTTTCAATTTCCTTGGTAATATATTCTTTGTGATCATTGAGTTGTTTTCTGAGCTCCCTAAATTGCCTTTCTGTGTTTTCTTGTATATTTCTGAGTATTTTTAGGATTTCTATTTTAAATTC
Source organism: Saccopteryx bilineata (assembly GCF_036850765.1). NCBI lineage: Eukaryota > Metazoa > Chordata > Mammalia > Chiroptera > Emballonuridae > Saccopteryx > Saccopteryx bilineata. The sequence continues at coordinate 319,540,564 of NC_089491.1, forward strand.
TCTGTCATTTTAGCTCCAAGGTTTCCAATATATTATATTTTTTTCTCCATAGATTTTTCCACATTTATCTGTGTTACTTCTCTATCCTTTGTATCCATGATATTTGATTTCCTTTTTCTTAATGACATCTGAGGGTGGTCTTGTTGATAGGACTAATGAGAATTAATAAAATAAAAGTAAAAAAAGTGAAAAAAATTTTGGAAAAAACACCCAATAATAATTTATAATTTCCCTCCCCTTTTTTTTCTTCTCTTCCCCTCTTTTTCCCTTCTCCTTAGGAAAATATCATGAGACACTGTGAATCATATTATGCTAAATGGAACAAAAGCTGCCTATGATGGAGGGTAACTGTTCCTGAGTTGTGGGTAACTGTTCAAGGGGCCAAAAAGGAAGTAGGGACACAGAAAATGCAAAAAAGGAAAAAACTTGGGTCAAGTATAAAATGATTTGCTTGTAAGTGATGGTCGACTAAGAGATATAATGAGAGGGATAAGAGGGAAACAAGAAAAAGGGCAAAGAAAGAAAACTATTGTATTATGTGGAGCAAAGACTGAATAGAATGGAGATCCTAGGTTGGGAGGAATGCTAACGAGTTAAAAAGTGAAGTAAAAAGCACCCAAAATGCCACAAAAAAAACCCAACAACAAAAAAACTTGAGCCCCAAATTAAATAATTTGTTCATGATTGAGGATTGAATAAGCGGAAAATTAAAAGGAGAAAAGAAGAAACTAATAGAAAGGGAGAAACAAGAAAAAGGGGAAAAGGAAAGGAAGAAAAAAGAAAAAAATCAAAGAGAGAGAGAGAGTTAAGGGTTTTGGAGTTAACCCTCATGGAGAATAAGGAAGAAGAAAGGAAATAAAATGAAACTCTTATGGGTAGTGTAGTTCAAGAAAAGGAAAGAGTAAGACGGGCAGAGAATAAAAGGACCAAGGTGGAAGAAATAGAAATAATACTAATAAAGGCAAGAAGATGAAACAAACAAACAAACAAACAAAATAGTGGAATGAATTATAAAGTCTGTGGATTTTTCTTGAATTTGAGAGGTGAACTTCTTCTTCCCTTTTCCTTCTTCTCCCTCTTCCTAGTCGGTGACTCTGTACCCCAGTCTCTGCCCCTGTGGCATGCTTAGGTAGGGATTTGCAGTTGATGAGACTCTACGGCAATGTCATGTATTTGGCTTCAGCGTCGATGGTAGTCAAGGCTTGTTAGCATTTGCAGGCTCCAACAATGAGAGAGTCCGTTTTCCCGGAGCCTCTCTCCTAGTCTCTCCTTCCTGAATTAGCAGCCTGATGATCCAGCTATGAGGCTACTGCTGCCTCTGCCTGGGAAGTAAGAGGTTCAAAGAGCTAGCAAATCCCCACTCTATCCCCACTCAATGCAGGGTTCTGGGTAAGGCTCTGACAGTCAGAGCAGACAGCGTAATCAGGCGGGGCTGGGAGCCAATTGCTCTCAAGGTGACTTTCTTTGAGCCTTTAGGCCTGTTTAGCACTCCTAGCACTCTGTGGGACCATTCTCCCCAGGCTTTCCACACTTTGTAACCTGTTTAGGCTGGGAAGAAGATGCCCTGGTTGCTGCCTGCAGTACAGGAGTTCTTAACACAGCCAAGTTCCTCTTTATAGCGTATATATGAGTATGAAAGCTCTGCCAATCAGAAGTTGCCCCCACCCCTTTAGCAAGAGGCACTAAAAATAATATGCCTCTTGTCTTGGATAGCTGAACTGAGAGAGATCTCATCAATTAGAGCCACGTAGGTCAGTTGGGAGGTGAGCAGCCTGTGGGTTAAGCTAATTTCAGTGATTGGATCTGCCAAATTTCTCCAGAAAGGACTGCAAGTTGCCCATGCGCCCCTCTCCCAATGCTTGATTGTTAGCTTGAATGGCTGGGTGAGGTGCCCCGCCTGCCTAGAGAAGCTCAGGTGCAGGGAAGTTTGCTTTGGCGCACTCCCCGCGCACCGCTGGCAGCTGCTGCTCGTGGCGTGGGTGGTTGCTCGCGCGCGGGTGGTTGCTCTCAGTGTGTGCGGGCTGTTGGGCTGCTTGTGGCACGCCGGAAGTTGGGCCGCTCAGGGCGTGGTGTGCAGGTGGCCGGGTTGCTCGCATGTGGGCGTTTGCCTGCATGGACTGATTCACCACAGGCACACCCTTTCCTCAGCTTGAACGAATGTCCGTGCTGCAGCCTAGCCACCTCCACACCCTTAGCTTTTCCCGACTCTCAGTTCCAACTTAAAGCAGCCTTTGCTTAGGTTAGTGAGGAAGGCAGAGTGTTTCTCTGTCTGACTTATTTCCTTCAGGGTTGATTATATATTTAGTCAATCTTTCGCTCGACCCTACCTTCACCTTCAGGGTGTGGAACTTCCTGATGCTCCAAGAATAGATTTTTTCTGTCTCTGGTTGATGAACTTGTTGAAATTTTGGGGAGATTTTTTGGTCGTGCTCCTCATGACACCATTTCTATGACATCACTCCTCACCCCTTCATTTTCAGTCAATGTGTATCTTTTGTTCTGAGGTTAGTCTCTTGTAGACAGCATATGTATAGGTTCTGTTTTCTTATCCATGCAGCTACCCTATGTTTTTTTTTATTGGAACATTTAATCCATTTACATTTAAGGTTATTATTGATATGTAATTATTTATGCCATTTTTTTCTTTAAATCTACAACCCTCTTTTACTCGGTTTTTTATTTCCTTTGTACTTTTTACTGCAGGCCCCTTAATATTCCTTGCAGAACAGGTTTTGTTGTAGTGAATTTCTTGAGTTGTTATTTTGTTATTTTGTTTTTTTGTTTTTTGATCAGAGAAGCTTTTTATTTATCCTTTAATTTTAAATGATAGACTTGCTGGATAAAGTTGTCTTATACATTCTTGTTTTGCATCACTTTGCATATTTTTTGCAAATTTCTTCTGGCCTCAAGTGTTTCTGTTGAGAAGTCAGATATCAACTTTATGTGGGCTCCCCTGAAGGCAGTTAACTGCCTTTTTCTTGCTGCTTTTGTATTCGTTCTTCCTCTCTTAACTTTGGCATTTTAATTATGACGTGTCTTGGTTTAGGCCTCGTTGGGTTCTTAAATGGGACTGTATGTGCTTCTTGAACTTTTGTGACATTTTCCTTCATCATTTTAGGGAAATTTTCAGCTATGATTTCTTCGAACAGGTTTTCAAATCTTTGTTTGTTCTCTTCTTTAAAAACTCCTATGATGAAGATGTTGTTTTTCTTCATGTTGTTACAGAGGTCTCGTAGAGTTTCCTCAGTCTTTTTTACCTCTTTTTATTTTGTTGCTCTGCTTCTGTGCTTTGGTTTATTTTGTCTTCTAAATCACTGATTTGATCCTCTGCTTTATCCAGCCTGCTGTTAATTCTTTCTAGTGCAGTGTTCATTTCTGATACTGTATTTGTCATTTCTGACTGGTTCTTTTTTATTATTTCATTGTTCTTTATGATGCTTGCTATCTCTTTATTTACATTCTCATTATGACCATCCATTTTTGCTCTAAGATCCTTGATCATCTTGGAAATCATTATTTTAAACTCTGAATCTGGTAGTTTGGTTATCTCCATTTCATTTAGTTCTTTTTCTGGGGATTTCTCTTGTTAATTCATTTGAGTTGTACTTCTTTGCCCATTTTGTCTATGTATTAGGTATCACTGTCTAATTTTAAAAAATTTATGGTGTTTTTATGAGGAAGATGGGCTTGGTGGTACTGGCCTCCAGGCCATCTGTTTTTCTTGCTCTAGGAATGCTTTTTGAGAATACTACATTTCCTCCTGTTGTATGTGAATATTGAATATAGCTGGTCCTTTCAGGGTACAATTATTTCTTCAGGCTGACTGGCTCTAAGAGTCAACCTTGATCATGTGTATTACACATTGTGCAATATGTCCTGTTGGGCTTATATATTCTCCACAGTGTCTGGTGCCTCCTAGAATCCTCCTTTAGGCATGCTGCTTGTGTAGCTAGCTGAGTCTAGGGTTGGTGCTGTCTGCTACTCACTTCCATTTGTATTGGTTTTAGATATTCCTGGGTTGGCATCAGTTGTTATTTGTAACTTGCTGTGGGCTACCTGTCTGCAGATACTTCTCTTTTCACTGTTTGTGTCTGTGTTTTTTGTGCCTGGGTAGTGTGGGAAGTGCCTGTGTATGAGGATTAGCTCCCTTTTGCTTAGAGATGGCAGCAGCTCCATAAAAGCCCCAAGCTCCATAAGATTTGCCTCCACTTTTCAGCTACTCCACCTCCTCTTGCAGCTGCCTGGTTTTTTACCAAAAATTTGTAGAAAGACTGTTATATGGGCTCAGACTGACCTCACCCAACCAACTCTTGAAAAGGTTGAAAGTAGAGCAGATGAGGTTGGGAATACAATGTTAGTGGGACCCCCTACTTTGGGGGTCTCTTGGTCAGGAGTTCAGTACAGGAAATTGTTCCCTACTCAAGAGTCTAATCCCTTAGCTACTGCTGGATACTCAAATTTTATTTCTCACCAACAAAGTGAGCAGCATGTTTAGATCAATTGGGGCTGATAGTCTTTTCTGCAGAAACCCTTACAGCTGGTGAGACCCTGGTCTCAAGGAGGAAGACTGAGAGAGTTCTCTTCCGGGGCATGCTGTGCCCACCAAGAAAGTGGTGAAGCCCCTCAATCTGACTCAACAATAGGCTCTCAGGGACCCAAAATTTAAATGCCCAGGCTCCAAGCCTCTTTCTCTTCCTTCTGTGGAATATAGCCCAGCAGGGCAGGATATCCAGCACCTAGGCTGACTGACTGTGAAGTTCCACTCTATCCAATGCACATGAGCCACTGTGCTGGTGCTGCTCATGGACAGCGGAACTTGCCTCAGCTGGGCCAGATGTGAGTAGCCCTTCCTTAGGATTCCACTCTAGCAAGGATTGTTATGTCCTGAACTGATGCTTTCTGTAATCGGCCACTGGATATGTTAGCTGTGGGCCTCCCTGGCAGGAACCCAGTGCAGGCCAGTGAAAGACACTGCCCGCAACTGGCCCTTAGCAACTTTCTTAAAGCTACAAGCAATCCAGAGTTTGTGGCTGCCTCTGCTGGGCACAGGTGCACATGGAAATACCAATCCACACACCTAGACTGGCTTTTATCCACACTGAGCCTGGGGGAAGATCTGCTTAAAAGGCCAATATTCCCTGAGTCCTGCCTCCTGCAGCCTCTGTCTCCTGGCAGCTTGTCCCAGTTAGATCAGTGAAAAAACCTCTGTTAGAGTCTGGAGCAGGCATGGCCAACATACAGCCCATAGGCCAGATCTGGCCTGTGTACTGAGGATATATGGCCCATGATGAAATTTTTAATATTCTCCCTTACTTTAAAATCTCAGCTGCTCAGAAGCAGAGCGTCCTTGATTATTGGAAATGAAGATATTCAAGAAGATAGTGATACGTGAAAAAGAATTCCACGTGTGACTAATCTAGGGTTAACTTCTAATAATGGTCGAATGGATTTGCGATACTTCTTTATTTTTTTAAAAAATTCTATTATAAAGATTTACAACTTTTGTACTCATCTTTACTCAATATGAACTGTTTGATGTTTAGTGGTGATGTGAAACCCACATTCTTTTAGGCAGAGTTTGCCAGTGCACACCCAAGGTCAAACAATTCCTTATTTTTGTGGTCAAGTGTGCTGAATCAAGTGGCATTGTAGCACAGACAATAGCTGCAGTTGATAACTGAAAACATGTCCAGGCTGTTTGTAAAACAAAATAAATAATTTATTTTGATATAACCCCTTCAAACTCATTCTATTAATTAAATATTGTTTCAATTGATTGTGATAGTTTGGATATTTATATGGTATGTAATTATATTTTTATTAAAATATATTTTTATTAAAATAATATTGTATATTAAAATTTTTTATTCACTTACATTTATTCATAAACAAATTACATAACAAAATTTTGTTTACTTAAATGAATCGTTTCTGTATTTAATATTTTTAAATTTTAATATTTCATCTGGCCCATGAAAAAAGTTTTCTTTCTAATCTGACCCTGGGGGCAAAGACTGTTGGCCATGCCTGGTCTAAAGCCTGCAGCAATTCAGGGGTTAGGAAGTGTGTTGGGTGTGGCTCTGCCCCTTGGATTCAGGTGTCAGTCTTTCCAGACTTTTTTCACATACCTCAGTAGGGTGTGGCCCCAGTAGTCCAGTGGGTGTGGCTTCTGAGACACAGAGGTATGGTCTGCCCACAGTCTGGACAGTTTCTTTTGAGTCTCCTGTGGGGTGGAAGCACCAGTCTTACACTTGGAAATGTATGGAAGAAAGCTCCAACCTCAACACCAGAAAACTGAGTCATTGATATGCCCCCTGCTTCCTGCCTTCTCAGCATGACCCAGTTTACATGATTGGGGAAGGAGAGACTCCCCAGAGTGGAGCAGTTGCTTTTCCTCAGACTGGTGTCACTCAGAGGGGACTGTTCCACCCAAAAAAGAAAATGACTGCAGCACAGGGGTTCCAGTGGCTGCCCCCCATGGTGCCTCTCCCTGGGCCTCCAACTTTACACTCTCCTCATGCAACTATAGTCCTCTCAACCCTCCCTCCACTGCAGCCTCAGATAAGTGGCTGTGAACAAGATATTCTGTACTGGCCCTTTAGAGGGTATCTGTGTCTCTGAGAGAGCTTTGTCTCTTTCTTGCAGACAGAAACCCTGGATCTTTTCACCACCAAATGCTGTCTGGGCACCTCTTCTAGGCTCTGGAGCTCTAGGCTGGGGCTCTGTGCCTGGGGCTTAGGATGCACACCTTTCAGGCAAACCTCCCTGCAGTGAGAGTCTCTCTGGACTCTCCACCACTGCTTGCTCCTGGGAACAGGAAAACCCCTTCCATGTCTCCTCCCTTTCTACCAGTTCTGGTATAGCTTCTTCTGATCCTTAATTATAGACTTCTCTTCATTTAGTCCAAAGTTGGTTTTTCAAGATAATTGTTCTTAAAATAAGTTGTAATCCAATTTGGTCCTGGGAGGTAGAAGTTAGAACATCTACCTACTCCATTGCCATCTTTGACTCTTCCCCTTTCTTCTTCTTAAAGTAGGTCTTTTAACATTTCTTGCAGTACTGGATAGGTGGTATTAGACTCTCCTAGCTATATTTGTCTTGAAATGTCTTTATTTCACCTTTAATTTTAAATGCTAGTCTTGTTGAATATAATAGTCTTGGTAATAGTTTCTTGTTTTTCATCAGTGTAAAGCCAGTTGCCACAGCCACTATCACAGCTGCCTGGCCCATGCATGTTTGCATTAGATTCGGACAGTTGGTAAGAAACAACGGAGTCAAGAACTGGTGGGCTATCATCATTAAACCTAGCTTGCACCGAGCAGGCAAGTAAAACACACAATGGGCTCCAAAACTGACTCATTCAGTGCTTACAAAGCTACTGACTTATCTGAGTTTCCTAGAATCAAAGGTTTCTAGCTCACCAGACTTATTCACCTCTGTTCCCCATCTCCTTCTGTCTCCCTGCACAAACTCTGCACAGCATGGCTTCTCACTCAGCACTCCACTATCTTGGCTGCTTCTCCAGGCCTCCTCCAGGTGGCCTTTCTCTGATCTCCTTTCTCTGCTCTCTCCTCTAATGCTAATCTCAGGAACTGAGAAAGCAAGCTCCCCATCTGCCCCACTTTATAGTGCAGAAATCAAAACCTTTAATTCAATATACAAAATAGGGAAGTCTCTAATACAAAGTCACTTATCTGAGGCATAATGGGATTGCCCCACCCCACATCAAAAAGGGTGGGAAAGGCTTAGTCCCAAACAAAGCCCCAGGCTACAAGGATCCTGCCTGCCCACAGCCCGCCTCCAACACACATTAATATCACCTGGGCAACAGGCTTCCATGTGGGCAGCACCATCTTTAACAAAGTGAGCATAATATATTTTATCTGCCCAACAGTCAGGTTTCTTCTTTTATGCTGATCTCTTCTGGCCTGAAGTGTTTCTGTTATGAAATAATCTGACAGCCTTATGGGAGTTCCCTTAAGGTAATTAACTGGCCCTTCTTGTTGTTGATTGTTTGTTTTGGTTGTAAAGCCAGTAGCCATGGCCACCACTACAGCTGCCTGGCCCATGCAGGTTTGCATTTGATTCGGACAGATGGTAATGAAACAATGGAACCAAGAACTGGTGGTCCATTAGCTTTAATCCTAGCTTGCACTTGGTGGACTAGAAATGCACACAGTGGGAAAACACTTCCCTTTTCATTCAGGGCTCCCAAAGCCACTGACTTATCCAAGTTTCCTAGAATCAAAGGTTTCTAGCTCACCAGCCTTATTCTTATCTATTCCTCATATCCTTCTCTCTGCACAAACTCTGCAGAAACTGGCTTCTCCTTCAGTACTTTGCCATCTTGGCTACTTCTCCTCTCCTCCACATGGCCTTTCTTTGCTCTCCTTTCTCTACTCTTCTCTAATGCTAATCTCAGGAACCAAGAGAGAGCAAGCTCCCGGTCTGCCCCATTTTATAGTGTAGAAATCAAAATCTTTAATCCAATATACAAACAAGGAAGTCTCTGATACAAAGTCACTTATCTGAGGCATAATGGGATTCCTCATGAGAGTGTACCACCCCACATCATGCAACAGTTAAGGGCATGGGGAAAGCTTATCCTTAAAACTAAGCCTTAGACTACAAAGACAGGCTTGCAGCCTGTCTTCCACACCCAGTGCAAACTATAAGAGAGCAAACCTATACATCATATTTACAAACTTATTTGACCAACATGGTTTTGCTGCTTTTAAGATTCTCTCTTTGCCTTTTACCTTTGCCATTTTAATTATGATAGGTCTTGGGATGGGTCTATTTTTGTTCATCTTGATTGAGACTCTTTCTGCTTAATGAACTTGTGTGTCTTTTTCCTACATTAAGTTAAGAAAGTTTTCAGCCATTATTTGTTCCAACAGGGGCTTGATGTATTGCTCATTCTCTTTTTTATATTAATTTAAATTTATTGTGTTTACATAAATTCAAGTGACCTACTGAATACATCCCCCACACCTCCATGTTTTCCTCAATATCCCCCTTGCCCCCTTTCTTCTTCCCTCCAGGATTTGCTTTTCTGCTCTCTATGATGCTGTGTTATGTATATACTAGAAAGCCCGGTGGTCATACAAAATGGCCGCTGTTCTAGATATTATAAATTGTAATTAAAATGATTTGTGCAAAGGTGTCTGCTAATTCAAACTGAATTACCCAGGGCAGGCAACGAGGACGCCCCTTTGCTTAGTGCCCCATGGGGTTTCCCCCTTCTACTTGCTAAATTGCTTAGAGTGCAATGAAGGAAACCACTGGCGGTACATTTCTTAAGAGCCACCGCTAGCTCAATAAATAAAGGTGATTTAAATAATAAAATGTTAATTCACATGTCAAAGATCTCTTTGTACACATTTCTTGTGTAGATCTTTCCATCATTTTTAAGCTCGCCTTGCAGAGGATCATCAATTATTTTTAATTTTATGTCCGTTCTTTCACGAACTCTTAAACAGATGAACTATTAATGGATCAAATGCTATTCATGTACTGTTTGCTATTTGGGTGCTGATTAGTCAATAATTTATTCAAGAGTGGTGGATAATTCTCAATTAGTGGAACTACAATGTTTCCGTACTTGCAACATTGAGAAAATCCTTTCTTGCCACGGTCAAATCGATTAGTTTCTAACTTAAAGTTTAAGGACTGACAGTGTTCACATTTAATATTCATGTCACCAGAGGAATGCTCAAAAATTAAAGTTTCTCCGTTTGAAACTGTTTTAATCCTTTTTGCGTTTCGGTCAGCATTACTCTGTCATTTTTTTGCATTTCTCTCCTGCCTTTGTTTAAGGGACTCATTTTGTCAAGACAGGCTTTTTTTGTCTTGCATCTGAGGCAAGCCTTGTTTCTCTATGCTCACCAGTCTCATTTTGCCGAGAAAGACGCATTTGCTCTGCGACTAAAGCAAGCCTTGTCTTTCTCTGCTCAGTGGTTTCTTTTTGTCGAGAAAGCCGATTTTGTGCAGCTTTAGCTCCTTTTCTCTCCTCTTCAGTGCTGTATTTTCTAGGAGGCATTCTTAAAAGAAATTACGTTAAGACGTAATTTTTATGTAAAACAGATGATTGCCAATGCAAACAAATGTTCACCTTCCCCCTGACACGCTCAATTTGCGTTCAGCCATGGCAACTTCATCCCATTGGCTAGTACAGTTACGCAAGCAACCAATAAGCTACCGGCGACAAACAGACACTTAAGCCGCATATAATAAAGATAATTTCACCAATCACTTTCCCTTTTCTGATCCCATCTTTTCATTCCCTTTCCCTCTCTGTGGTTTCCCTCTGGTCCCTTTGATCCCTCCTATGCCTCTATTCCATTCCTCTGTTCATATTGTTCATTGAGTTTCTCAAATGAGTGAGGTCATATGATATTTTTCGTTCTCTGCCTGGCTTATTTCAGTTAACATAATAGTTTCCAGGTCCATCCATGTTGTCACAAAAGGTAAGATTTCCTTCTTTTTCATGGCCTCATAGTATTCTATTGTGTATATGTACCACTGCTTTTTAATTTACTCATCCACTGACAAACACTTGGGCTGTTTTCAGATCTTGGCTATTGTAAACAATGCTGCCATAAACATGGGGGTGTATTTCTTCTTTTGAATCAGTGATGGGTGTTCTCAGAACATATTCCTCAAAGTGGGATAGCTGGGTCAAAAGGCAGTTTTATTTTTAATATTTGAGGAATTTCTATACTGTTTTCCACAGTGGCTGCACCAGTGTGCATTCTGACCAGCAGTGCAGGAGGATTACCTTCTCTCCACATCCTCGCCAGCACTTATTATGTGTTGTTTTGTAAATGAGCGTCATTCTGACTGTTGTGAGGTGATGTCTCATTATGGTTTTAATTTGCATTTCTCTAATGATTAGTGATGAACATTTTTTTTTATCTGCCTATTGGCCATCTGTATGTCCCTTTTGGAGAAGTGTCTATTCATTTCTTTTCCCCATGATTTCATTGAATTGTTTATCTTCCTGTTTTGAGTTTTACAACTTCTTCGTATATTTTGGTTATTACCCTTATCAGACATATTGTCAAATATGTTCTCCCATTGTGTAGTTTCTCTATTTTGTTCATATTGTCTTTAGCTGTGCAAAAGATTTTTAGTTTGATATAGTCCCATTTGTTTATCCTGCCTTTTATTTCACTTGCCCATGGAGATAAATGAGCAAATATATTGTTGTGAGAGATGTCAGAGAGCTTACTGCCTATGTTTTCTTCTAAGATGCTTATGGTGTCATGACTTACATTTAAGTCTTTTATCCATTTTGAGTTTATTTTTATGAATGGTATAAATTGATGGTCTAGCTTTATATTTTTTGCATGTATCTGTCCAATTTTCCCAGCACCCTTTGTTAAAGAGACTGTCCTTATTGTATGTTCTTACCTTCCTTGTCAAATATCAATTGTACATAAAGATGTGGGTTTATTTCTCTGTTCCATTGATCTATATGCCTGTTCTTATGCCAGTACCAAGCTGCTTTGAGTACAATGGCCTTGTATAATTTATACCAGGAAGTGTAATACCACCTACTTTATTTTTTTTTAAGATTGCTGAGGCTATTTGTGGGTTTTTTTGGTTCCATATAAATTTTTGAAATATCTGTTCTATATCTTTGAAGTATGTCATTGGTATTTTAATACAAATTGCATTGAATTTATAGATTGCTTTGGGTAATATAGACATTTTAATGATGTTTACTCTTTCTATCCATGAACACGGTATACATTTCCACTTGTTTGTATCTTCCTTGATTTCTTTTATCAATGTTTTATAATTTTCCGAGTACAAGTCCTTTACCTCCTTGGTTAAATTTACTTCTAGGTACTTTATTATTTTTGTTGCAATAATGAGGGTATTTTTTTTTAATTTCTCTTTCAGAAAGTACATTGTTGGTGTATAAAAATGCCCCTAATTTCTGAATATTAATTTTATATCCTGCCACCATGCCGAATTCATTTATCAGGCCCAGTATTTTTTTGACTGAGATTTTAGGTATTTTTATGTACAGTATCATATCATCAGCAAATAATGAAAGTTTTACTTCTTCTTTTCCAATTTGGATGCCTTTTATTTCTTCTTCTTGTCTGACTGCTGTGGCTAGGACTTCTAGGAGTATGTTGAATAAGAGTAGTGAAAGAGGGCACCCATGCCTTGTTCCTGATCTTAAGAAGATTGCTATTATATTTTGCCCATTGAGTATGATGTTGGCTGTGGACCTGTCATAGATGGCCTTTATCATGTTGAGGTATGTTTCCTGTATTCTCACCTTGCTGAGAGTTTTGATCGTAAATGGGTGCTTGATTTTATCAAATGCTTTTTTTTTGCATCTATTGATATAATCATGTGATTTTTATCCTTTCTTTTGTTTATGGGATAAATCACATTGATTGATTTGTGAATACAGTACCAGCCTTGCCTCCTCAGAATAAATCCCACTTGATCATGATGTATAATTTTTTTCATGTACTGCTGGATCTGGTTTGCTAATATTTTGCTGAGAATTTTAGCATCTAAATTCATCAGGTATATTGGTCTATAGTTTTTTTTCTTTGTATTGTCTTTGCCTGATTTTGGAATTAGAATTATGCTCAATTCATAAAAGGAGCTTGGAAGTCTTTCCTCCTCTTGAATTTTTTGAAATAGCTTGAGAATGATAGAAGTTAGATCTTTTTTGAATATTTTGTGGAATTTGGCTCTGAAGCTATCTGGCCTATGGCTTTTGTTATTATTATTGGGAGTTTTTTGATAACTTTTTTAATCTCATTTGTTGTAGTCAGTCTATTTAGGTTTTTTAATTCTTCCAGATTGATTTTTGAAAGATTATATGTTTCAAGGAATTTGTCCATTTCACCTAGGTTGTCTAATATTTTGGCATACAGTTCTTCATAGTATTTTCTTACAATTCTTTGTATTTCTGCTGTGTCAGTTGTTACTTCTCCACTCTCATTTTTAATTTTATTTGATTTTTTTCTTCTTTTTCTTGGTGAGTCTGGTTAAAGGTTCACCAATCTTGATTACCTTTTCAAAAAGCCAGCTCTTTGTTTCATTGATCTTTGGTATTTTTTTTAGCCTCTATGTTATTTATTTCTGCTCTGATCTTTATTATTTCCTTTCTTCTACTTCCTCTAGGCTTTATTTGTTGTTCCTTTTCTAGTCCTGTTAGATGCAGGGTTAAATTGATTATTTGAGCTTTGTCTAGCTTCTTAAGGTATGCCTGTAATATTATGAACTTCTATCTCAGGACTGCTTTTGCTGTGTTCCATAGATTTTGAGTTGTTATATGTTCATTTTCATTTCTCTCAAGGATTTGTTTGATTTTTTCCTTGATCTCATTGTTAACCCATTTATTATTTAATAATATGTTATTTAGTTTCCAAGTGTTTGAGTATTTTTCAGTTTTTCTATTGTAGTTGATTTCTAGTTTCATGCCATTGTGATCCAAGAGGATGCTTGATATGATTTCAATCTTCTTAAATTTGTTGAGATCCTTTTTTGTGCACTAACATGTGGTCTATCCTAGAGAATGTACTATGAGCACTGAAAAAGAATGTATATTCTGCTGCTTTAGGGTGAAAGGTTCTAAAGATATCTATTAAATACCATTGATCTAGCATGTCTTTTAAATCTGCTGTTTCTTGTTAATTTTCTTTCTTGAGGATCTATCTAGTGATGTTAGTGCAGTATTAAAATCTCCTCCTATTATAGTATTGCTGTTGATCTCACCCTTTATGTTCATCAAAATCTGCTTTGTATATTTAGATACTTCTATATTAAGTGCATAGATATTTATAATGGTTATATCTTCCTGTTGAATTGCTCCATTTATTATTATGTAGTCACCTTCTTTATCCCTTACTATATAGCCTTTGTTTTAAAGTCTACTTTGTCAGATATAAGTATTGCTATCCCAGCTTTAATTTATTTCCATTTGTGTGAAATATTTTTTTCCATCTCTTTGCTTTCAATCTATGTGTATCTTTTGTTTTGAGGTGGGTCTCCTCTAGACAGCATATGTACAGGTCCTGTTTTCTTATCCATGCAGCTACCCTATGTCTTTTGATTGGAGCATTTAATCCATATACATTTAAGGTTATTATTGATATGTAGTTGTTCATTGAAATTTTATTCTTTAAATCTATTTTCCTCTTATACTAGATTTTTTCCCTTTGTTCTGTTTACAACAGGCCCCTTAACATTTTTTGCAGCATTGGTTTGGTTGTAATAAATTTCTTGAGTTTTCTTTTTTTGTCTGGGAAGCTTTTTATTTCTCCTTCAATTTTAAACAATAGCCTTGCTGGATAAGGAAGTCTTGGTTGTAGGTTCTTGTTCTGCATTACTTTGAATATTTCTTGCCATTTTCTTCTGGCCTCAAGTGTTTCTCTTGAGAAATCAGATGTCATCATTATGGGGGCTCCTCTCTAGATAATTGACTGCTTTTCTCTTACAGCTTTTAGTATTCTTTCTTTATCTCTTAACTTTGGTATTTTAATTATGATGTGTCTTAGTATAGGTCTTTTGGGTTCCACTTTAATGGGATTCTGCTTCTTGTACTTGTGTGATGTTTTACTGCATCAATATATGGAAGTTTTCAGCTGATTTCTTCAGTCAGATTCTCTAGCCCTTGTTCTTTCTTTTCTCCTTCAGGGACCCCTATTATACGGATGTTATTTCTCTTCATGTTGTCAAAGAGCTCTCTTAGAGTATCCTCAGCTACAAGTGATCTTGAACTTGTGGCTGCCTCTCTGGGCCTTGATGCCATTGTAAATATCAGCTGCACTCCTAGGCTGGCTTTTATTTACTCCTGGCCAGTGTGTGTGGCCTCTTTATTCCTTAAGTGAGGTCTTTCCACCAGCCCCCTCTGTCTCCGCCTCCTCAGGCACTTGGGCACCAGCATGGGCTTGTGGATCGCAGTTCAGGCTGCTTTGAGGGTGCAGGGGATTCCTTGCCCCTCCAGGCTCCACCCCTATGGGCATGTGTGATGCCTTTTCTCTCCTTCACAGCACAGGCCGCCAGGCTCTGCTCTTAGTGGGTGCATAGGCTGCCTCTCTGGGCTCTGCCTCCCACGGGCACACAGGACACCTCTCTGGGCTCTGCCCCTCATTGTGGTCATGCAGGCTACCTGGCTCTGCCCCCATGCATGTGCAGCACCTCTCACCATGCTCCACCCCTTGCAGGCATGTGGGATACCTCATCCTGCTGAGGTCTGTTTCACGCTGGTGCAGGGGACTCCTCTCCCTGCAGGGTTCTGTTTTTGCTGATACATGGCAGGCCCCTCTGTGATCCACCCCCTGCTGCTGCTGTGCAGGCTGCCTCACTGAGCTCTGCCATCGACCACTGCTCAGGCCAAGTGCCACTGTGACCACAGCTAGTCCCTCCCACCCTCTGGAGGTACTCAGCAGGTTGGGGGGAGTCATGTAGCCCAGACCTCAGCACTCAAATTTTATTCATCCCCTGCATCTAAGTGTCTCTCTGCACTGACTGGAGCAGGAGAGCATCTAGTGGGAGGGGTAATTGCTTCCTTTTGCTGGCTTGGTTCTCCCAGAAAGAATGGGCACTTTAGGTTTGGGGAGTGACCCAGTACAGGGGTCAGGGTGGCTGTACCCCACAGTCTCTCCCTGTGCCCCTGAGACTACACTCCCCTCTCATAACTCCAGTCCTCTCAGCACTTCCCACCCCTGGAACCCCCGGTAAGTGGCTGTGAACAAGGTTTCCTGCATGGTCCCTTTAAGACAGAGCCTGAGTCTTAGAGTTCTGTCTCCCTCTTGCAAATAGTAACCTGGCTCTTCTTTCATAACCTCATCAACATAAACTTAGGCATCCTATTTATACTAGCCATATCCAGCCTAGCTGTATATGCTATCCTGTGATCGGGCTGGGCCTTGAACTCAAAATACGCTCTAATTGGAGCCCTACGAGCCATGGCACAAACCATTTCCTATGAAGTAACCCTAGCCATTATTCTCCTATCTGTGTCTCCTATCAGCTAACTACTGTTTGTAGGCCTCCTCTAGTCTCTGGGGCTCTAGTCTGTGGCTACAGTTCTAGGTTGGAGGTCCACAGCTCTCCAGGAACCCCCATCCCACCATGAGAGACTCTCCAGGCCACCGCTTACTCCTGGGAGTGGTGCAGCCCTTTCTGCATCTCTGCCTTTCTTCCCAGTTGAGTGTGGTTTGTTCGATAATGCTTGGTTATAGATTCCTCTTAATTTAGTCCAACATTGGTTTTTCAAGATGATTGTTCCTAAATTAAATTGTAATCCACTTTGGTTCTGGGAGCTGAGAGTTGTAACATCTACCTACACCGTCGCCATTTTCCTCTGTTTACTCTCTTTTTTTCTGGTATCCCTATGATACATATGTTGTTACATTTGATGTTGTCCCAGAGGTCTCTTCAACTTTTCTCATTTAAAAATTTTTTCTTGATGCTTACTGTTATCTTTTCCTCTAAATCAATGACTTAATCTTCTGCTTTATCTAATCTGTTGATTTCTTCTATTGTATTCTTTATTTCATATATTGTATTCTTCATTTCTGACTGTTTTTTATGGTTTCTATTTTCTTTTTTATTCCTACTATCTCTGCACTTAAGTTCTCACTGTGATCATCTGTTTTCCCTCTGTTCTTGCTGTCCTTATAGGCATTGTTTTGAACATTGTACCTGGTATCTTGACTGCTTCCATTTTTTTTTTGTTTCTTTCTCTAGAAATTTGATTTTTTTGTGTGTTTGTTTTGTTTCATTTTCCATTTGAGGCATATTTCTTTGTCTTCTCATTTTGTCTCTGTATACTATTTAGATCTCTTATGATTTCCAAACTTGTTATCATGGTTTTATATTTACATGTCTTAATGGGTTCAGTAGCACAATCTTTCAGATCACTTAAACTTGTTCCAAGCAAATAAACAAATCCTAGTATATAAAGTAAATTTATTATTTATTTTGGCTGATGAGAACAAATTTTAATATCTTTACATTTTATTCTAAACATTATAGTTTTTTGTGATATAATATATGTAATATTTATATAGTTATATGTTTTGTAATATATCTCCTAAGAAAAGTAGATAAATTCTTTTCTGTAAGTCCCAGTTGTTCTAGACATAGTACTATTTTTAGATTTTAGTAGGAGCATTTATTTATTCCTGTTTTAGGCTTGTTTTACTCTTTCATGCTCAAGTAATTTTGTGTTTTTATTTCTTTGAGTATCTGTGTGTATGTGCCAAAACTTTACAAAAATAGACAGTAGTCCTTGGGCTGTAGCTTCCAATACTTATTTTATTGTTATTTTTTTATTTTTTAAATTTTTATTAAATTTATTGAGGTGACATTGTTAAATAAAAGTATATAGGTTTCAGGAGTAAAATTCTATAATACATCATCTGTATATTTTATTGTCTGTTCACCACCCAAATCAAGTCTCCTTCTGTCACTATTTACCCCCCTTTTTACCCTCTTCTACTTCTCCCCACCCATTTTCTTTTGGTAATCACCATACTGCTGTTTGTATCTTTAAGGTTTTGTTTTATTTGTTTTTTTGCTTAATCTCTTTATCTTTTTACCCAATCCCCCCCTCCCTTCTGACAGCTGTAGGTCTGTACCATGTATTCATGTCTTTGTTTCTATTTTGTTTGCTAGTTTATTTTGTTAACTAAATTCCACATATAAGTGAAGTTATATGGTATTTATCTTTCTCTGACTATCTTATTTCATTTAGCATAATGCTCTCCAGGTCCATGTATGCTGCTGCAAAAGGTAAGAGTTCCTTCCTTTTTTACTATTGAGCAGTATTTCATTGTGTAAATGTACCATAGATTTATTTTATCTACTTACCTTCTTCCTGGAGCTTGATCTGCTTCTAAATTTTGGCTATTGCATAACTCTGCAATGAACTTAAGCATGCATATATTCTTTTCAATCAGTGTTTTGGGTTTCTTCTGATATATTTTTAAAAGTGGAATTTCTGGGTCATCAGACAGTTTCATTTTTAATTATTTGAGAAATCTTCATACTGTTTTCCACAGTGGCTGCACCAATCTGCATGTTGTTTGTTGGCTTATTGGTGATAGCTATTCTGAGAAGTGTGAGATGATATTTCAATGTGGTATTAATTTGCAATTTCTCTAACAATCAGTGACATTGAGCATCTTTATGTATGGGTATTGTCCATCTATATGTCCTCTGTGGAGAATTGTTTATTTAGATCCTTTGCACATTTTTTTATTTTTTTATAAATCTTTATTAATGTTAATGGGGTGATATCAATAAATCAGGGTACATATATTCAAAGAAAACATGTCCAGATTATCTTGTCATTCAATTATATTGCATACCCATCACCCAAAGTCAGATTGTCCTCCATCACATTTTACCTAGTTTTCTTTGTGCCTCTTCCCCTCCCCCTACCCCTACCCCTCTCCTCCTTCCCTCCTGCACCCCCCCTCTTCCCCACCCCCAGTAACCACCACACTCTTGTCCATGTCTCTTAGTCTTGTTTTTATGTCCCACCAATGTATGGAATCATGTAGTTCTTGGTTTTTTCTTGAAATTTACTAATTTCACTCCATATAATGTTACCAAGATCCCACCATTTTGTTGTAAATGATCCAATGTCATCACTTCTTATGGCTGAGTAATATTTCATAGTGTATATGTGCCACATCTTTTTATCCAGTCTTCTATTGAAGGGCTTTTTGGTTGTTTCCATGTCTTGGCCACTGTGAACAATGCTGCAATGAAAATGGGGCTATATGTGTCTTTATGTATCAATGTTTCTGAGTTTTTGGGGTATATACCCAATGATAAAGGCCACATATGATAAACCATCAGCCAACATCATATTAAATAGCATAAAACTAAAGACTTTTCACCTTAAATCAGGATCAAGACAGGGTTGTCCACTCTCTCCACTCTTATTTAACGTGGTGCTAGAAGTTCTGGCCAGAGCAATCAGACAAGAAAAAGAAATAAAAGGCATCCATATCAGAAAAGAAGAAGTAAAGGTATCACTTTTTGCAGATGATATGATCCTATACATCAAAAACCCCAGACTCCACAAAAAGATACTAGAAACAATAAACCAATACAGTAAGGTCGCAGGATACAAAATTAACATACAAAAGTTCATAGCCTTTCTTTATGCCAACAATGAAATATTAGAAAACGAACTCAAAAAAATAATCCCCTTCACGATTGCAAGATACCAAATAAAATACCTAGGAATAAACATAACAAAGAATGTAAAGGACCTATATAATGAAAACTACAAAGCATTGTTAAGGGAAATCGAAAAAGGTACAATGAGATGGAAAAATACTCCTTGTTCATGGATAGGAAGAATAAATATAATCAAAATGGCCATATTACCCAAAGCAATCTATAAATTTAATACAATTCCCATCAAAATTCCTATGACGTTCTTTAAAGAAATGGAACAAAAAATCATCAGATTTATATGGAACTATAAAAAAACCCAATTAGCCAAAGCAAACCTAAGGAAAAAGAATGCAACTGGGGGCATTACAATACCTGACTTCAAACTATATTATAGGGCCACGACAATCAAAACAGCATGGTATTGGCAGAAAAATAGACACTCAGACCAATGGAACAGAATAGAAAGTCCAGAAGTAAAACCACATATATATGGTCAAATAATTTTTGATAAAGAGGCCAACAACACACAATGGAGAAAAGAAAGCCTCTTCAACAAATGGTACTGGGAAAACTGGAAAGCCACATGCAAAAGAATAAAACTTGACTACAGCTTGTCCCCTTGTACAAAAATTAATCCAAAATGGATCAAAGACCTAAATATAATACCTGAAACAATAAAGTACATAGAAGAAGACATAGGTACTAAACTCATGTACCTGGGTTTTAAAGAGCATTTTATGAATTTGACTCCAATGGCAAGAGAAGTGAAGGCAAAGATAAATGAATGGGACTACATCAGACTAAAAAGTTTTTGCTCAGCAAGAGAAACTGATAACAAAATAAACAGACAGCCAACTAAATGGGAAATGATATTTTCAAACAACAGCTCAGATAAGGGCCTAATATCCAAAATTTACAAAGAACTTATAAAACTCAACAACAAACAATCCAATAAAAAAAATGGGAAGGCCCTGGCCGGTTGGCTCAGCGGTAGAGCGTCGGCCTGGTGTGCGGGGGACCCGGGTTCGATTCCCGGCCAGGGCACATAGGAGAAACGCCCATTTGCTTCTTCACCCCCACCCCCTCCTTCCTCTCTGTCTCTCTCTTCCCCTCCCACAGCCAAGGCTCCATTGGAGCAAAGATGGCCCGGGCGCTGGGGATGGCTCCTTGGCCTCTGCCCCTGGCGCTAGAGTGGCTCTGGTTGCTGCAGAGCGACGCCCTGGAGGGGCAGATCATCGCTCCCTGGTGGGCAGAGCATGGCCCCTGGTGGGCGTGCCGGGAGGATCCCGGTCGGGCGCATGCGGGAGTCTATCTGACTGTCTCTCCCCGTTTCCAGCTTCAGAAAAAAAATAAAAATAAAAAAATAAAATAAATCAAAAAAAATGGGAAGAGGACATGAACAGACACTTCTCCCAAGAAGAAATACAAATGGCCAACAGATATATGAAGAGATGCTCATCTTCATTAGTTATTAGAGAAATGCAAATCAAAACTACAATGCGATACCACCCCACACCTGTTAGATTAACTATTATCAACAAGACAGGTAATAGCAAATTCTGGAGAGGCTGTGGAGAGAAAGGAAGCCTCATTCACTGTTGGTGGGACTGTAAAGTAGTGCAACCATTATGGAAGAAAGTATGGTGGTTCCTCAAAAAACTGAAAATGGAACTACCTTATGACCCAGCAATCCCTTTGCCCATTTTTTAATGGAATTTTTGTTGTTGTTTGTTTGTTTTTTGGTGTTGAGTTGTATCAGTTCTTTATAAATTATCGATGTTAACCTCTTTTTGTATGTATCACTGGTGAATATGTTCTCCCTTTCACTGGTTTGTCTTCTCATTTTGTTGATGTTTTCCTTTGTTCCTATTTCATTTCTGCATCAAAGCTACTAGCAAATACAGTAATATGTTTACATTCTGCATATCTAAAAGTATCATATAATAGGAAACTAGCTGATCATTCCTACAGACTTTTCCACTTAACCCTGACAGGCTTTCATTATAAAATAATGTTAGTCTTCTGATAAAGAGACCAGAATATCTACTGAAAGAAAACCTTCCTTGCCAGTATCTCCTTGACTGTGGCCGAATGTTCATAGCTCCCTTTGCCACTCACATATGGTCACAACTTTTCCCTGAGGTAGATATAAGAAAAATAAAATCTATATAAATAAAAGTAAGTAGCAAAATTAATATTGTTCAAAATTTAAAGAGTAAATAATTGACTTTTTAGCAAAAGTTTGTAACTCTTAGAAACATTAAAAAGTGTCAAATATTTTAAAAATTATTTCACCTAAATGAAGAAAAAGGAGAGCTCCATAATCTTTAAACTAGGTGTCAGTAAACTAAATTTTCCAGTGGGAATGGTAGGGCAACGTTGTGGAATTATTTTACACTAAACTGATTTTAAAAACAATCCATTCAATTCATTTTTTTTCTCTCTAAATTCCCAATCAGCACTTCTTAGGCACTTCTCATATATCACTTTTATCATCTATTGCATATGAGATTTCCCTCCTTCTTCCTGACTCACACTGATGTGTTCCTTGAATTCAAGGGGTAAATGACTTATTTTTGTATCTCTTGCATTGATGTTTACTGAATCATACACCTAGTAGGTGCTGAGTAAATACTAATAATATCCAGTGTAATCAACATGTCTGCAGAGCTCACTCCCTGCTTTTTACTTCCATTTACAATTCCATTATAACATTTTTCTTTCTGAGTTGGACTTAATTTTTTTTTTCATCACAGTGCTCCAGGGAGCTATTATCTGTCAATATGTTTGGTATGAGAATGAAATTTCTTTGCTATTTATTCTGGCTCTTGAGTTTCCATCTGAAGTTTATCTTGAATTATATTCACTCATTTAGGCCTTTGTTAAGAATAAAATGAGGTGTTTTCAAATCAGGTCAAATCTGTCACTGATACCTAAAAAGTGTAGCTTATATAATTTATTGCATTGGTAACAGGTCAGAAACATTATTTTAATGTAGGAAAGACAGCCAAATTGTATTAATAGTCATGACTAAATAAAAGTATAGGAGTAAAATAACTATTATACTAAGTATTCTGAATCACTTTATGTCAATCAATGAATTATTTAAAAAGATCATGGCTAAGATCTGGAAACAACCCAAGTGCTCATCAGTAGATGAGTGGATAAAAAAGCTGTGGTACATTTACACAATGAAGTACTACTTGGCCATAAAAAAGAAGGAAATCTTACTTTTTGCAACAGTGTGGATAGACCTGAAAATCACTATGCTAAGTGAAATAAGCTAATCAGAGGAAGACAAGTACCATGTGATTTCACTTATTTGTGGGATTTAATGAAAAAAAATGAACTAAGAAGTAAAAGAGAAACAGACTCACATATAGAACAGGCTTACAGCTATGGCAAGAGGCAGAGGAAGTCTGCATGAGAAAGAAAGAGGGATAGAGCAAATAAAAAGGACAAAAAAACCTAGAAAGCTCATGGACCACCATGTCGTGATTGATGGGGTAGAGGGAAGTAAGAAAGGTGGAGGAAGGTATGTGGGTATGAGGGTATGAATGGTGATGGGGAAGGCTTGACTTGGGGTGGTAAACACACATTACAGTGTACAGAGATGTGTTGTAGAATTGGGCACCTAAAGCCTGTGTAATTATATTAATAGGTGTCACCCTAATAAATTTAATTGAAAACATATTTGTAGACTACATCTCTAAATGAATAAGCACATGATAAAGTAAAAATAATAAAAGCTCATGAATTAAATAATAAAAGATTTCAAGAATCCTGTTTTGCAGTTAAAAATGAATTGTATATCATTCATTAAACTCATGAGGAGTCTGCAAGTTAACCAAATTAATTCAAATTTTAAAATTGAATTTTGGCATGTGAATATAGTTCAGTATAGTTGAAATTTTCCTAAATTTATATTTATTTAAAAATTATTCTATGATAGTCTAGATTTGATTTTTTTCTTTAGACCATAGCATAACTTCTTTTTTATGCCCTCTGAACTATTAGATTTCCAGCAGACAACCAAGGGTTAAGGATATAATTGATATTTTGAATATGTCAAGAACCACTCACTTGGACTCTTGAGCCTCTTGGTGTTATTTTGAAAGTGGCTTGCCCCATATAAGCCATAATACAGCTTGTAAATTGGCCAACTTAGCTGTTCAGCTGCCGTAGTCTAAAGTTTAAAAATATGTAAGTGGGTCAGTTCTAAAATTAATTCAGCCTAACTTTGCCTGAAAACACTAAGAATATTACCCATCAGGAGGGCCAAAATATCACCCCCAAGCAGACAGAAACAGTCCCTGGAGAAAACAGCCTCGGATGACAGTTCTGTGACATGCTGACTACTCTACGTCTGCAGCCCTTGATTATAGCCTAGGGTGCTCTGATCCAGCCTATGAGACAGGAAAGATGAGGGTTTTAGCCGATATGCAAATGAGAGGAGACTAATTAGATGAAGCATAGTTAAATGACAACAATCACAACTAACATTTATTGGGCATATATAATTTACTAGACACTCATTTCATGTAACAATTAAAAAAGAGAGGCATTATTATTATGCCTATTTTACAGCTTTTAAAACTGGGTCTAGATGAGAGCTGGAACTTGAACACAAGTCTCAAACGTCTGTGCCTTTATGTACCATATTATACTGCATTGTGCATATATTATTATTCATTATTTATTAAGCACATACTACATGTCAGTCACCATGCTAGAGATTAGAAATATAATGACAAGGTCCCTTCTTCAGATAAGTAATATAATGAAAAAGATGGCTATGAACTGAATCATGCTAACCCCACAAATTCATATGTTAAAGCCCAATTTCTCAATGTGACTATATTTGGAGTTAGGGTCTTTATGGAGGAGATTAAGGTTATATGAGGTCATAAGGGTGAAGCAGAAGAAACAAGAGTGTGCATGGAGAGAGTCAAGGTCACTTGAGGCCATCCGCAAACGAAGGAGAAAGGTCTCATTAAAAACCAACACTGCTGATACTTTAATCTAGGACTTTCAGCCTCCAGAACTGGGTGAAAATAAATTTCTGTTGTTTAAGTCATTCAGTCTGTGGTATTCTTTAGGGAAACCTCAGAAAACTAATATAGAGACAGATACATATATTATTTTCTCTTAAAAATATGAAAAGAGCTAATAGATGTATAAATTAAAATACTTGGGAAGAATAAATTATAATCTATTGATATAATAAAAATATAAAGGTAAGTTATAAAATGTAATTCATAGAGAGCATTCAGTTTCTTTATTTTTATTTATAGCTAATAGGGTCTTTTCAAATGGCCGCATCTTTAGTTTATTGGGAAAAGCATTAACTAGTTGTCCAATCCAGTTTAAAACTTAGTTTAATATGACAACTGATAACATGTTTGAGATATTTAATAACTCTAAGAAACTGTTTTCAGTCTCTCAGATTTCTCACTCTTGTTACTGCCTTCCAGACTCCTGGCCAACAGGACATCTGGATGTGGTGTGAGGGTGGTAAGGATGGGAGTTCCTTCAGTGGGTAGTTTGGCTACTCCAGCATCCTGGCAATGTTCCTTGATTGCCTAGTTTCTGGATGTTTTGTGGTCTTCCAGTGTTGAAATCTGAGCAAGAAAACTCTGAACCAGTCTTTTGGCTTCTAGAATGTGCATATTGCTACGATAGTAGGTTTAGTATCACTTTCACTCATATTGCTGTGTAAACACTACACTGAGTGTCCCATTCACTTCCAACCTAGGTGGTCCACTCACAGAAGTACACCACATTTCCAAGTCTTGGCATGTCACCAATCAGATGCTTAGCTACCTGAGGACTTTTAATACACAGGAAAGGGCATTGGAAAAATAAATTTTCAGGTTGTGCCTTTAACATTTTTCTGTTATGACTGAGCTTCTGCCCAGAGTCCCAAATGGGGTCAAGGTCTCTGTCTGCTCCTAGTGACATCTTTACTCATAGAGAGGATACAGCTTTTCATTGTATTCTCCCACCTCTCTCTTTTCTTGACACAGTTCTCCAGGACTAGAAAGGGTCAGGCCTTTTCTCCATTTCTTCCTGTCCAGAAAGCTTATGTAAAAATCTATGCACTAATCTCACAAATCAATGCTAAATGTAGACATAATGGAATTTGGAAATTTAATTCTCAATCACTGAAATCTAGACTATTGCTTTGCTGAAAATTCTATTTCTGAATAATAATTATTACCTCAGACTTTTTTATTTTTTATCCTTTTTGTAAAAATTCTTAACCTACATCAAAGCAGAAGGATCTCTTCAATGAAAAATAGCTCAGAAAGCCAAAAGAGTAACCCATATTCATAGTGATCAGCATATAGATCTAATTACACTCTTGCTGAGTTGCTAGAGGTGAATGATTGATTTTGACTTAAATATGCTTCCCAGACAGATAACATTTGAGCTGAATCTAGAAGAGAAAAAAAGATTTGTTAAAGTATTTTTAGAAGTGGCTCAGTTTAAAAATACATAGCCAGTGGTTCCTTACTAAACCAGACACATGGCCCTGGCTGATGGCTCAGTGGATATAGTCCAGCCCTGCGTATGGACTTCCAGGGTTCTATTCCCTGTCAGGGCACACAGGAGAAGCAACCATTTATTTCACCCCATTCCCTCTCCCCTCCTCTCTCCCTTTTCGCTCGCCTCCCATAGCCAGTGGCTCAATTTGTTCAGGCACGGCCCCAAGTGCTGAGGATAGTTTCAGTAAGAGCAAATAAGCTTTAGGTGCTAAAAATAGCTTGGTACTGCATCACTGGCCCCAAACCGAGTTGCTGAGTGGATCCTAGTGGGAGCATATGCAGGAGTCTACCTAACTGTCTTCCCCTCCTCTCACTAAAAACAACAAGAACAAAAATGGACACATTTTTACTGTATTTCACTAGAGAATACACAGAAACAACAAGAAAACTTGAGAATTATGGGTCATATTCTCTAAAACTGAAAAAAAGACCCAAACTCTTCCATTAGTTGAAAAATACTATAAAGCACCTATTATAAGCTAGGAATTATGTCAGATGTTACCAAAAATGAAAAAAATATACTCCCTACTATCAAAAGCACACAAGCATACTACTAAAAATGTTTAGCTTCTAGGGGGACACACACATTTAAAATAGAAGAAGAGTTGTAATCACTAATTAGTATTAAAACTAATTTTCAAATGATGAAAGTAAAATATGGTATAGTAAAATCAAGAGTACTCTTAGTGTTCCATACATATACGGTATACAGTTATAGTGGCAGCATAGCTAGAAGCTTGCGTGCATTCCAAGGGAAGAAAGATGCTAAAATATTATGACCAAGTATATGTATATGAAAGTTGATTGACAGAATATAGGTAGAATAGGATATATTTTGGCACACATTTTTATTTGTGAAATTATACTTAAAATAATCACTGAGACTTTTTTTTTTTAATAAATTTTTATTAATGGTAATGGGATGACATTAATAAATCAGGGTACATATATTCAAAGAAAACATGTCTAGGTTATTTTGTCATCAAATTATGTTGCAAACCCCTCGCCCAAAGTCAGATTGTCCTCCGTCACCCTCTATCTAGTTCTCTGTGCCCCTCCCCCTCCCCCTAACTCTCTCCCTCCCTCCCTCCCATGTCCTCCCTCCCCCCCCCACCCTTGGTAACCACCACACTCTTGTCCATGTCTCTTAGTCACTGAGACTTTTAATCACATGTTCAATAGATATTTTTAAGTTTATAGGGAAGAATTTACATACTAATTATTTTAAATTGTATAGCAGTCTAAGGAAAGTTTATGAAATATAATTCTAAAGATATATAAGTAGTCATTCTCCATTCATAGAGTAAGGAGTCTCCTTTTTCTTAACCCATAATACTAAATTTTATGTAAAATTCATTTCATTGGATACAAAGTAATAAGATGTACTAGAATTGAGATAGAAAACTAGTTTATATAGTAATAGTGTTAAGAATAAATACAAATATTTTTGATTACCTGGTCAATAAAATATTAATGTTTCACTCTAAGTATTTTTTAATTGATGACATTTTGTAAGTTCTTCCATTACCACAAATTGTGGGCACAAGACTGAGTTTTAGAAGCATGTATGCTCTACTTCTTTCCTCCTCCTATTGACTCTGTAAGTTTAAGGATAAATTACTTATTATCTTCATGAATTATCACATATACTATCCAACAGTAACTAAAACTATAACTTCTTCTTAAAACATATTGAGTTTGTATCCAGCAAACTCTTGAATATCTTAATGAAAGTGGAGTCCTGAAATTTATATATTAGACTTATAATAATGGTTTTAAAACTCTAGATAAATAGAGCTTTAGGGCAGAAGTCTGGTTAAGCCAAGGTTCATTTGTTGAACCTACATTTGCAGAACAAATACACTATTTTTATTTAAATTGTACAATATAGCCAATAAAATATTAATATTTTATAAAATTTTATTTGACTTTTACCTAAGTGTAAAAAAATACAAATTTTTCACAAGAAAAATATTATTATTTTTATTTAAGATACAGTGAAAAATATTACTGGGAATTAACCTGCTCTTCTTCCCCAAGCCAGGCAGTGTCACCACCACTGTAGATGCATCAAATTATATGTGGATAACTCCCATATCTTTCTAGTGTTAACCTTCTCCTAAAGTATATATTTATCTTCATCCTCAAAGGCTACTGAAATACTCTGTCCAAAATTCTGTACATAATTTACTACACTCTCTCTAAACATTTTTGTCTTCTATATTTTCTATTTTAGTTTATGACCACCAGCCAATCAGCAGACTGGATTTGTTCTTAATCCTTTTCTTGTCTTCATCTTCAATTATTAATTCCTTATGTATCCTATATAGAGGTGCTGGCATGCATCCAGTTATTCAGGCCAGATATGTGGATTAGTCTCATGTTCAATGTTCCATTTATCTGGCTAGAGAGAAAGTGATAATAGCAAAATGGATAGCACTCCCTCACCCCAGAGGCAGTCAGTCACCAAGGCCAGTAGATATACCAACTGAAAAGTGTCCTGAATTTATTCTCTCAGGTTGACTAACAGGGGTTAGTCAAACTGAACTTTGTGTAAACATGGGTACTTGGAAGACTCAAGTGTTCAAATTCACCCAACTTGAATACTCTACTATAATTTTGTATCAGAACAGCATGCAAAAGGCAGAGCTGGGGTGCTTGCCAATGTAGCAAATAATGGAAATAGAGAAGAAAAGAAGATTCTGAAAGGAGATTGCAAAGCAAGAGCTCAAGTGTAAAATTAGATACAAGGCTCTCATTAGTCAAGAATAAAAGACAACAGTGTTCAGCCTTTGTGATGTGAACCTAAAATGTTATAAATTTCTTCTGACTACAGACAATATTAGTTAAAAAATTAGAAGCAGAACTGAACAAATATCTGTATATACATATATCTATACATCAATTCACCTATACATGCATACATATTATATACATACATAGAACAAATTCACAATATACAACAATGTACAAAATTGTACAATCCATCATTCATTAGTTTTCTTCCATGCACAAGCTCTAAAGCCCAAAGTTTTAGGTAATAACTTAATTTTTACCATATTCTGTATGATCTTGGAAAAGCAATCTAAACCTTATATATAGAGCAGAGATTTTTATACCATCTACCACATAAGATTGTTGAGGGCTTTAAGTGAGATAACTTCAGTGGAATTAATAAAAAACAGATTTTTGAAAAGATTTTATTTATTGATTTTAGAGAATGGACAGAGAGAAAGTAGGGGAGGAGTGAAAAGCATCAACTCTTAGTAATTGCTTCGTGTATGTGCCTTGACAGAACAAGCCAGGGGGTTCAAACTGGCTATCTTAGCATTCCAGGTCAAAGCTTTAACCACTGTGCTACCACAGATCAGGCAATAAATAACGAATTTTATTTTTATCAGTATTATATCTTTAAACCTAATACGATATAATCTTTAACTACAATTAATTTCCTTTGGGGTATCAGTCTACTCTTTTTTCTCACCTCTCTTCACTATACAGATGGCACCCTAATCTACATTTTTGGGGAAAAAGCTTGCTTATTCATTAATTACATTTTTCATTTATTTAGGCATCTTCACTTGAATGGCCTTATATACATTTTACAAATTTGAAACCTAATATATTATCTTCTTTCAGTTATTTTATGCAGCAATAGCCAAAGTAAATAATAAAGAACTTTGGGTGAAGAAACTTCAAAGAGATGTTAGGCAGTAACCCTTTTCTTAAAGTAATCTTATTCTTCTCAACTTGATTGTAAACTTCTTAAAAACTTGGAACAGTTGTTTTATCTCCTGTGAGGCTGGGCCATTTATAAGGTTGTATGGTTGAGTGAGAGAAAGGAAGGATGGTTCCCTCATTTTCTCAACTGTGAGTGTTGTCATAGAGACCCCAAACGAATTCTTCTACCTAGGATCTCTTGTAGCAGACAAATCACCATGGAGTCCCTGATGGTACTCTTCCTATGTAAAGAATCAAGCATCAACTAGAGAAAAATTACGGGTACTTTAAAAGGAAAAATTATCTTCTTCCAAGGGGCTTCTAACCAGATAAGTATATTTTGGAATCGGTCCTATCTCAGTATTCCTGAGATCAACTACCACACTAAAAGTGCCAGCATGCTGAGAATAGAGTCCTACACCTCCTGGAAGGGAAGGGGATTGTCTTCATTTTAAGAAGCAGAACAGAGATTTGGAGCAGCTGATGGTGGTACTGCAGTTGCTCAGCCTGAAGCTTGTCAGTCATCAAAGCAGCACCATGTAGCAATGAGAAGCACCTCCACTCACACACGTATCCAACTGCATGACTCCAGGGCAGGGGTCGGGAACCTATGGCTTGCGAGCCAGATGTGGCTCTTTTGATGGCTGCATCTGGCTTGCAGGCAAATCTTTAATAAAAAAAATAACGTTAAAAATATAAAACATTCTCATGTTTTACAATCCATTCATTTGCTACTGCTCATGTTCATGGTTGTGGATGGCTGGAACCAATCACAGCTGTCCTTCGGCACAACACCAAATTTTTATTGAAAAATGCATAACGTACACGGGTCATTGTATGGCTCTCACGGAATTACATTTTAAAATATGTGGCATTCATGGCTCTCTCAGCCAAAAAGGTTCCCAACCCCTGCTCTAGGGCACAGTATGGGATGCAGGGAGGAGTGACAAGATCAGCTGTTCAGAGAGGGTAGAAGTAGCAGTGGGTCAGCAAAATATATTACCATAGTCTAGATACTATATAAAGACCAAATCTAAGGTAAGGGAGATGGGAATCATCAAACGTTGGCAGTTATGGACTGATCCTCCCAGAAAAGTAAGGGACTTGGAAATCAAGGATGTTGGCAAGAGAGTATTAGAGTCACAAATGTTGACAGAGGAATCAGTTTCCAGAGATAAGGAAATTAAGAGTCACATAATCAATAGAGAGAGTGGGTGATGTAAACTGAGAAGGGATGAGGTTTCCAGAAGAGCGCCTGTAGGTAACAGTGGTTTTAGTAACGTACCACTGGGCTGAGTAGCAAAGTGAGAGGGCTGAGACCCTGCAGTGCTGCTGTCTGTACTCTGATTTTGAAGAGGCAAGTCAAGGCCAGGCTGATGTTAAACAGCATTTTTAAAGAAGTAAGTTCAGTGTTTCATCATTCCTTTTGAAAATTCTTTTTCTTTTTACCCTCATGAGATTATTCAATCAATGCCTTTGGTTAATTCCCCTACTTGAAAGATCTTGCGTTCCAGATATCTGATGGTTCATTCTCAGGTTTCCTTTAATTTTCACCATATGCCACACACACAACAACAACACCACACCACACCACACACACACACACACACACACACACATACACACACCTCTTACCTCCTTCTCTGCTTTCCTTTTCTCTTTAGAATATGTCAATACTTAACATACTATACATTTTTTTCTCATTTATTATTGTTTATTGTCTTTTTTCCCATTCGAATTTAAGGTTCAGGGGGACTGGGATTGTTGTCTGGTTTTTTTTATTAAATACTCTAGCTCCAGCACCAATGACAGTGTCTACATTACAGGAGCTCAATAAATACTCGTTGAATAACTCAGTTATGGTATGTATTTTTAATCTCAAATTCCCACCACCAGGGAATTTTACCCAGTAACTCTTGGATAAAGTGATTCTTGATTCATTTCCTCACTGTGTTGAAAATCTTCTGTCTTTTGTTCCATTCTCTTGGAATTTTTTGAGATGATTGGGAATTGTTCTGAAAAAAAAAAAGTATCCAAGTAAATGTAGATGGCCAAATTAATGTTCAATAAAGATATTGTTTTCCATTGTGGGGACTTTCAGTGATTCATCCCAAAGACTCAATAACATGAAAATTTCAGGTAATGTGACAGTCCTTTGAAAGAATATTTTGGGCAAGAGTGTGTTAAGTATATGGTATAGAAAGTTGATTTTACCTTCCATGTTTGTGTTAATCTTGAGTCTTCCAAAATCAGCCTGGCTTAAAGCTGATGTGTTATAAAACTGAAAATTAGTAAATTCAACAGTCATTTACTAAAACTGGAAATTCATTTAGAAATATATTTTTAGCAAAGTCATGGGCTTTTTAGCCAGAGTGTTTTAACTTGGCTAAAATTTAAGCCATTTCCTTTTGTTTAGTTCACAAGAAAGAATGAATAGCTAATTCTTGTTCCCCATCTTTCTCACAGTAATACTGTGAAGGTTGAATAAAGGGACAATACAAAATTTCTGCAAGTATACACTGCAAAAGACATAATGATGGCTTTATTCTTTTGTTATTTATTTTCTTTTTTAACTTTTTGTGCTCTTTTCCATTTTTTATTAAATTTTAAATTTATTGTGTTAACATGGATTCAAATGTCCCACTCAATATAACATCCTGCACCCCAACAATGTGCCTCCATTATACCCCCTTTGCCCCCCTCTGCTTACCTCTGTCCCCACCTTCCCTCTGGGATTTGCTGTCCTCTTATCTGTATCTATGTGTCATTTATATATAATTTCATTTATCCCTTCACCTTCTCTGATCCCATCCCCACATCCCCCTTCCATCTGTCATCTGTCTCTCTGCTCCCCGTGACCCCGCCTCTGCCTCTATTCTGTTCCTCAGTTCCCCATGTTCATTAGATTCCACATGTAAGTGAAATCATCTGATATTTGTCTTTCTCTGCCTGGCTTTTCTTAAGAGGTATTTTTCACCTGGCTATATCTTGCTCATCATTCACTAATTAAATGTCAGTTCCCAATAGCTACACAGGTAAGAGTGTTATTTGACATGATCTAAAATAGAATCTAAATACACCCAGTTATGCTTAGATCTCTTTGTCTTCCCATTCTTCACCTTCTGCCACTCTATTCTCCCTTATTGTACTCTTCCTACTCCTAATAGACACCTCTCAGTTCCCACCCCATTTTCCATCATCCCATATAAGTAAATGCTCACCACTCTCTATCTGTTATTATTTAATATTGCTAGTTCCATACACACAGTCCTAGTGTTGTACCCTGCAACATATAGATTTTATGCTGTTTTTTTTTATCTTTTGATGGTTATTTTATGTCAATGTTCGGAATTGAATTACTGAGGATAACTAGGCAAGAACTAAGAACCAGTGTTAAATAAATTTACTGTGAGTGAAGTGTATGTTGAGGAGACAATGAGAGATGATGGTTGGCAGTAAGGGGCAACCATAGTTAAAATGTATTGGTGGTAGGGTTAAATGTATTGGTGGTGGGATTCTGCCAATGGAAAGACAGCAATTTGAAGAATGTGGTAGTTTTTAAAATGGGTAACTTGTGGCATTAACTGGCTTCTATATTCCTTCATTTATCTCAATATTATTAAAGCCCTGAGCAGTATTTTGAGAAAATATAACTATCTTCTGGAGATACCATAAAAGAAAGAAAATCAGATAATATACCATAACAAATGACATTTGTCCACAGCATCAACTAAGGCAGGAAACTAAGTTACAGAGAATTTAGATGACCTACCTCAGTTTGCAAAGTTAGTAGCATTCAGGACTCACACCCACACTTAATGATGTCTCTAACTTACTCGTCTATGCGTTCAATAGTCTGTGTGCCAATGAAAGAAACATAATTGTATTAGAAAGTTAAAATAAATTCCTTTCTAATTTGGATGAATACTGCCTGATACATTATTATAATATAAAATGTACAATACAACTTTGTTTCAGATAAACTCTTATTGCAATAAATATAATCACAAAGAAGAGTCTTGACTTAACCAACCTATTTCTTTGATATATCAAATAGCCACCATGGTCTGATTATATTCCATTTTGTACAACCTTTAAGTGCTTTCTGTGGTGCAACTTTTTCAGTCCCCACTAAGAACAAGCATCATTGTACATCATACATACTGGATATAAGAACAGAAAGAGATATGAATTTCACACTTCTTTTGTCCTAAAAATCATGTCATTTTAATTATTATTTTGTCTCAGTGATCTATCTTCAGACCTGTCAGACATTTCAAGAAAATTCCTCTAAATTCTTAAATTTTAACCAAAAAATAATCCCACAAAGAATCCTAAGAATAATGATTAACAAAAAGCAGAGAATTAATTGTGATGTCTCTTTTTCCATACTGTTTTCAAAATATGTATTACATCCCAGTTGACTTTGAATGGCCTTTGCCCCATTTATCCTCTGAATTCTACACACTATGCATTCCAGAAAACACTCAAAGGGAATAGGATTTCATTTTAACTATGTGTATATTCCAAAGCAAATATTTTACATACAAAACAATGGCATAAATATTTTAATGAAAGGTTAAACTCTGAAACAGTGAATATATTTCAGGATTTTTGTTTTCTTTTTATGACATCTTACCTATTCTGCTTACAAAGATTGTCTTGTGCCTGATTACTAATGATTTTTGCCCCTAACAGAGATATTGTAAGTGTACTTGAAAGAACCCAATATCCACATTTCTTTCTAACAGCACTGTATTACTTTTAGAAAATTACATCTTCCCCATTGTTTCTGGAATCTTGCTGGTCCATTCAATTCTGAGGCCTATCTCCCACTACTAAGCCTCAAGATACTATATTGCTCACAAAATTTAGGGGATATTTTATTGCTTCATATTCATTTTTAATATCCCCTAGTTTTTCTGAGCAGTATATTTTTCATTGTCCCTATACAACAGGAAGAAGGATACATAAAGTATATTTGCCCAAACAAAAATTTGTAAAAAAAGGAAAGAGCAATTAAAATTTCATTCCTCTCAGAGTAATCCCTACCAGTCTATTCTGTTTGTGGCGGAGGTAAATTTTTACAAGGTTAACAGGATATTAACCACTTTAAAGTGTACAATTTATTGGCACTTAGGACACTCACCATGTTGTACAACTATCATATCTATATTGTTCCAAGGCGTATGCCTCACACAAAAAGGAAACCCCATGTCAATGAAGCTGTTACTCCTTGCCTCCCCCTCTTCCCAGCCCCTGGAAACCACTGCTCTGCTTTTTGCCCCTGTGGATTTACATACGGTGAATATTTCATATAAATGGAATCATTCAATGTGTGGCCTTTTGTGCATGACTTCTCTCACATAATGTTTTCAAGAAGCATTCCTACTGAAGCATTTATCAGTGCTTTCTATTTCTACCCCTCTGCCCCTTCCTGGGTTTCTGCCCTTACAAATCCCTCTTTCAGACACCCCAGCTAGTCAGTCAGCATCCTTCTTTCTGCATTTCTTTACCTGTCCTATAGTGAAGTTAAACAGCCATTGGTTTCTGTTTCTTATAGTTGATAATGAATTGACATACTTTCTTTTTTAAATGTTTTTTATTTATTCATTTTAGAGAGCAGGAAGAGAGAGAGAGAGAGGAGAGAGGAGAGAGAAGGGGGAGGAGCAGGAAGCATCAACTCCCGTATGTGCCTTGACCAGGCAAGCCAGGGTTTTGAACCGGCAACCTCAGTGTTTCCAGGTTGACGCTTTATCCACTGCGCCGCCACAGGTCAGGCTGACATGCTTTCTTACTGGGTACATTAACTATTACTTTCTAACTAGATACAAAAACCCAAAGATTTCTTTCCATATTCTTTCTATATTTTAATTACAAATGTCAAGTAAAATTTTTTCACAAGTTTCTTACAGCATTTTCTCAAGATTGCAAATATAAGTAATTTTTTGTTTTATTTTTTCAATTACACTTTGCATACAATATTATTTTGTACTGATTTCAGGTGTAAAACATAGTGTTTACAGAATCATGCAATTTACACAGTGTTCCTGGCAATATTGCCATTTCCCACCTGGCACCATATATGATTATTATAATATTATTAATATATTTTCTATGTTTTATAAATTTTCTTTGACTATTTTTTAACTACCAGTTTGTACTTCTCAATCCCTTTATTATTGTCACTCAGTCTTTTAAACACTCTCCTCACTGGCAATCATAAGTCTGTTATCTGTATCTATGAGTCTGTTTATTTATTTTGTTATTTAGATCCCACTTATAGGTGAAATCATATAGTATCTGCCTTTCTCTGATTTATTTCCCTTAGGTTCATCCATGCTGTTGCAAATAGTAAGATTTTTATGGCCAAGTATTATTTCATTTTATATATATATACACACACACACACACCACCGTTTTTTATCCACTTGTACTTTGATGGATACTTGGGTTGCTTCCATTATCTTCACTATTATAAATAACGCTGCAGTGAATACAGAATTGTATAGGTTCTTTTGAATTAATGAATATACCCAGAAGTGGAATTGCCAGGTCCTAAGGCAGTTCCACTGTTAATTTTTTGAGACCTTTCCATACTGTTTGGCATAGTGGCTACAACAATCTGCATTCCCACCAACAGTGCACAGGGGTTTCGTTTTCTCACTATCACTTGATATTTGTTGACTTATTAATAATAGACATTCTGACAGGTATAAAGTAATATCTTATTATGGTTTTAATTTGCGTTTCTCTGATGATTAGTGACATTGAGCTTCTTTTCATATGTCTATTGGCCATTTGTATGTCCTCTTTGAAGTAATGTCTATTCAAATCTTTTGCCTATTTTTAATTGGGTTGTTTCTTTTTTGTGTGTTGAATTATATGAGATTTTATAAATTTTGGCTATTAACCCCCTTATGAGTGTATCATTGGTGAATATCTTCTCTCATTTAGTGGGCTGTCTTTGCATTTTGTAGATGGTTTCCTTTAATGCACAAAAACTTTTTAGTTTGGTGTAGTCCAATTTGTTTATTTTTTCTTTTGTTTCCTTTTTTCAAAAGTATATATCGGAAAAAAATATTACTGAGAGATTTCAGATATTTACTGCACATGTTTCTTCTTGGAGTTTTATGGTTTCAAGGCTTACATTTAAGTCTTTAATGCATTTTAATTTATTCTTGCATATATGGTATACGGAGGTGGTCTAGTTTCAAGTTTTTTGGGGTTTTGTTTTTTTTTTGCATGTATCTGTTCAATTTTCCCAACACCATTTATTGAACAGACTTTCTTTAACCTAGAGTACAGTCTTTCTTCCTTTGAGAAATATTAACTAACCATATCGGCCTGGTCTGCATGCCTGTTTTTATGCTGCCAGTACCATGCTATTTTGTTTACTGTGGCCCTGTATAATTTGATATCAGGTAGTATGATTCCTTCAGCTTTGTTCTTTTTTCCCCCTTTTCCAAGTGAGAAGAAGGGAGATAGTTAGACTCCAGCCTGCAAGCTGACTGGTATCTATCCAGCAACACTCTCTGGGGTCAACTGAGCTATCCTAAATGCCTGGGCCAGCGCCAAACCAATCTAGCTACTGGCTGCAGGAGGGGAAGAGGAAAAGAAGTGAGAGAGAAGCAGGTGATCACTTCTCCTGTGTGCTTTGACCAGGAATCAAACCCAGAACATTTATACACCCAGCCAATGCTCTATAAACTGAGCCACTGGCTAGGGTCCAACTTTGTTCTTCTTTCTGAATATTGCTGTTGCTATTCGGGGTCTTTTATATATATATTTTTGAAATATTTTTTTCTAGATCCATGATATGTTATTGGTATTATAATAAATATTGCATTGAGAGCCCTGGCCAGTTGGCCAGTGGTAGAGCATCAGCCCAGTATGTGGATGTCTCAAGTTTGATTTCCAGTCAGGGCATACAGGAGAAATGACCATCTGCTTCTCCACCTGTCCCCTTCCCCCTCCCCCTTCTCTCTCTCTCTCTCTCTCTCTCTCTCTCTCTCGATTGGTTTCAGCTAGTTGGCCGCAGGTGCTGAGGATAGCTCCATGGCCTCTACCTTAAATGCTAAAAAAAT
Source organism: Saccopteryx bilineata (assembly GCF_036850765.1). NCBI lineage: Eukaryota > Metazoa > Chordata > Mammalia > Chiroptera > Emballonuridae > Saccopteryx > Saccopteryx bilineata. The sequence continues at coordinate 319,578,101 of NC_089491.1, forward strand.
GGCTGAGTAAGCAATGGAGCAATAGAGTAAGAGCTCCAGATGGGCAAAGCATTGCCCCTAGAGGAGTTGCCGGGTGGATCCTAGTCAGTGCATGCAGGAATCTGTCTCGCTACTTTCCCTCTTCTCATTAAAATTAAAAAAAAAAAATGCATTGAACTGGCCAGGTGGCTCAATTGGTTAAAACATTGTCCCAAAGCATAGAGGTTGCAGATTCAATTCACAGTCAACACACAAAGAGGAACAGATTGATGTTCCTGTCTCTCTCTCCATTCCTCTCCCACTAAAATAAATAAATAGAAATTAAAATAAATTGCATTGAATCTGTAGATTGCTTTAGGTAGTATGGACATTTTAATAATATTAATTCTTCCTATCCATGAGCATACTATATGCTTCTGTTTGTTTTTATCTTCAATTTTTTTCTTCAGTGTCATAATTTTGTTAATACAGATCTTTTACTTTCTTGGTTAAATTTAATTTCTAGGTATTTTTGTTGATGTAATTGTAAATGCGAACGTTTTCTTAGTTTTTCTTTTTTATAGTTCATTATTAGTATATAAAAATGCAACCTATTTTTAAATATTTATTTTATATTCTGCTACTTTACTAAAATTATCACTTCTAGTTGTTTTTAGGTGGAATCTTTAAAATTTTCTATATACAATATTTTGTCATCTGTAAATGACAATTTTACTTCTTTTTTTTCCCGTTTTTCTGCCTTTTATTTCTTCTTTCATCTGATTGCTATGACTAGGGTTTTCAGTATTGCATTGAATAAAAGTGGTGAAAGTGAAAATTCCTGGCTTGTTCCTGATTTTAAGGAGAATAATTTTAGATTCTATTGAGCATGGTATTAGCTATGAATTTGTCACATATGACCTTTATTATTTGAAGTATGCTCTCTCTGTTCTCACTTTGCTGAGAGATTATATTGTAAATCAGTGCTAGATTTGGTCAAATACTTTTATTGCATGTATTGATACATTTATATAACATTAATCATTTACTTAGTTTATGTGATGTATCATGTTAGTTGATTTGTAAATATGGTGCCAACCTTGCATCTCAGGTATAAACCTCACTTGATCATGATGTATAATCTTTATAATGTACTACTAATTTTTTTATTTTTAAATTAAATCTATTGAGGTGACACAAGTCAATAAAACCATACAGGTTTTATGTGTCCAACTTTATACCATACCATCTGCACACTGCTTTGCACACTCACCATCCAAAGTAAAAATCACTGACTGCCACCATTTAACGTTTCTTTGCTCTCTTCCACCCTCCCCCACCCCCTTTCCCGCTGGTAATCACCATACTATTGTTCCTATGTTTCTTTCCTCCTAATCCCTTCACCATATTCACCCAGCTCCCCAACCACCCTCTGCTATGACAGCTGTCATTGTTCTATGTATACATGATTATGCTTCTATTTTGTTTGTTAGCTTACTTTGTTCATTAAATCCCACATATAAGTAAAATCATATGGTATTTTAATTCCCTGACAAGCTTATTTCACTTAGCATAATATTCTCCAGGTCCGTCCATACTTTCACAAAAGGTAAGATTTCCTTCTATTTTATGGCCTCGTAGTATTCTATTTTCTAAATGTACTGACTTTTTTGTTGTTATTTATTAACTCAAAAAACTGAATTTATTAGGATGATATTTATACAGAAATCATACATATTTCAAGTGTACAGCTCAATTAAACGCCATCTGCACACAACATTGTGCACCTTCTGCTCCAAACAAATTCTCTTTTATCCCCATTTTCTTCCCCTTTGACCACCTTTACCTTGCCCCCCACCTTGCCATTCCTTCTGGCTATTACCACACTGTTGTCTGTGTTATGTGATGTATATTTTTTTCTTGGCTAACCCCTTCACCCTCTTTTATCCAGTCCTCTGAACACTCTCCCCTCTGATTGCTGTCTGTTTCATGTGTCCATGCCTCAACTTTTTGTATTCATTAGATTCCACATATAAGTGAGATCATATGGTATTTTTCACTGTTTGACTGGCTTCTTTCACTTAGCATAATAATCTCCAGGTCCATCCATGCTGTCACAAAAGTTAAATTTCATTATTTTTTTATGGCTGAGTAGTAGTCCACTGTGTAAATGTATCACAGTGATTTTATCCACTCATTTACTGATGGGCACTTGAGCTGCTTCCAGATCTTGGCTATTTTAAATAATGCTGCAATGAACATAAGGATATGTAAAATCTTTGGAATTAGTGTATCAATTTTTTTTGGATACATTCCCAGATTTGTAGTTGCTGAGTCGTAAGGCAGTTATAGTTTCAATTTTTTCAAAAAAACTTCATTCTGTTTTCTAAAGTGGTTGTATCAGCCTGCATTCCCACCAACAGTGCAGGTGGGTTCCCTTTACTCCACATCCTCACCAGCACTTGTTTGTTGGTTTATTGATAATAGCCATTCTAAGAGACATGAGGTAATTTCTCATTGTGGTTTTAATTTGCATTTATCTAATAATTAGTGATGTTGAGCATCTTTTTATGTGTCTATTGGCCATCTGTATGTCCTCTTTTGAGAAGCATATATTTAGATTCTTTGATAATTTTTTAGTTGGTTACTTTGTTTTCTTAGTGTTGAATTGTATAAGTTCTTCATAAATTTTAAATATTTGCCCCTCATAAAATGTATATGATTGGCAAATATTTTCAGCCAGTCCTTTCTTCTTTTCATTTTGTTGATGGCTTCCTTTGCTGTACAAAAACTTTATAGTTTGATGTATTCTTATTTGTTTATTTTTTGTTTGTTTGTTTCTCTTGCCCAAGGAGATATATCAGAAAAAAATATTGCTACAAGAAATGTGTGAGATCTTGCTGCCTACATATTTTCTTCTAGGGTTTTTATGGTTTCAAGGCTTAAAGTCTTTCATATATTTTGCATTTACTTTTTAGTGTAGTGTAAAAAAGTGGTCTTTATTTATTCTCTTTTGCATGTGTCTGTCCAATTTTTCCAACATTATTTATTGAAAAAAACTGTCTTTATCCCCTTGTGTGTTCTTGCTTTCTTTATCAAATATATATTAATTGACCATTAAAACAAGGATTTATTTCTGGGCTTTCTATTCTTTTTCATTTTTTTATATGTCTATTCTTATGCCAATACCATACCGGTTTGATTACTATTATAGTATAGTTAAATATCAGGTAGTGTGATTCCTCCAACTTTATTCTTCTTTGTAAATATTTCTGTTGCTATTCAGAGTGTTTTGGTTCCATACAAATTTTTGGAATATTTGTTCTGGATCTGTGAGTTATGCCATTGGTATTTTAATAGAAATTGCACTGAATCTGTAGATTGCATTGGATAGTATGAACATTTTAATGATATTAATTCTTCCAACCAATGAAAAGGGTATTTACATCCACTTTTTTTAATTTTAATTTAATTTAATTTTATTTTTTTTGACAGAGTCAGAGTTAGAGAGAGGGACAGACAGACAGGAAGGGAGAGAGATGAGAAGTATCAATTTTTTGTTGCGGCATCTTAGTTGTTCTTTGACTGCTTATTCATTGATTGCTTTCTCATATGTGCTTGACCGGGGGGGCTACAGCAGAACAAGTGACCCATTGCTCAAACCAGCGACCTTGGGCTCAAACCAGTGATCTTGGGCTTCAAGCCAGTGACCTTTGGGCTCAAACCAGTGACCATGGAGTTATGTCTATGATCCCATGCTCAAGTCAGCAACCCTGCGCTCAAACTGGTAAGTCCATCCTCGAGCAGGATGAGCCCATGCTCAATCTGGCAACCTCAGGGTTTTGAACCTGGGTCCTCCGCATCCTAGTTCAACGCTCTATCAACTGTGCCACTGCCTAGTCAAGCTACATCCACTTTTTTGTATCTTCCTCCATTTTATTCTTCAATATGCTATAATTTTGTGAGCGCAGGACTCTTACCTTCCTGGTTAAATTTACCCTTAGTTACTGTATTTTTTTGTTGTTGCAATTGTAAATGAGATTTTTTTCTTAGTTTCTCTTTTTGATAGTTCATTATTGATATATAAAAATGTCATTGACTTCTGAATATTAATTTTGTATTCTGGTACTTTGCTAAATTTATTTATCAGTTCTAGTAGTTTTTTTTTTGTTTTTGGGGTTTTTTTTTTGGCAGAGTGGTTAGGCTCTTCTATCTATAGTATCATGTCATCTGAAAATAATGACAGTTTACTTCCTCCTTTCCAATTTGAATGGCTTTTATTTCTTCTTCTTGTCTGATCACTATGTCTAGATTTTTCAGTACTAAGTTTAATAAGTGGTAAAAGCAGACATCCTTGTCTTTTTCCCAGTAATAAGGGAAATACATGTAAGTGTTTGCCATTGAGTTGGCTGTGGGCTTGTTGTATATGGATTTTATTATATTGAGATATGTTCATTCTATTCCATTTCACTGAGAGTTTTATCATAAGTGGGTGCTATATTTATCAAATGTTTTTTCTACATTTATTGATAAGATTATGTGATTTTTATCCTTTATTTTGATTATGTAGTGTATTATGTTTATTGATTCGTGGAAGTTGTACCAACCTTGCATTCCTGGAATAAGTCCCAATTGATCTTGGTGTATTATCTTTTTAATGTATTGCTGGAACCAGTTTGTTAATATTTTGAGGATTTTAGCATCTATGTTCATCAGGGTATTGGTCTATAATTTTCTTTCCTTTTACTGTCTTTCTCTGTTTTTGGAATTAAGATAATACTAGTTTCATAAAATGAACTGGGAAGTCTTCCCTACTCCTGAATTTTTTGGAATAATTTGTGAAGAATATTTTTTTTAGTTCTTTGAATGCTTGGTAAAATTCATCTGTGATGCTCCTGGTCCAGGACTTTGTTGGAAGTTTCTAAATCACTGCTTGTATTTCATAAGGTTTTTGAAATTAGTAATCAGTCTGTTCAGGTTTACTGACTCTTCCTGATTCAGTTTGTAAAGATTATATGTTTCTAGGAATTTACCCATTTCATCCAGTTTGTCTAATTTTTTGTATTTTTATTGTGTCAGTTGTTACTTTTTTGCTTTCATTTCTGATTTTATTTATTTAGGTCCTCTCTTTTTTTCTTGATTGGTCTGGTTGAAAGTTTGTCAATCTTGTTTATCTTTTTTAAAAACCTGCTGTTGTTTTCATTAATATTTTGTATTGGTTTTTTTAGTCTCTATGTCAATTATTTCTATTCCAATCTTCATTATTTATTCTCTTTTACTTACTCTGGACTTTATTTGCTGTGCTATTTTTCCTAGTTTTCTAAGGGTAAACTTAGATTGTTTATTTGAGATTTTTATTCCCCCTCTTTTTTTTTTTTTTTTTTTTTTGTGGACCTGTAATGCTATGGACTTCTATCTAAAGATTGGTTTCACTGTTGTTTAGATTTTGGGTTGTTATTTGTTCATTTTCATTTATCTTAAGGTATCTTTTGATTTCTTTCTTGATCTCATTGTTAACCCATTAATTGTTCAACAGCATGTTATTTAACCTCCTTGTGTTTGAGTGTTTTTCTGGTGATTTATTTATTTATTTTTTGTTAGTTTGTAAGTAATATCTAGATTCATGCTGTAATTTGGTGTTTTCTGCTATCTGTCTTCCAAATCACTGATTAAATTCTCTTTTTTATCTAAGCTGCTGTTAATTCTGAGGTGCATTCTTTATTTTAGTTATTATATTCTTCATTTCTAATAAGTCTTCTTTATGGTTTCTATGTCTTTTTTTTATGCTTACTATCTTTTTGTTGAAATTTTCACTGACTTCATTCTTCCCTTCAGTTCCTTGAGCATTTTTATGACCATTGTTTTGAACTCAGTATCTGATATCATACTTGCTTCCACTTTATTTAGTTATTTTTCTGGGAATTTCTCCTTTTCTTTTATTTGGGACATATTTTTGCTTCCCCATTTTGGCTTCCTCTCTGTAATGTTTTTGTGCATTAGGTAGAGCTTCTATGTTTTCCAGTTTTTGGTATGGTGGTATTACGTTAGTAAGTGTTCTGTGACACGAAGGAACCGCTGAGCTAAAGCCAGCCTGTTAGTAAGTGTTCTGTATGGCTCATTAGCACAGTCTCCCTGATCAACCAAGCAAGGTGGTTTAAGAATGTACTTTGTGTGGGTTATGTGAGTCATCCTGTTGTAGTTGAGCCTTGATTACTGTTGAGCCAACCATGCCTGGGGTCAACCCTCAGGTTAGGTGACTCTGAAAACTGACCCACGCTGTGTATGAGCTGCTCTGTGGCTGCTGACCCTGTGAAGCAGAATTTACCTCAGCAGGTTTTGGAGCCTAGAGACTTCCATTTGGATGGTCTATTTGTGGAGCAAATCAAGATGTGCTTTGATATGGTCTGAGGCCTGCCACAGGGTGTTGGTTCTGGTGTTTCTTGAGAGGAACTCTGGTGTAGGTCAATGTGAGGCGCTGCCTATGACCAGATCTGAGCTACCTGTTTGGATGTACAAAACAATCCACAGTCTGTGGTTGCCTTTGCTGGGCCTGGGTGTGCATGGGAGGTGCCAGGCTGATAACCAAGGCTGGCTTCCACCATTACTGAGCCCAGGACAAGTCAACAAAAGGCCTAAATCACCCAAAGATCTGCATCTACCTGCTGGTTGCCTATCAATCTCAGTCACTCAAATAGCTTCTGGTAGTATCACATTGCATGAGGTAGGTCTCAATGAGTTATCAGGTAGGAGTGATTGGTGTTCAAAAGGTTGATACAGATTCAAATTTAGTGTCAATGCTGGCTTTGAGGCCACTCAGCAAAATTTCTGTAATACTTTAAGTTCAACCACTACCTCATGGGTACCCGTGAACATTTCTGGTCAGAGGGGGTCCAGGGAGCCATCAGGGTTAGGTCAGCAGAGTTCATGAGGCCCAAAGAAACCAAGTGCTGACTATGTGAAGGAAGGCTTCTACACAGTAATGTGAGGTGCCAGTCAGGCATGCAAGAGAATAATGGATCTCATTCTAGAGGCTGACCTCTTCAATAGTCTGCACTAGCTGACAAGTCTGCACAAGGAGCCTAGGTTGGTCACAGCTGCTGGGTGTCTGGAGAGTGGAATTAATATAGTTCCCATGGGGAGACAGTCTGGGTCAGACATGCAGGGAGAAAATGGCTCCCACGCCAGAGCCACACAACTCAACCTCTGACATCCTTTGAGTCCATCAGGACCTTTATACTGTGGGCTCAGGCAGCTGACTTCTCCACAAAGCATGAGCTAGGCAGGGTGAGTAACAGGCAGTCAGGAGGTTGGGTCCATTGCATTCATCCAGGCTGATGCTGTATCAAGGAGAGTGATCAACCCAGGAAAGATGGTATATGTGAACAGTGTAGAATAGAGACTCAGCACAGGGACTCTGGAGACTATACTTTTAGCTTTCTCCCCAAAGCTATACAACACTGTTTCTTCTCACAGGGCTACAGTCCTTTCCAAGCTGCCTTCCCTCCACCAGAGCCCAGGGTGAGTGGCTGCAAATGAGATTTTCTGCACTGTCCCTTTAAAAGGTGTTTGGGTTTCTAGCAGATTTCTGTCTTTCTCTGGCAGACGGACTTTCTGCTAATTTCCACAGCCAGATGTTATGTGAGTGCCTCTTCTGGCTCTGGTGCTCTGGGATGGGGAGCTGGCATGAGTTTGAGACCTCACACTTCTCGAGAGGAACCTTTGCACTGAGAAATCCCGCCATATTCTCAGCTGCAGCACATGGGTGTTGGGGCTATCCTTCTGGCATTTTCTTCCTTCATACCAGTCTTGATGTGGCTTTTGCTTTCTATCTTTGGTTATAAGACTTCTGTTCAGTTTGTTATGCAGGTTAATTGCATTATATATATATATATATATATATATATATATATATATATATATATATGTTGTAATTCTAGTTTGGTCCTGGCAGGAAGTGTATATAACTTTCACATACTCTATCGCCATCTTAGGGCCCTGTCTTTTCTTGTGGCAAATAAAACTATTAAAATGATAGAGACCTATTTACATCTTCCGCTTTTGGTACCACTGTTAGGGAGTCCATTTGTTTTATGTAAAAACATTGCAAGCCTATGAAGAAACATCTGGGTGGCCTGGTCAGTCATTTTCTTCTTTTTGAAAACTTAGCCAGAAATTAGCTCAGCAGGCCTTAGAACAAAGGAAGAATGGGTTGGTATCAGAGGCTGAGCTCCAGCGGCACCTTCTTTGTAACAGGGCCCATTCCTCTAGTGTTTACACTTGACTACCCTATCCTAATCCTGATCCGCATCAGGTTGGTATTTTCCATGGTGCCTGCAGCCACCCTAGGCACAATCTACACCAACCTTTATTGAGATTGTGAGAAGTTAGAGGATGCTATGCACTCTGCTGTTTCTCTGCTTAAAAGTTCTTCTCCTAATAAAATCTATTTTATATTTATACCAGACCATACCAGTGGTATGTATCTCCATATCTCTTTTACATAACAAAACCAATTGAATATACATGATGAGAGACACAAATAAAAACATGACAAGAGTTCTTATTCTTAAAGAGCTCAAGTCTAGTAGAGAAAACACTATAGACACATGTTACTATAAGATAAATACTGATGTTGAAATCATAAATCATATCATATCTACAGTCAGGAAGCATCCAAATTTTGCTTACACACTTTCTTTGAAGAAAGAATTCACTCTTTCTTGAGGCAGATATGGAAGCTGCTGCAACCTCTTCCCCCTTAACACATTCATGCTTGTCTGTGTTCTTTTCTTTAGAACCACAAAGGAAATGCCTAACCTTCTTTCACTGGATCATTCTTCAAATATCTGATGATAGTTATCATATTAACATCCACTGTAAACATCTTCAATAACTTCAGTCATTCTATAGCTATAAAGTTCAGTGGAAACATAGATAGTAGAGACCACTTTCATGCGAGGATCTGAGCTATATACTATTGAATAAGCAGGATTTGACTTCAATTTTGAAAAACATTTCTGTAAATGAAGGCAAAAGAAAGGTTATTCCAAGTGGAGAAAGCAAAAAAAGCAAAGTTTTTATTTGAAAAGTGAAGATTAGATCCTAAAAATATAACTAACTCAGAAGAGGTATAGAGAAAGAACAGTGAGACCAGAGAGGTTAAAAGCATGAATTAAAGTTTGTTTTTGTTTTGTTTTTTTGTATTTTTCTGAAGCTGGAAACGGGGAGAGACAGTCAGACAGACTCCCGCATGCGCCGGACTGGGATCCACCCGGCACGCCCACCAGGGGCGATGCTCTGCCCACCAGGGGTGATGCTCTGCCCCTCCGGGGCATCGCTCTGCTGGGACCAGAGCCACTCTAGTGCCTGGGGCAGAGGCCAAGGAGCCATCCCCAGCGCCCAGGCCACCTTTGCTCCAATGGAGCCTTGGCTGTGGGAGGGGAAGAGAGAGACAGAGAGGAAGGAGGGGGGAGTGGAGAAGCAAATGGGTGCTTCTCCTATGTGCCCTGGCTGGGAATCGAACCCGGGTCCCCCGCACGCCAGGCCTACGCTCTACCGCTGAGCCAACCGGCCAGGGCCTAAAGTTTGTAATGTAGGTAATTAGAAAACTTAGAACACTTTTGAACAGAGGAATTACATAATAAAATATATAATTTAAGAACATTATTTAGGTGTAGAATGGAACTTAGAGAGCTAGAAGAGTAAATAAGGGGTTATGGAAATTTAAATTGGATGCTACAAATACCTGAAATAGAAAAAAAATAATGGAAAGTATTATAAGAATAGGTAAAATGCAAGATTTGGTGCAGAAACAGAATAACCATTCATAGTAGTACCATGTCTACCTCTCCTTTATTTCAATATTGAGAAATCACTGCATAAAATTGTGTATTACAGACTTCTACAAAGACAGGATGGTGAATCAGAAAGGAACTCTAGAGTTAGACAAGCTGAAGTTAAAGTCTTGGATCTGCTGCTTCTTAACTGTTGTCATGCACAAGTTATTTGGGGGAATTTCATTACTTAGTTTGTAACTGGAGGTAATAAAGTGGGGTGGTGCCTGGTACAATGGCACTAAGTAAATATTAGTTACCTCCTCTATTTATTTCATTGTTAAAATTTTTTTGTTAAACTGCTGTTAGGTACAGGAAATATGCCTGGTGATGAATGATACAACAATTCAATTCAAGGTACGCAGAGTCTACTGTGTGAGATACACGTGTGGTAGATGGTATTGACCACAATGACCCTTTCCTCCTATAAGAGGAGTCTGTCCCCTATCCTTTGCCATGTTTTTTGCAGGAATTCTCTGTAGGGCTCTTTTCCACCCCACTGACTTTGAGAATGTGAGCATAAGTGATGTATGCTGCAGCTGAGAAGTTTGAAGAGCCATTGCATGTTTTGACTATTCCTGTTTTCCTTCTGTCATGAGAAAGACATGGCCCTAACATGATTTACTTCTGGAATAAAGAAACACATGGTCAGAACCACAGTTTTCCTGCAGTTGCTGCAGCCAAAATATGGTGAAGGAGAAATAAACCACGGAAATTTAGGCTTTTTTTTTTACTATAGTATAATCTAGCAAAAACAAACAAACAAAAAAAACAGAACATAAACAAGTAATTGTGAAAAACTGCAAGATCAATGTCAAGAAGAAAAGGGAAAATACACTCTGGGAGTAAAGGGGCAGTTGGGGAAAGATTTGGGGAGGGAGCAGTGCCACAGAAGAATGTGGGGTCAGAAGTAGACATGGGCCAGGCAAAGCAAAGGCTTCTGTGGAAAATGGACATGTTGTGTAAAACCAAAACGCTGACAAGGGCTATTTGAGAAAAGGAAGAGTGAAGTATGTGGAGAGTTAGGATGCACGTGGTGATAGTGTGCATTCCAATTTCATAAGGTTAAATATACTAGTTAATTTTCTTACATATTATATTTATCATTTATTATCTAGCTCCAACCAATAAAATGTAATTGCCATGAGAGCGGGGATATTTGCCTATTTGATCCATTGTTATGTCTCAAGTATGAGGAACAGTGTCTAGACGTAGTAAGTGCTCTCAATAAGTATTGTTGAGTGAATGACTACAAGGTCATTAAAAAGTCATGCTGAGTTTAGGTTGTATCCTGATGAATATTGGGAGCCACTAAAAATTTTTAGGGGAGAAGTGATTTGCCTCTCAGAAATATTGTTATATCGGCAATATGGATAACGGTTTGGAAGGAGAAAAACAAACTCCTTACTGATTCTGCTTATATAAAATCTGAAATATCCATATTGTACAATTTTTAAAAAGCAAGAGTTTTTAGGCACTTACTGAACATCTTAAAGCACCCTGATGGGAACAGGAGTAAAAATATTTCTGAACAGTATTTAGGTGCTAGCACAGGTTAGAGGTGATAAATTTTAATCATCATTAATCGACAGAGTTGTGTGATTTTTTTTCCAGCAAATCAGTTTCCCAGATTTAAGAGCTAAAAAAAAAAAAGATTGTGGGACTTAAGTAATTGGATAATTTCAAGGAGGATTGAAAGAGCTAGAAAGCCAGGGAAATATGAGATTGTGAAAGAATAAAGCACCAAGTAAAGTAGGAGCAAACAGGGTATATGAGTCATTCCCATGTTGAACAATGGTCTAAACACACAAGTAGAGAGAAATAATGGGATTAATTCCTCAAAGTTAAAAAATAAGACTAACCTTTAGTAACTCTCAGCTTTCTCTTTCTCTCTTTCTTTCTCTTTCTCTCTCTCTCTCTCTCTCTCTATCACACACACACACACACACACACACACACACATGCACACACACACACACACACACGCACACAGTATAAATGTGTTCTTATCATATTTTTCTCTTTGGGCCCTCACATGTCTTGTCCTGAAGTACTACAAATTCTGAAACCAAATACCACTTACATACATAAGGTTTGTATTCATTGTTTCTTGATTTCTTCAAAAGTCCTTCATATGCAGTGCAAGTAAATCTGTACATCAGGTTTTAAGAACTAAGATAGTATTACAAGAAATAGGAATAACTGATGAATTATTCCTTTATTTTTAATCAATAATTACTGTAAACTTTAATAGAATATTTTATTTGTGGCTTTTCTGAAATACATAAAACAAATATGTATTTAGAAAAATAAATATCTAAGTGTAGAATACAGAAATGGCTTTCATTTTTTCTACATGTCTGTGAAAGATTTAATTCTTGCATAATGTTATGTAACTACAATTCTTTTTTATTAGTCACGAGATTTGAATGAAGAGTTGTGAGGTGTTTTTACCAAGGGGGAAAATTGTGAAAGACTAATGTTATGAATTGTTTATCTTCATACTTGCTGTGTTGTAATTTTTTAGTTTCAAGTAGTGTAATTTTTTTAATACTAGCAGTTCTATTTTAATTATTTAACAAACTAATAACACTAGAATTAAAAAGACGGTTACTTACTAAAACAGATCATTGAAGTTTGAAGTTGATTTCTACAATATTTCTGATATATTTGTTTTATTCTGTTAGAAAAAACAATATAAAATATAATTGATGTCTACTTTAGTGACTGAAGATACACTTCTAAATAATCAGAAGGTAAGTCAGTGCTCATGAGAAAGGAATTTCAAGTGGTTTCTGGAGTCCCATTCGTTGGTGACACTACTGAAACTTTTACAAAGCAATATCATTCAACCAGCACAAAGGGGAAAAAATGCTTCAAAAGTAATCTTTATCTTATATGGGTCTTCATTTCAAAGGCCATTCTCATTACACCTACAAATAAAATAAATTTAGTTTTCATTTACTTACATTGAGGACAAACAACTGTCCCTTTTGTCAGAACCAGGGTAAGGACGAAGAAAAAGTGGAGATACAATATCTCCCTGAATGATTGCTTCTTTTTTTTTTAATAAATTTTTATTAATGTTAATGGGATGACATTAATAAATCAGGGTACATATATTCAAAGAAAACATGTCTAGGTTATCTTGTCATTAAATTATGTTGCATACCCCTCGCCCAGAGTCAGATTGTCCTCCGTCACCCTCTATCTAGTTTTCTCTGTGCCCCTCCCCCTCCCCCTAACTCTCTCCCTCCCTCCCTCCTGCTTCTTTAACTCGAGATGAAAACGGGAAGAGGAATGATGAGCATTTCCACCCAGTCAACAACAACGACTTTCTTTATGGCAAGTTTGGACAACAGAGAAAATCAAGGAAGTGAGGATAGGGAGGGAATATGACCTCTCTTTAGAAACTATTTGGTTTCGTAGAGAAACTTTACTGTCTGTGTTTAGTAATTTATTTTGCAAAATACATGTCTATTTCCTGGACCCTATGTGGAAAATAATTTAATAGTCCATTAAGATTACATTTTAAAATTTGTATTTTAAATGTAACAACTATATTTTATCTGTTACTATCATTAAAAGGGGACTACGAAGACTAAGAAAAACTGTTTAAGATTTTGTTGTGAAAGTTTTATTAACTATACAACCTAAAACTTACCTCTTTCTACCATAATTACTAGGAAATCTATTCACACAGCTGTTTCTACGTCTCTTGTTATACTCCTTATATGTAAATTTATATATTTTAATATACAAATAGTATACACCTCTTTTGATCATTTGTAACAATAAACTAGATAAATAAAAATTCATTGTGATGTATAATACATAATTTTAATTAAAGTATTTCTACAATAGGAATTACTATGCATAAATATTTTTTATTTGTCATATAACACAAAGTAAAAATATAAAGATAACTTTCTTGATTCTACATTTAGTTTTTAATTATTTTCAATAACTTCTATGCTATTCAATATTATTTAAGGAATTAACAAGGGTCCAGTTTAATGCATACTTTAGAACAGTAATATTAAATTTTAAATATTAACATTTTCCAAGAACACATAAGCAAATACATCCTCTTGCATACACTATTAGTTGTTTAATGAAATGAATAAAATTATTTAATACATAAAATATGTAATGAACTTAGTATGGTTATGCCATTAGTTTGTAAGTTAGGTAAAGTTTGAAAATCACTATTCATTATTTTCTTACTATTCAGTTGGTGATGTCAGTAAAAATTAATTTCAAAACTGGGCTATTGTACCCACAAGCTGTTTAACAGACTACAATTGGCATAGTATCTAGAAATATTCACAACTGCCTTTAAGAACAAACCAACCTTGTAAAATTTAATAAAATATGAAATGTGATTAAAATTATTTAATAAATAAAATATGTAATGAACTTAGTATGGTTATGCCATTAGGTTGTAAGTTAGGTAAAGTTAGAAAATCACTATTCATTATTTTCTTACTATTCAGCTGGTGATGTCAGTAAAAATTAATCTCAAACCTGGGCCAATTGTACCCACAAGCTGTTTAATAGACTACAATCAACTTAGTATCTAGGAATAGTCACTACTGTCTTTAAGAGAAAATCAGTGTTGTAAAATCTAATAAAATATAAAATATTTAAAACTTGCCTGATGACAACTATAACTTTTTTTAGTGAGTGGGTAGCTTTTTTGAGGTTAGTTAATAGGCTGATGAAGCTGAGCATATTAAGGAGGAGGATTACTTGGTCCTGCTATACCTGCTGACTGCACCAGGCATTAAGCATCTTCTCACAGCCAGATGAAACACCTGAGACTAAGGCCAACAGCTGTAGTTAAGGTCTTATGTCCCTTGATAAACCAGTGCTGCAAATTGCCTTTTTTATTTTTATAGTCATACAGCAAAACGATGCTAAATATGTATAATGGAAATAACACCAAGACCAAGACAAACTGGTATTATACAGGTTTTATAACACATTGTTTTATTTTCCCCAAGAAAATATAATAATAACCTGTAGTATCTTGTTAAATATCAAAAATAGTTTTATAATTTTTTTATATTTATTGACTTTTATTTAATCCATTTTAGTTCATCTTTGTGTTTATTTTCTAGTCTAAACTATGATCTTAAATCTGGACCTGGCATACATCCATAGTCTGCCAAAATAATAAACTACTGTGATCTACAATGAGAAAATCTTGGTTACATTTCAGTAAACTAAGAAGTCAAACATCTTCGAATACTGAAATAAGTTATAAGAGGGTGGATATGAAAAAAGAAATAAAGAAACTAATAAAGATACGACCCTTCAGTTTATAATTTACAATCTAATTGAAAAGATGACATCCAAAAAAGTTACTCTTACAGAACTAAAGAAAAATTACATGTAGAAACAACATTATTGCTGCACAAATCAACACAGTATAATTAATTGAGCACATAAACTGAGTGGAGGAAAGAATCATCAGCAGAGTCAAGGACAATATGTTTTCCATAAAGGGTAACGTAGCAATTGACAAGGAAACTGGATTTCTATAAGGTAGAGAAGATGTTTTCTACCCCTAGAGTGCTATTTGAAGAAGCACAAATTATAGACTGAGTGAAAATTTGGTGGAAAGAAATGATATTTATTTGAAATGAATTAACTGTGACACTGTCAACAGAAAAATAGCAAAAAATAGCCTGACCGGGCGGTGGCGCAGTGGATAGAGCGTCAGACTGGGGTGCAGAAGACCCAGGTTCGAGACCCCGAGGTCACCAGCTTGAGCGAGGGATCATCTGGTTTGAGTAAAAAAAGCTCACCAGCTTGAGCCCAAGGTCGCTGGCTCAAGCAAGGGGTTACTTGGTCTGCTGAAGGCCGCGGTCAAGGCATGTATGAGAAGGCAATCAATGAACAACTAAGGTGTCGCAATGAGCAACGAAAAAAGAAACTAATGATTGATGCTTCTCATCTCTCCGTTCCTGTCTGTCTGTCCCTGTCTATCCCTCTCTCTGACACTCTCTCTGTCTCTGTGAAAAAAAAAAGAAAGAAAATAGAAAAAATAAACTAAAAAGAAAACCTGTATATTAAAGTTTACTCTAGAGATTAAATAAAATAATTATATATAACCAACCATTCTTATCATAAGCATTAGATTTGGAGCTCTTTATTTTCTATAATACATATATGTTATAAAAACAAAGAAAAAGAAAGTGAAATATTTTACACTTAAAATTATTAAATAACATTCCTATGTTGATTTCAAGATCCCACAAAGTAAAAGCAATATGAAACAAGTTTAGCATCATAAAAATATATATTAGAATATCACTTAGATTAAAGGAAAAAACGAAGATATTTAGGTTTATGCTAATTGTCAATATTCATAGTTTGTTTTTTTAATGAGCTTAGGTTGCATCTTGAGGAATTTAACATTAATGTATTTCTTAACAAAAGATGATAAAATAAAATCAAAGGGAGATTTAGGGACTGCGTTAAACAAGCAAGGAAGCTTTATGTGAGGAATAGGTTAAGAGTCAAAGCAGCATTTTGTAATAAAACACTTGACTAAGAACCGGAAACAGATTCTCAGGGTTGCCTGTAACATTAAGTAGCTAGCCCAGCTTGTCATTAATTAAAGTTTATGAACCTTTTGAAATCATTTCCAATTTCATTCTTTTGAGTCAATAAACTGGATATAATGTAAGGGGATGGATAATGTCTTCTGGATCTAAACTTTAGAAGTCAATCAACTCTAAAGAGAATTCTGAATATGATAAGTGATGTCTATTAAGTAAGCTTTTTTTTTTTCAAAATTGTTCTCTATGGTGTGATCTAAATTGTTATTTTTACTTTGTTTTCAAATTTATGTAGGGATTAAAGTATATTCAAAAATAGCAGAGTATAAATTTGACCTTTACCGCTCTTGAATGGAAAATTCTCTTCATATAACAGTTTTTGTTTGTTTTTTCTCGAATAAAGGTTTCTTTGTTCTAGTGTGGAGATCAGTTTCTATCTTAAATTACTTCCCATGGTAATATTCAGAGAGATTTTCTGAGATTATCAAATAGTGGCACTAATCTTATTAAGTAAAACCAATGATAATTATTTTTTAAGTTTTCATTTCTTTTAGTGTGGTAACTTTGGTCCACAGGAACACATAGATTTGTAAAGAAAAGTAACTATCAAATTTAACCCAGATGTTGTATAATGAAAATTCACTGTAGATGATCTATTTAATGCATATAAAGCAGACTAAAAATTCAAAGAAATAACTCCAATATTAAAATATTGGTAAAGTACAAATGACATAAGAAAATACATAAGAAGTAGTCTTTTCATTTGCAGTCTTTAGATTTTTGGAACAAAGGAAATATTTTTAATTTGCAACCACCTTACCTATGACCAGTAAAGAATAGACACTTTATTGGAGAAGATTTTATGGTATTACAATCAAACAAACAAAAAACAGGCAATAGGATATAAACCACATGAAATCCAGTAAGTAAAGGTATATACATAAAGATTTATAAACATTTGCAATTCACACTACAGAATTCACTAAGCCAAATGAAATACAAAGTCTTGATGGTACTTTCTAATTTTTAAATTATTCTCTGCCTTCATTAATTAACTTCATTAGAATATGTTCAAAGGAGAGAATTAAGGTAATTATTACATTCTTTCCTCACTAATTGATAATATTTTTTGATGCTTTTAAAAGCTTTAACTCTCAGTCATAATAAATATAAAGGTCAAATAGTTTTAAATTGCAACATAAAAATAGAGTAAAGAAAAAAGCAATTTGCTGTTGTTAGAAAATAAATGTTGAGAAAACTACAAACAAAAGATTGCATAAAGGATCCTAATTTCAAGTGTAAAAAGCAATAAAACAAATTCCACTGCACCTATCAAAATCATATGTAGATTAGACAGAATTTGTGACTAATATCACTTCATTGGTTTTCTATGCTTTAAATTTACCTAAATGCATGTAAAAAAATCTTTAAAAAGCTTCTATGGAAAGATCTTTGTTGGCTGTGGTACAACCTCATGTACCCAAATTTAGTGAGAAATGTCAGAAGTATTATAGCTGGTAATTATGGAGGGAATTTAAATCAAATAGCTTTTTAATCATTAGAATGATCATAGTAATTTGAAAGGTGAACATAGCATGGATGCTGTTAAAACAAAATTGTTGATATCAAAGACTGAAATTAATACTTGATCATTTCCATAATTAATCAGAAATAAATCTATCTTGCAAAAGGATTTTTCTGAGAGCAGCTAATAACTGCTGTCACACTTTCCTGAATCTGTAAACCAAATATAGATAGAAAAACAACTGATATTAAGGAACCTGAAAGTGGCAGTTCTCTCATGAATATCAAAGGCCACATGACCTCTATGGTATTAAGACTTGAAGGAGAATTATCATGAAATAATTCAGCATCAACTTGATGAGCGTGCTGCACTGCCAAACCGCTGACACCTATGTCAAGCTTACTTTCTGCCATTACCTACATGTTTAGTCACTTGAAAATAAAAACAAAACAAAAAATGAATTAATAATATTTTGTATAAGTGCGGACAATCACAGCAAATACAATAAAATAAGTTCAGTAAGTGAGAATAAGGGTCAAGTGTGGTCTCTAAAATCTCTATTCATGATTGTTCCTGGCATGCCCAAATCACTATTTAGATTTTATGCACATCAATCCAATAGTTTCCAAGAAAGTCACATTTAACCACTTTTTCATCTTCTGCAGCATCTATGACAAATACTGCAAAGCAAGAAACAATGTTTGCCTAAAAGATGTCATTTTATCACTACTACAATACCAAATGAAAACAACCTAATATTTGCTAGTTAATGCTTTATATAAGGTCTACCAGAAAGTTCTGTCCATTTCTATCACAACAAGTTTCGACACGTAAGCACATGTTTATTTGGCGTATGTGTGCCTCTCTATTTTTATCACTTAATGTATACATACTGATGTAGCAAATTAACTAAAACAAAGTTGATTCACATTAGTCTTATGTGTGAAGCGATAGTGTACCCATGGCTACTGATAAAGTTTATTTATGCCACTATAATTTTTACGAATTTCAACAAGGAAGAAATGCTACAGAAGCATGTCTGTCGCATCCACCATATTCCCTGGACTTAGCACTTGTTTTTGTCCTTACAAAATTTTTGAAGGGCAAAAAATTCAAAAATGAAGAAGATATCAAATAAGCACTGGTTCAATTTTTTGCATCAAAAGATAAAACATTTTTCAAAAATGGGATATACAAATTGCCCTCACACTGGCAAGAAATAATAATAATGGCAATTATATTATTTAATAAAGTTTATTGATGGTAAGAAAAATTTGTATTTTGTTTTATTCCAAAAATGGACAGAACTTTCTGGTAGACCTTATATATTCATATAATAGAACACTACACAACCTAATAAAATGAGTAAGAAAATTGCCCATAATAATCTGCTACATAAAATGTACATATGTGTGTACACTGAGGCAGAATAATATGATTTTATTTGGGGTTTTTTTGTTTTTGTTTTTACAGAGACAGAGAGTCAGAGAGAGGGATAGACAGGGACAGACAGACAGGAACGGAGAGAGATGAGAAGCATCAATCATTAGTTTTTTGTTGCGCATTGCGACACCTTAGTTGTTCATTGATTGCTTTCTCATATGTGCCTTGACCGCGGGCCTTCAGCAGACCAAGTAACCCCTTGCTCGAGCCAGCGACCTTGAGTCCAAGCTGGTGAGCTTTGCTCAAACCAGATGAGCCCGCGCTCAAGCTGGCGACCTCGGGGTCTGGAACCTGGGTCCTCGGCATCCCAGTCCGACGCACTATCCACTGTGCCACTGCCCGGTCAGGCATTTTTGGTTTTCTAAATAAATAGAGAACTTCATATTAGGAAATTAGGAAATTTTATATTTTAAAAGCTAGCTACAGTTTTCTAGGCAGCATGATAACCTTGTGTTTAAAAAAAGGCTTAAAATACAATTGCAAGATTTTTTTTCCCTATAACTCTAAGAGATTGAGAGTTGTGACACTAAGACACAGAAAATTGAAGAGATAGAAAAAGCAGTTTCTAGAGGAAGTTAGTAGGTCTTAGCTGCCAGCTTAAACTGACAATTGGAAAGCCATTACTTCTAAAAGGGAGAGGACAGTACACTTTAACTATATTTTTACTAACAGATGGGAGGCTGAAATTGCTTGAGGTGATTAACAATAAAACATAGAGAGTTTGGAGTCATTCCAGCACCAAAATGGGACATCCGTAAACTACAGAAAATAAAGGTGAAGGACATGAAGTAACTTGGGTTACACATACAGCATTTATATATAGCATTTATTAAAATCTAAGAGGTCAGTTTTCCCCTGAAATGTGTTTTGAAACATGTGTGAACATTTTACACAGGTAATATCTCTTTTATTAATATAATTTTGAAAAAATATTAGTATCTGAATAATGCATCTTACAATTGGTGATCTCCTAAAACAAAGAAATAATGAATAATACTTATAAAGGCATATAAAATATATAGAAGCAGATATTGCTGATTATTGGGATAGAAGAGTAGCAAAATATCAGATGAATAAGGCACTTTTAATTTTTATTTAATACACAACTGAATATTTTATTTAATACACAACTAGAGAATTTTGGCAATTTTACTACAAATATCTTTACCTTAATCTGCATAAACCATTTTGTTTTTCCAATTCATCATTTTGGAGAAATTAAGTTCATGACACATATCTCTAATCCCTGCTTGGATAAAGCTCCATGAGGGCAGGAATTTTGTTCAGTGACGTATCCCAATCACTAAAAAAAGACTTGCGTATAATAAATGCTCAAGAATACACAGATGAGTGAATGAATGAATTTTTCTTTTTATACTTTCTTTTTTTGTTGTTTAGAATATTATATATTTTTTATTTTTACTATTTTTATACTTTTATTCATTATTGTTTATTTATTGAGATAATATGGTTTATCAAACTGTACAGGTTTCAAGTGTACAATTCAATATAACACCATCTACACGCCACATCATATACCCTCGTCCCGATCATATTGCTTTCAAAATGAGCCATGACATTTGTCTTACACTTGCATGGGCATAACAAGTATACTTTTCTCATGCTCCCAAAGAAAAAAACTCTGTCTACTGATGCCTGAGGTTAAGACATAGCCAGTAGTTTTGTTTGTTTGTTTGTTTGTTTTTTCATTTTTCGGAAGCTGGAAACGGGGAGGCAGTCAGACAGACTCCCGCATGTGCCCGACCGGGATCCACCCGGCATGCCCACCAGAGGGTGATGTTCTGCCCCTCTGGGGTGTCGCTCTGTTGCATCCAGAGCCATTCTAGCACCTGAGGCAGAGGCCACAGAGCCATCCCCAGCGCCCTGGCATCTTTGCTCCAATGGAGCCTCGGCTGCAGGAGGGGAAGAGAGAGACGGAGAGGAAGGAGTGGGGGAGGGGTGGAGAAGCAGATGGGTGCTTCTCCTGTGTGCCCTGGCCGGGATTCGAACCTGGGACTCCTGCACTCCAGGCCGACGCTCTACCACTGAGCCAACCAGCCAGGGCGGCCAGTAGTTTTTGACCCAGTGATTCCACTTTGGAAATATATCTTAAGAATCTCAAAACACTAACTCAAAAGAATATCTTCACCCCTATATTCATTGCAACTTTATTTATAATAGTCAAAATTTAGAAACAACCAAAGTACCTATTAATAGCTGAGTAGATAAAAAAAAAAGCTATGGTACATTTACACAATGGAATACTGTGTGGATGTAAAAAATAAATAAAAAGAAGCAAATGTTACCTTTTGTGACAGCATGGATGTACCTGGAGAACATGTTAAGTTAATTAAGCCAGTCAGAGAAGACAAGTATCATGTGATTTCACTCATGTGTAATCTAATGATCAAAATGAACTAACACACAAAATAGAGACAGACTCATAGAGAGTAGGCTGACAGCTGTCCAAAAGGGGGTAAAGGGAAGGCTGAGTGAGGAAGATGGAGGGACAGAGCAAACAAAAAGACAAAAACAAACTCCTGTCCAAAAGGGGGTAAAGGGAAGGCTGGGTGAGGAAGATGGAGGGACAGAGCAAACAAAAAGACAAAAACAAACTCATGAACACAGACAACAGCGTGGTAATTGCTGGGGCAGGGGAGGTGGGGGAGGATATAGGGGAAATAAGTGGTGATGGACGAAGACTAGACTTGGAGGGGCGAACACACAATATGATGTTCAAAGATGTTGTAGAGTTGGCCCCCTGAAACCTGTATAATTATGTTAATCAGTGTCACCCCAATAAATTCAATTAAAAGTTAAAAAAATAAAAAAAGACAGCCAGTAGAAATAATTTCAGTTCCAGAATTTCTCTTTATGTATCAAGGACTATTTCTCTTATTCTCTTTATTATTGTGTATGTAACTACTGGTGCCTCTCCACGTATCATTGACATCTAGAAGTAATTAATTACTTTCTAACTTTCTTAGGCAGGTTCTCAACTTGGAACTCTCTCTTTGCCCTACAATAACATAGGATTTAACATAATTATCATAAGACCCAGCAATTCCTCTCTGAAGCATATACCTAAGAGAATTGAAAACACATGTTCATACAAAAGTTTATACACAGCATTATTTGTAGTACCTCAAAATTGGAGAGAACTCAAATGTACATTAACTTATGAACAAATAAATAAAAGGTGACATATTTATACAATGGAATATTATTTAGCGATAAAGTGGAATGAAGTTCTGATATATCTTTTAGTATAGATGAACTTTGAAAATGATACTGATGTTAGATTAAAGAAGCCAGTACAAAAGATCATATTGTTAGATTGCAGTTACATGAAATCTACACAGTAGGCAAATCTATAGAGAAGAAAGTAGATCAGTGGTTTATTATGGCTGGAAGAGGGTATTCAGGGGAAGAGAGTGACTGGTAATGGGCATGGGTTTGGAATGATTAAAATGTTCTAAAACTTAGGGTAGTGATGGTTACATAATTCTGTGAATATACCAACAACTATTTCATTGTGTATTTTAAATAGGTGGAGCATATGGTATGTAAACTATACATTTTTTAAATAATAGAGTCATATATTTATTATAACACTAAAAAGACATACTTGATTATTTTAGATTAAAAATACCACATAGCTTTAAAATTCAGAAGAGCAATCCATCCAGAACTGATTTGTTGTGTGGATGGAGAACTGTATTTTTTGGATAAGCTAAAAAATATTTTTATTGAGTTTATTGGGGTGACATTCATTCACAAAACCATACAGGTTTCAAGCGTAAAGCTCAGCAAAGCATCGTCTGGACACTGTGTCGCGTGCTCATCCCCCGAAGAAAGGTCTCCTTCCATCCTCATTTATTTCCCCCTTGCCCAGTTTCACCTGCCCCCTCAACACCTTCTTCTTCAGGCTATCACTACACTGTTGTTTGTGTCTATATATGTTTTATATATTTTTTCACTTAATCCTTTTCACTCAGCCTCCCAAACCCCCTTGGCTCTGACAGCTGTCAGTTTGTCTTGTGTATCTATCCATGCTTCTCTATTTGTTTTTCAGATTATTTTGATCATTAGATTCCACATATAAGTGAAATCATATGGTACTCATCTTTCTCAGACTGTTTTATCTCATGTAGCATAATATTCTCCATGTCCATCCTTGTTGTCACAAAAGATAAGATTTTCTTCTTTTATAAGACTGAGTAGTATTCCACTGTATAAATGTTTCACAGCATTTTTAATCCATTTATCTACTGATAAACACTTAAGCTGCCTCCAGATCTTGGCTATTGTAAATAATGCTTCAATGAACATAGGGGTGTATACATTCTTTCTAATTAGTGTTTGGGTTTCTTCAGATATATTCCCAGAGGTGGAAATGCTGGGTCAAAAGGTAGTTTCATTTTTTATTTTTGAGGAAACTCCATACTGCTTTCCACAGTGACTGTACCAATCTGCCTTCTCACCAGCTGTGCATTCTCTCCAGCACTTGTTTACTGATTTGTTGACAATAGTATTTCTGATAAGCATGAAGTGATATATGATTGTTTAATTTGCATTTCTCTGATTATTAGTAACATTGGGCATCATTTCATATGCCTACTAGCCTTCTGTATGTCTGTTAGAGGGCTGTTTATTCTGATCCTTTGCTTCTTTTTAATTGGATTGTCTTCTTGGTATTGAGTTGCATAAGTTCATTACATATTTTGGATATTAACCTTTAATCAAATGTATCATTGGTGAATATGTTCTCCCATTCAGTGCATTGTCTTTTAATTTTGTTGATGGTTTCTTTTGCTATGTAAAAACATTTTAGTTTGATGTAGTCTCATTTGTTTATTTTTTCTTTCTTTCTTTTTTTACTTTTTTTTTACATTGGCAAAAATAGTGCTATGAAAAATGTCTGAGATTTTACTGCCTGTGTTTTCTTCTAGAACTTTATGGTTTTTACTTACTATTAATTTTTAAAATCATTTTGAGTTTATTCTTGTGAATAGTGTGTTAGTGGTCTAGTTTTATTTCTTTGCATATATGTCAAATTTTCCAAGCACCATTTATTATAGAGACTGTCTTTACTCTATTGTATACTCTTAACTCCTTTGTCAAATGTTAATTAACCATAAAGGATTGGGGTAATTTCTGGGCTCTCTATTCTGTTCCCTTGATCTGTATGCCTGTTCTTATGTTAGTACCATGCTGTTTTGATTACCATGGCCTTGTAGTGTAGTTTTTTATCAGGAAGTGTGATACCTCCAACTTTGTTCTTCTTTCTCACAATTTCTGAGGTTATTCAAAGTCTTTTATAATTCTATGTACATTTTGGTATATATATTTGTTTTAGATTCATGAGCTATGCCACTGGTATTTTAATAAGAATTGTATTGAATCTATAGATTGCTTTGGGTACTATTGATGTTTTAATAATGTTAATTTTACCTATCCATGAACATTACATACAGTTCCACTTATTTGGATCTTTTTAATTTCTTTCTTCAGTATATTATAATTTTTTGAATACAGATATTTTACTTCCTTGATCAAATATACTCCTAGGTATCTGACTTTGTTGTTGTTGTTGCAATAGTAAATGTGAATATTTTCTTAATTTCTGCTTCTGATAACTCATTTTTGGTATATAAAAATGTCACTAATTTCTAAATATTAATTTTATATTCTACTACTTTACAGAATTTATTTATCAATTCTGGTAGTTTTTGGTGCAGTCTTTAAGTTTTTTATATGCAGTATAATATCATCTGTGAAAAATATGAGTTTTACTAACTCTTTTCCAATTTAGAAACCTTTTATTTACTTTTGTTGTCTGATTGTGAAGGCTAGAACTTACAATATGATATTTAATTAGAGTGGTGAAAGCAGACATCCCTGTCTTGCTCCAGTTCTTAATGGAAACACTTCTAGGTATTCCCTTTGAATCTGATGTTGGCTATGGGTTTGTCATATATCACCTTTATTATGTTGAGACATCATTCTTCTATTTTACTTCCAAGAGATATTTTATCATAAATGTGTGCTAGATATTATCAAATGCTTTTCCTGCATCTATTGATATAATTATGTAAGTGTGTGTGTGTGTGTGTGTGTGTGACAAAGACAG
Organism: Saccopteryx bilineata; assembly: GCF_036850765.1. Lineage (NCBI taxonomy): Eukaryota > Metazoa > Chordata > Mammalia > Chiroptera > Emballonuridae > Saccopteryx > Saccopteryx bilineata. Next base: position 319,603,562 of record NC_089491.1, read on the forward strand.
AGAGAGAGCAACACAGAGAGAGACAGATAGGGACAGACAGACAGGGGGAGAGATAAGAAGCATCAATTCTTTGTTGCGGCACCTTAGTTGTTCATCACTTGCTTTCTCATATGTGCCTTGACTGGGGGGCTACAGCAGAGCAAATGACCCCTTGCTCAAGCAAGAGACCATAAAGTCATGTCTATGATTCCACGTTCAAGCCAGTGACCCCATGCTCAAACTGGCGAGCCCGTGCTCAATCCAGATGAGCCCGTGCTCAAGCCAGTGACCTTGGGGTTTCAAACCCGGTCATCTGCATCGCAGTCCAGTGCTCTATCAACTGCGCCACCACCCAGTCAGGCTGATCATGTGAGTTTTATCTTTCATTTTGTTTATATGATGTATTGTGTTTATTGATTTGTGAATATCGTATTAACCTTGCAACCTTGAAATGAATTCCACTTGATCAGGATGTATGATCTTTATAATATATTGCTGGGTTTAGTCTGCTAATGTTTTTTGAGGAACTTTAGCACCTACGTTTATCATATTGGCTTATAATTTTATTGCTTTGTACTGTGTTTATCTGGTTTTGGAATTAGGATAATGCTGGATTCATAAAATGAGCTTGGAAATCTTTCCTTCTCTTCAATTTATTTGGAATAGTTTGAAAAGGATATGTGGTAATTCTTTGGTAAAATTCACCTGTGAAGCCATTTGGTTCAGGACCTTTGTTTCTAAGAGTTTTTTGATTACTAGTACTTAAATTTCACTAGTTGTAACCAGTCTATACAGAATTTCTGAGTCTTTCTGATTCAGTTTTGGAAGATTGTATGTTTCTAATAATTTACCCATTTTATGAGGTTGTTTAATTTATAGGCATATAGTTGTTCATGTTTTCTTTTACAATCTTTTTTTTTTTTATTTTTTACTTTTCTGAAGCTGGAAACGGGGAGAGACAGTCAGACAGACTCCCGCATGCACCCGACCGGGATCCACCCAGCACGCCCACCAGGGGCGACGCTCTGCCCACCAGGGGTCGTCGCTCTGCCGCGACCAGAGCCACTCTAGAGCCTGGGGCAGAGGCCATCTTTGCTCCAATGGAGCCTTGGCTGCGGGAGGAGAAGAGAGAGACAGAGAGGAAGGGGGGTGGAGAAGCAAATGGGCGCTTCTCCTATGTGCCCTGGCCGGGAATCGAACCCGGCCCCCTCCCCCCCGCACGCCAGGCCGACGCTCTACCGCTGAGCCAACCGGCCAGGGCCCAATCTTTTATATTTCTGTGGTTTCATTTGTTGCTTCTTTTTTATTTCTGATTTTATTTATTTGGGTCCTCTCTTCTTTTTTTTTTTAATGAGTCTAGTTAAAGGTTTGTCAACTTGTTTATCTTTTTCAAAGAATATGCTCTTGGTTTCACTAATTTTTTATATCTCTTTTTAGTCTCTATGTCATTATTTTTGCTCTTCTTTATTATATCCTTCCTTCTAATTATTCTGGGCTTTGTTTGTTGTCTCTTTTGAAGTTCTTTTAGGTGTAGGGTTAGATTGTTTATCTGTGATTTTTCTCCTTTCTTGAAATAAGCCTGTAATGCTATGAATTTTCCTCTTAGGATTGTTTTTGCTGTGTCTCTTAGATTCTTGGATGTTGTATTTATTTTTGTTTGTCTTTAGATAACTTTTGAGTTATTCCTTAATCTTATTGTTAACCTATTCATTATTCATAACTTGCAATTCAGATACCATGTATTTGAATGTTTTTGAGTTTTTTTTATTGTACTTGATTTTAGTTTCCTACCACTGTGATCAGAGAAGATGCATAATATGATTTCAAACTTTTTAATTTATTTAGGTTTATCTTGTGTCTAGCATGTGGTCTGTCTTAGAGAAAGTTTCATGTGTACTTGAGAAGAATGTATAATCTGTTTTTTGAGATAAAATGTTTTCTAAATATCAATTAAATCCATCTGATACAGTGTGCTATTTATGGTCATGGATTGTCTGGAAGATCTATTCATTGATGTCAATGAGATGTTAAAATCTCAAAATATGAGTATATTGCTATCAATCGCTTTCTAAATGTCTAGCAAGATTTACTTTATATATTTAGTTGCTCCTACATTGGGTGCAAATATGGTTATGTGGGTTTTAGCCTCTTTTTGGATTGATCCCTTTAGTATTATGTAATGCCCTTCTTTGTTTCTTTTTATGGCTTTTATTTTGAAGTCTGTTTAGTCAGATATAAGTATTGCTACACCAGCTCTTTATTTGTTTCTATTTGCATAGAATATTTTTTCCAACCCTTCACTTTTACTCTGTGTGTATTTTTTGTTCTAAGTTGGGTTCTTGTAGACAGCATATATATGGGTCATGTTTGCTTATCCATTCAGCTACTCTATGTCTTTTGATTAAAGAATTTAATTCATTCATATTTGAAGTTATTATCAATAGGTACTTACTTATTGACATTTTATTTGTTATACCTATGTTCCTCTCTCTATATATTTCTTCTTTATTTTCTTAAAGAAGGGTTCTTAACATTTCTTGAAATACTGGGTTGGTGATAATAAACTCCTTTAGCTTCTTCTTGTCTGGGAAGCTCTTTATTTTTTTTCTTCAATTTTAAATGATAGCCTTGCTGGGCAAAGTATTCTCAATTGTAGGTCCTTGATTTTCATCACTTTGAATATGCAATCCAATCCCTTCTGGTCTGAAGTTTTTCTGTTGAGAAATAAGCTGAAAGCCTTATGGAATCTCCCTTGTAGGTAATTGTTTGTTTGTTTTTGTTTTTGTTTTTAGCTGCTTGTAAGATTTTCTCTTTGTCTTTAATGTTTGCCATTCAATTATAATGTGTTTTGTTGTGGACCTCTTAGGGTTCATCTAGATAGGGATTCTCTGTGCTTAATGAACTTGTGTACTTTTTCTTTTATTAGGTTAAAAAAGTTTTCAGCTATTTTTTCTTCAAACAGATTCTTGATCTCTTGCTCACTCTCTTCTCCTTGTGGTACCACTATTATGCAGATGTTGTTATACTTGCTATTGTCCTTAGACTTTTCTTATTTTTTTTTAAATTCTCTTTTCTTTATATTGCTCTTACTGTTATCTTGACTTCTAAATCGCTGATTAATCCTCTAGCTTTATCTAACTTGATGTTGATTCCTTATAGTGTATTCTTCATTTCAGATACTGTATTTTTATTTGTCACTGGTTCTTTTTTATGGTTTCTATATCCTTTTTTTTTCTTTTTACAGATACAGAGAGAGAGTCAGAGAGAGGGATAGACAGAGACAGACAGACAGGAACAGAGAGATGAGAAGCATCAATCATTAGTTTTTTGTTGCACATTGCGACACCTTAGTTGTTCATTGATTGCTCTCTCATATGTGCCTTGACCACGGGACTTCAGCAGACCGAGTAACCCCTTGCTGGAGCCAGCGACCTTTGGTCCAAGCTGGTGAGCTTTTTGCTCAAACCAGATGAGCCTGTGCTCAAGCTGGTGACCTCGGGGTCTCAAACTTGGGTCCTCGGCATCCCAGTCCAATGCTCTATCCACCGCGCCACCGCCTGGTCAGGCCTATATTCTTTTTAATGCCTACTATCTCTTTGCTTAAGTACTCACCGATATAATCTATTACTTCTTTAGCATACTTATAACCATTTTAACTATAAGTCTTGTATCTTAGTTGCTTTCATTTTATTTAATTATTTCTCTCACAATTTCTCTTGTTCTTTCATTTGGGTTATATTTCTTTGTCTACTCAGTTTGTCTGTCTTCTGGTGTTTGTCTCTGTGTATTATGCAGATTTACTATGACTCCCAAGCTTGTTATGAGGTCTTTTTGATAATAGGTGATTTATAGGGCTCAGTGGTGCAACCTTCACCTGAACTAGATGCTCCAGAAATGTTTTCTGTGTGGGTATGTGCCCACTCCTGTTGTAGTTGAGTCTTGATGCTTTGGCCATTTTGTGAGCAGAGATAACCCTTCAGGCTAACTGACTATAAAGATATACCTTATTCACTGCGTATGAGTCACTGATATGGGTTCCCTTAGAGGCAGAATTATACCTCGCAGTTTCTGCTGCCAGCCAGTATCTACCTTTGGCTGTGCTATTTATGTGGCTAGTTGGGTTGAGCTCTGGTAAGGCTAGAATACCACCACTGGTAGTATTTGGTTTGTTTTAGGCCCACTTGGATGGGATCCCAGTGCAGGTCAGTTGTCAGATGTTGCATGTAACCAGCCTTGGGCTACCTATCTGGTGCTACCATGCTATTCAATGATTGTGGCTGTGTCTACTGGACCTGGATATGCTTGGGAGGGTCTACATTGTGCACAATGGTCAGCTTCCTAAAACTCTGAGCTGGGGGAAGATCAATAAAAGATCCAAGACTCTCTGAGGTTGGTATTCACTTATCAGCCATCTGAAAACCCTTGAGGTTACTTTGACCTCTTCAATAGCCTTTTGAAGAAAGACTGTAGAGTAGGCCCATGCTGGCCAACCCCACTGACACTTCCACATAGTACAAGTTTGGTAGAGCAAGGCAACTATTTGGGGAAGATGGGGCAGTGGGTTCCTTAATTGGGGGTAATATGGTCAGGAACTCAATGGGGAGTATGTGGCTTCTACTCCAGAGCCATGCCATCTTGTTGCCAACATCTCTGAGTCTGCCAGAAGAAACCAAAGACTTTGTTTGCAGTCAGCTGTTCCTCCTGCAGGAGCAAGCTCAGCAGGGTGGTGCCACTAGGAGTTGGGAAAACAGAACAAGACAGTCTGCTATTGGGTAGGCACTGGCTGAGCCTATGAGAGAGCAGTGAGCTCTAGGTTTTTCCTTAGCAGTTCCTGCTTGAACCCTGGACCTAAACTTAGAGGAAGATGTTTTGCAAAATTTCCTGCTCTGAGTGGTATTCCCTTCCCAGCATGGATCTGAGCTCAGCAGGATGGGACCACTGGGACTCAGGAAGATAGAACAAAACTGTCTCCCTTTGAGGGTGGTGCTGACCAAACCTGCAAGCGGGGGGTGAAGGCTGACCCCTGTTCCAAACTCTCACAGTTTAATGTCTATCTGAGTGACTGTCTACAGTTTCTCCAGAGAAATAGCACACCAAAGGTCCTTGCTGAGTGCAGCCAACAAACCTTTCTGTCAGACTCAAGTTTGGAAGAGTGGTGTCATCAGTATTTGGAAGACCAGGCTAGTGCACTCTTCAGACTGGTGTTATAAAAACAGAAGTGCCTGACCCTCTGAGGGTGGTGCCTGAGGGTGATGTGGGATATTACCTCAGGACAAGTACCTCAGTAGCTGATTCTTCAAATCTTTTGTGGGGGGGGGGGCATGCCATCCAGATTTTCACTTATGACTCCCATATGCTCCGAGTCATCTTCCTTCTACCAGAGCCACAGGAGAGTGCCCAAGAGCAAGTTCTTGTGCATTAGCCCTTTAAAAGAGTATCTGGTGTTCTAGCAGAATTCTTCCTCTTCCCATTGGACAAAATCTCCACTGCTTTTCACCACCAGATGCTATGCAGGCTTTATTTACTGGCCCTGTGCTCTGAGTTGGGGGTCTTAGCCAGATGATGAGACCACACATGCCTCGGGGAGGACTTTTGCAGCTGAGATATCCTTCCAGCTTTCCACCTTCTGCACCTGGGTGTAGGGGCCAGCTTTATCCATGTCTTTGCATTTCTTACCAGTTGCTATGTTGCTTCTTCTAGAAATTCTTGAACATAGTACTGATATTATTCTGATACTGATAGTATTCAGCTATCTTCCAGTTGGTTATTCAGCTTGATTGCTCTATAGTTTAGCTGTAAATCCTGTTTGGTTTTGGGAGGTGGTGAGTATAGTTTCCACCTACTCTGTAGTCATCTTTAAACTCCTAAATTATATCTTAATAAAGTTATTATTAAAACTGATAATAATATCTTTAGATTTTTGATAAATGTTCTCACTCTTTTTGTGTGTGTGTGTGACAGAGACAGAGAGAGAGAAAGAGGGACAGATAGGAACAGATAGACAGGAAAGAAGAGAGATGAGAAGCATCAATTCTTCGTTGCATCTCCTCAGTCTCCTTAGTTGTTCATTGATTGTTTTCTCATCTGTGCTTTGACCAGGAGAAGAGGGGCTACAGCAGAGTGAGTGACTCTTGCTCAAGCCAAGAGCAAGAGTAGTTTGAGAAGAATTTCATTGAATATGTAAATTGCTTGGGTAGTATGATCACTTTAAAAATATTAATTCTTCCTATTCGTGAGTATGATATGTTCCTCCATTACTATCCTCTTCAATTTTATTTCTGGATATTTATCCAAAGAAAATGAGAATACTAATTTAAAAAGATATGCACTCCTATGTTCATTGCAGCATTATTTACAAACCAAGATATGGAAGCAACCTAGGTTTCCACTGATAGATGAAAGGATAAAGAAGAAGTCATTGTGCTGTGCAGGAGGTGCAGAACAGAGATGTAATGGCTCATGGATGGATTTTAGGGGGAAATTTATTATGATTAATAACAATAAAATATAATAAAAAGAACCCCAAAGTGGTTTGAACTTATGTAACCTAAAGTAGAATAAAGGAAAATCTTAATATAATCAACACAACAGTAAGCTACACATCATCAAACAAAGAAACATCAGCCTGGGTTCTAGAGTAATCACTAGTTAAAGCAATAGACTAAGAAAAAGATAATTATGAGGATATACAAATCTCACCAAACTACGGAGGAACGCATCACCAGACGGGGAAACCTCAGCCTGGGCTCCACAGTCAGCCACCCACTGTGCACATCAACAAGGAAAAGTTCTGCAGAGCTTCAGGGGCAGTCTGAGACCCTACTTATTTTATGGGAAAGTTTTGGCTAGAAGCTATTACACAAGGGCCCTTTATGCATAGTTTCTAGGAAAAAATAAAGGCCATCACATTCCAGAATAATTAACTAGGCCAGCAATCAAGTGATAAGACTATCTTCCCTGGCTTCAGGGGAAACTGTAGAAGGACAGTCTCATCCTGCCCTGAGTAAATAACACAGTCATTCCTGCAGCCATTTTTTGTGACCCTTATTGTTCATGTTCAATGGAGTTCAAATTCATATTTTTTATATACTCTTCCTCCACAGTCATAGATAGATACAATGGAATATCATGCAGCAACAAAAATATTAATGATAAAAACTTGCCATTTGTGACAACATGGATGGATTTAAAAGGTATTATACTAAGTGAAATAAGTCAAGCAGAAAAAAAATGAATACAATATGATTTCACATACCATATTTCCCCATGTATAAGACACTCCCATGCATAAGACCCACCTTAATTTTAGGACCCAAAATTTGAAAAAAATGTATTACATACATACATCACTGTCAAAACTCCCATCCATTAGCTTGTCTTCATCTGTGTCTGATAACGAATTACTATGTTCAACAATGAACGCAAAAACAAGCACAAAAAAGGAGAAAATGCAAGTAAAATATTTACAACCACTGTGTAAGTCACACTTAGTTTTTAGACCCCCAAATTTTTGTAAAAGGGTGTTTCTTGTACATGGGAAATACAGTATATGTGGAATCTAAAAACAAAACAAAAACAGAGCCATAGAAACACAGACCAAAAGAATGGCTACTAGATGGAGAGGGAATGAGTGAGAAGGAGAAGGGAAATATATTCAATAATATTATGCTTGACCAGGCAGTGTCGCAGTGGATAGAGCATTAGACTGGAACACAGAGGACTCAGATTCAAAACCCCAAGGTTGCTGGCTTGAGCGTGGGCTCATCTGGCTTGTGTGCGAGCTCATTAGCTTGAGCATGGGGTTGCTGGATTGAGCCCAAAGGTCACTGGATTGAAGCCCAAGGTCACTGGCTTGAGCCCAAGGTCACTGGTTTGAGCAAGGGTCACTTGCTCTGCTGTAGCACCCTGGTCAAGGCACATATGAGAAAACAGCCAATGAACAACTAAGGTGCTCTAACAAAGAATCGATGCTTCTCATCTCTCTCTGTTTCTGTCACATACACACACACACACACACACACACACACATACACACACAAAATAATAATATTGTGATAAGGTCACATGATGATATGATTACTAGAATCACTGGAATGATGACATTATTAAGTATAAAAATGTTGCACAACTATATTGTACACCTAAAGCTAATATAACATATAAAATTGTATAATAACTATACTTAAATAAGAATAAGTTTTAAAAATAATTAAAATTTTGATGTACTTGCATACTCCTGAACACACAAAGGTACATAATTCACCTTGATATTCTCTTCCAAAATTTAGAAATTAAAATATATGTATTTTTCTCACCTATTCAACCCAACTTAAATTAATTGAAAAATGTTTATTCTGCCAATTCCTTAATGTTTTATCAAAATTATTTTGATTAATTTTCTTATTAGCTATTTAGATGTTGCTTACTGCTAATAAGCTTTATCTCTCTTTTCTCCTGAAAACAGGATGGAGTAATTACACCTTTGAATTTGTACATCTATATGGCATCTTGCTTTGAGGTATCTCTAAGAGTGGCCCCTATGGGGAAGTTCAGTGCATGAGTATTGTCAACAAAAGTGCTTTCCTAAACTGTGAAGCCTGTTTATACTCAAGAAATAAATAAGAAATTGCCTGACCAGGTGGTGGCACAGTGGATAGAGCATCAGGCTGGGATGCAGAAGACCCAGGTTCGAAACCTCAAGGTCACTGGCTTGAGCGTGGGCTCACCAGCTTGAGCTTGGGATTTTCTATTGCCATTTTATATAACGCTTTCTAATAGCTGTATTTCTTGTTTGGTTCTTCTCTTTTGTTTTTCTGCCATTTGTTTTTGTTTGGTTTTATTCCATACTTTTTTCCTGTTTTTTCTTTTTTTAAGCCATGTATTTCAGTAGTGGTATTTTCAGGGGAGCTTACCATTAGGTAATTAAAAGAATATATATCATATTCATTGTAGTCCATTATCTCATGAGTGCTTTTCCACTCCATCCTCCTTTGTTACTGCTAATTTTTCTCTTCTCCCCTTTTTTGTTTTTGTTGTCACAGATTATTCTTCTTTTTATTGTGCTCTTGTTCGATTTTATACTTGTGATTTAGTTTTGTTTTGTTCTTTGTATCTGGTTGGATAACCCCTTTAGTATTTCCTGAAGTGGGGGTTTTCTGCTGAAAGTTTTCTCATCTTCTCTATACCTGTGAGTGTTTCTATTTCCCCTTCATATTTGAAGGAAAGCTTTGATGGATATATTATTCTTGGCTTGCAGTTCCTCTCTTTCAGTACTTTAAATATTGGGGTCCACTCTCTTCTGGATTGCCAAGTTTCTGCTGAGAAATCTGATGGTAACCTGATGGGCCTTCCTGTATATGTTGCAGTCTTCTTTACCTGACTGCCTTGAGAATTTTTTCTTTGTCATTGATTTGTGATAATTTCATTACAATGTGCTTCAGAGTAGGTCTGTTTGGGTTAAGGTAACTCGGTGTTCTGTTTGCTTCTTGGATTCAAGGATCTAATTCTTTCCACAGGCTTGGGGAATTTTTGATTATTTGTTTGAATATGTTCTCCATTCCTTTTTATCTCTTTTCTCCTTCTGATATACCCACTATTCTTATATTGCTCCTTCTGATAGAGTCAGACAATTCTTATAGGGCTCTCTCATTTTTTAAAAAATTTGTGAGTCTCTCTCTTCTTCTCTCTGTAGTATCTCTAGTTGCCTGTCTTCTATGTCATTAATTCTCTACTCTATCTGGCCTGTTCTATTAGCTAAGCTTGTCACCTCATTTTTCAGTTCATGCATTGAGTTTTTCATCTCTGTTTGGTTTCTTTTTATAGTTTCAACTTCCTTTATGAAGTATTTTTTCTTTTTATTAAATTGTTTTTGAGCTCATTAAATTGCCTTTTAGAGCTTTCTTGCATTTCACTGAGTATTTTTAGGACTTCAATTTTGAATTCCCTGTCATTTAACTCCAAGGATTCCATGTAATTGAAAAAAATGAAAACTTTTCCTCTAACATCAGGAACAAGAGAAGGTTTCCCACTCTCTCCACTCCTATTCAAGGTTGTGCTGGAAGTTCTATCCAGAGCAATCAGACAAGAGAAAGAAATAAAAAGCATTCATACTGGGAAAGAAGAAGTAAGATTTCACTTTTTGCAGATGATATGATCCTGTATATAAAAAACCCCAGACTCCACAGAAAGACTATTAGAAACAATACAGTAAGGTTGCAGGGTATAAAATTAACATACAGAAGTCAATTGCTTTCTTATATGCCAATAATGAAACTTCTGAAAATGAACTAAAAAAAAACAATCCCTTTTATGATTGCAACAACAACAAAAAAGTATGTAGGAATAAACATTAAAAAGAATGTAAAGAACCTATATAATGAAAACTACAAAGCATTGTTAAAGGGAATCAAAAATGAAATGGAAAAATATTCCTTGCTCTTGGATAGGAAGAATAAATATTGTCAAAATGACCATATTACCCAAAGCAATATACAAATTTAATGAAATTTCAATCAAAATTCCAAAGTCATTTTTTAAAGAAATGGAACAAAAAATCATCAGGTTTATATGGAACCATAAAACACCCCAAGTAGCCAAAGTAATCCTAAGGAAAAAATCTGAAGCTGGAGGTATTATAATACCTGACTTCAAATTATACTACAGAGCCACGATAATTGAAACAGCATGATATTGGTATAAAAATAGACACTCAGACCAATGGAACAGAATAAAGAGTCCAGAATTAAAACCACATGTATATGGTCAAATCATCTTTGATAAAGGAGCCAAAAACACACAATGGAGAAAAGAAAGCTTCTTCAATAAATGGTGCTGGAAAAACTGGAAAGCCACATGCAAAAGAATAAAACTATACTACAGTTTGTCTTCTTGTACAAAAATTAATTCTAAATGGATTAAAGACCTAAATATAAAATCTGAAACAATAAAATACATAGAAGAAAACATTGGCAATAAACTCATGGACCTTGGCCATAGAGAACATTTTACGAATTTGACTCCAAAGGCAAGGGAAGTTTAGGCAAAGATAAGTGAATGGGACTATATCAGACTAAGAAGCTTTTGTACATCAAAAGAAACTGACAACAAAACAAACAGACTGCCAACCAAATGGGAGATGATATTTTCAAACAACAGTTCAGATAAGGGGCTAATATCCAAAATATATAAAGAACTCACAAAACTCAACAACAACAAGCAAACAATCCAATAAAAAAATGGGAAGAGGACATGAACAAACACTTCTCCCAAGAAGAAATATAAATGGCCAATAGATATAGGAAGAGATGTTCATCTTCACTAGCTATTAGAGAAATGCAAATCAAAACTACAATGAGGTAACACCTCACACCTGTTAGATTAGCTATTATCTACAAGACAGGTAACAACAAGTGTTAGGCTGTGGAAAAAAAGAAACCTTCACTCACTGTTGGTGGGAATATAAAGTAGTTCAACCATTATGGAAGAAAGTATGGTGGTTTCTCAAAAAATTAAGAATAGAACTGCCATATGACCCAGCAATCCCTCTACTGGGAATATATCCCCAAAACTCAAAAACACTGGTATGTAAAGACACATGCCACTCCATGTTCATCACAGCATTGTTTATAGTGGCCAAGACATGAAGACAACCAAAAAGTCCTTTAATAAAAGATTGGATAAAGAAGATGTGGTACATATATACTATAGAATAGTACTCAGCCATAAGAAATGATGACATAGAATCAAGTATGACAACGTGGATGAACCTTGATAACATTATAATGAGTGAAATAAGTAAATCAGAAAAAATTAAGAACTGTATGATTCCCTACATAGGTGGGATACAAAAATGAGACTCATGGATATAGATAAGAGTGCAGTGGTTACCATGGGGAGGGGAAGGGAGGAGAGGGCGTGGGTAGTGGAAGGGGAGGGACATAAAGAAAACCAAATGAAGGGTGACAAAAGACAATTTGACTTTGGATGATAAGTATACAACATAATCAAATGTCAAAATGATCTGGAGATGTTTTTTTCTAAATCTATGTGCTGTAGTTGACCAATGTCATCCCATTAAAATTAATTGTCTAAATAAAACTATTAAAAAAATAAAAGAAAATAACTATCCCATAACTGCCATTTTTGAAACTACAATTATTTTGACATATTTATAATTAAAATGCTGTTCCTATTTCTTCATACACTTACAAAAACATTCTCACCTCATCAGAACAATTAAAAAAATAGAGATTGTGTGATACAAGATAGCACAGAGTTTTGTTACATTTTAAAAATGTAACAATTATGAATGTCCATTGAATAATAATATATTTTATTCTACAACCTTATCACAATATAAATTTATGTGGGAGTTTTATAGCTTTCCATAAATTATAAAATACCATCGCACTCATTTTTTTACTACATGAAGCAATTCTTGGCCTAATGAATCCAGCATTTTTGTTCTTACATACCATTAAGATGTATTTTCAATAATATTTGTGTGTATATATATTCATCCAGGAAAAGATGTATTTGAGGCAATTCCAATAACTTCACTTTATAAGAATTTAAAAATATGAGAATAAATTAGTTTATAAGTACTAGTTTACCTTTAAAAATAATATACTTAGCCCTGGCTGGTTGGCTTAGCGGTAGAGCACTGGCCCACCATGTGGAAGTCCTGGGTTTAATTCCAGGCCAGGGCACACAGGAGAAGTGCCCATCTGCCTCTCCACCCTTCCCCCCTCCTTTCTCTCTATCTCTCTCTTCCTCTACTGCAGCCAAGGCTCCATTGAAGCAAAGTTGGCCAGGGTGCTAAGGATGGCTCCATGGCCTCTGCCTCAGGTACTAGAATGACTCTGGTTGCATCGGAGCAATGCCCCCCAGGCTTTCCGGGTGGATCCTGGTTGGGTGCATGTGGGAGTCTGTCTCTCTGCCTCCTCGCTTCTCACTTCAGGAAAATACAAAAAAAATTAAAAAGTAAAAAAGTAAATAAATAAAAATAATATACTTACAGTAAATTGAATTTCCCACCAAACATTTTAAATTTTCCATTCCGCCATAAAAAGGAAACTTATTCATCATAATGTACTACATATGATACTGAACATTTAAAGACCAATAATAAGCATAATTTTTATTAATGTTTTTGAAAAGTTAATTTCTCTTATATCCTTAAATAACAATAAAATGTGTGTTTGAGGTTCATTTGTAAAAATTGATTCACAATGTAGCTTTGAAGTTCAGAGTTGTTTCTGATGTCATAAGAACAGAATGGCAACACATAGCATCACTACTTACATACTGTCCTACCTTCTTATGGGCTTTTACCTTTTACATTGAACTTTTCACTAACTCTGAGGAGCTTCCCTTGCCTACAACAGAGGCCATCCCCTAGTACTGAAGTTACAAATAGCTCCTCCTGTAGCTAATTTTAACTGTGTGCTCTTAGCCTGACCAGGCAGTGGCACAGTCAATAGAGCATTGGACTGGGACACTGAGGACCCAGTGAGGTTTCAAATCCCAAGGTGGTGGGCTTGAGCACGAGCTCATCTGGCTTAAGCATGGGGTCACTGGCTTGAGTGTGGGATCATAGACATGGGCTTGAGCCCAAAAGTTTGCCAGCTTGAAGCCCAACGTCTCTGGCTTGAGCAAGGGGTCACTGACTCAGCTGGAGTCCCTCAGTCAAAGCACATATGAGAAAGCAATCAATGAACAACTAAAATATGCCACAACTAAGAGTTGATGCTTCTCATCTCTCTCCCTTCCTATCTGTCTCTCTCTCTCTCTCTCTCTCACACACACACATACACACACACACACACACACACAAAAAGAACAATAACATTTTTACTACTGTAATCATATTAAAAATACCTGAGAATCTTTTAAAAATTCCAATTCTAAGAGGGTACTCATAACAAGTTAAATGTGACTCTGTGGAAGTAAACAGTCAATTGTTTTTCAAGTTCCCAGGTGATTTCACTGTGTAGTTAATGCTGAGAAGCACTGCTCTAGAACAATCTTAGTTCCATGAACAGCTTAACTCTCAGCATTCACTCCCCTTTCAGTAGCATCACTCACAGATTCCTAGTTGGGCCATGGAGGAGCAACTGCAGGGCTGGCACACTTTCTTTTCCAGGATTTTTGTAAACAAACCCTGAAGTTAAATTCAACTCAATCCAGCACTGTGATGAGTTCTGGAAGTACAAAAACTCTGACCCCTGAATATCTGACCTCTAATATCCAGGAGATTAAGGTCCAGTTGCAGGTAAATGGGAAAGGCAAGGATGAAATAATTGTGAAAATAAGTCATTTTAAAATAATATGCTATGCCTGACCAGGTGGTGGCGCAGTGGATAGAGTGTCAAACTGGGATGCAAAGGACCCAGGTTCAAGACCCTGAGGTAGCCAGCTTGAGCGCGGGCTCATTGGGTTTGAGCAAAGCTCACCAGCTTGGACCCAAGGTCGCTGGCTTGAACAAGGAGTTACTCGGTCTGCTGTAGCCCCACAGTCAAGGCACATATGAGAAAGCAATCAATGAACAACTAAGGTGCCACAGTGAAAAATTAATGATTGATGCTTCTCATTTCTCTTCATTCCTGTCTGTCTGTCCCTATCTATCCCTCTCTCTGACTCTTTCTCTCTGTCTCTGTAAAAAATAAAATAAAATAAAAATAAAATAATATGCTTAGCATATTAATAGAGCAATATTACAGGAGCACTTCAAAAGAGGCACTTCAAAAAGGTTGTGGAGGCTCAACCAAGAAGGATGAGTGCATTTGAAAGAGGTCCTCTGAAGATGCAGGCAGAGGACAGGTCAGGGAAGGCATGCTCTGTTTTGATAAAGCTCATGAATTTGGTGGTAATGAAGAGAAAGGTTGAGGAGGAGGAAGAAATTAACCTTATTATAATTACATTTTCCTTTACTGTTATTTTATTAAGAAAGTAATATGTGTAATTGCAAAAAAATAAGAATATAGACATGAGCAGAAACCCAAACAGTTGATAAACATATGAAAAGAAGCTCAATCTGAAGAAAATGCAAAATTAAATCTCAATGAAACATCATTTGTTACCCAACAGATTGGCAAACGGCCTAAAAATAATAACAGCTAGAAAGAATGTGGAGCAAAGGTAACTTCTATGTTGTCAGTGAGGATGTAAATAGGTCTAAAACTCAGGAGAAATCTGACAATGTGGTAGCATTAAAGATGCATATACCACACACACAAGAAATTTCACTCCTAGATGTGTACTCTACAGAAACTCTTAGAAATGAACATTAGGATTGTAAACACATGTAGTGGCAGAGAAATATTTTTAACAGACTAGAAGATAAATGTAGTACCCCAAAATGCATAAAATCTAGCAGCAGCAAAATACTGTATTATCTAAATATTAGAATTTAATTATAATCAGAGCTTAAAAGAGCCTATTTTAATTAACATAATCAAACTATTATTAAATGCATTATTACAAAAATAGCTTCATAAGCTAAAAACTTAAAATAATATTTTAAAAAACGAACACAAAAAGATGTACGAAAATGTATCTAATAGTATTATTTATAAAAGCAAAATAAAAAGAGCTAGAAGCATTATGGGGTGAACAGAAGGATAAAGTGTAGTATGTTTGTTACACAAAAGTGAAATAAACTATAGCTATAAGTATCAGCAGGACTAAATCTAACAAGCAAATTGTTGAGAAAGAAAAGCAACCTTTAGAAAAATGGATGTCAAATGTTATTAGTAAAGCTAAATAACACTATATATTGATTAGGGGGCCCGTAAAATCCAGTTGTGATACAAATAAAGGCCCAGAAATAAATAACAAATGAAGGATATTGGTGACAAGGAGAGCGAGAGGAATGAATGGTGCAGTGAGTGCGGGGTATGATCAGAGAAGAGGACGCCAAGAACGTAAAACTAGATTTATAATATTTTATTTCTCAGCTTAATGAAGGGCACACATGCAATTTTACGTTACATATTTTACCTTTCTGTTTATCTCAACTTTTTCACAGTTTATTTTATTCAAAGCAGAAAAGGAGTTGGTTAAATAGTATATGGCACATAAAGAAGAGATTCAGTGATTAAGGTTTCATTGAGGACAGAAGCTAAGTGCAGCAGCCAGGGAGTCTAATGCCAAACTCTGCAGTGACAGTGACCGAGCAGCAGACAAGAATGAGAACAGGATCAGCACAGAGATACTGTCTCGACTTAAATTTTCATCTCTTCTAGTGAAGAAGAGTAACAGAATATCTTGTTATATGTAAGGCTGGAGCAGGAGGTTCCTACAGGGAATGCCACTGAGGGCGGGGACAAAAATTCTATCTGATGTGTTTAATTATATTGACAAACATATGATTTGAGATTAAGTTAGTGATGAATGATTAAAACTAAATAAACAATAAAACAGAAAAGTATAAACTATACCAGAATATAACCAACAATGAGCAATATTTATGTAATCATAATAGTGAAAATATCAACTACTGATTCTAACCAAAAAATGTGTTATATTTGACAACCAGGGTGAAGAAATCTGTACTGGTAGAGGTAGGGAGTGTGTAAGGTAGCTAATTTCATAATAGCAAGTCAGTAATGTTTGGATTTAAGACATTTTAAATTCTGTCTTAGAATATTATTCAGAAATATTGAAGAACATAGCAGAAGACACATAAGAGAATTGAAAGTGGATGCCTTTGAAAAAATAGAATTTGTGTGGGTAGAAGAGAGCCCAGGACTGCTGCTGTTAATTAAAAACCTTATAATACAATTTGTCTTTTTAAGCTCTATGTAATATGATACAATAAAAAATAAATTAAAAACTATCAAGTTATTGAAAGAAAATAATAAAAATGATAATAAATATACAGGAAGCTCATACATGGGAAGAACAAACACAATAAAATAACAAATATAAAATTAAATGAGAATAAAACGACCTAAAGAAGGAAAAAGTTTACCCTCACTAATAATATAATGAGTATTAAAACTATGAGACACCAATTTCACCTATAAAATTAGCAAAGATTACAAAAGTTCAGTTTGGTCAAGGTTATAAGAATATAGACACTGTCTAAAGCAGTGGAGCACATACTCTGGGCTATTGCACATTTAGAGTTTTTATAAAGACTTACTAAGAAGTTTGTGGAGGAAATATTTTTAAAAAGATTTATTTATTTTTTTCCCTGAACCTGGAAACGGGGAGAGACAGTCAGAGTCCCGCATGCGCCCGACCGGGATCCACCCGGCACGCCCACCAGAGGGCGATGCTCTGCCCCTCCGGGCGTCGCTCTGCGGCGACCAGAGCCACTCTAGCGCCTAGGGCAGAGGCCAAGGAACCACCCCCAGTGCCCGGGCCATCTTTGCTCCAATGGAGCCTCGGCTGCAGGAGGGGAAGAGAGAGACAGAGAAGAAGGAGGGGGGGGGTGTGGAGAAGCAAATGGGCGCTTCTCCTATGTGCCCTGGCCGGGAATCGAACCCGGGTCCCCCGCACACCAGGCCAACGCTCTACCGCTGAGCCAACCGGCCAGGGCCAAAAGATTTTTTTGAAACAAATAAAAAGTATAGAAAGATGATTAAATTGCTATAGCCTATCTAAATGATGAAATTTATGTAATCATTAACCTTTCTTCCCCCAAATTTTTAAAGTCATAATAAAATGTTTATAATATAATGTTAAATATAATTTCAAAATAAGAGAGTTGTACATAGTCCTATTTCAGTAATATCTAACATACACACACTCTTTCCTACACAGAAAAGAGATCTAGAAAAAATATGGAAAAATGTTACACAAAGTATCTTTAAAATTGTGAAGTATGGGTTCTTTTTAGGTTTCTCCTTTATATTTTTCAGCATTTTCTATGCTCTCTATAATTGTTTTGTATGACTTACAAAATTAGACCTACATACACATATGTTTTTGTTTTTATAAAAATGTTGATATTTTGTTTTTAATTAGAAGAGCTTCTATATAGAAATCATAGTGGATAAAGAAGAAAGACAAATGAAGAAAGAGAAACTAAAGGAACACAGTAGAAGTGCTGACAACAGATTGCCCAGCCCGACAAAAGATACAGGCAATGTGTGCTTTACACAGACTGAAAAATCTGCCACAGAGAAAAGATAGAACAGTAATGGGCAACTTCCACTACACAGACACCTGCTGGAAACCTCATTATACAGAAAAGCTGAACATCAGATAAATTCTTGCCTTACTTTGCTGACAATTTCATCTCTCAGAAGGTAGTAGATGTAAAAATAGAACTGCTACTTAATTGTAACAACAACAACAAAAAATGGTTGTTATCATGAAGTGAGAGGAACGTGAATTCATACCTGCCTGAACAACACACCCAAAACTTGTGGATTAGTGCATACGTAGATTTTAAACCAAGAAAGAGCTAAAAGTTCAAGGACAATAGATGACCACAAATTCAAAATGTTTTCAAATTCTGTATAACTGCAGAGAGGGAAGAAGAATGTGTATATTGGACTGTTCACACTTCTGAACCAAAAATTTAATTTTGGAAATACCTGCAAAAGATATTTCATAAAAATTATAAAAATATGCACAAAGAAATGTTTGTGATAGCACTATTTGTCAGTGCCACAAAATAAAAAACACTCTAAGTGCCCCCCAAGAAACCAGCATATTCACTCAATAGTGTTACATAATCATTAAGAAGATAGAATTTATAATATAAAAATATTAATACTATCAATTTAAAATGAATTAAAGAGTAAGGATACAAAAGTTTACAGATATAATTATGTAAACAGAAATGTAAATATATGTGCATGAATATTTTATTCATTCCCTCAATGAATTTCAAATAAATGCCTACTAATATATACCAAATACTAATGTAAGCATAGAGTGAACATTGAACAAAATACAGCAAAATCTTGTCCCCAAATAGCTTCCTTTCTGGTGGGAAAATACATATTTAGTAAAGTTATTTTTGTGTAGAAGAAAATTATGGGTAATATAGTTCTCACTTCATGTTTTTCCAAGTCAATTTTTTTCTGTACTTGTTAATTATCCTATAGTGACTATATATCATATTCATAATGGAACTATAAAATGTTATTTTAAAATTAGCTGAAATGCATGCATAGTTTTAAAAAATATTATGCACTGAGGTAATAAATATGTAATGTCTTCAGCAAGAAAGTAATACAACCTATATATATTTTCAGGTTACACCTGAATAGTATGCAATCTTCTAGGTTCCTCATTTTAATTAGAAAATTAAGAGACAGAAATTCATTTAAGAAAAAATGGGCTAAATGATAGGAAGTCTGAGAGTTATGTTAAAAGTGACAAAGCTGAGGGAACTGGGACATTTAGATTTTAAAAAAATGATCAAAACAACAGCAATATCAAAAATAATGTGATGGGAAGAATAAAAGTAAAAAAATTTGAGCTTAAGGCTTGTTCCACCATTCCCCATAAACTTCAGAACAATTACTCAGAAAATTATTTCTTTTTTTAAAAAAAAATTTTTTACAGAGTCAGAGAGAGGGATAGACAGGGACAGACAGACAGGAATGGGGAGATGAGAAGCATCAATTATTAGTTTTTCATTGCGCATTGCAACACCTTAATTGTTCATTGATTGCTTTCTCATATGTGCCTTGACCGCGGGCCTTCAGCAGACCAAGTAACCTCTTGCTCGAGCCAGCAACCTTGGGCTCAAGCTGGTGAGCTTTTGCTCAAACCAGATGAGCCCCTGTTCAAGCTGGAGACCTCAGGGTCTCGAACCTGGGTCTTCCGCATCCCAGTCCGACACTCTATCCACTGCACCACTGCCCGGTCAGGCAGAAAATTATTTCATCACTGAGTTCCAGGTGAGTGTGTGTGTGCATGTGTGTGCAGAAGGAAGATACATCACCCTATGTAGCTTCAAAATGGTTATGAAGATCAAGACTATAAAAAAAGTTTGAAAGAATATATCTTTATAAGCACAGACTTATTAGAGAAAACAATCGTTTAATTTAGATTTTTTATCAAGAAAAAATATTTTTATAACACCAACACACAGTTCACCACTAAGTATGTATTTATGTATATATTTAGAAGAAATATATATTTTTAACTAAACCAGGATTACGCAATTTACATGATACTTAGTTATTTGGCTTTGAAACCTGATGACTACCATTATATGTGTTGTCTTAAAGAAAAAAAATGTAGAAGATTGAGTCAAACTTTTTACTCTGAGTGTATATTAGTGAAAGAGTCCATCAAAAAAACCCCAATAATAATAAGCTTTCAATCACTAACCAATCTTTAAGCATACACTAAATGACCATCTAAGGTGGACATTTTGAAAGGAACCCCTAGGGTGGATGGCTCTCAACCCTTTACCACTGTAAGACTCTATGACTATATTTTTATTCCATAAATTGTCCACCAGAGCCTAGATATGGTGGTGAAAGCAAGAAAAATAACATTTCTGAAGGCTCCCTTGCCCTTTGTACTTTGCATTGACACATTATCTCATCTGATGCTAACAAGCCCAAAAACTCATTATATTTTATAGTTGGAGAATATTATTAAGGCACAGAAAGGTTCAGCAAGTTGTCTAAAGACAAGTAGCCAGCAAGCTGCAGAATCAGGGTTTAACCCCTTGTTTTCTTAAAGCGCATACTGTTTATCCTATAACAGTGATTTTCTAACAGTGCTCCACAACACCCTGGGCTACTGAAGAGAGGCCCAATGGGCTGCTACAGGGAGAAGGGGGTCTCAGTGAGGGCTGTTCTGAGACATACATTCAGCTTTAATTAGAACAGCACTGATATGTCTCTTATCTGTTAGTTTGTTTGAAACATTGATCCTACTGATTAAAAAAGTTCAAAACAGTTGCATACCACCAGGTGTCTTTTCCTATGTTTCTCAGTGAAGCCTGGAAGACTGCACAAGTGTAGGAAATTACCAAATTGAGGCCAGTGGTTTAATAAGTAAAAACTTACAAGTAGTATGTTCCCAAACAAGGAAGTCCTGACTCAGTCTAGGAGGTCTATAATGGACAGGAGCAACAACAGTACGACTGGCGTGTGGACCTAAGCCCAGTTCTGGAAGGCCATTGGGTTCAGGACATGCAGGTAGATGATTAGCAAATGCAGATCAAGACCAGTTTATCCAAGGCAACGACAATGACAGTGAATCAAAAGTTCCACTTGCCAGCAGGCATGTGAGCTCTCACCCTGCCCCTCTCTCCTACCAACCAAACTGTGCCTGCCGCCCTTCTCATTCTAAATCTCTCTGAACTCATCCTCTTTCCTGTTTTTAACTATCACCTGTATGCTTAAAATCTCCAAACATGTAACTGAAACCTTGACATCTATTTGGAACTTTAGACCTACATATCCAATTACTTGCTGTTGTAGCCAAATAAATGCTCCATAGGCACCAAAAATGCAATTCATCTAATATATCTTATTACCTTTCCCTGAAATCTCCCTCTTGTCCTAATATATTTCCTGTCTCTACAAGACCCGCTTTTGCATAATCAGTAAAAACAGAATCACGACACATCCTGAGTTCCCTCCCACCCATATCCAACCACCAAAGTCTACCAATTTTGCTTTATAAATTTGTCTCAGATCCATCTTCTCTATTTTTATTGCCAGTGCCTTGAGTTCTTTGTGTATCCCTCTGGCATAGTATGTATGAGGTTACATTTGAAATTTTTAGTTATGCTTGCTTTGAAGAAAGAAATTGGGTTTTTAATTTTTGTATATCAAATGCCCAGATAAAGACGAGGTTCTCAGAAACATGATGTGAATAGGAACCACACTGCCATGTAAAAGCAAGCAAATACTGTTGGATGACTAGTGGAAGCCGGGGCAGAGTCCCAGAACTACTGATACTTTTTATTTACCTCAGGCACAGGAAGATGTTTACCTGGGAGTTCCTATGCTCAATTTTTTTTTCAAGAGAGAGAGAGACAGAGAGAGGGACAGATAGGGACAAACAGACAGGAAGGGAGAGAGATGAGAAGCATCAGTTCTTTGTTGCAGCACCTTAGTTGTTCACTGATTGGTTTCTTATATATGCTTTAGCCAGGGGGCAATAGCAGAGCGAGTGGCCCCTTGCTCAAGCCAGCAACCTTTGGGCTCAAGCTGGTGAGCCAGCGCTCAAGCTGAATGAGCCCACCC
Organism: Saccopteryx bilineata; assembly: GCF_036850765.1. Classification (NCBI taxonomy): domain Eukaryota; kingdom Metazoa; phylum Chordata; class Mammalia; order Chiroptera; family Emballonuridae; genus Saccopteryx; species Saccopteryx bilineata. The sequence goes on from NC_089491.1 coordinate 319,625,719, forward strand.
TCAAACCAGTAACCTCAGGTTTTGAACCTGGGTCCTCTGCATCCCAGGCCGTCACTCTATCCACTGTGCCACTGCCTGATCAGGCCTATGTTCAATTTAATTCAATAGATTTTCACTGGGTACTTTGTATATATTCTAAATAGAAACATGAGAAAACCCAGTCCCTGTACTTAAGAGCAAGACTGTGAAACACTAAGTTTAGTTCTATCACCATTTGTCATTCATGTCCTGTACTGGGTCAAGAGGGGTCCACTCAGATCATGGCCAGCAACAACCTCCCACCTTGGCAGGGTAAGGACTCATAATAGAAACCATTCACTCCTGTACCTTGGTCCTAAAAAGCTTCTTATGTTCTTGTTTCAATTTACATCCTATGAGCTAATAGTTCTGTTCAAATAAATTAATCTGCTAATTGTGAGGTGTGGGGGATGTTAAGCTATCCGTTCTCCTCACCTTTCTTCTCTTCTTTGCTTACACCTTTCTGAGGGAAAAAAAAGTTACCTAAAATGAGCAATTTTTCATCAAAATTAAGGTATATATGTTGACGTTCTGGTGTTAAAGATATGCGTGATCTAATAGTACTCCTGAAATCATTTGCGTAGTCCAATTCTTATTCACAACACTGAAAGATAAGTGATGGGAAGAGGCTAGAACCACTGGTAACACTCTATCTTTCCTTCCCTTCAAGTCTTAAGGTTGGGACCAGGTTAATGACAGAGTAAAAGATACAACCAAGGAGATACCTGTACCTACTCTGTTTAAGTCTTTCAAAGAATTTTCTCTAGTCCAGAAAGTATTTTATTTCAAAGAAGTCCATGTAAGCATAAAACTATTAACTTAAATAGTTGAGTTTATTCATGTATAATTGTCACAGTGGTTTTAAAGCAAATTGAGTAAAAATAACAATTTTTCTTCTATGTAGAAAGTCTTTCAAATGAACTATAGTTAACCAGAAGAGGTTTAAGTAATCAAGATTGATTGAACCATAGAGTAATTTTAATGGTTGAGTGATGGTTCCCAAGGTGGTTACTAATCAGAAGAAAATAGGGCACTTCTTTCAAAAAGGTCCCCCTAAACTCCAACCCTGGGGAGGCAGGACATCCTGGGTGCAGTCTAAGAATCTGCATTTGTTTTCATTTACACTTAGGTGATCCTGAATCAGCCAGTTTTTGTAATGTAGAGAATAAAAACATTCCTAACATGTTTGTAAAATTCATGCAAATGTTAGACTATATAAAACTTTATATTTTAGAACTTAAGCTTTATATTTTATAAATATGTATATAGTGTAATTTTAGCTCATGTACTGAGAAGTACAAGAACTGTTTCATGTAACAATTTCATTTCTAGCTCCTAGCCCCTTTCTACGCAGATCTTGAAAACTGAACTCAGCCCTTCTTGGAATCCTCCCAAGGTGGTGGCCCTGTTATAGGATCTAACACAGGCTTAGGGATGGCAGAAAGGGATTCATCTGGCCTTGTTTATCATGACAAATCTTTTTGTCTGGCCACTTAACCCTGCAAATTCCAGAGCCTTTTGCTGACCCTTTTAAGGTATTATGGAGACAGGAAGACTTTTTGTGGCTGGATATGGTTCCCTTTGCCTAGACAGAATACAGACCCATTTACTTCCTGAGATTTTTCTTACCCTTTTCCGTCTCCACCCCCCAGCAATGTTTTCAAGAAGCAGGGCTTAACTTGCTCCTCTGCTGTTTATCCTACAATCCTCCTTTCTCCACTTCCCAATATCAGTATTTTTCTGGAGTAGAGTAAGTCTTTCTCTACTTTACGTTTCTCCAAATCATAGGCCTCAGGCTTCTGGAAACCCAAGCCAAGAATAGCAATGTTTACACACCCCTTATGCCAAACGCCTCTCTTAAGAGGTGACAAGTTAGGTACTTGCTAAATGGGAAGAAGGGAAAGGCAAAAGAGGAAAGTATATGTCTTTAAATATTATCAAAACCACAATTAAATCTGGAAATTCAGTATAAAATTAAAATTACAGTCAAATATTATATAATATCCTGGTGACACCAATATCCAAGATATTTTGAGAAAGACACTATTTCTAACTGAAGTAGTACATTTTACCAAATTTGAAACATAATACTACAGTGTGAGATCATTTGGTCAAAAAGAGCAAAAACTCCTAAGTCAAGTAAGAAAGAAGTTATTTGAAGGTATTATCAGACACAACCAAGGACAAGAAAAAAGTTAAACACTTTGGCATGGAAGACTAAAACTTAAAGTCAATAATTAAGGTTACTCCTTTCTCTCATAATTTATAGGGTCTCTCATCTTTGTGTTTTTCCCCCTATATATGGTTCTATTACTCTGATTTCTCTACAACTGGATTATTCTGTTTCTTTGTGGTTCCATAACTTGAAAATGACTGGCATTCTATTGAAATGTCATCAGCGTTGGCTTACCATGAATATTTGCATGAAATCCTTACCTTCCTTCATTTTATTTAATCTCTCAGTGCCCATATCTCAAGTGATCAGAAGAGAGAATCAACTTATTTCAATTTTCTTCCAGTAACCACTAAGGTGCAATCCCCTGTACCTCAGAGATAGTCACTGGTTTGTGCATCTCAGCAAGTGAAACAGTCTCTTAAAAATGAAATAAAGAAGAAAGAAAGAAAGAAAGAAAGAAAGAAAGAAAGAAAGAAAGAAAAATTTTATTGAGCACAAGACATGTTATGACCACTAAAATTGAAATGCTCATTATTCTAAATTCTGAAAAAATTATATGGTTCTTTTAAACCTCCTATATGCTACAATGCATATGTTATTTTCACTTTACCCACAGAATGATATGATTGTCATTTATTATACTGATATTATAAGCAATAATTAATTCTGAGACAGCATATTATTTATAAGATTATATAAAACTTTTATTTATGACCTTGACTTTATAAACCAACAACCAATCAACAAAGAGATAAAAATAGAAAACACTAAAAACTTATCAACCCCAAATTTAATTTAGTTATATGGCATTTTTTATCTTTTTGTCTGTCAAACCAAATATCTCTTCACTGTCTAGGTTAACAGACAACTTTAGTTAATATCTATGAGCACCAAATGAATTTGTCTTAATTTTTATTTATTTTATGTGACAAGTCATCCATCTATAAATTATTTTTCATTATAAATTATCTAGAGTAGAACTTAAACTAATTTTTAAAGCCCACTGCCACTAGGTGGCACCAAATAGCCATAATTCATAGACTGTATCCTATTACCATACTCTGGCCATTTAAGTATTATCCATCCTTCTTTTCTTATAAAGATATTTATAAAAATAAAATACAAAGAATTCGAGTTATTTTTACAATAAGCAACAAAAACAATATAAATTTTTTCTAAGTTAATAAAATATACTATTATTATTTTTTTAATGATTTGAAATAATCTGTTCGTGGTAACATTCTTTGTTGAATTTCAAAATGTTATCCTTCTTTCTATCAAATAGCTACAGTATTAGAAATACTATTTTTATTTTGTTGAAAAATATATAATATAACAATTTCAAAAGGCTATGTTTTTGTTTTTTAAGATTCAGTTTTTCTTAGCAGAGTTAGTTCCCGTCGTTACAAAATGTGCCTTTATTTTAATAGTTATGTTCTCACTCCAAGGATGCATTTGGATTACGCTATAGGTGCTATGGCAGGAGATGCTTCTCCCCACCTACACTTGTAAATTTTCCTCTATAATACAGGGCTCACCACACTACTTTAGGTTTTTGTCACCTGGAGGTTTGACTACTGCCATGTCCTCTACCTTGGTTGACAGAGGAAGAGCCCTGGAATATTCAGCTAGTACTGAATGTGACAGCTTGTCTGTTTAGCAATGCCAACCACACAGAGCACATTATACAGATGCTCCGTGCATAGCTCTGCTTCCAACAGTCATTCTAGGTGTTCATTTTAATTTCTAAAGCTCTCTGTGGCCTAGGACTTGTAAAGAAGTTATATGACATCCTTATCCCATCCTGGCAGTGAAGGTGTCTTACGAGGTAGTTCCTAGATGTGATGATGAACTCAGAGTTTGAGGTCCTGGACTCTACCACTCAACCTCATTTTCTGGCTTGAACAAAACTCATTTTCAGTTCTTCACAATACAGAATTTCTTTGGAAATGTGGGTCTTTAATTTAGGTTCTATTAAAAACTGCTTATTTGTAAAGAAGGAGACAGGGACTGGCAGAACACAGGGCCATTTCAGTATTATTTCCATCTCTACTGATGGAAATAATATTTTAGCAATGGGTATCTATTACAAAAAATTACAAGAGAAATTAAATTAACAGAATAACCTAAAACCAGGTTAAATGTCCCATAGTTCTTTATGATAATCATTCGGCAAACATTCACTGAATGTCGAGTATGATACAGACTCTGTATTAGAAAATGCAAGACACAGCTGCTAATTGTCTAAACTGTACTGCTATTAAGTGGGTAATTGTTACAAATAGAAAACGATACTATTGAATTGGTAGTTTTTCATTGGAAATACACAATATCTTTCCATACAAGTTGCTGCTTTTGTAGAATATGAAATAAAGACAGCCATAAATTTTACAAGGTCACAAACTTGCCTGGATTTCAAGCAACTAAAATATCTAAGTAGTAACTTTAATATGAATAAATAAAAACATGTTAGCTTAAATATACAGCACATACATATTGCGTGTGTGGTTTTATCAATCAGAAACTACTGATGAGAAGAAGGGCTTTTAATAGGTGTTCTAGTGCAAATCCATGTCCTTTTCACAAGCCTGCATTTCAAATTTCTTCTATGACCTGACAAAGAGAAACAGAAAAGCTAATAATTCCCTTAACCAAAATCTAGCATATCTGGGAGAAACTCGTGAGTTCCTACTTCTAAACACTGGTCAATTAAAAGACTACATTTATCAATAAAAAATGGCTGAGGAAACTGCCGTGGGAGAAATGAAATGTTAATACATATTCACTTCTTTCTTTTGGGGTGTTTTTTGTTTTTTTGTTTTTTGCTGTTTTGAAGATTTTATTTAAACAAACAAAATTTATTGCATTTGTAGTATCAGAGTGAAAATAAGAAATGTATTATATACAGAACCAGATCTGAGCTGCATTTTTCTGCAGTTTTACTCACAATCAGTTAATTTCTTCAGGAAACATCATCTGCAGTGCCGCTGGTCGGAAAGCAGGGCTCTCTCTTCCCAAAAGAGAACCTCTCTGCGCTGCGCGTTTTAAAAGGGAGCACGTTGATGGAGAAGACCAGAGGCAGTGGAGGGAAAGCAAGGCGATGGGGCTGCCCAGGAAGCGGTCACACAGCAGTGCCTTTACCCAAGGAGTGCTTTCTCCTCGCTCACCTGTCACCACCCATGCAGTGGGCGCCCCTCAGCCCAGCTAGGCACAGCCCCAGCGCAGGGGCTGCTGGCCTCAGTTTCCTCTGAGTTAGAGAGACGAACAGAGAGACAGGAAAGGAGAGAGATGAGAAACATCAATTCTTCGTTGCGGCTCCTTAGTTGTTCATTGGTTGCTTTCTCATATGTGCCTTGAGGGGTGCTTTGAGGGGGAGGGGAGGCTACAGCAGAACTAGTGACCCCTTCCTTGCTCAAGCCAGCGATGTGGGTTCAAGCCTTGACTCCCGTGCTGGTGAGCCAGCGCTCAAGCCCGAGACCCCAGGGTTTGAACCTGAGTCCTCCGCGGCCCAGTCCCACACTGTACTGCACCACCACCTGGTCAGGCAGTTTCCTCTGTTTTCTATTTCACTTTGTATCTGTTTCAGCTTTTTTACTGTATAAACACATGAAGTTCATATTTAGCTTTATGTTTGCACGTTAGCACTAGGACAAAATTTAATTTAATGATTAAGAATCATTTTTATGAATTTCTTGATTTTAGTTACAATAAAACTTTCCTTTATTCTTAAGTAGTGACATTAAACAGATTAATTTTCACTGAAGTGACTTTTGCAAAGATTATAACTTAAAGTGGAAAAAATGCACAAATAAAAACAACATATTATTATTATTTTATTTTTATTATTACTTTACTTTATGTCCAGCTTGTTGGCAGTGGGAGGTGGGCACTGAAATCAGTCACCTCCGGCAGTCAGCGCCTGCAGGGCCTGCCACAGTGCAGACGCCCTGAACTGGCTAATGTGCTTTCTGCACAGCCTGGGTCCAGGCATGGAGGGGGTCGAAGTATAAAGGCTCTGCCATTTTCCCCAGAGTGAGATGATTCTGCTGGACAGTATTAGCTCCAAAGCTCCTCAGTGGACTGGCTGCTGCTTTGTGGGGGTCTGGGTTTCTGTTTGACATCTCCCTCTAACAATTCTGCTTCTCCTCCATTCCTTTCCTGAATGATGATTCTTTTTTTTTTAATGTAACTTATTGGGGTGACACTGGTTAATAAAGTATACAGGTTTCAAGCGTACAATTCTAGAATACAATACACATCTCTATATGGTCTTGTGTCTCACCATCTTGAGGCAAGTCTCCTGCCATCACCATTTATTCCCCTGCTACCCTCCTGCACTTCCCTTCTTCCCTTTACCCCTCCTGTCCCACCTGCAATCACCTTACTCCTGTGTGTGTGTGTGTGTAATCTCTTCACCTTTTCACTCAATCCTCAACCCCATCTGACAGCTGTTAGTTTGTACACTGTATCTATGAGTCTGTTCCGATTTTATTTGTTAATTTTTTTTTTCAGTAGATTCCACATATAAGTGAAATCATATGGTACTTATCTCTCTATGTCTGGCTTACTTCACTTAGCATACTGTTCTCCTGGTCCATCCATGCTGTCAAAAAAGGTAAGATTTCCTTCTTTTTTACAATTGAGTAGCATTCCACTGTATAAATGTACCACAGCTTTTTTTTATCCACTTATGTATTGATTAGAGAACCCAGAAATAAATCAACACTTTATGGTCAGTTAATATTGGACAAGGGTGGCAAGAATATACAAAGGGGTAAAAGCAGTCTATTCCATAACAGTGTTGAGAAAACTGGACATATACATAAAAAAATATGAAACTAGACCACCTTCTTATACTTTGCTCAAGAATAAACTCAAAATGGATTAAAGCAAACACAAATCTTGACATTATACATATTTTAGAAGAATAGACAATAAAATCTCAGACATATCTTGTAGCAATATTTTTTCTGATATATCTCCTCAGGAAAGTGAAACAAACAAATAAAAGTAAACAAATGGGATTATATCACACTAAAAACTTTTCACACAGAAAAGAAAACAGTCAACAAAATGAAAAGACACCACACAGGCTGGAGGAGAACATATTATTCAGCAATACATCTGATAATGGGTTAATATTCAAAATTTATGAAGAATTTCTACAACACCAAGAAAACAAGCAATCCAATTAAAAATGGGCAAAGGGCTTGAATAAACACTTCTCCAAAGACATACAGGTTGGGTGGCTGATAGACATATGAAAATGTGCTCAATGTCACTAATCATCAGAGAAATGCAAATTAAAACCATAATGAGATATCACCTCAGACCTGTCAGATAAATAAGTCAACAAATAGTAAGTGTTGGCGAGGATGTGGAGAAAAGGGAACCCTCCTGCACTGTTGATAGGAATGCAGATTGGTGCAGCCACTGTAAAAAACAGTGTCAAGTTTCCTCAAAAAATAAAATAAAAATGAAACTATCTTATGACCCAGTGACTCCACTTCTGGAAATTTATCCAAAGAAACCCAAAACACTAATTCTAAAAAATATATTCACCCAACAGCCAAGATTTGGAAGCAGCAATGTTTATTTTAATACATTTCAATTACTAAAATATTTTAAATCACAAAAACAAACAAACAAACAAAAAAACCCACCAAAGAGCTTTAGATTTGCTCTGAAGTCTCATGTTTTGGTCACTTCTATCATCTCTTCTTTCACCCTTGCACTGTCTGTCATTAGTTGTGGTTTTCTTTTTCCTAAAGCAAAAATAAATGTATACTGGGTTTTCTGGTTATCTTCAGGTAGAACAGTCTTTCAGCTTGTTTCCCTAGGACTGATGGGAATGCTGTATAGGCAAAATTTACCCCAGACCACTCTCTACCTGGTGTTCACCAACACACCCAGGAGATAAAGGTTTGGTGTCACTTTTTACTTCACCCAAAGCTGATGCAGAAATACTGACTGAGAATGAGTATTGATTTCAATGGCCAAACAGTGCATTTTCTCCAGAGCCACACTATCTGAAGTATCAATAATATTATGACTTTGTATGTCTATAAAGATGAATGAAAATAACAGATGAAATCTGTTTTGTTGCAGTCTGGTAGTATCAAAAATAGACTACTGTATATTTCACTACTGTAGTTTGCCTATAATGTATAGAACTATCTAATAATATAATAGCAGCTCAAAGGTGGAGGAAAAATTTCACAGACACATAATTTTATGAGATGGGGTATGTTCAGGGTTTTATGGCTGTAGACACAAACATGTAATTTTGAATACATAACTTATACATATCCAGATATCTATGCACTGTTGTTGACCCACTACAAAAATAACATAGATTTCTGATTTAAAATATACCACTGAAGCTATTCAGGTTCTTTATTGGTTCCATATAAATTTTTGAAATATTTGTTCTATATCTGTGAATAGCCTCAGCAGTCTTGAAAATGAGGAACAAAGTGGGAGGTATCACACTTTCTGATATCAAATTACACTACAAGGCTATTGTAAACAAATCACGTGGTACTGGCATGAGAACAGGTATACAAATCAAAGGAATGGAACAGAGAACTAAAAAATGAACCCACGCCTTTATGGACAATTGATATTTGACAAAGGAGGTAAGAGCATACAATGGAATAAAGACAGTCTCTTTAACAAATGGTGTTGGAAAAATTGGACAGCTACCTGCAAAAAATAAAACTAGACTATCAACTTACACCATTCACAAAAACAAACTCAAAATGGATAAAAGACTTAAATATAAGTTGCAAAACCATAAAAATATTAGTAGAAGACATAGGCAGTAAACTCTCCAATATCTCTCACAGCAATATTTTTGCTGATATGTCTCTGTAGGCAAGTGAAATAAAGGACAAAATAAACAAATGGGACTACATCAAACAAGAAAGCTTTTATACAGCAAAAAACACCATTAACAAAATTTAAAAAAAAAAAAACACTCAAAGAAAGGTGGATGTAAGAGGCCTGACTTTTCCTCTTTAAAATGGCATTGCTAATGCTAAGTTTTACAGTTCCTTGCACCTTATCACATTCCCCACTGGTTTTATATTATGTGTCAAATACTTGACTCAGTCTCCTCTATGGGGGGGGGGTAAGTACTTTGGAGGATCATTAATCTGTAGTTTGTTGCTGCACAGTGATCTCTATCATACTCTTTATGCTGTTCATTAGCAATGGCAACAGATACAGAACTATCAGCCAAGTTCTTAGGAGCAGTAAGACTACCCCTATTAAAGTTTTGAACCCACCTGTAAAGCCAGTAGCCATGGCCACCATCACAGCAGCCTGACCTATGCAGGTTCACATTAGATTCACACAGATGGTAATGAAACAATGGAGCCAAGAACTGGTAGGCCATTAGCCTTAATCCTAGCTTGCACACCACGGGCAAGTAAAAACACACACTGGGCTCCAAAACCCATTCATTCAGTGCTCACAAAGCTACTGACTTATTCAAGTTTCCTAGAATCAAAGGTTTCTAGCTCACTAGCCTTATTCACCTCTGTTCCATCTCCTTCTCCCTGCACAAACTCTGCACAAACTGTCTTCTCCCTCAGCACTCCACCATCTTGGCTGCTTCTCCTGACCTCCTCCACATGGCCTTTCTCTGCTCTCCTCTCTAATGCTAATCTCAGGAACTGAGAGAGAGCAAGCTCCCAGTCTGCCCACATTATAGTATAGAAATCAAAACCTTTAATCCAATATACAAACAAGGAAGTCTCTGATACAAAGTCACTTATCTGAGGCATAATGGGATTCCTCATGAGAGTGCACCACCCCACATCAAAAAGGGTGGGAAAGGCTTAGTCTTAAAACTAAGCCTTAGGCTATAAGAATCCTGCCTGCCCACAGCCCACCCCCAAGACACATTAATATATATAATTACACCCATCCCAAGCAAGAAAGGCAACCAATACTATCACCTGGGTGACAGGCTTCCACGTGGGCAGTGCCATCTTTAACAAAGTGAGCATAATACTTATCTGCCCAACACCACAAAAGGCTGACAACTATCCCCCAAAAAGGCTATTGGGGTTCCACCTCGCCAGACTTGCACAGGCACATGTGCCAGTTTTCTCATCATTTTGACAAAGTCCTCAACTGCCTGGCCCTGGTCATCTATTTGCAGGCAAAAATTAGTGAGATTGAATTTCCCACACACCCCTCCTGCTGCTGCTAACAAATAGTCTAGTGCCAACCTGTTTTGGTAGCTGGCATTTCTCATCTGAGTTTGCTGATGTGCAAGGAGGGTTAGGGCTCTCACAGTCTCATTGGTAATGATTTCCAAAACTGCTTGCAATCGGATAATCTGGTTTAACATGTAAATGGGGGTGCGGTATCCCCAAGATCCATCTTTTGCCCAGGTGGCAGGTCGATAGTATTGGATTATCCACTTTGGGGGTCACTCATTATCTTTCCAGTCTCCTATCTGGAGTTCTCTTTTTATGCATTGTAAAGCCAGTAGCCAGGGCTGCCACTATCAAAGCAGCCTGGCCCATGCAGGTTCGCACTGGATTCGGACAGTCAGTAAAGAAACAACGGAGCCAAAAACTGATAGGCCAATGTAGAGCCAGGAGCCAAGGCCAGGGCCACCATCAGAGCAGCCTGGTCCATGCAGGTTCGCATTGGATTCGGACAGTCGGCAAAGAAACAGCGGAGCCAAAAACTGGTGGGCCATAGTCTTTAATTCTAGCTTTGCACCCGGCGGGCAAGTAAAAATACACACTGGGCTCCAAAACCCAGTCACATTCAGTGCTCACAAAGCTACTGACTTATCCGAGTTTCCTAGAATCAAATGTTTCTAGCTCATCAGACTTATTCACCTCTGTTCCCCATCTCCTTTCCTTATCCCAGATACAAACTCTGCCCAAATTGGCTTCTCACTTAACATTCCGCCATCTTGGCTGCTTCTCCTGGCCTCCTCCACGTGGCCTTTCTCTGCTCTCCTCTGCTCTCTCTTCTAATGATTATCTCAGGAACCAAGAGCCCAAGCTCCCATTCTACCCCTATTTTATAGTGTAGATTCAAAACCCTTAATCCAATATACAAAATAGGGAAGTCTCTAATACAAAGTCACTTCTCTGAGGCATGATAGGATTGTACCGCCCTACATCAAAAAGGGTAGGAAAGGCTTAATCCCAAAACCAAGCCCCAGGCTAAAGGATTCTGCCTGCCTTTAGCCCACCCCAACACACATTAATATCACCTGGGTGATGGCCTCCTTGTGTTATCTTTAACAAAGTGAGCATAATACACTTTATCCGCCCAACAGCCAACATTTTTAATCCTAGCTTGCACCCGGCGGGCAAGTAAAAACACACACTGGGCTCCAAAACCCACTCACATTTAGTGCTCACAAAGCTACTGACTTATCCGAGTTTCCTAGAATCAAAGGTTTCTAGCTCACTAGACTTTATTCACCTCTGTTCCCCATCTCCTTCCTTCTCCAGCATCAAACTGCACAAACTGGCCTCTCAATCAACACTCTGCCATCTTGGCTGCTTCCCCTGGCCTCCTCCATGTGGCCTCTCTTTCTGCTCTCTTCTCTGCTCTCTCCTCTAATCTCAGGAACCAAGAGAGCAAGCTCCCATTCTGCCCCCATTTTATAGTGTAGAAATACAAACCTTTAATCCAATATACAAAATAGGGAAGTCTCTAATACAAAGTCACTTATCTGGGGCATGATGGGATTGTACCACCCCACATCAAAAAGGGTGGGAAAGGCTTAATCCCAAAACCAACCCCCAGGCTACAAGAATTCTGCCTGCCTTTAGCCCACCCCAACACACATTAATATCACCTGGGCAATGGCCTCCACGTGGGCAGCGTCATTTTTAACAAAGTGAGCATAATATATTTTATCTGCCCAACATGCATTATAAGGGTTGTGGAGCTGGGTAGCCGAGCAGTTCCCTGTTTCCAGAGGTAAGAGGAGAAAGGAGGGCTTTATCATACCTATTATACAGCTTCCTTTCCAATTTTGGGGGAGACGAATATAAGCCCTGTTCTCAGAGATCCAGTAAAGTCCACATGGGTCTATCCAGTGTCTGGCCCTGCCTGGTCCTGCCAGGCTGCAGTTAGCTCGGGGAATCTGGCCAACGGATTTCTCTCCGTCTGGTTTCCCCACCATACACTTTGCTTGGAGGCAGCATTATAATACCGCTGTCCAAGGTAAGTCAGTTCCCCAACTGATTCAGTTTTAGATCTCCTCCTCTGGCTAAGCAATATTGCCCTAAGATAGCATGTTTTAGAATTCATTGACTGTTATCCGAGATGCCAGGGATTGTTACATTTGGCCTAGCTTCAGTGGGGACTAGTTCTTTGGTTTCCCATGGCCACCTGTCCCCTGTTAGAGTTTCCCCACATACATAGCAAGAGGTGACATTTAGGGAATGGGCTCTTCCCTCAGCCATCCTGAGGAACAAGTTCTTAGTTGTTGGCAGGAGTTGTGGTAGGAATTTAATTGCTTCTTCATAAAAAGACTTATATACTTGGAAAGCTTGAACCGGGTGGTTCAGTATCTGGCCTCTGATAAGGATTGGAACAATGGGATCTAGCCCCTTCCCATCAATACCAGGTGTTATCACTTTTCCGTCTTTCCAATGGGGGTTTAAGAGGTTGGTTATGATTAGTTCTAAGGGATTGCAGTTTGACAGAGCTGTCCCTTTTTAAAAATGTACCTCTTTCTTTTTAGAGTTGTCCTTTTCCCAAGTAGCCCATTGGACACATGACCAAAATTCACACGTTATTCCACAGGGGTATCTATAAGCACATATATACTTTTCATTTACCTTGTAGCTTCCCTTCTAGCAAAAGGGACTTATATCTCCCTTCTGTATGACTCATAGCAGTACATGTATCAAACCTTAAGACAACTTGTTCTGGCTTTCCTTTGACCTCAGTTTCCCTCCCTCCCCAAAGTCTAATTAAAAGAAGGTCCTTGGTGAGTTTCCTCAGGCTTTAACTGTGCGTAGACCAGCCAGCAGCTGGAGCAGGGCATGTTGTCCTTCTCAGGGTCAACTTACAAGGGTTGACGGGATCACACTCCACTGTCCACAAGGTGTGTCTCCCCTGGGACTTCAGGCTTCAACCGGCTGTGGTGTACCCAGGTGGGTATGCCTTCTACCTTGGCAGCAGTGGGAGGGGTCAGGATCATGGTGTGTGGACCCGTCTATGTGGGAGTCAGTCCTTGGGTGGTGTACTTCTTTACCCAGACTGAGTCCCTTTGGAAGAGATGTACCAGATCTCCTGGCAGTGCTGGAAGCACCTCTCGGACAGTCTTTTGGACAGCCTGCTGAGTAATCTGCAGACCCTGTAAGTACTTAAGGAAGGAGTGGTTATTTAACTCAGTTTTTATTTCTTCTCTGAGTTTTGGTAGTAAGGGAGGGGGTCTCCCAAACATTATTTCAAAAGGAGTGAATCCTTCCCTGTAGGGGTTGCACCTTGCCTTAAGGAGGGCTAAGGGGAGTAAGGAGGGCCACTTTTCACTGGTTTCAAAAAAAATTTTTGTTAAAGTTTCCCTTAAGGTCCAATTCATGCATTCTACCTGCCTTGAACTTTGGGGCCTGTAGGCACAATGTAATTTCCACTTAATATTTAAGGTTTTGGCTAAGTCCTGTGATATCTTAGCAATGAATGCCGGCCCACTGTCAGAACCTATGGTAGTGGAGAGGCCATATTGTGAAATTATTTCATGGAGTAATTTCCTAAGTACTGTGGTAGCAGTTTCTGACCTAGTGGGGAAGGCTTCTACCCACCTGGAGAAAGTGCCTACAGAGACTAGGAGATACCTGTACCCTGCGTGGGGTGGCTTTATTTCAGTGAAATCAATTTCCCAATGTTCTCCTGGCATGGCTCCCTTTTCCCTAACTCTTAAGGCTGTTTTCCTACCTTGTTTCGCATTTACCCATGTGCAGGAGAACGACGTTCTACAGTGCTCCTTAGTATCTGATCCAAGTGCGATATGAAATACCTGGATTGGAGCAATTTAGCCATTTTGGACGTTCCAAGGTGCAATGCTTGATGTATTTGGAGGGCTATTGTCTGCCCTAATGTCTCTAGAATCAAGATATTTTTATCTGGTAGGACCCACCAGCCATCGGCATTTCTGGTAGCCTTTTTCTCTTCTGCTAAGATAGTTTCTTCCTGAGAGTAGTGAGGGGTGTTGGGCAACTCAGGCAAAGGCAAAGTCACTAAAACTTGGAGAGGCCCCGCTGGTGTTATAACTACTGCTCAGGCCTCCTGGTCTGCTGCTCGGTTCCCTCGAGCTTCTTTGGAATCTCCTCTTTGGTGCCCTTTGCAGTGAATGGTTGCTACAGCTGAGGGAAGCTGGATTGCTTCTAATAATTCTTTATTTTTGATATCCTTCCAAAGTGAGCTAAGGAGTCCCCTCTCTTTATAAATGGCACTATGTACATGTGCCGTGGCCAAAGCATACCTGCTGTCTGTATAAATGGAGACTGCTTTTCCTTTTCCCCATCTGAGGGCCTGGGGAAGGGCTATCAGTTCTGCCTTTTGTGCTGAAGTTCCCTGGCTCAGTGCCTGCGGCCAGATGACCCGGTCCAGGGTCACTACTGCAGCCCCACATACCTGATGCCATCCTGTATGTAGCTGCTCCCATCCATGTATACAGTACCTCATCGGCATCAGGCAGCTCAGGGTCTTTTAAGTATGATCGGGCAGTCTGTATGAGGTTGATTACCGCCGCGCAGTCATGTAACGGGGTGATCGGGTCGTCATCTGGGAGTAGGCTTGTGGGGTTAATGGCAGCTGTTTTTCGAACCTTAGCCTGGGGTGGTCTAGGAGTAAAGCTTGGAACTGGGTTACTCGGATGTTTGACATGTATCTCTCTGGAGTTCCCCTTGGGAGCTCTTCCACTGTGTGTGGGGCTAGTAGAGTTAGCTCTTGTCCTAATATGAGCTTGTCAGCCTCCTTAACCAGGATTGTGGTGGCAGTTACAGCCCTCAGGCAGGCAGGTCAGCCAGCCGCTCTGGGGTCTAGTCATTTGGACAGGTATGCAACTGGTCGTTCCCAAGGTCCTAAGGACTGAGTTAAAACCCCTTTTGAGATTCCCCAAATCTCACAAATGAATAGCTGGAAGGGCTTAGAGACATCAGGTAGGGCAATAGCGGAGGCTGATGTTAGGGCCTTCTTGAGGTCCTCAAAGGCTTTTTGCTCTGTCTCAGTTCAGTCTAGGGGTTGTGGCCCACACGTGCAGGCATAGAGAGGCTTTGCCAGTTTGGAAAAACCCAGAATCCATAGTCTGCAATATCCTACAGCCCCAAGAAATTCTCTTACTTGTCTTTGAGTTGTTGGAGTGGGGATCCAGAGTATGGCCTCGGTGCATTCGTGGGACAGAGTTCTTTACCCTTCCTTAACCCAGTAGCCTAAATAAATAACTTCTGGAGTGCAGAGTTGAGCCTTTTTGGCCAACACTCAGTACCCTAGAGTTTGTGGTGAGGCAAGGAGGTCTCGAGTTGCCTCGAGGCAGCGATCCTCCGTAGACGCTGCCAGTAGTAGGTCATCTACGTACTGGAGTAGGGTATAGTCTTGGTGTTCCTGCCGGAAGGCTACTAGGTCAGCACTCAGGGCTTCATCAAAGATAGTAGGAGAGTTTTTGGAGCCTTGGGACAGTCTAATCCATGTTAGTTGGCCAGAGAATTCCCCTGCTGGGTCAATCCATTCAAAGGCAAAAATGGGCTGGCTTTTAGGGGCTAGCAGGATACTGAAGAAGGTGTCCTTAACGTCTAAGACTGTATAGACATGGTGCTCAGGATGCAGGAGGCTAAGCAAGGTGTATGGGTCAGAGACTGGAGGGTGTATGGTCTCTACCCATTTGTTAACTTCCCGAAAGTTTTGGACTGGCCAGTAGTCTTTTGTTTCCGGGCTTTAGAACTGGCAATAAGGGAGTGTTCCATGGGGATTGGCAGGGCACCAAGATTCCTGCTTCCCTGATGCCATATGTAGACAGCTATTCCCTCCTTAGCTTCTTGACTCATTGGGTATTGTCTTGTATTGTCTCACTGCTACTGGAGTTGTGGTGGGTAGCAACTGTATGACTACAGGCAGCTGATGAGCAGCCAGTCCGGGAGGGTTGGTTTCAGCCCATATTCCTGGAAAACTCTCCTGAAGTTGCCGGAAAAGAGATGAGCTGTGGGCATCTCCCAGTTTAGCTGGTTCCTGTAAGAGATACTCCTTGGAAAGAGGGCAGGTGAGGAGTAGCTATAACCCAGCGTCCAGAGTTTCCTTATTGGCTCCTGTGGTTAAGGTGGTATTTTCTCCCTTAAAAGAGATTGTGGCCTGGAGTTTTTGTAACAAGTCCTACCCTATCAAGGGGTAGGGGGATTCTGGCATGACCAAGAATGAATGGGTGACAGTTCCTTGTCCTAGATGGACTGTCCACTGGATGGTCCATGAGTAGTATGCAATTTTTCTAGTGGCCCTTTGTATTGGAGTTTTGTGACTGGTGATGGGTCCAAGAGGCTTAGTTAAGACCAAATGTGTTGCTCCAGTGTCTATTAGAAAACCCACAGTTTTTCCCCCTATTATTGCTGTTACCATAGGCTCCTGGGGGTTCAGTGAAAAGGAGCCTCAGCCCCGTCAGTCCTCAAGGTTCAGGACCTTAGAGCTTGCCTTGGCCGCTTGTAAATTTGGACATTTACTTTTCCAGTGCTCTTCCTCCTTACAGAATGCACACTGATTCTTCCCTAGCTGAGTCCTAGTCCTTCCTCTTGAATTTCTTTCTTTCTTTCTTTCTCTCACTCCCCCGGGGGCCCTTTTTCCTTGAAAGAGTTTGCCTCTCTGAGTGCTGCTACTCCTACTTTAGCGATCCTTTTGTCCTCTTTTCCCTCAGTGGTGTCCCTATTACTAAAAACTTTCTGAGCTATTACAGTTAACTGGGACTTGTTCATGCCTTTGAACCCCTCTAGTCTTTGGAGTTTCTTTTTAATATCTGGGGCTGACTGCATCATGAAAGCCAAAATAATAGCCACATTGTTTTCCGTAGCATCCGGGTCTATGGGGGTATACACCCAGTATGCTTCGCAAAGGCGCAAAGGTGTTCAAAAAATGCCGCAGGGGATTCCTGCGGACCTTCGATAATTTCAGAAACCTTTCACAGGTTTGTGGGCTCTCAGGCTGCAGCTTTTAGCTCTGATAAGAGATACCGGTGAAAAGCGTACAACGAGGCTTTCCCCTCCTGGGAGTTGTGACTCCACTGAGGTCTAGTGGAGGGGAAAGCTGCCTCTGTGAGGTCCCTATTTTCCTCCAGTGATCCCCTCCCAGCCCTAGGACTGCCTTTTTACCATCCTGTCTAATTCTGTCCCTCCATTCTGAAGTGAAGAGGGTATTTAAAGTTGCTGGCAGTTCTCCTAGGTAGGTTGGTGAGTTTGCAGGACGGTTTCTATGAGCCCTGTTAGAACCTGAGGCTTTTCTGAAAACAAAGGATTTGGGGCTTTCCAATTATACAGATCATTGGTGGAGAATGGGACATACACAAGGAATGGCTATTCCTCAGGGTCGAGGTCAGTTACCGAAGGGGATGCTTCTCTGATGGCAAGATAGGATCCCTTCTCTGCCCATACTCAGATTCACTCCAGATGTTGGGAGGGGATTTAACAGTGGAAGTTATAGCCCTCTCTTGTAGCTGCTGTGTGCTGTGTAGGCTCAGGAGCTGTAATTTGGGGATTATAGGGACGGGGCATGGTAGCTCAGTTTCCTCAGGAGGCTCTGTAAGGACAGGGGGGTCTGGGGACTTTCCTTTCATTCCCTTTTTGTTCTAGATTTAATTCTGGCCGGACTAGGAAGACATGGCACCCTCTCTGTATTGAGCATGCTTTTAGCCATGGTGGTGGGCGCATTGTTAAATTTAGCCATTGATCAATGTAGGGGAACTGGTCAGGGTAGCCTGGATCCCCAGTCACGATATTCCAGACTGCCCTGACTACTTGGGGATCAAAAGTCCTGGTCCCTGGCCATCCAACCCCAGTGGATGGCCATTCTGATTCACAGAGTATGTGAAGTCTTCCTTTTGACCATTTAATTCCATGTCTACAGTTGTCTCCATAGGCTTCTTTAAAGTGCTTTCGGAGACAGCCTAGGGGGGGTCTTTTTTGTACTTGGCCCTCCTCCCATATTTAATGTCTTGGGCACCAATCTTCAAAATTGAAACCATCCGGGAGAATGCTGGAATCAGTGTACCAATAAAAGGCAAGAAAGAGAAGACAGATAAGAACTAGCACTTAGAATAAAGGATGTTTAACTACAGAGGTGTGTCAATCATCATACAAGAGCAGAGGCAGGAGCCAACAGAAGAGGACAGTTTCTTCTGGGAAAAAGTCAGACAGAGTGCCCTGAAGCCAGAGGTCTCGGATCCAAGAAAAGAGATCTAATGGATCTGAGGAAGGAGGCCCATACCAAGAAATGTCACGAGAAATTTCTCGGACAAACAGAGAATCTTACAGTACAGACAATTTACCATTTACATTTATTCTTGACTTCTAGGCACAATTCAAAGGACAAGGGAAGGGGGTGCCCCGTCAGGAGCCTCTCAGGTGCTCGCCTGGCTGTGTTCCTCGCAGGAGCTTAAGCGCCTCTTAGCATTGGTGGATTGGTATAAAGCCCTGACTTGGATCAGAGAGTGTCTGATACCACCCTAAACCATATGAGGATCGCCATGGAACCACAGATTAGAACACACTCGTACTCTATAGTTATTCACTGTGGAACCACAAACTGGAAACTCAGGTGCAGGCACCAGAGATCCCCATTCACACACCAAACACTCAGGGGTTTTCAGACAGAAACAATAAGAGCAAAGAACAAAATCTCAACATGGACAGACAGCACAAGGGAGTCCCAGGAAACCGAGGCAGGACTTAATTAGTCCCCACTAGTTGTCTTTCCTGAGAGCATAAACAAATGTCCCCACTGATTGTCTTTCCTGAGAGCACAAACAAATGTGTCCCGGAAAGCCCAAGACAGGACTTAACTCTCTGCCAACATCTGGGCCCTGGAGAGCTTATTGCGTGAGTTTGATTGCATCTGATCCTCCACTGCAATAGTTTCAAATTGACTAGTCCAAAACAAAAAGTCAGAAGCAAAGTGAGCAAAAACTTTACTTTACTCTCCTCCAGAGGTCAGAATTTGTACTCTTCAATTTTTGCCAAATCCGGAGCCAGAGATGTCTGCTGAGAAGTTGTCTGAGACCCATAGGATAACTGGAGCCCTTGAACGTCTCAGGGGACGCTCCTCAATATACAGTAGGGTCAGGCAACCTTCCGGAGAGGCTACTCACTCCGAATGTCTCAACCTGGTGACACGGAACACCGTTATCTCACTGGAGCCTCCAGATGTTGTAAAGTAACCAGCGAGTTCCCAAAGACACCAAGTCCAGATGAATTTTTGAGGAGTTTATTAATTAGCTGGCTAGCTACACAGGCACAATCCCAAATCATGTAGTAGCCCATACAATTCTTTTTTTTTTTAATTTTATTTATTCATTTTAGAGAGGAGAGAGAAAGAGAGAGAGGGAGAGAGAGAGGTGAGAGAGACAGAGAGAGAACGTGGGGAGGAGCTGGAAGCATCAACTCCCATATATGCCTTGACCAGGCAAGCCCAGGGTTTCGAACCAGCGACCTCAGCATTTCCAGGTCGACGCTTTATCCACTGCGCCACCACAGGTCAGGCCCATACAATTCTGAGGCTGATTTTATAGACAAAATCACATACCAGTTGGGGTGGTGTGAAGCCAGTAGCCAGGGCCACCATCACAGCCGCCCGACCCATGCAGGTTCACATTGGATTCGGACAGACAGTAATGAAAACAGAGCCAAAACCTGGTGGGCCATTATCTTTAATCCTAGCTTGCACCCAGCAGGCAAGTAAAAATACACACTGGGCTCCAAAACCCACTCATTCAGCGCTTACAAAGCTACTGACTTATCCGAGTTTCCTAGAATCAAAGGTTTCTAGCTCACTAACCTCATTCTCCTTTGTTCCCCATCTCCTTCTCTCTACACAAACTCTGCACTAACTGGCTTCTTTTTCAGCATTCCACCATCTTGGCTGCCTCTCTTCTCCTGCACATGGCCTTACTCTGCTCTCCAACCTGCTCTCTGCTCTAATGCTAATCTCGGGAGCCAGAGAGCAAGCTCCCGGTCTGCCCCACTTTATAGTACCAGAAATCAAAACCTTTAATCCAATAAACAAAATAGGGAAGTCTCTAATACAAAGTCACTTATCTGAGGCATGATGGGATTGTACCAACCCACATCAAAAAGAGTGGGAAAGGCTTAGTCCTAAAACGAAGCCCCAGGCTACAAGGATCCTGTGTGCCCACAGCCCACCCCAACACACATTAATATAATCATGCCCATTCCAAGCAAGAAGGGCAACTAATATCACCTGGGCAATGGGCTTCCATGTGGGCAGTGCCATCTTTAACAAAGTGAGCATAATATATTTTATCTGCCCAATACACCCTTTCAGAGAATTCTAGGAATTAGTTAAACTATGACTAGATGATCCAGTTTTCCTTGTAAACCAGGAAGCTCCTGTATTCTTCTCCTTCCTTTCTCCACAGAAAGGAGGGGGTAAATGGCCTGACTTTTCCTCTTCAAAATGGCGTTGCTAATGCTAAGTTTTACAGTTCCTTGGCACCTTATCATACTCCTATTTCTCAGACAAAGAACATGCTGTCCTTCTCTAAACACACCACACACTGGTCTTCCTGTGCTTGCATGTACTTTCTGCTCTGTGCAGAGCATTGCCGACACCTGGTCATCCTGCTGACCTGCATGTGACATCTCCTCTAGTAAGCATACCCAACATCTGAATGGCTTATACTCATGATCCCATACCACCTTCTTCAACAACAGTACTGGTCTCAGGATGTAGTTCTTAAGCCCACTGGGAACTACCAGTGTTGCGTGGAAAAACCTATTCAAGACACAAACTGATGTCAAGAGGAAGAGGGAGAAGCTGCTAAGAGAGGCAAAAAGAGACCTGAATCTCCTTCTCCCTTAGCTTTTATTATCAGAAGCAGGACAAAGGTAACAGGATTACAGGGGAGGGAGATTAGGTGATGAGGGGAAAGAATGACTAATAGTACTTTTTGCTGACAAGGAGAAAGGCCTAATTTTGGTCAGTACATTCTTTTTCTTTTGCTAATTAAGCACAAAGGAAGGGGCAATCTACTGCCGAGACCAGTTCCGTAATGGCAGTGCACGAAAGGAAGGCACTGCAGAAAAAAACACATGCAAGACACAACATAAAGGGAAATTTGGTACAGGGGACTCCCAGCCTCTAGGACTGAAAGCCCAGATAACTGCAACCCCCTCGCATTTATGCACCTCTTTGCTCATCAAGCAAATTAGCAGAGCCTAAGTCACATTAGTCTACAATGGATCAGGTGCAGAGAAGGCTGAGCAACTGATGCTCCCCAGGCATGTAGGAAAATGGCTATAGGGATCAGCTGCTTCCTATAAAGAATCTTATCAGTGCTTGCCAGAGCAGAGTTCTGACCCTGCAGGACTTGGCATTCCAAAGTCCACACCAAAGCCTTGTCTCAAGTCTGCAGTTTAATCTCTCGACCATTTTCCTACCATCTAGGACCTCTAGGCTAATTTTTTAAAGCCTGAATTTCTTTGTGTCTGCACAAAGGTGACTCACTCATACAGTTTCTTGGTGTTTGCATCCAAGAGACATTCACTCAGGACTTTTAACTAAAGTTCCCCAATCTAAGTCATAGAGGTTCAAGGTAGATGGGTGATTCCCTACAACGAGAGTCTTGTGATCACTTGCCAATGCATTTGTCTACCCTTTGCCTCCTCCAGAGCAAACCTCCAAGCTTATCCTTTTTTTATCTAAAAAATATTTTTATTTTCTTCATTTATACTATGAAATGTTATAAAGAAAAATACTATAAAGAAGAATTTACTAAAACTTGCATGGGCCAGGTGGCTGCTGTGATAGTGGCCCTGGTCCTGACTGCTGGCTTTACATTTGGTGTAGTCTGTGGCAGGATTCGATACAGATCGGCAAGGAGCCTTTGAGCGGTGGAGTAGAGGACTGGCTAGTGTTAGGGCTCCCCATGGCTGTCCTTTTGGGGATTGTAGGTTGGCTGACTTTTACAGCCATGCGTGAGGAAACCGAGAGCTCTGTGGAAGAGGCTGCCCGGGACCTGTAAACTGAGCAGCGGAAGCTGGAGCAAACGCAGGAGAAACTGATGCTGACCCTGGAGCTGGAAGAAATGCTGGAGGAGGCCAACCAGGTGTTCGA
The DNA here is from genome assembly GCF_036850765.1 of Saccopteryx bilineata. Taxonomy (NCBI): domain Eukaryota; kingdom Metazoa; phylum Chordata; class Mammalia; order Chiroptera; family Emballonuridae; genus Saccopteryx; species Saccopteryx bilineata. The sequence goes on from NC_089491.1 coordinate 319,648,232, forward strand.
GATTCGCCTGGAAATGGAGCAAACGCTGGAGGAGGATTCAGAGGTTCGTGAGTTGCAGCTTGCCCTGGATGTTGCGGAGAACCAGCAGCGGCAGGAGGCCAGGGTTGAGGCTGAGGCCGGGGCTGAGGCTGAAGCTGAGGCCGGGCCGGGAGCTGCAAGGTCTGCGGAGCAGAAGGCGGCAGCGGCCCGGGGCTCGAGCCGGGCAGCCGGAGCTGGTGTTTTCAGTTCCTCTTCGGAGGATGAGGAGAATCGGGCTGGAGTTGTGATCTACAGTCTCCAGAAGATGGAAGCCCAGCTGGAAGGAGCACCTACTGCGGCCCCGGTAGGTCTGCGATTTTGGGACATAGGGCTGGACATGCTTTCCGGAGCAGAGATGGAAATGCTGACTGCCATTGCCACATGCCCCTCTTTGGGACAGTGTAAGACCTGCCAGGACGGCAGGAATGAGGGGGGTGGCTGACGCCCCATGTACACGGACTGATTTCCTGGACTATGACCGGAGTGGGCATTGGCTCCTTTGTTGGATGGACTTACGGATCACGGATTTTGGACAATGTGAAATACCCTGATGGGGGTGGGGGGTGGCTTTGCTGGAAGCACTCCCCTGCCCCAGGAAGCTTTTCCCATGGCTAGAAAGAAGGCCGAGGACATTTTGCGCTTTGGGCAAAGTGCTCAAGAGACTGGTGAAGTGTACCTTTGTAATTGTTGAAACTGTATGATTTTTGCTGTTGTGATTTGTGTAATGTTCTAATTTCCTTGCACAGGGATGCCAGTGGTATAGATTGTGGGTAGTAAAGTGAGCATAGGGGTGGATTGTTGGGCAGATAAAATGTATTATGCTCACTTTGTTAAAGATAACACGAGGAGGCCGTTGCCCAGGTGATATTAATGTGTGTTGAGAATTGTTGTAGCCTGAGGCTTGGTTTTGGGATTAAGCCTGTCCCACCCTTTTTGGTGTGAGGTGGTACAATCCTATCATGCCTCAGAGAAGTGACTCTGTATTAGAGACTTCCCTATTGTGTATATTGGATTAAGGGTTTGGATTTCTACACTATAAAATGGGAACGGAGTGGGAGTTTGGCTCTCTTGGTTCCTGAGATTAGAAGAGAGAGCAGAGGAGAGCAGAGAAAGGCCAGGAGAAGCAGCCAAGATGGCGGAGTGCTGAGTGAGATGCCAGTTTGTGTAGAGTTTGTATCTGGGATAAGGAAAGGAGATGGGGAACAGAGGTGAATAAGTCTGGTGAGGTAGAAACCTTTGATTCTAGGAAATTCGGATAAGTCAGTAGCTTTGTGAGCACTGAATGTGACTGGGTTTTGGAGCCCAGTGTGTATTTTTACTTGCCCGCCGGGTGCAAAGCTAGAATTAAAGACTATGGCCCACCAGTTTTTGGCTCCGCTGTTTCTTTGCCGACTGTCCGAATCCAATGAGAACCTGCATGAGCCGGGCTGCTCTGATAGTGGCTCTGGTCCTGGCCTTGCCTACTGGCTTTACAAGCAATATTAACTGAATGTTTTTAACTTTTTATTGAGCTTTAATTGACATATAACATTATATTTATTTTCAGTATACACAATAATTTGATAAATGTATATGCTGCAAGACAATCCCTACAGAGGGTGTATGGCCAGAGGCTGCCACCATCATGGCCGTTCACATGCTGGTTCTCATTAGATTTGGGTAGACCGCAAAGAAACAGTGGAGCCAAAAAATGGTGGGCCATTCCTTAATTAAAGTCTCGCACCAGTGGACAAGCAAACACACAGGGAAAACACTTTCCTTTCACTCATTCAGAGCTCCCAAAGCCCTGACACATTCTCGGGTTCTAAAACCAGGAGAATCTTCTCCTGTTCCTCCTAGAATCAAAGGCCTCACCAGTCTCAGTAGAGCTTGCAAAGCCCCTCACCTGTGTTTCCCCATCTGCACACCTTCTCTTTCCCTGCCAAGATGGCTTCTTCTTCAGCACACTGCATTCTCTCTTTTCTCAGTCTGTAAACATGGCTTCTCTCTCTTTCTCCTTCTGCTCTCTCTTTTCAAAACTTTCTGGTGCAAAATACCTCTTTTCCAGAAAAAAAAAAGACCCTTCCCAAGCTGGAATGCAATTTGCAATTTCACAGACCACATATCCCTGATGCCGCCCAGCACCACTTTGTAACGATAAAAGTGAGCAAACTCAAAAAATACAAGTTTTACAAACTCATTGTAAAGCCAGTATTCACGGCCACCATCAAAGCTGCTTGGCCAACACAGGTTCAGGTTTGATTCAGACAGATGGTTAGGAATCCACAGAGCCAAAAACTGGTCCATTTTCCTTTATTCTAGACTCATACTCGTCAAGCGAGTAAAAACACACACTGGGCACCAAAACCCACTCATTCAGTGCTCAGAAAGCTACTGACTCATCCGAGTTTTCCTAGAATCAAAGGCTTCCACCTCACCAGTCTTATTCACCTCTGTTCTCCATCTCCTTCTCCTCCACAATCTGGCTTCTCCTTCCCCATTCTTCCATTTTGACTGCCTCCTCCACGTGGCTTCCCTGCCCTGCTACACCGTGGGCTCTTCTTTTTACAAGAACATGATCACTCTCCTCAAATGGCCTCCTAGCTCCACCTTTTAAAACCTTTTGGTGCGAAAGCCCTCCCTCAACACACATTAGCACAGCCACGCCCCTTCCCAAGCAAGAAGGGCATTAATATTATCACCTAGGCAAGGGCCATCCACGTGGGCAGCACCATCTTTAACAAGGTGAGCAAAATATATCTTTTCTGCCCGACACTCATTTGCCCAACAGTGGGTGTGTTGCCATCCATCACCATGCAGAGTTATACACATTTGGTGTGTGATTACAACTTTTAGGATCTACTCTCTTGGCAACTTTCACAGATACAATAAATAAAAAGAATAAATTAGATGATGATAGGTAGATAAGGCAAAATGTATCCAGAGATAGGTAAACAAATTCTTTTTATTTAATATCATGACTCTAATCTCTAATGAATATTGCAGACAAAAATAAATTTTTTAATAGATCAAGATGTGGCCACAAGCTGAACCTGACAAGCTCAGGGAAAGCCTGCACAGTGGCCTTGAAAACTCAGGGAACTAAGGTAAACACAGGATGGTCTAAATCAAACCTTTCTAACTAAGAGCAGTTTATGGTGGGTATTCATGTCCTAGGGAAGAACTTTCTCTAAACAAAGGGCAATGCTTGCTTTCATTCAAGCCTGTCTGCTGTCTTTTGCATCTACAATAATGCACCTGATTATATGCTTTTGGTATGTAAGGATCATCTTCCTTCTCCATCAGGCCAGACATCCCACCAGAGCAGAAACCAATAGACCTCTCATTATTATTGGCTATGTCAACCATTGACTGTAACTGCCCTGTTCCTGCCTATGTAAACATTTCAATAACATATCCATTTTCACTTTCATCCAATCCCAGAGATTTTCCCACTTTGCCTTCTCATGCTTTCCTAATCTATCACCAATCAATTTCATGTAACCCCTTTACATTTTCTTCTTTGATTCTGATGTATAAAATAAGTGGTGAAACCGCCATTTGCAATTCTTTGCGAGCACTTTCTCAATTCTTTGACACTTTGCTTCCCAGCAGTTGTCAACAGTTTGGCTCAAATAAACTCCATAAAAAATTCTTACAGTTTTCGAAGTGGTTTTACGTTGACAATAATATTAATCATGACTAATATTTTAGAGAGCTTACTCAAGGTATCAATAGCTATACTAAGCATTTTATATTCATTATCTATTATTTGTCGAATGTTATCAGTAAGAATGTATTATATACACAAATCTTGGCCCCTTGGCCTAGGTCACATAGCTGACTGTCTGAAATTTAAACAGCTGGAAGAGGGAGCCTGTATTTTGAATTGTTTTAACATAAAATTTCATATTTAAAAGCATAGTTTTCATATCAGTTTAATTAATATTTTTAACCAACAAGCAATGCTTTATTTTTCATACTATTATCTTTCATCGCTATGATAATCTATTTTACTGGCACCATTTTGGTTGGTCTTTACTATTCCTTTCATTTATGTAATAATTCATGACTATATCCTCACTGGAAAACTATTTAAGTAATAAGTATAAAAGATCAAAGCCCCCTCTCACCTCTTCATTCCACATTTTCCCGTGAAAGACAACATATGTTAAATTTCTGCTGCATGTCTCTTCAGTCCTTTTGCTAAGAACTAACACATATACACATAGAAATATGTTAGTAAAACATAGGTATGCCTTACTCATTCTTTTAGTACTCTTTTAAATATCTAACACACATACAAATGTACACACAAATATTATTTTCATGTAATCATAATTATACTATATTCCTTCTTCCAATATAGTTCTTGATAATTATTTTATACTTTCCTTGTAAGTTGATGTGAATTCTTCATTTTTTAAGCTGCTGTCCTATAATTTAGCTGTTGCATTATATTTATTGAATTCCTTACCTATTCAACAAATATAAGTTATCTTCACTATTCTTTTTCTTTTACAAACAATTCTGAGTGACATTCTTACTATGTTGACATTATTACTATGTTGTACACAAATGAATCTTTCTTTAAAATAGATTTCTTTTAAATAGATTCATAAAAATGGACTTTAGTCCAAGAGTATATATGTATGTACACACACACACATCCATATACATAATTTTTTAAATGTTATACCTACTACTGATCTAGCCTTTTATAAGACTTTTACCCTTTATACTTTCAACAACATTGTAATAGAAGTGCATAGTTTTCTGTGTTTACAAACACCAAATTTAATTAAGCTGAGGATTTGGGGATTTCTTTTGCCCAAGAGGTAATTATATTTTATTGTTGTTTTAAATTCCATATTTCTGAATAACAGGGAGAAAAAATTATCTTTGTTGATAAAATAGAAGAATTTTCATTTTCAAACTCGACACATTACTAGATATGATCTAGACATAAAATTTCTTTTATATTTTATATATTTTTGTCAATGTTTAAGTAGATGTTTAATTAAAAAATATAGTTTTACAGCTTCTCGTTAGAAATCAGTTCTGGAAAGACTGAGCCTATACTCGTCAGGGTCACGATGGTGACTTCTAGCATGGCTGTACCACGTAGATGGAATATGCCTCCCTTCATTTGCCCTGAGATAACCTGAGCTTCTCAGTTTTATTTCTTTCAAAGCCCTTAGACAATTTGACTTGCCTACCCCTGAACTAATGATTTCTTAAGCATATAAAATTCTGATATAATTTTTTAAATTAAAATTTTACCTTTTTATTTGCTCTCTCCATTAACTCAATGTATCAGTGTCAACTTCATTTGCCAAATATAAGTGGAAAACATGGCATATTCAAATGATTCCTTCCAAAGGTATATTTATTATTTATCAATAATTTAGAGCTATCCCTTTGGGTGTACTTAAAATAATTTAAAACAAATTGTTTTAATATATGACTAAATAATATTGATGGGAGTTTTTATTTCTAAATGTCACAAGAAATAGACTAATACCAGATCCAGCTGAAGACATTTGTATCAGATATTTCACTAAGCCAACGTTTAAGCCTGGTACCCATTTTAAAGTAACTGACACCAATAATAATAATAATAATAATAATAATAATGAAATATTTTAACTCAGTGATCCCCAACCCTCGGGCTGCGGACCAGTACTGGTCCATGGGCCATTTGGTACCAGTCCACAGAGAAAGAATAAATAACTTACATTATTTCCATTTTATTTATATTATATCTGAATTATGTTTTACTTTTAAAAAATGACCAGATTCCCTCTGTTACATCCATCTAAGACTCACTCTTGACGCTTGTCTCGTAAGTTTGATAATTATATTTAAAAATACCACAGTTTTTACGCTGGTCGCATAATTTTATTTTGTGCATTTATCTGCCCCCACCCTAAAGGCTGGTCTGTGAAAATATTTTCTGACATTAAACCTATCCATGGCCCAAAAAAGTTTAGGGACCACTGTTTTTAACTGATAGAGTTTAAATACCCATAGGCTGTTATATACTACACAGATACCTCAAGTACTTCTGTATTTTTTTTTTAATTGCAATCTCCATTTTGCAAAGAACACTGTGGTCCTGTGGTGTGTTGGGCACAGGAATTGCCTTTTTATCTGTCATCCAAGGCTGGAAATTAGAGGAGGATTTTCTCTAATGTGGGCAAGGGCTGCTGTGCTAGCTGCATAGGAAACTCCTCCGACTCTGAGTAGAGAGTAAGTACCCTCTGTGCTTGGAAAGCATGTATCTCCTTGTAACCTAACCAAAAGGAAGGGCTAATCAGTGGAATCAAGGGTATAGATATCTTCATTTTTTCCCACTGTTCACTTTTTTCTATCATATACACATTTTTACAATAAGAAAACAAATTTAAATTTTGAAGTAATTATATTTTATACAAGTTTTCTGAGTTGGTAATTCTATGTACATAGTCATCATAAGCTCTCCCTCAAATAATTTCTTATGATGTTTTCAAATTTATTATTTATAAAATAGCCATTGGAATCTTCTATGTGCTAGAGATTGTATTAAGTGCCAGTTTCAAAGAAAAAAACAAAACAGACCAGATCCATGCCATCATGTGACTTACATTTAAATAAGGAGATATAATAAACAAACATTTACTTGTTGAATTAATTATTCAGCTAATTGATAAAGAAGATATTTCTGATAATAATGAAGTGCTTTGAAGCATGGCAAAGGGAACGAGAAAATGGTATAAAGAATGGAATCAAACACAAATAAACATTTCAAAAATTATTTTATATAATTCATCTCTAGAGAATCATCCCTAATTATAGGCACCATAATTCTGTGAAGATATTTATAAACTAGAATGCAGTCATACAAAAGCAATAGGAATAGATAAAATAAATGATGATGGTTAGACTACAAAAGAAGATAGCAAAAGGAGAAGCATGATGCTTAGATTTGGATATTTGAAAAGCTGCATTGCAATAAAAGAGACAGAACAATTTTATGTTTCATATAGGAAGAACTAGACTAGGAATAATAGGAGAAAATATAAAATCTATTTTATTGGAAATTCACTATGTACCCAGCACTATATGCTATTTCACAAATATTTAATAAAGACAAGATTCTTTTGAGATTTTTCTTTTATTTCTTTTTATCAGAACACTGAGGTCTATGAAGTTAAAAGTCATGCTCAGATCACACTGATAGTGAACAGTGAAGCTGAAACCTGGGCTTGGACCTCTGAAGCTAATGTTCTTTCCTCTACATCTTTATACCTCTTGATTTTTATTTAATATAAACACAACTTTCTAATATCTAAAACTGCCCCACTTGGTGAAGTAGTGGGCTTCCCATCACTGGACCTGTTTCTGAAGAGGTACCTTTGGTGGGATTCTTGCACTGCGTGAAAGGTCTCCTACAAGCCTAAGAAACTGCCAATTTCACTCACTGAATTAGTAAGTCAGTCTAAAGCACCTATCCAATTGGTAGGAACTACACACATCAGCACAGTTTACTTCGCAGGATTAGCAAGTCATCGCCTATTAGAGATCTGGACCCTGCAGGATTTGGAAGCCTGTTCTGTAAGTGGGAAACCTTGGAATAAATGACAGTATTGTATTAAACACCAAAGGGAAGTGGGCTGACCTCAAAGGAAAATTTCACCTACTTAACAGTTTTGACTATGACCAGATCACAAAACACCTTCCCAATTCTGGTACGGTTTTTAGTTTCCAAGTTTGCAAATTACCTAGTGAAATCAAATCTAAATAATTTAAGCCCAGAAAGAATGTTATAACAGAGATTTTGTTTTGATTCATTTTGAAAACATCTCCTCAAATAGGAAACAAACAGGACATTTAACATTTCAGTTGCTCTCACCTATCAGTAATGACTGCCATTTCTATATTAGGTAAAATTCAAAAAGCCAGGTATTTAAGTCTAGTAAGTGATTCTTTTTAGTTGACAAAATTTAAGATAGTTTTGTTAAATCTTAGTTTTAAATTTGTTGAGAGTTTTGAATTCAAACTAAAATTAAATTTTAAAGTCATTTAACTAAGAACTATATGATTTCATACATAGCTAGGATACAAAACTGAGTGAAACTCCTAGGCATAGATAAAAGTGAAGTGGTTACTGGGGAGCATGGGTGGAGAGGAAGGGAGTAAAGAGGGACAAATATACAGTGACAGAAAATGACTTGATTTTGGGTGATTGGCACACAATGCCATAAATGCTATAAAGATGTATACCTGAAATTTATGTACTTTTATTGATTAATGTCACACCATTAAATTTAATTTCTAAATTAAAATAAAGTCCTTTAAATTTTTTAACTGAGGAATTTAACATTAAATATTCAGTAGTTAAGAATTTCCTAGCTCGATTTTACACTGTATGGAGAAGTATCTTTTATGCATTTAAAATCTATATGCCATTAGTATCATCCAGTGCTGAATTTCAACATGTTTTTAGATTGGTTCAAAGAAGAGACTAATCAGCTTTTGCTACATTTTTATAACATTGATTTAAAACATTTTCTTTTTTTTTTTTTATGAGAGGAGGGAAGACAGAGACAGACTTCTGCAACACCCAGATCGGGATTCACCCAGCAAGTCCACCAGTGGGCGATGCTCTGCCCATCTGCAACCCTTGCTTCGTTGCAACTGGAGCCATTTTTTTAGCACCTGAGGTGGAGGCTGTGGAGCCATCCTCAGTGCCCAGGGCCAGCTTGCTCTAATTAATCCATGGCTGCAGGAGGGGAGGAGAAGAGAGAGAGAGAGAGAGAGAGAGAGGTAAGAGGGGGAGGAGTAGTGAAGCAGATGGGCACTTCTCCTGTGTGCCTTGACCAGGAATCAAACCCTGGAAATCCACACACCAGGCCTTTTGTTTCACTTGAGTTTGGAAACCAGTACTAAGGAGTCTAACTAGATTCCAATTGAATATTGATTAAACAATGAATGAGCAGAAGACAGAATGAGGAGTAATCTTCAGAAAGACTATTAAAGTATTTTTGTACATTTTACCATTCTCCAAACTTTAATTTGTGAGAACCCATTTTATCACATTTTAAATTAACCTAGACTCTATAAATTTTTCTATTAATTTTACCTTCAAGGTATACAGATGCCAAATATTTTATGTAACAATTGTATACCATCAATTCACATATAATAGAAAAGAAAGTATTTTTCTAAACCTAGCACATGTACATACATAAACACACACACACAAACACATGTCCAGTGATTTGGCAAACGTATCTGCAGTCTATTAGTAATGTATCATATTGAAATTATTAAAATATAATAAAATATATTTTTATTATTAATATTTATATTAAAACACTATCACAGCATATATGAAAAGTTGTCATATTAACATCCTCAAATATACAGGTGACTTCAAGAACAGAAGCAGTATCAATATAAGTAGTTTAGTGATAGAAACAGCATTACCATTCATTCAATCAAGAAATATTAATTTCTTTTTTATGACTGAGTAGTATTCCAATGTATATATTTACCATATCTTCTTTATCCAATCATCTATTAAAGGACACTTCAGTTGCTTTTATGTCTTGGCCACTTGAAATGTATATAGTCTTTTAACCTGGGTCACCCCAATAAATTTACATTAAAAATATTTGTTGATTGTTTACTAAATGCTTTGTTAGGTTATGGGAATATATTGATGAATAAAACTGTTCCTGCAATTGGAACGCTCACCTTCCAGCAGGGAAACAGACATAAGCATGCATTCTACATGCTATAACAATGGTTCTCAAGGAACGGTCTGCAGACTAGCACCATTAGCATCCCCTAGGAACCTAGATATGCAAATTCCCTGTTTGCTCTGCAGACCTTTTGAACCATGATCTCTCCAGATGATTTTGTTAAAGTATGAGAACCACTGTATTACGATATTAGGTACTCCATGGTGAGTAAAATTTACGACTGGAAATGCTGCTGCTTAGGGAATCTTTAGTGACATTAACACAAGAAATATCAAGTCTCTCAGAAAATGATGATCTATTTTCAGTTCCTTTCCCTGCTAGAATGAGACTCTTTCTAACAATAGGAAGTTTAAGGATTCATTCAAGTAGGATACGTTGTTGCATCCAAAAAGAGAAGGTGATTGGAACTAAAAACTATGTACCCTTGTGTTCTCCCTTGAAGTGGCCATCTGGGTTTATAAAATAAGTGGACTTTAGGGACCTGCCACAATGCAAACATGGACAAAATCTAGATGCCCCTTGAGGTAAAAAAAAAAAATGTCAATAAGAACTATAGTGTCTTACAACAAGACAGGTAAAGAACACAGATAGCTATGGTGCAAATCCCCCAGGGAGAAAACCTAGCACTTAACTAGCAAGTCAAACTAATGCCAAAGGTCCCTGGAGGTAACCAATTGGCCTAGACAAGAATGAACACCTACTATGAACTGGGCTTTGTTTACCTGATGTTAGATGGAAATGCTCAGAGTAGTGTAAAAGGACTAGAATAAAAAATATTGCACAATTTGGACCAAGTATCATTTCTTCAGACCAAGGAACATACTCTATAGCCCCAAAATGTCCAACAATGACCAAAGAAATGTCATTTTTAAAGTAATGGTTGATAGAGAATTAGAGAGGGCAATTCAAATATTTCTTTCCTATAATGGAGGAAGTTAAAAGACGTGAAAGGTTTGCTTACACATCTTCAACACTGTGAGTTCACACTCAATATGAGGTGGTCAAAGGAAAAATCCCCATTGCACAAATTCATCAACTGTTCTAAAAAATCTGAGTATGAGGGGGTGGAGGAGGAAACTAGTATGACTATATAATTCTTCCCACAGAGTAAAATCCTGGTATGAGTCTATGGAGTTTTGGGACCTGGTTTTATGAAGTAGCTACCATATATAAGTGTTTTTTTAACTCCTAATCTGGAGAATGATCTGCCAAAAATTTCCAGCAGGTCTGCAAAAGGGTTAACCACCCTGATGTTGTATGAAGATTACAGACCCAATGATCTTAGTCAAATTTGCTTATGGTCAGGGTGATTTCTGCCTTAGTAGTCCCTGAAAGAATTCTCCTATTTTCACAAGTCCCCAAGTGTGAAAACCACTAATATATAACATCAGTGAATCTTGGCAAGACTTAGTCAAGTCACTTAAACCTTCCTTGACTTGGTTAATTGAGATAGATAGAATCTAACCTCCAAACTTTAAAAATGTTGTTCTGGGGCTCAAATAACACAATCTCAAACTGAAAAGTCCCATGTAAAAGTTAAATATTGATTTTCTGTACCTTTGGCAATGCACTTTTCATTAACTTTTTCTAGTGGAAAAGCTCTCTGGAACCACAAAAGTATCTCACCAACTGGCATTTGAGAAAGTTTGCACCGTTTGGTCTCATTTACTTACACTTCTCAATAAAATGTGATTTAGAAAAAAAATATCTGCTGCTTTAAATTATTTAAATGGTCTCTAAAACATTCTGAAAAAAAATGTGGTATGTGATTACTACTTAAAGTGACTTTCTTTTTCATCTCATGCTTTTTTTTCACTAGCACATCTTCAAGGAATTGTGGTTTTTGTTTGCAATAAGCTTTATTTAATAGGCTTTCTGGATCTAAATAGAGTATTAGGTATCCTCATTCATTTTTTAAAATACATTTATTTAATACATACTTATTAACTTCTGTAAATATATGATACATTCTCTGTGAGGCCTCTAGAAAAAAACAAAGAATTGGTCCCTGCTCTCAAGGAACGTGGAACATAATGAAGAGAAACTATTCAGAGCAATACATGGAGATATTGTCCTTAATAAAATATAAACAAAAGGTCTTGGTAGCTTGAGGGGAACAATCAAAACTGCCCCCAGGATCTTAAGAAGCGAGGCAAACACCACTGACATGGCAAATTCCGGGAACAGCAGGGCAACAGAGTGAAGGATAAAATCTGAGGGTAGGTTAGGGAGAAGGGATAGAGGAAGACAAGGGCAAAGACCCAAGTAGTAAACTACAGACACAATGGCCTTTGTGTGAAGCAGAGGATTTTAGATTTTATTCTGCATTCATGCATACGCCATAGAAGAATTGTGAACGTGATAGTGTTTCCAATCTTAGTGAATATCAAAATGTACAAAGTGAGCCAGATTAGGTGGTGGCACAGATAGAGCATCAATCTGGGATGCCGGGGACCCAGATTCAAAACCCCAAGGTAACCAGCTTGGGCATGGGCTTACCAGCTTGAGCGCAGAGTTACCAGCTTGAGTGTAGGATCATGGTCACTTCCTTGAGCCCAAAGGTCACTGGCTTGAAGCCCAAGGTCACTGGCTTAAGCTCAAGGTTGCTGGCTTGAACAAGGGGTCGCTGGCTCAACTGCAGCCCCCCAGTCAAGGCATTAGTGAGAAAGCAATCAGTGAGTGACTAAGGTGCAGCAACTATGAGTTAATGTTTCCCATCCCTCTCCCTACCTGTCTGTCTGTCTTTGTCTCTCTCTGTCTCCCTCTCTCACTAAATAAATAAAATAAATAAAATGTATAAAGTGAATTAGTATCTTATCTGTGAGATCATATTTCTTTTCAATAAAAAATATGTTATATGAATGAATGAATGAATGAATAAATGTTATTCTCCAGAGCCTATGAAATGCTAACTACTTTGAATAAAAAAAAATAAAATATTTAAGGAATAAGTTTAACCAAGAAAGTAAAATATCTGTACACTAAAATCTATAAGACTTTGAGGAAAGAAATTGAAGAAGGTACAAATAAATGGAAAGATATTCTGTGTTTATGGCTCAGAGGAATTAATAGTGTTAAAATATCCATACTACTAGCCTGACCTGTGGTGGCGCAGTGGATAAAGCTTTGACCTGGAATGCTGAGGTCGCCGGTTCAAAACCCTGGGTTTGCCTGGTCAAAGCACATATGGGAGTTGATGCTTTCTGCTCCTCCCCCTTCTCTCTCTCACTCTCTCTCTCTCTCTCTCTCTCTCTCCTCTCTAAAATAAATAAATAAATAAAGTTTAAAAAAAATATCCATACTACTAAAAGCAACAAATGTTGGTAAGGAAGTAGAGAAAAGGAAACCCTTGTGAACTACTGATGGAATGTAAATTGGTGCATCCATCATAGGAAACAGTATGAATGGGTCTCAAAAAATTAAAAATAGAATGACCATATCATCCAGCAATTCCTCTTCTGGGTATTTGTCCTAAGGAAATAAAAACACTAACTGATAGATATATGTACCTCCCTGTTCATTGCAGCATTATTTACATACAATAGCCATGATCTATAATGGAATATTATATGATCTATAATGGAATATTATATGCTCTATAATAGAATATTATCTAATCATTTAAAAATAATAAAATTTTAATATTTGAGACATCTTGAGGGTATTGTGCTAAGTGAAGTAAGTCAGACAAAGACAAATACCATATGGTCTCATTTTTATATATAGATATGAAATCTAAAAAAAAACCTCCCCCAAAAAACAACAAACTCAGAGATACAAAGGATAGGTAGGTGGCTGCCAGAGGTGGAAGATGGGGGTGGGCATAATGAACAAAGAGATCCACAAAGTATAAACTTCTATTTATAAATAAGTAAGTCATTGGGATATAATGTGCAGTACAGTGACTATAGTTAATAATAGTGTATTGCATATTTGAAAGTTGCTAAGAGAGTAAATCTCAAATGTTCTCATCACAAATAAAAAATAATAATTAAGTCAGATGATGGAGGTATTGACTAACCCTACCATGGTAATCATTTTATAATATATAAGTATATCAAATAAATGCATTGTTCATGTTAGCTTACACAATGCTATGTGTCAATAATATCTTTTTTTTTTTTCAGAGACAGAGAGAGAGAGTCAGAGAGAGGGATAGATAGGGACAGACAGGAACAGAGAAAGATGAGAAGCATCAATCATCAGTTTTTTGTTGTGACACCTTAGTTGTTCATTGATTGCTTTCTCATATGTGCCTTGACCGCGGGCCTTCAGCAGACCAAGTAACCCGTTGCTCGAGCCAGTGACCTTGGGTCCAAGCTGGTGAGCTTTGCTCAAACCAGATGAGCCTGCGCTCAAGCTGGCGACTCGGGGTCTCGAACCTGAGTCCTCTGCATCCCAGTCCGACACTCTATGTACTGTGCCACCACCTGGTCAGGCTCAATTATATATTAATAAAGCTGGGAGAAATAATTTATCTTAAAAATTTATGTGAATTTAACATTCTATATCACAGAATAATTAGCAATAATATTTTGATTATTTACTAGACAATATTTAGGTTCTAGGAGAATAAGTCCTATTTTTATGCCTTAAGATATCCCCATCCCCCACCCCCCAAAACACACACACACACACACACACACACACACACACACACACACTGACTTCTGCCTCAAAGGCTATTTGCTGTTCAGTTTGCAAAGCACAGACCTACGCCCTTGCTGTGCACTCGGCCTAAAGGCCTTTTCCAAAGTCACTTTGCTCTCCTGTTACTCTGACCATAGTAAGGTTTTTCTCATCTATCTATTAACTTTCTTTTATAATTGCATCATCATGCTTTTCTTCTTTGTGTTCAAGGCTCTGGCCACTGACCACCATCTGTAAGAAAAAAGCCTCATTTTTCATTACTGTACACACAGCCCAGGCCCTTTATTCTTTTTTTTTTACAACATACACTTTCAGCCCCCCTCACCCTTTTTCTCACTCTTTTTGTCTATTCTTTTATCACAGTTCCGTTTTGCCTGACAGTGTCCCATAAAATTCACTCGGGTTATATCCTTTGATGATTCTTCTTCAAGTGCTTTCTCTGCTCAAATTGTATGACATTTTTGTTTTACGTTTATTTTACATTTTCACTGGGTTCAAAGCCTAGTGAATTTTTCACATTGCTTTTCTGGTATTTTGTGTGTGTTTTTTTTCTGCTCACTTTAATTGCCTGATTATTGAACAAATCTTCTTCAATTAAACCTTTCTGAATCCATCTGGCCTGTGCCTTTGGTGCACTAGAAGTGAAAATTGCTAAAGATTAGATCACTGGAAACTGCTCGCTACTGATGGTAATAATGATAAAGTGGGAGACATATTCCACATTTAAATTTTATGTTTTCCTGGGTTCTTTAGGATCTGTTTTCTATATCTCCAACATAAATAAAGAGATGTCTGATATTACCAATGTTTTCATTGAGTTGGTTTTTCTGGCATATTTGGTTGGCTGTTCATTCTTTATTAATTTTAAAATCTGGATAATACACAGAAATGGCCTTATTTTTAACGTGACTTAGGACAAATTACTAACCTTCTCTGAGTCTTAGTTTTCTTGTCTGGAAATGACATATAAGGCCTACTTCATAGATACAGAGAAAAGACTAAAGCAAAGGCAGTGTACAAAACACCAGGCTTGCTTACTGCTTGGCATGTTTTAAGTGTTCAATAAATGTTAGTTTCTTTCTATCTTCTTTTTCAATGGGATTGTTATTTTTTATAAATGTAGAACACTTAAATTCTTATTATGTACCTACATCCCTAGCTCCAAATTACCCTCGCAGACACCTTTATAATCATGTAAATAATATTTATCTTTTTAAATGACTAGAAAAGAAAAAAAAACAAGATTTTAAAATTAAATTTGAATGTATTAGTTTTTTTTTTCTTTAACACATAGCTATCAAAAGCCCAGATGTGCACCATATGAGTTGATGAAAATGTACATAGAAGTTGTGATAAAAGCTTTTCTTTTTGGTCTATTATATCTTAAACTCAAGGTTACTCTCATACAGCTGGTATCTATTAAATATAATATTTTGAGTTATATCAAAATGGTTTGTCTAAGAATTATGGAAAAGTTAAGAATTAGAAACATTTTCTCTAATACACACTGAAATTGAGATGGAATCTTTGTATTTCTAGAGTCACTCTTCAATATGGCCATGATATCACAATTAAAAAAAATTGGGGGGGATTATATATTGCCTTAACTACAAAATATAGTTTTTCACCTACAATCTCTTTTAAAACAAACAAATAGTTATATAGCATTTACCTGTAATGCCGTCGGAAGAATACACTTTTTAAAAATACTTGACAAGGTAAGAGTTGAGACCTCAAATGAGAAACAAACATAAATTAATAAAAAGAAATCATTGTGACAAACACTATTAGTTTTATATCCATCAACAATTGGCTCAGCCCCAAGTGATAAAATATGATTGTTTTAGGGAATCCAATCATTAAAATTTGCACCAATTCTCAGCTGTTCTTGAGCTAGTGGTCACATAGTTCAGAGCAATAAGCCATATGGGGAACTTTTCTGGGGAACTTAGCAAAGCTTTTCCTTCTTAGAAAAAGACACAGGGGAGACCATGCTGCAACTGCCCGCATCCCCTGTGTTCCTGCTGTGAACAAGACCATAGGCCCGGAACTTTTGCAACCATCTTGCAAGCATAAGGTCACAGATATAAGAAGAAGAAGAAACACACCAAGGATAATAGAACAAAAATTAAAAATTATCTGGGTCACTGATAACATGTTTCAGCTGGTGGGCCAACCCTGAAAATATAAATCTTTAGATTTCTTAAGGCACAATAAATGTTTTTATGTTTAAACTACTGTTGGTCAAACATAGTAATGTTTTAAAGCAAAAGAATCTCTAAATGACACAAAAGTTTTCTCTTTGTTTTGTTTTTGGGTTTTTTTTTCACTATAATTGTTATTGTTGCTGGTTTTCTGCTTTGTTTTGTTTTGGTTAGTTTTACAATGTAATGTAAGCTCAATTGTTTGAAAATTGAAAAATTTAGACAGCCCTAATATCCAAAAATTGAAAGCAACCCAAATAATCATCAATAAGTAAATGGTAAAAAATTGTAGCCTAACTTTTCAATAGAATACCACTCAACATTAAAAAAGAGTGAACTATTGATATACATAACATGGATAACTGTCAAAATCACTATGTTAGTGAAAGAAACCAGACAAAAAAGTCTACATAAGCCAATTTATATGAAGTTCTAGAGCAGAGAAGCTAACCTGTAACCTGATCAGACATGAAGAAATAAACAATAACTGTCTTTAGTAAGAGAATAAGATATATTTTCTTAAATACTATTCAAGGACACAAACAGAGACTATTGCCAGCTCTGCCTGTTGTTGTTGTTGTGTCCCCTGGCTTTATTTTATTATTATGTGTGTGTGTGTGTGTGTGTGTGTGTGTGTGACAGAGATAGAGAGACAGAGAGAGCGACAGAAAAGGACAAACAGGAAGGGAGAGAAATGAGAAGCATCAATTTGTTGCGGCACCTTAGTTGTTCATTGATTGCTTTCTCATATGTGCCCTGACCGGGGGACTACAGCAGACCGAGGGACCCCTTGCTCAAGCCAGTGACCTTGGGCTCAAGCTGGGGAGCCTTGCTCAAACCAGATGAGCCCATGCTCAAGCCGGCAACCTCAGGGTTTTGAACCTGGGTCCTCTGCATCCTAGTTCAATGCTCTATCTACTGCGCCAGTGCCTGGTCAGGCTCTTCTGGCTTTATTACCATCCAATGTATCCTCTTCTAATTTTGGGCTTTCTTTTTTCTTTTTCTTTTTTAATTCTTATTTATTGATCAAGTTTATTGATTTTAGCAAGAGAGGAAGGGGAAGAGAGAGAGACTGAAACATCAAGTTATTTCTGTATGTGCCCTGACCAGAATCAAACTAGCATCCTCTGTGCTTCGGGATGATGCTCTACCAATCGAGCTCTCTTGCCAGGGCTAATTTTTGGCTTTTTATGTTGGTTCTACATATTTATTTCTCAAATTTTTATTTTGATATAATTACATAGTTACAGGAAGATTCAAGAATATTACAGAGAGAGGGATTCTATGTACTCTTCACACAGTTCCCTCAAAGGTTACATTTTATATAACTATAATTTTTCACATCAGAAGACTGACATTGGTTCAGTGTGTGCATACAATTCTGACACTTTATCATGTATATAGTTACGTAACCAGCATAGTAATCAAGAAACAGAACTATTCATCACAAACATGACCCCTCGTGCTAACCCTTCGTAGTCAAACTTATTCTCCTTACCTGACAGTCCCTATTCCCTGGAAAACACTAATCTGTTCCCCATCTCCAGAATTTTGTTATTCTGAGAATGTTAGATGAGTGCAATCATACACTATGCGTTCACTATGAGATTAACTTTTACACTTAGCATACTGATCTTAATTCATTCAAGTTTTTGTGTGTATCAATAGTTCATTCTTTTTTATTCCATGTTTTCCATGGTATGGATGTAACACAACTTGTTTACCCATTCAATTATTGACTGATATTTTGGTTGTTTCAAGTTTTGAGAGGTTACAAATAAAGCTGCTATGAATATTCTTGTACAGGGGGTTTTTTTTTGTTTGTTTGTTTGTTTTTGTATTTTTCTGAAGCTGGAAACGGGGAGAGACAGACAGACTCCCGCATGCGCCCAACCAGGATCCACCCGGCACGCCCACCAGGGGCGAAGCTCTGCCCACCAGGGGGCGATGCTCTGCCCCTCGGGGCGTCACTCTGCCGCAACCAGAGCCACTCTAGCGCCTGGGGCAGAGGCCAAGGAGCCATCCCCAGCGCCGGGGCCATCTTTGCTCCAATGGAGCCTTGGCTGTGGGAGGGGAAGAGAGAGACAGAGAGGAAGGAGGGGGGGGTGGAGAAGCAAATGGGCGCTTCTCCTATGTTCCCTGGCCGGGAATCGAACCCGGGTCCCCCGCACGCCAAGCCGACACTCTACCACTGAGCCAACCGGCCAGGGCCCTTGTACAGGTTTTTAGTGGACCTAAATTTTCATTTCTCTGAGATAAATGCCCAGTTGTGATATGCTGGGTCATATGATAAGTGTATACTTGGTCTTTAAAGAAACTGCCACACTATTTCCCAGAGTGGCTGTACCATTTTACATTCCCACCAGCAGTGGATGAGAGATCTAGCATTTGCCATTGTACCTCTATTTTATCAGTTCTAACAGGTGTGTAATAGTAGGTGATATTAAACATCTTTTCATATGCTATTTCCATCTGTATATTATCTTTGATAAAATATCTCCCCATGTCTTTTGCCAATGTCTAATGAAACTGTATTCTTTCTTTATCTTTAAGTTTTTAGAGTATTTGATATGCTCTAGATCAGGGGTAGTCAACCTTTTTATACCTACCGCCCACTTTTGTATCTCTGTTAGTAGTAAAATTTTCTAACCACCCACCGGTTCCACAGTAATGGTGATTTATAAAGTAGGGAAGTAACTTTATCTTATAAAATTTGTAATGCAGAGTTACAGCAAGTTAAAGCATATAATAATAATTACTTACCAAGTACTTTATGTCGGATTTTCGCTAAGTTTGGCAGAATAAATCTTCATAAAACAACTTACTATAGTTAAATCTATCTTTTTATTTATACTTTGGTTGCTCCGCTACTGCCCACCATAAAAGCTGCAACGCCCACTAGTGGGCGGTAGGGACCAGGTTGACTACCACTGTTCTAGATACAAATCTTCTGCATATATGTGGTTTGTCAATGTCTTCTCTGAGTCCATAGTTTGTCTTTGCATTTTTTCAAAAATATATTCTTTTGCAGAGCAAAAGTTTTTAAAAGTTTTGGTGAAGTCAATTACAAATTTATTTTTCATTAATAAGCTATCATTTTGGTTTATATCAGTGTTTTTGTCCAAGTATTAGCTCTCTTCTCTTTTCTAGGTTGCCTGGTTGCCTTCAAATGTCTCCTTGGTAGATAAATGAAAAAATTTAAATTCAGCCTAAAAGGACTAACTGAATTAGTAAACAGGTTATTTAAAATAAGTATTAGTACAATTAGCTGTGTTATCATTTAAACACCAATAAATTAAATATGCAGAAATCTACCAAAACCAAAAGCAGTAATCAGAAACTGAAAATAGATTTACTTTTATTATAGAAAATGTCAGAATACATAGAATAAAAATATATTAGTAACAAACATTTATATTGTTGTTTTTAAAAGTGGAACAAAATCGATTGATTCATACTTTTTAAGTAAATTTTTACATGGATTACATGGTAATCTCAAATCTCTCTAATTGAGGTGAACCATATTTCATGGTGATTTTTTTTGTTTTTATTTATATTATTCAAAAAACTGTCAAGAATTAATATATTCAATCATCTCTTTTTACATGATTTCTCCATTCGTATTTTAGAAATTTAAGTTTATCGCTGGCAAAATATAGTGGTGGCTATGCTGTTTAATGACTGTGAATGATAAAGAGGGAATTCCACTAAAACATTTTTAACCAAGCCTTCCCCCCTCTTACAAGCCTCTTCGAGCTCACCTTATGCTTAATGATAGGGTATATATGGAGAAACACATTTAGCTGCTTGTCCTCCATACACACTTCAAGATGATCTTTTCTTGCCAGTGAGTGTTTAGGAAAAGACACTACTTTAGAATAAGCAAGATGACAAAACACAAGCACCAACTGCAAAGGCCCACACCTCTGCAGCCCAGGATATTTGCAAGGAAACCCTGCCTGAGGTTCTGCTGTAGAAGAGAACAGCACAAGTCAACCTGTTCCAACAAGGGTGCTCAGGACGTGTTTTCTCTCCCAGGTGAGTCAGCTCTTGACATTAGAGAAATCTTTCAGAGGCATCAAATCTTTTATGAACTTGATTATGGTAGATCAAGGACTGCCCTCAGTTATTCCGTGTAAAGTTAAGCATGGCTGCTAAACTAGGCATCTGTAAGAGATATTATATGTGACATCCAAAGCCAATAATGAGGAGGCAATGCAAAAGAAGGTCACCTACGGGAAGTTTGACCCCAGAATCTATTCTAGAGGGATCAACATTTTGCTCTAGTATAAACCTCTGTTATGAAGCAGGCAGAAGGAAAGCTGGATTTGCTTGGGGGTAAGTAGGAAGGGCAATCTTCCAAGAAATAAGCATGCCCTGCTTCAGTCTAGGCTACAAATTTCCAGAGGTAACCTGTGCAACATACATTCAAGAAAATCATTGAGGAAATTTACTCTGAAATGCAAGAATTTGAGGGAAGATGTTGGCTAGCCAGCCACTCTAACTCTGTTTCCTGATTACTTTTAATGAAAAAACTCCAAGAAATACCACTTCATAACAAAAATCCATACCCAAATTCCTTCTTTGGGAAGAATCTTGGATTAGGTGACCTCTAAGCCCCTATCTAACATAAGATTATGATTCTAAGATATTAAATATTGACAGGCAAATAATGTGAACTCAATAAATATTTGCTGAAATTGAACCAAGTTGAATTCAGGAAATAAAAGGGTCTGTATTTTATGACTGCAGGTTATCTAATTCTCACAGTCAAACAGCTGTATGAACTTCCTTTCCTTTGAAAGTCTTACATTTGCTCACCACATTTCTCTGCTAAAATCTGTGAGGTAGAGCTCATCTTACTACCATATTTTAGAGGTCAAATTGCCTTCGATGGTTCATTTTAAAGTGTTTCTCCCCAATATTATTATGTCCCAACACAGTGTTCATATCTCTTATCCAAAAATAAATTACCTGAACTTGACTACATACAGGATCACAAACTAATGAACATGAATTTTTGCTTAACAGATATATGATTTTTTTCTAGCAAAGATACTTTATGATTTATGACCCTTAATGATCTAGTTATTTGAAAAACTATCAATGAGTTATTTTTTTTCAATTGGTTAAAATATCATACATTCCTTTCACCAGTTCAGCTATCTTTGTCTTTGATCCTGATTCACAGAATTTAGTGAAGAGGTGAAAAAAAGGATTGTTATAGAAGATGAATCAACAACATAATGGACAAAGGATCATAGAACTAATAAAAAAATTTTTAACTTCAAAAAATAAGTCAGAAAATGTGAGAATTTTTTGGATAGGGAAATGAAATCTTACTTTAGCAGAAACTTATCTGTCTAACATATCATATATTCTTATAAAAGAAATCATACTTATTTGTGACATGAATACAATGATTATATATAATATTTTATATAATTCATAAAATAGACTAAACAATGTAATTGGTATTCATAGTTACTTAAAAATATCAAAACTAGATAATTAATTACCCATATTACATATTCTTATGCCATAAAAATTAAAATTACTTAAGTACCCTATTGTATTTTATCAACTTGTTTAAATCTACAAGGCAATCCAAATATTACAAAAATTGATTATATAAGAAATGTTATCAGGATCCAAAGTGGCTTTCTATGGTTTTTCATGACTTAAATATTTTAAGATGTCAGTTGAACATAAAATTGTTATTTTGGTTTGTTATAAGAAGACAGAGTGCATTATTATTAACGGATTAGATGATCCAATTGTCTTTGCATGTTTATTGTAATTCAATAAAAACATATTTATTGACTTGTTAATTTTTGCTAACCTAATTTAGAACTTACTTTGACCTTCTCTACTCAACTACTGTAACTGTGCTATAACCTAATTAGAAAAACCCCAAGAGACAATGGTCGTTTCTCATGATTAAATATGAAGTGAGAATCTATTCTTACTTTATGAGTTCAGTTTGTTTTTATTCATTTACATAGAATAAGACTGAAAATATTTTAAGTTATCTTGCTTAATATAGTCAAAGCATAAAAGGTCTTTTAACTATATGATTTTTTTAAATTGGCATATGTAGATAGATGCATAGTTAAAACAGATGATGTTACAACTAAGTTGCCTAAACCTTGAAATATTTTCTAAGAAACATTGTTGTAACTGGTGTTCTGATACCCTGCTAATTCATGAAACCTACTTATCACATATGGATATGCTGTGTATTTGTGTCAGCACATGTAGAATATCACTCTATTCAGTAAATAAAATAAAAAGTAAAGTTGAAATGTAACTTGAGATTTAAGTTATGCTTGAGATAAATTCAGTTTTATTAGAGGATGTTTATCAGGAGTACTAAATGTGTGATAATTCTAAAAGGCACTTTAAGGTATTTTCTTTTGAAATACAAATTTGAAAATTGTTATTTAAATCTTTCCAATTATAAAGTAATAAATTTTCCTGGCAAAAGACTTGAAAATATGAAAAAGCAGAGAGGAAAAAAACTTCCTGAAATTTTACTACTGATATATAACCTTTTTAAAAAATTATCTTCATATTAGTTATCTATTGTTGGGTAACTTGTTTTTAACAAAATTTGTGCTTTTGTGTAAAGATTATGTTTTCTGAGACTGCTACATGGTGAATTATAACATTTTAATTAACAGATGTATTCTTAGACTTATTTTTAAGTTATCATTACAAACAAAAATATAGGGCTATGTCATTTGCTTACTTTAGCCTTAAATATTTCCCCTGGTGCCACTGTATCCTGGATATAACTCTATCTTATGATATATTGAAATTCATTACCTACTGAAATAATGCACTTACATGTTTTATGTCTCTCACTTGAATGTAAGTTCTGGGAAGGGACCCAATCTTACACATCTTTAACCTCAGAATACATACTACAGTATTTAGTGTACAGATATTTGTTGAGCCATTAAAAAATGCAGTTGGGAATTTGAATGCCAGATTGAATGTATTTTTATATTAATTTACTGAGTTCTTTTATATAAAAACATAATAAACATCTTCAGTTATTACTATTTTAGCCAAATAATTAAGGTAGCAAAGTATACTTAAAGATCTGCTAAAAATGATGCACAGCTAAAAATATATTTGACAACATTATGCCTGAATATATTTAAAACGTAAAATACATTTGTCTGAGGCATAGCATTCATTCGTTCTAAAAAAATTGATTATATATCTGCTATTTGCTAGACAAATTTGCTATATCAGTTTAGAGAACTTAAGAGTCAACTTAATTAGCTACAGGAAAGAGTAGTCTAATTTCTAAGTGATATGTTTTAGAAGGCAGGGAGGAAGATGAAATGGAACAAAGCAAAATCCAAAAATAAAGGCGATTAGAAAGTTATCTAGAATGACCAAGAAATGATGAAAGCTTGGAGTAAGGCAACAACCATGTACCTAGAGTAGGACAATGAAGATTAAAATTAAAGAATAATTTGCTTTAAATAATGCTGCTTCAATGTGAGAAGATGGAAGAGGCAGCACTCAGTGGCTCGGATCGTTTGCTTTAGGAACTGTGTGGATTAAGGTTTTATTTTATTGACCGTAATCAGCGGGCATAAGGAGAAAAGAGAGCAGCTTCTCTTATTTCAGATGCTGCTATCAACAAGCAATTGAATAAACAGAATTGAAACCTAGGAAAGAAATACCTGTGGAGAATTTTGGAATTTGTCATTTTGAGGGTGGTAACAAGATTATGGCGAGAAATAAAAAAGAGAAGAAAAAGTTCCAAAAGGAGAATGCAATGAAGGAGGAGGAGCAGAAGGGGAGGGAAGAGGGCCAAATTACTGAACTTTTCTGTATTTGTTATGATTAACCACTTTAAAACGTTCTTTCAGAAAACAACAGTAGTTACTGAAGCCACATGGTTAGTAAACCCAAATAAAAATCTACACTGATGCAGAATTTTTCATTGAATTTATTGGGGTGACACAGGTTAATAAAACTGTATGGGTTTCAGGTTCACAATTTGACAACGCATCTCTGTACACCATGTTGTGTGTTCGGCACCCCACATTGACGTAGGACCTTGATGTAGTTATTTTTGCTCATGGCTTAAAAAAATCAGTGGCTCTATGTTAGACTTTATTTTTTAAGACTGTAGTGAAGGCAAGCAGCTGCTGAGATTACAGGTTTCATCACCAAGAGTCCCTAAAGCCTGATAAATGGTGGCCCAGTGGATAAAATGATAAAACATCCACCCAGAATGCTGAGGTTGCCAGTTCAAAACCCTGAGGTTGCTGCCTCTGAGCGTGGGCTGTCAGCAGTGGTGGGGTTCAAATAATTGAACAGCTGGTTCTCTGCCCTAATGACCATTTTAACTATATAGAAAGATATACTGAAAAGCAGTTATTTAATGCATCTAATACTTAAATAAGAACAATAACAGAGGTACACAAAGCTAGATTATGAGTTTTAAAATATTAATAAAAAATATTAATAGCTGACCAAAAAATCACAATAAAACTGTTATTTAAGATATTTTTATACTGCTTCTTGATTGGCATCCTCACTTGCAATTTTTTTTTTTTTTTTTTACTTATGGATGGAATGAACATGACTACAGGCACATAGAATATACTATTGCGCAGATGAATGTTAAAAAAGAATAAAGAATGTAAATTTGTGATTTCAACATTGGATGGATACCCAGGAGCCCACCTTAGAGAGAATCCTGATTACAAGTGCCATTTTAACAACCAGTTCACTGAACTCAATAAAAAATTAGGTATGAGTTCTGTCAAACTGGTGCGAACCCACTGAATCCCACCACTGGCTGTCAGTGTGGGGTCACTGCTTTGAGCTGGGGAATTGTTCACATAATCCCAAAGCTTGGCAGCTTAAGCCTAAAATGTCCCTGGCATGAAAAACCCAAGGTCACTGGCTTGAGCAAAAGACACTGCCATGTGCCATGACCCCTGTGAAGACACTTTCAAGAAGCACAATGTACAACTAAAGTGAAAGCAACTACGAGATGTTTCTCACCTTCTCTCTCCCTTCTTTTTTTTTTTTAACAGAGGCAGAGATAGACAGGGACAGACAGGGACAGAGAGATGAGAAGCCTCAAATCATCAGTTTCTCGTTGCGCGTTGTGACTTCTTAGTAGTTCATTGATTGCTTTCTCACATGTGCCTTGACCGCAGGCCTTCAGCAGACTGAGTAACCTCCCGCTGGAGCCAGCGACCTTGGGTCCAAGCTGGCGAGCTCGGGGTCTCGAACCTGCGTCCTTCCGCATCCCAGTCCAACGCTCTATCCACTGCGCCACCACCTGGTCAGGCTCTCTCTCCCTTCTTGTCTCTCTCTCTCTCACTCTCTCTCAAAAAATAAAAATAGCCTGTCCAGGTGGTGGCGCAGTGGATAGAGCGTTGGACTGGGATGCGGAAGGACGCAGGTTCGAGACCCCGAGCTCGCCAGCTTGAGCGCGGGCTCATCTGGCTTGAGTAAAAGAGCTCGCCAGCTTGGACCCAAGGTCGCTGGCTCCAGCGGGAGGTTACTCAGTCTGCTGAAGGCCTGCGGTCAAGGCACATGTGAGAAAGCAATCAATGAACTACTAAGAAGTCACAACGCGCAACGAGAAACTGATGATTTGAGGCTTCTCATCTCTCTGTCCCTGTCTGTCCCTGTCTATCTCTGCCTCTGTTAAAAAAATAAAAAATAAAAAATAAATAAAAATAAAAATAAAAATAAAAAATAGAAGTTTTTTAAAAACCTGACCTGTAATGGCACGGTGGATAAAGAGTCAACCTGGAATTCTGAGGTTGCCGGTTTGAAACTCCAGGCCTACCTGGTCAAGGCAAATATGGAAATTAATGCTTCCTTCTCTGTCTGTCTCTCTTTCCCTCCTCTCTAAAAATGAATAAATAAAATCTTTAAAAAAAAAGAGTTCCTGAAGATTATTAACCCTGATAAATATCATAAACTGTGGTTTGTGTTAATACCTTTACCATCAATTTTTCTAAAATAAACACTTGCAATCAACAGTGATAAACTTCTTTACACTAGTGAAGAAATATTGTGGACTCTAGTTGACTTTTAAGAGAAACAAGTCATCAGACCTTTTTTCTCCTGTGTATTACAATAAACGTGACATGGTAGTTAACCGCACTGACACTCAGAGGTGCCGCCATCACCGCACCAGGTTAGTTCTGATGGACATGAAGGAAATGAATATAGATGAGGGTGTGTAGTAAAAGTACCTTTTGTAAAATAAAAGGAAGGAAGGTTATGTTTAGAAAAATAAAATAATAATCAGAGTTTTACTAACTAGCTGTATAATCTTGCTTTCATTTCTGGACCTTTGCTTTATGATTTTTAAATATTCTGAACTAAAATATCTTAAAGTTTTCCTCAGCTCTAAAATGTTCCAGTAACTCAGAGACATACAAACTCTATGATGAATTTAATGACAAAAACATCAACAAGAAAAGGGCTCTTGCATCAGGAAATTCAACATATTTGAATCAATGCATCAGAAAGTAAATACAAGAGAATGGACAATTAACTATGCTTACTTTTGTAGAGGTAGACTACACATGAGAAAAATCTTGACTCTATTAATCTGAAGCATATAAAATGGTCTTTTGTGTAGATCAAAGCTGGTCAAACACAGACAACTTAGTATGATTCAACATTTATAGTGAACGTCTTACCAACATGAACAATCTGTCACATTTTATTTGAAATATTTTCTGGAAAATATAAAGTTTTGAATCCAGTCCCACAGTAAGGGGTGAAACATTTTGGATCATAAGATAATTGAGATGCTTAAAAAATGATATTTGATATAAATACTCTGCAACTGGAGAGTCCTGTGAAAGAGATGGAGCCTTCTCTGCTTGGTGAAGTCTTTGAGTCATTACTGAGATTCTTTATCCAGTAGTTGTCCTCTTTTTATATTCGGTTGGATAAACTGTTTCTTAGCAAGATTTTTCCTAGAGCAACTGATTTTTGTCTCTGCAGCAAGATCAACCAGAACCAGAACCAGTTATAACTGCCTTTTAATCCATTTTCTAAGACACTCTCAGTTAACCTCTTAGCAGAGATATGTTGCATTTACATGTTTCAAGATCGGATATACTAAGAACTAAGTTACAATTCGGTTATACTAGCAAAGAACTAGGTTACAATTCAAGAGAAAATTAAGACTCTATTACTTATTCCAGGACATGGGTGGCCCTGTATGTACTTTAGCTTTGCAAGAAAGGGTGAAAAGGTGATGGAAATATGAAGTCCCACAGCTGATTTGAGCAGATTTGGAAATGTTTTATCTGGTTGCTAGCAGATGTGGGGTATTTTTTTTTCTTTCTGAAGATGAGACGACTAGAGAACCCAGAAAAAAGCATGGGTTTATGAGCGCGCGCGCGCACACACACACACACACACACACACACCTCTCCAGGATCCAGGCAGATTTAGATATGTTATAAAAACAAAAGAAAAGTACAACCTGTGATTTAAAATAAAAGTTGAGAAAGCTCATTAAGATTTATTATAGGTCCGAAATTTTGTAGTCCCAAAGCTTAACGACAGATGGTGTTGTAACTCCACCAATTTAGCAATCTCTACATTCAATTTGATGTACCATAGATTACCCTTGATTTGACTTCGGTGAAACCAGAATTTTCTTTTTCCTAAAATGTGGCTGGGAGGAGATGGGAGAAGTAGAATGTCTAAAAGGAGTCCATTTATTTGCTCATCTTCAGAAAACTATAGTAGACCTAAAAAATAAGGACCTGATATATACACGTTCTTCTGTGTGAAAAGAAAAAAATTACCTTGCACTTAAAGAAAACTTTTGTTATACGCTATTTCAAGTGAGTAATAGAACTTTGAAGATGGTATCTCAAGCAGGGCAAAATATCATTCAAAAAAGTTCACCCTTTTCACGCTTTCCCAGTGATCTCTCCCCTAGTTAAATTTTAAGTATTTGTAACAATTACACCAATGAAATGGTTCTGAACAAGAAAAAAAAAATCGTGCTTATTGTTTAACTGAAAGTTTTTGGAGGAAACAGACTTAAATGTGTGAATAATTATATTTTTATAACAAATACTTAAAAACCCAACCGGTTCACTCCAATAAGCATTACACCGACATTTCTAATATGTGTCATTCTGGTAAATTGCTTCCCTTCAGCCTTGGAGTGGTTTATTTTGCGCGAGATACGCTGGCAGAGACCATCTCTAACGAATTTATCTTTCCCCTGGACCGTAATAGAGCAGTGACTCGAAATTTGTTGATTTGTGGTTTCATCTAATCTTTAAATCAAATAAATTTTCGTGAGAGAACTTTGAGGGCCACTTGGTGAAACTCCTTGATTACACAGTAGCTCCGTTTATCTTTCCCTCTGGAAACTCCTTAGATGACTTTTGCAGACCCATGAGTTGCAAAGAAGACTCAAGCTGTGGCTGCGACCCTGCGCGGGACGACAGACAGAATTTGGCTTTCCCTCTCATCCTGATAACGCAGTGTTTCGTTTGAAGGCTGCCGCGATCCAGTGGGTCGGCCAGCCACTTATACAAAAGAGAACTAGTCCTTCCCTGTTTACCCTTTCTGCGTTTTCCTCGGCTACGGAAACCGGTTTTCCTATTATTATCCTTGAACTTTTTGGGGAAGTCTGTTAGCACAGAGCGCTAAGCCCCGGCGGGCTCCAACAGCAGCGGAGGCGAACAAAGCCCGCAGTGTTCAGGGCCAGGCTGGGCGGGGGTGGTGGGCAAGTTAAAGGAATTGCAAATAAATATATTTTATGACCACCCATCAACAAACTACGTGCCACCGTGGCAGCCCCTAGGAGCCGGGCGGTGTCTGCAGCGCGGCTGGGGCGGGGGCTGGGAGGGAGGCGAGGGTGGAGGGGAGCTAGCGTGAGCCCCGGGCCTGAACTTTCACCTCTCGAACCCGGGCCCAGCCCACTGGTTGCGAGCGAGAGGGCCGTGGAGGGCCGCGGCTCCTGGCCAGACCTGCTTTTTCAACTCCCTTGGCGTCCTCCCTGCGGAAAGGGCTGGTGGCCCCGGCAGCCCGCGAAGAGGGGATAATGGGGGCGAAGCTAAGCGGGGCACGAGGGGGTGGCGGGCTCACCGCCGCTTAGAAAGGCGTCTGGCAAGGGGACTGGCCAATTCGGAAGCCCGTGCTCGCTCTTCTGACTGCGATAAGCTTCTGCACCAACGTCAGAGGCTGCGAATTTCACCAAAAGCTATCCTTGTGGGCAGAAAAGTGAAAGGCTAAGTAAACCCGCTCCTCTCCAGGTTTTGAGAACCTAACCTTCTTTCTCCTCGTTGGGAACTTGACCGGCTCTTCCGAGTGGCCCCGACTCCTTGATAATAAACCTAAAGCTCAGTTTTTCAGAACCCTCACAGAGAAAGGCGAGTCAGTGGGGTCCGTGTATGCAGGGCGGGAGAAGAAGGGAAATGTGAACTCTGGAGACCTTTGAACTGTTCAGTTACCTTTATTCACAAACCCTGTGGAAACAAAGGCAGGTCTTCGGTTCTCCAAAGATTGCAGAGCCGTTTGCTCTTCTTTTTTTCTAAAATAGTTTCAGATTCATTCAGAGAATCTGCTTTTTATTTAGGTTTGCCAGTGAAGCATAAACGCTAATTACTTAATGTAAAATTATCTCCACCTTTCAGAAGGGCCATTTGGCTCTGGTGTTCCTTATTTTAAAGACGGCTTTCTCTTCCTCTCCCCGCTCCCATCTTTAAAAAAAATTCGGGTTTTTTATCCACTATTCAGACTGTATTTCGAAAAAGTAAATTTAATGGAGAGTAAGAACAATCCACGAGCAGAACCCTTAAGGACTGCCTGGAGTTTAAAACTCACAGAAAGCACCGCAATTCCAAAGCCCAACTCTGTCCGGTTCTGCCGTGGCAGAGGCGTCTTCCCAGAACCAGCCCCACGCCTTACTCACTTAACTGGTTTCACTAGAAAACCTGCCGGTGTGTTTACAGATGCGGTGCCAGGGCTGCTACCTCCCAAGAGAACTGTGGGTTCTCTAAGGAAGAGTTGGTACTAAGTGTGTGTGTGTGTGTGTGTGTGTGTGTGTGTGTGTAAGGGGGGAGGGGAGAGAGAAAGAGAGAGAGAGCGCACGCCTGCCATTTAGAGAAAGGGCGCGCTGCTCTTTGAGGAAAAGAAAGACTCAAAGGCAGAAGTTAGAGCAGCTCGCGGGTCTCTCCAGTAACCATCCACCCCACCCCCCGCCCCTTTCTGCCTACGGAGACGTTCAAGTTGGCCGGGAAGAAGTGAGAGCCGGCTTTGCTCGCGATGATCTCTCTGGGCTGCAGCTATTTGGAGGAAAGTTTCAGCGCGGTTCAGAAGCCCTGCTTCGCGACGACTAAAGAGCAGATCCCGGCTCCGGCAGCTGCGCGGGGGACGCGCGCGGTGGAGGGTTGCGCGACCCGCACTTAGGAAAGCGGCTGGCAGGAGCCGCCTGCTCGGAGCCGGTGTGGGGAAAGGGCTGCCGAGTAACACCCCCACACACACACACACACACAGACACACACATGCGCGCGCGCGCGCACGGGTCACGCGCCCCATCGGGCCATCTCATCTTCTCTCGGCCTTTCCGTTATCCTCTCGGTCTCGTGTGGGCCGGTTGGCCGCATCACACTCCACTGACAGAAGCAGGGCCCTGGGTGCTGGGTGCGTTCATCCCCAGCGGGTGCCTCTGCTTTGAAATGTGCGCAGAGCGGCTCTGGTTGTTTCCTCTTTACTTTCATTCCGGTTATTTTGGTTCCCCCGAGTCACTGATAGGACCCATCTGGAAAGCCTAGGACCCTAAAAGTCGCAGCTTAGCGTCCTCTTCTTCTTTTCAAGCTCCGCCCCCAAGCCGGTGGCACGGGGTGCATGACCAGACGAACTCTTGGGTCCAAGTGAGACAGGAGCCAGGACCACAAGGGAGAAAAAGACACTTTGCCTCTCTGCACCCTAGGCCGCAGAGGCGCAAACCATGAAAAGAAAGGCTAATCAGTGAGTTAACGCACGCTTGGGTCTCCCTTTCTGACTACCATGTACTTTAACTCCCTGCCACCAAAGGCTTTGGATCCCTTCCAGGTTTTCTGCACTTCACGTGGAATCCCCAGTTTCATTTGCCAGCAGCTCCGTCTGCTGAGAGGACGTACTTCGGGGACTGCCAAGAAGCAGCAGACACAACACGGCTTTGCCAGTACAGCATACGGTTTTGTTCTCTCCTTCCTCCCCACCCCCTTCCTGGACTGCCGTCTGGGCCTAGCGGGAGGAGGCAGGCCAGGAGTTGGGGAGAGAGTGGGGGTGGGGGAAGATCTGGCGCAGAACAAACAACTTCTCCAGCTAGTTGTTTACATAGCAGGTGGACCTGATGTCAGCAAGGAGGCTCCACTGCAAATCTGAACAATATTTCGCTACTCGTTTCTCCTCCCTAAAGTAGTTGGGAAACCGGGGGAAATAGTGGATGGAGGCGACAGGCACCGTAACCGGCTGGTTCCAAACCACTTTTTGGATCAACAACAACAACGCAAAGTAAAACACAAACAACTGTTTCAGCAGTACTTTTAAGATCCTGTAAGGCGTCTCTTCCCCCACCCCGCCTGTCGGAAGAGAGGCGGCCCCCTGCGCCCGCCGGGTGTGTACAGTTTGCATTGCCAACAACACGCGCGCGCGCGCGGACGGGTGCGCGCGCACGCACACAGGCACACACATACACACACACACACACATACACACACACACGCACGCACACACACAGATCCGGGTGGGGGGAGCGGCAGAACGAGACAGCGCGAGCCTCCGGGAAAGCGCGAGACACGCCGGCGCGTGCAGCCTACGCCCCAGCCGGAGCGCCGGGTCACCCCCACCGCCTGCCGGCGAGTGCCCGTCCAGGTTATTTATGCGCCGGCCACGTCCGCCGGCAGCGGCTTCCTCCGCCCCCCTTCGCCCCCCGCGGGTGCGCTCCCTACACGCGGCAGCAGCTGCTGGGACTCGCGCGTGGGTGTTTTGTTTGGGAGCTTTTGCCTCCGCGCTGAGGGTGCCACCTCACTGGACGCTGCCTAGGCGCCCCCGGTCCTGGTAAGTTTCTTCGTCTTCATTCTGGCGCGCCGCACCTCCGCACCCTACCCTGTCCCAGCTACCTCCACGCCTAGCCAGGATGCGACTTTGCACCGCGCTCCTCCGGCGGCGGCGAGGGCAGCAAACTTTCGCCCCAGCCTCAGCGCATGGCGCCGCAGGGCGTGTGTGACTTGTGTCAAATACCGGCTGGGCGTCTGGGTTGCATTCTGTTCCTAAGATGACCACTTGTTATTCTTTTGCATTTTGCATTGTGATCCGTTAAGAGGGAATCGAGAAAGGGGAGGTTACTGTTGGCTCACGGATGATTTTTAGTTTTGAATATGCAAAATGTTGCGTGGTCGGAGAGGCCGCGGCTGGAGGAAATTCTATGTTGAAACACCAGATGTGTGTTTGTTTACTCTTTTATTTTTATTATTTGTTGCCTCCCCCCCCCCCCCCCAGGAGAAACAGCAAGTAAACATCTGCTGGTTGGAAGCACACATTTTTTGGTCCAACTCCTGACCATTATTTACTCAATTGGGCAAGTGCACGCTTCTGTTCTCTAAGTTGGACACTTCAGCATACATTTCAAAAGTACTTATCTGGGAAGCAGAGGCAGAGAGGGAACACTCCTGTTTCTCGAATGAGGAAACTTCTGATCCCTAGTGACGCTTGGGGATAATCGGGCATCTCCACTGCTGCCCCCATCACTATCTTTCACCCGTCTATTGTTAGCAAGACCTGTTTTACTCGGGATCTGTCCTGGTCTTACTTACACATATTACGCTTTGGAAAGGTATCCTCACTCTGGGTGGGCTTTGAGTGAAATTACTTCTCCAGGTTCTTAGGAAGAACATGTGGGAGGGGCGCAGGTACCTTTCAGAGAAAGAGAAGTCTCCTCGGTTGGCTTTTACGTGTGAGTTCTCGGAGGCCGGGAACTAGCGGACTGCAGGCGGGCGCGAGGCGTGGACTTTGACCCGGGTGGAGCGCGCTTCCGGACGCCCCTTCGCGGTCACAGCAGCGCACAAGCAGCGGCCTCACGGGCGGGACCCACCAGGTGGCTGCGCGCTCCGCCCGCGTGTCTCCTGCGCGCCTCTCCCCGCCCCGCTGGCCCGAGCGAGCCGGGACACCAGACCTAAGTGCAAGCGTCTGAGTGGACCCTTGCTTGCCGTGGGTGTTTGGAGCAGGGAAGAAAAGTTTTCCTATAGCCTCAGACTTGGAGAGCGCGTAGGTAAGTTTCCCAGGACACCTAGTGCGTGGGGTGACACTCTTTGGGAGGAACGGAAGACAAATGAAGATGGGGGCATCTGATGGTGGAACCAGTGTGCATTTTTCAGGAACGAGTTGAGAGGCCGAACTGGACACCGCTCGGGAGGCTCTTCAGACTCTGGAATCCCCAAGGAACTAGACAAATCTGTGTATTTGTTTATTCAGCCTTTTAACCAGCAGATTTAAACCACTTAATGGACATCTGCTATCTAATGGTCCTGTTACCCCTACCCTTATCCGCCCCATTTTCTCTCGTTATATGCAGAAATAAAATCAGTTTCTTGCTCTTGAGGACTATTCCTCGAGTACTGTTTGCTTCCAGGTGGGCAGGCGTTCATGACGCGAGGTGAGCAAAGTGGCCTGGGTGACTGACTGCTCAGAACTGGAGGGAGAAGGGGTGTGAAGGACCAGTGGGAAGTGTGTAAGGTGCGTACGTATATAGTCATGGATTCAGAAGTGCTTGAAGAGCTACTTCCCCAAAGTGCCCAAAGTCCATTTGTAAGAATAATTAAGTAATAGCAGATAAGCCCAGGGAGAAAGTGACGCCCTGGTGTCAAGTAGCTGAAGTGGACGTTTTCCAACTGGAAGTATTTGAAGAGATTAACTTTTAGGAAACACACGTTTGCCTGCAGGCACATCTTTGCATGCTCTTCTAACTTACATAGTTTGGTTAGGCAGCGGTGGAGACGGGGGTGGGGGGGGTGGGGTGGGGGGGGTGTTTAACAGCAAGTCTATGTTAGAGGTCAAAATTGAAGTAAAGTTGAGCTTTCAGATATTTTCATCTTCAGTTTTGCTTTGTGAAATACCTTGGGAAATGTTTTATGTTGTCAAGGAGACTGTCTTTTCTGTCACCATGAGTTATGGATAAGTATATTTTCAGTGTACTGGAATTTCAAATGCAATGTTTGTTTAATACTGCTGTACAATTAATTTACAATTTTGATATATTTGTATATATGTTAATAAAGTGGGTATAAAGTTATATACACTATGATCAGTAGGATCATAAAATTTCATTTAGCATTAGAGCTTTTAAAAGTTCCTTGCTCACTTCCTTTCATTTTTATTACTTAACTAGATTCATGTTCAGTGGTCGTTCAGTTTAGTACTGTCTTCAGAAACCCACTCTTTCATTGTAATATAAAAATAAGTAAAATAAATGTTTAATTGTTAAGATACTAACTTTTAAGGAAGAATCTAGAAACCTGATGATACATTCCTGTAGGTGACAGAGGACACTCAAGTTAAAAAGATCATCTTAAAATTCACTTTAAATATAAGAAAGTTTAGGAAATAATTTTTAACATCCAATTTAAATATGAATGCAATAAATGCATTTTAATATACAGATTATTAAAATGTTACTATTACATTAGAATGGATATTAGAATAATAAAAAGAAAATGTATACAAATATTTATAAACTATACTGTTCTTCAAAATTCCTCAAGTTATGTTTTGGGATTCAGAGTGATGGAAATTTTAGAATTTAAAATTGTTTTATTTTTTATAAATTTATACTCTAGAATGGAAAGAAATCTTTGATTATATTACATAAAATTATTTATCTGAGTAAACTGTCATTGGAGTTTTTTTGTTTTCTGCACTCATAGTAGTACAGTGGTTTTGCTTTAAAAAAAAACAACCTTGTAATAAACCTAAAATAGAGGGAAATTGTACGTGGCACACCACAAAAATAGGGGAAGATGGTAATTATTAAATTTACAGATAACCTGGCTTGAGAAATTATTCCTATTGTACAAACAAGAATTCAGAAACAGAAAATAACTCTCTTTGAGAAGCTATTGTACTTTTCATAAAGTACTAGAATTATACTTTATGAAAAGTATATTTGAATATGTGAAAATAACTTCATGGTTTGATTGAGATTCATAGAGGCATATAACGGTAGTATGACTGTAGCTAGACAAATGTACCAGGCTTTTCATTTCAGGAGAGCATGGAAGAGATATGGAACTTAAATACATAAAATTAATATTATTTGTGATATTTTAAAGGATTCATAGCTGGCTATGTCATATTACCCTTGTCTATTTTTGTGTTGACAGTCTCATTATTTTAGCTATAATACTGATAGGAAACTTAATGATGGTTGTGGTCATGTATTTTCTGCTTTTCTGAAATAAATAGAAAGAGGTCCTTGACTTCAAGACTTATCACTAAGAAGTTCTCTTGGCATGAGTGTTGCCAGGCAAAATTTTAAATCATAGTTGAATTAAAAAATAATAACAGTTTCATTACAATTTCTGAATACTAATTCTTGGCACAAACTTTTTTTTCTTTAAATTTGTTATAAATATTAATACTCTTAATAATAAATGACTGAATTCGGAATGTCCTAACCAGTGCCCATATTCATACTGCCTTTTGATAAAAAGAAAGCCTATTTCTTAAACTAGGGCCAGTGAAATCTTATGATTTGCATAGATTTAAAAAGTAACCTTATTTATATAGCCCTTAATTTACAGATTTCTAACAAATGTGATCAAATTCAACCCACAGAGACTGTTGCTTATATTCTTAAGGCTTCTGAAAAAGTAATCCAGGTGTTTGAAACTTAAGCATTTTGGTATTCAAGGTCTGCAGACAACTCAGTTTCATATGCCGTAGTTTACTATAGTTCTGTTTTTTCTCTAGGTGACAGAAACATTTTCTTAGGTTCACCTATTTATCTCTTAATATACTTGGATTCCAGTCATATCACTTCCGTAGTTTTTATCAAGTAAAATAATTTTAATTTATTTGGTTTTTTTTTATGAGGTTTAGGTCATTATAATTGATTTATTATGGAGTTGTTCCAAACTTGGAGCTTCGTTTGTGTTTTAGAAACTTCAGGTGGACCCCATAGCTGTTTTTTTTTAACACTTTAAGCATCATTAGGCGAGTTATCTAAAATACCATTACTTTTTCTTATAGCCCAGCATGGATCATAGTAGAATATTTTTTCCTGTAGAATAATCTTCCTTGTGGGTACTCTTTCCTATTAGAATAGATATTTCTAGTTGTTTACTTACTTCTGCCTTATTATTACCTATAATATATTTTTGTATATACTCTTTTGTTCTCTTTAGTATACTTATTTATTCCTTTCCCTAATTTTCCAGACAAATTAAAAAACAGAGTAACTTTGGTAAAATATAAGGAAATATTACGACTGAGAGATTAATGTTACACTATTGAGATTCTGGAGAGAGGTCTTTAGAGAAGGTTTGGATTTATTATATTTCAACATTATTAATATTAAAATGAAAAAGTAAACCCATACATATGGGGACTTATTTCTAATAGTAGCATTCATTAAAACTGTGTTTTCCTTTAAAAATATGTTTTGCTAATTTGCTATATCCTCAAATGTGGTATTATTAAATATTGACCTAATTATTTTTAGGGACATAATCTCAAATGTATAACTAGAGTAACTTGGAATTTGTCGTGTTTATCTATACAAATTTTTATTTAGCGACCAAATCAACAGGGTATACTGTGCTCTAAAATAAGGTATATTGACATCGCCACCATTTCATTTTAAAAACATTGTATTTTAATGATTTAGAGCTTATGGTTCACTTTGACTTCTAATGACTTTTCATTTTGTAATTATGAACTTGGTTTACCTTCTCTAAATTTACTTGCATTTGTTTATTATTCTTGCGTTCCACAAACAATTTGAATTAAAAAATTACCTCAATTTATATAATTTTACCTAAAATTTTATTTAAAATGCATTTTCTGGAAGAATTATCTATTGAGATCCAGATTCAAACTTTTTAATTATTGATATTTTAATATGTGTTCTTGGTCCTATACTGTACTGATTGAATTTAACTTCCCAATCAATTATTATAGTTCTCTCTTTCTACAATCCAATAAGGATCTCTAGAACATACTTTCCCATTATATTGCTAAATATGTCATAAGGAGCTGAGGTCTTAATTTCTTTCTGTTTGGCAGATTATTTTCATTAGCAAGAGTGAATAAAATTTAAATATATAAAGGCACATTACTGTGAAGCATATGAATCCCCAGGGGTTTAAAAACTCTCAGCATTTTTAGTTTATTAATAATGTTCTTGAATTTTTTTCAATTTCTACCTTGGAAGCCTTAAAATATACTTTATAGAAGCCACTGTTGACTTACAGTTTATTTAAGTTTAAAGGTATTTGTAACATAAGACTAAAAGAATCTACTATGAGAATGTCATAATTTTTTTAAACAGGTTGGAAAATTAACCAAATTTCTCAAATAAAAGATGCTATGAGAGAAAACATAAAGTTTTTCTGGTGTTCATTTATTTCTTTTCTTAATTTTTATGGTGGCATTTTTTATGAATGTTTTTCTTTTTTGGTATCATTTTAGTGTGGTATCGTTTTGGTACACTTACACAGCTACAGCCATCATTTTGCAGGTTTCCTCTCAATTTAAGAAAAAACAAACTTTCCTAAACAACATGTTGTAGAGGGGAAAAAATCAGTAGTAGACATACTTCGGAAAAAACATTTATGAAAATTTTCACTGACAGATATAAGGAGAAATATATACTGATTCAAATATCGTTTTAACATCTGCACTATCATAAAATCATCTCACTAAAATAAAAAAATCTCTAACATCCTTAGAAACTATTCTTCACTATTACTTCAACAAATTTGTGTTCTAGGATATGGTTCATCTATATCTGTATCCTGAAGCTAATTTTTCATTTCCTTTATGTCTTCAGGGTTTTTTTTTCATTTTTCAGTCTACCTTTAGTTTAGCTAAATGGTCCCCCCAAAATCTTGTTTTGTATATCTAGTTAGTCCAGCCGCTGTTAACCAATCTAAACAGATCGACTATCATCTCTTACCTGATTTGCTGCAATAGCTACTTAGTTGATCCCCCTTCCTTCCCCAAAACATGGTAGTTTATTTTCCACATAGCAGTGATCTTTTTAAAAAAGCTCTGATTATGTCACTCTTTTACATAAACCTTCCATGTCTCTCAGAAGGAAAAGACAAAGACCTTACAGAAGTTCATATTGTTTGACCCCAGCTACCTATCTGACATTGTTTTCTAACATTTTCCTCTTATTCACTCAATCCTAGACACATTGGCTTCCTTGGTATTCCTCAAAATAAAATAAGCTGATTTCTACCTCAGAGTTTTGCTCTCTGTTCTTTCTGTCTGAATGCTCTACTCTAAGGCAGCTTCCCTAACTTCTGATGTCTACTCAGATGTATCCTTACTAGAGAACCTTCTCTGATGGTCTTATATAAAATAAGAAATTCCAGTTGATTGATCATACTCCATCACCTTTACCATATGTTATTTTTCTCCAAAACACTAACATCAACTGGCATTTTAAAATTTGATTATCATCTGTTCGCCCAGTGAAAAACTAGTTCATGGATTCAGAGACTTTGTTTTGTTCACTGTTCAAACCCACTGCTTGGAACATTGCCTCATACTTGGTAGGCGCTCTACAACTAAATATTGAATGAGGGATACATAACTTGTTGGAGGTCCCCAAAGTTACTTCTGTCTGCATCATTGCCTCACTTGTATTTTGTGTAATTGAAATAACTTTTCACTTTACTTTTTCATCCTACATTTAATTCATACCATATGACATTTGGGAAAACTGTTCACTGTTATATTGGCCAAGCCGTGGTTCTCATCACCGGTGGGTATACTTCACACTTAACTTTCTGTATCTCTTTTATTCTTGATCTGAGATCTAACTTTTGAAAGTTGTGAGTGGATAGATGTTCATGGTTTTGGACAACAAAGGCTCAATAGTTGAGTGCTTCAATATAATAATAGTTGGCATAGTTGAACTGACATAACATTTAACCGTATTACTCATCCTACCTTAATAAGAACAGCATGAGTATTGTCCATGGATGTTTCTAACGGCTACACTGTGAATACAACATGAGCATTCCAAGTATTTCTATAATTGTCTTGGGGTAAAGATGGAGGGAAGTGGGTCAAGTTGAGGTCTCTTCTGAAGACTTTATGTAGCTTTCCTTCTTGATATTGACACGCACAGCATAAGTTTACAACTTCTCTTTTTTTTCTCATTTTTTTCAATATCTATCCTTAAAGCAGATTAAGGATTTATAATTTGATGGAAAATCCGTTTCTCCAAATTTTAAATTCCACTCTTTAGCTGGCTCCAGTTGCTTTTGGACACCTAAAACTAAAAGCATGAATAAGTGATATAACTCTCAGTATATCACCACACACATAATAGATATTTTCTTATAAACCTAATGCCCTGTAGCTCTCCATCTTACATACCGTATCCATCTTTAAAATTAGCACTTACTTGCTCAGCAATTTTATTCTAAATATTTCAAGAATAGTGAAGTTAGTATACGATCCTTTCTATAGATAATGAGGTCTCTCTTCTTTGCCTATTCTCATTTTTTTCTTTTTCTTTTCTCTCCTCCAGACTGAATTATAAGCTCTTTCAAAATAAATATGGCATCTTGTTAAACTGCCAGTGGATATTTGGTCTTTGGAAAACAAAAGCAAGGCAAAGTGGGGTTTTAACACATGATTACCCCTTGTTTCTAATTTTAAATATGACTAGGTGACACCTCTGCCCCTGCGCTCCTGCCCCTCAGCGACCCAGTGTCCTTCACGTTTCCATTTAGCTATTCCTGATCCCGGTGTATTTTGCTTTCCTTGTTCTGAGTAGAAAATTTGTATTAAAGGACTTCTCTGATATGATAATGCATATTAGCGTGTAAGTGAAAATACTTTTGGAAAATAAAATTATTATCCCAGATAGGGAAGTAGCCAGCCTGTTTTACTACCTGAGTTCCATGTTAAGTGCCAGGAGACCTGTTGTCTAGTGCTTGATCTCTCTGTAACTATTGTGACATATTGGATGGGTCACTTTCTCTGAAATTAAGGAAACTGGATTTGTTTTTATGTTACATCAACAAAAACATTTTATGTAAAATTCATGGGAAAAAATTTGAAAGTTATGAACACGTTCTCTTCTTACCACCACATAGGCAAGCATACACAGAAGGTTGAATAGAAGAAAAAGATACTTCCTAAAATAAAAATTAAGACTGGCCCTAGTCAGGTGGCTCAGTGAATAGGGCATCATCCTGGTGCACTGAGATCACGGGTACCGTCCCCCATCAGGGCACACATGAGATGCAACCAGTGAATGCACAATTAAGTGAAACAATGAGTTGATACTTCTCTCTCTCTCTCTCTCTCTCTCTCACCTTCTCTCTTTACCCCTTTTTATTTTATTTATTTATTTATTTATTTATTTATTTATTTATTTATTTATTTATTTTAGTGAGAGAGACAGAGACAGAGAGAGGGACAGACAGGAAGGGAGAGAGATGAGAATCATCAGTTCTTCATTGCAACACCTTAGTTGTTCACTGATTGCTTTCTCATATGTGCCTTGACTGGGGGCTCCAGTAAAGCGAGTGACCCCTTGCTCAAGCCAGTGACCTTGGGCTTCATGCCAGCAACCTTTGGGCTCAAGTTACTGACCATGGGGCCACGTCTATGAGCCCACGCTCAAGCCAGCGACCCCATGCTCAAGGTGGTGAGCTCGTGCTCAAGCCGATGAGCCCATGCTCAAGCCTGCGACCTCGGTGTTTCAAACCTGGGTCCTCTGTGTCCCAGTCTGATATATTATCCACTGTGCCACTGCCTGGTCAGGCTCTTTATCCCCTTCTTTAATTCCCCGTCCTCTCTTAAATCAATGGAAAAATATAAAAATATATCTCAAAAAACAACTTTGCTTATGAAGCTCAGGAAGCTCAGTTAAAGTTTAAAAGGTGTGGAGGTTTTTGTTTGTTTTAGTATTCTTAGCCTACTAGGTATTTCACGCCACTCCCCTTTTTCTCAGTCAGATGGAGCCTCCTCTGATTTAACTAGAACGCTGACACAGGTAAGGAGGAAGTAGAGGGCACGATCGTGTGAGGGTGAAGGAAATCAATAAGCCCCTGACATTCTCTTTCCCGACGAGCATATCATTAACAGTCCATAAATACCAATTTCTTCACAATTTTGCCTTTTGTCTTTTGCTCATTCATATATGTAGCTCTTGGCAAAACAGATGCAGAAATAAAATGTGGAGTTGGGTACAGTGTTTGATAAACTTCTGTCTTTTAAAATTAGACATAAAGTTCCCTCTTTTTTTAACTTTACATACAAAGACAAGTGACAGAGAAACATATAGAGGGACAGATAGAGACAGACAGACAGGAAGGGAGAGAGATGAGAAGCATCAATTCTTCATTGCAGCACTATGGTGGTTGATTGATTGCTTTCCCATACGTGCCTTGACCAGGGGGTTCCAGCAGAGTGAGTGACCCCTTGCTCAAGCCAGCAACCTTGGATTCAAGCTGATGAGCCTTGCTCAAACCAGATGAGCCCACGCTTAAGCTGGCGATGTCGGAGTTTCGAACCTGGGTCCTCTGCATCCCAGTCTGACACTCTATCCACTGCACCACCACCTGGTCAGGCTATACATCAGGGTTCAGGAATCTTTTTGACTGAGAGAGCCATGAACACCACATATTTTAAAACGTATTTCCATGAGAGCCATACAACGACCCATGTATGTTATGCATTATCCAAAAAAAATTTGGTGTTGTCCCAGAGGACAACTGTGATTGGCTCTAGCCACCCGCAACCATGAACATGAGTGGTAGGAAATGAATGGATTGTAATATATGAGAATGTTTTATATTTTTAACATTATTTTTTTTATTAAAGATTTGTCTGCGAGCCAGATGCAGCCATCAAAAGAGCCACATCTGGCTCGTGAGCCATAGGTTCCTGACCCCTGCTATACATTGTGTTTTAAAAGTAAACACGCCTGACCTGTGGTGGCACAGTGGATAAAGCATCGACCTGGAAATGCTGAGGTCGCTGGTTCGAAACCCTGGGCTTGCCTGGTCAAGGCACATATGGGAGTTGATGCTTCCAGCTGCTTCCTCCTTCTCTCTCTCTGTCTCTCCTCTCTCTCTCTCTCTCTCTCTCTCTCTCTCTGTCTCTCCCTCTCCTCTCTAAAAAAAAAAAATGAATAAATTAAAAAAAAAGTAAACACAACTCAACTATAGGAGTACTCCCTATCTTTGCTGTAGCTTGGCTTAAGGGGAGTGTTGCAAGGATTTTATTCAGGGTACCACATAACAAGTTTTGCCCTGAATATCTTGAGATGTCTTTCTTCTTCGCCTGGGAACTGCTGGGGAGTTGTTAGAACCTTCCGTAGATCATTCCTTCACTTCTTTGCTGACCCATTCACCAATCATGCTAATCATACAGTCATGCTAAGTGTACATACCCCATGAAGTGTGCCATTTCCTGCAAAGTGTGGTCTCTTTTCTCATTTGGCTGCTTTTCATGTGACAGCCCACTGTGGAGACAAACAAGGAGAGCAGTAACGCAGATTTCTCCTTAGAGGTAAGGGATTATAAAACTCTGAAAGTTTTTAGCAGTGATGTGAGCAAACATTCATATTTCAGTACATTTTATATTATTGTTATGTGTTACAGAGAATAAGTATTCCTGTAACTAAGAATAAATTTCATCTGTCCGCCTTTGTTGTCCCAACTATAATTTTAAATATATGTTCTTTTATTATTATTTTATTTATTTTAAGTGAGAGTAAGTGAGATAGTGAGAGACTCTTGCATGAGTCCCAACCAGGATCTACCTGGTAACCCCTTTTTATGGCCAGTGCTTGAGTACTGAGCTATTTTTAGGGCCTGAGTCTGATGTGCTCATACCAATTGACCTATCCTTAGTGCCCTTGGCTGAAGCTTGAATCAGTCAAGCCACCAGCTGTGGTAGTAGAAGAGGAACAGAAGGGGGAGAGGCATGGGGAGAGAAGAGATGGTCACTTTTCTTATGTGCCCTGACCAGGAATCAAACCCAGGATGTCCATATGCTGGGCCCATGCTCTATCCACTGAGCCAACCAGCCAGGGTTAAATCAATATGTTCTTGATTCATTTATATTTATTTACTTCCATGGAGGTATGCTTTTGTGTTGCTCTCTTATCACTTTTAATTCCTTGATGTTGTATTTTTCAACAATGCTAAACTATCTCTAGTTCTACAGGTTTATTACTCAAACAAGTGAAGGAAAGTCAGTGCAATTTGTTTTTTCTAATTGGTATTTGTTATTATACATCTCTGTTCTCTTTGATATCCCTCTGTGTCCTGAAAACATTTCATTCCCACTGGGCTTAAACAGTGCCAGATTCTAAACTATACATAATTACATGCTTACTGATATTACTATATTAAAGGAATATTT
Organism: Saccopteryx bilineata; assembly: GCF_036850765.1. Lineage (NCBI taxonomy): Eukaryota > Metazoa > Chordata > Mammalia > Chiroptera > Emballonuridae > Saccopteryx > Saccopteryx bilineata. The sequence goes on from NC_089491.1 coordinate 319,692,474, forward strand.
TTAAAATTTTTTTTTCATTATTTTGAAAGGCAACTCGTTTTTCTGACTGTGAAAGATCAAATTTTAAGTGGAAATGTATAATAATAGATAATATATGGTAATAATATATGAATATACAAATAATATTTGTATATTTTCTTAATCTGGAGTTATGTTTCTAATGAAAAGGTATTTAAAAATAGAATGTAAATGAATCATTTTATTTTTTTATGTGTTAACTATTCATGAAACAGTGAAAATATGTTTATTTTTAAAAAGCTATCTGGCAGATCCAAGAAGGTGGTGGAGTAGGAGGTTGTTACACTCACCTCCTCCCAGAACCAAACTGGAGTTACAACTAAATTTAAGAAGAATTATCCTGAAAATCCAACTCAGGATCAAATGAAGAGGAGTCAAAACCAACTCAGGATGAAATGAAGAGGAGTCTTATAACCAAGGACTCAGAGAAGAAGCCACATTAAAATGGATTGGAAGGGCAGAGACATAAAAAGGGCTGGCAGCATTCCCAGGAGTTCTGGCTGAGGTTCTGGAGGGATATCACAGATATAAGGGGAATTCTCCCAGAAAAGAGAGGGTCTAAATCAGGGGTCCCCAAACTTTTTACACAGGGGGCCAGTTCACTGTCCTTCAGACCGTTGGAGGGCCAGACTATAAAAAGAAACTATGAACAAATCCCTATGCACACTGGACATATCTTACTTTAAAGTAAAAAAACAAAACGGGAACAAATACAATATTTAAAATAAAGAACAAGTAAATTTAAATCAACAAACTGACCAGTATTTCAATGGGAACTATGCTCCTCTCACTGACCACCAATGAAAGAGGTGCCCCTTCCGGAAGTGCAGCGGGGGCCGGGTAATTGGCCTCAGGGGGCCGCATGTGGCCCGCGGGCCATAGTTTGGGGACCCCTGGTCTAAACCCTGAGCCAGTTTCCCCAACCCAGAGCACCAAAGCCAGGAAGAGGGACACACATAGCATTCGTCTGAAAAAAGCAATGAGGTTACTGTCTGTCAGAAAGAGGAGGGACTCTGCAGAGACTCAGGCTCTCTCTTAAAGGGCCAATGCACAAAATCTCATTCACAGCCATTTATGCTGGGCTCTGGCAGAAGTAAGACTCAGCACACTAAAGTTGCATAAGGAGTCTGTGGTTTGTGGCTCTGGGAAGAATCACAGGGGACAGCTACAAAAATCCCTGTGCTGAGTCACTCTCCAATACCACAGTCATCATCATTCTTGAGCTGAGCAGTCCCTTTCCTATGGCAACAGCCTGAGGGAAAGAAATTTGCCACACCCTGTGGAGGTTAGGTTCTGCTGAGGAGTCAGCTGACTTGGCCAGGCTGTGAAGGTCTGGACAGACTTGAGGGTAATATTGACTCAGTTTTCTGTCTTTGAGGCATGAGCCATTCTCTCCACTATTCCATGAATCTGAGTGGCACTTCACCTCATGGGAGAGTCAGTGAACCACACTGCTGGCTGCCAGCAGACCTGTAGTCTGGACTCCAAGGCCTGACCTGCACAACTCCTCATGGTTCCACCTTGATGAAGTTGGAGCAAAGTCTGAGGCAGACTGAGACCTGTGACTGGTGTGGGGGCCACACCCACAGATTTTACTAAAGCCTGACTGGCACCTCCCCATCATGGGAGGTCCAGCTACTTCATCATCCCAAATTCACCAGAAGCTCTTTCAGTGATAGAGACTAACAGGCAGCCAGTGGGCAGAGGCAGCCGGAGGCAGATCTAGGAGCCCTGGAAATTTTGCTGCCCTGCCCCTGGGCCAGTTGCTGGTAAAAGCTGGCCTTAGCATACAACTTGATCTTTACCATGTGCAGCTAAGCCTAGCAGAGACGGCCACAAACTGGATCGCTTGTAGCTCCAAAGAGGTGGCTGAGGGCCAGTCACAGGCAGTGTCTTATATTGGCCTGCACCACATTCTTTCCCAAGAGGACCAGAACCAACAGAACCAGTGGCCAGCTTTAGACAATATCCCAGCAGAATCCAATAAACTTCACAAGCAGCATATCCAAAGGGAGATCTCGTTGGGCACCAAACCCAGCTAAGGGGAATTCTGCTTCCTGTCATCAGCACCTGCCCACAGTTTGTTCTAGGTAGAGCCTCACAGTCGACCAGCCTGAGAGTCAACCCCACACACAAAGGGCCAATAGCAATCATGACACAATTACAACAGGAGGGCCTAGCACAGCTGACTGGGGAGACTGTGCAACCAGACCCAACAGAACACTTAAATAAGGCCACCTCACAAAAACTGGAAATCATAGCATATCTATCTAATACATAAAAACAAATAAACAGCCAAAATGGGGGAAAAAACAAACAGTCCCCATTCGACAGAACAGAAAAAATCTCCATAAAAAGTGCTAAATGATATGGAGATAAGCAATTTATCAGATACAGAGTTCTAAATGATGGTTATACAGATGCTCAGGGAACAGTGAGAACTTCAAAAAAGAAACATGAAGCATAACAATTGACATAGAAATCATAAAAAAGAACCAGTTGAAATGAAGAATACAACATCTGACATCAAAACAACACTGGAAAGAATAAACAGGTTGGATGAATCAGAGGATTGAACCAGCAATGTGGAAGACAAAGTAGGAAAAAAACACTTAGAGCAACAAAAAGAAAAAATTAGAAAGAATAAGGAGAGTGTAAGGGAATTTTGGGATAAGATGAAGTATAACAACATCCATATCATCAGGGTACTAGAAGGAGAAGAGAGAGAGCAAGGAATCAAGAATTTATTGAAGAAATAATGACTGAAAATTTCACTAACCTGGTTAAGTAAAAAGATACTTAAATACAGGAAGCACAGACAGTACCAAACTAGAGGGACCCAAAGAAGCCCATACCAAGACACATCATAATTAAAATGGCAAAGTCTAAAGATAGAGACAATCTTGAAAACAACAAGAGAAAAGTGGTTAGTTACTTACAAGAGAGCTCTGATTAGACTTTCAGCTGATTTCTCAATATTTCAAGCCAGAAGGGATTGGCATGAAATATTCAAAGTGGCAAAAAGCAAGGACCTAAAACCAAGATTACTATACCAAACAAAGCTATCATTTAAAATTGAAGGACAAATAAAGAGCTTCCCAGATAAGAAAAAGTTAAAGGAGTTTGTTACCACCAAACCAGCATTATAAGAAATGTTAAAAGGATTTCTTTAAGAATAAAAAGAAAAAAAAATAGAAAAACACAGTTTAAAAAATGGCAATAAATATGTATCTATCAGTAATCCTTTAAATGTAAATGGCTTAAATTTTAGCTCCAATCAAAAGACATAAGGTAGCTGAATGTATAAGAAAGCAAGACCCATATATATGCTGCCTACAAGAGACCCCCCTTCCCTCAGAACAAAAGATACACACAGACTAAAAGTAAAGGGATTGAATAAGATATTTCATGCAAATGGAAATGGGAAAAAAAAGCTATGGTAACAGTCCATATTTCTGACAAAATCTTTTAAACAAAGGCTATTTTAACAGACAAAGAAGGACACTACGTAATGACAAAGGGAGAGCAATCCAACAACAGGAGATAACCTTGGTAAACATTACATACCCTATGTAAAAGCAACTAACTATGTAAAGAAAATCTTGATGGAATTAAAAGGAGAGATTGACTATGCAGTCATAATAGGGGATTTAACATCCCATTAACATCAATGGATAGATCATCCAGACATATCAATAAAGAAATAGTGGCCTTAAATAGCACTATAGATCAGCTGGATTTAAGTGATATCTTTAGAGAACTTCACCCCAAAGCAGCAGAATATACATTTTTTTTTCAAGTGCACATGAAACATTTTCTAGGACAGACCACATATTAAGACACAGAAAAAGTCTCAATAAATTTAAGAAGATTGAAATCGTATCAGGCATCCTCTCTAAACATAGTGGCATGAAACTAGAACTCAATCACAAGAAAAAAAAAAAAGACAAAGATATGTAGGCTAAACAATATGTTACTAAAAATAAATGGATTAACAATGAGATCAAGGAACAAACCAAGATACCTTGAACAAATCAAAATGAGAGCACAACATCCCAAAATGTGCGATACACTTAGGACTGCAAAATCAGTCCTACAAAGGAAATTTATAGCATTACAGCCCTACCTCAAGAAATAAGAAAAATCTCAAATGAACAATGTAACCTTACACTTAAAGAAACTTTACACAACAAATAAGTCTCAAAGTGAGTAGAAGAAAGCAAATAATAAAGATGAGAGCAGAAATAAATGAAATAGAAACTAAGAAAATACAAAAGATCAATGAAATCAGGAGTTGGTTCTTTGAAAAAATAAACAGCATTGATAAACTTAACTAGATTCATCAAGAAAAAGAGAGATAGGACTCAGATAAATAAAATCAGACATGAAAGAGGAGAAGGAATAACATATACCAATGAAATTAGAAAGGATTGTAATAAATATTAGGAACAGCTATATGCCAATAAATTGGACCATATGGATGAAATAGATAAATTCCTAGAAACATACAACACTGAATCAGGAAGAATCAGAGAATCTGAATAAACCGATTACAGCCAGTGAAATTGAAGCAGTGATCAAAACACTTTCCAAAAACAAAAGTTCTGGACCAGATGGCTTCACTGTTGAATTTTATCAAACATTCAAAGACTAACTAACAGGTACCCTTCTCAAACTACTACAAAATATTTAAGAAGAAAGAAACTTGGAAACTCATTTTAGGAGGCAAAAATTATCCTACCAAAACCAAAAAAAAAAAAGATACTACAAAGAAAATTATAGGACAATATCCCTGGTGAATTTGGATGCTAAAATTCTGAACAAAGTATTAGCAAATCGGATCCAGCAATAGATTAAGAAGGTCATATACCATGATCAAGTGGAATTCATTCCAGGGATGCAAGGTTGGTACAACATTCACTAATCAATAAATGTGATATACCACATAAACAAAATGAAGGATAAAAAACACATGAAAAACATTTGATAAAAATCAGCACATATTCAGGTAAAAAACTTTCATCAAAGTGGCAATCAGGGGTACATACCTCAATGTAATAAAGTCCATATATGACAAACCCACAGCCAACATCATACTCAATGGGCAAGAACTACAAGTGTGTCCTTTAAGATCAGGAAGGAGGCAAGGATGTTAACAATCACCACTCTTATTCAATATAGTACTAGAAGTCCTAGCCACAGCAATCAGGCAAGAAGAAAGAAAAGTCCTTCAAATTGTAAAGGAAGAAATTAAACTGTCATTATTTACAGATGACATGATGCTTTATATAGAAAACCCTAAAGATGCCTCCAAAAAACAACTAGAACTAATAAATGAATTTAGTTCAAGTAGCAGAATACTAAATATATATCCAGAAATCAGTTGCATTTTTATACACCAATAATGATCTATCAGAATGTGAAAAGAAAAAGACAACTCCATACACAATTGCTTCAAAAAGAATAAAATGCCTATGAATAAATTTAACCAAAGATGTAAAAGAGCTATTCTCAGAAAATTATAAGGCATTGAGGAGAAAACTGAAGAAGATACAAACAAGCAAAAGCATATTCCATGTTCATGGATAGGAAGGATTAACTATAAGATGACTATATTACCCAAAGTAATCTATAGATCCAACACAACTCCTATCAAGATACCAAGGGTGTATTTCAAATAACTAGAACAAATATTTCAAAATCTATGTGGACTTACAAAAGACCCTGAATAGGCACAGCAATCTTGAAAAAGAACAAAATTGGAGGAATCATGTTACCTAATATCAAAGTATACTATAAATCCATAGTAACTAAAACAGTAAGATTCTGCTATAAAAACAGATATACAGATCAGTGGAACAGAATAGAGAAGACAGAAATAAACCATGCCTCTATGGTTAAATATTTGACAAAGGAGTAAAAAAAAATACAACAGGGTTAATACAGTCATTCAATAAATGGTGTTGGAAAAATTGGACAGATATGTGCAGGAAAATAAAACTAGACCACCTTATATCATACAAGAATAAACTCAAAATGGATTAAAGACAAATATTAGACATGAAACTATAAAAATCGTAGAAAAAAACACTGGCACCAAAAATCTCAGACATTCCTTCTAGCAGTACTTATTGATATATATATCTAGCAAGAGAAATGAGAGAAAAGATAAACAAATGAGACTACATTAAACCACACGTTTTTTTGCACAGCAAAGGAAACCATCAACAAAACTGAAAAACAGCCCACTAAATGGGAGAACATATTTGCCAATACACTTGATAAAGGATTAATATCCAAAATTTATAAAGAATTTATAAAACTCAACAGTAAAAAAAAAGATAATCCAATTAAAAATGGACAAAGGACCTGAATAAACACTTTTTAAAAGAGGGCATACATGGTGGTCAATAAACATATGAAGAAAAGCTCAACATCACTAATCAGCAGAGAAATGCAAATTTAGACCACAAGGAGACAATATTCACAACTGTCAAAAATATCTGTTCTCAAAGAATTAACAAACAGGTGCTGGTGAGGATGTGGAGAAAAAGGAACCCTCCTGCCTGCACTGTTAGTGGGAAAGGAAATTGGTACAACCACTGTTGAAAGCAGTATGGAGTTATCTGAAAATATTAAAAATTAAACTGTCCTTTGACTCAGCAATCCCACTTTTGGGAATATATCCTAAAAAGCCTGAAACACTAATTCCAAAGAATATATGCACCCCTATATTCAACGCAGCATTATTTACAATAACCAAGTTTGGAAGCAGCCCAAATGCTCATCAGTAGATGAGCGGATAAAGAAAAGCTGTGGTACATTTACCCATGGAATGCTACTCAGTTGTAAAAAAATAAAAATAAAAAAGGAAATCTTTCCTTTTGCAAAAATATGGATGGACCTGAAGATTATTATGCTAGGTAAAGTACACTAGTTAGAGAAAGACAAATACCACATGATGTTACTTATATGTGGAATCTAATTAACAAAAAGTACTAACAAGCAAAATAGAGACAGACTCATACTTAGCAGGCTGAAAGCTATAGGGGGACAAGGGGTTGGGAAAGAGAGGCAGAGGGATAGTGCAAAAAAGGATACCCCCCCAAACTCATCAGAGACAACGGTATGGTCATTGCTGGGAGGAAGAAGGTGGAGGAGCATACATACATGGTGATGGACAAAACTTGATTTGGTGGGGTCAACAGCACACAGTATGCTGTACATAGATGTATTGTAGAATTGAGCACTTGGAACCTGTATACTTATGTTAATTATTGTCAGCCTAATAAATCCAATAAAAATAAATAAAACTAAATACAGTAAGAAAAGTATTTGGCTTTCCATATGGTAGTTCATTTAAAAATAAGATATTGGTTACTATATTGTAGAAAAGATCCTGATAATTTTCTCTCAAAATAATTACTTTTATTGTGATTTATTAATGACACCAGCCATATTTTAATTATCTTTACAAAGTTGTTTTAAACCTTTTGATTTTTTTCCTCTTTAATTGAAGATAATTTACATATGTGAAATTCACTGATTTTAGTGTAAAGTTTTGTATATTTTGAAAAACAGTTGTATAGTTACTACCACAACTAATAGAACAGTTCTATCACACTTCAGATTTTTCCATGTGTTTTTAGTCAACCCCTCCTCCCATTCTCCAGTTTCTCACAACTGATTAGGTTTCTGTCTTTATGGGTTTGTTCTTTCAAAGTGTGTCATTTTGGGGGGATTAAAAGAATTAAATACACTTAGCATATTGCATTGTATAAATTTAATGTGTGTAACACGTTACTTTGATGCATTTATATATAATATTATTGCCATTGTAGCAATAATTCAACACATTCCACAATTATACTACAATATTGTCCATATTTATTGTACTGAATTCTGTGGCTTATTTACTATTCATTGCAAGTTTGTACCCTTACACAGTATCAGTCTTATCTCTCCTCCCCCATCCCCTGGTGATCAGAATTTTACTCTCTTTTTTACACGTTTGACTTTTTTATATTCTACATGTAGGTGATTTCATACAGTACTTGTCTCTCTCTGTCTACCTTGTTACACTTAGCAAAATGTGCTCAAGGTCCATCCATGTTGTCCCAAGTAGCAGGATATCCTCCTTTCTCATGTTCAGATAATATTATTTGTACTTATATATATATACTCTATGGTATAAATCAAAGTCTTACAGCCTGACCGGGAGTGGTGCAGTGGATAGAGCCTTCACTTGGAACACTGATATCCCAGGCTCCCCAAGGTGGTGGGCTTGATTGCAGGCTCACCAGCTTGAGCAAAGGGTCACTGGATTGAGTGCAAGATCATCAACTTGATCCCAGGGTCGCTGGGTTGAGCCCAAAAGTTGCTGGCTTGAAGCCAAGGTTGCTGGCTTGAGCAAGGGGAAACTGGCTTGGCATGAGCCCCTCTGTCAAGGTATGTGTGAGAAGTAATCAATGAACAGCAAAAGTCAGCCAACTGTGAGTTGATGCTTCTCACTCTCCTCCCCCTCTTTCTCTTTTTCCCTGCCTCTCTTGCTCTGCTCTCTCTCTCTCTCAAAACAAACAAACAAATCAATAAATAATAGCATCTTACTGATTTAGTCTTTGGAGTGAAGCATCTTTCACTTAGCTTAATGTATTTGAGATTCCTTTATATTATTATGAATATCATTTTTGCTTTTCAAGAATGTAGTTGCTTATTCCAATCATAATTTCTTAGGAGTTTAGAATTCTCTCATTTTTCATCCTAATATATTTTTATATAGCCTTAAATTTTATTTTGTATTATAAATTGGTTTTGCTTATAAACGAGTTCTTACTGGTTCATTATTTCTAAGAATTATTTTAGGGATCTTTACCATCATCCTCTGCCCTCATTCCTGCTTCCACCCCCGTCGTCTCTCTTGCTCTCATACTTGCTTTTTTTTATTTCCATATATTCACTCCTTGTCATCTGACTGATTGAAAGATTTAAGACTCATTCAGGTAACTAAGTCTTAAGAAAGTGGCTTATTATTGGTTTAGTCATTTTCATTCATTGACTCATTCACACTTGTTTATTCCTCAATTGTTGATCATCTGCTGCTTCCTGTGATTGGCAGAGGAAGTGTGAAGAATCCAAAAATCCTAGAACTGAATGGAACCATTGAAATCATGAAGATAATTTTCCAATTTCTCTTTGTAGCAAGGAGCCGGTGTCAAGTTGCCTAGGGGTTGCATTGTGTGGGAAAAGGGAATTAGCAAAGAGTGAAACCAAAAATTCAGGTGGGCTGCTTAGAATGAATAATCATCTTGAAGGCACTGACTAGTTTGAAATGGAACAGAAACCAGGGAATCAAGACAGGAGTTAAAATAAACAAGAGGCCCTGAGAAATTTCCTGTGGGTTGGCTTTGTTACAGACAAGAAGTGAGAGGTTTAAAAACATCTGAATGTTAAGGGAGCGGTCCCCATTGCCATAGTCCTGACCAATGACTATCAAAACTTCCGTGATTGAAGAAGTTATTTTATTCAACAATTAAAAAAAAAAGAATTAATAGAGAGTTCTTCCTTAACATTTAATTGGAATCAATTAATTAGTTATTATTTCTAGTTCTGCCCTTTGGATTTACATAGGATATTTTACATAGGCAGCTTTGCAAATAAATCTTTCCTATCTCAGGCCGAAGAAATCAAGTTTCTTTAGTTATACTTTATATACTACTTGGATTTATTTTACCCTTTAGAGTTCTGATCACTCTTCTTTGAGAATGTTTCTGTTGGCCAAAGATCCCCTTTAAAACGTAGCAAGAGCTAAATACCATACTATCTATGATTTTGGCCTGGTCAGCAAAGAACATATTGAAAATATATCTCCATATTTCTTTAACCTAATAGAAAATTTATATTTTGTCATGTTACTTATTACTAGAATTATAATTTATTTTTATATAACTTGCAATTAATGTAAAATTTGAATAGTTTATTTTAGTAGGCTTGGTATGTCTGTTAAGTTTGTTTTTATAATTTAGTTATTCAGCATGTTGAGACTTAAAAAAAATCCTGAATCTATTATCTATGTTAACAATTATGTCATCCATAATTTTGATTAATGTATTTTTTTAAGCAAGAGACAGAGACAGAGACAGACAGAGATAGAGAGAGGGACAGATAGGCCAAAGCAGAGAGGGATGAGAAGCATCAATTCTTTGTTACGGCTCCTTAGTTGTTGATAGATTGCTTTCACATTTGTGCCTTGATGTGGAGGGGGGGCTACAGTAGAGTAAGTGACCACTTGCTTAAGCCAGCGACATTGGGCTCAAGCCAGCAACCTCGTGCTCAAGCTGATTAGCCCTAGCTCAAGCAGGATGACCCCATGCTCAAGCTGGTGACCTAGGGGATTCAAACCAGGGTCCTCTGCATCCCCATTTGATGCATTATCCACTGTGCCACTGCCTGGTCCAGCAAATTTATGCATTTTTTATTGCTCTGTTCAACTGTTTATGAAAATATTGAACAGAACAGGTTAAGAATAGAGCCTTTCCTAAACTTAGTGAGCATGGATGCTTTAACTTGTTAATCCTTTGGATGTAACTGTATATCTACCTATGAACATTTGAAAATCATAATTATCATTATAATAATGATATATGGTCATCATTATTATCATATAATATTGATATATGGTCAATGACTAACATTCATTGAGTGGGTAGTTTGGGCACTTTTTTTTTTTCATTTTAGAGAAGAGAGAGAGAGAGAGACAGAGAGAGACAGAGAGGAGAGAGAGACAGGGGGAAGGAGCTGGAAGCATCAACTCCCATATGTGCCTTGACCAGGCAAGCCCAGAGTTTCGAACCAGCAACCCCAGCATTTCCAGGTCAATGCTTTATCCACTGCACCACCACAAGTCAGGCCATTGGGCACTTTTTAAACCAATTTATGTGTGTTGATATAATTTTTATAATACCTTTATAGAGATACAGTTATTTTTTCATATTTTAAGTGACAAACCTGAGTCAACAGGTTCTCAGGATTTTGAAGGATGAGAGATTTTACTCTACTTGCACACTAGTAAATTAGCCAGTGACTGTTTTGTTGATGATTATAGAGGACACAAAACCTCTGGGTCAAACCCAAAATATTTTATTGCAAACTTCTTGTTTGTTTTGCGTCATGTCCCCCAGGTTCAACAGGGGTTTGGCAGAGTGGCTCAATGCCACACTCTCAGTGAGTTGTATCACAGAAGAGGAATCCCAAGTTTAGGAACCCCAATCTTTTATAATGGGCTATACACAAACTTTTCCTTTGTTTGAGAGGAAGATATCATCTCTGTCTTCAAAGGCTATATACTATACTGCTCACAAAAATTAGGGAATATTTCCAAATGAATATGAAGTGGCAAAATATCCCCTAATTTTTGTGAGCAGTGTATATAAACATCCCTGAAAAGGCAGGTTAGAGCAAAAGTTGCCAGTGCCTCTGCTTACAAAACATTCAGAAACTCAAGAGACCCATGAAAATTGCCCTGTCTCAGGTGTTTAAAAATGTCTCCAAAGTACACAAATAGTAAGTGGACTTACCCAAAGTTGGCTGTGAAAGACTTTCTTTATAATTTTCTTGGTTCAGATATCACACGGTTAATGCATTTCTGCTACCCACTCATCTAGTAACATGCCAGAAAAAGAAACAGGGTTTGGTATGGCTTCTTTTTAACAAATCAGTGACAGGTTTAAAAAAAAATGGTGCTCATAAACTATGTTTAGTAGCCTGTTCTGGAATTTTGCTGAAGAATAATGTTTTAAGTAATTTTACCTTAAAAAAATAACATTTGCTTCTCTTCAGTGTTATGCCTGTTCTGGTGTTGTTTCTAAGTCTTCCAAGGTTATCAACTGTGGTTCTGTTATAACATTTCTATACCGCTTTTTCAATCCCTTGAAGGAGCAATCCATTGATCCTGTATACCTGAACTTAAAGTGATTCATCCTCTTTTTAATTCCTGAGCTTCGATATTCTTATTAATCATCTATGATTTTCCATTTTCATATCAACATTTTCCTTTTTGGTGGAGAACTTCTATGATTCAGGAAGTCTAGCTTCTTCTCAGTTTTCTGATAATGCTGTAGTACCCCCTTATCTGCAGTTTTGCTTTCTGTGGTTTCATTCACCTGTGGTCAACTGAGGTTTGAAAATATTATATTAAATAGAAAGAAACAACTTATAAGTTTTAAATTGTATGCTGTTCTAAGTATTGTGATGAAATCTCAACCCATGCTGCTTCATCCCATCCAGGATTGGCTCATTTCTTCGTCCTGTGTCTCCACACTGTATACACTGCTGCCCAGTAGCTGCTTAGTGGCAGTCTGTGTCATCAGAGCCACTGTTGGGTCTCACAATGCTTGTGTTCAGGTCACCCTGTTTTACTTAATAATGGCCCTTAAGCCATTTAGATATGCCAAGGAGAAGCCAGAAAGAGGTTTTTTTTAAAATGGAAAGTTATGTAAGTATTGTTTAAAAAAACCCCAAAACTACAACATAGTATGCAGTACTATCCATGGCTTTAAGCTTTTCTTGGGTGTGTTGGGACATATCTCCTGTGGATAAAGGGGAATATTGTTTATCATTGTCACCAAACAGTAGACTCATGTATACTTTTATATATTTCCTCATATCTAAATAAGGTCTTTAAGTTTTCTTAGATCTTTGTGGGGGGAAGGGAATTTGCTCCAGCCATTTTAAGCATTCATTAAAATTTTGAGTCATGTTTTTTCTGTACTATTTCTTGCCTTGTAATGTCATTTTTGAGGTAGAGTAATCCCTATATAACTATGTTTTTAGATATTTCATAATTTTTTTTCTTTGTTAATGTCTTCTGAGGCTAGGGGGATTCATAATTTCACTTTCAATAATTCATGATTTTAATAGATAAGGTATTTATACTAAGCCATTTTTTATTTTAGATTTGATGCCAAGCTATCATATATAGGAGGGGTTAGCAAATTTTTTTCTTTAAAGGCTAGATAGTAAATACAAGTGTTGTGGGCCATAGGTCTCTCACTATTTAACTCTGCTACTTTTTTACTGTATATGAAAGCAGGTGCAGACAGTACCTAAATCAATGGGTGTGGCCAGATGCCAATGAGATTTATTTATAGACTCAATGGAATTTCATATAATTTTTATATTTCATGAAGTATTTTTTATTCAACCATTTAAAGCTGTAAAAACCATTCTTACCTTACAGACTATTCAAAATTAAGCAGTTAGCTCATTTTAGTTCATGAGCTACTATGGTTTGCCAAATAGACACACAAACACACACACATTACTTCAATGCATGCCACGTTTTGTTCAATAGCATAGAATTAGGAGCTTAAAATTGACATGGAGCACCACCAGATCATGAAGATCTGGACTTCAGAGCACACCAACCATGGTAAACTTGGAACAGCTGTAATGCAGAAATACTCAAACTCCTGGTTGGAGTTAATGTGTTGGAGACATATAATTCTTTCTGGAAAGTTACACAGTCATAGACTTTTCAGCACAGAGTGGGGACTACTTACTATTGTGAAATCTCTTATTGTGTGGTCGGCACAAAAACATGTGCAAGGACATTCCATAGTTGATTCTGTTGAGCAGTGTTTATCAATCCCATCTACCAGAAATTTCTTGACAGTCCGTAAAAGAGTTAACCACCCTGATGTATGAAAATTACAAACCCAATGAGCTTAGTAAAATTCGCTATGCTCAGGGTGATTTCTGCTTTAGCAGTCCCCAAAATAATTCTCCTATTATCATCGGTCCCTAAGTATAAGTAAGTTGAAAACCACTGGTGTGGAGAAAACAATGGAACTTATTTCCACTAATATTTTATTTACAAATATGATTTCAATAGGTGAGAGACTTATGTACAAACCACATCTACAGGACCCAAAAAAAGCTGTTTTGACTTAAGAGACCATAACCACAGTGAAAGGAATCAGTGTCAATAATTATCTTGAAGGCAAGTATGGGATACCAAGAATTAATGGGATAGGTAATACATCAATTACCTGCTGAGATTGAAGAATTGACGGCTTTTGCAAGAGGGAACACAGGAACACCCATTGGGGCAGCGGCATTTGTAGAGAAATGATGAAAGTTGGTTACAACACCTAGTCCCTCAGACCTCTACTAGCTGGCAGTATACTTATTTGTTATTAAAAATACTGTACAACTATATTTTAGGTAGAATATTTTTAATCTGCTGAAGAGAGGTTTTGTGATGAACAAAGAGGTACAGCATTTCTAAATAAAGGGGATTGTCTGAGATTTTTAAAAAATTGACATAGACTTCTAAGAATTATGTGACAAATTCTTTCATGAGGCCCTGGCCGGTTGGCTCAGCAGTAGAGCGTCTGCCTGGCATGTGGAGTCCCGAATTCGATTCCTGGCCAGGGCACACAGAAGAAGCGTCCTTCTGCTTCTCCACCCCTCCCCCTCTCCTTCCTCTCTATCTCTCTCTTCCCCTCCCGCAGCCAAGGCTCCATTGGAGCAAAGTTGGCCTGGGCGCTGAGGATGGCTCTGTGGCCTCTGCCTCAGGTGCTAGAATGGCTCTGGTTGCAGCAGAGCAACGCCCCGGATGGGCAGAGCATCGCCCCCTGGTGGGCGTGCCGGGTGGATCCCAGTTGGGCACATGCAGGAGTCTGTCTGACTGCCTCCCTGTTTCTGGCTTCGGAAAAATACAAAAAAAAAAATCTTTCATGAAGTCCTGCCCATTTTACTGCTGTTAAGTCCAAAGAAGTATTTCTCCTTATTGCTTTGTAAGACATCAGAGAATGATACTATTTTTTTTCTTTTTCTTTTTGTATTTTTCTGAAGTGAGAAGCCAGGAGGCAGAGAGACAGACTCTTGCATGCATGCACCCAACCAGGATCCACACCCACCATGCCCACCTGGGGGCGATGCTCTGCCTATCTGGGGCATTGCTCCATTGCTACCGGAGCCATTCTAGTGTCTGAGACCTAGGCAATGGAGTCATCCTCAGCACCCAGGACAACTTTGCTCCAGTGGATTATTGGCTGCAGGAGGGGAAGAGAGAGAGAGAAAGGAGAGGAGGAAGGGTGGAGAAGCAGACAGGCACTTCTCCTGTGTGCCCTGGCCGGGTATTGAACCCAGGACTTCCCCACGCCAGGCCAATGCTCTACCGCTGAACCAACCAGCCAGGGCTTGAGAAAGATATTAAGAATAATTTATTAGATGCTTAACTTTTGTGATTATTAGTATTATGATATAAGTCTGGGTGCAATGACCAGCTGAGTCCTCAGAGGTCTAGGTAATGAACTGAGAAGAACATTCACATCATGTTCTCAGAGGTCAGGACAAAACTAACATGTCGGGACGGTCCCCAGAGAGGTAGAACAGCCCTGTGTCATCATCACAACTAGAAGAGGCAAATTTAGTATAAGACAAAGCTTTGGTACCACCCACAGCCTTTTTTATACTCTTTCATATGTAAGGGTATGGGTGGACCAGAGTCCTAGGGTACAATTAAATGAGTTAAGTATCTGGTTGGCATGGGCAATTTGAAAACAGATCACATCAGTGCTATTTAACTAGATTTGCTTCTGTGCTTTTGAGTAAGGAGGATCTCCTACTTATATTTACTATGGTGGCCCTTTAGCTAGGTTTGATTGTTTGTGTGATCCGGTATTTATATTTTCTAAGATAACTAAAACTGATTTTACAGAGTCTGTCTTGGGAATATTTCTGTTATTTTTGATATGAATGTGGATTATATAATCTCAGCTGGAGGACATGGAAGATAGAAGAAAGAACTAAGAAGAATGAAGAATAGTAAAATTATTTTTCTCAATGCTCTTTCTTCCTTGCCATGGTCAAATCCACAATATTTAGTTAGATAGTAGACTATTTGACTTTTTTTAAATTTTAGAATACATGTCTCTTTTTGACTTTTGTTGCTTTATCAGATGAAAGAATTGTAATTGAACATTATTTTTTTTACTTGGAATTTAAACATATTTTGCTTTTACTGTTTAGCATCTTGTAGAAGCAATTTATGGTATTTGACTCCCAGCTAACCCATAATACCCTTTCCCCCCAGCCTCTTCCTCTGAACTCGTCTTGGATTTTTCTTATTCTTACATTTTAAGACTCAGGGAAAAAAAACCCCATTTTTATCATATAATATTTAATATTTTTGTAAAATCAATCAGTTCAGAATTATATTTCTGAGTCTTAAAAATTGTTCCATTGGCCTGGGTCATTGCTACGGTGTTGAATGAAAGTTCCTTTTATGGTATAGTATATGTTATTTGACCAATATTGTGGTCAGAATCACTTTTCAGAAGACAGAAGTTTTAAAATAAAGCACGAAATATACAGCAAATTTTCTTTAGAATTAAGAAAACAATAAATGAAATATTTTGAGTTAGGGCTTGGTTGTCTGAAAAAATACAGATAAAACACCTTTGGTTTGTGGGACAAAAAAAAATTGCCAAAAGGCCTAATGCAGCCATGGGTGGGGCTACTGAGATGTGCGTTAAGTGTTAAGGTCTTCCATAGAGAGTCGAATTCTCTTTTTTAATTTTTTTCAAAATGATATATTAGATGAGGAAATTAAACTAGATGTAGACAAATGTCATTTTATGACAGGCAGTATAAATTTAAGAAAGATTTAATTGAAAAATTATAAATATGGAATTTGTAGGGGCTTTATTTCCATAAACAAAGGGCTATAATGCTATTTCTCCTTTTATTAATTTATTTATTTTTATTTATTGGTGTAAAGCCAGTAGCCACGGGCACCATCACAGCCACCTGGCCTGTGCAGATTCGCATTTGATTCAGACAGACGGTAATGAAACAACGGAGCCAAGAACTGGTGGGCCATTATTTTTAATCTTAGCTTGCACCTGGCGGGCAAGAATACACGCAGTGGGAAAACACTTCCCTTTCCATTCAGGGCTCCCAAAGCCACTGATTTATCTGAGTTTCCTACAATCAAAGGGTTCTACCTCACCAGCCTTATTCACTTCTGTTCCCCATCTCGTCTCTGCACAAACTTTGCACAAACTGGCTTCTCCTTCAGCACTCTGCCATCTTTGCTGCTTCTCCTCTCCTCCACATGACCTTTCTCTGCTATTCTCCAGCACGGCCTTTTCTGCCCCATTTTATAGTGTAGAAATTAAAACCTTTAATCTAATATACAAACAAGGGAGTCTCTGATACAAAGTCACTTATCTGAGGCATAATGGTATTCCTCATGAGAGTGCACCACCCCTCATCATGCAACAGTCAAGGGTGTGGGGAAAAGCTTAGTCTTAAAACTAAGCTTTAGGCTAAAACGACCGTGCCTGCTTACAGCCTGTCTCCCACACCCAATGCAAACTATACGCGAGCAAACATATATATCATATTTGAAACTTATTTGACCCACAATTGGTTTGACATAGTTCACCAAATCATACAGGTTTTAGTGTACAACTCAGTATAACACCAGCCACATACCATATAATGCCCCCCTACCTGTCTCCCCAAGCAAAATCTCTTTCTGACTCCATTTCCAACAAGACTATTTAGCCATTTTAACTAACTGTTTCTTATTTTAACTTTCAATATGTGGTGATAAAAGTTAAAGTAAATTTAGTGTCTTTTTGATGTTGCAGTTGATTTCTTCCTTATAATTATGACATCAAGCTAAATATATTTATTAGTTGAAGACATTACCTTTTTTTGCTAACAATAAAACTTTTACTCAAACAAAGAAACCTAATGTTTTTGTAATATGTTTATAAAATGTTATAGGTGATGCTGTTGAGAAAAGAGCTTAAATATAATTTAAATAAGTTAAAATTTTATTTGTGATAATTTTGCAGATCATAAGAATCATTTGTTAAAATATTAATTTCCAGGTCTGACCTCTCCAGAGCTGCTAATGAAACAATAATTTAGGTCAGAGTAAAATATCACATGGCCTTTCTAAAGCATTTTCTTTTTGGGAAAATAAGGAATTGAAATAGAATCCAAATTTCACTGATCATCAGAAATAAGATTGTGATTTAGAATATAAAATATATAACTACTCTTATAAGAATAAATTTATTACTAAATTTCTAATAAAATTTTAACTTCAAATATTTTATTGATCTGGTGAATATTGTAAGGTGGTCAGCAATGGGAGAAGGTCACGTGAGTTTTTTATTATCTAATTTCATTACATAGAAACAAATTGTAGAATGATAAGAATACTATTAGCTTCCTTTGTTATAAAGTATTGCAATCTGTGGGTTATATAGAGACACTAAGGCAGGTTACAGAAGAAATTTTGAGTTTATTAATTAACTGGCTAGCTACATGGGGCAGGGTCCCAAATCATGTAGGCCCTCCTACCTACCGTTCTGAGCTTTTTTTTATACAAGATCAAGTACTGGTTGGGGTGGGTAAGGAGGTGGAGCATGGTACAATAGTCAATTATTAACACGCTTACAACATTCAGCTATAGGATCTATTAAAAGGAAAAAGCATTTTTACACATCAAGACCACAAGATAACACAGTAGTGATAAATGTTTTACATACTGGGTGAAGACATTCCCAAATCTTCTAGTGTCTACCACCCGTCCCTGTCGCCACAAGGAAATGGTTAGCTTAGGATAAGGAGAGAAGCTAAGTGAAATTACCTTTGCTAAAAGTGTTGGGGCTAGTTTATTAGTGTTGGGCAGATGAAATGTATTATGCTCACTTTGTTAAAGATAACACGAGGAGGCCATCGCCCAGGTGATATTAATGTGTGTTGGGGTGGGCTAAAGGCAGACAGAATCCTTTAGCCTGGGGCTTGGTTTTGGGATTAAGCCTTTCCTACCCTTTTTGATGTAGGGCGGTACAATCCTATCATGCCTCAGAGGGTGACTTTGTATTAGAGACTTCCCTGTTTTGTATATTGGATTAAGGATTTGGATTTCTACACTATAAAATGGGGACGGAATGAGAGTTTGGCTCTTGGTTCCTGAGATTATCATTAGAAGAGAGAGCAGAGGAGAGCAGAGGAGAGCAGAGAAAGGCCACGTGGAGGAGGCCAGGAGAAGCAGCCAAGATGGTGGAGTGCTGAGTGTGATTGGGTTTTGGAGCCCAGTGTGTATTTTTACTTGCCCGCCGGGTGCAAGCTAAATTAAAGATTATGGCCCACCAGTTTTTGGCTCCGCTGTTTCTTTACCGACTTGTCCGAATCCAATGCGAACCTGCATAGGCCAGAAGGCTGCTGTGATAGTGACCCTGGCCCTGCCTGCTGGCTTTACAATTAGGAAACCTAGTAAGCTAGTCCCTGCTTAGTTTTTATACATATAAAGGATTTCAAGAAGGATGATTATTAGAAAGCATATAAAATGTTATAGAATGCAGGTTTTTCAAGCAAGGGGAGTGGTCTCGTGATCCCTTTGTCTAGAGGTATAAGTCACTCTCAGGATTCCAGGAGGGGAGGAAGAGTTAGAATCAGAATAGGAATTTTTTTTTAATTAAGATATGTAAACATTGTCTCCTAAAGGCTCTTAAGGAAGGGGAAGAGGAAGTTTTCAGATAAGTTTTACCCTCTTTGCCCTGTCTAGCAAGTGGTGGCCTCAGTCCTTCCAGAGAACTATAGTTAAACTATGATTAGTTACTAACTTTTGCCCCTTTAATCTCTCTCTTTAGGATTTTTTCTCTTCAGAAAGGAGGGGTAAGGGGGGGCTGACTCTTCCTTTTAAAATGCTAATGTTAACAATTTTCTCGATTCCTTGGTACCTTATCACACTTTTAAAGTAAGACAGAGAAAGAAAAGAGAGAGCAGAAAGAGAAAAAGTTTGTCAACAGATGTGTAAGTTTTTCCTTGACATTTCAGCTAAAATAGTTTTCTGTCCTTCTGTCTTTGTTTAACTCAGTTTATGCATTATCATGGTGATTGACTTAAATTTTACACATAATAAAATGAAGGTTTGGGAATTATTTAGAAGAATTCCAGTCTTTTTCAGTCAAACATATTTGAAGTGTAGACAGCCTTCCAAATTTATAAATTAGGAATGATTCTTTCCATAAATAAAGAATAACCTAAATATCAATTAATTTGCAATAAAAAATTGATAGAAAATATTGTTCTAATACTAGTATTTAAGACAGAAATTTTAGTTTATTTTAAATTCTTGTTGGTATAACCTAGTTCTTGAAACTCTTACCAGTCAGCCAAAGGCTGTTTCTTGTTTTGCAAATTCTCCATCCCCTCAGGGAATGTCCTAATCACCTGGTTTCTGAACTGAGTTCCTCCAATCCCCCTCAGGAAATGGATAATCGCATATTTTTCTCTGTGTTGACAGAGAAAAATTATTTATAATTTTAGGTACAGTTTTGTATTTGGGGGTGGTATAGACACATGAGTAGGAGTTCGAATTTTATAATATAGCTGATAAATAAGGGAGAAATGGAAATGAAGGAAGAAGAGGGACATAAGACTATCTTTTGTCCAGCAATAAGCATGCAGCCTGGACTAACTTGGTATGCACTGTGGCAAGGGAAAGTGTTTTGGTCATAGACCCCATCTTCAGAATGACCTTAGAGTCCATGGTCAATGCAGGGAGCAAGAGCCAGAATGAGTGGTCACCATCAGAACACTACTTAACCATCCAAAACAAAGCAAACCAAAAAGAAGGGGGAAACAAGAGTGAGTTCTTTTTCTGCTGGATTCATATATCTACCTAGACTGCTTTAGTGCCTTAACTATGGACACTTGAATAACATTAGCATTTCATATTTGTAAACCATTTTATAACTAATAAGGTTCTATGTTATCTAATTGAATCTTTGAACTAATTCTGCAAGTAAATTAAGGCAGATGTTATATTAAGGTGACTAACTTTTTTACAATGAAAAGGAAAATAAAAATAAATTGAAAATATCGTAAATAAAAGAAACATTTTATTCATTGCAACAATAATACACTATAATATAATAAATGCATAGTAAAAACATTTGTAATATTAATTTTTAATAATAATTGTAAGAAAAAAGTACTCATTTAGATAATTTTATCTAATTAAGATAAAATTCATGGGCCCTGGCTGGTTGGCTCAGCGGTAGAGCGTCGGCCTGGTGTTCGGGGGACCCGGGTTCGATTCCCGGCCAGGGCACATAGGAGAAGCGCCCATTTGCTTCTCCACCCCCCCTCCTTCCTCTCTGTCTCTCTCTTCCCCTCCCGCAGCCAAGGCTCCACTGGAGCAAAGATGGCCCGGGCGCTGGAGATGGCTCCTTGGCTTCTGCCTCAGGTGGGCAGAGCGACGCCCCAGAGGGGCAGAGCATCGCCCCCTGGTGGGCATGCCGGGTGGATCCCGGTAGGGCGCATGCGGGAGTCTGTCTGACTGTCTCTCCCCGTTTCCAGCTTCAGAAAAATACAAAAAAAAAAAAAGATAAAATTTATCAAGACAAGATTCAATATCTGTTCAATATACTTGCGACGAAGTCAAAAAACACCATCGAAAACTGTTATTTTCTGTGATGTTTGTTTCAGACCATTCTTTGATATATTGAAAACATGTCTGGTAAAAATTCTGCACTTCTTTGAAAAAGTTTTCTGTTATGCCTGGATTTGATTTCTCTAAGTCTGACAATTTTCTTCTTATAATTAAAAGAAGAAATTTTTCTTCAAAACGAGATTTATATTGAAGGATAAAATCATTCAAAATAATACTAACTTTTATAGCTAAAATGTGTTTACATTTAATCTTTTGAATCATTTTGTGAAAAATATATGCTTGATTATGTACAAAATACATTAATGTCTTAGATATCTTATTATTGAAAAACAATTCGAGGATTTTAGGACATTTGTCTAAACTTACAAAATATGAATACAAAGGCTCAAATAATTGTAGAACATGTTCTATAGCAGGTGTTAGAACAAGCCATCTAAGTTTTGAATATCCTAAAAGTTTTTTGTATTCAACATTTGCTTCTTTACAAAATTGCTTCAAAGTAGCAACATGAATAGTAAAACGACTAAAATGCAAATAAATTATAGTTATTATTATTTCTACATCAATTGGCATGGCACATGATTCTGTGTTGATTGCATCTGACAAAATATGTGCATTACAACCTATTCCTAGTATTTTCTTTTGGAGTAATTCTTGTAATTTTACATACACATTATTTACCTCTTTGCTTCTTTGCCCACCAAAATTTGTATTTTTATTATCAGCCGTTAGTGTAACAACTTTGAATTTCAAATTGTTTTCATTTACTACTCTGTATAGATGGTTTGACAAAATTTTAGAAGTCTTGCCCTCAATGGATTCTAAATTTAAAATTTTTAATTGAATGCCCTTGGAAACATCCTACTATTATTGGATACAATTTAATTTTATTATGATTTGATGCATCAGATAAAAATCATTACAAATGCTGCAGTTTCCAAGTCCTCTGTAAGTATTTTGTCACAGTAATTTTTAAATACTGATTTCAAAACAGCCTCGCATTTTGTCCTGGCACATGAAAATTTTGCATTGCGAAATTTTTCAATAATTTAGTTGTACAGTCCTTACTACGGAAACTTTGTGAATTATGGTATGAAATGCAAATGTTCCTTCCATTGCAGCCAACTGTTTTTCATCTTCAGAATAATTTGAAGTTTTAAAAAAACTTGTTACTTTACAACTAGAAGCTGGTGCATCTAATTATTGCTTATGTTTGTTGGGGGTCAAGTCTTTCGTTATTGCTGTTCTGCCCCCAACTGCAATACAAAATTCTCCATTGCAAATATTGCAGAAAACAATGGTATCTTTCTTTGATATGAGGAATCAAAATTCCTTTTTCAATTTATCATTAAAATGGTATTTTCTCTTTTTTTCATTTTTCTATCCCTTAAATGAAATTAAAAATTAAAAATAAAATATAGAGCTACATGAATGATGCAAGCACATTAGGAACTAAAAATGTTACATCATGGTAGGCGAATTTTCTGGCAGCTAAATTAACAAAACTAAGTATCAAACGAAACTACTAATTTGGAGTGATATTCGGGTGTATTTATCATTTTCTAATTAAAAATGCCTGTTTTATGCAACTATTTAATCAAAGTATGTTATTAATAGATATAGTTTGAGGTTAGATTTCCACTTTAAAACTCGAATTTTGGGAAAATACTTGTAAATAAAATTATGCATATTTTTATCATTAAATAGATAATGAATTAATAAAACGTGAATTGTGCTCACCTGTCTATGATTAAATATTCACTGAGAAAGAAATAATCATGAGTCTACAATGTTGTATGTGCCATGTCATGTTTCAGTAAGAAGTACACAAAGCCATTTGTGCGCTTGGTATATCACACGCTCTCTCAAGGTCTCCTGTGTGGAGTGAATGCATCTCATAATCACGCGTTGCCGTACTGTACTGATCCTTGACAAATTGTCATGTCAAATACAAATACGTCACATCACATGCAATGGATGGACTCTGCATCAATCGAATACGGACATTTACAGATTAGTCTTTCAATATCAAAAAGGAGGACATGGAGGAGGACACTTTTCAAGGGAGGATGGAACTCACAAAAGAAGGACTGTCCTTCCTAAAGGAGGACGATGGGTCACCTTAATAAGTTATATTAAATACTCTGTGCAGAAGAAGAAATAATAGAAGTTATTTACCCAAAGTTATATGGCTGGTAAAAAGCAAAACCATAAGTAGGAGCTTCCCCTCCGTCCCCCTAGTCTAGTGCTTTTTCTCCTGTATGTACCACATTTTTTCAAGACATGGGCATCAAATCTTCACAATGCTTCCTAGACATTAACTGCCAGGACAAAGGCAGTGTCTTCTATTTTGTAGCTCTTTGTAACATAGGTGCTCCCGGTGGAGGCCCAGCAGGAATATCAGGAATTGAGATGTGGGCTTGACTTCAGGACTAGAGGGCACTTGGCTTTGAACAATTAAGAGAGCAAATCCCAGCCATAACTGTATGTTGACTGTGTGATCTGCAAGTTGTTTGATCCCTGAACCTAATTTTCAAATTTGTAAAAAAATGGATGAAAATTCTATAGGTTGGTATTTTTGTATGAATTAAAAAATAGTACTTGTAAAAATCCCCACATAGTAGTAGCTACTTTCCTTTCAGTAGTAGCTATGGGTCTGATGCCTGGCCTCTGTCCTTTTTCCTGGCTGCTCCCCTAACTTTTTTTCTGCAAGGGTGTTTTTTTTTGTTGTTGGCTTTGTTTTGTACAAAGTAATAAATGGAATGCTAGGGGCAACCCATTCTGCTAACAGGGCGACCTCATTCTAGACCTCAGAAGCAAATATATTGTGTTCCTCATTTCTTGCCCTCTTTGGACAGGTGATTAAGTTATAAATATTTGATCCAGAAATATTTTTTAGAGGAAGAACCTGACTTTGTAGATGTTCACAGAAGTCAAATACTCTCTCTGCCTGAACTAGTATATCCTTGGAAATCTAAAACTTAAAATTAATTTTGAATTTTGTTTGTGGTATTTGCAAGTGAAGTTATATTGTTTATTTATAAAGTTCTCTGAGGCTATTAGCTGTGGCATAACTAGATGTTGTTCGCTTTAAGAGTGCCTCAGTTTTTTTATGTTTCTATTTTTTATGTTTCTCAAAGCCCTATATCTTATTGCTTGGCTTTATATATTTTTATATTAATAAATTCATCATTGTAATGAAGCTTTATTTTCTGAAGAAATTTGTTTCATAAGTCATCTTATAAAATAAATTTAAAAGATGCCTTCTTACTGGGCATCATTTTGACTCTCCTGTTAGTATTTTTCTTGCATTCCACTAATGGACTTGGATAAAATGATTTCCATGCCATTTAACTTGGTATCTTAGGTCATTTCTCTTGCAGGGTTGCTGCTCTCCTGTTTGCAGGTCACGGTCTGGACTTAAAACTAAGCTGAGAATTTTACTCTTACCTTGGCTATGTTTTATATTTAGGAAGCCGATTTTCCTAATTCTGAAATGGAGTAATTTTCTATTTTTATAATAAGGCTAATTAATCACCAGTTTCTGTTGGAATTAAATTCTCTCCTTTGTATCTAATAGCCTGGACCATTTTACTCTGTGATGGGAGTTATAGTTGATACCATTTTACATGTGCACATTGAGAAAATTAGGTTAATAATATTGGACTTTTATAGGTTTCAGGCACTGAAGAAGAGCATTTTGAGATTACCTTAACAGTATGTCTTTCCTTCAGTTTTAAGAAAATACTGTTGGATAATTTAGTCAAAACACAATTTCCTTTCACATTTGTCTGGAAGTAATTATTTACTGAGGAGATAGGTGCCCAGTGGAAGAAAGGTTTGGTAAGTGGTACATATTCTTTAGCTTGTTGATATTAGGAGCATATGTTGGTGATCCCCTAATTAAAAGCACATGCTCAAAAAGTGGTTACTGTGTGTGCTAGTACAGTAACTATTGTTAAAAAATATTGTTGTGGGAGGAGCTCTATTTCAAGTGGGAATAATAGATTAATTTAAACAAGTACACAAATTCTGTAATGGTATGTTTCAAGAGCTAGTCTAGCCCTAGAGATTCTATTCATAAAATATGGAAGCTTGGAATTCTATTGTATTTAGTTAGAGGTCAACTTTTGAAGAATTCTAATGTAAGTATATGTGAAATTAATGTTAAGTAATTAAAATGTGAGTTTAGCAACTAGAGAAGGATGAAAACAAAACTAAACTATATACTTAAACATATCACATTACTTGGTAACACCAATGTATTTTGCCATTTCTTTAAAGTTTTTTTGATATGCTTTCACATTTATTATTTATTTGGCTAAAATAAAGTGTATGAACCGGGTTGACTGTTCAATAAAAGTTTAGCCTTATAATGTTTATTTTTTATTCTTGGGACATAGCCTCTTTTTTGTTTATACCCTCATGCTTGGTCTCTTTAGAATTAACTGACCTGCCTTATAAAGTATTATATCACCTCAATTTAGACAAATTTTATTTAATACCAACACCAGTGGCTGTCACAAAGCTTGAAGTTTTAAGTGTATATAAATCTGTCTGTTCTTCCCTGATCTGAGTGCTGTCCTTTAAAAGACTCCATTTGGATTTTTACTAATTTATATTTTTATTTTTTGCTTTTGTTAACACTTTTATTGGCATGATACTATGATTTTTTTTACATTTTTAAAAAAGATTTTATTTATTTATTTTTAGAGAGGGGAGGAGGGAAAGAGAGAGAGAGAAAGAGAGAGAGAGAGAGAAGGGAGGAGGAACAGCAAGCATCAACTCCCATATGTTCCTTCACCAGGCAAGCCCAGGGTTTTGAACTGGTGACCTCAGCATTCCAGGTCAACACTTTATCCACTGAGCCACCACAGGTCAGGCAAATTTTTTTACATTTCTAAAACTACGTTTCTGCATAATATTGTTCTTCTCACCACTAGACTTGATTATTCTTAAAAGGTATATCTTAAAATTAAGGTGTTCAGGATTGTGGCTCTGGCCAGCTGGCTCAGTGGATAGAATGTTGGCCTGACATACGGACATTGGACCTCCCAGGTTTGATCCCCGGTCAGGGTACACAAGAGAAGTGACCATCTCCTTCTCTCCCTCTCCATTTCTTCCTTTTTTTTCTTTTCTCCTCCCACAGCCAGTGGCTTGGTTGGTTTGAGTTTCAGCCTCAGGCACTAAAAATAGCTCGGTTGATTCCAGCATTGGCATCAGATGAGGGTTGCTTGATGGATTCTGGTTTGGGTACATGCAGAAGTCTCACTATTTCTCCTCCTTTCACTTAAAAAAAAGTAATTTATGATTGTATCAATATATAGATTATTTAAGAGTATTTTTAGTGTAAGAATTAGATTGTATGTTTAAGGCAATCTTTAAACACAGAATTTCATTAGTACAGCTAATTTAGCATCATTAAAAATATTTTTAATTTCCTAGTTTTGCATTATAAATTTATCTATGTTATATGTTAAAGTTGTTTTGTTGTCAAATTACAATTTATCAGCAGACCAGCATTACTCAGAAGTTAACTTGTATAAGACCGAATATCTATATTAGTTTAAAGATGTTATTTAATTCCTGCATTGAATTGTGTTAAAACTAGGTTACATAGAATAATGCACTATATCTAGCAACATTTGTCTGCCCTGTTTATAGGGAGACAAAGTGGATCTGCACACTCAATCTAGCAATATATGTCTGCCCTAGTTTTAAGGCAAAAAATGATTCAGCACATTTAATATATGAAACACTCAGAAGATGATAATTTGATAAAATAATAAACATGAAAATACCAAAACTTTACTTGATATTTTTGAGGGAATAATCACTTTGTAGTCATCATTCTAATTTTAAATTGTGTTCAGTCAGTTAGACACCAAAGACATCAAATTTTTTGTTGCACTGCAATTCTGTTTGCTTTAATAATAAGATCAGGGCATTAAAGAGTTAACTTCTGAAAGTTTATCTTTCTAACAAAATTGAGACTACCTGAAGACATTTTAGACTGATTTTGTGAGAAAGCAAGTGGATGAGTCATTTAAATTTTTTTTTTTTTTTTTTTTTTTTTACAGAGGCAGAGATAGACAGGGACAGACAGACAGGAATGGAGAGAGATGAGAAGCATCAATCATCAGTTTCTCGTTGCGCATTGCGACTTCTTAGTTGTTCATTGATTGCTTTCTCACATGTGCCTTAACCGCGGGCCTTCAGCAGACTGAGTAACCCCCTGCTGGAGCCAGAGACCTTGGGTCTAAGCTGGTGAGCTCTTTGCTCAAGCCAGATGAGCCCGTGCTCAAGCTGGCGACCTCGGGGTCTCGAACCTGGGTCCTTCCGCATCCCAGTCCGACGCTCTATCCACTGCGCCACCACCTGGTCAGGCTAAAATGATTTCTTTTTTTTTTATTTATTTTATTTTTATTTATTCATTTTAGAGAGGAGAGAGAGAGAGACAGAGAGAGATGGGGGGAGGAGCTGGAAGCATCAACTCCCATATGTGCCTTGACCAGGCAAGCCCAGGGTTTCGAACCGGCGACCTCAGCATTTCCAGGTCGACGCTTTATCCACTGCGCCACCACAGGTCAGGCCAAAAGTCATTTAAATTTTGTACCTTTGTAAAATCAAGCACTATGTTAGTCAATATAGAATTAAAAAACTCAGTTATCTCAGAGAAATGGCGCCGTGAAGAGGGCTTTCAATACCTCTCCCCGAAATTTCAATAAGTTCGACAACTAGAGACAGAAAATCGATCCCAGGAGCATCTGAAATACATATAAACTGAACAAATGTTATTAACAAAACCACCCTCAGATGCCATTAAGGAAAAGGAAATCGAATATCATGGATACAAGAGATAGAGATATAGCACAGATAGATGAGGAAAAATCTATAAAAAATTTTTAAATAGATTGGAAACTTGGAGTTTAATGACAGAGAATTTAAAATAGAAATCCTAAAAATACAGATATACAAGAAAGCACAGAAAGGCAATTTAAGGAGCTCAAAAACCAACAGAAATGATATATTACCAAGGAAATTGAAACTATGAAAACGAATCAAACAGAGATGAAAAACTCAATGCATGAACTGAAAAACGAGGTAACAAGCTTAGTTAATAAAATAGGCCAGATAGAAGAGAGAGTTAGTGACATAGAAGACAGGCAACTAGAGGCACAACAGAGAGAAGAGGAGAGAGACTCATGAATTTAAAAAAAAAATGAGAAAGCCCTATAGAAATTGTCTGACTCCTTCTAAAGAGCAACATAAGAATAATAGGTATATCAGAAGGAGAAGAGAGAGAAAATGGAATGGAGAACATATTCAAACAAATAATAGATGAGAACTTTCCAAGCCTATGCAAGGAACTAAAGCCTCGAATTCAAGAAGCAAACAGAACACTGAGTTTTCTTAACCCTAACAAACCTACACTAAGGCACATCATAATGAAATTGGCACAAACCAATGACAAAGAAAAAATTCTCAAGGCAGCCAGGGAAAAGAAGAATACAACATATAAAGGAAAGCCTATTATATTATCATTACATTTCTCAGCAGAAACTCTACAAGCTAGAAGAGAGTGGACCCCAATATTTAAAGTTCTGAAAGAGAGGAACTTCTAGCCAAGAATACTATACCCATCAAAGCTATTCAAATATGAAGGAGAAAAAAAATATTTACAGATACAGAAAAGATGAGGGAATTTATCACCAGAAAACCCCCACTTCAGGAAATACTAAAGAAGGTTTTCCGACCAGATACAAAGAACAAAACAAAACAAAACGACAAGTAAAAGCTCCACCAAGAACACAATAAAATCAAATTTAAACTGTGACAACAAAAACAAAAAAGGGGAGAGGACGAAGATTAACAGTAGCAAAGTAGGATGGGGTGCAGAAGCACTCATAAGATAGTGCACTACAATGAACATGGTAGGTACCCTTTCCACTACTTAATGGTAACCACCCCTGAAAAAAACACCACAGAAGCACATGACTTGAAAAAAGAAGTAACAGAGGAAAGAAGTATTGATTACAACCAAACAAAAACAAATGATAGAAAAACAAAAGAGAAGAATCAAACAAGATACAAAACTAACAGAAAGCAATATATAAAATGGCAATAGGAAACCCTCAAGTGTCAATAATTACACTAAATATAAATGGATTGAACTCACCAATAAATGACACAGAGTAGCATTATGGATTAAAAAAGAAAATCCAACTGTATGCTGCCTACAAGAAACACATCTAAGCAACAAGGATAAAAACAAATTCAAAGTGAAAGGCTGGAAAACAATACTCCAAACAAATAACATCCAAAAAAAAGCAGATGTAGCAATACTCATATCTAACAATGCTGACTACAAGACAGCAAAGGCAATCAGAGACAAAAATAGTCATTTCACAATGATTAAGGGGATACTGAATCAAGAAGACATAACACTTTTTAATATATATGCACCAAACCAAGGAGCACCAAAATATATAAGACAGCTACTGACTGACCTAAAAACAAAAACTAACAAAAATACAATCATACTTGGAGACCTCAATACACCACTGACAGCTCTAGATCATTCATCCAAATAGAAAATCAATAAAGAAATATTGGCCTTGAACGAAACCCTAGAACAATTGGATATGATAGACATCTACAGGACATTTCATCCCAAAGTGCCAGAGTTTACATTTTTCTCTAGTGTACATGGAACATTCTTAAGAACTGACCATATGTTGGGCCACAAAAATAACATCAGCAAATTCAGAAAAACTGATTTTATACCAAGCATACTTTCTGACTATAAAGCCTTGAAACTAGAATTCAACTGCAAAAAAGAGATAAAAAACCCATGAAAATGTGGAAACTAAACAACATACTTTTAAAAAATGAGTGGGTCAAAGAAGAAATAAGCACAGAGATCAAAAGATACATAGAGACAAATGAAAATAACAATACAACATATCAGAATCTCTGGGATGCAGCAAAAGCAGTAATAAGAGGGAAGTTCATATCACTACAGGCCTATATGAACAAACAAGAGAGAACCCAAAGTAAACCACTTAACTTCACATCTTTAGGAACGAGAAAAAGAAGAACAAAGACAACCCAAAACCAGCAGAAGAAAGGAAATAATTAAAATCAGAGCAGAAATAAATAAAATAGAGAACAGAAAAACTATAGAAAAAATTAATAAAAAAAGGAGCTGGTTCTTTGCAAAGATCAATAAAATTGACAAACCCTTGGCAAGACTCACCAAGGAAAAAAAAGAAAGGACTCGTATAAACAAAATCCAAAATGAAAGAGGAGAAATCACCACAGATATCATAGATATACAAAGAATTATTATAGAATACTATGAAAAACTATATGCCACCAAATTCAACAATCTAGAAGAAATGGATAAATTCCTAGAACAATACAATCTTCCTAGACTGAGCTATGAAGAAGCAGAAAACCTAAACAGACCCATAAGCAGGGAGGAAATAAAGAAAACTATTAAAAACCTCCCCAAAAATAAAAGTCTAGGGCCAGACGGCTATACTAGTGAATTCTATCAAACATTCAAAGAAGACTTTGTTCCTATTCTAATGAAAGTCTTCCAAAAAATTGAAGAAGAAGCAATACTTCCAAACACATTTTATGAGGCCAACATCACCCTTATACTGAAACCTGGCAAGGACGGCACAAAAAAAGAAAACTACAGACCAATATCTCTAATGAATACAGATGCTAAAATACTAAACAAAATACTAGCAAATCGAATACAACAACATATTAAAAAAATAATACATCATGATCAGTGGGATTCATCCCAGAATCACAAGGATTTTTCAACATACATAAAACGGTTAACATAATACACCATATCAACAAAACAAAGAACAAAAACCACATGATCATATGAATAGATGCAGAAAAGACATTTGATAAAATAGAACACAACTTTATGTTTAAAACACTCAAGAAAGTGGGTATAGAAGGAAAATATCTCAACATTATAAAGGCCATTTATGATAAACCATCAGCTAACATCATATTAAATGGCATAAAACTGAGAACTTTTCCCCCTAAATCAGGAACAAGACAGGGTTGTCCACTCTCTCCACTCTTATTTAACGTGGTGCTGGAAGTTTTAGCCAGAGCAATCAGACAAGAAAAAGAAATAAAAGGCATTCATATTGGAAAAGAAGAAGTAAAGGTTTCACTTTTTGCAGATGATATGATCCTATACAGTGAAAACCCCAAAGACTCCACAAAAAGATTACTAGAAACAATAAACCAATAGAGTAAGGTCGCAGGATACAAAATTAATATACAAAAGTCCATTGCCTTCCAATATGCCAACAATGAAACATCAGAAAATGAACTGAAAAAAATAATCCCCTTCATGGTTGCAACAACAAAAAATAAAATACCTAGGAATAAACATAACAAAGAATGTAAAGGACCTCTATAATGAAAACTACAAAGCATTGTTAAGGGAAATCAAAAAAGATACAATGAAATGGAAAAATATTCCTTGTTCTTGGATAGGAAGAATAAATATATTCAAAATGGCCATATTACCCAAAGCAATATACAAATTCAATGCAATTCCCATCAAAATTCCAATGGCATTTTTTAAAGAAATGGAACCAAAAAATCAACAGATTTATATGGAACTAAAAAAACCCCAAAGA
This sequence comes from Saccopteryx bilineata, assembly GCF_036850765.1. NCBI lineage: Eukaryota > Metazoa > Chordata > Mammalia > Chiroptera > Emballonuridae > Saccopteryx > Saccopteryx bilineata. The sequence goes on from NC_089491.1 coordinate 319,724,664, forward strand.
GCCAAAGCAATCCTAAGGAAAAAGAACAAAGCTGGGGGCATTACAATCCGGACTTCAAATTATATTATAGAGCCACGACAATCAAAACAGCATGGTATTGGCAGAAAAATAGACACTCAGACCAATGGAACTGAATAGAAAGTCCAGAAATAAAACCACATATCATATATATGGTCAAATAATTTTCAATGAAGGGGCCAACAACACACAATGGAGAAAAGAAAGCCTCTTCAATAAATGGTGTTGGGAAAACTGGGAAGCCACATGCAAAAGAATGAAACTCAACTACAGTTTGTCCCCTTGTATTAAAATTAATTCAAAATGGATCAAAGACCTAAATATAAAACCTGAAATAATAAAGAATGTAGAAGAAAACATAGGTTCTAAACTCATGGACCTTCGTTATAAAGAGCACTTTATAAATTTGACTCCAAAGGCAAGGGAAGTAAAGGCAAAGATAAATGAATGGGACTACATCAGACTAAGAAGTTTTCTCACAGCAAGAGAAACTGACAACAAAACAAACAGACAGCCAACTAAATGGGAGATGATATTTTCAAACAACAGCTCAGATAAAGGCCTAATATCCAAAATACACAAAGAACTCATAAACTCAATAACAAACAAACAATCCAATAAATAAATTGGATGAGGACATGAACAGACACTTCTCCCAGGAAGAAATACAAATGGCCAACAGATATATGAAAAGATGCTCATCTTCATTAGTTATTAGAGAAATGCAAATCAAAACTACAATGAGATACCACCTCACACCTGTTAGATTAGCTATTATCAACAAGACAGGTAATAACAAGTGCTGGAGAGGCTGTAGAGAAAAAGGAACCCTCATCCACTGTTGGTGGGAATGTAAAGTAGTACAACCATTATGGAAGAAAGTATGGTGGTACCTCAAAAAACTAAAAATAGAACTACCATATGACCCAGCAATTCCTCTACTGGGTATATACTCCCAAAACTCAAAAACATTGATACGTAAAGACACATGCAGCCTCATGTTCATTGCAGCATTGTTCACAGTGGCCAAGACATGGAAACAACCAAAAAGCCCTTCAATAGATGATTGGATAAAGAAGATGTGGTACATAGATACTATGGAATACTACTCAGCCATAAGAAATGATGACATCGGATCATTTACAACAACATGGATGGACCTTGATAACATTATACTGAGTGAAATAAGTAAATCAGAAAAAACTAAGAACTATATGATTGGTGGGACATAAAAATGATACTAAGAGACATGGATAAGAGTGTGGTGGTTGGGGGGGGAGGAGAGGGAGTGAGAGGGGGGAGGGGAGGGGCACAAAGAAAACCAGATAGAAGGTGACGGAAGACAATTTGACTTTGGGTGATGGGTATGCAACATAATTAAATGTCAAAATAACCTGGAGATGTTTTCTCTGAACATATATACCCTGATTGATCAATGTCACCCCATTAAAATTATAAAAAAAGAACTAGAAAACTCTGTGTGCTTTAAATACGTTCACACTTTGGCTTTTTTTCTTACAAATTATTTATTTTAACTAAAAATGATTAAAGGGAAAAATTCCCCCAAATGAATTTGTGTTTCTTAAAGGGGTATGTAATTTATCTGTTGTTATGTTATGGTCTTAATTTCATTTGAATAAAAATTTCATATTTTAAGATAAAGATCTCTTATTTCCATGAGAGTTTAAAGAATTTAGATTTTTGAGCATTTGCTGTGACATATGGTGCATTTTCTGTCCTATTTTGTATACCAGCCCATTAAGAAGGGAAAGTGAAGTAATCTAAAAATAACTCTGCTGTTGGCCTAATTTAACAACAACAAAAAGTCTTCTGTGCACAAGTAAAGTTCCACATTTTGTCTTCCCTGGTGGAAAATCTCTGCAGCATTTTGCCACCTATTTCGAGAACAACATCTTTTTTGGCATTCTAATTGTAGCTGGAAGGGCTGTTTTGGTGTTTTGTACTTCTGTGTGTTAGCCACTGGGCAAATCTTGTCAGTCTGTGGAGATTCAACTTATCTGATTACAGTTCAGCCACCCCTCAGCTTACATGTGCACATACCTTTTCAAAAAAAACACAATCATGTTAAGAAAAACTTACAATCTTTAATTGAATTGGAATTGGTGATTAAAAGAAGCCAATGGAACACAAAGTACATATTTAATCACAAGTATAGTCATGTCTTTAAAAGTTTAATTAAAAGATTAATTTTGCCTATTCAACTCATGTAATTTTTTGTTATCACAGGGCATCTTGAAAATAGTAACAACTTGTGAAGATGCAATAAGTTTAATAAATTCTGTCTTTCCCTTTTCTTTGGTGATTTTTGTTATTTATTTTTCTTCTTCAGATGAATATTTTCCTTTTTGAATCTCCTTTTCATGATCATTGGACTAATTGGTGTAAAAAAACCCAGAACATATGGTTCTTTTTTGGGGTTTTATGATGTCAGCCATTGTGGACAGTCGCATGCTGCTGCATGCAGTTTAGTTGAGGCTGCAGGTGCCTTCAGCGCTTGGAAAGGCACATCAACAATGGGATGATGCATTTGTTCCTGGTGGGAGAGCTGATTGGCTGTGATGTTTTAAAAAGGCATTTGCACTTAAATTCAAAGGAATTTTTATTCCTTCCATGAGAGCTTTAAGAATTTAGGAGTGAACATTTGCTGTGGCATATGGTGCATTTTAAATTTTAAGATACTTTTGAATCCTACATAAGTCTTCATTCACTGAAATGTTGGACTAGTATGAGCTTAGAACGCCTGTAAAGGATGTTTTAGTCTTATAAATATAAGATATAGAGCAGATCGGAAAGAAAATTTGTTAAGAATAACATGATTCCAATATTAGAAAGATGGGAAGAAGCATAAGTAACAGCCCTAGTAGGGAGCTGCTATGGTAGTTTGTTACATTTATCACCTGCAATGAATCACACCTTCTAGTACCCACACCCTCCCACAGTGACTCTGGCTGGTGTGTGTGACTTTGGCCAGTGGCGCTTAAGCAACTGTGATTTGAGAGTTGATAAGTGCTTGCACAGTAGAACTTGCCTTCTTGGAATGCTGCTGTCAGCATGTGAGGGAGACTGGTCTGGCCTCCTTGAAGCTGAAAAACCACATGAAGAGACCTAGTCTGTTCAAGGCCCAGCAGGCACACTGACTGACCAGGTGCATGCGGCTGTGTGAGTGAGCCCAGCCCATGCCAGGTCAGTAGAAGATCCACGCAGCCAATTCACAGAATTATGAGCAGCAATAACTTGTTTAAAGCTACTAAGTTGGGGGTGGAATGTTTGTTATGCAGTAATTGATAAAGGATACAGAGATTTATTCAGATACATAATGCAGTATAGAATATCAAAATAATGAATGTTATCTATTGCTACCAAAGACATAATAGAGACTTTTTGTTAAGCTTCTAATTTGCCTCTGAGTTTCCCAGTAGTTAATGTGGAATATAGTTAGTTACAAGATACTCATTTTGAAAAAGAAAGAAGAATAGCATTCTTCAGGAAAGGGAACACAATTCCTTAAACTAAATTTTAAAATTTCTCATGCGAGGCCATTCCTGGGAGTAATAAGTGATTTGAAGGCTCTATCCTTGATCACATTCCAGCAACACATTTTCCAAAAGATCTCTGATTGTCTATTTCTATAAAACCCAAAGAGATATCATCAAAGCACAACTTCATTATTAAAGAGACTAAGATATATAATAATCTTTATTTCATTGTATAGTTACTGATTTGACTTTATTCATTTCTATAAATTCAGTTAAATCCTTTCAAACAACCCCGAATTTATGTTTTTAATCCCTAATTTCTTTTTTGTGCTGTAGATGAATGCTTCTAGCAGTGTTCTGTTCATCTCCTCTTGGGTATTTTCTTCTCTGAGTTTCTTGGTTGGAATGTAAAATACTGCTTTCTTATAAGAAGGTTAAATTGTGTTATTTCTAGCTCCACAATCCCTTATAGTTATTGATGTTCAGCTCCAAGAATGAACCTAATAATAACGGTTGGTGGACTTGAGTCTTTTTGTCTGAAAATATTGAAATTATATCATTCTGAAATTTTGACATGTATTAGAAAATCAGAGATTGAAAACAGTAATTAATTGGTTGAAAACATAGAAACACTGAAAGGAAATGGAATAGAGGTCTCTATTTTTTAAACAGTAGAAAATGTATAAACCTTGAGTGAAAGAGAAAAGAACATAACTTATACCATTATTTTGTTTTTTTCTTTTGAATCATTGAATGTTAAGTGCCCATTTAACTTCCATATTATCTCAGTCAACCTACTTTTCTTTATGTCTAGTCCACTATCAGTGTCTGAGACACTGTCAGCTTTTGTCTGGCCTGATGCAGTAGTCTCCTGAAGTATGTATTTACATATTTTTAGTGTATGGCTCTTCTATTTTATCTTTTATTCCTTGCTATATCAGAGCCACCAAAGTGCAGACACATGGTAGCTGCTTAATATGTATTTGTTGAATTTATGAATGACTTCTTCATGGATACTTTTATACATCTTTAGTAGATTCTCTAACTTAGCAGCCAGAATGATGTTTATATAATACTTACTTTCATATTATCCCTCTAGTTATAATGACTCCTCATTTTCCTATGACCCAAAGTCTATTGGTTGCACATATTTTGGAGTTATGAATTTAAAAATATGTACAGTGGCTCATATAAAGCCTGGATAGTTTGAGAAGTTAACACATGACACCATTGGAGCAAATCCAGATGTAATTTGCAGAGTCAGCCTTAAGGCCTTGGAGGAGGAAATTAGGCTGTGGGTTGGCTCTGCCTCTTAGGTAAGTAAGGTTCTTTAGGGAGCCACGGAAGACTCAGCCAAGGAACCTCCTGAGGAATCAGAGAAGCAGGAGAAGCAGTTGCAAGGAAGAAAACTGCCAACCTTTCTAGCTTATATTGTCTTTCTTCACTTTTGTTTCTTTTCCAGACTTGCTTTTTGTTAATCATGATAATAAAAACAAGTCATGAAAAGTAATAAATGGAACACAGACGTGACAAAAGAAAAATACCATTACTAAGACCAGAATAGTATTAAAATTGAAATTGAATTTTAAAAATTGAAAATATTTAAGACAAAATGATAGTTATAATGATATTCAAAATGATAGCTATAAATGATAATAATAGGAGAAAAACCAATTAGGGCTACAATTCCAGAAAATAGAGTAAAAGTTTAAAGAATTAAAATATGACACTTAAAACAGGAGCTGAGCCTAACCAGGTGGTGGCACAGTGGATAGAATGTTGAACTGGGACACAAAGGACCGAGGTTTGAAACCCCAAGGTCTCCAGCTTGAGCGTGGGCTTACCAGCTTGGGCATGGGGTCGCTGGCTCGAGCGTGGGATCTTAGACATGACCTTATGGTTGCTGGCTTGAAGACCAAGGTCACTAGCTTGAGTCCAAGATCAATAGCTTGAGCAAGGGGTTACTGGCTCAGCTGTAGCCACTCCCCCCCACCCCGTCCCCCGTCAAGACACATATGAGAAAGCAATCAGTGAACTACTAAGGTGCTGCAATGAAGAATTGATGTTTCTCATCTCTCTCCCTTCCTGTCTGTCTGTCCCTATCTGCCCCTCTCTCTGTCTCTCTTTGTCACTAAATAAATAAATAAATAAATAAATAAATAAAGGTAGGGAAAGTTAGATAAGAAAATACAGTATGAATGTAACAGTCAAGTATATGGCATTAAAATTTTTTAAAAAGAGTAATTATGATTAAGGATTAATGTAGAAGAATTATTAGAGTTAATGAAAGTTTAGAAATGAGTTGTCTTTTCAAGACCTTTGCCTCCTTCTAAGTTTTGGACCTTTGGTCTCTCATTCTTAAACACACTCATGCGGTCCACAGGCTCTACATCAGGGGTCTCAAACTCAACTCAGCATGTGGGCCGCAGAGCAAGATCACAGCCGTTTGGCGGGCCGCACTAGGTCTACAAAAGGCAACTGTTATGCAACACTTTTCTCACTGCAGTTGAAAACAAAAAAAAAATCAGTACAACAAGCACAATCGTACATGCAGTTTACTCAGTGTCACAAAACGACCAGAAACTGTAGTTCGCATCACAACTGCTGTTAACTAAGCTAATATCTAGCTAGGATGCTAGAGAAATGAAAAATACAAGTAGGCCCCTAGGCTTACTTAATTTTATCCAAAATATTTTGAACTTTGTGGATTAGTCTGCGGGCCGCACAAAATTGTTAGGCAGGCTGCGAGTTTGAGACCCCTGCTCTACATACTCTGAGTCTCAAGTCCTAGTCTGAGATTATTTTGTGGAGAATACCTGTAGAATCTTGGGACAGTGCCCCCCACCCCCCCCCCTTTTATGAATATTACATGTGCTCAGAGTAGATCTCAGCGGCTATTTAAAAAAGCGCATATTCAAATATCTCTCTCGTTAAGCCTGTCAGATGGAAATAATTTTATAGTCTCCAGGTTTTACTTTGGGGCAATTCATCTTATATTCCTTTATTTATTATCGTAGAAATATACAAATGAATGCTTTATAGATGTTTACAGTGTACAATATATGAATTACTTGATTTGATTTTTATAGCTACCTTGGGGAACAAATACTTTTATTATTCTTACTAAATGAGATCTTCTATATCAATTACTATAAACTTCTATTTTGTTGTTGAAGAATCTGAGGCCATATCAAGATTTTTTTTAACTTAATACAATCTATTCTCTTATAATTTTAGAGACCATAAATTCAAAATCAGTTTTATTGGGCTGATGTCCAGGTATCGATTGGAGGTTCCATTTGGAGGTCCTAGAGGAGAACCCGTTTCCTTGCCTTTTTTAGTTCAGAGAGGGTGTTTGTATCTTTTGGCTTTTGGCCCCTTTCTCCATCTTCTATGTGAATCACTCCAGCCACTTTCCCATTGTCACTTGGCCTTCTCTCTGACCCTGGTTCTTCTTGCTGCCCTATTATAAGGACCCTTGTGATTATATTGAGTCTGTTTGTTTTTTATATTGTTGATGCTGTTTGTTTTTTTCCATTTCATTAAATTTATTGGGGTGACACTAGTTAACAAAATTATACAGGTTTCAGGTGCCCAATTCTACAATATATCATCTGTATACTGCACTGTGTGTTTACAACCTCAAGTCAAGTCCCCTTCCATCACCATTTATCCTTGCTACATCCTCCTCTAGTTCCTCCCATGTCTCCTCCCCCAAGCAATCACCACACTGTTGTTGGTGTTCATGATTTTTTTTCTTTCTCTCTTTTTTTTTTTTAATTTTTTTTATTTTTCTGAAGTTGGAAACGGGGAGGCAGTCAGACAGACTCCCACATGCACCCGACCGGGATCCACCCGGCATGCCCATGAGGGGTGATGCTCTGCCCATCTGGGCATTGCTCTGTTGCAACCAGAGCCATTCTAGCACCTGAGGCAGAGGCCATAGAGCCATCCCCAGCGCCCAGGCCAACTTTGCTCCAATGGAGCCTTGGCTGCGGGAAGGGAAGAGAGAGACAGAGAGGAAGGAGAGGAGGAGTGGTGGAGAAGCAGATGGGCACTTCTCCTGTGTGCCCTGGCCGAGAATCGAACCCAGGACTCTTGCACTCCAGGCCAACGCTCTACCACTGAGCCAATTGGCCAGGGCTCTCATTTTTTTTTTTTTACTCATTTATCCCCCTTGCCCTCCCCTGACCCATTGCTATAAGTCTGCTATGAAGAATCTAATGAACTAACAATCAAAATAAAGACAGACTCATAGATAGCAGGCACAACAAGATTTTAATCAGTGTTTATTAGTCAAGCTGAGACAAAAACTGGATTTTTTTATTCCCAGTATAGTTCTCTTTCTACCATAGCCTCTTACCATATTTCCACGTACTTTTTCTTGGGTTCATCTTGGTTGACTGTTTTGTAACATTTAGGAATAAAAATGGCAAAAAGAATGTGACCTTTCATTTTTTTATTTTTTTAAGAAGGTGACCTTTTAATAGTAACTGTGCTCTCCTTAGAGATTATGAGTGGATTAATAGAAAATTTATACCAGTTATGCTGTCTGTATTCATAATTTTTTATTCTGTGTGAACTTTGTTATCATTAAAGCATGATTTCAAAGTGAGAAAAATTAATGTTTTTAAAATGACTAAAGATGGAAAAAGTATGTGAGATAGCTAAGAATAGACAGGTATAGTAAATGACTGGTTATATATCAACCTAGAATTTTTTTTTTTGACTACTTACTTTATCTAGGAAAAATCAGGCTTTGAAAATATCTTGACAGGCACAAATGTTAAATTATTTTACTACACTGTAAGTACATTTATAGAGATTTTCACAGGATGTTACCAAAGAATGGGTGAATGGAGAGAGCAGAGGTTTCCCAGAGAACCCTGGATTGTTATAAGCCATGTGACTCACAGATACAGGTTGAAGATGAAGGTCATTATGGTTTTTTAGGCAGTGATTCTCAAAGTGGTTGGTCACTTTCTGGTGGGCAAGGAGAGTCTGTTTTAGACCTAAGTGAATCACCAACTGCAATCCATTTTTCCATTCTCCCAACGATACTTTGACTAGAACGGATCTGTATCATTCCTGCTAAAGCAGATGTGTAGAAAATATTCTTGTATGATTACATCTCATGTCATTTAGTTCTTTTCTCCTGGAAGGTAGGCATATATAAGATGAGATGAGTAGTTAGGTGGGTGGGCAGCAGAATCTCAGAGTATTTTGACCAATTTAGTAACTCCCTATAAAAAAAAAAAAGGATGGAGAGCCTCAGGTTTCATGCAAATTCGAGTTGATCAATGTGAATCAAATATAACATGCTAGAGGAACAGAGGGGCTAAATCAGTTTGGCTCAAATCTTACACGCTTAGAGAATCCAGGGGATAAATGTGGCTAGAGAAAGTTCCTGGATTATCTAGGGTTTTGTATATACCAGGCTCAATAATTTGCATTTACCCTAAGGACAGTAGTAAACCATAGAAGCATTTGGAACTAAGGGATAGTATGATCAAAGTTATGAAAATAAGAGTTTGACAAGAAGAGCAAAGCCATCAGTTTTGAAGCTGCAACAATAATCCTAGTGGAAAAAAAGAATTGAAGGATCTAAACTAAGTAAGCAATGGTGAGAATGATAAATGGATCTGAGAGGTGTTAAGGAGATGACAACAGTGATAGTTAATGGCAGCTAATGTTTACTGTGAACTCCCTATGGGCTGATCACTAGGGCTGATAACTCTTTTAAGCACCTTCCTTACATATAGGAATTTAGTCCTTGTAACAGACTTATGGGGAAAGTATTTTTTATTTCAATTTCACAGATAAGGAAACAGTACAGAGAGCCTAGGTTACTTGTCCTAAGCCACAGACCTGGTAAGAGCAGAGCAAGAATTTAGACTAGCTGCTTGGTTTATTTATTTATTTATTATTTTTATTTCTGTTTTTCTGTTTTTTTCTTAAGTGAGAAGCAGGGAGGCAGAGAGACAGACTCCCACATGTGCCCAACCGGGATCCACCTGGCAAGTGCGGTGCTCTGACCATCTGGGGCTGTTGCCCAGAGCCATTTTAGCACCCAAGGCGAGGCCATGGTGCCATCCTCAGTGCCTGGGCCAACTTTGCTTCAGTGGAGCCTTGGCTGTGGGAGGGGAAGAGAGAGGGAGAAAGAGGGGAGAGGGGGAAGGGTGAAGAAGCAGATGATCACTTCTCCTGTGTGCCCTGGCCAGGAATCGAATCTGGGACATCCACATGCTGGGCCAACACTCCACCACTGAGCCAACCAGCCAGGGTCTAGACTAGCTGCTTGGTTTAGAGCCTAGACTCCGTATAGTAAATTTGAGGGAATTTGTTGGTCAGTGGGATGACAGATAAGATAGAGAGGGAGGAGAGTAGGATATTAGGACATCTCTAGCCATTTCTAGTCTAGGCATTATTATAAGAAAATTTGGAGTGCGATGAAGTCAAGAAGTGAAGAGGAAAGAAGAGGATAAATTTAGTTTTGGTTATTTTGAGTTTGAAGAGTTTGTAGGAAATCCAAGTGAAGATACTTAGTGGGTAGTGATACATGGATCTTGACTGTTAAAATCTAATGCAAACTCACAAAAAACATGGTTAGATTAGCATGCAGAGGGTGTTTTGAAATGGATATATCATATTTATAGTGCTGTATTCAGTTTTGAATTTTACATTTTAGCTGACTCTAAAGTTATCTAAAGGTGAACGTGGTTTCAAAGGATTCGGAAGCAGTATCATAAAAATATTGGGCAAAGAACTGGTTTGTTTAATGCATGTGGGAGACTTGGGGAGATTTGATAGGGCACAATTTTTTTGAACAATAATTATGTAGAACAGGGATTTTATTTTATGTAACCTCAGTTAGAATAGAACCAAATAGGTACAGGTTATTCAGAAACAGATGTGCTGAGAATAAAAGCATGTCCAGAACAGGAAAGGATTGGGTTATAAGCCACAGCAACAAAGGGTTGCCGAGGAAGCAGTGCCTACCCTAGGAACCTTGAAATGACTGGAGTGCCAGCCAGTAGGGAACTGCCGAGGTAATTCCAGTTCTGCGTGGACTACTGAGTCCATGAGTATTTAGTAACCTCGTAATAAATTGTTTTAGATTGTTTAATAATTTATTCCTAATTTTTTTACTATTAAGAGATTTAAGTTTATCTTCACAAAACTTGAAGTAAATAATTTTTTATCTTAGCATAAAACACATCAGACATTACCATCTAAGGTGATAGTGGCTAGAAATTTGTAGGACTTTTCTTTAAATATGAATCCACCTTTTAGGATTGCTTTAGTTGTTTTAGCCCAATGTAGTTGTTTAGTCACAGAATTTATAACCATATCAGTGATTCCAAATAAAGATAGTGGGGTTTTAAATTCTGTTTAGAATTTAGAACAAAATGTCAAAATAAAGTGTAGTTTCTCATTACTGGGCTTAAAATTTATCTCTTTTTTTTTTCGTTTTTCTTTGGCTCTGAAAGTTTTGTTACTAGCAATGAAATACAACCTTCATGTTGTACTATGTAGGGTAGATATTGTAAATTTCTGGTCTTGCTTTTTCATTGATCTGGATTGCCATATGGGAATCCTATTCAGCTGATCTTTATTTCCTGAGTCAGAAATTCTGTTTTACCCATCTTTGGGGCTTTCAGCAGCTATTCTCAATGGGCCATCAGGTATTGCACATGAAAGAGAAGGTTCAAAGGCATAGAAAAAAAGTTCAGGGCTGAAATGTTTACACTGCATTTTAAAAATTTTTACAAACATTTTTTTTTCAGTTGACGGATCAGCATGAAAGCTTAACAGATCTAAGACTTTTTATATGCTCTAGTCTAGGTAAGATTTGAATACACATGATTTTTAAGGAGTGGTATGGTATTCATCAGTCATAAATTTGATACAGAAACGATGTGCTTGTATATCACTTTTCCAGTAAGCAGAATTACCAATATTATAATTAATTTTGTAAGTTTATTTTTTTCCACAGGTTTATTCACTTGTTCTTATTCTGCTTTATTTTGCAGCTGCCAGTTAGTATTAAAATTAGGGGAAGTATTATTTAAAATTGAGTAAGTTAACAAGTCACTAGAAATTTTATAATAAATAGATATTTGAGCTTTTGTCACTTTCTGTGTGGTCAATGACATAGATTGCCTGGTTATAAAATATTGATTTTTTTCAAAGAAAAGTTAATGACAGTACCAACATGGAAAAGCCCAATGTAAGTTTATCAGTTAATAAAATATGTTTTAATTAGAAAAAATGTTTTATCATTATATATTGGTTTATAGTTTTTTGTGAATGTGTCAGTACATTGTTTGAATTCAGTCTTATTTCCTGTAACTAATTACATATTGCACATTCATGCATCATAGATGTTAAACTTTATTTTAACTTGATTTTAGAGAGAAGGAAAGGAGGGAGAGAGAGAAAGAGAAACATTGATTTGTTGTTCTATATATTCATGCATTCATTGATTGATTCTTGGATATGCCCTGACCAGGGATTAAACCCTTACCCTTGACATGTAGGCATGACACTCTAATCCACTGAACTACCCAGCCAGGACCTATAAATGTTAAATAGACTTTGCTACTTATCTAAGCTTTAGGTACATACAAAATATTCAGTATAGAATATAAAAGTTTGGTGAAGGTCTTGTGTTTACTCTTAAGTGCACAAATGTTTGTAGAACATATTTGAAATTATCAAAAACATAAGTATTTGAGTTTTCTACAATACTTACCATTTTCTTATTCAACAGATTTTTGATATTATGGTAAACTATAACAGAATCCATGTTTCTGAAAAGTACATTAAAAGACTTTTTTACAAAATGAAATTGGTATTCTGTATGAAATTACGGGAGAATTTACAAAATGAGTATACATGCTTAATGACTTATTTATCAAAATATTTTTGACTTGGATTTTTTTATGGGTTTCTTTTCCATTTTTATCCCATTGTGTGTGTGTGTGTGTGTGTGTGTGTGTGTGTTTGCTTGTAAAATGTGCATAATGTAAACATAGTCTCTAATCACAAAATAGTTATTTGGAAATACATTGTTTGGCTCTAGGGAATAAGTATTGTAGGTATATGAGGAAAAAAATACTGAGAATTGCATAACACAGTCTGTCCTCCCTCACTTCTACCTATGAACACACTTGTTATTTAATAAACCTAGGGTTATTTTCATGATAAATGCTATCTATACATGCCAATTTCCACATCTGAAAAATGATAATATAATAACTAGCATGTTAAAAGCCATTGAGTTTTATGCTAATCATGAGGATCAAATCATGGTGATTTTGTTAAAATCATTCTTAATTTAGTTTTAAAATCCAAATTCTTTTTGGGGGTAAATGCCCAGGATTCTTATGGTTTCTTTTAATAAAATCAAGAGATTTATTGGTTATTTGGTTGCACTGGTGTGTTGCCTTTTCTGAGTTCCTAAAGGCCTCCGATTTTATTCTATATTATAACATACACTCTACTGTTAGAGATCTGCTTTTTGGTATACTTTGAGATTTTCATGGTCAGGGACTATGTTTTTATTTTTGTCTAAGGCCAAGTGGTACATTAAGAGGCAGTGAGCTAATAGTATAGTTGGCTTGTTAAAGGCAGCTTCAAAATAAGATGCATTTTCCTCTTCCTTCTCCTCCTCCCCCTTTTTCTCCTCCTCTTCTTCCTCTCATTCTCCTTTTCATTATCTATCATTTCAATCTCCTTCTCCTCCTCCTCTTTTGTCATCACCATCATCATTATTGTCATCTTGATCTTATATGTTGAGTATGTGCAACTAACTGAGAATTTCTACAATTTATGATTACTTTAATCCTCACTACAATTTTATGAGGCATACAATTTATGGATGATGAAATAAGGATATAAATTTTAAAATAACTCTCCCAGGGATGTACAACTAATAAGCAAGGAAATCAGAATTCAAACTCAGGTCTAATTCCTAATTCTGTGCTCCTGGCCACTGCTACCTTCAGTCCCTGAGTCACACACTCAGCCTTCAGTTAGTCCCTAAGCAAGCATGACCCCGGATTTAATTTTTTAAAAGCATCTATCAATTTGCCTTATATCTAACTCTAAGTTTAAATACATAAACGAATGACTCACATTTGCATTGTATTATATGGCCTATGAATGCAAAGATCTTTTCATTTTGTCTGTATTTTAAAAGTAAGAAATGCATCATTTTTTTCTATTCAGTACACAAAATGAATAGCAAGTTAATGACTACACAATATGATTCTGTCTTCTTAGATAACTGCATACGTAAGTGGGTAGGAATCTTCTTCTCTGAACTTGATTATAGCTCGTGTATTATGTGAATGTAAACTGTGAACACATAGTGGCAACAAAAGAACCTAGACTTTCAGGCCTACAAGTTTCCAGGAGAGGAAATAATAACTGATGGCTGTGGAGAAATCAAAGATCTTGAAAATCTTTTAGAAACTTAATCCTCCAGAAATTTCCTCTGTGTTATCTGATTTTGCTGTACAAAGCCTTGCCATAGTTTGGATTCCCGGTGTTCAATGAATCAGGATTCCTGCCCTTCCTCTCCACCAGCCTGCCCGCTACACAAACAAAGCCCAACCACTTTTTAATTTTAGAGCAGGATGTTCAGTAGAGGGATTGCCTCTCTTGGTCTCAGACTGATAGCATGCCAACGTGGGCACATGGCCATCACACTGTTATACTTATCTCGCCAAATACTCATTTACATGTTTTATAAGAGGTGTATATTTCAAACAAGAAATTTTGTTCTATTGACAACCATTACCTTTTTTTTTAATGACGGTGATATGAAGAAATAACACTTTATTTAAATTTGACATGAATCCCTTTAAAAACTTGCACGCAAGGAAGGCATTGTAGTAGGTCTTTGAGGGACCTGAAGAGGGCATAGTATTGCTCTTAAGGAGCTTAACATATAGAGGGAGAGATATATGTGTAAATAGCTAACTATAATGCAAGATCAAATGAATTAAGTTCTGTTAGAAAGTCAGCAGCCTATAGAATGTTCTATTCTGACATTCAGAAAAAAAGTATGGCCCTGGCCGGTTGGCTCAGCGGTAGAGCGTTGGCCTAGCGTGCGGAGGACCCGGGTTCGATTCCCGGCCAGGGCACACAGGAGAAGCACCCATTTGCTTCTCCACCCCTCCGCCGCGCTTTCCTCTCTGTCTCTCTCTTCCCCTCCCGCAGCCGAGGCTCCATGGAGCAGAGATGGCCCGGGCACTGGGGATGGCTCTGTGGCCTCTGCCTCAGGCGCTGGAGTGGCTCTGGTCGCAACATGGCGACGCCCAGGATGGGCAGAGCATCACCCCCTGGTGGGCAGAGCGTTGCCCCTGGTGGGCGTGCCGGGTGGATCCCGGTCGGGCGCATGCGGGAGTCTGTCTGACTGTCTCTCCCTGTTTCCAGCTTCAGAAAAATGAAAAAAAAAGAAAAAAAAAAAGAAAAAAAGTATGGGAGAGATGGCACCTGACCTGAGTTTTGAATAATGTATACATGCTTAATAGGGTTATTTATGTGAATATTCAAACCATAATAGCACACATTCTCAGTATGAATTTATACGTATATATGATATATATGTGGTGTGTGTGTGTGGGTGGGGGGAGAATGAATAGTCAGTGAGATTAGCATGTACTCTTAAATGCTTTTATTTTCATAAAATGTGAAAATATAGAAGGATTTATAATTTTTTTCCTTCTTAATTGACATTACTGGAATATTTATTTGACTAAGATGTTGGGTTTAACAACTAAAACTATTGGCAGTCATTATTAACTAGTATAGTAACCTGTACAGTTCTTATATTGAAACACGGACATGTGCTAAGGTGAAATGATTGACAGATTTTTAGAATAACCTAGCTGTGAAGGGACATACATAAATTTGCAGTGAAAACCCCTAAATCCAGCATGTTAGCAGCTGTATAGTATTTAGGTTTAGCCTGGATTAACCTGGATGAATAAGAAGCTAGGTGGAAGACGACAGAATCGGTCATATATTCCTAACCATATCATCTTAAAATTACACTAAAATAACTCTCTGGTTGAACCTTATAAGTAAGTCATTTAGATGCTTCCAATTTCTTCTTCCCAAATCTTTTTACTTTTTTTGTTGATGCCTATATGATCTATTGATTGTGGCATAACAAATTACCATAAACTTAGGGTAATGCATTTATTATCTCACAGTTCCTTTGAGTCAGGAACCTGGGCATGGCTTTGCTGGGTCCTCTTCTTCATGGTCACTTCCAGCTTGCAATCACTGTGTCAATCAGGGCTGAAGTCTTATCCTAGATTCACTAGGAAAGGATCCACTTCCAATCTCTTACAGTTTTTGGCAGGATCAAATTTCTTGTGGGTTGCTGGACAGAGGACCTTGGTTTCCTGCTGGCTGTTGACTGGAGGCTGGCTTCAGTTTCCGCCATGTCGTCTCCATATAAAAGCCTGCTTTGTTCAAGTCAACAAAGGAGAGGGTCAACAGAGAGATTCTGCTAGTCAGATGGGAGTAGCAGGCTTACCTAACACAATTATGGTAATGGATCTCATCACTACTGTACCCATTTTGTTAAAAGCAAGCCACAGTTCTTTCCCACACTCAAGCGGAAAGGGTTATATAGGTAAGGACATAATAAATTCCTTAGGAGATCATTAGGGATGTTCTTGGAGTCTGTCTGCTAAAATGCCCAAAATTTCTTTTGGGTGGGACAGACCCATTTCATAATGACACATAAAAGATGGAAAATTCGGAAGAGTGAAACTCATCAGCAGTTCATTTTACTTGTCAGTGAACTGTTTCAGATGACTTCGGAGCTGTTTCTTTTTTACTATCTAGACTAGAGGATATAAGAGACTAAGAAGGCACTGGATTGGTGAAATAGAAAGAAGTGGTTCCACAAGGTCAAACATGCAAAGGACAAGGTTTTGTTTTGTTTTTTTCCGTTTTTGAATTTTATCTAAAATATTTTTTGCTTCTTCAACTACATAGAGATCAGTGGGGGTTGTGCTCAGAGATGTTCTGTCATGTGGTCATTTGTAATTATAACTCCAAGTGATTTAAAAGAAATTTAAAATCATTATTTCTCCTACCTTTCCTATCCCTTTTCCTTGTTCCAGAGTGTTCTTTATATGATGTATAAGTAGCTGCATAAGTTTGTAGTCAGTACTAGAAAATAAAAATAAAATAAATAAGGAAATAAATTGTGCATATTTCTTGTTAAATATGAGGAACAAAATAGTAATGGTGTAAGTTATCTTTTTTCTTTTTCCAAGTGAGAGGAGGGAAGGTAGTGAGACAGATGTCTGCATGTGCCCTGACCAGAATCCACCTGGCAACCCTGTCTGGGCCGATGCTCCAATCAACTGAGCTATCCTCAGCGCCTGGGGCCCTGCTTGAACCAATGAGCCACTGGCTGCAGGAGGGGAAGAGAGAGAGAAAGGAGAGAGGAATGGGAAGAGAAGCAGATGGTCGCTTCTTCTGTGTGCCCTGACTGGGGATCAACCGGGGATGTCTTCACACTGGACCAATGTTCTATCCACTGCACCAGCCTGCCAGGGACATAATGATATAAAATTCATACATGATTTTGGCAATGAAAATTGGCAGTTGCATGTTGTAGGTATCTGCATATGTTGGAATGTTACGGACAGAGTTAATGATTAAATTTTGGATGATCAGAAAATTGCATGTGCTTTGTTTTGCTCCTTAATTCCCTTTAAGGTTTAAAGATATTCCAATAGTCTTTGTTTTACCATCAGAGGCAGTAAAATACCTCGATTTTAATGTGCAGCCAAATCTAAGAGATATACTCCAGCTCCAAATTGATCTATTTCTCTCCTTTTAGTTAACAATAATCTGTGGTTGATCATGACCTAGTAGTACCCTGAAATGAACAAAATATTGTCAAGAGCAGGAAATTCAGCTTCAGATCACCACCGCTTATCCAAATATAAACTGTTAAATAGACCTTGTAAATTTCTTTCTGCTCCTAAAGTGACTCAGCTCTTATTTATAAGGCACATTTTTATATTTGACCTTTTATATTTTCAGTGTAAATATTCAGTTAAATTTATTTTTGAAATTTTAATTTCTATTTAATTCTTTAAAGTTTCTTTTTACCCTCAAATTACTCATTACTCTGAGTAAACACCCAAAATAGAATTTTAAAATTTCTGATCATATGGTCTTGAACATGTCCATGTTAGTGTTGTTTGACTTAAATTTTAAAAAGATCCAGGGACTCAAGGACCATGACTATATACATATTTTTGTGTATCGCTTCATACAATTAGACATTCAATAAATACTTTCTGATGATGAAAACACAGTTTAAAAGTCCACTGGGGAAATGCAGAATTTTTAAACAACTAAATATAGAATCATAATATTTTAAAGCCTTTCTAGTATTCTGAAATGGCTTTCTTCTTCATAGAAGCTTTAACCTTCTGTTCCTTTTCATCCTCTCCATTTATTATTAGCACATAAAAATACAGTCTTTGTGCTTGTTTTGTCTGAAATACCTTAGAACTCTGGCTGACAGAAACTTTTTTTTCCTTTTGACTTAGTTATGTTGGAGATATAACATCTTCCAGTCTCATTTGGGCTTTTCATTCAGGAAGTTGAGTACACAGTATGTTACAATTATAGAGCAGAAGTTCTCTTAGGAATAAAAAGCCCAGCACTCTTCTCTTTAAATTACTTATTTATTAATTGTTTTTGGAGAAAGAGGAATTAGGGGTTGGAGAGAGAGAGAGAAAGAGAGAGAGAGAGAGAAACATATCGATTTGTTGTTCATTCATTGGTTGATTTCTGTATGTGCCCTGACCAGAGAAGGAACTTGTAACCCTGCATCAGGATGATGCTCCAATCAATGGATTATCTGGTTATGGTCAGCCCAGCAATCTTTATTTATTTACTTATTTTTTTTTGTATATTTTTCTGAAGTGAGAAGTGGGGAGGCAGAGAGACAGACTCCCGCATGCACCCGACCAAGATCCACCCGGCATGCCCACCAGGGGGCGATGCTCTGCCTACCTGTACCATTGCTCTGTTGCAACAGGAGCCATTCTAGTGCCTGAGGCGGAGACCATGGAACTATCCTCAACCGGCCAACTTTGCTCCAATGCTGCAGGAGGGGAAGAGAGAGACAGAGAGAGAGGAGAGGGGGAAGGGTGGAGAAGCAGATGGGTGCTTCTCCTATGTGCCCTGCCTGGGAATCGAACCTAGGACATCTACATGCCAGGCTGACGCTGTACTGCTGAGCCAACTGGCCAGGACCAGCCCAGCATTCTTAATTGAGCCTTATAGAAACAAGTCCCTTATGAGAGGTCACACAGATATTAGTGGAAAACCCCATACTAAAATTCAAAGGTGTGAATAGCAAGCCCTATATTTTATTGTTAGTGAACCAGGATAATATTATTATTTTGCATGTGTTGACCTGCATTTTATAGAGACCTGGAGACATAATTAGTATCAACTTGTTTGTGTATCTTTGCCATAATAACACACATTGATTTTGAATACTCAGTATTTTAGCTACTAGACAACTCTGAATCAGAAACAGATGGCAGACCTGACTTTGACTGCTAAGTAACATGAGAATAAAAAGTGTTTTTAGAAAATGATAGTAAAATTGCAGTTTTGTTATTCATATGTGAGTTTTTGGAATATTTTTACTAAGTATCCTTACATTTGACAATGTATAACTGCAAGTTATATCATCTTTTCCTGCGAAAACTGGGAAGCTTGTACCTGCCCAATTCTCTTTTACTACTGATTAGTGTGACAGTATATGCTGAAATATATCATTTAACCCTAAATGTATTTTGCTCTGTGTTGTTCTGTAATTGCTTCTAATACTTTCACTTTTCTGTCATTAACAGAATTTAAGGTTTGCCAAGGCAGGAACTAGTTTATTCTGCTCTTGTATTCCAGTTAGTAATTATCTAGCTTCTGGGCACATATTAGGCATTTAATAAATAATTTTAAAATTATTTTTAGTCATAAAGTATTTTTTGGATGTCATTAAAATGTAGTAAAAGAAAACTTAATATTTTCTTGAAGAAAACAAAAAAAATTTGCTTCAACTTTTAGGAAAAAATGTCTCTCTGGAACATTCTAGAAAGACTTACAGTTAAAAATTTCATACACTTGTTTAGCTTTGCCAAACTTTTTTGACTATGGAACTCTCCCATGGCCACAGCATCTCAAGTTCTTTAGAATGATCTCAACTGTTAAACCAAGTCCTATATCTAGATAGCCTCTCTATACATTTGTACTTCAGCCCTAAAACTTTATATTTAAAATTAAGAATACAGTTTAGTCCAAACAAAATTCCACACAATTGAGTATGTGTTTAGTTGGATTTCATGAATATGTTATTTCATACACATGCATTTAACGTTATTTTTCCTCAGTACTTCTGTAGATTTTTCTTTTCTTTTCCAAAGAAAGCATAATTAAGAAAAAGAGTTTCTGAATAAACTTTTTCTAGTATTTTATCACCACAAAATAAAACAAAATTTATAGTTAAATATTAATAATCGTACATCACTAATGGAAAAGTAACTTAGAAAATTTAAATTTCTTCCATGCTGAGATTTTTATTTTAACACATTTTGTGTTGATATTTTTGTGTGAAATATTTTTTTGCAATTCACATGATGTAAAATTAAATACAAACATATTTTTATAAGTCATATCCTATACAAATAATACAAACACAAAAACATCCTAGGGATGTTTGTTTTCCCTGGGAAAAATTTAAACTGCCATTGAATTTCATTTTCATTTAATTTTTTAAAAGGAAATGTGGGCATTGTTATGCTAGATCATTATAAGCTTTATTTCTAATACATTTTATCATAATGCACACTGAGTATAAATAAATTCTGGTATGCTAAACCTAATAGCAATTAAACTGGAAGTGTTTGTATTTCATCACTGTGAACTTCGCAGAAATGTTTCCATGACAACCTCCATGCTAGTTAAAACAACTAGAGGTGATCAACAGTTTACGTATTTTCTTCTCTTGCAAGAATAGAATTTGTGTTGACAGTTTTGGCCTTTGATGGCACTTTTGTTCTGTGTGAAAATATTTGTTTACTAGACATATGTTGTTAACTGTCATACTGAGGTAGAGTGACTGCTTTTGATAAAGCTGCATTAGAATTTGTAGTCTGTTAAGCTCTTACACTCTAATTATCCCCGTCAGTATAGAAGAGTCCATTTGTTTCAGTATTCTACAAATTATACTTTGTTAAGACTGAGTATTATGCAGACTAAATTGGGAAGATCTTTATTTTCTTTGACGGTTTAGAAATAAAATTTACTTTTAATTTTATTTCTTCATGAACCCCCCCCCCCAAATGCACGCGTGCGTGCGCGCGCGGGCACACACACACACACACACACACACCACACCACACTGCACCACACTCTTCAAAATAATATCTAAGTGACTTCTTTAGAAAAGGTCTGAGGCAGGCACCATTAGTGATTCTCTTACCTCACTCACTTCCCTGGATATTTTAACATCAGTAGAGTTTGCTACTAAGGTGTGCAAAAAGGGAAAGTAATTTTGTATTTTCAAACAAAAAATACAAGCTGATCATGAAACTGTCTACTTTGAGATTCTCTTCTTTTAAGAATTTTTATTTATTTTAATTTTTTTAATGAGAGACGGGGAGGCAGAGAGACGGACTCCTGCATGCATCCTGACCAGGATCCACCCTGCAAGCCCCCTACCAGGTGATGATGCTCTGCGCACCTGGGGCCTCTGCTCCCTTCCTTGGCAACTGAACTAATATTTTAGCACCTGAGGCAAGGCCATGGAACCATCCTCAGTGTCCAGGATCAGCTTGCTCAAACCCATTTGAGCCATGGCTGTGGGAGGCAGGGGAGGGTGGGAAGAGGTAGAGAAGCAAATGGTTGCTTTTCCTGTGTGCCCTGACCGGGAATCTAACCCAGGACATCTATATGTCAGGCCAACACTCTACTACTGAGCTACCGGCCAGGGCCTGAGAGTCTCTAAATAAGCATCCATATGCATGTTTTTATAAAAAGGCCTGATAATTGTAAAACTTCTCCAGAGCCATGTGGATTGCAAGAAGAAGATAGATACCCTTTAGTCAGAGACACTAACCTGTCATTTCTGTAACTGTCTCTCTATGATCCCTTGTCGGCATTGTCTAATAGCTGTATAATGGAACTAGGTGGAAAAGCATATTAAATGGTTTTATGACTTATATGTGAAAAAAGCTCAATAATTTATAAAATAAAGCTTGAAAATTTTCTTGGATAGTATGACTATGTAGATGTTAGCTTTATCCTGTGTCTTTCTCAGAAAAGGAAATATTTAGTTATTAATCTGCTTTGTTAGACTAATATTAAATTATCACTTGCCATGACCAAAAATTATCCTTGTTTTCCTTAACATTGCCTATTAAAACACCTTAACACCGATAACGGTGACATTGCTATAAAATAATTTGTGATTTTTATCTTATTTTAGTTTAAAAAATGTAATCCTGCTTTTTCTAGTTTTTTCTTTGGTTTTTGTTGTGACATCATCATCCACTCAGATGCATAGCCAGAAACTTGGAAATGGCTCTGAACCCTTCTTTCATTCAGTCATTCATTCACTCTTTCTCCTCATGAACTCTGGGTCCTGAGGATACAGCAGAAAACGAAACAGACAGAATTCCTCCTCTGATGTAAGCTGTAGGCTCATGAGGGAAGTCAACAGTAAAATGAACCAGTAAAAGAAAAAGAATGTGAGAGTATGCTAAATGCTATGGAGAAAAACAAAATAAAAAGGGGGGGGAGGGAGAGAGGTGATAGGTAGGATTTACAATTTTAAATGGGATGGTCAAGGAAGACTTTGTTAAAAGGTGACATGTGTGCTAAGAAAGAAAGAGCTGAGAGAAAAGCATGAGTGGAATAAGGCAGTTGTCTTGAAGTTTGCGAAATGATAAGCAAGCCAGGGCAGCTGGTGCAGAATCAGTAAGGACAGAGAGTAGTCGGAGGTAGACTTGTGGATGAAGGGATAGAGAACAATGGGCCTTGTGGACTACTCTGGGTCATTGACTAGAAGAGTAACACAATATGATTTCTTAAAAATCACTCTGGTTGCTGTGTTGAAAACAGCCTAGGTGTGTGTGTGGGGAGGGGGGTAGGGATGGAGGCAGGGAAGGGCATAAGGATAAAACCAGTTAGGGATTTATTGCAAGAATCCAAACAAGAAATGGTAGCGGCTGAACAAGAAAAGTAATAGTAATTGAAGGGATGAGAAGTGATCAGGTTCTGGCTATTTGGAAGGTTTAACCACTAAGATTCTCTGACAGATTGAGTGGGGCAAAGAGAGGAGTTATGGTTGACACCAGGTTTTCACCTGAAAAATGATTTTCTTTTTCTGAAATGGGGAAGACCATAGAGGGAACAGATTTTGGAGAAGAACATCAAAATTCAATTTTGGATGTGTTTGAGAGATATGTTTAAATATCTGATTATAGCTATTAAGTAGGCAATTTGCTATTAGAACCTGGAGTTTGGAGTAGAGATGTGAGCTATAGAGAAACATTTTTATGTTAACATGTATGTGCTGTTTGGAACTGTGAAACTAGATAAAATTATCAAAAGAGAACACTTCTAAGGATGTCTCTTATCTAAGCTCTGGAAGGATGAGTACCTGACAGTGTGCCCTAACAGCTCAGTTTATGCCTGATCCCAGAATAACAAAGAGTATACTCTTCTCCCTCCTTAGAATATAAATTACTTAATTACATAGTATCTCTTCTCACTGTTCTTTATATCTACTATGTTTATTCTAGTGTGCAAATCCAGTGGCCTCCCATCAGATTTCTTACCTTTTCTCTCCTCATTTTCACATCAATTTTTATTCTACTTCAAGAATAATTATTCCATATTTAAATCTAGCAATGCTATCCCCCTTGCTAGACTTTTTCCTTTGGCTTTTAATGTTTAAGAAGCAAAATATATATATTTTTTAGAATGGAATTTCTTTTTTTTTGTGACCGAGACAGAGAGAGGGACAAACAGGGACAGACAGACAGAAAGGGACAGAGATGAGAAGCATCAATTCTTTGTTGCAGCTCCTTAGTCTCCTTAGTCGTTCATTGATTGCTTTCTCATATGTGCCTTGACCAGGGGGCTCCAGTAGACCAAGTGACCCCTTGCTCAAGCCAATGACCTTGAGTTCAAGATGGTGAGCTGTGCTTAAACCAGATGAACCCGTGCTCAAGCTGGCAATCTTGGGGTTTCGAACCTGGGTCCTCTTCGTCCCAGTCCGACGCTCTATCCGCCTGGTCAGGCTAATATGAAATTTCAAAAGTTATATATCTTATTGCATCTATGTCCTGTCCTGTCTCTTTTTTTTCCCCTTCCCTCTTTTTTCCCCTTCCCTCTTTTTTCAATTTGTGAGAAAAGAGATTGCTTGTTATCTAGCTTCTTAGAAGTGAGAAATTTTTTTTGCTACTATTTAGTATGTGCCATTCAGCTGCTGAGCACCCTGGAGCCACTGTCCTGCAGTAAGTGCAGGGGAGTGAGCTGTACTCATTAATACAGCCCCTTTCAAATCTTCCCTATTAAAGGAATTGGGGATAGCTGAACAGGCACCCCATCCAGTGCTACCCCATCATTGGTGTAGGCATCACTGCAGCACAGAGCTGTGGAAAATGAGATCACTAATATTTATTGTTTTCTAAATCCCAGGAAGCTGGGAAAATGGGCGCTGTTTTTTGGCTGCCAGCTCTTCCTAAAGACAGAGCTGTGGAGGATGGGCGCGGTACTGGCTGGGAAGCCATACTTGCCACTTCTCACTGCGTATTCACAGGCTTTGCTGAATTGATTTCCCTATTGTTACAAGTCTTTTGATGACCCATTGGAGACTTTGAACAATTTTGGCCAGCTTAATAATTGTCTCTCTTAGAAAGCGATTTCTCCTAGTCCATCATACCACCATTCTAGAAGTCTTGTCTCCTTTATCGTACCTTTTATGTGCTGTTTTTTTCTTGACATATCATAAACATTTCCCTTCAGTAATCACTATACTGTTGTCTGTGCTTTTTTTCCCCCTAATTCTGTCACCTTTATCACTCAATCTCCCAATCCCCTTCCCCTCTGACAACCATCAGTTGGTTCTCTATGAGTTGTTTCTATTTTGTTTGTTAGTTTATTTTGTTCATTAGATCCCACTTATGAGTGAAATCATGTGATACTTGTCCTTCTCTGACTAGGTTATTTCATTTAGCAAAATAATCTCCAGGTTCATTAATAATGTTGCAAGGTAAATCGAGTAGTATTGTACTATGTAAATGTACCACAGCTTTTTTTTTTTTTTTTTTTTAACAGAGACAGAGAGAGAGTCAGAGAGAGGGATAGACAGGGACAGACAGACAGGAATGGAGAGATGAGAAGCATCAATCATTAGTTTTTCGTTGCACATTGCAACACCTTAATTGTTCATTGATTGCTTTCTCATATGTGCCTTGACCAGGGGCCTTCAGCAGACTGAGTAACCCCTTGCTGGAGCTAGCGACCTTGGGTCCAAGCTGGTGAGCTTTTGCTCAAACCAGATGAGCCTGCGCTCAAGCTGACGACCTCGGGGTCTCCAACCTGGGCCCTCGGCATCCCAGTCCGACGCTCTATCCACTGTGCCACACCTGATCAGGCTACCACACTTTTTAATCCACTCATCTATTGGTGGATCCTCGAGCTGCTTCCAAATCGTAGTTATTGCGCTAACTCTGTACTGCTTTGCATACTGGCTGTACCAATCTGCATTCCTGCCAAGAGTAAGAGCTTACATTGTACATGGAATTATATCATTTATGTTAACTTGAAAGAAATCTCTTCAAAACGAATTAGCTTGCACTTGCTACATTGCACCCACCTTAACTCAAGGCACTGTATTTTCTGGCATATGGTTGGGTCTGATCAAGTGGTGCACCCTTCTTTCCTTTCTCCATGTCCATTAGGAAATCATCTATAGGCAAGTGTTGCTGTTAATGAAAACCAAAATTAAAAATAATTGTGAAGTGTCCTTGAAAACACAAACATAGCATTCTGAAGAAAAAATAAAATACTATTTTTAAAAAGCTCACTTTTAGCTTTGATGGAGAAATCAAATTGTGTCTCAAAAGATCCCCCAAGTGATGGAGAATCCTTTTATTATTTAAGAAATGTGCTTTCTAGTACTAGTTTATTTTATTTATTTATTTATTTTTAATTGAATTTATTGGAGTGACACTGGTTAACAAAATTGTACAGGTTTTGGGTACACAATTTTACAATACATCTTCTGTACACTATTGTCCCCAACCCCATCAAGTCTCTGTCCATTCTGGTACTATTTTAAAAGACATAATTGAACAGAGCAATACTATGAAGCATTATAATTAGATTATTTGAAGGTTTATTTTCTTTCATAGTTTGCCCTTGCTCCTAAAAAATGGAATGATTTAAATAAGTGTATTGGTCGGAATAGGTTAAGTATGTCTTGCCCTCTGTACAAAACCTTACTAAACTACAGAAAATAGCTGTGGTTGCACCTGGAGAAGAGAAACAGTAACTATATTCAATATGCAAAAGGCTGTCAAAATGAAAAATAGTATCTTATAGCATTTTATAGTTTGCAAAACCCTATTACCTTTATTGTCTTTTTGATCTCCATAACACCCCTGTCCTATATATGGACAAAGCTCAGAGGTTAAGTAACCTGACCAGGGATAAGTTAACAAGTGGCTGATTTGTGACACAGTCCAGTCCATCTGGTAGCATGTCCAGTGCCATGTTCTTTATCATATTCAACCTGAGGAGCAGATGTATTTTATGTACGTTTTGAGTATTCAATCAAGGATATGAGAAGTTTTAAAGAGCCAGATTTTTGCTGGATTAAGGAGTCTTTTAACTGTTAAGATTATGCAGCTGCATAACTGGCTACTTTTGCAAGTAATGATGACGGAGGCTAGATGGCAATCTGTTGAGTTTGGTGTTAGACTGGGTGACCTTTAAGAGCCTTTCCAATTCTGAGATTTCATGACTCTGTGGTGATAATGATGCTGTTTCAGCTTGTTGCCAAGTAACATGACTTGTTTTTTCTGGCTGTCACACAGAGCAATGGCAGTAACGATTATTTTTCCTTATATACCATGACAAATTTATATCATATTATCATATTAGCAATTAGCTTTCTTGAATTTCTTGCCTTTATAATGTTTAAAATCTATTTTAATAATGCTGCCAAAATTTCATTTTCAAAAGTATGAAAAAATTCCTTTGATGAATTATATACCCTAAAATAAGAGCCCTGATTTCTTCCTCTTTTTTTCCTTTTCAGCTTCATCAGGCATATCCTCCACCATCTACCAGTGTCTGTGCTGATTAATAGAGTGACCCCTTCATTCATCCACTCATTCATTCTATAAAAATTCATTGAATCTTCTAAGCTAAGAAAATACAACATTAGCTTAGAGTCTTTATTTAAAAATTAAGTTTAGTGGGTGACATTGGTTATTAGCATTATATGTTTCAACTGTACAGTTCCACAACACATCATTTATATATTGCATTGTGTGCTCACCACCCAAAGTCTAGTCTCCTTCTCTCACCATGTATTAGATCCACTTTACACTCTTCAGCCGCCACTCACCCCTCTCTCCCTCTGGAAACGCCCTACTGTGGTCTGTGTCTTTGAGTTTGTTTGTTGCTTTCTGTTTTATATCCCGTATATGAGTGAAATCCTATGGTTCTTGTCCTTTTTCATCTGGCATTCGCTTAACGTGATGCTCTCAAGATTCATCTATATTGTTGGAAATGTTAATATTTCATCCTTTCTATGGCTGAGTAGGATTTTATTCTACATATGTACTGCATCTTCTTTAATCACCTATCAAAGGACACAGCTTATTTTTGTTTCTTAGTGATTATGAATAATGCTGCAGTGAACATAGGGGTGCATATATCTTTCAAATAAATGTTTCCCAAATTTGGGGTAGATACCCAGAGGAAGGATCACTGGGTCATATGGTGACTGTTCTTAATTATTAAGGAGCCTCTATACTGTTTTTGATACTGACTCTAACAGTTTATAGCCCCACCAACTGTGTGTGAGGGTTCCTTTTTCTCACATTCTCTTCAACACTTAATTATTTCTTGTCTTATTGATGCTAGCTATTCTAACAGATATGAGTTGGTTTTGATTTGTATTTCCTTTAAAGTTAATGAAGTTGAGCATCTTTTCATATATCTGTTGACTATTTCTGTATCTTCTTGGGAAAAGTGTCTGTTAATTTTTGTGCCTATTTTTTAATTGAGTTCTTTATATATTTTGGATATTAGTCCCTTATTGGAAGTATTATTTGCAAATATCTTCTCCCATTCAGTTGGTTGCCTTTCTGTTTTGTTGATGGTTTCTTTTGCAATTCAGAAGCTTTTTAGTATGTTATAGTTCCATTCATTTATTTTTGGTTTTACTTGCATTACCTTAGAAGTCAAATTTAAAAATCCTCTCTGAGGCAAATGTTAAGTTCAATACCTGTGCTTTCTTCTATGTATTTTATTGTTTCAGGTCTTATATTTAGATCTTTGATCCATTTTGAGTTGTTGTTTTTTTTGTTTATTGTGTAAAAGAAGAATCTACTTTTACTATTTTGTATGTAGCTTTCCAATTTTTCCAACACTACTTATTGAAGAGGCTCTCTGAGCTCTATTGTATGTTTCTAACTCTTTTGTCAAAAATTAGTTGTGCTGAGACCAGCTTAGCAATGGGTGTGCATGAAAGGAAGGCGCTGCAGGACTTAAGATAAAACACACACAAGACACAACATTGAGAAAAGATGGGTACAGGGGACTCTCAGCTTCTAGAACTGAGAGCCCAGATTTCTGCAGCCTCATCGTATTTATTCATGTCTTTGCTCATCAAGCAAATTAGCAGAGCCTGGGTCAAATTAGCCTAGAATTGATTCAAGTGCAGAAAAAGATGATTAACTAATACCTTCAGATATGTAGGGACATTTCCCTACATAGGGATCAGCTGTTTCCTTGAAACAATCTTATCAGTGCTTGCTGGGGCAGCATTCTGCCCTCGCAGGACTTGGCGTCCCCAAATCCGTGCCAAAGACTTGTTTCAGGGCAGCATTCTCCTGCCATTTTCCTACATAGTTGTGTGTGTGTGCTAGTTTATTTATGGGCTCTCAATTGTGTTCCATTGGTTTGTGCATCTGTTTATCTGCAATACCATGCTGTTTGATTACTGTTGCTTTGGAGTATAATTTGAAGCCAGGGTGTGTGACACCTCCAGCTTTGTTGTTTTTTCTCAGGATTGCTTTGGCTATTTGGCGGGTCTTACATGGTTTCAAAATGTGTGCCTTTTAATGGTGAGTTCAGCCCACTTACATTTAGAATGATTGATATATGGGAACTTTTTATAGCCAGTTTCTTTTTTTTCTTTTTTCTTTTTTTTCTGGCAGCTCTGTGTCTTCACTGTTTCCTTTCCCTTGTGTTTCTGTGTGTTATTTTACTTTGGTAATATTCTTTGTTTTTTCCCCTCCATTTCTCTTCTTTTATATTATGTGTCTTAGTTTTGAATATTTTTTGTGATTACATTAGGTTTATGCAAAAGAAAGTTTTACATGTACAGTAGTCCTTTTTCTTCTGATGCTTCTTATGCGTTCACATGTGCAACTTCATACTTTTTTCCTTTTTATGTTGATGTTGTCACATATTATCATTTTTAAGTGGTGTGTTCACTTCCAAATCACAGTAACTATTTTTTGTGTGTGTGCAATTAGTTTACCTCCTTTAAGTTCCATTTAAGTATTTAATACCCTATTTTGAACAAAGGTTGCAATTTTCTGTTTCTGTCTGTGAGTCATCTTACTCAGTTTTGTATTGTTTGTCTTTTTGTTTCAGGTGGAAGAGCAGGTTTTATCATTTCTTGTAATGCAGGTCTTGTGGGGGTAAATACCCTCAGCTTCTATATGTATTATTCATATCTAAAGGATTACTTTGCCAGTAGTATATCTTATTCTTGTCTAGTGATTTCTCTCTTTCAATAATTTGAATTTTTGACTCCACTGTCTTCTATGCTTATAACATTTTGCTGAAAAATCTGATAATATTCTATCAGGGTATTCTTTTTTTATTTTAAAAATTGGATTTAGAGGGGTAACATTGATCAATAAGAGTACGTAGGGTTCAGGTAAACATTTCTATAGCATTTAAACTTGATTATGTTCTGTTCATCACCTAAAGTCAAATAATTTTCCATCACCATATATTTGTCCCTCTTTACTCCTTTTCCCCCATCCTCTCCTCCACACTTCCCTCCCCCCGTAACCACTCCACTTTTATTTATGGCTGTAAGTCTCAGTTTTATTTTGCACCTATTCTGGAATTATAAGTTCTTAGCTTTTTCTGATTTACTAATTTCACTCAGCATAAGGTTCTCAAGTCCATCCATGTTGTAAATGGCAATAGGTCATCATTTCTAATGGCTGAGTAGTATTCCATAGTATACGTATACCACATCTTCTTTATCCAGTCCTCTCTGGAAGGGATTGTTTCCATGTCTTCACCACTGTGAATAATGCTTCAATGAACATAGGGGTTTGTGCTGTGCAGGAGATATAGTAGAGTTGTAATTACTCACTGGATTTTAGGGGGAAATTTATTATGATTAATAACAATAAAAAGTAGTCAAGGCAAAATTAAAAGGGTTTTGAACTTATGTAATCTAAAGTAGAATTAAGAAGAAGAAAATCAACACAACAGTAAGTTACACAACACCAGCAGACAAAGAAACAACAGCCTGGGTTCTAGAATAATAGCTAGTTAAAGCAATCGACTAAGAAAAAGAGAATTATGAATATGTACAAATCTCTCCAAACCACGGAGGAACACATCACCAGACCAGGAAGCTTCAGTCTGGGCTCCAAAGTCAGCCACTTGCACATCGATGAGGAAGAGTTCTCTAGAGCTTCAGAGGCAGTCTGAGACCCCACATATTTTATGAGAAAATTTGGGCTGGAGGCTATTACACAAGGGCCCTCCATGCATAACCTCTAGAAACAGAGAAAGGTCATCACATTCTGAAATAATTAACTTAGTCCTGCAATCAAGTGGTAAGAGCATCCTTCCTGGTTTCAGGAAAAACTATAGCAGGACGTTTTATCCCCCCTGAGTTAATGACTCAGTCATTCCTGCAGCCATTTTGTGTGACCCTTATTGTTTGTGTTCAGTTGAGTTCAAATTTATACATATATACAGTGTATATATATACTGATCCTCTACAGGGTGCATGTGTTTTTACATACCAGTGTTTTTTAGTTTTTTGGGTAGATACCCATTAGAGGGATTGCTGGGTCATATAGTAGTTATATTCTTAATTTTTTGAAGAACCATCATGCTTTCTTCCATAAGGGCTGTACCAGGTTACATTTCTACTAGCAGTAAGTAAATGAGGGTTCCTTTTTCTTCATAGCTTCTCCAACACTTATATGTCTTGTTGACAAGACAATAATAGCCAATTTGTTAATAGCCAATTGAACAGGTGTGAGGTGGTATCTCATTGTAGTTTTGATTTGCATTTCTCTACTGGCTAGTGAAGATGAATATCTTTTCATATATCTGTCAGCCATTTGTATGTCTTCCTGGGAGAAGTGTCTGTTCAGTTCCTCTCCCCATTTTTTAATTAGATTGTTTACTTGTTTGTTGCTGAACTTGTTAGTTCTTTATATATTTTGAATATTAATCCCTTATCAGAACTGTTGTTTGTGAATATCAACTCCCATTTGGTTGGCTGTCTGTTTTGTTGTCCATTTCTTTTGATGTGTAGAAGCTTTTTAGTTTGATATAGTCCCATTCATTTATTTTTGCCTTTATTTTCCTTGCCTCATCAAATTCATAAATTGTTTTCTGCAGTCAAGGTCCATGAGTTTAGTACCTATGTTTTCTTATGTTGTTGTCTTCTTTGCCCTGAATACCTTGACAATTATTTTCTTTGTCATTACTTTTTGGTAGTTTTGTATAATGTATTTTGGAGAAGGTCTTTTGGGATTGAGATAACTAGGTACTCTGTTAGCTTCTTGAATTTGAGGATCTTGAATTTGAGGATCAATTCTTTTCATAGGTTTGGGAACTTCTTATTGATTATTTGTTTGAAAAAGCTCTTTTGTTTCCCTCTCCCTCTCTTCTCCTAGTAGACCCAATATTTCTTATATTGCTCATTTTAATGGAGTCACATAGTTCTTGTAGAATATTCATTTGTTTCCCTCTCCCTCTCTTCTCCTAGTATACCCAATATTCTTATATTGCTCATTTTAATGGAGTCACATAGTTCTTATAGAGTATTCATTTTATTTACCTCACCATTCTTTCTCTTCTTCAACCTGAGGCATTTCTAGGTTTCTGCTTCTGTGTCACTAATTTTTTTCTCCATCTTGGCTGCTGTATTTTCTAAGCTTGCTAGTTCATATTTCAGCTCATTTATTGAGTTCTTTTCAGTTGCCGAATTTCTGTATGCTTCTTTTATGAGTTTTTAACACTTTGTTGAAGTAATTTTTTAGGTGTTTATTTTATTTTTGAGCTCATTGAATTGTTTTTCTGAGTTTTCTTTCATCTTGTTAATTTTTTTCACAACTGCAAACTTGAGGTCTCTCGTTTTAAAGCACAGTCTTCCATGTCTTCTAAGTTTATTATCTGTTGATTTTGCATTTTATTTCTGAATTCCCTTCTTACCTTGGTTATTCATTGTGTTCAATTATTGTGTTTGGTTTTTCATTTCTGTGTGTCAAGCCCTCTTCTGAGCATGTGTGGGAATGAAAACTTCTTTCTTTCTCTTTTTTAAAGTATTACACTTCAGTGTATAGGAGGTTGATATGTAGAGCCCCCACCTTTTTTTCTTCCCAAGTAGGTCATACAGAAGCACAAGTTTTTATTTTATTTTTCTGTTCTGATGGGGCTTCTGGAATTTCTGTAGGGAAGTGTCACCTTGGCCATGGAAATTGCCCTATATTTCTTGAGGAGATATGCACACCTTTATGCCACTGTTGCCTTGATTTAGGGCCCCACTCCTGGAAGTATACAGGCAAGGTCTCCTGTGTGTTCTCAGCACTGCCTTTCTTTAGCCAGAAGCTGTGGGTGAAGTTGCTTTGAGTTGACTGAACTGCTTCTTCCAGGCTGCTCCACGCTGGATTTCAGGGTTGTAGGCAAGGGAAAGCAAGTTTGCATGTCAGCAGCTCTGTTTTCTCCAGTGGGTTTAGCCACAACCCCTTGCTAGAAAGTTCTTTTCAACCCTTTTGTGATCTGCTGAGTAAGGGTTTTACTTCTGGGTGGATTACAGGGGAATGGGGTAGGCCAGTTCCCAGGTATGCAGAATCCTATGCTCACTGATTATGGGCTATCTTTGCACCCAATGCTCTGCCCTGACCCTGTGCCCAACCTTAATGTGTGCCAGCCTCCCCTGGCCTGATTGCTTTCTCTGCTTTTCTGGTTTTCCCAGTGAGCACTGGACTTCGTTCCTTCTCTGCGATCTGTTAGCTGGAGCACATGACTTTTGTCTCCATCCTTCTACCATTGAGTCTCCACTGTTTGCTCAGATACAGCCACCTTCAGAATTCTCAGTGTGTGGGTTACTCGTGTGTATCCATGTAGAGAAGGAATCTTTTGTTGACTTACAGTCCAACTTGTAACTTCAAGACTAGAGACCTGGAGGTCCTCTCATACCATCATGCTGCTTATGTCACCCTTCAAGATTTAGAATCTTTCTAGCTATCAGGGTAGTAAATATATAGGAATCAGTTCATGAAATTTGACTTGTGTTTTTTAAACAACTATCAATTGGTTTACATAGTATCTAGTCTAGATCTACCACCAAAAATGGCTGAGTTAGTATCAGAATCCTGGTAAATTGACTTAAGTCTAAGAGTTACAAGGTTTACTTTATTTTACTCATTGACTGTAAAGCAAGTGAACTTGACCACTCTCCAGAAACTATCCAGAAGCTTTGTATGTAAGACATACAAAGGCAGAAACACATACACATGTAAGGAATGATGTTTTGCTACTAGAAAATACTTTATTTTAACTAAAAAACCTCAAGGCTCATGTCAAAGGTTCAGGTATTTTCATTGATTTTTGTATCCAGTTTAGGTTTGTAATTGATGAATGAATAAGTTTTATTCCAATATAAATATTGGTTGACAATTTACTTATGTTGAGTGGAAAGATTTGATTAAATTAACAAAGTTGTGCATTGGAAGTTAACTAATTTATAATTTCTGTAAGTGACTCCTTTTTTGAACCAGATTATAATTTTTGAATTTTGGAAGAATATTTCTTTAAATTTTTTATGCTATCCACAGAAAATTGTTTGCCTGTTGCTTGGACATTTATACTGGCCTAACTATAAGGCAGTTTACAACATGAAAACTGTCTTCCATAAGAGTGAGCATTTGAGAGGGTTATTTTGAAACCTAATCATGAAAAGGACATTCTATCATTTTGCCATATTTTATTCTTTAGAAGTAAGGCACTAGATCCAGCCCATACTCCAGGGGACCACATTTTACAGATAGAGATACCGGAAGGAGACTCACTGGGGGCCAGCTAGAAGGCTGCCACCACAGGTATAAAACTCAGTAGATTGCCTTCCTTAATACACTCCTCTCTTGTTGAAAGACATGGGTATCTATCACACATAACGAAGGCAAAAACCCTGAAAGCCATTTTCAATTTCCCCCCTTTTGTTCCATTAATTTAATCAATCACAAAGTGAAATAGACACCAATTTATAAACACCTATAAAATATATGGTATTTACTTCACCTCTACTGCTACTGTCCTAGTTCAGATTTTCATTCTTTCTTGCTTGGATCACTTTTTATTCATCCTTATTCTTATGGTTTCTTCAGTTCCTCTTTCCATGAAATTAATATTTGACGCGGATTGTTCCCCAGTTCTACCCCGTGTTTGTATACAGCTTGCGGGATTGCATCATTGGATTCCTAGTGTTGAGCCCTGTATCTGGACATGCTGCATGTGTAAATTTTAATGATGAGACATTAGAGGCAGAATGGGATCACTACTAAGAATTCCTTAAATATCCCAATGCCCCTGAATGCTCCTTATGTTTTTCCTGGAATATTGGATGTTTCTCCCCTTGGGAAAGTTTTGATTTCGCCTACCTTTTTAATTTATTTTTTTAGTAACCCACAGCTTTTTCTCCTTATATATTTTTTCTGTGTTCCATTCTTCCCTGCTATTTTTTGATCACTGGTCTTGACTACTTCCTTTATCCTTGGATCACCTTCATCCACATATTAGAAATAAAGAAAGGCCAAATGTATAATAACTAATTACTCATAAGCTTTTTCATACAAAAACTAATAAAAGCTATTACATAGTTTCACTATGAAAACAAAATAAAGTGGTTTTCTGAAAGGTGATGTAAACTCAAATCTTATTTTCTTTACCAAAAAAATCTTATTTTCTTTCCAGCAAACATCTGCTATTTTGCTGAGGTTATAATAACACTAGCAGCACTAGTTATTTAAGTACCACCAATAATTTCTCTTATTAATTTTCACTGTGGTTTGAATATTTTTATCTAGTTAACAAATTGCATTTATTAAAGTGATAAAATAATAAATTATTTTCATTTTTTTTCAATCAAATAAAACTAAATGTCAGCTGGAGCTTCTTAAGCTAACAAGTGAGACCTTTGACTTACCTGCTTTGTATATGTTCCAAATAAATTAAAAATAAAAGATGGCAGAATCATGAATCATGGATAATGTTTGACTTAATTTTAGTACTCTTATCTCAAGTGAAAAAATGATTTCCTTTGTATCTTTTGAAATACTAAGGATATGGTAAACATATTATGGTGAAATATAAGAAACTGTGGTTTGAGGACTCTTGGTGTATATTCTATAATATCAGCAGCAGCATTTTTAAATTAGAAAGATTGCAGGATTGCTTGAGCACCATTTAATATGCAATTAAATTTACTAGCAGGTACTAATTAAAAACAACTGCAGAAAGATTGAGTAGCTATATTAAGTTCCCTTTCTCTACTGATAAGCTTTAAATGGTCAATTTGGCTTGTTCAATTTTAATTTAATTATTAAAAACAGGTAATACATAATACCTTGTAGCCCACTGTGCCTCAGTTACTTCGAGAGTGTGAAGAGGGAGGCATGTTTTTGTACTCCCCTTACAAAATAGGGTGGAGCAGGACAACTGACCCCTCGCTGTCCCCATATGCCATGTAATTGGTGTTGAGTTCTATGTAAGTAGTCATTAAAAATTGGGGAAGCACTACCTTAAGTATCCATTTCCCCTTTTCAAGAAGCAATCACAATAACCAGTTTCTTGGTATTTTTCTAGAAATATTTATGTATATGTAAACATGTTTCTCTAAATGTAATATTTCACGGATAGTAATATAAATATATGTACTTCAATTATATTCTGCTTTTGGAAATGCTACCTATTAGTATATATAGTGCCACTTTATTATTTTTTTTGCGGGGGGGGGCTGCATTGTTGCTTATTAAATAA